>NC_091858.1:32092111-33432111 GCF_037783145.1 Equus przewalskii
TCGGCAGGTTCTTCCGGTGTCATTGGCATGTGGTTCCGGCATGTCTTAGAGGTGGTTCCGCCATGCCCGGCAGGTGATTCCGGAGTGTTCCCCAAGTGGTTCTGGCATAGCCGGCAGGTGATTTTGCATGTCCGGCAATGGTTCCGGCGAGTCGAGCCGGTGGTTCCGGCATGTCCGGCAGGTGATTCCGGCATGTCCAGCAGGTGGTTCCGGCATGCCCGGCAGGTGATTCCGGAGTGTCCGGCATGTGGTTCTGGCACCTCTGAGAGGTGGTTCCGGAATGCCTGGCATGTGATTCCGGAGTGTCTGCCGAGTGGTTCTGGCATAGCCGGCAGTTGATTTTGGCGTGTCCACTAGGTGGTTCTGGGGAGTGGATCAGCTGGTTCCGGCATACTCGGCAGGTGGTACCGGCGTGTCCAGAACATGGTTCTGGCAAGTCTGAGAGGTGGTTCCGGCACGCCCGACAGGGGATTCCGGAGCGTCCGCCAAGTGTTTCTGGCGTACCCGGCAGGTGATTTTGGCATGTCCGACAGGTGTTTCTTGCGAGTCGATCAGGTGGCTCAGGCATGCTCAGCTGGTGCTTCCGGCGTCTCGGGCACGTGGTTCTGGTGTGTCTGAGAGCTGGCTCTGGCATGTCCGGCAGATGATTCTGGAGTGTCCACCAAGTGGTTCTGGTATACCTGGCAGGTGATTTTGGCATGTCAGGAAGGTGGTTCCGGCTAGTTGAGCAGGTGGATCAGGCGTGCTCGCCAGGGGGTTTAGGCGGGTCTGGCAGGTGGTTTCGGTCTGTTCGGGGAGTGGTTCCGGCATCTCAGGCACATGGTTCTGGCACGTCTGAGAGGTGGTTGCGGGCGGCCCGACAGGTGTTTCCGGAGTGTCCGCCAAGTGGTTCTGGCGTAGCTGAAAGGTGATGTTGGCGTGACCGGCAGGTGGTTCCAGCCAGCCCCGCAGGTGATTCCGGAGTGTCTGCCGAGTGGTTCTGGCGTAGCCGGCAGGTGGTTTTGGCGTGTCCAGTATGTGGTTCCGGCGAGCTCGGCAGGTGGTACCGGCGTGTCCGGAACATGGTTCTGGCACGTCTGAGAGATGGTTCCGGCATGCCCGGCAGGTGATTCCGGAGTGTGCGGCATGTGGTTCTGGCACCTCTGAGAGGTGGTTCCGGCATGCCCGCAGGTGGTTCCGGAGTGTCTGCAGAGTGGTTCTGGCGTAGCCGGCAGGTGATTCTTGCATGTCCAGCAGGTGGTTCTGGGGAGTGGATCATGCGGTTCCGGCATACTCGGCAGGTGGTACCGGCGTGTCCGGAACATGGTTCTTGCAAGTCTGAGAGGTGGTTCTGGCATGCCTGACAGGTGATTCCAGAGTGTTCGCCAAGTGGTTCTGGCGTAGCCGGCATGTCATTTTGCATGTCCGGCGGTGGTTCCGGCGAGTCGAGCCGGTGGTTCCGGCGTGTCCAGCAGGGGTTTCCGGTCTGTCCGGCAGGTGGTTCTGGCGTGTCCGGCACGAGGTTCTGGCACGTCTGAGAGTTGGTTCCGGCATGCCCGAAAGGTGATTCGGGAGTGTCCGCCACCTGGTTCTGGCGTACCCGGCAGGTGATTTTGGCGTGTCTGGCAGGTGTTTCTGGCAAGTCGAGCATTTGTCTCGGGCATGCTCAGCAGGTGCATCCGGCGTGTCTGGCACGTGGTTCTGGTGTGTCTGAGAGCTGGTTCTGGCATGTCCGGCAGATGATTCCGGAGTGTCCACCAAGTTGTTGTGGCATACCCGGCAGGTGATTTTAGCGTGTCAGGTAGGTGGTTCCGGCGAGTCGAGTAGGTGGTTCCGGCGTGCTCGGCAGGTGGTTCAGGCCTGTCTGGGAGGTGGTTTCAGTCTTTTCGGGGTGTGGTTCCGGCATCTCAGGCACATGGTTCTGGCACGTCTGAGAGGTGGTTCCGGCCGGCCCGACAGGTGTTTCCATGGTGTCCGCCAAGTGGTTCTGGCATAGCTGGCAGGTGATGTTGGCGTGACCGGCAGGTGGTTCCAGCCAGCCGGGCAGGTGATTCCGAAGAGTTCACCAAATGGTTGTGGCGTAGCCGGCAGGTGATTTTGGCGTGTCCAGCAGGTGGTTCCGGCGAGCTCGGCAGGTGGTACCGGCGTGTCCGGAACATGGTTCTGGCACATCTGAGAGATGGTTCCGGCATGCCCGGCAGGTGATACCGGAGTGTCCAGCATTGGGATCTGGCACCTGTGAGAGATGGTTCCGGCATGCCCAGCAGGTGATTCCGGAGTGTCCGGCATGTGGTTCTGGCACCTCTGTGAGGTGGTTCCGGCATGCCCGGCAGGTGGTTCCGGAGTGTCTGCCGAGTGGTTCTGGCGTAGTCGGCAGGTGATTCTGGCGTGTCCAGCAGGTGGTTCTGGGGAGTGGATCAGGTGGTTCCGGCATACTCGGCAGGTGGTACCGGCGTGTCCGGAACTTGGTTCTGGCAAGTCTGAGAGGTGGTTCCGGCATGCCCGACAGGTGATTCCGGAGTGTTCGCCAAGTGGTTCTGGCGTAGCCGGCAGGTCATTTTGCATGTCCAGTGGTGGTTCCGGCGAGTCGAGCCGGTGGTTCCGGCGTGTCCAGCAGGTGTTTCCGGTCTGTCCGGCAGGTGGTTCTGGCGTGTCCGGCACGAGGTTCTGGCACGTCCGAGAGTTGGTTCTGGCATGCCCGACAGTTGATTCCGGAGAGTCCGCCACATGGTTCTGGCGTAACCGGCAGGTGATTTTGGCGTTTCTGGCAGGTGTTTCTTGCAAGTCGAGCATGTGGCTCAGGCATGATCAGCAGGTGCTTCCGGCGTGTCCAGCACGTGGTTCTGGTGTGTCAGAGGGCTGGTTCTGGCATTTCTGGCAAATGATTCCGGAGTGTCCACCAAGTGGTTCTTGTAGACCTGGCAGGTGATTTTGGCGTGTCTGGAAGGTGGTTCTGGCTAGTTGAGCAGGTGGATCAGGCGTGCTCGCCAGGGGTTTCAGGCGGGTCTGGCAGGTGGTTTCGGTCTGTTCGGGGATTGGTTCCGGAATCTCAGGCACATGGTTCTGCCACGTCTGAGATGTGGTTCCGGCCGGCCCGACAGGTGTTTCCGGAGTGTCCGCCAAGTGGTTCTGGCGTAGCTGAAAGGTGATGTTGGCGTGACCGGCAGGTGGTTCCAGCCAGCCCCTCACGTGATTCCGGAGTGTCTGCCGAGTGGTTCTGGCGTAGCCGGCAGGTGGTTTTGGCGTGTCCAGCAGGTGCTTCCGGCGAGCTCGGCAGGTGGTACCGGCGTGTCCGGAACATGGTTCTGGCACGTCTGAGAGATGGTTCCGGCATGCCCGGCAGGTGATTCCGGAGTGTCTGGCATGTGGTTCTGGCACCTCTGAGAGGTGGTTCCGGCATGCCCGCAGGTGGTTCCGGAGTGTCTGCCGAGTGGTTCTGGCGTAGCCGGCAGGTGATTCTTGCATGTCCAGCAGGTGGTTCTGGGGAGTGGATCATGCGGTTCCGGCATACTCGGCAGGTGGTACCGGCGTGTCCGGAACATGGTTCTGGCAAGTCTGAGAGGTGGTTCTGGCATGCCCGACAGGTGATTCCGGAGTGTCCGGCATGTGGTTCTGGCACCTCTGTGAGGTGGTTCCGGCATGCCCGGCAGGTGATACCGGAGTGTCCAGCATTTGGTTCTGGCACCTGTGAGATATGGTACCGGCATGCCCAGCAGGTGATTCCGGAGTGTCCGGCATGTGGTTCTGGCACCTCTGAGAGGTGGTTCCGGCATGCCCGGCAGGTGGTTCCGGAGTGTCTGCCGAGTGGTTCTGGCATAGTCGGCAGGTGATTCAGGCGTCTCCAGCAGGTGGTTCTGGGGAGTGGATCAGGTGGTTCCGGCGTACTCGGCAGGTGGTACCGGCGTGTCCGGAACTTGGTTCTGGCAAGTCTGAGAGGTGGTTCTGGCATGCCCGACAGGTGATTCCGGAGTGTTCGCCAAGTGTTTCTGGCGTATCCGGCAGGGCATTTTGAATGTCCGTTGGTGGTTCCGGCGACTCGAGCCGGTGGTTCCGGCGTGTCCAGCAGGTGTTTCAGGTCTCTCCGGCAGGTGGTTCTGGCGTGTCCGGCACGAGGTTCTGGCACGTCCGAGAGTTGGTTCCGGCATGCCCGACAGGTGATTCCGGAGAGTCCGCCTCATGGTTCTGGCGTACCCGGCAGATGATTTTGGCGTGTCTGGCAGGTGTTTCTTGCAAGTCGAGCATGTGGCTCAGGCAGGATCAGGAGGTGCTTCCGGCGTGTCTGGCACGTGGTTCTGGTGTGTCAGAGGGCTGGTTCTGGCATTTCTGGCAGATGATTCCGGAGTGTCCACCAAGTGGTTCTGGTAGACCTGGCAGGTGATTTTGGCGTGTCTGGAAGGTGGTTCTGGCTAGTTGAGCAGGTGGATCAGGCGTGCTCGCCAGGGGGTTCAGGCGGGTCTGGAAGGTGGTTTCGGTCTGTTCGGGGAGTGGTTCCGGCATCTCAGGCACATGGTTCTGCCACGTCTGAGAGGTGGTTCCGGCTGGCCCGACAGGCGTTTCCGTAGTGTCCACCAAGTGGTTCTGGCATAGCTGAAAGGTGATGTTGGCGTGACCGGCAGTTGGTTCCAGCCAGCCCGGCAGGTGATTCCGGAGTGTCTGCCGAGTGGTTCTGGCGTAGCCGGCAGGTGGTTTTGGCGTGTCCAGCAGGTGGTTCCGGCGAGCTCGGCAGGTGGTACCGGCGTGTCCGGAACATGGTTCTGGCACGTCTGAGAGATGGTTCTGGCATGCCCGGCAGGTGACTCCGGAGTGTCCGGCATGTGGTTCTGGCACCTCTGAGAGGTGGTTCCGGCATGCCCGGCACGTGATACCGGAGTGTCCAGCATTTGGTTCTGGCACCTGTGAGAGGTGGTTCCGGAATGCACGGCATGTGATTCCGGAGTGTCTGCCGAGTGGTTCTGGCGTAGCCGGCAGGTGATTTTGGAGTGTCCAGCAGGTGGTTCCGGCGAGCTCGGCAGGTGGTTCCGGCATGTCCGGAAAATGGTTCTGGCACGTCTGAGAGATGGTTCCGACATGCCCGGCAGGCGATTCCGGAGTGTCCGGCATGTGGTTCTGGCACCTCTGAGAGGTGGTTCCGGCATGCCCGGCCGTTGGTTACGGAGTGTCTGCCAAGTGGTTCTGGCGTAGCCCGCAGGTCATTTTGCATGTCCGGTGGTGGTTCCGGCGACTCGAGCCGGTGGTTCCGGCGTGTCCAGCAGGTGTTTCCGGTCGGTCCGGCAGGTGGTTCTGGCGTGACCGGCACGAGGTTCTGGCACGTCTGAGTTGGTTCCGGCATGCCCGACAGGTGATTCCGGAGTGTCCGCCACGTGATTCTGGCATACCCGGCAGGTGATTTTGGCGTGTCTGGCAGATGTTAATTGCAAGTCGAGCATTTGGCTCAGGAATGATCAGCAGGTGCTTCCGGCGTGTCTGGCACGTGGTTCTGGTGTGTCTGAGAGCTGGTTCCGGCATGTCCGGCAGATGATTCCGGAGTGTCCACCAAGTGGTTGTGGCATACCCGGCAGGTGATTTTAGCGTGTCAGGTAGGTGGATCCAGCGAGTCGAGTAGGTGGTTCCGGCGTGCTCGGCAGCAGGTTCAGGCGGGTCGGGCAGGTGGTTTCGGTCTGTTCGGGGTGTGGTTCCGGCATCTCAGGCACATGTTTCTGGCACGTCTGATAGGTGGTTCCGGCCGGCCCGACAGGTGTTTCCATGTTGTCCGCGAAGTGGTTCTGGCATAGCTGGCAGGTGATGTTGGCGTGACCGGCAGATGGTTCCAGCCAGCCCGGCAGGTGATTCCGAAGTGTTCACCAAATGGTTGTGGCGTAGCCGGCAGGTGATTTTGGCGTCCAGTAGGTGGTTTAGGCGAGTCGAGCCGGTGGTTCCGGCATGCCCGGGAGGTGGTTCCGGCATGCCCGGCAGGTGATTCCGGAGTGTCCGGCATGTGGTTCTGGCACCTCTGAGAGGTGGTTCCGGCATGCCCGGCATGTGATTCCGGAGTGTCTGCCGAGTGGTTCTGGCGTATCCGGCAGTTGATTTTGGCGTGTCCACTAGGTGGTTCTGGGGAGTGGATCAGCTGGTTCCGGCATACTCGGCAGGTAGTACGGGCGTGTCCAGAACATGGTTCTGGCAAGTCTGAGAGGTGGTTCCGGCACGCCCGACAGGTGATTCCGGAGCGTCGGCCAAGTGTTTCTGGCGTACCCGGCAGGTGATTTTCGCCTGTCCGACAGGTGTATCTTGCGAGTCGAGCAGGTGGCTGAGGCATGCTCAGCTGGTGCTTCCGGCATCTGTGGCACGTGGTTCTGTTGTGTCTGAGAGCTAGTTCTGGCATCTCCGGCAGATGATTCCGGAGTGTCCACCAAGTGGTTCTTATATACCTGGCAGGTGATTTTGGCGTGTCAGGAAGTTGGTTCCGGCTAGTTGAGCAGGTGGATCAGGCGTGCTCGCCAGGGGGTTCAGGCGGGTCTGGCAGGTGGTTTCGGTCTGTTCGGGGAGTGGTTCCGGCATCTCAGGCTCATGGTTCTGGCACTTCTGAGAGGGGGTTCCGGCCGGCCCGACAGGTGTTTCCATGGTGTCCGCCAAGTGGTTCTGGCATAGCTGGCAGGTGATGTTGGCGTGACCGGCAGGTGGTTCCAGCCAGCCCGGCAGGTGATTCCGAAGAGTTCACCAAATGGTTGTGGCGTAGCCGGCAGGTTATTTTGGCGTCTCAGGAAGGTGGTTCTGGCTAGTTGAGCAGGTGGATCAGGCGTGCTCGCCAGTGGGTTCAGGCGGGTCTGGCAGGTGGTTTTGGTCTGTTCGCGGAGTGGTTCCAGCATATTGGGCACATGGTTCTGGCACGTCTGAGAGGTGTTTCCGGCCGGCCGGAGAGGTGTTTCCGGAGTGTCCGCCAAGTGGTTCTGGCGTAGCTGAAAGGTGATGTTGGCGTGACCGGCAGGTGGTTCCAGCCAGCCCGGCAGATGATTCCGGAGTGTCTGCCGTGTGGTTCTGTCGTAGCTGGCAGGTGATTTTGGCGTGTCCAGCAGGTGGTTCCGGCGAGCTCGGCAGGTGGTACCACGTGTCCGGAACATGGTTCTGGCACGTCTGAGAGATGGTTCTGGCATGCCCGGCAGGTGATTCCGGAGTGTCCGGCATGTGGTTCTGGCACCTCTGAGAGGTGGTTCCGGCATGCCAGGCAGGTGGTTCCGGAGTGTCTGCCGAGTGGTTCTGGCGTATTCGGCAGGTGATTCTGGCGTGTCCAGCAGGTGGTTCTGGGGAGTGGATCAGGTGGTTCCGGCATACTCTGCAGGTGGTACCGGCGTGTCCAGAACATGGTTCTGGAAAGTCTGAGTGGTGGTTCCGGCATGCCCGACAGGTGATTCCGGAGTGTTCGCCAAGTGGTTCTGGCGTAGCCGGCAGGTCATTTTGCATGTCCGGCAGTGGTTCCGGCGAGTCGAGCCGGTGGTTCCGGCGTGTCCGGCAGGTGGTTCTGGCGTGACCGGCACGAGGTTCTGGCACGTCTGAGAGTTGGTTCCGGCATGCCCGACAGGTGATTCCGGAGAGTCCGCCACGTGGTTCTGGCGTACCCGGCAGGTTATTTTGGCGTGTCTGGCAGGTGTCTCTGGCAAGTCGAGCATTTGGCTCAGGCATGATCAGCAGGTGCTTCCGGCGTGCTCGGCAGGTGGTTCAGGCAGGTCCGGCAGGTGGTTTCGGTCTGTTCGGGGTGTGTTTCCGGCATCTCAGGCACATCGTTCTGGCACGTCTGATAGGTGGTTCCGGCCGGCCCGACAGGTGTTTCCATGGTGTCCGCCAATTGGTTCTGGCATAGCTGGCAGGTGATGTTGGCGTGACCGCCAGATGGTTCCAGCCAGCCCGGCAGGTGATTCCGAAGTGTTCACCAAATGGTTGTGGCGTAGCCGGAAGGTGATTTTGGCGTGTCCAGCAGGTGGTTTAGGCGAGTCGAGCAGGTGGTTCTGGAGTGCTCGGCAGGTGATTCCGGTGTCATTGGCATGTGGTTCTGGCATGTCTGAGAGGTGGTTACGCCATGCCCGGCAGGTGATTCCGGAGTGTTCCCCAAGTGGTTCTGGCGTAGCCAGCAGGTGATTTTGCATGTCCGGCAATGGTTCCGGTGAGTCGAGTCGGTGGTTCTGGCATGTCCGGGAGGTGGTTCCGGCATGCCCGGCAGGTGATTCCGGAGTGTCCGGCATGTGGTTCTGGCACCTCTGAGAGGTGGTTCCGGCATGCCCGGCAGGTGGTTCCGGAGTGTCTGCCGAGTGGTTCTGGCGTAGCCGGCAGGTTATTCTGGCGTGTCCAGCAGGTGGTTCAGGGGAGTGGATCAGGTGGTTCCGGCATACTCGGCAGGTGGTACCGGCGTGTCCGGAACATGGTTCTGGCAAGTCTGAGAGGTGGTTCTGGCATGCCCGACAAGTGATTCCGGAGTGTTCGCCAAGTGGGTCTGGCGAAGCCGGCATGTCATTTTGCATGTCCGGCGGTGGTTCCGGCGAGTCGAGCCGGTGGTTCCGGCGTGTCCAGCGGGTGTTTCCGGTCTGTCCGGCAGGTGGTTCTGGCGTGTCCGGCACGAGGTTCTGGCACGTCTGAGAGTTGGTTACGGCATGCCCGAAAGGTGATTCCGGAGTGTCCGCCACGTGGTTCTGGCGTACCTGGCAGGTGATTTTGGCGTGTATGGCAGGCGTTTCTGGCAAGTCGAGCATTTGGCTCAGGCATGATCAGAAGATGCATCCGGCGTGTCTGGCACGTGGTTCTGGTGTGTCTGAGAGCTGGTTCTGGCATGTCCGGCAGATGATTCCGGAGTGTCCACCAAGTGGTTGTGGCATACCTGGCAGGTGATTTTAGCGTGTCAGGTAGGTGGTTCCAGCGAGTCGAGTAGGTGGTTCCGGCGTGCTCGGCAGGAGGTTCAGACGGGTCTGGCAGGTGGTTTCGGTCTGTTCGGGGAGTGGTTCCGGCATCTCAGGCACATGGTTCTGGCACGTCTGAGAGGTGGTTCCGGCCGGCCCGACAGGTGTTTCCATGGTGTCCGCCAAGTGGTTCTGACATAGCTGGCAGGTGATGTTGGCGTGACCGGCAGGTGGTTCCAGCCAGCCGGGCAGGTGATTCCGAAGAGTTCACCAAATGGTTGTGGCGTAGCCGGCAGGTGATTTTGGCGTGTCCAGCAGGTGGTTTTGGCGAGTCGAGCAGGTGGTTCTGGCGTGCTCGGCAGGTGCTTCCGGTGTCATTGGCATGTGGTTCCGGCATGTCTGAGATGTGGTTCCGGCATGCCCGGCAGGTGGTTCCGGAGAGTCTGCCGAGTTGTTCGGGAGCCAGCCCGGCAGGTGATTCCGAAGAGTTCACCAAATGGTTGTGGCGTAGCCGGCAGGTTATTTTGGCGTGTCAGAAAGGTGGTTCCGGCTAGTTGAGCAGGTGGATCAGGCGTGCTCGCCAGGGGGTTCAGGCGGGTCTGGCAGGTGGTTTCGGTCTGTTCGGGGAGTGGTTCCGGCATCTTAGGCACATGGTTCTGGCACGTCTGAGAGTGTTTCCGGCCGGCCGGAGAGGTGTTTCCGGAGTGTCCGCCAAGTGGTTCTGGCGTAGCTGAAAGGTGATGTTGGCGTGACCGGCAGGTGGTTCCAGCCAGCCCGGCAGGTGATTCCGGAGTGTCTGCCGTGTGGTTCTGGCGTAGCCGGCAGGTGATTTTGGCGTGTCCAGCAGGTGGTTCCGGCGAGCTCGGCAGGTGGTACCACGTGTCCGGAACATGGTTCTGGCACGTCTGAGAGATGCTTCCGGCATGCCCAGCAGGTGATTCCGGAGTGTCCGGCATGTGGTTCTGGCACCTCTGAGAGGTGGTTCGGGCATGCCCGGCAGGTGGTTCTGGAGTGTCTGCCGAGTGGTTCTGGCGTAGTCTGCAGGTGATTCTGGCGTGTCCAGCAGGTGGTTCTGGGGAGTGGAACAGGTGGTTCCGGCATACTCTGCAGGTGGTTCCGGCGTCTCCAGAACATGGTTCTGGCAAGTCTGAGTGGTGGTTCCGGCATGCCCAACAGGTGATCCCAGAGTGTTCGCCAAGTGGTTCTGGCGTAGCCGGCAGGTCATTTTGCATGTCCGGCGGTGGTTCCGGCGAGTCGAGCCGGTGGTTCCGGCGTGTCCGGCAGGTGGTTCTGGCGTGACCGGCACGAGGTTCTGGCACGTCTGAGAGTTGGTTCCGGCATGCCCGAAAGGTGATTCCGGAGTGTCCGCCACGTGGTTCTGGCGTACCCGGCAGGTGATTTTGGCGTGTCTGGCAGGTGTTTCTTGCAAGTCGAGCATTTGGCTCAGGCATGCTCAGTAGGTGCTTCCGGCGTCTCTGGCACGTGGTTCTGGTGAGTCTGAGAGCTGGTTCTGGCATGTCCGGCAGATGATTCCGGAGTGTCCACCAAGTGGTTGTGGCATACCCGGCAGGTGATTTTAGCGTGTCAGGTAGGTGGTTCCAGCGAGTCTAGTAGGTGGTTCCGGTGTGCTCGGCAGGTGGTTCATGCGGGTCTGGCAGGTGGTTTCGGTCTGTTCGGGGTGTGGTTCCGGCATCTCAGGCACATGGTTCTGGCACGTCTGATAGGTGGTTCCGGCCGGCCTGACGGGTGTTTCCATGGTGTCCGCCAAGTGGTTCTGGCATAGCTGGCAGGTGATGTTGGCGTGACCGGCAGGTGGTTCCAGCCAGCCCGGCAGGTGATTCCGAAGTGTTCACCAAATGGTTGTGGCGTAGCCGGAAGGTGATTTTGGCGTGTCCAGCAGGTGGTTTTGGCGAGTTGAGCAGGTGGTTCTGGCGTGCTCGGCAGGTGCTTCCAGTGTCATTGCCATGTGGTTCCGGCATGTCTTAGAGGTGGTTCCGCCATGCCCGGCAGGTGATTCCGGAGTGCTCCCCAAGTGGTTCTGGCATAGCTGGCAGGTGATTTTGCATGTCCGGCAATGGTTCCGGCGAGTCGAGCCGGTGGTTCCGGGATGCCCGGCAGGTGATTCCGGAGTGTCCGGCATGTGGTTCTGGCACCTCTGAGAGGTGGTTCCGGCATGCCCGGCAGGTGATACCGGAGTGTTCGCCCAGTGGTTCTGGCGTATCCGGCCGGTGATTTTGCATGTCCGGCAATGGTTCCGGCGAGTCGAGCCGGTGGTTCCGGAATGTACGGCAGGTGGTTCCGGCATGTCCGGCAGGTGGTTGCGGCATGTCCAGCACGTGGTTCCAGCATGCCCGGCAGGTGATTCCGGAGTGTCCGGCATGTGGTTCTGGCACCTCTGAGAGGTGGTTCCGGCATGCCCGGCAGGTGATACCGGAGTCTCCGGCATTTGGTTCTGGAACCTCTGAGAGATGGTGCCGGAATGCCTGGCCTGTGATTCCGGAGTGTCTGCCGAGTGGTTCTGGCGTAGCCGGCAGTTGATTTTGGCGTGTCCACTAGGTGGTTCTGGGGAGTGGATCAGCTGGTTCCGGCATACTTGGCAGGTGGTACCGGCGTGTCCAGAACATGTTTCTGGCAAGTCTGAGAGGTGGTTCCGGCACGCCCGACAGGTGATTCCGGAGCGCCCGCCAAGTGTTTCTGGCGTACCCGGCAGGTGATTTTCGCCTGTCCGACAGGTGTATCTTGCGAGTCGAGCAGGTGGCTCAGGCATGCTCAGCTGGTTCTTCCAGCGTCTCTGGCACGTGGTTCTGGTGTGTCTGAGAGCTGGTTCTGGCATCTCTGGCAGATGATTCCGGAGTGTCCACCAAGTGGTTCTTGTATACCTGGCAGGTGATTTTGGCGTGTCAGGAAGTTGGTTCCGGCTAGTTGAGCAGGTGGATCAGGCGTGCTCGCCAGGGGGTTCAGGCGGGTCTGGCAGGTGGTTTCGGTCTGTTCGGGGAGTGGTTCCGGCATCTCAGGCTCATGGTTCTGGCACGTCTGAGAGGTGGTTCCGGCCGGCCCGACAGGTGTTTCCATGGTGTCCGCCAAGTGGTTCTGGCATAGCTGGCATGTGATGTTGGCGTGACCGGCAGGTGGTTCCAGCAAGCCCGGCAGGTGATTCCGAAGAGTTCACCAAATGGTTGTGGCATAGCCGGCAGGTGATTTTGGCGTGTCCAGCAGGTGGTTCCGGCGAGCTCGGCAGGTGGTACTTGCGTGTCCGGAATATGGTTCTGGCACGTCTGAGAGATGGTTCCGGCATGCCCGGAAGGTGATACTGGAGTGTCCAGCATTTCGTTCTGGCACCTGTGAGAGATGGTTCTGGCATGCCCAGCAGGTGATTCCGGAGTGTCAGGCATGTGGTTCTGGCACCTCTGAGAGGTGGTTCTGGCATGCCCGGCAGGTGGTTCCGGAGTGTCTGCTGAGTGGTTCTGGCATAGTCAGCAGGTGATTCTGGCATGTCCAGCAGGTGGTTCTGGGGATTGGATCAGGTGGTTCCGGCATACTCGGAGGTGGTACCGGAGTGTCCGGAACTTGGTTCTGGCACGTCTGAGAGATGGTTCCGGCATGCCCGGCAGGTGATTCCGGAGTGTCCGGCATGTGGTTCTGGCACCTCTGAGAGGTGGTTCCGGCATGCCCGGCAGGTGGTTCCGGAGTGTCTGCTGAGTGGTTCTGGCGTAGTCAGCAGGTGATTCTGGCATGTCCAGCAGGTGGTTCTGGGGATTGGATCAGGTGGTTCCGGCATACTCGGCAGGTGGTACCGGCGTGTCCGGAACTTGGTCTGGCACGTCTGAGAGATGGTTCCGGCATGCCCGGCAGGTGATTCCGGAGTGTCCGGCATGTGGTTCTGGCACCTCTGAGAGGTGGTTCCGGCATGCCCGGCAGTTGGTTACGGAGTGTCTGCCAAGTGGTTCTGGCGTAGCCGGCACGTCATTTTGCATGTCCGGTGGTAGTTCCGGCGAGTCGAGCCGGTGGTTCCGGCGTGTCCAGCAGGCGTTTCCGGTCTGTCCGGCAGGTGGTTCTGGCGTGACCGGCACGAGGTTCTGGCACGTCTGAGAGTTGGTTCCGGCATGCCCGACAGGTGATTCTGGAGTGTCCGCCACGTGGTTCTGGCGTACCCGGCAGGTGATTTTGGCGTGTCTGGCAGGTGTTTCTTGCAAGTCGAGCATTTGGCTCAGGCATGCTCAGTAGGTGCTTCCGGCGTCTCTGGCACGTGGTTCTGGTGAGTCTGAGAGCTGGTTCTGGCATGTCCGGCAGATGATTCCGGAGTGTCCACCAAGTGGTTGTGGCATACCCGGCAGGTGATTTTAGCGTGTCAGGTAGGTGGTTCCAGCGAGTCGAGTAGGTGGTTCCGGTGTGCTCGGCAGGTGGTTCAGGCGGGTCTGGCAGGTGGTTTCGGTCTGTTCGGGGTGTGGTTCCGGCATCTCAGGCACATGGTTCTGGCACGTCTGATAGGTGGTTCCGGCCGGCCCGACGGATGTTTCCATGGTGTCCGCCAAGTGGTTCTGGCATAGCTGGCAGGTGATGTTGGCGTGACCGGCAGGTGGTTCCAGCCAGCCCGGCAGGTGATTCCGAAGTGTTCACCAAATGGTTGTGGCGTAGCCGGAAGGTGATTTTGGCGTGTCCAGCAGGTGGTTTTGGCGAGTTGAGCAGGTGGTTCTGGCGTGCTCGGCAGGTGCTTCCAGTGTCATTGCCATGTGGTTCCGGCATGTCTTAGAGGTGGTTCCGCCATGCCCGGCAGGTGATTCCGGAGTGCTCCCCAAGTGGTTCTGGCATAGCTGGCAGGTGATTTTGCATGTCCGGCAATGGTTCCGGCGAGTCGAGCCGGTGGTTCCGGGATGCCCGGCAGGTGATTCCGGAGTGTCCGGCATGTGGTTCTGGCACCTCTGAGAGGTGGTTCCGGCATGCCCGGCAGGTGATACCGGAGTGTTCGCCAAGTGGTTCTGGCGTATCCGGCCGGTGATTTTGCATGTCCGGCAATGGTTCCGGCGAGTCGAGCCGGTGGTTCCGGAATGTACGGCAGGTGGTTCCGGCATGTCCGGCAGGTGGTTGCGGCATGTCCAGCACGTGGTTCCAGCATGCCCGGCAGGTGGTTCCGGAGTGTCCGGCATGTGGTTCTGGCACCTCTGAGAGGTGGTTCCGGCATGCCCGGCAGGTGATACCGGAGTCTCCGGCATTTGGTTCTGGAACCTCTGAGAGATGGTGCCGGAATGCCTGGCCTGTGATTCCGGAGTGTCTGCCGAGTGGTTCTGGCGTAGCCGGCAGTTGATTTTGGCGTGTCCACTAGGTGGTTCTGGGGAGTGGATCAGCTGGTTCCGGCATACTTGGCAGGTGGTACCGGCGTGTCCAGAACATGTTTCTGGCAAGTCTGAGAGGTGGTTCCGGCACGCCCGACAGGTGATTCCGGAGCGCCCGCCAAGTGTTTCTGGCGTACCTGGCGGGTGATTTTCGCCTGTCCGACAGGTGTATCTTGCGAGTCGAGCAGGTGGCTCAGGCATGCTCAGCTGGTTCTTCCAGCGTCTCTGGCACGTGGTTCTGGTGTGTCTGAGAGCTGGTTCTGGCATCTCTGGCAGATGATTCCGGAGTGTCCACCAAGTGGTTCTTGTATACCTGGCAGGTGATTTTGGCGTGTCAGGAAGTTGGTTCCGGCTAGTTGAGCAGGTGGATCAGGCGTGCTCGCCAGGGGGTTCAGGCGGGTCTGGCAGGTGGTTTCGGTCTGTTCGGGGAGTGGTTCCGGCATCTCAGGCTCATGGTTCTGGCACGTCTGAGAGGTGGTTCCGGCCGGCCCGACAGGTGTTTCCATGGTGTCCGCCAAGTGGTTCTGGCATAGCTGGCATGTGATGTTGGCGTGACCGGCAGGTGGTTCCAGCAAGCCCGGCAGGTGATTCCGAAGAGTTCACCAAATGGTTGTGGCATAGCCGGCAGGTGATTTTGGCGTGTCCAGCAGGTGGTTCCGGCGAGCTCGGCAGGTGGTACTTGCGTGTCCGGAATATGGTTCTGGCACGTCTGAGAGATGGTTCCGGCATGCCCGGAAGGTGATACTGGAGTGTCCAGCATTTGGTTCTGGCACCTGTGAGAGATGGTTCCGGCATGCCCAGCAGGTGATTCCGGAGTGTCAGGCATGTGGTTCTGGCACCTCTGAGAGGTGGTTCCGGCATGCCCGGCAGGTGGTTCCGGAGTGTCTGCTGAGTGGTTCTGGCGTAGTCAGCAGGTGATTCTGGCATGTCCAGCAGGTGGTTCTGGGGATTGGATCAGGTGGTTCCGGCATACTCGGCAGGTGGTACCGGCGTGTCCGGAACTTGGTTCTGCCACGTCTGAGAGATGGTTCCGGCATGCCCAGCAGGTGATTCCGGAGTGTCCGGCATGTGGTTCTGGCACCTCTGAGAGGTGGTCCCGGCATGCCCGGCAGTTGGTTACGGAGTGTCTGCCAAGTGGTTCTGGCGTAGCCGGCACGTCATTTTGCATGTCCGGTGGTAGTTCCGGCGAGTCGAGCCGGTGGTTCCGGCGTGTCCGGCAGGTGGTTCTGGCGTGACCGGCACGAGGTTCTGGTACGTCTGAGAGTTGGTTCCGGATGCCCAACAGGTGATTCCGGAGTGTCCGCCACGTGGTTCTGGCGTACACGGCAGGTGATTTTGGCGTGTCTGGCCGCTGTTTCTTGCAAGTCGAACATTTGGCTCAGGCATGATCAGCAGGTGCTTCCGGCGTGTCTGGAACGTGGTTCTGGTGTGTCTGAGAGCTGGTTCTGGCATGTCCGGCAGATGATTCCGGAGTGTCCACCAAGTGGTTGTGGCATACCCGGCAGGTGATTTTAGCGTGTCAGGTAGGTGGTTCCAGCGAGTCGAGTAGGTGGTTCCGGCGTGCTCGGCAGGTGGTTCAGGCGGGTCGGGCAGGTGGTTTCGTCAGTTCGGGGTGTGGTTCCGGCATCTCAGGCACACGGTTCTGGCACGTCTGATAGGTGGTTCCGGCCGGCCCGACAGGTGTTTCCATGGTGTCCGCCAAGTGGTTCTGGCATAGCTGGCAGGTGATGTTGGCGTGACCGGCAGGTGGTTCCAGCCAGCCCGGCAGGTGATTCCGAAGTGTTCACCAAAAGATTGTGGCGTAGCCGGAAGGTGATTTTGGCACGTCCAGCAGGTGGTTTAGGCGAGTCGAGCAGGTGGTTCTGGCGTGCTCGGCAGGTGCTTCCGGTGTCATTGGCATGTGGTTCCGGCATGTCTGAGAGTTGGTTCCGCCATGCCCGGCAGGTGATTCCGGAGTGTTCCCCAAGTGGTTCTGGCATAGCCGGCAGGTGATTTTGCATGTCCGGCAATGGTTCCGGCGAGTCGAGCCGGTGGTTCCGGCATGTCCGGCAGGTGGTTCCGGCATGCCCGGCAGGTGATTCCGTAGTGTCCGGCATGTGGTTCTGGCACCTCTGAGAGGTGGTTCCGGCATGCTCGGCAGGTGATACCGGAGTGTTCGCCAAGTGGTTCTGGCGTAGCCGGCAGGTGATTTTGCATGTCCGGCAATGGCTCCGGTGAGTCGAGCCGGTGGTTCCGGAATGTCTGGCAGGTGGTTCGGGCATGTCCGGCAGGTGGTTACGGCATGTCCAGCACGTGGTCCAGCATGCCCGGCAGGTGATTCCGGAGTGTCTGCCATGTGGTTCTGGCATAGCCGGCAGGTGATTTTGGCATGTACAGCAGGTGGTTCCGGCGAGCTCGGCAGGTGGTACCAGCGTGTCCGGAACATGGTTCTGGCACGTCTTAGAGATGGTTCCGGCATGCCCGGCAGGTGATTCCGGAGTGTCCGGCATGTGGTTCTGGCACCTCTGAGAGGTGGTTCCGGCATGCCCGGCAGGTGATACCAGAGTGTCCGTCATTTGGTTCTGGCACCTCTGAGAGGTGGTTCCGGAATGCCTGGCATGTGATTCCGGAGTGTCTGCCGAGTGGTTCTGGCGTAGCCGGCAGTTGATTTTGGCGTGTCCACTAGGTGGTTCTGGGGAGTGGATCAGTTGGTTCCGGCATACTCGGCAGGTGGTACCGGCGTGTCCAGAACATGGTTCTGGCAAGTCTGAGAGGTGGTTCCGGCACGCCCGACAGGTGATTCCGGAGCGTCTGCCAAGTGTTTCTGGCGTACCCGGCAGGTGATTTTGGCATGTCCGACAGGTGTTTCTTGCGAGACGAGCAGGTGGCTCAGGCATGCTCAGCTGGTGCTTCCGGCGTCTCTGGCACGTGGTTCTGATGTGTCTGAGAGCTGGTTCTGGCATGTCCGGCAGATGATTCCGGAGTGTCAACCAAGTGGTTCTGGTATACCCGGCAGGTGAGTTTGGCGTGTCAGGAAGGTGGTTCCGGCTAGTTGAGCAGGTGGATCAGGCGTGCTCGCCAGTGGGTTCAGGCGTGTCTGGCAGGTGGTTTCGGTTTGGTCGGGGAGTGGTTCCGGCATCTCAGGCACATGGTTCTGGCACGTCTGAGAGATGGTTCCGGCCGGCCCGACAGGTGTTTCCGGAGTGTCCGCCAAATGGTTCTGGCGTAGCTGAAAGGTGATGTTGGCGTGACCAGCAGGTGGTTCCAGCCAGCCCCTCACGTGATTCCGGAGTGTCTGCCGAGTGGTACTGGCGTAGCCGGCAGGTGATTTTGGCGTGTCCAGCAGGTGTTTCCGCCGAGCTCGGCAGGTGGTACCGGCGTGTCCGGAACATGGTTCTGGCACCTCTGATAGATGGTTCCGGCATGCCCGGCAGGTGGTTCCGGAGTGTCTGCCGAGTGGTTCTGGCGTATCCGGCAGGTGATTCTGGCGTGTCCATCAGGTTATTCTGGGGAGTGGATCATGTGGTTCCGGCATACTCGGCAGGTGGTACCGGCGTGTCCGGAACATGGTTCTGGCAAGTCTGAGAGGTGGTTCTGGCATGCCCGACAAGTGATTCCGGAGTGTTCGCCAAGTGGTTCTGGCGTAGCCGGCATGTCATTTTGCATGTCCGGCGGTGGTTCCGGCGAGTCGAGCCGGTGGTTCCGGCGTGTCCAGCAGGTGTTTCCGGTCTGTCCGGCAGGTGGTTCTGGTGTGTCCGGCACGATGTTCTGGCACGTGTGAGAGTTGGTTCCGGCATGCCCGAAAGGTGATTCCGGAGTGTCCGCCACCTGGTTCTGGCGTACCCGGCAGGTGATTTTGGTGTGTCTGGCAGGCGTTTCTGGCAAGTCGAGCATTTGGCTCAGGCATGATGAGAAGGTGCATCCGGCGTGTCTGGCACGTGGTTCTGGTGTGTCTGAGAGCTGGTTCTGGCATGTCCGGCAGATGATTCCGGAGTGTCCACCAAGTGGTTGTGGCATACCCGGCAGGTGATTTTAGCGTGTCAGGTAGGTGGTTCCAGCGAGTCGAGTAGGTGGTTCCGGTGTGCTCGGCAGGTGGTTCAGGCGGGTCTGGAAGGTGGTTTCGGACTTTTCGGGGTGTGGTTCCGGCATCTCAGGCACATGGTTCTGGCACGTCTGAGAGGTGGTTCCGGCCGGCCCGACAGGTGTTTCCATGGTGTCCGCCAAGTGGTTCTGACATAGCTGGCAGGTGATGTTGGCGTGACGGGCAGGTGGTTCCGAAGAGTTCACCAAATGGTTGTGGCGTAACCAACAGGTGATTTTGGCGTGTCCAGCGGGTGGTTTTGGCGAGTCGAGCAGGTGGCTCTGGCGTGCTCGGCAGGTGCTTCCGGTGTCATTGGCATGTGGTTCCGGCATGTCTGAGAGGTGGTTCCGGCATGCCCGGCAGGTGGTTCCGGAGTGTCTGCCGAGTGGTTCTGGAGCCAGCCCGGCAGGTGATTCCGAAGAATTCACCAAATGGTTGTGGCGTATCCGGCAGGTGATTTTGGCGTGTCAGGAAGGTGGTTCCGGCTAGTTGAGCAGGTGGATCAGGCGTGATCGCCAGGGGGTTCAGGCGGGTCTGGCAGGTGGTTTCGGTCTGTTCGGGGAGTGGTTCCGGAATCTCAGGCACATGGTTCTAGCACGTCTGAGAGGTGGTTCCGGCCGGCCGGAGAGGTGTTTCCGGAGTGTCCGCCAAGTGGTTCTGGCGTAGCTGAGAGGTGATGTTGGTGTGACCGGCAGGTGGTTCCAGCCAGCCCGGCAGGTGATTCCGGAGTGTCTGCCATTTGGTTCCGGCGTAGCTGGCAGGTGATTTTGGCGTGTACAACAGGTGGTTCCGGCGAGGTCGGCAGGTGGTACCAGCGTGTCCGGAACATGGTTCTGGCACGTCTTAGAGATGGTTCCGGAATGCCAGGCAGGTGATTCCGGAGTGTCCGGCATGTGGTTCTGGCACCTCTGAGAGGTGGTTCCGGCATGCCTGGCAGGTGATTCCGGAGTGTCCAGCATGTGGTTCTGGCACCTCTGAGAGGTGGGTCCGGCATGCCCGGCAGGTGGTTCCGGAGGTTCTGCCGAGTGGTTCTGGCGTAGTCGGCAGGTGATTCTGGCGTGTCCAGCAGGTGGTTCGGGGGAGTGGATCAGGTGGTTCCAGCATACTCGGCAGGTGGTACCGGCGTGTCCGGAACATGGTTCTGGCATGTCTGAGAGGCGGTTCTGGCATGCCCGACAGGTGATTCCGGAGTGTTCGCCAAGTGGTTCTGGCGTAGCCGGCAGGTCATTTTGCATGTCCGACGGTGGTTCCGGCGAGTCGAGCCGCTGGTTCCGGCGTGTCCGGCAGGTGGTTCTTGTGTGACCGGCACGAGGTTCTGGCACGTCTGAGTGTTGGTTCCGGCATGCCCGACGGGTGATTCCGGAGAGTCCGCCACGTGGTTCTGGCGTACCCGGCAGGTGATTTTGGCGTGTCTGGCAGGCGTTTCTTACAAGTCGAGCATTTGGCTCAGGCATGCTCAGTAGGTGATTCCGGCGTCTCTGGCACGTGGTTCTGGTGAGTCTGAGAGCTGGTTCTGGCATGTCCGGCAGATGATTCCGGAGTGTCCACCAAGTGGTTGTGGCATACCCGGCAGGTGATTTTAGCGTGTCAGGTAGGTGGTTCCAGCGAGTCGAGTAGGTGGTTCCGGCGTGCTCGGCAGGTGGTTCAGGCGGGTCTGGCAGGTGGTTTCGGTCTGTTCGGGGTGTGGTTCCGGCATCTCAGGCACATGGTTCTGGCACGTCTGATAGGTGGTTCCGGCCGGCCCGACAGGTGTTTCCATGGTGTCCGCCAAGTGGTTCTGGCATAGCTGGCAGGTGATGTTGGCGTGACCGG
This sequence comes from Equus przewalskii, assembly GCF_037783145.1. NCBI lineage: Eukaryota > Metazoa > Chordata > Mammalia > Perissodactyla > Equidae > Equus > Equus przewalskii. The sequence goes on from NC_091858.1 coordinate 32,112,154, forward strand.
CAGGTGGTTCCAGCCAGCCCGGCAGGTGATTCCGAAGTGTTCACCAAATGGTTGTGGCGTAGCCGGAAGGTGATTTTGGCGTGTCCAGCAGGTGGTTTTGGCGAGTCGAGCAGGTGGTTCTGGCGTGCTCGGCAGGTGCTTCCAGTGTCATTGCCATGTGGTTCCGGCATGTCTTAGAGGTGGTTCCAGCCAGCCCGGCAGGTGATTCCGAAGAGTTCACCAAATGGTTGTGGCGTAGCCGGCAGGTGATTTTGGCGTGTCCAGCGGGTGGTTTTGGCGAGTCGAGCAGGTGGTTCTGGCGTGCTCGGCAGGTGCTTCCGGTGTCATTGGCATGTGGTAACGGCATGTCTGAGAGGTGGTTCCGGCATGCCCGGCAGGTGGTTCCAGAGTGTCTGCCGAGTGGTTTTGGAGCCAGCGTGGTAGGTGATTCCGAAGAGTTCACCAAATGGTGGTGGCGTAGCCGGCGGGTGATTTTGGCGTGTCAGGAAGGTGGTTCCGGCTAGTTGAGCAGGTGGATCAGGCGTGCTCGCCAATGGGTTCAGGCGGGTCTGGCAGGTGGTTTCGGTCTGTTTGGGGAGTGGTTCCGGCATCTCAGGCACATGGTTCTGGCACGTCTGAGAGGTGGTTCCGGCCGGCCGGAGAGGTGTTTCCTGGGTGTCCGCCAAGTGGTTCTGGCGTAGCTGAAATTTGATGTTGGCGTGACCGGCAGGTGGTTCCAGCCAGCCCCGCAGGTGATTCGGGAGTGTCTGCCGAGTGGTTCTGGCGTAGCCGGCAGGTGATTTTGGAGTGTCCAGCAGGTGGTTCCGGCGAGCTCGGCAGGTGGTACCGGCGTGTCCGGAACATGGTTCTGGCACGTCTGAGAGATGGTTCCGGCATGCCCGGCAGGTGATTCCGGAGTGTCCGGCATGTGGTTCTGACACCTCTGAGAGGTGGTTCCGGCATTTCCGGCACGTGGTTCCTGAGTGTCTGCCGAGTGGTTCTGGTGTATCCGGCAGGTGATTCTGGCGTGTCCAGCAGGTGGTTCTGGGGAGTGGATCATGTGGTTCCGGCATACTCGGCAGGTGGTACCGGCGTGTCCGGAACATGGTTCTGGCAAGTCTGAGAGGTGGTTCTGGCATGCCCGACAAGTGATTCCGGAGTGTTCACCAAGTGGTTCTGGCGTAGCCGGCATGTCATTTTGCATGTCCGGCGGTGGTTGCGGCGAGTCGAGCCGGTTGTTCCGGCGTGTCCGGCAGGTGGTTCTGGCGTGACCGGCACGAGGTTCTGGCACGTCTGAGAGTTGGTTCCGGCATGCCCGACAGGTGATTCCGGAGAGTCCGCCACGTGGTTCTGGCGTACCCGGCAGGTGATTTTGGCGTGTCTGCCAGGTGTCTCTGGCAAGTCGAGCATTTGGCTCAGGCATGATCAGCAGGTGCTTCCGGCGTGTCTGGCACGTGGTTCTGGTGTGTCTGAGAGCTGGTTCCGGCATGTCCGGCAGATGATTCCGGAGTGTCCACCAAGTGGTTGTGGCATACCCGGCAGGTGATTTTAGCATGTCAGGTAGGTGGTTCCAGGGAGTCGAGTAGGTGGTTCCGGCGTGCTCGGCAGGTGGTTCAGGCGGGTCTGGCAGGTGGTTTCGGTCTGTTCGGGGTGTGGTTCCGGCATCTCAGGCACATGGTTCTGGCATGTCTGAGAGGTGGTTCCGGCCGGCCCGACAGGTGTTTCCATGGTGTCCGCCAAGTGGTTCTGGCATAGCTGGCAGGTGATGTTGGCGTGACCGCCAGATGGTTCCAGCCAGCCGGGCAGGTGATTCCGTAGTGTTCACCAAATGGTTGAGGCGTAGCCGGCAGGTGATTTTGGCGTGTCCAGCAGGTGGTTTAGGCGAGTCGAGCAGGTGGTTCTGGCGTGCTCGGCAGGTGCTTCCGTTGTCATTGGCAAGTGGTTCTGGCATGTCTGAGAGGTGGTTCCGCCATGCCTGGCAGGTGATTCCGGAGTGTTCCCCAAGTGGTTCTGGCGTAGCCAGCAGGTGATTTTGCATGTCCGGCAATGGTTCCGGCGAGTCGAGCCGGTGGTTCCGGCATGTCCGGGAGGTGGTTCCGGCATGCCCGGCAGGTGATTCCGGAGTGTCCGGCATGTGGTTCTGGCACCTCTGAGAGGTGGTTGCGGCATGCCCGGCCGGTGATACCGGAGTCTCCGGCATTTGGTTCTGGCACCTCTGAGAGGTGGTTCCGGAATGCCTGGCATGTGATTCCGGAGTGTCTGCCTAGTGGTCTGGCGTAGCCGGCAGTTGATTTTGGCGTGTCCAGCAGGTGGTTTTGGCGAGTCGAGCAGGTGGCTCTGGCGTGCTCGGCAGGTGCTTCCGGTGTCATTGGCATGTGGTTCCGGCATGTCTGAGAGGTGGTTCCGGCATGCCCGGCAGGTGGTTCCGGAGAGTCTGCCGAGTTGTTCGGGAGCCAGCCCGGCAGGTGATTCCGAAGAGTTCACCAAATGGTTGTGGCGTAGCCGGCAGGTTATTTTGGCGTCTCAGGAAGGTGGTTCCAGCTAGTTGAGCAGGTGGATCAGGCGTGCTCGCCAGTGGGTTCAGGCGGGTCTGGCAGGTGATTTCGGTCTGTTCGGGGAGTGGTTCCAGCATCTTAGGCACATGGTTCTGGCACGTCTGAGAGGTGTTTCCGGCCGGCCGGAGAGGTGTTTCCGGAGTGTCCGCCAAATGGCTCTGGCGTAGCTGAAAGGTGATGTTGGCGTGACCGGCAGGTGGTTCCAGCCAGCCCGGCAGGTGATTCCGGAGTGTCTGCCGTGTGGTTCTGGCGTAGCTGGCAGGTGATTTTGGCGTGTCCAGCAGGTCGTTCCGGCGAGCTCGGCAGGTGGTACCACGTGTCCGGAACATGGTTCTGGCACGTCTTAGAGATGGTTCCGGCATGCCCGGCAGGTGATTCCGGAGTGTCCGGCATGTGGTTCTGGCACCTCTGAGAGGTGGTTCCGGCATGCCCGGCAGGTGGTTCCGGAGTGTCTGCCGAGTGGTTCTGGCGTAGTCGGCAGGTGATTCTGGCGTGTCCAGCAGGTGGTTCTGGGGAGTGGATCATGTGGTTCCGGCATACTCTGCAGGTGGTACCGGCGTGTCCAGAACATGGTTCTGGCAAGTCTGAGAGGTGGTTCCGGCATGCCCGACAGGTGATTCCGGAGTGTTCGCCAAGTGGTTCTGGCGTAGCAGGCACGTCATTTTGCATGTCCGGCGGTGGTTCCGGCGAGTCGAGCCGGTGCTTCCGGCGTGTCCGGCAGGTGGTTCTGGCGTGACCGGCATGAGGTTCTGGCAGGTCTGAGAGTTGGTTCCGGCATGCCCGACAGGTGATTCCGGAGTGTCCGCCACGTGGTTCTGGCGTACCCGGCAAGTGATTTTGGCGTGTCTGGCAGGCGTTTCTTACAAGTCGAGCATTAGGCTCAGGCATGCTCAGTAGGTGATTCCGGCGTCTCTGGCACGTGGTTCTGGTGAGTCTGAGAGCTGGTTCTGGCATGTCCGGCAGATGATTCCGGAGTGTCCACCAAGTGGTTGTGGCATACCCGGCAGGTGATTTTAGCGTGTCAGGTAGGTGGTTCCAGCGAGTCGAGTAGGTGGTTCCGGCGTGCTCGGCAGGTGGTTCAGGCGGGTCTGGCAGGTGGTTTCGGTCTGTTTGGGGTGTGGTTCCAGCATCTCAGGCACATGGTTCTGGCACGTCTGATAGGTGGTTCCGGCCGGCCCGACAGGTGTTTCCATGGTGTCCGCCAAGTGGTTCTGGCATAGCTGGCAGGTGATGTTGGCGTGACCGGCAGGTGGTTCCAGCCAGCCCGGCAGGTGATTCCGAAGTGTTCACCAAATGGTTGTGGCGTAGCCGGAAGGTGATTTTGGCGTGTCCAGCAGGTGGTTTTGGCGAGTCGAGCAGGTGGTTCTGGCGTGCTCGGCAGGTGCTTCCAGTGTCATTGCCATGTGGTTCTGGCGTGTCTTAGAGGTGGTTCCGCCATGCCCGGCAGGTGATTCCGGAGTGTTCCCCAAGTGGTTCTGGCATAGCCGGCAGGTGATTTTGCATGTCCGGCAATGGTTCCGGCGAGTCGAGCCGGTGGTTCCGGCATGTCCGGCAGGTGATTCCGGCATGTCCAGCAGGTGGTACCGGCATGCCCGGCAGGTGATTCCGGAGTGTCCGGCATGTGGTTCTGGCACCTCTGAGAGGTTGTTCCAGCAAGCCCGGCAGGTGATTCCGAAGAGTTCACCAAATGGTTGTGGCATAGCCGGCAGGTGATTTTGGCGTGTCCAGCAGGTGGTTCCGGCGAGCTCGGCAGGTGGTACCGGCGTGTCCGGAACATGGTTCTGGCACGTCTGAGAGATGGTTCCGGCATGCCCGGCAGGTGATTCCGGAGTGTCCGGCATGTGGTTCTGGCACCTCTGAGATGTGGTTCCGGCATCCCCGGCAGGTGATTCCGGAGTGTCCGGCATGTGGTTCTGGCACCTCTGAGATGTGGTTCCGGCATGCCCGGCAGGTGGTTCCGGAGTTTCTGCCGAGTGGTTCTGGCGTATCCGGCATGTGATTCTGGCGTGTCCAGCAGGTGGTTCTGGGGAGTGGATCATGCGGTTCCGGCATACTCGGCAGGTGTTACCGGCGTGTCAGGAACATGGTTCTGGCAAGTCTGAGAGGTGGTTCTGGCATGCCCGACAAGTGATTCCGGAGTGTTCGCCAAGTGGTTCTGGCGTAGCCGGCATGTCATTTTGCATGTCCGGCGGTGGTTCCGGCGAGTCGAGCCGGTGGTTCCGGCGTGTCCAGCACGTGTTACCGGTCTGTCCGGCAGGTGGTTCTGGCGTGTCCGGCACGAGGTTCTGGCACGTCTGAGAGTTGGTTCCGGCATGCCAGAAAGGTGATTCCGGAGTGTCCGCCACGTGGTTCTGGCGTACCCGGCAGGTGATTTTGGCGTGTCTGGCAGGCGTTTCTGGCAAGTCGAGCATTTGGCTCAGGCATGATCAGAAGGTGCATCCGGCGTGTCTGGCACGTGGTTCTGGTGTGTCTGAGAGCTGGTTCTGGCATGTCCGGCAGATGATTCCGGAGTGTCAACCAAGTGGTTGTGGCCTACCCGGCAGGTGATTTTAGCGTGTCAGGTAGGTGGTTCCAGCGAGTCGAGTAGGTGGTTCCGGCGTGCTCGGCAGGTGGTTCAGGCGGGTCTGGCAGGTGGTTTCGGTCTTTTCGGGGTGTGGTTCCGGCATCTCAGGCACATGGTTCTGGCACGTCTGAGAGGTGGTTCCGGCCGGCCCGACAGGTGTTTCCATGGTGTCCGCCAAGTGGTTCTGACATAGCTGGCAGGTGATGTTGGCGTGACCGGCAGGTGGTTCCAGCCAGCCTGGCAGGTGATTCTGAAGATTTCACCAAATGGTTGTGGCGTAGCCGGCAGCTGATTTTGGCGTGTCCATCAGGTGGTTTTGGCGAGTCGAGCAGGTGGTTCTGGCGTGCTCGGCAGGTGCTTCCGGTGTCATTGGCATGTGGTTCCGGCATGTCTGAGATGTGGTTCCGCCATGCCCGGCAGGTGATTCCGGAGTGTTCGCCAAGTGGTTCTGGCGTAGCCGGCAGGTGATTTTGCATGTCCGGCAATGGTTCCGGCGAGTCGAGCCGGTGGTTCCGGCATGTCCGGCAGGTGGTTCCGGCATGCCCGGCAGGTGATTCCGGAGTGTCCGGCATGTGGTTCTGGCACCTCTGAGAGGTGGTTCCGGCATGCCCGGCAGGTGATACCGGAGTGTCCGGCATTTGGTTCTGGCACCTCTGAGAGCTGGTTCCGGAATGCCTGGCATGTGATTCCGGAGTGTTTGCTGAGTGGTTCTGGCGTAGCCGGCAGGTGATTTTGGCGTGTCCAGCAGGTGGTTCCGGCGAGCTCGGCAGGTGGTACCGGCGTGTCCGGAACATGGTTCGGGCACGTCTGAGAGATGGTTCCGGCATGCCCGGCAGGTGATTCCGGAGTGTCCACCAAGTGGTTCTGGTAGACCTGGCAGGTGATTTTAGCATGTCTGGAACGTGGTTCCGGCTAGTTGAGCAGGTGGATCAGGCGTGCTCGCCAGGGGGTTCAGGCGGGTCTGGCAGGTGGTTTCGGTCTGTTCGGGGTGTGGTTCCGGCATCTCAGGCACATGGTTCTGGCACGTCTGAGAGGTGGTTCCGGCCGGCCCGACAGGTGTTTCCGGAGTGTCCGCCAAGTGGTTCTGGAGTAGCTGAAAGGTGATGTTGGCGTGACGGCAGGTGGTTCCAGCCAGCCCGGCAGGTGATTCCGGAGTGTCTGCCGTAGGGTTCTGGCGTAGTTGGCAGGTGATTTTGGCGTGTCCAGCAGGTGTTTCCGGTCTGTCCGGCAGGTGGTCCTGACGTGTCCGGCACGGGGTTCTGGCACGTCTGCGAGTTGGTTCCGGCATGCCCGAAAGGTGATTCCGGAGTGTCCGCCACGTGGTTCTGGCGTACCCGGCAGGTGATTTTGGTGTGTCTGGCAGGTGTTTCTTGCAAGTCGAGCATTTGGCTCAGGCATGCTCAGCAGGTGCTTCCGGCGTGTCTGGCACGTGGTTCTGGTGTGTCTGAGAGCTGGTTCCGGCATGTCCGGCAGATGATTCCGGAGTGTCCACCAAGTGGTTGTGGCATACCCGGCAGGTGATTTTAGCGTGTCAGGTAGGTGGTTCCAGCGAGTCGAGAAGGTGGTTGCGGCGTGCACGGCAGGTGGTTCAGGCGGGTCTGGCAGGTGGTTTCGGTCTTTTCGGGGTGTGGTTCCGGCATCTCAGGCACATGGTTCTGGCACGTCTGAGAGGTGGTTCCGGCGGCCCGACAGGTGTTTCCATGGTGTCCGCCAAGTGGTTCTGGCATAGCTGGCAGGTGATGTTGGCGTGACCGGCAGGTGGTTCCAGCCAGCCCGGCAGGTGATTCCGAAGAGTTCACCAAATGGTTGTGGCGTAGCCGGCAGGTGATTTTGGTGTGTCCAGCAGGCGGTTTTGGCGAGTCGAGCAGGTGGTTCTGGCGTGCTCGGCAGGTGCTTCCGGTGTCATTGGCATGTGGTTCCGGCATGTCTGAGAGGTGGTTCCGCCATGCCCGGCAGGTGACTCCTGAGTGTCCGGCATGTGGTTCTGGAACCTCTGAGAGGTGGTTCCGGCATGCCCGGCAGGTGATACCGGAGTGTCCGGCATTTGGTTCTGGCACCTCTGAGAGGTGGTTCCGGAATGCCTGGCATGTGATTCCGGAGTGTCTGCCGAGTGGTTCTGGTGTAGCCGGCAGTTGATTTTGGCGTGTCCACTAGGTGGTTCTGGGGAGTGGATCAGCTGGTTCCGGCATACTCGGCAGGTGGTACCGGCGTGTCCAGAACATGGTTCTGGCAAGTCTGAGAGGTGGTTCCGGCACGCCCGACAGGTGATTCCGGAGCGTCCGCCAAGTGTTTCTGGCGTACCCGGCAGGTGATTTTGGCATGTCCGACAGGTGTTTCTTGCGAGACGAGCAGGTGGCTCAGGCATGCTCAGCTGGTGCTTCCGGCGTCTCTGGCACGTGGTTCTGGTGTGTCTGAGAGCTGGTTCTGGCATGTCCGGCAGATGATTCTGGAGCGTCAACCAAGTGGTTCTGGTATAACCGGCAGGTGAGTTTGGCGTGTCAGGAAGGTGGTTCCGGCTAGTTGAGCAGGTGGATCAGGCGTGCTCGCCAGGGGGTTCAGGCGGGTCTGGCAGGTGGTTTCGGTCTGTTCGGGGAGTGGTTCCGGCATCTCAGGCTCATGGTTCTGGCACGTCTGAGAGGGGGTTCCGGCCGGCCCGACAGGTGTTTCCATGGTGTCCGCCAAGTGGTTCTGGCATAGCTGGCAGGTGATGTTGGCGTGACCGGCAGGTGGTTCCAGCCAGCCCAGCAGGTGATTCCGAAGAGTTCACCAAATGGTTGTGGCGTAGCCGGCAGGTGATTTTGGCGTGTCCAGCAGGTGGTTTTGGCGAGTCGAGCAGGTGGCTCTGGTGTGCTCGGCAGGTGCTTCCGGTGTCATTGGCATGTGGTTCCGGCATGTCTGAGAGGTGGTTCCGGCATGCCCGGCAGGTGGTTCCGGAGAGTCTGCCGAGTTGTTTGGGAGCCAGCCCGGCAGGTGATTCCGAAGAGTTCACCAAATTGTTGTGGCGTAGCCGGCAGGTTATTTTGGCGTCTCAGGAAGGTGGTTCCGGCTAGTTGAGCAGGTGGATCAGGCGTGATCGCCAGGGGGTTCAGGCGGGTCTGGCAGGTGGTTTCGGTCTGTGCGGGGAGTGGTTCCAGCATCTTAGGCACATGGTTCTGGCACGTCTGAGAGGTGTTTCCGGCCGGCCGGAGAGGTGTTTCCGGAGTGTCCGCCAAGTGGTTCTGGCGTAGCTGAAAGCTCATGTTGGCGTGACCGGCAGGTGGTTCCAGCCAGCCCGGCAGGTGATTCCGGAGTGTCTGCCATGTGGTTCTGGCGTAGCTGGCAGGTGATTTTGGCGTGTCCAGCATGTGGTTCCGGCGAGCTCGGCAGGTGGTACCACGTGTCCGGAACATGGTTCTGGCACGTCTGAGAGATGGTTCCGGCATGCCCGGCAGGTGATTCCGGAGTGTCCGGCATGTGGTTCTGGCACCTCTGAGAGGTGGTTCCGGCATGCCCGGCAGGAGGTTCCGGAGTGTCTGCAGAGTGGTTCTGGCGTAGTCGGCAGGTGATTTTGGCGTGTCCAGCAGGTGTTTCTGGGGAGTGGATCAGGTGGTTCCGGCATACTCTGCAGGTGGTTCCGGCGTGTCCAGAACATGTTTCTGGCACGTCTGATAGGTGGTTCCGGCCGTCCCGACAGGTGTTTCCATGGTGTCCGCCAAGTGGTTCTGGCATAGCTGGCAGGTGATGTTGGCGTGACCGGCAGGTGGTTCCAGCCAGCCTGCCAGGTGATTCCGAAGATTTCACCAAATGGTTGTGGCGTAGCCGGCAGCTGATTTTGGCGTGTCCATCAGGTGGTTTTGGCGAGTCGAGCAGGTGGTTCTGGCGTGCTCGGCAGGTGCTTCCGGTGTCATTGGCATGTGGTTCCGGCATGTCTGAGAGGTGGTTCCGCCATGCCCGGCAGGTGATTCCGGAGTGTTCGCCAAGTGGTTCTGGCGTAGCCGGCAGGTGATTTTGCATGTCCGGCAATGGTTCCGGCGAGTCGAGCCGGTGGTTCCGGCATGTCCGGCAGGTGGTTCCGGCATGCCCGGCAGGTGATTCCGGAGTGTCCGGCATGTGGTTCTGGCACCTCTGAGAGGTGGTTCCGGCATGCCCGGCAGGTGATACCGGAGTGTCCGGCATTTGGTTCTGGCACCTCTGAGAGCTGGTTCCAGAATGCCTGGCATGTGATTCCGGAGTGTTTGCTGAGTGGTTCTGGCGTAGCCGGCAGGTGATTTTGGCGTGTCCAGCAGGTCGTTCCGGCGAGCTCGGCAGGTGGTACCGGCGTGTCCGGAACATGGTTCGGGCACGTCTGAGAGATGGTTCCGGCATGCCCGGCAGGTGATTCCGGAGTGTCCACCAAGTGGTTCTGGTAGACCTGGCAGGTGATTTTGGCGTGTCTGGAACGTGGTTCCGGCTAGTTGAGCAGGTGGATCAGGCGTGCTCGCCAGGGGGTTCAGGCGGGTCTGGCAGGTGGTTTCGGTCTGTTCGGGGTGTGGTTCCGGCATCTCAGGCACATGGTTCTGGCACGTCTGAGAGGTGGTTCCGGCCGGCCCGACAGGTGTTTCCGGAGTGTCCGCCAAGTGGTTCTGGAGTAGCTGAAAGGTGATGTTGGCGTGACGGCAGGTGGTTCCAGCCAGCCCGGCAGGTGATTCCGGAGTGTCTGCCGTAGGGTTCTGGCGTAGTTGGCAGGTGATTTTGGCGTGTCCAGCAGGTGTTTCCGGTCTGTCCGGCAGGTGGTCCTGACGTGTCCGGCACGGGGTTCTGGCACGTCTGCGAGTTGGTTCCGGCATGCCCGAAAGGTGATTCCGGAGTGTCCGCCACGTGGTTCTGGCGTACCCGGCAGGTGATTTTGGTGTGTCTGGCAGGTGTTTCTTGCAAGTCGAGCATTTGGCTCAGGCATGCTCAGCAGGTGCTTCCGGCGTGTCTGGCACGTGGTTCTGGTGTGTCTGAGAGCTGGTTCCGGCATGTCCGGCAGATGATTCCGGAGTGTCCACCAAGTGGTTGTGGCATACCCGGCAGGTGATTTTAGCGTGTCAGGTAGGTGGTTCCAGCGAGTCGAGAAGGTGGTTGCGGCGTGCACGGCAGGTGGTTCAGGCGGGTCTGGCAGGTGGTTTCGGTCTTTTCGGGGTGTGGTTCCGGCATCTCAGGCACATGGTTCTGGCACGTCTGAGAGGTGGTTCCGGCGGCCCGACAGGTGTTTCCATGGTGTCCGCCAAGTGGTTCTGGCATAGCTGGCAGGTGATGTTGGCGTGACCGGCAGGTGGTTCCAGCCAGCCCGGCAGGTGATTCCGAAGAGTTCACCAAATGGTTGTGGCGTAGCCGGCAGGTGATTTTGGTGTGTCCAGCAGGCGGTTTTGGCGAGTCGAGCAGGTGGTTCTGGCGTGCTCGGCAGGTGCTTCCGGTGTCATTGGCATGTGGTTCCGGCATGTCTGAGAGGTGGTTCCGCCATGCCCGGCAGGTGACTCCTGAGTGTCCGGCATGTGGTTCTGGAACCTCTGAGAGGTGGTTCCGGCATGCCCGGCAGGTGATACCGGAGTGTCCGGCATTTGGTTCTGGCACCTCTGAGAGGTGGTTCCGGAATGCCTGGCATGTGATTCCGGAGTGTCTGCCGAGTGGTTCTGGTGTAGCCGGCAGTTGATTTTGGCGTGTCCACTAGGTGGTTCTGGGGAGTGGATCAGCTGGTTCCGGCATACTCGGCAGGTGGTACCGGCGTGTCCAGAACATGGTTCTGGCAAGTCTGAGAGGTGGTTCCGGCACGCCCGACAGGTGATTCCGGAGCGTCCGCCAAGTGTTTCTGGCGTACCCGGCAGGTGATTTTGGCATGTCCGACAGGTGTTTCTTGCGAGACGAGCAGGTGGCTCAGGCATGCTCAGCTGGTGCTTCCGGCGTCTCTGGCACGTGGTTCTGGTGTGTCTGAGAGCTGGTTCTGGCATGTCCGGCAGATGATTCTGGAGCGTCAACCAAGTGGTTCTGGTATACCCGGCAGGTGAGTTTGGCGTGTCAGGAAGGTGGTTCCGGCTAGTTGAGCAGGTGGATCAGGCGTGCTCGCCAGGGGGTTCAGGCGGGTCTGGCAGGTGGTTTCGGTCTGTTCGGTGAGTGGTTCCGGCATCTCAGGCTCATGGTTCTGGCACGTCTGAGAGGGGGTTCCGGCCGGCCCGACAGGTGTTTCCATGGTGTCCGCCAAGTGGTTCTGGCATAGCTGGCAGGTGATGTTGGCGTGACCGGCAGGTGGTTCCAGCCAGCACGGCAGGTGATTCCGAAGAGTTCACCAAATGGTTGTGGCGTAGCCGGCAGGTGATTTTGGCGTGTCCAGCAGGTGGTTTTGGTGAGTCGAGCAGGTGGCTCTGGTGTGCTCGGCAGGTGCTTCCGGTGTCATTGGCATGTGTTTCCGGCATGTCTGAGAGGTGGTTCCGGCATGCCCGGCAGGTGGTTCCGGAGAGTCTGCCGAGTTGTTTGGGAGCCAGCCCGGCAGGTGATTCCGAAGAGTTCACCAAATTGTTGTGGCGTAGCCGGCAGGTTATTTTGGCGTCTCAGGAAGGTGGTTCCGGCTAGTTGAGCAGGTGGATCAGGCGTGATCGCCAGGGGGTTCAGGCGGGTCTGGCAGGTGGTTTCGGTCTGTGCGGGGAGTGGTTCCAGCATCTTAGGCACATGGTTCTGGCACGTCTGAGAGGTGTTTCCGGCCGGCCGGAGAGGTGTTTCCGGAGTGTCCGCCAAGTGGTTCTGGCGTAGCTGAAAGCTCATAAAACCAGCCTGTGACAGGCTGGGAGTACCCATGGGCCATAAACCATGGTGTTCTGGTTTGTTTGCTGTCAGGAGACAACACCCCACCCAGGCTACTCTCTCCCCAGGCTGCCACCAGTCACTGAATAAAAACAGAGCAAACTCAGATCTGTGCCATGTCTGCCAATGTAGGAGTCGTCCAAGGGAAACCTTAGCTCTGGGGTCCCCATTTACAATGCTGAGATGTCTTGCACTGCAGTCTGAAGCTATTCCTACCTACCTCCACCCCACCATTTCACAGGCATCGGACTCCTAACAAGGTCAAAGACTTTCCCTGCCCAGTCTTGCTCCTTTCCCTTCATCATCCACAAGCGTTCCCACAGTAAATGTCTTTCTCTTCTAATTACATTTGACATCTGCCTCATGGAGATACATATTGTCCTCATCCCACAGGTTTTCTGTTCCAGAAATTTGCTGAGATCCCTTGGCATTCATAATACCCCATGTCTCACAGCATCCTTCTTTATTTCTTTCTGTGTCTTCATTTCAGAAGGGCCCCATGAATAATGGCTTCACCTCAATTGCCTACACCGCTATTTCAACAAGAAGCTCAGACTGAAATTTACTGGGAGCAATTTAATGCCAATTGAACTGAAACAGAACTGAAAGTCCCCTCACCCAAATCACAGACTATCTAGAGAACATCTAATTCAATTATTGTTTCAGATGGGGAAACAAATGATGTGACTTGCACTAGGTTACAAAGAACTCCTCTCAATGGGTTATTTCTATGCGATAATCCGCCCCCCTACTCTGAGCACTATCTCGCTGACACTTCTAATGTCCCCAACGCCTGCCCTTGTGCTGCATGTAGTGAGTGCTCACCCACGCGTGCTGGGTTTTGAGAAACTTCAGCAATCAGGAGCAGCACTCTGCCCATAAAGAGAGCTGCTCCTCTCCTGCCTGGTGGTAATTCCCACACACCTGCTTCTGCGTCTCTTCAGCAACCCTTGCAGCATGAGGATTCTTGTCCTGCTCTTAACCATTTTTCTTCTACTCTACCAAGCTCTTCCAGGTAAAAAGAGACTCTCAGCTAGAAACTGCAGAAGATGGCAGGTAAAGAAAAAACTTGACTAAGAATAAACAACCTGTGGGATTCAGCAAACTTCTTAATCTCTCTGCCCTGATTGAGACCATGAGTAAAATGCAGTAGAAGGCTGCCCTCATAAACACTTCCTAGCACCAAGGCTTCATAGCTCAAAAACGTAGGGGTCTTAGATGTCATTGGGGATTCACTAACCATACTTATTGCATTGAAGGGATATGCAATAATTCATTGTTGATTTTCTGGAAAGAGATGCCTTCTCCCCTTGATGGCCCCCATCAGGCTCCCTCTGAAAAGTTTTGATGTGCAAAGAAGGGGGCCTATTCACCCTCTTAAATCATCCAATGCCTCTTCAGATCAAGTCAGGGGATTAGAATTAAGAGGAATGCAGTGATTTCGGTAGATAAAAAAATTTGTTGATAACACAAATAGCAGGTGTCTTTGGAGTCTGCTGAGGAAATTTCAAAGTTAGATGGAGCTATCAGCAATGTGTTGACTCCTATGTTAATCTATGCACCCAGAAGCACACAGTTTTATGACACTACAGTTGGAAGGGACATGCAAAGTCATCTAGTCTAATTCCCTCCCTTTAAAATCGGAGCCAAATGCTCTGCAGGTACAGTGAAGGAAAATAGCTTGCCCAGAGCGACTGAAATCTAGCTGTGCTGGGATAAAACCAATTGTTCTGACTTAAGGAACCCCCAAGGCTCTCCCCAAGCTCCTTGGTAGGTTCGCAATGCTCACGGGTATGCCCAGGCCATCCTCTTTGCCCAATTCCAGCGTGCATCCATGCAGTGGTACAGAAGGGTGATTTCTTTTTCTCAAAGGGTCATGTTTAGCTTAACTCTTTCTAACTTGTATCTTTTTCCTGGGTCATTTCCCATGGATGTTTCTCAGAATTTCTGCTATCATCATACTCTGGACCTGTCAAACCATGATAGTAATTTATTTATCACAAAACAGGTTCCCCTCAACCTCTGATCATGAGATAAAAAACCTGGTGAGATTGAAAGCCTGAATTTGGGTCCCTCCAGAGCCAGGGGGATGCTCGTGCGGAGCTGGTCAACATTGCCTGCATCTGGCAGCTGAGGGCTGGGTCAGATTGGCCTCTACAGTCTGATTCTGAGAAAGGCCCTCAGGAGGAAGGCGGTAGGGAGGAAAAGTGGAAGGGAAGGCAGGTGAGCACGAACTACAGTGATGCCCACCCCTCATCTGCTCCTCCTCCTTCTGGTAACTTTGGCTTTTACACACTTCCAGGACCTTGAAATGCCCACAAAGCTGGAGGATGGATGCACAGGAGGGCTATCGGTTAGGTAAGCAAGAGACTCAGTGTAATGTGGTCTACTTTGGAAAGTATTTATTACTCAGTGAATAGATTGAATTCAGAACCTGTGTTCTCTCTTTTGCTTTCCATTTAGTCTAACTGTAAGACACAAAAACTGGGGTTTGGCCCCAGTGTTGACATTAAGTTGTTGTGTGATCTCAGGTGTCACTTTCCTCCTCCGGGCCTCAATTCCTATTTCTAAATAGATGGGCTATGAGGGTTTGCTTGAAAGTGACAGTCTAGCATTTCAAGGTCTGTACTCTCTTTCTGTTCCATTCTGATTCTACCCTAAGCTTCACTGTCCCTGAGCTCACTTAGGGTCCCCGTGTTCTTCCTTTAACTCCAGGCTGTACAACAGCTGGCTCAAAAATGTCAGAAATCATATATCTGGTCCCCAGTCTCCACATACCCACTCAGCATAACGAATATTTCAGCTCACCTCACTCTTTTCTTCATTGCCTTGCACTCTGACCTCAGGTCTCAGTACTGAGGACGTCACAGCAAGGAGCCTCTTCAGTATTCTTCAAAGTACATTATTTTGTGAACATGCTTTTTATCCTCATCTACACCCTGAACAGAGAACCCTCACAGTTAGGCACTGGAAATAGGAGGCTTTCTTTACCAGGACAAAGGAAATCATAAAACCTCAGCCCAAGGATAAGCAACCTGGTTGAGTTGTCCTGCCCCTTTTGCTCTGTGGAAAATGGACAGATGAGGAGAGAGACGGCTCAGGGCTCAGGCACAATAAGGACCTTAGGCCTGGACCCCCTCAAAGGGTGCCATGTGCAGCCTCGACTGTGCACATCACACCCCCCTTTCCCAGAGCTCTCCTGACACCTTCGCCAAACCCTGTTCCTGCCCAGTGCAGGAGGCACCTGTCTACAGAACCACCCCAGGCAAAGTTCTCCAGGGAGGCTCTTTCAAGCCACCGTCTACTTTCCCTCCAGCATCAACCATGCTTCTGGGCTCTCCTGGATGTGAGATGCAACCAGTTTGACCCGTCAGGCAGCTGCAGGTTTAAATAGCTACTTTCAGCCTCATTGAGCGCTCCCAGAGACCTCTAGTAACTAACCCCACATCTCCTGCTTACTGCTCTGGGCCAAGGGTCAAAGGCTCAGGATTCTATCTCCTCTCGTCTCCTCTCCTCACATCTACTCTGCCATAGTCGATCCTTGTCTATCCAATCATGAATTCAACAGGTAATTACTGAGCACATGTGTGTGACTGGTGGTGAGTGAGCACATGATGGTGAGCATGTGACATAAACGTTGTCCTCCCACTCAGGGAACTTAGAATTCAACTGAAAAGACCAAAATACTAAAAACTTATGTAGCTACAACTTGGGATACACGTCATGAAAAATCATTAAAAAATTGCATAGGGAGGGCAAGAGCTCTGGGGCACTTTACCACATGAGCAGGACAGGGGCCGATTTCCCTGACATTGTGACACTCAGGTTGAGAGCCGAAGGTTCAAAGAGGTCATTCAGGGGAAGAGGAGAAGAGTAGTCCTGGCAGAGGGAACAGTGCGAGTGAAGGCACTGAGATAACTTCAGGAACTGAAGCTGGACCAGTGAGGTCATGGGAGGGAGAGTGAAGGCCCCGTGGAACAGCATGAGTCTGAAGAGGTGGTCCAGGGTCAGAGGAGGAAATCTTTGTAGACCACGGTCAGGGCCTTGGTTGGATTCATTTAAAAAGCAATAGCAAACTCTGGTAGGGATTTTAGGTGTGACATGAATCAATTAAAAATTCTTAAAATCATGCTGGAAGAGTATTAGATGGTGATGCCAATCAGCTAGGAAAGCAGAAGAAGGTGCGGGTATTGGGGTTTCTACTCCTCCAGGACTCCCTAGTCTTCTCCAGAGTCAATTTCACTCATCCCGCATCAAAACTCTGCAGTCAAAGTCTTGCCTTTTGGTCCTCAGGGACGATTAATCACACTGACTTATTCCATTATGTAGTGAGAAGTGACCTTGACGCAGGCAGGATATGTGGTTATGGGACTGCTCGCTGCCAGAGGAAGTGTAAAAGAGAGGATTCATTCATTGGAAGATGCCCCAACATGTATCCATGCTGTTTGAAAAAGAGGAATGCCAACTCATCACACTCTCTGAAATACTGAAACCCTGATCCCCAGAGTCGCCGACAGCTGGACCTCTGAGCCTTCCCTTCTTGAGGCCTCACACCTAGAACATCCCCAGTGGCGGCTGTCAATCCAATTATTAAGTGAGGATTTGCCGAGCTTTCACTCCACGCAGAGCCAATGTAGGAGGTTGTGGCAGAATACGGGCCTCAGGCTTCCGAGCCTCAGACGAGCTTCTCTGGCTGTGAGAAAAGAGGATAGCAATGTGGGTTAAGTGAGAATTTCAACACTTTAAAACATGAACCAAAAAATATATCTAATCAGCCACAAACAGTAAACATCATATCAATTGATCTTGGTAACATTGGTTTTCTTTTCTGATCAAAAGTTCTGCTCAGCAGTTATATATGTCTTTTGTCAATTAAAATGTAAAATAAACCAATATTAAACGCAGTTTTTTGGCCCACACTATCATTCAAAACATAGACCTCCAGGAAGAAAAACAGAAGCGATACTAGGTGATGAGAAGGTAGGGGTTCACTCAAGCAGATGTCTGTGAAGGGTCTCATCCAGCAGATGGCAGCAGAGAGCGGCCCTGCCCCTGGGCAGTGTTGGGCGAATGCTTTGAGACTCATTGTCCGGAAAACTGGTAAAGAAAGGCCAGTAATAAAACATTTGACCTGCCTTTCCTGTCCAAACTGTATTTCAGGGTAACCAAATGGTTCGTGAGCAAAAGATTCTCTCTACAAAAGTGGTCCAGCTAATACATGAAGGAGGAGAGAGAGAATGAGAATAACACTATTTCACAAAAACCTAGGGAAAGAATGATCTAGCCAATGAATGTCAAAAGCCACTAAAATAAACAAGAATGACCACTTGATGTTATGTGCCTCTTAATAACTGTGCACAACGCCACCTAGGAGCTGTTAAACTGGATTGCATCCTTTTGGCCAGAAACAGTACAATGTCCTTTCATGTAGTCAGCACTCAGCTTCAACATGCGGTTAATGTTGTTTCATCCCTTCATAAGCTCCCTGCCACCCCAATTATTTCCGAGAATATTCAAGATGCCATAAAACTTCATCAGAAAATACTTTGGAATATATAAGTCAGAGAAAAGGACTCTTTAAAAAGTGTAACCACATGGGGTTGGCCCAGTGGCACAATGGTTAAGTTTGCACATTCTGCTTTGGCAGTCTGGGGTTTGCTAGGTCAGATCGTGGGTGCGGACCTATGCACCGCTTGTCAGGCCATGCTGTGGCAAGTGCCCCACATAAAATAGTGGAAGATGGGCACAGATGTTAGCTCAGGGCTAGTCTTCGTCATCAAAAAAAAAGGAGGGTTGGTGGCAGATGTTAGCTCAGGGCTAATCTTCCCCCTCCAAAAAAAAGAAAGTGTAACCACAGCACTATTACCACACCAGAAAATATCAACACTAATTTCTAACTATAATTTAATAGCCAATCAGTGTTCAAATGACCCTGGTGATTTTCTAGGTGCGTTTGTCAGAATCGGTTTCTTAGAACCAGGATCCCGACAGGTCCACACACTGGGTTTGGTGGTTTGTGTCCAAGGCCTCTTGTAAGGATGGTGTTGCATACTT
This sequence comes from Equus przewalskii, assembly GCF_037783145.1. Classification (NCBI taxonomy): domain Eukaryota; kingdom Metazoa; phylum Chordata; class Mammalia; order Perissodactyla; family Equidae; genus Equus; species Equus przewalskii. The sequence continues at coordinate 32,130,100 of NC_091858.1, forward strand.
GCTGTTCCACCTATAAAGTACTGTGCCAAAAATCAGATGTGAACTGAATGAGCCTCTAGATCTCATCACAGTGATTACAGGGGAGAGAGGAACCTGTTAAACAGCCCCCAAGGATGCAACTCTCCACCTGCGTGATGCGGAATATACTATACAACACTGCAACGTTGAATTTAAATCGTGCCCCATCCTGTTTAATGTCCCTCTTCATTATTCTCATACTTTGCATTTTACAAAGTACTTCCACGTACATAATCTCTTCGATCCTCACAGTAAGCTTTTGAATTAGTCAGGATAAGTGGCATCGTCCCGACCACTTAGGTGTGGAAACTAAGGCTCAGAGCGGCTTTCCTAAAGTCGGTCAGAGTCTTGGGCAGGGCGAGGCATAGACCCCACATCCCAGCACACATCAGAGCAGCACAGTGCGGCGCGCTCGAATCCCAGCTCTCCCACCTGGAGGATAACCTTGGGAAGGTTTCTACCTTGACTTCCCATCTGTGATATGGCCGTTCAAACAACACTTAGAAGCTCAGAGCCAACTTCAGATCCTGTTGAGAAGTGATTAGTTTTTGGTCTATGACGATAGAGAAAAGAAAGGGAGTTTTCTAAACTTTATCACCACCAATGGTAGTGGTCAGGGTAGGAAAAACAAGCAGAGAGAAAAAGCATCTCGTCATCAGAAAAAATCACGTAAAATCAGAGTGGGCTTACATCCTGTTTGCCCTGAGGAACCCCAGGGGTTTTTCTTTCTTTGTTGTCATGATGTCCCAAGCTTTCACTTTCTTAAGGAGACGCACTCTGAAATAGCCCCTCTATGTGTAATTCACGTGGTCACATAAATGAACTGCAGCTCTCAGCACTGAAGGAAATTACAGTCAAGCTATTTTAATTTCCCCATGGCTTAATGGCAAAAGACCAAAGATAGATTGCTCTATGTTATTGTTTCTAGAATTAGCAAGAAATATCTGCTGCACTACTTCTACATTCTGAAACTGAATGACATTGCTAGTTTTCTTCTTTCTCTGAAGGATGGAACATCTGTAGGCTGCTGTTCAAAATGGAAGATCAATAATCATTTGAAATTAGTCTAATGAAAATCAACAGATAGAAGAATTGAGTTTGGACACTTTTCGCTTTATAATTTGTACATTTGTATTATTTCAAGCTCAGAGAGAGAGAAAGATTGATGGAGAAAACATCTGAGTGAGCAGATCCACCAACCAGGTCCTCCTTAGAGAGAGGAAACATGAAGGGGGTGGAATTTTCAGCACTGACATGTCCTCTTTCTTGCCTCCCAAGTGGCATCCCATTAAATCCTGGACGATATGACTGCGCAATATGCAGAGATATTTTAAGGAGAACATCTTCTTCTGCAATGCCACTGTCATTTGACACCATCTACTTGGTTCGAATGAATCAAGATCTCCATACTAGGCAGCTTAGTTGTATAGACAAAATAAAAATTTAAAAAAGATTTCGAACCACTGGTGAGAATATCCTCTAATGGGTTCTGCTATCCTCCCCACTGCGTGTATTTGGCTTTCAGAAGGTAAATTGTTTCATGGTTTTTCTAGAACACAGAATGCTGAGAAGAGGACTGGAACTCAGAACATTGTTCTGTTAGGACAGATGTAGCACCAACAGTCTTTATACCGATTTCACCTTCATTTATCTGTCAAAAAGGAGAACTAGCTTTTCACTGGTCCCTTCTTTTCAAGGTTATTCTTTTCAGAAGTATTAGGAAGTCTTATTTTATCTTAAGATCTGGACAGAGGAAGTAAGACATAACTATTTTTAGTTCAATTTCTTCATCTATTAGATCAAATTATTTTAATGAATTAGAACAATTATTTGAGGATGATTATCAAAATAAAGCTACATTTTGACTCATGATTCATCACTATTAATGTCTGAATATTAGAATAGGCTATCTTTTTTTTAATAGAGAAGAGCATCTATAGAAATTATTTGCCTACCTAGTCTAAAATTTGCATCACTTTTAGAAAAGATCAGAATTCTACACTTAGACAAATATAAACGCAAGTGCAAGAAATACCTTCTGGATTAGAGCATTAAAAAAAATGTGTAGGTCACGGGAGAAAAAAATCTTGAATGAGAATTGAGTTAACAGCAGCTTTCCACATACCTTCCTCACCATCTACTTTTTGTCACAGTCTGGTAGCTGTGGCGATTAATGGCCCTTGTCATAGGTCAATTGCCTCACATCTCTGCCAGTACTCTCAATATCTTCAAATTGGAAGATTTCCTAATGCCTTAAAATAAAAAGATGTGAATGCTCTTATGCTATCTCCAACTAGTACCTCAGTACTCCCTAATATTGAGTCTGTCACAAGACCTAGAGTAGTGATTGCTGTGTGAGAGCAATGCTGGGACACCTTCTGTGCACATCTGTTCTTAGCTCCAAACCTTCTCTTCCTCATTGTAGCTTCCCTGGATGCTCAGTTTCTGGTGTGGCTGCTGCCTCTTTCTCCATCCACTCTCACCTTTCTCCAAGTGGAGTATAAGTATTTTCATTTACACAAATGATATAAGACATTTTCCCTGGACCAAAGAGCATGTGCAATTGAGAGACATGGGATAAGCATCACACTTTCCAGCATAATGGATGTCATATTGGACATTAGATGCTTGTAATGCTCTTGAACCAGAGCCTATGCTTCCCTGGTTGAGTCCAGACAGGGCTGCCTGGGTTGTGCATGCCTGAGATAATGCAGCAAAACAAACCTCTGGCCTGCCAAGGGGAAGGGGAAGGACCCAGGGAAGAAGAGCCTTTTGCTTAATTATTAATAGAACAGAAAATCCAGACTCAGTAACAGAACATTTATAAGCAGAACTGAATTGGACCCAATGGCATCAATAGTCAGGCATCTGGGGAACAGAGAATAGAAAGGAGAGAGAGACATGAAGAAGAGTCAGATAAAAGAAATTCGAAACAGAAGAGTAAAAGGAGCTGATGGAGTAGTGGAGGAGGCCAAGGACCAGTGAGAGACTTGGGAGAAAGAACAGGGAAAAGAACATGGAACAGCTTAGGAGCCACCTATATGACTTCAGGAAATGACAGTTTTGAAAATCAGATCATACCCGAAATGTTTGTTTATCTGCATGATTTTTTACACTAAAATAAATATGTTCAGGAGATAGAATAGAAACAATAGGACAGCTTTTTTTTTTTTTATGTCACCATCGTAATGAATAGCAGTGGTTTAATGAGGTGCAATTGAGGAAACTGATTTTATGTTAATGACATACTTATTTTGCCTCTCTCTTTGATTTTCTGCTACTTCTCTCTTTCCCTGTTCTTTCTTGTTCACCAAACCCAGCCAAGGCACTCAGGCATGTTATTTACTTCCTGAGAAAAATGGCTCCATGGTTGTTCCCCCAGCAGTGGGAAAACAATGCACCTACATGTGTCCTCTGGGACTGAGAAATTACTCTGGAACACAGCTCTCCTGGGCACGAGGCCCACTCCCCTGCTCAGCTCTATAAAGGAAGCCCTGCTGCCCGCCCCCCACTACTCTCTGACCATCCCAGCCTGCAGCCCCTCTGGGCTGTGAAGCAATCCCTCCCTCCACTCGCCTCTCTCCTTATGGCCCTGCTGTTTCCAGGTAAGTCAGCAATGTGCCCTGGGCCCGGGGCCAGGGTCTCACCAATGATCACTTCCAGGATGGGAGTCCAGGCTGGGCAGTGAGATACTATGCCTTAGTGTTACTCCCCAAGTGTGCTCTTCTGCTCACTGCCAGACATGCCAATAATCAGGAGGCAAGGTTGTAGGAAAGAAAGAACTTTATTATATCTTGCCAGCAAGATGGAAGATGGCCAACTCATGTCCAAAAGAACTATCTCACAGAACAAAGAATACAGACCAGTTATATACTGGGCCAGTCTCCAGGTGGGGGATGAGGCTGCTCTCTGGGTGGGGCAGACATCTGGTCCCAGTTCCTGATAGTCCTTTGTTTTGCTGGATGTGCATCAGAGAATGAAGCAGCTGCCTTATATCCTGATCTTTCGGTTCTCATTGATGATGGCTATCAGCATAGGCTCTCCTGCCTGGGGATCATTACATTCCTAAGGAACTCAAAAGAACAAAATTTATCATCTTAAAGCAGCTGGGAGGGGCCACAAAATCTACAGAGCATGTCTGGGCTAGTTGGATGTCATTGAAAGTTCCAATATGGTTTCTTTTCTACAATATGGCTTTCCTTATGTCAACCTTGTGTTGAACCAGTATCACTGGGAGCCGATTTCCTGGTGAGGTTTAGGCAGGAGTCTCTGGCTGGTTTGTAAATGACTCTGAATATGCTGATGGCATAGCTTCCCAGGACAGAGGGTCCCTCCCTCGACTCCACTTTCTTATCTTTTATCATTTCCCTTCCCCTTACAGAGGATAGTCTGTGTCAGAAAGGACCTTAAATTTTAGGGGGTCTCAACAACTGTGTTGGTGATGCCCTAGGGGGATGCTCAGGTTGGCTTCCATGAGGTACTCAGGCTCCATTGTACTTTCACACATAATTTACCACTTTGCCTCTCTCTTTGTCTCTCTCTCTGCCTCTCTCTCTCTCTCTCACACACACACACACACAAATGCTTGCAACCCACTCCATCCCATCCTCCACTTCCTCTTCTTTTACAGCTTTATTGAAGCATAATTGTTATACAAAGACTTGCAAATATTAGTGTGTACAATTTGATGAATTTAGACACATGCAAACACCTATAGTACCATCACCACAGCCAAGGGAACAGATGTATCCATCACTTCCCAGAGTGTCCTTTGTGCTGGTGTTTTTTGTGGTGAGAACACTTAACGTGAGATCTCCCCTCAACGAATCTTGAAGCGCACAATACTGTGTTGTAAACTATAGACATTGTGCCATTCAGCAGGTCTCTGGAACTTATCCATCTTACACGACTGAAACATCACATCCACTGAGCAAGAACACCCTACACCCCCTCCCTCCTTCACACTGACTCCCACTTGGAGCGTATGTACTGGGTTTTCCTGGGTCTGCTGAATAGAGAGCTCTGAAAATTCTCCGCTGTGTATTTACTCTTAACCAGGATCATCCAGAGCCAGATATGTTAACCATCAAGGCAGTGAGGGTCCCAGAGAAGAGTCACCTTGACAAGGAACAAATGGGTTTCACATGTTATGCCACTAAGTACAAGGCCACCTCTTGCCACGTACTCCCCCTTATGAGGGTAAGTACAAAAGCTGGTGACAAGTTCATTCAGCTGGGAAACGTTCAGTGAATAAATAGATGGGAAGGTGACTGTGTGCATATGGGTGGGCTGAGCAGTGGTTGAGAGTCAGGACAGGCTGTGTTTCATGAAGATGCTATGTGGATCGATGTATGTCATCATGAGACTGGAATACTTATGGGGACATACAACTCCCTTAAGACATTCAAGCATCATTCTCTAGCTGACAAGCAGGGTTTTTTTTGTGTAGAGCCAGACGACTAAGCAAAACCAGAGAGCGAACTTTATAGAGAAGGAGTTTTGAATCCTAGCAAGAAAAGGATTCCTATCAATGATTGTTTTACAACTTTGGCACAGCGTTACTCGAAAAATGTGAAAGTTCTCAGCAGTATTGAGATGATTCTAGGTTCATCTGCCAGAGGTGGCATAAAGGAAATAATTCCTGCGTTGTGTTCTGGCTTGAACTAGACCGATAATAGGTCTGAATTTATAGTCTCTCTCTTGGAAGAAGCAGAGCTCTATATCTGGAGTTGACTTCATAGTTTTGAACTTGAAACAATGACCCATATGAGGTTTCTAAAATAATTAAAGACATAAAAGTAGACAATAGGATGATATTTCCAGGAGATAAGGGATGGGGGAAATATGTGGAGAGTTTTTGTTCCATAGGTATAAAGTTTCAGTTGTGCTACATGAATAAACTCTACAGATCTGCTGTACGACATACTGCCTATAGTTAGCAATGTGGTATTGTGCATTTAAAAATTTGTGGAGAGGGGAGATCTTCTGTTAAGCATTCTTACCATGAGAAAAACAAAAACGGCAAAAATCAGAAACAAAGAGACACAAGGAAACTTTTGGAGGTCATAGATACGTTTATTACCTTGATTGTGGTTATGGTATCATGGGGGTATGCTTATGTCCAAACTCATCAAATTGTATACATTAAATATGCTCAGGCTTTTGTATATCAAAAAAAAAGTGGACTATCGGGCAGAAAATGTAGTGATAAGAAAATAGTATTAATTGATTGATCAATTAATTCATTGATCTAGAAATAATTGGAATGCATACCGGTGAAAAAAACTAGGAGTGGAAGAGGGCAATATGTTTTCACATTTAATTTGTCTGAAGATCACATCACAAGCCGGTGACAAAGCCAATGATAATCGGTGCATCCTTAGCGTGGTGTCTATCAGAAGTTTTCCCCTGCCAGATACTTATCACTAATTCTCTGATATCGTGCCTCTGTTTGCATTATGTTCTTCTATTTTTTTCTGTTTTTAACACTTACCTCTCTCCCATTTCTATCAATTGTCTTCATAGTATACTATTTAAGATAAAAATCAATGTTTAATAATTCCAGTACTTGAACTCTAGAGTGAGATATCAATTTCACATTACTCAGGTAACTTGGCACACAGTGTAGGTCTCAAATAGTCTTCCAGGCACTCCATCATAATGAAGGGGAAAAATAAATCTTTTTAACTCTTTGAAACTGTACCCTGTGCTACCACTTTTCACCTGATCTGACCTAGAGATCCCAACTCCCCTCCAGGGATGGCTCAATCTGTTACTTGAGAGGACCGCTGCACTTTAATACACGCTTGATAGGGCCATATTACCTCCAAGTTTGCTTCAAAAAGTCCCTATTTGTCCCTTTATACAGAATTCTAAATTATTTTAAGTGGAACATTTGTATTGTAATTCGCCAATCATCATTTTTCTTCCCTATTGCCCCTCACTTAATATTTCTCTTTTCAGGGGTAGCAAAGATGACGTTCAAGCCAGAATCAAGGATCTGATTTTTATACTATCAGATGGTTACATGGAAATAAGAGTGATCATATACAAAAGAAACCCGTTACCTATCCCTTGTCTTCCTCCACCATATCTCTTCGGGTAAAATGACCAATGTTTGATACTTGAGATGATCTTAAGTGGCTAATGTTGGGCATTTCTTTACACAGAATCTGAACCAGATTTCAAAATTGTTGACTGCAAGAGAAGCGACGGTTACTGTAAGGAATATTGGAATTATATGGAAGTACAAGTAGGCTACCGCTCTAAGGAAAATGAGGCCTGCTGTCGACATCAGAACTGAACTTGCTGACATAGGAACCACAGTTCTGTCCACCTGCCTCTTCTGCTGGGCCACATTATCAATCCAAATGCAGGTTTTTGGGAGAAAGGGTCAAGCAGAGAGGAGCTCAGGCATTATAATCTATGCCAGAGAGTGTAAACAGCTTATTGTAGCTAAAGAAAAGACTGGCTATAAATGGTCTTATAGACTTGATCTTAGAGAACGTGACTTTGCTTGAGATGTTCAAAATCTTCCAAATCACAGAATTTTTGGTGGTACATGTGGATGTAATAAAATCTCATAGAAAAACATTGAAATAATTTGTTCTTTTGTTTTAAAAATATTTTCTGGGTAACTAATTTTGTCCTAGGCACTGAGAAATGTAATGAATTGGAAACATGAATATGTGGGGAGACAGACATCTAAATGAATAAAAATAATAAAATGCAACATATTCCATAATGTGGATATATCCAAGGCAATATGTGAAGAAGATAAATATAAGAGAATTAAGAGAAGATTCCTCAAGAAATTTGAGCAGGGTTTTGGAGGATGACAAGGAATTTGTTAAGTATAAGTGAGAGGCAGAGATTTCCAGGCAAAGGGTACAGTTTATAGAAAGACAAGGAGACATGAAAGAATGGTTTGCTAAATAAATGGGTAGAGGTAATGCACTAACTGCAAAAGAGACTAATTACAAGTATCAAATGATGCTGGTCTCAGAAATGGTGGGAAATGATCAAAGAATACAAATATTGTGATAAAGACCACAGACTGCTAAAGAAGCGAAGCTTATCAGGTGCTTCAGGAAGTGACATAATTGTATTTGTGCTTTTAGAATATTCTCTCTAACACCAGAATTGGGGATGGACTGGAAATGTGTGAGATGGAGGCAGGAACTCTAGGTAATGGATGATCACATTGGGGGAGTCCAAGGACATCCATTCAGTGACTAACGTGGAGATAATGGTTACAAAGAGGGAACAATTAAGGGGGTTCTAAAGAGACTGATTTTACAGGTTTGGTGACAGAGAAGAAAGAAGGGTGTGGAGTCGATGAGTCGTGTTAACCAATGCCATACACACAGGAAGTGGGGGAGCAGGAGGAGCATGGAGAGGAGTAGATTTGCTTTGGACATGTAGGATTTGAAGGCCTGAGGCATCCAAGATGTCCAGTGGGGACTTGAATAGACTAATTTGGATTCCAGGAGAAAAGAGGTGACAAGAAATAAAAGAGTTGACGTCACTTGTAGGTGGTAACTGAAATCTTGACAAACTCTTATAATCTATCACCCAGGGGCAACTTTCTGAGGGAGCTGAAGGACAACACTGAAGAATGCTAATGTTTAAGTAAAGCTTAGAAAAGAGGAGTCACTGAGGGAGTTGATGAGGGATGTACAAGATGAGGAAGGAGGAATTCTGGTGCAATGCAAGTGGTCCAGGAAAGAAAGTGGAGTCTGAAACAACAGGAAGAGATATTGGGAAAAAGTGAAGGAGGACATCTGTCTTCATGTTTTCTCAGCTACATCTAGCTGAGGGATTGGGCCTCAGGGCACCTGGGTCCTACATCGAGTTCTGTTAGCAACACAGCCTGGGAGATTTCTTCTTAGGATGCCAGTGTCTCCTTCTAAGTGATGAGAACGAAAGTTTACTCAGGGAAGCTTTTTGTTTGTTTTTGGTGTAAGAGTTAAAATAGTGATTATTGTGATAGTGAATGGGTGGAACATATGTGTATGTGAGGAGAAGTTTTTAAAGGAAGCATAAAGTTGAGATGACTGAGAAGGGACGGTAAAAACTAGAGGACCTCCCTGCAAAAAAGCACATCTAAATATGTCACCATTCTCCTTAAAACTCTCTAATGGCTTCCCTAGTCTCTTCACTCACTCATTCATTCATTCATTCATTCTACAAATATCTCGTAAGGATTTACAATGCGCTGGATTCTGTCCTAGATACAGGACATCCAGCAATGAACAAAATCCTCATCCTCTTGTAGCTCACATTCTAACTGGGGAGACAGTCAATAAGCAGGGTGTACCAGGAAAACAGGTCATATAATAGAAAGTGATAAATGATATGGGATAAGAAAAAAGTGAAAAGGAGTACAAATTGTCAGGCAGGGGGTTACATCTTGGGTGCAGGGCTTAGAGAAGGCCTCACTGAGTAAGGACCTAAGGGAAGTGAGGGAGTAGCCCTCCCTATGCTGTTTTGGTGGGTGGTGGGCATTCCAAGGAGAATAAATGAGAAATGCCAGTGCCCCAGGAAGGTATCCTCTTGACATATTTGAGGACCAGCAAGAGGAGGCCGGTGTGGCTACAGCCAAGGGAACTAGGGCGTCAGCCACGAGGCTAGAGGGCAGCAGAGTCAGGTAGCGAACTCGGAGCCAGAGGAAGACTTGGACTTTCACTTTGAGGAAGTTAGGAAGCCATTTAGAATTTGTTTGCTTCTTTGTTCTCCTGTATTTACAGGGAACATTTTATTGACAATATTGGGAGTAAGGTTCAACATCAAACCTGGGCTTTCCTGGGGAAATAGCCTTGTAACATTCATCAGGTTTGTGAGATGAAAACACTGCACACATCATATTTTCTGTCTCGGGAAGCCAAGTAAAAGTCACACTGGATGAAAGCCTATTGTGTCACTTGACTCTGATAGCCAATGTGAGCCTGTGACCACTGCTGTTGACTGAGAAGTATAATTATTATGATAACTCTAAATTTTCATTTGAACACTTGTAAACTTCAGCAACTTCCCATCCATTTCTTTATCCTTAGTCCCTCACTGGAATCCCATCTGAGTATTTCTCATCTTCTCCTGAGTCCCTTCTCGTGGAGGCCCCATAGACGACTGCATTTGAAAATCCTCAGTGTCACCTCAGTCCCATTTGCCCCTGGGTTCCTGACTGTAACCAGATTAGGTAAGTCCCCTGATCTGCTCACCAAGGTCCTTTGTCCTTGCTCATTTTGGAAGATCCGTGGGGCAGATCAGGATTTGTTAGGTGCCACTGAGTGTAGGACACAGACTAAGTGGGAATGGAAGCATTTTTGTTTTTGGTTTGGTTTCAGTTCCTTTCTTCTGGCTTCCATTTGCTGGCCAAGGGTTTTTGGGAAAGTGCACTTCTTCGGTATTTGGTTGTTGTTTGTCTCTTTGTCTGCCCTTTTAAAAACGTTAACATGGGAGTTGCCACATCTATTCCACTCAAAAGCCCCTTGGGGAAGATTTTAGCTGATTGGTCAACCTATGGTTACAAGCCAATGACAAAAAAACAAATGGTATTTTATTATAAAACCACCTGGCTGATCTATGTCTCAGAAAGTGAGGGAAGATGGCCATTGAATGGAACTTTGAATTATTATGCCATCTTGCAGTTGGAGTTGTTTTGTGTGAGGTATGGAAAAAGGGATGAGATTCTGTACATGCAGGGCTTTATGTAGTTGCATAATCAGGAAGGTGACTGGCCAGTGTAGGGGACTGGAATTGGTTAACCCAAGATATGTCTCTTTGGCATGAGTATTATTTTGGGCTGGTTACTTTTAAAAACTGCAGACATGAGAGAAACTCTGAAAAGCAGAAGTTACCTTTTGTAAGAGACACGCACATTTGTAAGGGAAATCTGCACTTATAAAGATATCTCCCTCTCTGTACCAGGAAGAGGGGGATGACCTTATCTCTAGAAACTCTTATCAATGCAGAAGACAAGGACTTAAATCTGCATACTAACCTTACTCTTGTTAACTGTGCTTTTCTGGTAATCTCCCATAACTGACTCACCCCACCCCCAACATCCTCCTTTGTAGCCGAAGACGGTATTTAAGATGAGAACTTCTGCCATTTTAGCGAGTTGTTCAGTTTTCCTGAGTCTCTGCCATGTATACATGTTATAAATCTTTGTTTAATTTTCTCCTGTTATTCTGTCTCATATGAATTTAATTCATAGCCTAGCCAGAAGGATCTAGAGTGGTTAGAGGAAATTTCTTCTTCCCCTACACCAGGGACAAAGCTGATAGTCCAAAGAAAAGTCAAGCCTCCAGTAGTCAAAGATGCTCAGACACCAGAAGAAAAACTTGATGACAATATGGGTACCCTAAGTGTGTTGAATCTTTTTAATCCTAATTTCAAGGTGACCCAGCCAATAGCAAGTAACCCAGACATTAGAAGGAAGCTCAATAAGATTGAAAGGGCCATAGCTGTGAATTCTGGTCAATTGGTTGAAAATACTTTCAAAGTTTATAATGCTTGAGAGCAGAGTAAATCCAAGCCAATCAAGGTGCTCTTCAAAGCTCACCCAGATGGGAGAAACAGAAAAGGGGACACTAGCCTGGGGAGGAAGGGACACCAGAAATTGGAGAAAAATCAGTGTGCCTATTGCAAAGAAGAGGGGCACTGAAAGAAACAAATGCCCTAAGTTAGAAAAAGTCAGCAAAGAAGAAAAAGAGGGCCCTTCAGAGAAGCTCATGACCTCTTGAGTCCAATAATCAAAGGAGGAAGACGATGACTGACAGGTTCCTCACCATGCTGGTAGCCTCTTTCTAATAGCCCCCCCCCACTAACCCAGGGTACAAATGACAGTGGAGACACAATTGGTTCACTTTCTAATGGATACTAGTGCCACTTTTTCAGTGTTAAACTACAAATGGACATTATTAAGTAATTCCTTGGTTGCCATTGTTGGAGTCACTTGTGAAACTCAACAGAGACCCATGCTGCAACTGCTGGAATGCAACTTGGGAAAACAAAAGCTGAAACATAGCTTTTTATATATACCAGATTGTCCTATTCCCTTCCTTGGGGGAGATGTGGTTTGTAAACTGAATGTTCAGATAACGATTTCACCCAAGAAGAAACAGTTCCACCTACAGGTGCCACTGGAAAATGCACTCAGACTAAAGGCCCTCCTGGAAAGACTGGAAGAAGGTACGAAGAATAGAAATATTTTTTGTTAGTTTTGTTAAAAAAGATAAATTTATCCTAAAGCACTAGGAAAGAAAAAAATTTAAAAAAAGAAAACATGGGACAAATTCTGAATGTAAAAAGTAACTGACAGAAGATTTGTGGAAGCAAAACCCTGAGGAGTTTTGTGCATGGTCAAGTTGGCCAAGATTTAAATAAATTCAATTAAACAAATGAGTTTCCATATCAAGGGTAAGCTGGTGTAAAGTTAGAACTTGACTTTCCTTCTCTTAAAAAGATAATTTCTTGAACTCTTGGTCTGTTTTTAATAAGGAGGTTATAGAAGATTTTTCTTTACTTTTGAGTAAATTTTGACAAGCTCCCTCTGAAAAAAAGTATCCAAGTCCTAAATTAAAAACTTCTTTTGAACTGAAAGAATGAGGAGAGTTTCACTGGGGATTTTCAGAGCACCCCTGAGACTTCTCAAAGAGATTTGCTCTCTTTCCATAATGAAAAAACTTCTAAACTAATTAGGCTTACTTGGATGTTAAATTAGGTGGGAAGTGTTGTCAAATAAGTAGTGATAAACTTTCTTAGATGGTATTATGTGGATAGATGTTATTGATATAAATATTTAAAAATTATATAAGATTCCTAAAATTCTGATCTGTCTTGGTTATCAATCATAATTCTGGTTATTATCTCAAAGTGATATGTCACAGAAATGGTGAAGTGTCTTTGTCAATTGCCATTTTTAAGTCTTTTGCTGTTTGCAGACAGTTGTTTTACTCTGATGTTTTTGAAAATATGTTTCATCTTCAGAAAAATTCATGGAAAGGATGCTAACAATTGCTCTAGAATACAAGTTTCTGATAAACTTTCAGATTATGAAACTGAACTGAGTAAGAAACTATAGAAGGGTAACTGAAAAGCTGATGGACTCATGAAACTGCCAACAGAAGATCAAAAATTGATCTACATGAAACTGACTGAACTGGTAAAAATAATTAGAATTCTTATGAATTTTTGTTTAAAATATTACTAAATTTTAATGGTTTATTTTACAGATTTAAGAAAACCTTTTGCTCTTTTCTCTTAAGAAACTATGAATTATAGCAATTTGTAAACAGAATTGGAGCATTTATCTTTCTCTCCCTATCTGATCTCTCCAGAATTTGAAAACTCTTGATAAAAGAGTATTCGTATTTTCATGGCAATATAATTATTTGCATAAATTCCATAAGAATCTGTTCTTCTTATAACAGTACACAATTGGAAACATTAATTATAATATGAAGGCTTTGACTGGAACATCATATTTCAGAAAAACATGCAGACTCAGATATTACCAGTCAGCTTTTGAGGAATGAAGTTTGACTTTATGGAATAAAGCCATTTGAAAATGTTGGCCTAGTACCTTGCTTACGGGTTCCCAATAACCTGGTAAGGTTGAGTAAAGAAGGTCTCTCCCTCTGGCAGGTGCAGGGAACCTCAATATTTTGAGGATCTCAGAAGAGAGAAATTCACTCAAATCTGTAGGTATTGCAGGCAGACTCTAATGACATGTCCTTGGCTTGCCTTTCCTGGCCTTGAGAGGCCGGGAAGTTTCAATCACCCTCCCTGCAAACAGCAGACTTTTAAAATCCTTTACCCACTTCTCAGTGGGGAGCCAGCAGTTCCTGAAGCCTTAGCCAGCTGTTATTCCCTTTGCCTGGCAAAGAAAATAATAAAACTATTTTTTTCCTTTTCACTCAAAACTCTGTTCTCCTTATTTGAATTGGCACCAAGTTCAGAGACTGAACTTTCTGTAACAATAGGGTAAGTAAGCACATGCTGATGGGAAAGGATGAGTGTGTTCCAGGAATAAAACTCATTTCGTCTTTATCTTAGAACTTTGTGTTGAGTATCTCTACTCAAAAGGATTTTCTGAGATATCTTAATAGATTCATAGCAAGAAAATAGTGGTATTTTCATAAACTTAGTATGAAATATTTATAAGTTGTGGTTATTTTTAAGCTCAAGCTAATTATTAGTAAAATGTTTATAACTCATGTTACAAAACTTTTAGTTCGTCATTCTCTCAACGTCTTTCTTTGTCTCTCATGAGTTAAGAATCCTCTCTGCACATCACAAGGAAAAATACTTCTTTCTTTTTCTTTTTCTCCTATCTATATGAGAAGATGGATGTTCACTAAACTTATCATAATAATTGCACAATACATGTAAGTCAAATCATTATGTTGTACACTTTAAACTTACACAGTGCTGTATGTCAATTATATCTCAATAAAGCCAGAAAAAACAGAAAGATATTATGTCCCTTCAAAAAAGAAAGAAAGTAAAGGAACCTTTCTAACATTTTTATCTATGGGTGACTGGATTAAAATCAGAATTCCAGAGCTCAGAGTAACAAAACTAGGCACATAGACCTCTTTACAAAATGCTACCATTCCAGGCTTCTTTCTGCATAAATGCAGTCCATACTTGATTCACTCAGGGGCACACTCACATGAAGCTGACATCCAGGGACAGTGAAGGTATTGAAGCCAGGTACCTGAGGGATATTGTAGGTGTTAAACCAATTTACTGTTTTTCCTGGTTAACTTGAGGAGTGACTCTGGGGTCTTTGTGAGCTTGTTTTTCAGCAGAAAGCAAATGCCTTCAGGGAGGTTGTGATCACCTAAAGGCCCTCAGTGCCTTTGAAGCCCAGAAGTCACATTGCCCAGAGACTTATCAAGAGTAACCCTGTTGTTTCAAGAGGGTCTTCCTTCCAACCCCTTAGCTCTGTAAACACCCCAGCTTTCTGTCCTTAGGGAGGCAAATTTGAGTGAACCCAGGCTTCCACCTACTTGTTTTGGCCAATTCGAATAAATGTTTCCATCTTCAAGCACCATGTCTCAATGTTTGACTTGCTGGGCAGTGGGCACGTGAACTTGAGATTATGAGGTTCAGTATCAGTAAAATGAAACTAGTACTTACATAAAAAAACAGAAGCACTGCTAATCTTATGTTCTCTTTGTGAAGCAATTATTAAATATGTATGTAAGACATAAAATACTTGTATTCATTGTCTCAGTTATTCTGCTTCTCAGAAATTTCTATTCTATAGGTATAAAGTTCCAGTTTTACAAGATGAACAGGTTATAGACATCTGCCGTACAACGTTGTGCCTATGGTTAACAACACAGTGATGCGCATTAAAAACATTGTTTAGAAGAGCAATCTCATGTTAAAAGTTCTTATCTTTTAAATAAAAAAAAAATAAATTATCCTCAGGTAAAAATATTGAGAAATATCTTGAAAAAATCAAAATGTTCAAAATGGAGCAATACCTTAGCAAACGATGGTACATCCACTTAAAGGGATGTTCCATATCCCCTAGGTATAATAAACACAAAACCAAATAAAATCATAAAAAGGTATAATATAAAAATTTCATGATAACTTTCTGTCTTAGAAATTACAGGATAAAATTTTCACCTTTGATGTAAAATTAATTATGAAAAATATGTCCAAAAGCAAAAAAATAAAAAAAAATTAGGTTCCAACATTAAGATTATTGATGATTTTAAAATTATTTTGTCTTTAAAAATACGCTGTCAAGTTATTGTATTACTCTTAAATTTTAGATACACGTTTAAAAAGACAAAATTGATGTGCCTAAGGATAAATATGTGCACACATATAAACAGAGACACACTTCCATCCTAGGCAAAGACTTTCTACAGTAGACTTAAGTTGAATCCAGGACGTCATAAATTTAGCATAAGAAAGAACTTCCTGAGCATTAAGATTGTAAAACATCACAGCATGTTACCCATAGAGGTTTTGGAACCCACTTTAGGATTCATAAGAAAAGGTAAACACTGATTTTTTTCTACCATTCTACGGTAACTTTTGCAGTTCTGCTTGGAGACAAGGGAATGACCATGATGGCCTCTCGAGGTCAGTTCTGAGCCAGCAACTCGGTTACTTACACTTGTCTTGTTATTTTCACAGAAGCCTGCTTAGTGCAGGACCCTGAGCGATAATGATGCTTTATGGACACCGGTTGTACCCTTGGTGGGAAGAGATCCTTTAGCCAGGAAGTTGCTCCGGGTCATTACAGAGCCAGTCATAACACACCTGACTGCCTTGCTTTCTGCTTTTTTCCACGCCCACCATCCACACACAGTGTCCTGCCCTCCCACTGCACCCCTAGAAGCCTCTGTGAGCTTTGATCCCTCTGTCTCATCCATCTCCCAGAGCTTCCGTGTCATCAGGTAGTCTATTTCCCCCTCAGTGACAAGGTCTGTTGTGGTGGGGGCAGGGTGGGGAGGCTCAGTCAGTCATATGCCATTTGTCTTCTTGTGCCTTTAATAATGGCCTCACCTAATCTTTTCTTCCTGTCCACACATGTGGTGGTCACTATACCCCTATAGGCTGGGCCCTGCTCTGACCTGGCTTACTATTATCTCTTGGGTCATAGTAATGACGTTACTGGACCAAGGGAATCATTTAGAGATAAGAAAAAAATTAAAATTTGTATGTCCAAATGAAGGAACACCGAGTTCACTAACACAAAGTCTTCCTCTTTCTGGATAATGTGAAAAAAAAAGTTCCTGGAGTCAGATGAGTAACACTAACATTACCTATGAGGACAACAGCAAAGAGAATTGACCCTGACTGCAGGAAAACAATGTTGATTCCCACTGTGAGGCAGAGGGTGCTTCTCTCAGAGTGGTCTGATTAAATGGCTCTGTCAGGTCTAAGTGCATCAGTGGGCACTGCGGTGAAGCATGTGGCCAGTCCTTTTATGCTTTCATGAGAGCAGGAAATCATCAGAGAATCTGTTCTCTCTTCCATCTGTTTCCTATGGACTCCTTCTCTGATTTGTCTCCACTCTGCACCTCCTTTCTCTGAGAGCTATGGGAACTCCCTTAGAGAATTCAGTGCTATCTTCTACCTGCCTATCCAAGGCATCTGTAATGGACTATTTATTATTTCTGTTTCACTGTAGGAAAAACTAAGGTCAGAGTTAAGTGATCTGACCCAGATCAGTTGATATATCCAGGACCCTTACCCAGCTCACTTCAAGCCAAAAGTCTCAAAATGCTGGCTTTCTTTGTCTGACACAACATTGATGTTTCTAAGCAAACACACATTTTTTTTTTCTCAGAATATTTCCTGGCCAAATCTCAGAGAGATAGACACTGGCTGGGACAAGGATAATAAGCTGGAGAAAGGTGCTCTTCCTGTGGAGGGCATATTGCTCTGTGATACTGTTACCAAACTGAAACAGGTTTGCTTTCTGATGAGTTAAAATCAGACTGTCCGCCAGAAGTAGTTGCCACACAAAGTAAGGTATATTTGCAGCAAATAGAAGATCACAGAGAATCATCTCCAAAGTGGCAGCTCTCCCTATGCACAGGACAGCAGGGGCCTTTTATCTCATATGGGGAATGAATATTCAAAAGAGATAGGGGTGCATTTTCTTGTGCAAGCTCAGTTTTTCCTCCATGCATGTGCTGCTCTTGCAATGGGGCTCAGTCTGGTTCAGAGTGGCTGGTGATTGCATCTCTTAACATAACAAAACAAAGTAAACAGATAAAAAGACAATTAAGAGAAACAGTGAAATGCTTCCAAAACCTCTCTTTACTTCCTTGAGGCAATTGGTGACAAAATCCCTCCTCTAGATTCACCCTGATCCTCATTCTTGAGGGGCACAGACTGAAGGTCCATTGTCTGTAACTGCTTCCTGCTGAGCATGGGTATTGTCATAGGGACCGGTAGAGGAGCAGAATTTTTTCACAGCTAATCTAAGATGGGTCTGTACTTCATCAGGCATAGCCAGGAGTTATTCATATCCTTGGGTAACAACCATCTGTTCTCAATGTGCTTAGTCACAAATTGTACCAAACAATTAAATATGAAGGGTTCAGAGAGCAAGATAAGACAGATAGCTATTAAGAGGCCCAAGAGTGGGTGGTCTGTCTGGCTTCTTTCTGTTAGCCAAGTGGCCTTTTCCAGTAACCCGGTTGTATTCTCTTCTATAGTGCCACTAGCACTAACATAGAAAAAGCAAGATGTATTATCTAAGGCACAGACTCCTCCTGGCTATGATGTGACAGAAGAACACAAAGGCATCGATGACAATAAAGCTATCTATAACACTGCACGGTAAGCTAGCCATTCTAACTTTTAATGTTCCTACTGGGAGCAGGAGTCATCATCTCTTTATCAAGAGTAGACTAAAAGTTTAAGAGAATTATCCTTTTAAGAGGAGAAAAAAGAAAGGAAAACACCAAATTCTAATTTTGTAACAGCTTACTTTTGACAATTAAAACTCATTCACTTAATTAAATTCATTTTAATCTTAGCCAACTTGACCATGCACAAAACTGTCTCCTTGAGGTTCCTCTTCCACAAACCTTCTATAACATTCTTCTTACACTCAAAATTTGTCCCACACTCTCATTATTTCCATTTAGTACTTTAGGACAAAGTTATCTTTCTTAAAAAACAACAAAAATATTTCCATTCTTTATAATACCTTTTTTTACTGAAAGCATACATCTTACTTTCCTTGAATACAGAGATGTTTTCCTTATTAATTTTTAGTAGCTTTACTCACATACATTAATTAGAATTTTCAACCCTTACACACTTTAATTTTTAGTGAAAACTAAGAAGTAAGCAGTTATGACTGTCTTTTTTAATGCTATATATATGTTTTTTTGGTGAGGAAGATTGGCCCTGAGCTAACATCTGTTGTCAATCTTCCACTTTTCTCTTATCCCCAATGCCCCAGTACCTTGTTGTATATCCTAGATGTAAGTACTTCTAGTTCTTCTATGTGGGATGCTGCCACAGCATGGCTTGGTGAATAGTGTGTAGGTCCACACCCAGGATCCAAACTGGCAAACCCCAGGCTGCCAAAGTGGAGCACATGAACTTAACCGCTACACCACTGGGCTTGCCCCCTGAACTGTGGTTTATATCAGCATTCTACGGCTTAGCAACTTTATGAATACTTTTCACGATTTCTAGAAACATGTTGCTTCATAGTACAATCTTCTAATAAAAACACAAGACGCTTACTAATAGACCCAAAGGTCTTTAGTTTCTCTGTAATAAGAAGCCAGATGTCAACAAACCTATTTCTAGTAATTAATGTCTAATACTTTATCTTATTTTCAGATGATCTAGATAGTCAATGAATTTTCCATCATTTAATTTAACCTAGCAAAATTTCAAAGATTCAAATTACCAAAGAGATTTTGGAAATTATTTTAAATACACATGCCATAAAATTATTGCTATAATTTTTGCTAAAATTTTGCTAAATTTTATCTATAATGTCTCTTTTTCTTTAGCAGTGAAAGATTCACCCTGAGCTAACATCTGTTGCCAATCTTCCTCTTTTTTTCCCTCCCCAAAGCCTAAAGGCATGGTTGTATACCCTACTTGTAAGTATTTCTAGTTCTTCTATGTGAGCCACCACCATTGCATGGCAACTGATAGACAGGCAGTGTGGTTCCAGGACTGGGAAATGAACCTGGGCCACAGAAGCAGTGAGCACTGATCTTTAACTACTAGGCCATCAGGGCTCTATCTATAATCCACAGGCTCTATCTATAACTATCTCACTTGCATCTAAATCATTTCCTCTCAACAATTATAGTTTGATTACTGGTGAAACCTTCATGAGTCATTAGACAAAATTAGCTATCAAATTAATTTATTGTTTTTGCTGTCCAGTTTTTTAACAGAGATAACATGAGCTTATTTGAGTAGTAAACCCAGGACATATGTTGGCATCATATCCAATGTTGTTAATTCTGAGAATAAGCCTATTTCAATCAAACCAACAAAGTTAGTCTTTCATTTACCAAAGATTATTTCATATCACGTTAACTTGAAAGACACTTGGGTTAGTTTCCATTGCATTTAGAAATAATTTATATAAGCACTTACTTTAAACCAACTAAATAGTTTTTTTTTGAAATTACACTATCCAGAGATAAAACACCAAACATACATAATGTACACATAGACACCTATACACAAAGACTCCACAGCTACTTTTTTTAAACTTTAGGACAGCATATCAAACCTTTAAAAGTCTGCACAAGGTGTTTAACAAAGATTATTTCCAAGAAATGTCCTTTAGTCTCTAGGCTAGAGACTTGGTGAGAGTTTTACACCATAATGGGTAAGCCCATAGTCAGTTTTTCTGCTTCCTTGATGAAGAGGCAGCTGGCAGCTACAGCTCTCAAGCATGGGGGCCATCCTTTCACCGTGGTGTCTAACTGCTTTGAGAAACAGGCTATAACTCTTTGTAAGGATCCCAACATTTGGGTTAGCACTCCTGCAGCTATTCCCTGTCTTTCATAAACATACAGGTTAAATGTTTTGCTCAAGTCTGGTAAGGCTAGTGCAGGCACTTCCATTAGCAAGTTTTTAAGCTTATTGAAAGCTTGGTCACATAGCTGATCCCATTCAAAGGGGTCCATTTCTGGCCCCTGTAGTTTGTCATAGAGAAGTTTAGCAATCAACCAAAGTTAGAGGTCCAAATGTGGCAAAAGCCAGTCATCCCCAAGAGTCCTTGTAGCCGTCTATGAGTTTTGGTGGAGCAAGTTGACATATTATCATTTTTCTCTCTTGAGGAAGGCTGCATTGCACTTTTGAAATGACAAACCCCAAATACTTTATAGTCTCTTTAGATGTGTGTGCCTTCTCTTTAGACACTTTATTTCCCTTACTGGCTAAGAAGTTCAACATATTTAACTTAATTCTGAGACTATCTACCCGGGTATAGCATCAGATCCCACAGGTTAAGGGTTCAGTCCCAAAAGACAATCCCTTGCCTCCCATTTTAGATGACAATTGCAAATCCAGGTTGTCCCCTGGGCTTCTGACAAACCGGCTATAGATCAGAGGTTCGCATGACACTCACCTTGGGTTTGATTAATTCAATTGAGCAGCTCACAGAATTCAGGAAAGCATTCAACTTAGACAGATGGAAGAGATGCATAGAGCAAGATACGTGGGAAGCGATGTGGAGCTTCCAGGCTCTCTCTGGGCATGCCACTCTCCCGAGCTTGTACATTTTCACTAAGCCAGAAGCCATCTGAACACCATATTTTTTGGTTTTAATGGAGCCTTCATTGAATGGTTGATTAAATCATTGACCATTGGGGATTGAACTCAATCTTCAGCCCTCTCCCCACACCGGAGGTGGTGAGAGGGGGATGGGGCTGGAAGTTCCAATCCTCTAATAACATAATTGGTTCCACTGGGAACTAGCCCTCACCCTTAGGGGTTTTCTAAAAGTCACCTTATTGACATAAATTTAGGTATATTTGAAAGCGGCTTGTTATTAATAACAAAAGACACCCATTTCACCTTTATTCCTCTAGAGTTATTTCAGGAACTGAGGAAAAAGTATTTTTTCAACCAAAGATGCCCATATGTCTCTTGTTTAAGCAATCACAAGGGTTTTAGGAGCTCTGTGTCAGAAATGAAATGAAGACAAAATATATATTTCTTATACATCACAATATCACACTGACCCAGCAGGATTTCTGCTGAGGGAAGGGCAGGGTGACCAGACATCACCTTGGGGGGTGGTGAGGATCCAACGGGATGAAGAAACAAAGCATCTTTTAAATCCAGCACTGTACAAAACCTGCTATCCCAAGAGAGATTAACTAACAGGGCATAAGGATTAGGACTATAGGATGACTGTTTCCTACTGCTACATTGACAGCCCTAAGCCTTGAACAAATCTATATTCTCTAATTCCTGGCTTTTTAACAGATAAAATGGGAATGCTGCATGGGGATCTACATGGCCTGATCAATTCTTGTTCTAAAAATCTGTTAATTACAAGAAGGTTTCCTCTTATGGCCGCTGGCTACAAGGGGTATTGTTTGACCTGAGGCCAACTATCTATTTGTTTTTATTCCACATTTACAACTGGGGCACTGGCTGCTGATCCTACCTGCCCTCATGTCTATACTTCCAAATTAACTTGGCTTAAACATTTAAGGGAATCTTTTCCTTCTCAGGTGCTGTTGTATCTTGCAATAGGATCATGAGCTCAATTCCCCAACTTTTAGAGACTTGGATCTCTATTTTATCTTATCTTGTTCCCAGCTTATTAAAGCCCATAACTTAGATAGTATGTCCCTCCCTAGAAGAGGAACAGGCCATTCTTGTACATATAGAAAAGAATGCTTCAGCATTTTGGATCCTATTTCCTAGGTGAAGGGCTCAAAAAACCTTTTGGCCTCTCCTTTTCCTGATATGCATTTTATTTCATACTTTTTATTGAAAGTGTTTCCCTTTTGGGTATTCAACACCAAAAATGTGGCTCCAGTATTGAGCATGAATTTCACATGCTTGCCTCACACTGTCAAGGTCTCACATTGATCCTCACTGGAGATGAGAATTTGGTTGCCTGGGTCCAACAGGGTAGCCTCATGGCCCCACCACATCTCATCTGTAGTCAAGGGTAGTTGGTGTGACCCAGTCCTGTTCAATCACCTCCCTCTCAGGGAACAGTTCCGACAATCCCCCACCAAGGCCCTTCCTGACAGCAGTATGCACATTGATTAGTCCTCAACTATTCTGATGGCCTTCTGGTCCCCCATTGGGAGCCAGCATGACACATTCTTGATGTCTTTATCTTCTTCCTGGGGTTACCTTGAGCAGTCTGGAGGGCTACTAGGAGCAGATCCACCTGTCTCTCCATCTTTTTATCATCCTTCTTTTCCCTAGCTTCATCCAAGTGGTTGAACACCCTGGAAGTGGCCTCTACTAGCTGTGCAGAATTAGTATCAGGATGTGTGTAGTCAAAATGTGGCATTTCCTATAGAAGTCTGGAGCACTTTAAGATAAGAAATAGCTTTTAAGAACCACTGTACTGCCCTTGGCCTCAAGGGTCCCAATTTGTATATCTCCTGAGGGAGGCCCCTAGCCTCTGAAAAGAAAAGGCAGAAGGGTTTTCCTCAGGACCATGTTGGACCTCTCTTAAGTTAAACCAGTTAATCGGTGGCTGGCCTACCATTTGTATGGCTTACAAAAGCACACCCCAAAAATGTCCTAGCTTTTCTCAGTCATCAGGGTCATTGGGATTCCACCTGGGCTCAGTTCTGGGCAAGGTTTTCCCACTGGGTGCATGAATTTCTGACTCAGGGACACATCCACTATCTGCTTATTTCCTGGATTTTAACAGAATGGCTGACTTTTCCTTGACTGTGAGGAAGGTAGTTAACAGGCCCTTTGTCAGGTTTATGAATTCCCCTGAGTCAGCCCTCAATCCTCTGGTGTGTGCTCTTCACTTGTAAATGAAAGGGCCAGTATCATCCCTGAATTAGAAGCCTATTTATACTGGCAAAATGCCAACAGCCCTCTTGGCTCCTCTTCTGTCTCAGTGTCCAATCCACAGTGAAGCCACTAGGCACAGAGCCTCTTCCATCGCTTCTGCTGCTGCTCATGGCCCCTGGGTCAAGCCAGGCTGGGCCAAGTGGAGTGCAGAGTACCTGCACCTGGGCACCCACCTGCCCTCTGGTCACATCTCCTGCAGCTGCAGCTGCTGCCTTGATGAGGCAGGGTGCACTGGGAAACCCTGTACCACATCCTGGACACCTTCCCCTCGTTGCTGCCACCACTGCCACCAGCTGAGAGCGTCACAGCCTGAGAGTGTCTGGAGAAGGGTGAAAAGAGCTGGAGTCTTTTCTTATAGTCTGTTTTCAACCTCCCAGGGGCACCTTATGCAGATTTTCCCCAGAGAAGATTTAGTACCCTAGTAGCCTGAATCTAGACCCAAGCCAAGTAACTAAATCTCCAGGGGGAATCTAACCCCACCTAAGGGGAACCCTCCTTCTTTCACAGACACAACACAAACACAAAAGGGGCTCAAATCCACACTCAGTGATCAATGTCAGCATCCCTGAGCACAAAGATAGACTCAACAACTCTTGAGGGAATTTAACCCCACACAAGGACCTCTCCTTCAGTGAGAGACACAGACATAGATTACACACACTCAGCAGTTTCAGAGGGGCCTCAAGCCCACATATTCCAAGGGGGCTTTGAACACCCAAAAGGCAGATTCAGTGACTCCAGCGAGGGCCTCAAACCCCCACCTCACCATTCCAAAGAAGGCTCAAACTCCACAGGGGACTAAACCCATTAACAACTAGTCAAGTGTTGGTCACTTGCATTTCACTTGACCCAAAACATTGGGCCCCTCCAAAAGCCAGGTCCTATAGTCCCTTAATCTTATTATTTTTATTTATTTTTTATTTTTTTGAGGAAGATTAGCCCTGAGCTAACTACTGCCAACCCTCCTCTTTTTGCTGAGGAAGACTGGCCCTGTGCTAACATCCATGCGAATCTTCCTCTTCTTTATGCGTGGGAGGCCTACCACAGCATGGCTTTTTGCTAAGCCGTGCCATGCCTGCACCCGGGATCCAAACCGGCGAACCTTGGGCCGCGGAGAAGCGGAATGTGTGAACTTAACTGCTGCGCCACTGGGCTGGCTCCTCTTAATCTTATAAAACAGACTTGAATTGACTCAGGCTTAACCAGCCAGAGGGGACTAAAACCCTCAAAGACAGCCAGAGGAGACTTGAATCCCCTAAAGACAGAGCCAGGGTTAAACATACTTTGTGCGACAACTTAAAACACAACTCTTATAGCTGTGTCATGGGGTCAGCATCACTTACATCCATTGAAACACCTTCCAAGAAAAGCACTCAGTGGAGCGAATGGTCTCCCATTGGGGCAGTGATATCAAGCCAGGGGCACAACCACCAAGAAGGGTGTCCCACCTGGGTTGCCAAATTTGTTACCAAAACAAAGTGGCTTTGCTTCCTGGTGAGTTAAAGTCAGACTTTCCACCAGAATTAGTTGCCACACTAAGTAGGGTTTATTTTCAGCAAATAGGAGATCACACAGAATCATTGCAAAAGTCCAGGTTCTCCCTGAGCTTGAGTGAGCAGGGGCCTTTTATTTCAGATGGAGAATGAATATTCTAAAGGGAGAGGTTGGAATTCACTTGCACAGGCTCAGTTGGTTCTTCTGTGCAGATGCCCCTCTTGTGGGGCTTGGTCTGGTTCAGGATGCTTGGTGATTTCATTTCTTAACAAAAAACAAACAAACAACAACAATAGAAAACAATTTGGAGAAATAGTTAAATGCTTCTAAAACTTCCCTTGAGTTCTTTGGGGGCATTTAGTCTGAACAAAGCTGGGGGCATCACAATCCCTGACTTCAAAAGGTATTACAAAGCCATAGTGATCAAAACAGCATGGTACTGTTACAAAAACAGGCACACAGATCAATGGAACAGAACCAAAAGCCCAGAAATAAAACCACTCATCTACAGATGGCTAATCTTTGACAAAGGTACCAAGAACATACAATGGAGAAAAGATAGTCTCTTCAATAATTGGTGTTGGGAAAACTGGACAGCCACATGGAAAAGAATGAAAGTAGTCCATTATCTCAGCTCATACACAAAAATAAACTCAAGATGGATCAAAGACAAGAAGATATGTCCTGAAACAATAAAACTCCTGGAAGATAATATACGTAGTACATTCTTTGACATGGAACTTAAAGGGATCTTTTCAAGTATCATGTCTTCTCACACAAGGGAAACAAATGAAAAAATAAACAAGTGGGAATCCATCAGACTAAAGAGCTTCTGCAAGGAAAAAGAAACTAGGATCAAAACAAAAAGACAACTCACCAATTGGGAGAAAATATTTGCAAATTGTATATCCAGTGAGAGGTTAATCTCCATAATACATAAGGAACTCACACAAATGAACAACAAAAAAAACAAACAGCCCAATCAAAAACTAGGCAGAGGATATGAAGAGACACTTTTCCAAAGAAGATATACAGATGGCCAATAAACACTTGAAAAGATGCTCAACATCACTAATCATCAGGAAAATGCAAATCAAAACTACACTAGGATACCGCCTTACCCCACTTAACATGGCTATAATCACTAAGACTAAAAATAACAAATGTTGGAGAGGGTGTGGAGAAAAAGGAACCCTCATACACTGCTGGTGGGAATGCAAACTGGTGCAGCCACTATGGAAAACAGTATGGAGATTACTCAAAAAAACAAAAATAGAACTGCCATATGACCCAAAAATCTCACTACTGTTGTTTACCCAAACAACTTGAAATCAACAATCCAAAGTAACATATGCACCCCTATGTTCATTGCAGCACTATTCCCAATAGCCAAGACATGGAAACAATCCAAGTGTCCATGGACTGACGATTGGATAAAGAAGACGTGGTGTATATATATATATATATACAACAGAATACTACTCAGCCATAAAAAAGGTAAAATCATCCCATTTGCCGCAACACGGACAGAGCTGGAGGGAATTACACTAAGTGAAATAAGCCAGCGAATGAATGAATACTCACATGGAAGAAAAAAAACATGGATGAATGAATAAATGGATAGATGGAGGAAAGAAATAAGGGAGAGAAACAAAGAAAGAAAAGACGGAGGAAGGAAGAGAGGGGGACACAGGGAAGCAGACATTCCCACTCATCTAATAATGGTCGAGATATATTAATAATCAATACTAATGTTAGGGAGTCAAAAGGGATGTTGCTTCTGAGATGCAGATATCAAAGAAATCAAGCAAGCCCTGAAGGAAGCTGTGGACTTTCGGGGAAAAGAGAAAGAAAGAACTTCATTCAATAACTAATAAGGTTTTGAGTCAGACAGACTTTGGCTCAAAGTCTCTCCTCTGTGACTCATAAACTGAGTAATCTTGAAGTAAGCTTTTAAGGCTCCAGGGTCCTAGGAGGAGTCAGTGGCTGACTAACACCTCTCTATGCAGAGAGATGGGTTTGAATCAGGATCACTGCTGAGGGTTTCAACATAAACTATAAGAAGGACTTTCTAGGCGACTTATGGGCCTCCAAAATAACACAAGAGGTTAGTTTCTTCTATCAAGGGCTGGAATGGCTCAGAAAAACACTGAAATTTAAAACTTAAATTGGTCTGGGTCAAGGCTGTCCCAGGGAGAGAAGCCCAAGGTGTTCTGGGCTACATGCTGATCTATATGACCTAATTCATATCTCAAGTTATAAGACTGCACAGTAACCAGACCCTGCCCTCAATGATACCATTTTAATATATTTTTGCATGACCTTTCCTCTGTCTAATAAAAAGAACTCACATACCCATGCCTGATAAATTTAGCCCTACCTTCAATGTTTAGCAGCTCTTCACTGCCCATGGGTCCTGTCCGCATGCTATTCTCTGAGTAAACGTGCACTACTACCAGACCTTGAGAGTCCAAGAAATCTTTCTTTCGACTCCTTGGTTCACTGAGCCCACATCATTTCTTCGTGGGCCCATACGGGGATTTTGCTTCACCAGCTTGTGAGCTTAAGTTCTGGTAAGTGGACTTTTCTTCCTTGTGCCTTTGTCTTTTTCAAGGATGGATCTAAATTCACTTCTTCATTGGGAATCTGCTCAGACAGCCGTATGAATCCACGTTTGCTGCCCATGGCTACTCTATGGGGCAAACCATGGCATTCAGCCCAAAGAGAACCAATACCTTAAGCCTGAGGGTGATGAAGAATGATTTCATCCATTCCTTCCTAATCCTACTTCTAATATATAAATTTTACATGGACACAGGTTTACCACTTAAATCATTAGGATGGTCGCCAATCTCCAAGACTCCCATGGCAGGTTTCTTTTCCCAAGGCTGGATTGGGATCCCTCCCTGTGGCTCCTGATCATACCCTGAAGCATGTGAAAGTCCCAACTGAGACTCCAGTTCAAGGAAAGTACAAAACTCTAATCTTTGGTTGAGTATGGGAACCCCTTCTTGGGAGAATGGCTCCAGGATGCAATTGGGTAGAATGTCCCCTAGCCTGGAGGAAAGTTCTTCACTGTTTTTCACTATTCTTCTTTTATCTCTTGGAACATTCACCAGGCACCTATTACTTCCAGGCATAATAGGGAAGATATACAAAGGATGTAATGTAGGGGAGCACCCCTATCACCTCTTGCTACAGGAACCCCACAGGCAGAACAATGGGTAGAATGCTGCCCTAGGTTCAGGGGGGACTTTCAAGGTAATGGACCCTTTCCTTTCATCTCTCTTGTATTTTTGCTTCCTAGGACCATGGGAGCTTCTAATTCCATTCCTAAGGACTCACCTTTGGGTTGCCTTTTAAATAACTGGGCAAAATTCGATCTACAAGATCTAAAGAAAAAGAGACTTATTTTTTTTACTGTAGTACTTTTTGGCCTCAATACACTCTGAATGAGGAAACACAGCCCCTGAATGGCACCATAAACTGTAATATTATTATTTAAGTAGACTTATTTTGCTGCTACCTGAGAAAATGGTCTGAAATGCCTTATTTTTGGGCATTCATGGCCCTAAATCAAGACCCTGAACTCAGAGCAATTTTTCACGTGTCTAACTTCCCCTCCATCTGGAGTCCTTACGCTTATGGCAAGGTCATCTGGGGTCCAATAGGACCATCTGGGTGCACACTCACATTGGGAACAGTTGTAGGACTTTATCCCCTAAATCTGGGAACTAGTCCACTAGTGTACTGTGTTGGTTATGAGGATAGGAGACCTGTAATTTATTCTGTAAACTGTCCTGCCAATGTTGTGTGCCCAACATGGGAATTGTTGTGTGACTCTTATCTTGATAACTCTTGGGAAGAGGCCATGAGAGTAAGGCCTGGCTTCTTTTTTCCTTTCTTTGTCTATTTCCATTCATTGCCTCCTCTGTTGTCACCAAGTTGGAGGTTAAGTTCGAGCTGGACCTGAGCAGAACCTCGACCTTCTGTAAACTTGAAAACTTGAAAACATTTTGCCAGGGACTTAACTGTCAACCATGGCACAGAGAGCACAAGCCCCCAGCCAGCTCCAGGACTTTGCCTCCTGCTTCCCAGGCTCACCTTGTGCTGGCTCAGGGATTAAGTGCCAGGGCTGAGAAGGACTTGACTAAATCTTATATACATTGACAGCTGCAATCAAGGTCTGCACCCTTTCTCTGGCCCACTGTCATTCAGACACTGACAGTGCTTTATCACGATGGGGAATGCCCCAAACATCCCTGGAGACTGATCCGTCAGGTACATTTTAACCAGTTGGAAATATTTTTAATTGATTGGGTTATGCCTCAGAAACTCCACCTGGAAGAAAACTTGAGTAGTTTCTCTATGCCTTTATGATGTAGTTGAACAGGTAGGTGAACATATACCATCATTTGAGTTACAACCCAGTTTCTGAGAAATCAAGAGCAACTTTCCTTAGAAAATCCTTCCAAGACAGGTAAAGCAGATCAGATTCCACCAACTTCCTGTATCTGAAAAAGGATTATCATCTTGCCTCTCCAGGAACTATATAGCCCAAGACTAATTCCTAGGACTGAAGAAAAAAACAAAAAATAAAAAGGAAAAAACAGTCACAAGAGTGCCTTCACAAAAAATCTAGCATCTTGAGTGTCTTATCCACAAATATTAGTAAAAAGGCTCAAAACAAAATTTGGATTCACAACTGGTGAGCTTTGTATTACTCTACCTTATTCATGGCAGTAATTTTTAAGACAATAGCTGTGGAGACTCTGTGTATATGTGCCTATATGTATGTTATATATGTACGGTCTTTTACCTCCAGATGGTATGACCAAAATTAAGAGTTCTGTTTAATTGGCTTACAGTAAGTGCTTACATAAATTCTAAATGCAGTAGAAATTAACCCAATGTCTTTCAAGTTAACATGATATGAATTAACCTTTGGTAAATGAAAATTTGCTTAAGATTGTTGGTTTGATTCAAATAGGCGTATCCTTAAAGTCAGTATTTGGATATGATGCAGACATGCAGCCTGGGTTTATTGGACAAATAAACGCATGCTGTCTTTTACAAATTAATCAGCAAAATAATAAATTTACAAGATAGCTAATTTTGTCTAATGTCTCATGAAGGTTTACTGGGTAATCTGAACATAATTGTTGGAAACAAATAATTTAGATAGATGAAAATGGGTAAGAGTTTTTGGGTACAATAATTATGTTTTATGGTCTGCATACTTGGGGGAAAAAAAACAGCTTCCAAAGTCTTTTTGGTAAAAATTATATAACATTTGTAAAACTCTGATATGCCATAGTTGTCAGCTATAATTCTAGTTATTATCTTGAAGTGTTGTATGTCACAAAAGTAGCCAAGTTCCTTTGTCAATTTGCCCTTTGAGTCTTTTGTCATTTGCAGATAGTTGCTATTTCACTCTCATGCTTTTGCTTTTTCGAATATGTTTCATTTTCTGAGGAATTCATGGAAAGGATTATGACACAGGATTCTAGAATACAGGTTTTTGATAAAATTTCAAGTCATAAAACTGAACTGAGTAAGAAATTGCAGAAGTCTAACAGAGAAACTGATGACCTCATGAAACTGCTGAGGTAAGACTAAGATCAAGAATCAATTACACAGGACTGAATGAACTGATGAGGATGATTACATTTTTTTATAACTTTTGTTTGAAATATTGTTGAGTTTTTGACGTTTTGTTTTGTTTTCTCAGATTTAACAAAATCTTTTTCTCTTTTCTCTTATGCTAACTATAATTTATACCAATTTGGCGAAATTATACATCTGTGAACAGAATTGAAACATTTACCTCTTTCTCTCTACCTGATCACTCCATAATTTAAAAATTCTTAGTGAGTATATTTATTTTCATGGCAATATAGTTATTTGCATAAGTTCAATACAAATCTGTTTTCCTTATAACAGGACATATTTGGAAACATTGGTTATATAAACAAGGTTTGGATTGGAATGTTATATTTGAGAGAAACATACAGGCTCAGATATGACAATACAGCCTTTGAGGAATAAAGGTTGACTTTCTGGAATAAAGCCACTTGAAAATATTGACCTGGTACCTTGTTTACAGAGATTCCAGCAATCTTACCTGTAAAGTAAGGAAGGTCACTTATCTGGCAGGTGCCTGGAACCTCAAAATATTTTGGGGGACCTCAAGAAGAGAAAAATCCACCCAAGGCTGTAGGTATTGCAGGCTAAATCTCATGACAAGTCCTTGGCTTGGCTTTCCTGGCCTTGAGAGGCCTTTAAAGTTCAATCTGAGATTCCTCACAAAAAGTTCCAGTAAACCAGATTGCTGTTCTTGCTTCAGTTAAGTAAATAATTGGACCAAGTTTTACTGAAAGTGAATTCATTTTGCAATCCATTTAATCTAAATTTGTCTATCTTTTGTAAAAAAAAAAAAAATGAGGGTGATTTTAGAGAGAAAACATATGCTTCAGTAGAAGCTATAGTACCCATTCATGGATATTAGATTCTAGCTCTTCTCTTCTACAAGATTCATCTATCACTAATCATAAAGTCTCCTGGTCACCATCCACCTCTGATACCTTGGTGCTCCCTAGCTACAATCAAACCTTTTCCTTCAACTCTACCAACCAAATACTAACTAGATTTGCCTTGTCACAGGTGGATCATGAGCATTGGATGTCTTGATGGCAGCACAGGGGGGGACTTGTGCCATTATAAAAATCAAATGTTGTGTCTATATTTCTGACTACCACAAAAATATCTCTGGCCTCCTATTCAATATGAGTCACCAAATTAAATCCATGTCTGACCCTACCCTATCTCTAAATGATTGGTTGGACTCCTGTTCAGGTCCCAGTCTCTGGACTACTATCAAAACTTTATTCATTGGGTTAATCACATTGCTTGTATTTATTACTATAGTTTGTTGTCTACTTTGTTGTTTGTCTTCCAGATGTCAACAAATTTTTGACTCCTGGGCAGCTTCTTGTCAAATGATTCTCTCATCTCCAGGGGACCTGTATACCTTGTCTGCCTTGGACTCCGCAGGCACAACCTTCTGGTCCACTGAAATTCTTGCCTATATCCCTATGGCCCCCACTTAGGGACAGCTTTATGACTTTGTAGGGCTGGAAGTAGTTACAGAAGATGGGCCATCATCCATATCGCCAACGGATTTCAAGGCCAAATGGGTTCAGGGGAGATTTTATGATGTGGATCAAGGCTGCCCCAGGAAGAGAAGTCCAAGCTGTCTTGGCCTACATGCTGATCTATATCATCCTCTGGGAAGTATAGGACGTCCTGACCTGATTCATATCTAAACTCATACGACCACACAATACCCAGACCTCATCTGCACTGATACCATTTTAATGACTTTTTACATGATCTTTCCTTTATCTAGTAAATAACTCACATACCCAAGGCTCATAAATTTAACCCTACCCTCAACATGTTGCCTCTGGGTCCTGTCCCCATGCTATGGCTCTTCACTGTCCATGGGCCCTGTCCCCATCCTATTCTCTGAATAAAAGAGCACTAATACCAGACCTTGAAAGTTCAAGAAATCTTTCTTTTGACTCCTTGGCTTGCCAAGCCCACATCAGAATGAGGTCAAATTGTGCTTTTTTGAGCCCATGGAACTAGATGCAGATAGCAAAACTTTGGTTATTTTTGGCAACAAAGAAAGATGCTTTTAAAAAAGAACCTACAATTGTAGGTATATACACACAATTCCACATTGAATTTCACTTATGAAATCAACCATGACTTCATAAATTTACATCATTTAATTCAATGATATTGAGCCTCTCAGTCCAGTGAGAAGGAATGGGACACATCTTTTTTGACGACTTATTATGTCCCAGGAATCTTAAAAATGATATCTCAGTTCACACAATTGCCAAGTGAGGTAGATATTTTCATTCTTTAAGCAATCAAAAGCAGGTTGTACAACTAGTGATAGATCCTAGATTTGTACTCTGTCTATCCGTTTTCAAAACTTTTATTTATTTTGCAGTTTTTCATGCTGAGAAAAGAAAGATAGCTCTTGCTGGATGAAGGAATATAGCTATAGTGAGATAAACGTGTTTGTGCGTGTGCGTGTGTGTGTGTGTGCATGTATATGTGTGCACATTTGAGACCAAGTGTGTGAGTGAGAGAATGAGTGGGGTGCTGTGTATCAAAAATATTCTAAATTATCCTTTCCTCTCAAAGAGGGAAATGATGTGGCATAAATCATGTGAGTAAAGGTTAGTGATCCCTGAGCAAGTTAACGAAATTATTTATCAACAAAACTGAGATACTTTTTAGAATGAAACGGGTGTATTATTCATAGCTATGCTGGAACAATAGACTAGGACTGTCTCAGACAATGTGAGAGATATTGCCATGCTGTCCCTAAGAAAACCTCCTTAATAAGCACAAATTTCTTTGCTGAAGTTTAGGCAAAGACTGGGAGTTGATGATTCTCTCTCCAGTGCTCTCTCCACTGCCTCTCTGGAAGTGGCCAACAGCACATCGACTGAACACAAGGGTCTCCTAGGACACAGTGATAATCAATGGCACTGGCTTGACTTTCCAAATCATTCTTTGTCCATTTTCCTCTCTCAGTCCAGAGACGGTGTCAGGGTTGGACTGGGAAACATACTACTACCATATTACATTTGGAAGTCTTGTCAAGTTAATTAGTAGGCACTTCTGATGTTTTGCTAAGGAGAAACACAGTTTTACTTCTAACCATGTACCATTCACAAAGCTCTAATAATATACATAGCATTCTCGCAGATTTATGAATCTGGAAGGAATCTCAAGAGGGTTTTCCTGCTTCCCATTCTTTTTGGTACAAACTGATCCACCAATTCTTAGAAAACCCTCCCCACACTAAGATAACACAAATCCTTTTTGGAACAAGCTTGGGGTCTCAACAAATAACTTCTTTCATATTTTGGCCCAGGCATGATCTTCTGGGTTTGGAGGGTAAGGTGAGAACCCATTATCTTTCTTGATCCTAGACTGTTCTGTGTGAGCATCTACACAGTCCTCCCCTCCCTCAGTCTGTCATTGATCTCACCTTCCCACACCCTTCTCTTTTCCATCTTAAAGGAACTAAATATATTTCTTATATTTTCTCTCAGTCTGGACACAACTTAGCAATAACATAGATCCACTTTTGAATCTTGTGATCAGCATTTTAATATTTCACAAAGTAGACATCTATTTTAGTTTAGTGATATTGACATAAAAATAGAGTGTGCAGATGTAGTAATCTGTTTAGCTAAACCGTGCTTAATGCTATACAGTAACTGTGAGGGTTTTACTTCTCTGGACCAGTAACAGTACCTTTAATAATAAAAATACAAATAAATAATAATAATAGAAAAGAAAGTATAGACTGAGAGCTCTGCTCCACATTCCTATCTCCTATACTTATACACTGAAAGCAATCTTGTTGACGGACTCCCTAAATAGTATGCATATATCCCCACCCCTTCTTCAATCACAAATGATGTCTTCCTGATAACCTATCTTGCAGCTGGTTCCCCCACTTTCACAGACTATCTACCGCCTGTCCATTCAGACAGGCTTGCCTGAAAGCAGCTGCCCACCGCCTCATAATTAGTGGTCAGAAAAACAGTGGGCAGAGGGAAGGTTGAATGGGTAATGCAGGATGCATTATGGTCCCGTATAGAAGAGTCATTTGGGGGAAGAGTTGGGAAAGGAGCCCAGTTTGGATGGTATAAACTCCCAAGAGAAGGATGAGAAGACATGTTGACTGAGTAGACACTCCTTCCAAAAGATTTTGCTGAAAAACCAAGTGAAGACAAGAAATATTAGCTGACCAATGATACAGTGTCAAAGAAGAGGCGTTTGTTTATTTTCAGTTTTTATAGAGGCAGTGGAGGGAGGTACGAGGTAGAGCAGGTGAGAGTTTTGTCCATGAGTAGCTGGAGAAAGGAGACCCAGGACCCAAGTGGCAAAGTTAGCCTTAGACCAGAGCATGACCCAATAGTTCATGATTCACATGGAAAAGTCACCCCTTCTTCCTACTGAATTTGGAAAGGTATTCCTCCCATGTGAGAGTCACAATAAGACACTTAGAACTGTTTTGACAATAAGATATTAACAGATTGTACAGGGTAAAACTTAAAATTTTAGAGAAAATTTAAAAATTGAAACCCCAATAAAGAGATAAAAGTCTAGTAAACGCTAGAACCAAATCACATTTAAAAATGATGAATGACAACAAAATAAGCTAAAAATAAAGAATAAAATTGGATGCAGGATATATGAAGTATTAGGTTAACATAAAGAATACAACCAATGAGATGAAGGAAGAAAAAGTTGTTCTTAATGAATGGAAATTCAGAACTGGGGGCAAAAATTTAATAAAAAGTACACTAGAAAAAGCATAATAAGGATTTTGGAAGTCAAGGTTGAGGCAAACAGGTCAAAGAAAATGTTAAAGTCTTTGTTTAATTCCTGGGCTAAGGAAAACTTGTGAAGGGTTTTAAGAAAATTAACATTTGGAAATATGAACTGTAAGATCTCTTTCAAGCTATCATAAAATAATTTTTGTGTGGATAAGGAAGAGATTGTTAAAAGTTAATGTGACTCCATCAGACAATGAACCCTTGTGCAACAGGAATAAAATTCCACTGATCAGATTTCCCTCCCTTTCCGATGTGTTGGGAGATGCATTTTTGGGAAGGCATCTTCACGGAACCCATGAAAACACAGAACATGGAGGGTTTACCCAGCACCTCAGCCTAAGGGCAGAACTCTGCTGCATAAACCCCTAAGTGCGCAATCTTGAAATGAGTGCCTGCCACATGAAATTGAGCCCAGGGATCCTTTGAGGGAGGGGGAATTTGCAGATGTGTTTGTGTGAATGAATATAAAAATGTGTACAATCATCAACAAATTCAACAGTTTTTCATTATTTTGTCTGTGGTTCCATTCAACAAATCTAGGTTTTGGTGCTGTACCATTTATTCTCACAACATATAATTTTTAAGTAGTAAAATAAGACAGCAGAGTTTAAGAAATTAATACCCTAATACATCAGTAAAAAACAATAAGTCTATAAGGTAACATCAAAGTGATTTAGCTTTGAGAATCAAAGCCATTAATTCTAGGACATTCTTCTCCAAATAGGGAAAGCAAGATGATGCATAAGTGTAAAGATTTAAGGCTGCAGTGCAAGCCTTTCTTGAAAGCTTCACTAAGTTTCCATTTTCTTTACATTACGGAACTCTGCATGACTCTTTTGTCTCATTGGGGGAAGACTGCAATGAGACCAACAGGACCAATGCTGCCCCCTAGGACTTTGACAATGATGGAAATGTTCTACATCCATGAAGTCCAGTATGGCAGCCATTGGCCTCTTGTGGATATTGAGCACTTGAAATGTGGCTGGTGTGGCAGAGGATCTGAATTTTAAATTCTATTTACTTTTCAGCTTTTTCTTTTTTTCCTTTTGACCCCTTTTGTAGAGCCATTATTAGTCCATATTACAGGTGGAGAAATAAATTTTGGAGTTGAATCTTTGTCTAAGTTCATTGAGGACGCTAGTGACTTCTAAGGCAAATCTCTCTGATGTTCAAAAGGAATTCTCTCATTTTCTATGCTGTCTTTTCTCTCAGCTGACCAATCAAAGACGTTTGCTGCCAGGGCATCAGGAGAGCAATCATTTGATTACATCTGTCCACTAAGACAAAGCATTTCTGGTCTAATTGTGTTAGAATATATCATATTCTATACAATTCTGTTTAACATATTACACATTATATATGTAATATATAGATTAAAAAGCTATGCAAAAATATACAGTCAAATGCATAAAAATTGCATAGATGTGGATCTTCTTACTATTAAATTCCCTCAACAAGAAAGACTGAGGGCCATTCTCTTATCTCTTTCCCTTGAACTCTGTTGCCCTCTGCCTGAGTCCCATGGGATATTTTTAATTGTGTCTACATTCCCATGTTTCCTGCCAACATTTATTTCAGTTATACTACATCTTTATTCAGAAAATAAAACCTAAAGAATTATACCGTAGTGTGTCCAATTCAATATTACACAATGAGATGGAAATCCATTGGAAAAAAAAGTCCTTGTCTGCAAAGACCTTGCAGCTAAGTGGAATATGTAAAAGAAACACAGGAACACAGTGAAAGTTGAGGGAGAGGCATCCATTGAAAGGAGCAGAACTGTGTGCTGCTCAGAAGATGGAGAGATTTTATTCGTTGGTGGGTTGGGAATGGTTTCTTGAAAGGCACAGGATCTGATCTGGGTCTTGAAGCATGGGTCAGATTTGTAGTGATCTAGCTGGCATAGGAGGTGACACTCCAAGCAGCTGGAATAGCGAGAGCAATGTATAGATTATAGGAAAAGAGGGCATAGATGGGAAGACAGGTGTCCAATTTGTCTGGAGCTTAAATGGTAACCCAGCAATGTAAGTTCGGGTGCACTGTGGAGCTGCTGAATGCTAGTGTGAAGACTATTTAATTCGGAGGCAAATGAGAAATAATTAGGGATCTCTTTGACAGCCCTGAGTGAAACACCACACAATACTGAGAATTACAAGAGGTCAGGTTCTCTGATTCTGAGCAAAGTGATTTAAGTGGGTGTATATTTTATAAATATGCCATAAGGGAACAGTTTCTGTCTCCATAGGGGTCCCAGTAGCTGGCTTTCTTTATTCCTATTTCCCTTTTCTGAAGCATTTTTCTGTGGGTAGGAGATACCTGCTGGTCTCTACCCAGTTAGGAGGGCACCTGATGAGAAAACAAAAGCCCCTGCTCCCAATGCAAGATAAAGGAAATAAGACTCTTCTGGAGAAGCCTAGAATGAAAGGAGAGCACCAGGAGAAGTTCCAGCACCATTTCAGGAGGACTCAAAACATGAATCATTGTCCCTCTTCATAAATACTTTGGGGAACAGCTTCTTTTCCAAGGACGGGGCTATCTGATGGCAATGATTTTGACATGGGGTTACAATTTGTAGTAGATGATTTTCTGACAAAGGTTCTGGAAACTTGTTCTTGAAGAAACAGATTGTTGAACCTTCCTATTTGTGGCTGAGTGACCTGGGCCACTAGGCCTGATCAGGTAGAATCTTGTGGAGTATTTCCTGCAAATCTCTCCCCTTGGCAAGGAAGTCAACTGGAGGCTACAGAAAGTCAGCAGTTACCAAACACAGGTCAGCAGATCTCAGTTCAGAAAAGGCAAACAGGAGTCCATTTGTTTGTTTTTCTTTTTCCCAAATCATCTGGTTAACTGAGTTAGAGTTTAGATGGGAAGAAATCCTAATTGTATGATAAACATTTAATCATCTGAGTGCTATCACGTCAACTCAATAGTACAGTTATACAAACAAGAGATTTATAATATTTTTTATTTCTGCTGTTTTCTCAAGTTCCTTCTCTTCTTCCTTCCCACCCCGTCCTTCCTCTCTTCTTTCCTGTTTCCTTATCTGTTTTTCAGTTCCCCTCATTTCTATCTTTTTACTTCAATTACTATAAATGCGAGGACAAAAGATAGGAAGTCAACCAAGTAAATGTAGCTCAAGCTCCCCTGCAAACCCAAGAGACAACAATATTCTCCAGACAATTTCTAATGTGAAGAGACAACATGGCACACGTATGACAAAGGTTTCCAGAGTGTTACCATGGCAGCCTAGTTGTATTATGAATTTCCCTAGGTGTCCAAAGGCTCCCTCTTTTGATTATAAAAGGGTAGCCTGAATTTATATCCTTGAAATAAAGTTAATTCTCCTATTTCTATTTAGAAAGGCACTTAACTTATGCTTCAAGTATAGGTATTGCAGTTTCCTGCCATGAAAAAGCAGTGGGATTTCAGCACTCATTTAGTTTGTTAGGTTGGGTTAAGAAAAAACAAACTCTAAAAACTTCTTCAAGGTCTTAAGCATCTTCACTGTTAATGAGAGGGTGTTTAGTTTTAATGAGCAATTCAAATAATCTATTTAGTCTAGAGAAATAATAAGTAAAAAGCTTCAGTTTATCTTCAAATTATTTCAAGCCTCTTGTTTCTCAGATCCATCTTACCTGGAGCAGGGATCAAGAATAAACGTGGCAATGTGAAGAAAGATAATGGAACCTCATAGCTGACAAGTGACAAATACAGTGACTAGCTAAAGTGGAAGAGCAAATGACATTTTTCCCAGTTTTTATGAAGATTCAGGCAACGTGGTTACTTGCAAAAGTCATGTTTGCAATTCTAGTAAAATTATGCAACGATGAAAATGTCACATCTTTCCTCCCGGGTCTCATGCCTTGCTCTTAGAACATGTAACCCTGAGCTGGTGGTAACATGCCCCAGAAATTGTGATCTTGCTTCCATTTGGGATAGAGAAGTCTTATCCATGAATGGATTCCTTCTGGTAGTGGATATGGATGGGGTGGAGGTATCTTGGTTTTGTCGCCATTTGGTAGTAATCTTATAACATGTAACCAGGGTTTAATGTGTTCCCACTGTGGTCCTTTATACTCCTAATGTCCTATCCTCTCCCAAGAGACAGGAGACAAATCGAGGCCAAAATGGTCTTCAATTCAGTACGCCTGGGGCATATTCAAGCATGGACATGAATTAGGACTTGCTCAGACCAAGAATCTGCATAGATACTCTAGGTGTTTGGACAGGACAGAATAGATTAATTTTTGCCAGTAAGAGCAGAGAGAAAAAGTGAGTTACCTTCAACAGATAAATGACTGCGTGGCACTTGATATTTCATGTAATATTAAACTTCATGTGAACAGCCTCTTAAATTCATCATTAACTAAAAGCCACAGACATCATGAGTTAGGATTATATGTCATTTCTCATCGTCAGAGAAGGAGAATGTTGGGCTAATGTAACTGAGTGGATCCTCACTTTTTTAGATTCTCTGACACTTTTTATGCAAATGAGGATTCTAGGAATTTACCTTTCTGATGTCAGGTTATTCATAGTTTACGATTATTCATGTCCAGAACTCAGGTGACATTTGAAGGAATTTAAGGCAACTTAGCATTTTGTGTGGCTGCAGCTGGCTTTGTTTTTTGTAAAATACCCCTCTGGGGCTATGTGATGGATTACTAAAGAATTAAACTTTGAACTGTAAGAATAAGCCTTCGATAGTAGAAATTTATTCCTTGTCAACTGTATGAGGAAATGCTCTTTGGGGTAGGGATCTTCCTGGAGATGTGAAATCACAGGACACAGACAGCAGCCCTCCACCTCCACTTATGGCTAGAGTTGTTCACAGTAAATCCAAACTACAAATATGAAATAAATGTCTCCTTCTTCTAACAGAGAGCCCAAGGCCCCCACTAAGGGAGGTAAGTTGACATATGAACCAAGGGCATTTCTGTGAAAAAAGATATGTAAAATTGAGTAAAATGTTGATGGTTTTCACCAATGTTGCCATTAAACAATGCAGGTTTTCATCTCTACTGCTGCTAATTTTATGCTCAGTGCATCATTTTAAACTACTAGCATATTCGTGCCTATTGTTGCAAGTGACGAATTGCCACAAGCTTAGTGGCTTCAAACAAAAAACATTTATTATCTTGCAATTCTGGGTATCAAAAGTCCAAAATGGGACTCACTGGGCTAATATCAAGGTTTTAGCAAGACCGTGTTCCTTCTGGAAGTTCTAAGGGAGGATGTGTCTTTTTCTCTTTTCAAGCTTTAGAAGCTGCGCACATTCCTTGGCTGTGGCCCCTTCCATCATCTTTAAAGCCAGCAGTGGCTGCTTAAGTCTGTCTCACACCACATCACTCTGACACTGACGGTTCTGCCTCCCTCCTCCACATTTCAGGTTCCTTGTGATTACACAGGGCTCACGCAGCTCATCTCCCTATTCTAAGGTCAGCTGAGTAGCATCCTTATTCCATCTGCTAATTTAGTTCTAATTTGGGAAGTGTCTACGTCTGTTCAGGCTACTGTAACATAACTACCATGGACTAGGTGGCTGATAAACAACATGAATTTATTTCTCATGGTTCTGGAAGTTGAGAAGTCTAAGATCAAGAGAGTGGTAGGTCAGGTGTCTGGTGAGAGTCTGTTTCCTTATGAACCGAGTTTGGCGCTGTAGCCTCACATGGTGAAGGGACAAGCTAGGTTTCTAGTGTCCTTTATATAAGAGCACTAATCCCATTCATGAGGGCCCCACCCTCATAATCTAATCACCTATCAAAGGCACCATCTTCTAACTCTATCACATTGGGCATTTGTTTTTCAACCATGAATTTAGAGGCAGGGGGAGGGCAAAAACATTTAGTCCATTTCACCATGTCAGAAAGCATATTCATAGGTTCTAGGGGTTAGGACATGGACAAATTTGGGATACCATTATTCTGCCTACCATACCTAGGAAAAATAAAATTCAATTGTGTAATAAACACTTTGGTCAAAATATTGTCCTTAAGGAGAAACATTTCAATGATTTACAGGTTTGTCAGACAAAATACAGGATGTCTTGTCAAATTTAAATTTCAGACAAACCACTAATAATCTTTTAGGATATGTGTGTCACATATATTGCATGGGATATATTATGCCAAAAAATTACTGATTGTTTATCTGAAATTCATAATTAACTGGATGTCCT
The DNA here is from genome assembly GCF_037783145.1 of Equus przewalskii. Taxonomy (NCBI): domain Eukaryota; kingdom Metazoa; phylum Chordata; class Mammalia; order Perissodactyla; family Equidae; genus Equus; species Equus przewalskii. Next base: position 32,171,773 of record NC_091858.1, read on the forward strand.
GTATTTTTCCTTACGAAATATTCCACCCTAGTGATTTAGAGTTAATAAAAACTGATATGTGTTTTTCCTAAGTTGTCCATCTGTGAGGACAAAAACAAGAAAACAACATTCAGGGCTATATCACCGGTCTCTTTTTCAAAGAAGTGCTAAGGTTCCTGATGTGACACCACCCCTAAATTGCCCTATAGCTAGATCTTTTTAGTATTTCTTCAGCGGTTTGTCATTATGTTTTTTTGATCAAAAGCTTCACTTGAAATGATTGTCTTTAAACACACTACTCCTCCATCTTAGTTTCATTAAGGGGCAGGTGTTAGGATGAACAATCTTGTAATCCCAAGAGGCCTGGGAGATCTTCAAAATAGCTGACAATACCCATTTTTGTATAGGTCCTCTTGAGGAGTTAAAAACTTATCAAATGTTAATTCTAGAACTTAAAATATAATACCTACTATAAAAATCACAACGGATGTGTTCAATAGCAGTTTGGCTATAACAGGAGGAGATTTGAGGATTAGAATACAAATCAACGGAAGATTTTCAGATCAATGCACAGAGGAAAAAAAAAGGAAAATGCAGAAAATAGCACAAACTACATGAAAGCATGGTGAAGAGATGTCATATATATGCAATTCTCTTCCTGGGAAGAGAGGTGACAGAGGACACACGGCAGTAGTTCTTGAAGGGATGATGGCTAGAGATGTTCTAAAAGCAAAGATGTGAACCCATATATTCCAATAGCTCTGAGAAACACAAACAAGATATAGACAAAGAACACTAGACCTAGACTTATCAGAGAAAGGCCCTGTTCCTTGGAGAGTCTCCTCATGTGGTTTAGACACAGTTGGGAAAAATATCACATGCTAATTTTGTTAGTTATCCAGGTGAACTCAATAAAAAGTAATAAAGAAGCTACAGTATTTAATAGACTTTCCCTTGTTTTTTTTCTCATGATACTTCAGCACGTTGGGACAGTGTGATTTTCTTTTTTTAAGTGACAAGTGAGCAGATTAAAACAGTCAGAGTAACATGCCTGTGGACTCTGTTGGCAAGCAGTCTGCCAATGCCCCACATTCTGAGGTTATCCTGTTGATTGTTTTTTGTTAATACCCAAATTAAACAATTCCAGCTTCCATCCCATATAAATTCTGGCAAATATCCAAATGTTTCTCAGGATTTCCAGTTGGTGCTTATGCTCACAATATTTTGTCCAATGCCCACTTCCTGCTGTTCCATAACCTTCTCTGGCCAATTCTCCCTCACTTCCTGTGGCAACCACCCTCTTGCTTTAGAGCTTTGCACCAAGTATGACAGAGGCTCTCCTCCACTTCCCAAGATTTCACAATCACAAAGACAGTGAGGGAAACAAGATTTTGTGAAAATTTGAAAGTAATGATATACGGTTACTACACAAAAGGGTCAAAAAATAAAATTGGAATTCAGAATGCAGTTGTGAAACTGAATAAAGGAAACCTCGTTTTAAATGAAGCCGGCAGATGGCAGCTAGACTTTTGCTGGTGAACACGATGTGGTCTATACACAAGTAGAAATATAATGATGTACAACTGAAATTTATATAATGTTACAAACCAATGTGACCTCAAGAAAAAAGCAAATGAGGCTGGGGGGCTGAAAGTGGAAGCTCTCACACACTGTTGCCCAACCTCAATTAAGGGAAGAAAAGTCCCTTAAAGACGCCAACAGAAAGAGATGCACATTGCACTCCAACAAAAAACGATCCACCCCAGCACCTCAACCAATGAGAACTGTCATCACCTTGAACTCTCACTTTCCACCAGCAGACTTTTGTTCAAAAGAATCCCTCCTGACTTCCTCTTCTTTCTCTATAAAGTAGTACTTCTTTCCTTTGTTTGCTGGACCTGCCTATGGCTTTTGCTATAGCTTGCTTATGCCGAATAACAATTCTTCTGCTCTTCCCAAATAAACCTATGTTGCTGGTGAAATACCTGGCTGTTTGATGTGTTTAGGCCAATACACTCTTGCTAAAGCTTTCCCGCCATTCTTAGTTGTTGATCTCTCCAGGCCATGTCTTATCATAATGTAGACACACACGTTCCTTTGGCAACCCGAAACTGTCATTCTTAATCTCTGTGCCCCTAGCCAATCCCACCGCTGATTCCAGGTGGAAAACCAAAAAAATCCTTTTACTTTTAGAAATGTAGAGCTACTTAGCTCTTACTTGCTTTCCTCTCTGTTTTAAAGATGTACACAGGTATCTTGCCTTTCAAAACCAAAATAACCATTAAAATGATTTTTTAAATAAAAGAGAATAAATAGAATTGCTTTCTTAAATAAACACATTTGTCATCCCTTTCAAACACAGTAATAAGTGACACTGTTACAATGTCACTCAGCAACACATTTAATGCGCTAAATTATATATCCTTCATACAATCAAAGATGCATATTTCTGGGCACCAAGAGAGTGACAGATCTATAAAATATAAAAATGTCCTAAATTATTAAAAGTAAATGGTTAAATCCAGACAGGACTGAGGTTAGAACGAGGCCCGTGAATCAGAGTTGTGAAAGTACAGGACCAGATACTGTCGATATTGTCCTTATTTGAAATGTTGATGTTTTTGCTGCTTATGGGTGTCTCTGTATTAATTTTCATTTAAAAATATTAAATTATATTATTTATCTTGATTGCAGAATTTTTGGGCAGCTCTTTAAGTTTCACAGCCATTGCAAGTGCTCCGCTCTCCTCACCCTAGTCATGGCAACATTATCAGGTGATTCGATCCAAAGAAATTTTTATTCTGCAAGGTCTGATTTCTCTCTTCTGTTTGGAGTCTGTAGGAAATGCAAGGAATTGATTTGGAGCTAAAGAACAATTACTCAGAAGTAAATTTTAGGTAGACTGAGTGAAGAGTCAATGTAAAAAGACAGAGAACTGTTTACACATACAGGCTACCCCAAATGAACTCTGGATTTAATTCCCAAACCCTCCCAAGGAAGAGGCCGCACCCAAGGGCAGCAGCCCATTGTTCCCTGGCTGCCTGTGGTCTCTTTCTTTCAGTGTTTGGTCCCCTCTCTCTGTGTTCTATGCCATATCATCTTAATTTCATCATGCTTGCAACAGGGACTTGTTTTTGCGAAGCACCTACTCGCATCATGTGATTTCCACATGGAGAGAAACGCTTTATCCCACTCACCTTTGCCATCCATCTGGTACTAATTTATGAAGCAGCGTCTCCCTCGACGGCCAGAACATGAATGAATAAGACAAAGTCCACTCCCATAGAGGTCGTACAGCCCCACAGAGAAGAAGTTTACCCCCATGTGCACAAGGCAGGGCTGAGGAAGCCCAGACCACAGGAGGTGAGGAAGTGGGGAGCATGGAGGAGGAGCGGCTGCTTCCTGTGCGGATCAGCCATGGTTTCCGGCAGGAAGGCGGTGGTGATCTAGTGGGTACTGGATGAATGAGGGAACGTCTGAGGGATGATGGGGCGGGTGAGGGCCGGTGAGGGCGGGAAGAACAAAGCACAGCTGACAGGACAGCACAGGCAGTGACTGGGGGAGGCCAGGTGACCATCGCCCTGAACAGCATAGAAGGGTCCCACGTGGTGGCCCTGGTGGTCAGTATGGGGAGCTAAAAGGGGATCCTCAAGGAGCTTGGAGATCAGCCTGTGTGATCAAACACCACGCAACCACCACAGTGACCAGCACGCAAGATTCTTTGTCTTTGAACAAAACAGTTTAATTTGGTTTAAATTTCACACGTCTTTGCGAAGGGAGCAGTTACTGACTCTACATCTGTCACGGCTATTTCCAGTTTATTTTGCGGCATTTTTTCCCCTGCAATGCCACAGGGGTAAATCACTTTGGTCCATGGAGGACAGAAAAACCAAAAGCATACGCCTCCACCAATAAAGCAGTGAAGGCGGTGCACTATGTCTTCAGAAAAACCTAAAAGGAAATAAGACAAAAGAGTGTCAGAAACCGGAGCACAGAGTCAGAAAGGCAGACGGCGTCCCTTGACCAGATCCTCAGCGCTTCCCTTCCCGAGGCTGCGGCTGTTCTGTCCCACAGGCTGACGTGCAGTTTCCAGACAGAGGCTGGCAGCGCGGAGGTTCCAGGGGGGCCTCGCGTTTCTAGAACCAGAACGCTGTGCTGCGCGGCCCAGAGCCTGGGGTCTGCGGAGGGCTCTGTGCGAGTTCGGCTCCCCCCACAGGGAGAATCCCTCCACGGTGTGCGAAGTGGTTCTCACACTGGCCGGAGGTTTCGCAACCGGGAACGACCAGCCGGTGTCTATTTTTATTGTTTCGTTCTTCAAGTCATTTTGTCTATTAAGCATCTCAGCTGCATGGGAGAATAAAATGCAGCTTAAAGGGTTGGACTTTAATGAGAACTTAACATCTAAGTAACTTACAATGGAAAATAATGGTTAAAACAACCTTTTGTAACAGTGCTTCTAATACCTGAGAATTATCGCCGATGTGGCCTGGGTCTCACACGTCCTTCACCCGCTCTTGCTGGCTTCCTTCCATCATTTCTGCCTTTTCATCTTCCTTGTATTCCTGTCTTCCTAACTTGTTTCCCCCCCTCCTTCCCTCCCACCCTGCTGCTGGTCTAAGTCTTAAAATATAGCTATAAACATAATTTGTAAAAAAAAAACAGAAGGGGGGGTTTCAATATAATTTCTAATTAAGTCATCTCAGGTCCCAGACACACATTTTCTGCCTCCTTCCACGTCTCCATCCTTCTGTCCGTCTCTCCCTTTTACTCTCCTTCCTTCCTTCCCTTTGTTCTATTTCTGTAAAGTCAGGCATAAAATAAAATTTAGCCATCTAACTTTAAAAACTGTTTGAATGTACAGTCTCCCAGCTGTGAACTGAGAATGACACTGAGGGGTGTGTCATTTAGGACCTTGGAGCTAAAGACAGGCACAGAGGGCTCCCCAAGAGCAGACCCCAAGGAGAGGCTGCGCTTCGTTATCCCCTGGGATTCTCCGTTACCCAGAGACTCCACCCTTTGACTAGAAAGATTTATATTGTGACATGCTGCACTTCTGTCCTTGGATACAATTTAATTTCTTATTTTTATGAAAAAAGAAAAGTCACCTAACGGAGGTTTCCTCTGTTAGGCAGCAGTTTTAGCCAGAAGAGTAAAGAGGAGACGAGGTTCCCAAGCTGTCTGGTCCTTCAGATTGGCTAAGGAAAGGTTGTGAACTGTTCAGTAAGGTTCCTAAAGTCCTTCCACACTGAAGAACAAGGTGCCTGGTTCTCATAAGCAATCCGTGCCATCTCTTTGGTCTAAGAATGTGTGTAAAAGAGAGGAGAGGATAAAGGACAAGAGAGAGAGAAAAGATGAGAGAGAGGGAGAGAGAGTGATGGAGAGGGAGAAAGAAGGAAAGAAAGAGGGAGAAAGAAGGAAAGAAAGAGGGAGACAGAGAAGCAGTGAGAGAAGGAGAGAGAGAGAGAGAGAAGAGAATTGGAGAGAGAGGAGAAGATAGACTCCGTCGTGTTCTCTCCATTTGTTCAGCCCTCTGTTCCCCTGGCCCAACTTACCTGGAATAGGCAACAGGAAGACAAAGAGGAGCACAAGGAGGAGATGAAGAATCGTCATGTTGATGGCTGGTGAGCTGAACAGCAATCTGAGGTTGGAGAGCAGGCTGAGCTTTGCGCCTTATAAAGGTTCCAGGACATTGGCTGAATTTCGTATTGATTGCAAGTTTGGTAGTTACAGAGATTAAACTGAACATCCTATCTGCTGTGTCATGAGAATGACCTTTAGAGCACAAAACACACCCAGTCACTCTTATGCGAATTAGGATGGGAAAAATCCCAGGAAGACTTCTTCTGCCTTTGGGACCAGTAACTTCTTCCTGTCTTGCTCAGTTCTGGTTGGGCATTGATGGGGTGAGCGGTCAGGTCTGGCTCCATGTGGGAACAGACTTTCTGGTGCTCATTTGCCTGTCCCGTGGAACTTTCAGTCTGCTAGCTTTGTTTTTCCTGAGTCTGGGGAGAGTGTCAGGCCAAAGTAGGATCCAGTTCATCTAGTTCCATCACTCCTGAACATATTCAGTTCCCAGGGATGAGGCAGGCCTTGCTCACACCCAGCGTGCCTAGAGGCAGTCATGGTTTCTCACAGCACAAGGACGGCTTTGGGCACTAAGGGAAGATGGGCATGGTGGGCCTGACCCTCCCTAGGTTATCACGAGATGGTAACTTTCATGTGAAAAGTCCCCTAAAATTTACTGTCATCCCATGTGGCAGATGATGAGGCAGATAGGTGCCCTGTTTCTCTTCATCAGAGAAAGAATGGGAGGGTGGACTTGTGACTAGACACATGTCCTCAGAATCTACGAATCACAAAGCAAAGGACAACGCTTGTACCCTGAGTTGCCTCAGTAGCTCAGGCAACACTCAGCTACAGAACGTCCATGCTTTGAGAGCCGGGGGTTATTTACTTTTCAGAGCTGTCAAAGCCAATGATCTACGTTCCATTTGGATCTTGTGGTGAAGCACTGAGTGGACTCCAAGTCCCCCACACTCTTTCCCTGTTTTCGGTGGGTCCCAGTTCTAAAGGAGCCCACAGAGCTGCAGGCATGTGCGAAGTCCTCCGGTGTCGCTCAGACCCTCACCATTCCTCTGAGACCCAGCAACACAGACAATGGTCACCAGGAACAGACAGAGCCCTGTAACCAGTGCTCAGGGTAGAGGGTTTTTCTCATGGAAAATAAATTTGATTAATCTTACTTCCTTCCTCTATAGTTCCAAGTGCCATTCATTAGAGACAAACATCTATTTCTATCCATATATATTATAAGTATCTATAGATAATATATTTATTTATGGGCTTTGTATGAAAAATTCTATAATCCAGGGTCAGGTTGATGAGTGCTATAAAATGACACTGGAGAAAGAGGTAGAAATAGTCATGATCCTCTTTATCTCTTCACTTAAAATGTCGTGTTTTCAGGATCCATGATTTGCAGTGGGGCAGAGATGTTCTTGAAAGGCAGCTGTGGATGCTTTTGTGTAGCAAAACCAGCGATGACTTTCCACAGGAGGAAGTTTTTGATCCAGTGCCCAGACGAGGGCTGAGCCAGGGGGCTGCGGGAGTTCTTGGCGTTCCCATCCAAGGTTCCCGGTGCCGTCACCAGTGGGTGAGGTCCCTTTCTGTGACTTTGTTTCCCTGTGTGGTAAGCAGGTTGCAGTGAGGAGCATGTTCATCAATCTTGACCCTAAAACTGTTTCTTCCAGGGAAAGCAAGCATAGAGAAAAACTGAATGCGAAAGAAAACCTAAACAGTCGTCCCTCAGTATCCACGGGGATTGGTTCCCGAACCTTCTGTGCTTACCAAAATCCAAGGATGCTTGAGTCTCTTACTTGGCCCTCTGTATCCAGGGTTCCACATCACAGGATACCCAGGCCTGACTGTATACGCTTTGCCTAAATTTAACTCTTTTAAATATATATAAATATATAAATTTGATCTATTTCTTTCACGTTTTAAATGCAGAGGAAAGCATCCTGACTCTTCCCCACAATGATCTCAGCATGTTTCTCTTAAGAATAAAGAAAAATCCCCACATAAATCACAAGACCATTTACACAGATTAAAAATGAAAATTCCTGAATATCATTAGGGATCTTGTCAATATTCACATTTCCCAAATTGTTCCATGAGCGTGCTTTATAGCTGTTGATTTTATTCCTAGTTTGCTTTTGATCTAGACTCATACACTGAGTTAGGTTTTTATGTTTCTTTATTTTTTTGAGTAAGTATTCTTAAAGAAATACGACACTTTGGCCAAGCGCTTTGAAGAAGCTGAAGTAAGCTAGTGGTTTCCAGTCTTTTCTATGTTTGATATCAATCCTGACGCTTATTGGTTAAAATTATTGTTACAAAAGTAATACATTGTCATTTAAAAGTTCACCCGTAGAAGATGGAGAATTTTCCTGCAAGCGTTTTCCTACTCCAGAGAACCAAAAATAGCATTTTTTATTAATATAATTGACATATAAATTTCTATTAGTTTCTGGTGTACAGCATAGTGATCTGATATTTGTATATATTGTGAAATGATCAACACAATGTATAGTTAACATCCAATGCAACACAGTTGTAAGTTTTTTTTTCTTCTGTGAATTTTTACTTTAACGTCCATTGCCAATTTCTTCTTTTTGTATTTCACCTGCAGCCACAGCATGGCCACTGAGAGGCAAGTGGTGTAGGTTTGCACCTGAAAACAGAACCTGGACCACCAAAGTGGAGTGCACTGAAGTTGACCACTAGACCACTGGGACTGGCCCTGTGATGAGAACTTTTAAGACTTACTGTCTTAGGAACTCTCAAATATACAATTCAGGGACAGCTCCAGTGGCCTGGTCATTAAGTTCAGCATGCTCTGCTTCAGCAGCCCTGGTTCAGTTTGAGGCCGTGGACGTACACTGATCTGTTAGCTGCCATGTTGTGCTGGTGGCCCACATACTGAAAAATAGAGGAAGATTGGCATGTATGTTAATTCAGGGCAAATCTTCCTCAACAAAACAAACAAACGAAGAAACCCCAAATATACAATTCAGTATTATTAACTACAGTCACCATGCTATGCTATATGTACAATACCTACCTGTGGCTTACTTATTTTATAACTGGAAGTTTTTACCTTTTGACTCCCTTTAACCATTTCTCGAATCCCCCCTGCTCTGGCAACCATCAATCTGTTCTCTGTATCTATGAGTTCAGTTTCTGATTTTAGTTTTTCTTTCAGATTCCACATATAAATGAGATAATATGATATTTGTTGTTCTCTGTATGACTTCTTTCACTTAGAATAATGGTCTCAAGGTCCATCTATGTTGTCACAAATGTCAAGATTTCCTTCTGTTTGATGATTGAGAAGTATTCCATTGTGTAAATATCCCATGTTGTCTTTATCCATTCATCCATGGATGAACACATCAGTATTTTCCATATGTTTTTTGTCTTTAAAGATTGGCACCTGAGCTAAAAACTGTGGCCAATCTTTTTTTTTTTTCTCTTTCTGCTTTATCTCCCCAAATCCCCCCAGGTACATAGTTGCAGGTCCTTCTAGTTGTGGCATATGGGACGCTGCCTCAATGTGGCCTGACGAGCAGCGCCATGTCCGCGCCCAGGATCCGAACCCTGGGCCGCCGCAGCGGAGCATGTGAACTTAACCACTCAGCCATGGGGCGGCCCCAAGTTTCCCTATCTTGGCCACTGAGAATGATATTGCAATGAACATGGGGTGCACTATCTTTTTGAGTTAGTGTTTTCATTTCCTTTAGATCATAACAGTTTTGTCTGTATACTTTTTGCTGTGCCCAGATTCCAGTGCATTTGTGAAGGCCTTGTCAGATGAGAATGCAAAATTGGCCAGAAATATGAAAATCACTATGAAATGTTTGACCCATGGGTCACTGGGGACAACTACTGCCTGAAGGATGGGCGGCTTCAGCATGGTTGTCTAAGCACATTTGGATGAGTGCTCCCTTCAGGAACTCCTATGATTGCAGCTGCTTTTTTTCCATTGGCTTCATCTAAGGGTGACTCCTTGGTGGCTGTCTTTATCCTGGAGATTAAGCCTAGAGACACCTTTATCCATCAAAGGTCGGGTTATTGTCTTGCTTCCACAAGGAGACCACAGACAGTGAAACCATGGGGTTTCTCACTGGAAACCGGAGATGTAGGTATTATGGGTTTCAGGGAAAGGTTGATATTGTGTTAAATCTAAATGAATTAGTAGTTTTCACAGGCTCAAAGCAAAACAAGGCTGTGTATAGAATGGTTACCATCAAGCCTGGGCTGAGCAGTAGACTCAAGGTCCTGTTCTTTAAAGGACAGTAAATACTGTGTCCCCAAACCCCTTTTACCAGTAACTGAGTAGGAAATTAAGGCAAAGTCACTTTGTCAAAGTGGCTCAGTTCCACAGAAAAGAGTGGGGTGTCCCATTCCTATAAAAAGACTTTTGAACAGTGAATTTCACATGCACAACTTTACAAAACAAGGTTTCTCAGCTTGGCCTCCTCGATGGCGATGAACAAAAGCAGTTTTGACTGGCTCCCATCTCTGTGGCCAGGGCTGGCTTCACGGGTTGTGACAGTCGCACAGGGACCTGCTCCTAGAAGGGCCCTCTGCTTGGTTTAATGCTCTGCTGCCACCACTGACATTCTTAATAGTTTTTTCTTTGAACTCATGTTTTGTGAGTGAAGTCCAGTGGGACAATGGAGCCTGCACCTGGGCAGGGCAGATATGCTCAGGGTGTGTGGGCTCAGCCCACAAAATCCAAGGGCAGTATGTCTGGGGATATTCCAGCCTGCTGCCCAGAGCAGCTTGCACATCTCCAGGCTGAGGGGGTTGGATGGGATCCGGATTGACAGTGACAATGTTAGCTGCAGCAGCAGTGGCAAGATCACCAAGAGAAAGGATGGTCTCTGCCTGCAGGTAACACAGACACCTCTGTGCCCATCCATCCTCAGAGCCATTCCTGGCACATCTGCACAGACAGTAACTCCCGGTCTGGCGCACCGGGACAGGATTCGTGGGCACTCAGGTGGCCAACTGTCCTCGGTAAATTATTGCAAAATAAGAACGTGCACATGGACATTGCAAGAAAGCATACTAGGCTATATTTAGACATCTTCCAAGAGTTTAGAATTCTACAAGGAGTTATCAGGCTTAGAAATAGAAATGAAAACTATGAAGGTAGTCACATTCAACAGAGAAGATAACTATTTTCATGTGAGGCTTCAGATGAATCAATGAACTATGAGGCAGACAAGTTTTGAATTAATTCCCCCTTGTTATTGAAGACACAACAGTAGAATGCATAAACAGGAGTTCCTAATTAAATACAAATCATGAGGACATTTTCAGTTTCTTGTGGGCCTCCTCAAGTTACAGGAAATTTCAGAAGAAGCATTAAAATCCCATTGTATAAAATTACATTTAAAAGATTCAAAGTTACCTGAAATGGATTGCCGTACATAACCAAATCTTTTGATAAAAATTATCTCAAAAGAATCACCAGTTTTATAGACTTCAATAAAAAGTTTAAAAATGAAAAAGAATCATCAATTCTGGATGTAACAAAATTTATATATCAAAATAATTTATCCCAATGTTGTCATAGCTGCACAACACTCCACTCCGGTAAGAGTTGGATCAGCAGATTCTTCTGAACATACAAAAAAAAAAATGATGTTTAAAGTATAAATTGTGATGATCTAAAATGAATTTGTAGAAAATTTGGCCAGAAAAAGTTTGTGATCAATTAACAAATCCCATTTCTAAAGTATTATTATTTATTCTGTTAAAATTATGACATTGAAATATGGTTTTACAATTTGTATACAGGAATATGTTATTCCTGTGTAACTATTATTCCTATTACATTTTACATGTAATAAATTACTTTTAAAGAATAAGGGTTTATAACTCAGTGCCTTTTAACAACAGTTTCTTTTCCTGTACTTTGAACAGTGTAGTCCACGTTGTTATTTTACAGTGAGCGGTGTTCAGTAGCTGGCCCTGCTTATGGCCACTTTTGTACAAGTTATCTCACTTAATTATCATAAACAAACTGGCCAGGCAGGCGTTATCCAATTTTATGGAAGACGATCCTGGGGCCTAGACGGGTTAAAAGTCATGTCCAAAGCCACAAGCCACCGAGAGGCAGAGATGTAACTTGGAACAAAATCAGCCTCTTTTCAAACTCCAGGCTCCTAACAACCCCACACAGTCGCAGCGTATTCAGAGAACGTCGCCAGGCCTTCTCCTACAGCCCCAAAGCTAGACTACTGCTCTGTCAAGGGCAACCTCCTGTGGGGCTGCTGTCATCCTCTGAGCCTCGGGAGATAATTGTAACATTAAAGGAGCTTGACCTTTTCAGTTTGTTCAGTGTGTCCTTTGCTGTGCAGAAATGTTTCTGTTTGAGCGAGTCCCACTCGTTTATCTTTAATTTTGTTGATTGCCCTTTTGGCATCAAATCCGGAAAACATCATTGCCAAGACTAGCTTTTCTCCTGTGTTTTCTTCTATGAGTTTCTTGCTTTGGGGTCTTACGTTTAAGTCTTCAATCCTTTTGAAGTTCATTTTTGTGTATGGAGTAAGAGGCAGGTCTGATTTCATTCTTCAGCCTGTGGAAATCTGGTTTTCCCAACACTATTTGTTGAAGAGGCCATCTTTTCCCATACTGTATTCCTGGGACCCTTATCGAAGATCAGTTCACCGTATATGTGTGGGGTTTTCCCTGGGCTCTTGATCATGTTCCTTCAGTTTATCTGTCTGTTTTTATGTCAGTACCCTACTGTTTTGATTACAGCTTGATAATATAATTTGAAATCAGGAAGTATGAGGTCTCTAGTTTTCTTCTTCTTGCTCAAGAGTTCTTTAGCTATTCAGGATCTTTCAAGGGTCCATACACATTTTAGGATTGTTTTTCTATATCTGTGAAAAATGCGATTGGATTATTTTAGACTATCAATTTAAATTTAATTCATATTTTTCAGAGGAAAGGGAAAAATAACTTGGAACCAACTAGATTCCTCACTAATGTTCACTTAATAATGTTGGAAATCAAACTGAATGTAAGTTGCATCCTAAAAGCACCCCTTAATGATTCAGAATTAATTTTTCAATAACCTTGGAAATCTGCATTTATTAATGCCATTTCATAGTTCTCAAATCTATTTATTATATTCTATTTTTAATAAGTATTATATATTTAAGGCATACAAAAGTATGATTTGATATACCTATACCTAGTGAAATGATTGCTATGTCAAGCTAATTCACAGATCTTGCCCTTACAGAGGTACCATCTTTTGTCTGTATGGTGAGAACACCGGAAATCTACTCTCTTAGCAAATTTCCAGTGTTTAACACAGTATTATTGACTATACTCATCATGCCACACAGTACATCTCTAGGCTCATTCATCCTTCATAACTACAACTTTGCACCCTTTGTCTTCTGCTGTTATCGCATGAAATGTCCCATAAATTTCAATTAGGTCTTTTTGGATGATACTGTTGTTCAAATCTTCAATATCTTTACTGATATTTCATCTGCTTTTTCTTTTCATTACAGAGAAGTGTTCAAACAACCAATTGAAATTATTCATTTGTCTCTTCCTCTTCTCATTTCTATCAGTGTTTCTTTAAGAATTTTAAATGCTGTTAATAGGTGCATTCTGAGTTTGTATTAATAAGTGTTCTTCGGGAACTGACCACTTCATCATTAGGAAAATTGTCCCTCTTTATCTGTGGTAAAACTCCTTGTCTTAAAATCGACTTGATTTATAGTCGATTAGCCAACATAGCCAATTCTGTTTTCTTCAGATTTATGTGTCCATAGCATATCTGTTTATATCCTTTTACTTTTAATCTTTTTTGTTCTTTATGTTTCATATCTGAAGTAGGTTTTTTACAGACAGCATGCATTTGGGTTTTACTTTTTAATGAACTGACAATCTCTCCCTTTAAGAAAGAGTGTTCAGGGGCCGGCCCCGTGGCCGAGTGATTAAGTTTGCACACTCCGCTGTGGCGGCCCAGGGTTTTGCCAGTACAGATCCTGTGCACGGACATGGCACCGCTCCTCAGGCCACATTGAGGTGGCTTCCCACATGCCACAACTAGAAGGACCTGCAACTGGGATATACAGCTATGTGCTGGGGGGATTTGGGGAGATAAAGCAGAAAAAAATAAAAAAAGATTGGCAACAGTCGTTAGCTCAGGTGCCAATCTTTAAAAAGAAACAAAAACAAAAAAAATGGAAAGAGTGTTCAGAATCTTAGTAGCACATTCATTCCATCATGTAGAGTCAAATTTTCATTGGTATCATTTTCCTTCCACCTGAAGAAATTCCTAATTTATTTACATTTATAGTGCAGGTATTCTGGAGAGGAATTTCTTAGCTTTTTCTTGTTGTTTAAAATGTTTTTACCTTTTTTTCTTAACAAAATAAAGTATTTTTATAGCACTTTCAGGTCACAACAAAAGTGAATGAAAGATATGGAGATTTCCATAAACCCCCTGACCCCACACTTGCACAACTCCCCCATTATCAACATCTCTACCAGACAGGACATTTGTTACAATTGATGAACCTTCATTGACATGTCACTATCACCCAGGGTCCACTTTACCTTCATTATTGAAGCATAATTTTTTTGGCATGGAATTCTAGGTTAACATTTTTTCTTCTTATATTTATAGGTATTGCTCCATTTTATCCTGACTCGTATAGATTCTGGTGAAAAGTTTACTGTAATTCTTTTCATTCTTCTGTATTTAATGTGTCTTTTCTCTCAGGTTGCTTTTAAGATTTTCTCTCTATCACTGGTTAAAACAATTTGATGATGATGCGCTTAGTGTGGTTTTCTTTATGTTTATTCTGCTTAGGTTGCTTTGAGTACTAAAGCTGTGGGATTATAGTCTCACCTAATTTGGAAAATAACAGGCTGTTGTTTCCTCACCTGTACAGCAAAGGGATTATTTCAGGAAGAACAAGCAGTCCAAGTTCACTGGATGTAAAATTTATAAGAAAGAAATAAAATCTGATAACCCTTGGAAAATCAGTTTAGGTCCCTTGCGGATTCCTCTTAAGATTATACATTTTTATTTGAATTAAAGGTGAGTCTTTAAAACTTTCTAAATTGCCTATTTTGGAACAGCTGGGGGGGAAAGATATTCCTCCTTTTGGAAGCCGTCCTAGGACATGTAGCTTAGAGGTGACTTGCCCCCACTGTGGTAATTCTAAGCTTTCTGACTTCTTTCTAAAGTCCTAGGAGAGCCTGAGGCCCAGGTGAGAAGCATATTAGTGCAGCCTTGGACATATTCAGAGTCTAGGTGTCAACTCAGGCTGGGTCACACCCTGAGACGGCACACATTTCACTGAACTTGAGATAAGACAGGATTGTCTTTTAGGTGGTAAGAATAGGAAGGAAGAATGGTCTACATTGCAGGGCCTCTGCCCACATGCCCCTTGGCCATGATGGGTGCTATAACTTGGGTGAAACACAGCTTACACTCCATCATTGTCTGAAAACTGACAAATTCATGAGTTGAGAGGTTGTCTCATTTTCCTACATCAGAAAAAGAGAATGCTGAGATGATCCAGTTGATTGACAGGCATATCTTCCTTGTGGATGAAACTTCTTGTAGAAATGGGGGTCTTTAGAAGATAATCTTAAGACCTCTGCTTACTCATGGCTCATGAGCATTCAAGGAAGTCCAGGGTTCAAGTGATATCCACTGGATATAGATTTCATGTGTACAGGGCCAACTATTTGCTTTTTCTCTTTAATTATTAGACTTAATGGTTAAACAATCCAATCAGAGAATTATAGTGGTCAATAGACTGTTAAATTGTGAGCTGAAGTCACCATGTTGCCTGACTGTTGCATTGTGTGTATGCAATTATAAGGGGTCTACCGAGCTTCTGTGGTGTGTTAGATCTAGGAGCGTGTGTTCCTGATCCTGATGTACTTATTGGACTCTGTAAGCAATCACTGAATGTGTACTACAGAGAGAGACAAGTATCATGTTCTCGGCTGGAGGTAGGGGGGTGGAAGGTTTTGAGATAAAATGAGGGGCCAATGCTTGTTCTGTCTCTCAAGGAGCTCCCATGGAGGTAAGGCAAATGGACACACAAATAAACCATAGGGAGTGAATTTTGGTAAGTGTCATGATAAGGGTTCAAGCACAGGGCTGTGGAAATGCAGAAGATGGTAATTCCTGCTGAAGGCAAGTTAAGATAGCGCATTTAAAAAGAATTTATAGTCATAGACACTTTATGTTTCTAAAATCTCCCTTTCCTCTAGAGTTCAGGATTTGAGACAAAGCAGGTATTTTTAAATGGGAAAGAAGTGAGTGTGGGGTGGGATGGGTATTGACTGAGCAGAGAGTCTTACTCTGTCTTAGGATAAAAGAGAGAGGGCGGGGCGGACGTTGTAGAGAATTATAACCGGCTCTCAGCCCAGGCGCAGGGCTGGACTCCTCAGACCCTCAGGTCGCTGGGGAGGATCTGCGTCTCCACGTGGGAACAGCCCTCCACAGTTTAGACCCCCCTCCTTCAAAGACTGGGAGGCATTTGTAGGTCAATGGCACTATTTCGTAAAAGGTTCTTTGGGAATAAATGCCACCTTTTCTTATCAGCTAATTTAGAAACTGGTGATTGAAGATTAGCCTATGGCAATGGCACCCTCTGCACTCACAAAATGAGTTTTGAGGAAGATTTCTGTATTCTAAAAATTTTATAAAAGTTATGCATGTTTCTGGGAAAAATTCAAAGAATAGAGGAGTGGTACAGTGCCCTTCGCTTCTCTTCTCCTCAGGTAACCACTGGTAAATGTGGCTTTCCCTCTTTTTGGCTTATAGTACCTGTTTTTAACATCAAAAATACTTGTAGCTTCTCAAGTAATAGCAGTTACACATTTGCTGTCTAATGATAAATATGTGCCGATGGAGTGTGAGAACACTAATGAGAGCTGGTGTCACCCCCTGGCCCCAAGGCTTTGAGGCACCAGGGCTTGAGATGCAGACCCTGCAAACTATTGTACTAAACACGCTCTGTTTCATCTAAGCTGTAAGAGTGATTGTTTTTTCCAATTTTGCTTATGTCTAGAAAAGAGAGACTAAAGTCATTTAACGCTTTTGTTCATGTCAAGCGTTCCTCTATTTCTGCTATTTGTTTTTTTGGAATTCTGTTTTTAAAGTATTGAGCAGAGGGCTGATCCCATGGCCTAGTGGTTAAGTTCAGCTCATTCCAATTCCATGGCTTGGGTTCGTGGGTTTGGTTCCCAGGCTCTACACCACTGCTCAGGTATGTTGTGGTGGCAAGCCACATACAAAATAGAGGAAGATTGGCACAGATGTTAGCTCAGTCTTCCCGAGTGAAAAAAGAAAAATATGGAGCAGAGATTTGGTTCATCCCAGTTTTTGTTTGAGGGGCAGCTCTATGTGGAGGGCAGAACACTAGATTTGGAGGGAGACATGACCAGTTAAACTCTCAGTCCTAACATTTGTTGTTTGGGTTTCCTCGATAAATTCCTTAAGCTCTTTCAGGCTCTGTACCTCAGCAATAAAGCACAGAGGGTAACACATGTCCTGTTCAACCCACAGTGAACGATGAAGTGAAATTGATTCTAAATGGCAAATGAACATCTGACCGAAGTGTCACCCATGTGGCCCTCCAGAATAATTACCAGATAGGGGTAGTGAGCAATATCAAGGCAGAGGAAAGATTGTGGCGTGGGTGCCCAGCAAGGGAATCCAAGATTTCTACTCTTGTCTTTATCTTCACAAAGTCAAAGGGTGGCTCAGCCATTATCCTTTGCTGCTAATTCACTCTCATCATGACCACCATTATATAAGTTCTATAGGCAAAGATGGGCACTGTCTTGGTTTCAAAGCTGAGGAAAGTGAAGCTAAGAGAGGCTGAGTGATTTGCCCTAGGCCACCCAGCTAGTTAGTAATGGCAGTGCTCTGAACTGCGGGTGACTATCTACGTTTCCCAGGCACCCCTGCCCTCCAGGTACCATACAGATAGGCCAAAGGGAAGCATTGACTGAAGATGGGAGGGCAGGAATTGGTGAGAATACAGGATCTTTCTCTTCCTGTACTGTAGGAGGAATCTCCTCTGTGCCTCCAGTTCCTACCAGAAGACCACTTCATCCATGGTCCCAGCTTCCACAAGGCAGGTCTGCCAAGACCCCAGCTTCTGTAGGAGTCTATATCCTAGCCTTTGGGAACATTATCTCCTTCCTCCCTTTGTCTCCCTAACCTAGGGATAGTAGTGTCTTTCTCCTGTTGGAAATTCTGAGGTGACTTGCATACATTTGGGCTTGTCAGCTCTCCCATCATCTGTAGAGCCAATCGCCTATACTGAATTCCCCCATTTAAGATGTTTAAATATGTTTCAATTTCCCTTGTCTTCAAAGTCTGTGCTCTGAACCTTCATGATATTAAAGTTATTTTTAATTCTTCATCTTGTTGTGACATACCATACGGTCACTATCTAGAGTAATACTTTGCTACGCACTGCCATCCTGTGTGCTTTGCTAACTTCAGAAGATTCAGCCCAGGGAAGACTCTTTGAGATGATAATATGGGGTTGCTGTAGCTACCATCTCATTGTGGCCCCTCATTTGCACTTTCTCACAATAGTGTACGCTTCCTTTGCAGGTGTGCATGTGAGGCAGTCTCCAGCATTCCAATTTTTCACTGTTATTTTAGCTTTCTTGTTTCTCTCCAAAAGAATGTAAACAAGGAAACTGGAGCAACAATATTCCCCCAACTATAACCACAGAGGACCTTTCCTTCTGGAAGGATGGCAAACTGTAGGCCTTTAGTCTGGGACCCTCAATGGAAGTATTTTCTTTCGTCATTGAATTAGGCCTCCCTGAAGGTTTAAAAATCAGCTTAGCCCTTCGTCTCATTTGCCTGCTTTGTGCATTTATATGCTTGTGTGTCTCCTGAAGGCCTCCGAGCTTGATTCCTATTTTAGAAGACAGTGTCTTCCCTGCAAGCCCAAGTCCAAGAGGCTTCTCCACGTGGGGAAGTGGACTAGAGGAAACACTGGGTACGGGGGTTGTCTCCTCTTCCATCTAGCTGGGTGTGGACAAACACTTTATATCTTCTTCAGGCAGCAAGTTTTCTTGGAATTTTTCCATCTTCTAGGCATGAACAATGATTTTTGACCCTTTAGCTTCCTGCAAATACGCTTGACTTATAAACACTTTATTTGATATTGTGTTCAATCCATTACACAAAAACAAAATAAGAAAAGAAGAGAAGAAATATGCAAAAGGGATAAGAGTTGGGTGTGATGGACACCTGGCTCAGCGCGAGTCATAGGACTCATGAGCTGACTGATCTGGTGGAGGTGACGCAGTCAGAGACACAACATTTCTCACTGGGAGCCAAACCACAAAGGTTGGGAGCACAGAGCAAATCCAGGAACAGTGCATTGTCTCGTCTGGCCAAAGTCTACGGGAAAGGCACGGGGATGAGTTTGCATTTGATTTGGTAGACAAATGAGGCCCATGCCATGAATTCTGGAAAACTAGATGTAAATTTAAATGATCTATCATGCTGACCATACTGACAACTTCTTCAATAAAGACTGAGGAGAAGGGATGAGAAAGCTGTACCTACAATTGGGCCAATGAGCCTAGTGGTCACTCTTTCAGAAATCTTTGTGTTTCAAAGACCATTTACATAATCTACCAACTCATGATGTCAAGCGATAACTCTGGGAAGCTGACCACTGTGAGACAGGTTGTTGATGCCCAGGGACATTCACTTGGTCTCAACCACTCTGTCCTACTCATATATATCTCAGCAGCAATGTCGTTCTCAGAGCACCTAGACAGTCCAGAGGGAAGAAGCTCTCACTAGAGGCATTTTCTGTGCCCAGGGACAGGGCCAAAATTACAGTTCAAAGACTCTATTGGAGGGTGATGGGTACATCTTTCAGGGGTCTCACATTTGAGAGTCACAGAGCTCTGTATCATGCAAATATGAAAATCATCCTACATCACCATTTCTAGTCCTCATTTATTTACATGCATAATAAATTAATTTGAAGAGATGATGCTTGGGATCTTCTTTGGCTAAGTCAGTAAGGCTGCTTTTCACGGTTCTCCACACCGACCGTGTCCTAGCTTCATACACTCATTCTCCGGTCTTCTAAAAGTGGATCACATTAATCCAGCCAGACTCACTTACTCTCCACCATTGCCAGTGATGATGGACTATGCCTCAGATTTCCACGCATGAGTCTAGCAGATACAGAGATATTGCTTTGCGCCAGGAAAGGGAGAATAAATTGACAAAGTGATGTCCCTTTTTGTGACTTTGTTTCCTGTTGTGGTAAGCAGGTTGCATTAAGGAGCATGTTCATCAATCCTGACCCTTAAACTGTTTCTTCCAGGGAAAGTAAGCATAGAGAGAAACTGAATGTGAAAGAAAACCTAAGCACGTCTTTATTTATTCTCTATCCTTTATCTCAATTCTTTATTTAAAAATGACCTGTCCTTGAGGCCGGAGCAGTGGCACACTGATTAAGTTCGCACATTCCACTTTGGTGGCCTTGGGCTTACTGGTTTGGATCCCCGGTGCAGAGCTATGCATGGCTCATCAAGGCACGCTGTGACAGGCATCCCACATATAAAGTAGAGGAAGATGGGCGCAGATGTTAGCCGATGTTCCTCATCAAAAAGGGGAGGCTTGGTGGCAGATGTTAGCTCTGGTCTAATCTTCCTCAAAACAAAACAAAACAAAAAAACCTGTCCTTGACCCTTCTTTTCCCCTCAAACCATTCCTCATTCACTTCTTTCATTTGTCATCAAATTTATTCTATTCCCTCAACCCACAGCTCCTCAATATATTGCTTCCTAGTATCTGTCTCAAGAAATTCATCTCTTTCCAATTTCAGCAATGACTTTTAAATCTCCAATCCAATAGCCTCCCTGTCAGTAATCTTCCAACTTGACTCTTTTCAACATGTGACTTGTGGGGTCATTTTCAAACTTACAACCAGCTGCTGTGCTTCAGTTCAACACCCTGAAAACTGTGGACCTCTGCTCCATATAGGACTTTAGGATCTGATGCTGTAAAGGCTAAAAGATAAACACTATTTAATGTCTGGGCTCTGTGCCCTTCACTATTCCC
Organism: Equus przewalskii; assembly: GCF_037783145.1. Classification (NCBI taxonomy): domain Eukaryota; kingdom Metazoa; phylum Chordata; class Mammalia; order Perissodactyla; family Equidae; genus Equus; species Equus przewalskii. Next base: position 32,192,441 of record NC_091858.1, read on the forward strand.
AGTCTAATGGAAAAGACACAAACTCTGACATGGTAACACATAATGGCAAAGATACACGCTTTCCATTTTTTCCTTCTATCCTTCTTGTTCGCTTTGATTTGTCCTGGAATTTTATATCCTTCTCCTTTCTCCTAAGCTCCTGAAAGGGGACATCTTCAAGACTTTAGCATTATCATAACAATGATAATAATGATGATGATCATCATCACAACAGCTGACATTTGTTGAGCACATACCACGTGCCAGACACTGAAAGCAATTTAAAACTGTATATATACAAGTTGCGTAGGCACATTATATGCATTCACTTCATTTTCATCATGCATAATTCAATAAGGTTGATACAATTACCTGCACTTCACAGAAGAAGAAACCAAGACTTAAAGAGAGGATAGAAAACATACCTCATGGTCTTTATTATATACTAAATTCTTACTCCTGGTCCTCTTATTGTCACACACACAATGACATAATCCGTTCTAGCTTGGATAGAACCCACATTTGTCTTATATTCTCTCTGTTCCTGATAACTAAGAGCCCTGTGAAAGCACCCCTTCTCCTGCCTCCTGTATGTCATCACTGCCCCTCTCCCCTGATGCCATTACCCTCTAACACAATCCCTAGGAATCCTTTGTGCTTTCTCATTCTTTCTCCTTCCGCTTCCTTCCTCTTCACCCCCCTTTACATTCATGTGGGACACCTATTATTCTATGTATTTATGTTATTGGCTTTTGTATTTTAATTCTTTTGAGTGCTGAGAATTATCAGCTCATGAAAAAATGCAATCCATATAACATATACATATATATGTATAATATATATATGTGTGTGTGTATATGTGTACTTATGTTACCATGACTTAAACTTTATGTTGTGTGGTCAAAATATTGTCTTTAAGGAGAAACATTTCAATGATTTATAGGGTTGTCAGGTAACATACAGAATCTCTAGGTAAATTTGAATTTGAGATAAACCATCAATAACCTGTTAGAATATATATGTCACAAATATTGTATGGGATATATCTGCCAAAACATTAGTGATTGTTTATCAGAAATTCACATTTAACTGGGTTTCCTGTATTTTTACTTGCTAAATCTTCCACCCTAGTGATGTAGCACTAATAAAAAGTGATATATGCTTTCTCTAAGTTGTCGATCTGTGAGAGCAAAAATAAGAAAACCGCATGTAAGGTTATATCACAGGTCCCTTTTTAAAAGAAGTGCTAAGGTTCCTTGGTGTGCCACCACCCCCGAATTGTCCTGTAGTTAGATCTTTTTGTATTTCTTCAGTAGTTTGTCACTATCCTTCTTTGATCAAGTGCTTCACTTGAAATTATTGTCTTTAAAGCAACTACTCCTCCATCTGAGATTCATTAACGGGAAAGTGTTACAATGAAAAATCCTGTAATCCCAAGAGTGCTGGGAGATCTGCAAAATAGCTGACAACATCCATTTTTGTATAGGTCTTCTTGAGTGATTAAAACATATCAAATGGTAATTTCGGAACTTAAAATACAATATCTGAAGTAAAAATTACAGTGGATAGGGTGGGCACCATGGCCGGGTGGTTAAGTCCGTGTGCTCTGCTTCAGCAGCCCAGGGTTTTGCCAGTTCGGATCCTGGGTGCGGAGCTAACGCTGCTCATCAAACCAGGCTGAGGCAGTGTCCCACATGACACAACTAGAAGGACCCACAACTAAAATATACAACTATATACTGGGGAGCTTTGGGGAAAAGAAGGAAAAATAAAAAATAAATAAAATCTTTATAAACGACTTCCCATGGATAGGGTTAACAGCAGTTTGGCTATAGAAGGAGGAGCTTTGAGGATTAGAATACAAATCAATGGCAAATTTCTAGATCAAAGCACAGATAAATAAAACAATAGAAAATAGCATAAAATACACATGAGACCATGGTGAAGAGGTGTCATATGTATGCAATTATTTTCCCAGGAGGAGAAGAGACAGAGGACAGACGGCAGTAGCTCTTGAAGGGATAATAGTTGATGTTCTAAAACCAAAGACAGATATTGATCCATTTACTCAAATAGCGCTGCAAAACACAAACAGGATATAGACAAAGAAAACTATACCTAGACTTATCACAGAAGGACCCTGTTCCATGGGGAGTCTCCTCATTTGGTTGAGAAAGAGTTGGAAAAAATATCACATGCTAATTTTGCTAGAGTTATCCAGGTGAACTCAATAAAAAATAATGAAGTAGCTGCAGTACTTCATAGACTCACTGTTTTTGTTTTTTTTTTTTCCACCTAATACTTCAGCACAATGGGGTAGGAGTGATTTTCTGCTTTGAAGTGATAAGTCAGCAGATTTAAAGAGTCAGAGTAAGATGCTTGTTGACTTGGTTGGGAGGCCGTCTGCCAATGCCCCACATTCTGGGTTATCCTGTTTTTGTTTTTAATATCCAAATTAAACAACTCCACCTCCCATCCCTTATAAATTCTTTCAAATATTCAAATGTTTCTCAGGAAGCCCAGTTGGTGCTTCTGCTCCCAACATTTTGTCCAAACGCTTACTTCCAGCTTTTCCATAACCTTCTCTGGCCAATTCCACCTCACTTCCCGTGGCAACCGCTCTCTTGCTTCAGAGCGCTGCACTAAGCATGACTGGGGCTCGTCCCCATTTCCCAAGATTTCACAATCACAAAGGCAGTGAGTGAAACAAGATTCTGTGAAAATTTGAAAGTCATGATATGGCTACTAGAAAGAAATGTTAAAAAATAAATTGGAAATCAGAATGTACTTGTGAAACAGAATAAAGAAAGTCTCATTTAAAATAAGATTGGAGGATAACAACTAGACTTCCGGTGGTGAACACGATACAGTCTACACAGAAGTCGAAATATAATGATGGACAACTGAAATGTATGTAATGTTGCCAACCAATGTGACCTCAAGAAAAAAAAAAAACGAGGCTAGAGGACCAAAAGGAGGAGCTTGCACACATTATTGCTCAACCTCAATTACAGGAAAGACTGTCAGATACAGACCCCAACAAGAGGAGAAGTGCATTGCACTCCAGCAAGAAATGGTCCACGCCAGCAACTCAGCCATTGAGAACCATCACTAGCCTGAACTCCCGCTTTCCACCAGCGGACTTTTGTTCAAACAACCCCTCTGAACTTCCTTCTTTTTTTCTACAAAGTAACATGTATCTCCTGTGTTTGCTCTTCTTGCTGATGGCTTTTGCTATAGCTTGCTTATCCCACACTGCATTCTTCTGCTGTTCCCAAATAAATCCATTTTGCTGGTGAAATAACTGGCTGTTTTATTTGTTTAGGCCAGCACACTCTTGCGAAAGCTTTCCCACCATCATTAGTTGTTCATCTCTGCAGGCCACGTCTTGTCATATGATAGACGCACGTTCCTTTTGGAACCAAAAACTCCTTCCATTTTTAATCTCTGCAGCTTTAGGCAATCCCACCCCTGATTCCAGGTGGAAAACCAAAAAATCATTTTATGTTTAGAAACCTAGAGCTACTTAACCGCTTACTTGCTTTCATCTCTGTTTTAAGATGAACGCATGTATCTTGCCTTTCTAGACCAAAATAGCCATGAACATGGTTTTTTAAATAAAAGAGGACAAGTAAAATTTATTTCTTAGGTAAAGGAATTGTGCCATCTGCCTAAAACACAGGAATGAGTGACATTGTTACCGTCACTCAGTAACACATTTACTCTGTTTTTAAGCTTCAGTTCATCAAAGACGTGTACTTATAGTCACCAAGAGAGAGACACAACTATCATAAATAAAAATGTCACAAATTATTGAAAACAAATGATTAAATCAAGACAGGGCTGAGGTTAGAGTGAGGCCAGTGGATTGGAGTTGTAAAGTACAGGATCGTATCCTGTCCTTGTTTCAAAGGTTGATGTTTTCTCACCTTTGGGTTTTTCTGCATTAAATTTAATTTAAAAAATACTACATTATATTTTTTATCTTGATTGCAGAATGTTTTGGCAGCCTCGTAAGTTTTGCACGCACAGCAAGAGATGCAATCTCCTCACTCTAGTCCTGGCTTCGTTATCAGCTGTCTCTACCTGGAGAGAGTTGTTTTTATTTGAACAAGATCTGATTTCTCTTTTCAGTTTAATGTCTCTCAGAAAGCCGAGGGATTATTTTGGAGTTGAAGAGCACTTACCAAGAGGTAAATTATAGCTACATCAAGTGAAGAGTTAATGTAAAGAGACAGAGAGCTGCTTATATAAACAGGCTACATCAGCTGAACTAACTAACAAACCCTCCCAAAAAGAGACCACAGGGCAAGGGCAGCATCCCCATCGTTCCCTGGCCACCTACGGTGTCTTTCCTTCGGTGTTCAGTCCCCTCTCCCTGTGTTGCATGCTATACTATCTTCATTTAATCATGCTTTCAACAAGGACTTGTTTCCCCCCAGCCCCTACTTGAATTGTGTGATGTCCACATGGAGAGAAATACTTTATCCCACTCAGCTTGGTCATCCAACTGATGGTAATTTACGAAGTAATGTCTCTGCTCAGTGACCAGCACATGAATGAATAAGACAAAGTCCACTCTCATAGATCTCCTACAGCCCCACAGAGAGTGAGAATTTAACCCCCATGTGCACAAGGCAGGACTGAGGAAGAAGCCCAAACCACAGGAAGTGAGGAAGGGGGGAACATGGAGGAGGAGGGGCTGTTTCCTGTGCGGATCAGCCATGGTTTCCGGAAGGAAGGAGGTGGTGGTCTAGGGGGGACTGGATGAATGAGGGCACGTCTGAGGGATGATGGGGCGGGTGGGGGCGGGAAGAACAAGGCACAGCTGACAGGACAGCACAGGCAGTGACTGGGGGAGGCCAGGTGACCATCGCCCTGAACAGCTCAGGAGGGTCCCACGTGGTGGCCCTGGTGGTCAGTATGGGGAGCTTAAAGGGGATCCTCAAGGAGCTTGGAGATCAGCCTGTGTGATCAAACACCACACAACAACCACAGTGACCAGGAGGCAAGATATTTCATCTTTGTACAAAACCATTTAATCTGCTTTAAATTTCACACGTCTTTGCCAAGCGAGCAGTTTCTGACTCCACATCAGTCACAGCAGTTTCTCCCCTTTCGTATTAGTTTCTTTTACAGCATTTTGTCCTGCGCAAGCCACAGGTGCCGATGTCTCTCATCCCTGGAAGGCACCTAATGGGCAAGCATATGCCTTTACTCTTGATGCAACTAACAAGATATTTCATGTTTTCAGTAAAACCTAAAAGGAAAGCGAGAAAGACAAAAGAATGTGAGAAACCAAAGCACTGAGGCAGAAAGTCACACTGCGTCCCCTGAGCAGATGCTCAGGGCTTCCCTTCCCGAGGCTGCGGCTGTTCTGTCCCGCAGGCTGACATGCAGTTTCCAGACAGAGGCTGGCAGCGCGGAGGTTCCAGCGGGGCCTCGCGTTTCTAGAACCAGAACGCTGTGCTCCGCAGCCCAGAGCCTGGGGTCTGCGGAGGGCTCTGTGCGAGTTCGGCTCCCCCCATGGAGAGAATCCCTCCAGGGTGTGGGAAGTCGGTTCTCACACAGACCAGAGGTTTCAGAACCAAAGACAGCCAGCCACTGTCTGTTTGTATTCTTCTGTTTCCCAAGTCATTTAGTGGATTAAGTGTCTCAGCTGAGATGGGAGAATAAAATGCAGATTAAAAGGTAGGAATTGTTTAATGAGAACTTAATCTCTAAGTAACTTACGATGGAAATTAATGGTTAAAACAACCTTTTCTAACAGTGTTTTTAATATCTGAGAATTATCTCAGATGTGGTCTGGGTCTCACATGTCCTTCTCCCCGCTTCATTGCTTCCTTCCTTCATTTCTGCCTTCTCATCTTCCTTGTATTCCTGCCTTCCTAACTCATTTTCCCTCCTCCTTCCCTCTTTAACTGCTACTGCTCTAATTGTTGGAATATAGGTGTAAACAAAATTAATAAAAAAAGGTAGTTTTCAATATAATCTAATGAACAGTTACCTCAGGTCCCAACCTCACATTTTGTCTCTCTCTCCATCCCTTCATCCCTCTCTCCATCTCTCTTTTCCTCTATACTTCCTTCCTTCATTCCTTTTATACTATTTACATAATGCCGAGGGTAAAATAAAACTTAGGCTTCTAACTGTAAAAACTTCTTTGGCTGGACTGCCTCCCATCTGTGAACTGAGAGTGGGGTTCTGAGGGGCGTGCCCTCGAGGACCTCGGAGCTGCAGAGACAGAGGCACAGGGGGCTCCCCAAGGGCAGATCCCAAACAGCAGGCTGGGCTTCCTTATTCTCTGGGATTCTCCATTAGCCAGAGCCTCCATCCCTTAATTATAAAGATGTAGAACGCGACATTCTGTACTTCCGTCCTCAGACAAAATTAAATGTCTTGCTTTTATGAAAAAAGAAAATTCAACTGACAGAGGCGTCCTCTGTTATGCAGCAGGTCTGGTATGGCAAGCAGCGAGGAGAGGAGATTTACCAGCTGTCTGCCTCCTTCAGATTGGCTGAGAAAATGTTGTGAACTGTGCAGTGAGGTTCTTAAAGTCCTTCCACGATGAAGGACATGGTGCCTGGTTCCCACAAGTGATCCATACCATCTATTTGGTATAATAATATGTGTAAAAGAGAGAAGATGGAGAGGGAGAGAGAGAAGTGGAGGGAGAGAGAAGGAGAGAAAGAAGAAGAGAGAGGAAGAAGCAGAGAAAGAGAAGGAGAGAGAAAGAAGAGAGACTCTCTCCTATTCTTTCCATTTGTTCAGCCCTCTGTTCCCCTGGCCCACCTTACCTAGAACAGGCAACAGGAAGACAAAGAGGAACACAAGAAGAAGATGAAGGATCCTCATGCTGATGGCTGGTGAGCTTAACAGCAAGCTGACACTGGAGAGGAAGCTGAGCCTTGCACCTTGTAAAGGTTCCAGGTTACCGGTAAAATTTGGTATTGGCAGCGCCTTTGGTAATTACAGTAAGTAAGCTGGATGTCTTACCTGGTGTGTCGTGGGAATGGCCTTGAGAGCACAAAGTACACCCAGTCACCCTCATGCAAATTAGGACATGGAAAATCCTAGATAAGCCTCTCCTGCTTTGGGGACCAGAATTTCTTCCGGTCTTGCTCACTTCAGGTGGGGCACGGTGGGGTGATGGGCCAGGCCTTCGTCCATGTGAGAACAAACTTCCTGGAACTCATTTGCCTGTTCTGTGGAATTTGCAGTCTACTAACTTTGCTTTTCCTGAGTCTGAGGTCAGTCTCAGGCCAAACTAGGAACTAGTTTATATAATTCTATCACCCCTGGACATATTCAGCTCCCAAGGATGAAGCAGGGCTTGCTCACACCCAGCCTCCCTACAGGTAGACCCAGCAGTGCAAACAGTGGTCCCTGGGAATGGACAGAGTCCTCTGACCAGAACTCACTGGGGGAGGACTTTTGGAGCGATAATAAATTGCATTCATCTTGGTTCCTTCCTCTTTAGCTCTAAATGATGGTTGAGAGAGACAAGCACCTGTTTATATACATATTATAATTATCTATAGATAACATATTTGCTTATTGACCAACTTTATAGGAGAAAACCTATAATCCAGAGTCAGTTTGATGAGTGCTATAATACAACACTGGAGAAAGAAGGAGAATTAGTCATGGTCCACTTTACCTCTTCAGTTAAAATGTCGTGTTTTCATGAACCATGGTTTGCAACAGGGCAGAGATGTTCCTAAAAGGCTACTTTTGGTGCTCTTGTGTAGCAACACTGGCAATGACTCTCCACAGGAAGCAGTTTCTGATGGGGCGTGCAGACGAGGGTTGGGCCAGGGGCTGTGGAAGTTCTAACAGAGTTCCCATCCAAGGCTCCAGGTGTGGTCACCAGTAGGTTACGTCCCTTGCCGTGACTTTGTTTCCCTGTGTGGTAAGCAGGTTGCATTGAGGATTTTGTTCATCAATCCTGACCCTAAAACTGTTTCTTCCAGGGGGAGTAAGCATAGGGAAAAACTGAATGTGAAAGAAAACCTAAACTGTCATCCCTCAGTATCCTAGGGGATTGGTTCCAGAACCTTCCACGGTTACCCAAATCCATGGGTGCTTGAGTCCCTTAGTCGGCCCTCCATATCCAAGGTTCTGCATCCACAGATACATGGGGCCAACTGTATAGGTTCCTCCTAAATTAAACTCTTTTAAATATATATATATATACTTATATATATATATATTTGCTATATTTCATTCATCTTTTAAAGGAAGAGGAAAACATCATGGCACTTCACCCTAATGATCTTTGCAATGCATCTCTTAAGAATAAAGAAAAAGGCCCACATAAATCACAAGACCATTTCCATAGATTATAAAATGATCATGATTTCTTAGTATCATTTAGTATCTTGTCAATATTCACCTTCCCCCAATTGTTCCAAGAGCGTGCTTTATAGCTGTTGATTTTACTCCTAGTTCATTTTCAGTCAAGATTCACACACTGTTAGGTTGTTATGTCTCTTTTTGTTTTTGAGTAAGCATGCTTAAAGAAATGCCACACTTTGGCAAAGCGCTCTGACTAACTTAAAGTTAGTGGTTTCTGTTCTTTTTTATGTTTGGTATCAATCTCAACTCTTACTGGTTAAAATTATTGTTATAGAAGTAATACATTGTCGTTTAAAACTTCACCCATAGAATAAGAGTGAATTTTCCTGCAATCATTTTCCAACTCCAGAGAATCAACAATAGCATTCAATATTGCTATAATTGACGTGAAAAGTTCTGTTAGTTTCATGTGTACAACAGGGTGATTCGATATTTGTATATGTTGTGAAATGATCACCACAGTGTGTAGTTAACAGCCGTCACCACACAGTTGCAAGTTTTTTTGTGTGATGAGAATTTCTTTTTTCAACATGCATTGCAATCTTCTTCTTTTCGTATTTGAGCCGCCACCACACCATGGCCACTGAGAGACAAGTGACGTCGGTCTGCACCTAGGAGCTGCTCCCAGGCCGCCGAAGCAGAGCGTGCTGGAGTTAACCGCTAGGCAACTGGGGCTGGCTCTGTGATGAGAGCTTTTAAGACTTACTTTAGTTACTTTAAAATATATATATAAACTTACAATTAGTAACTTTCAAATAGGCAATTCAGGGCCAGCCCCAGTGGCCTTGTTGTTAAGTGTAGTGCCCTCCACTTCAGCGCCCTGGTTCAGTTCCCTGCCATGGAACTAAACTGCTCTGTTTAGCAATTGTCCTGGTGGTCCATATACTAAAAAATAGAGGAAGATTGAATCTTCCGCAGCAAAACAAAACAAAACAAATATACATTTCAGTATTATTAACTACACTCACCATGCTACATTATATGTACCTTGTGTACCCATGATTTATTTATTTTACAGCTAGAAGTTCGTAGCTTTTGACTCCCTTAAGCCATTTCTCCCATCCCCTACCTTCTAGCAACCACCAATCTGGTCTCTGTATCTATGAGTTCAGTTTCTGATTTTTGTTTTTGTTTCATATTCCACGTAGAAGTGAGAAAATACAATATTTGTTGTTGTCTGTATGACTTTCACTTAGAATAATGCCCTCAGGGTCCATCCATGTTGTCACAAATGGCAAGATTTCCTTCTTTTTTATGGCTGCATAGTATTCCATTGTGTATATGTATCAGGTCTTCTTTATCCATTCATCCATTGATAAACAATTAGATTGTTTCCATATCTTGGCTGCTTTGAATAATGCTGCAAGGAACATTATCTTTTTGAGGTAGAGTTTTCATTTTCTTTGGATAATAGCATTTTTTTCTCTATACTTTTTGCCCTGCCCAGTTCCAAGTGCATTTGTGAAGGTCCTGTTAGATGAGATGGCAAAATTTGCCAGAAATCTGAAAATCACTGTGAAATGTATTACCCTTGGGTCACTGGGGACAACTGCCAGAAGGAGTAGCTGGCATCAGCATGGTTGTCTAAGGACATTGGGCTGAGTGTTCCCATGAACAATTTGTGTGATTGCAGCTCCTTCTTTTCCATCAGCATGGTCTAAGCTTGAATCCTTTGTGGCTATGTTCATCCTGGATACAAATCCTAGCAGCAGCTTTATCAGTCGAAAATGGGGTTATTATCTTGCTTCATCAAGGAGACCACCAGTGAAAGCATGACATGCCTCCCCAAAAGCCAGAGATGGAGTTATTATGGGATTCAGGGAAGGGTGGAATTTATGTAAAATCTAAATGAATTAGTAGTTTTCACAGGCTCAAAGCAAAACAAAGCTGTGTATAAAATGGTTACCATCAAGCCTGGGCTCAGAGGTAGACTCCTGGTCCCGTCTTCAAAGGGAGATCAATGCTGTGTCCCTAAACCCCTTTTACCTGTAACTGAGTAGGAAACTGAGGCAGGGTCTCTGTGGCAAAGTGCCTCAGTTCTTAGAAAAGAGCATGGTGTCTCATTGCTAGAGATATGCTTTTTAACAGTGAAATCTTTACATCCATAACTTTACAAAATGAGGTTTCTCAGCATGGGATGCTCAATGGTGATGAACAAAAGCAGTTTTGACTGGTTCCCATCTCTTATGGCCAGCACCACTTGACCACTATGACCAGCTTCACGGGTTGTGACAGTCACACAGGGACCTGCTCCCAGAAGGGCCCTGTGCTTGGTTTAATGCTCTGCTGCCACCACTGACATTCTCACTAGTTTTTCGTTGAACTCATGTTTCTTGAGTGAAGGTCAGTGGGACAATGGAGCCTGCACCTGGGCAGGGCAGATATGCTCAGGCTATGTGGGCTCGGCCCACAGATGCCAAGGGCTGTGTGTGTGGGAACAGTTGGCACTGCTGCCCAGAGCAGCTCACGCATTGCCAGGCTGAGCGGGTGGAGTGGGACCCAGATTGGCAGTGACATTGTTAGCTGCAGCAGCAATGGCAATATCACAGAGGGAAAGGGTGGTTTCTGCCTGAAGGTAACACAGACACCTCTGTGCCCATCCATCCTCAGAGCCATTCCTGGCACATCTGCACAGACAGTAACTCCCGGTCTGGTGCACCTGGACAGAAGTCGTGGGCACTCAGGTGGCCAACAGTCTTCGGTAAATTATTGAAAAATAAGAATGTGCACGTGGACATTGCAAGAAAGCATACCAGGGAGTTTTAAACATCTTCCAAGAGTTTAGAATTCTATAAGGAATTATCAGGCTTAGAAATAGAAATGAAAACTATGAAGGTAGTCACATTCAACAGAGAAGAGCACTATTTTCATATGAAGCTTCAGATGAATCAATGAACTATGAGGAAGACAAGTTTTGAATTAATTCCCCCGTTATTGAAGACACAGCAGTAGAATGCATACACAGGAGTTCTTAATTAAATACAAATCAGGGCCTGCCCCATGGAGCAGAATTGCAGCTTTGCGGCCCAGCGTTTGCCAGTTAGAACCCCAGGTGCAGACCTACACACTGGTTGTCAAGCCATGCTGTGGTAGGCGTCCCACATATAAAGCAGAGGAAGATGGGCACAGATGTTAGCTCAGGGCCAGTTTTCCTCAGCAAAAAAGAAGATTGTCAGCAGACCTTAACTCAGGGCTAGTCTTCCTCAGAAAAAAATAAATACAAATCGTGAAACCATTTTCAATTTCTTGTGTGCCTACACAAGTTACTGGAAATGTCAGAAGAAATATCAAAATCCCATTCTATAAAATTACATTTAAAATTAAATTCAAACTTACCCAAAACTGATTCTTATAAAGAATTAATTCTTTTTATAAAAATTATCTCACAAGAATCATCAGGTCTATAGACTTCAATGAAAAGTTTAAAAATAAAAAGAGAATCACCAGCTCTGGAAGTAACAAAAGATATATTCCAAAATAATTTATCCCAATGTTGTCATAGTTTACAAAACACTCGACTGCTATAACAGTTACATGAGCAGAGTCTTCTCAAAATAAAAAATGAAGTTGTTTAAAGTATACATTTTGATAATCTAAAATGAATTTCCAGAAAATTTGGCTAGAAAAATTTTATGATCCCTCAAGATATCCCATTTGTGAAGTATTATTCTTTATCCTATTAAAATCATGACATTGAAAATATTTTGTGTGATTTGTAAGCATATGTTATCCCTGTATATCTAATATCCGTATTACATTTTATATATAATAAAATACTTTTAAAGAAAAAAGTTTTATATGTAAGTGCTTCAGTAGCTGGCACTACTTATGCCCACATTTGTCCAAGTTATCTAATTTAATTCTCATAAACAAACTGGCCAAGCAGGCGTTATCCAATTTTACAGAAGATGATCCTGGGGCCTAGACAGGCTACAGGTCATGTGCAAAACCACAAGCCACCAAGGGGCAGAGATGTAACTTGAGACAAAATCAGTCTTTTTTCAAAGCCCGTGTTCCCTCTACCCCACACATTCACCAGGTTGTTCAGAGAACGTCCCCAGACCTTCTCCTACAGCCCCAAGGCCAGACTACCGCTCTGTCAAAGGGCAGCCTCTGTGGATGCTACTGTCATCCTCTCAGTCTTGGGAGATAATTGGAGCATTAAAGGAGATTGACCTTTTCACTTTGTCCTTTGCTGTGCAGAAATGTCCCCATCCGAGGGAGTCCCACTTGCTTATCTTCGATTTTGTTGATTGTGCTGTTGGCATAAAATCCAAAAACATCATTGTCAAGACCAAAGTCAAAGAGCTTTTCTCCTGTGTTTTCTTCTGGGAGTTTTATGGTTTCTGTTCTTATGTATAAGTCTTCAGTCCTTCTTGAGTTGGTTTTTGTGTGTGGTCTGAGATAATTCCGATTTCATTCTTCAGAATGTGGAGATCCAGTTTTCTCAACACCATTTGTTGAAGAGGCCATTTTTTCCCATAGCGTATTCTTGGTACCCTTGGTGCACATCAGTTGATTGTACATTCTTGGGTTTACTTTTTGGCTCTCTCCCTTTAGGAAATAGTGTTCAGAATCTTAGCAGCGCGTCCATTCCATCGTGTAGATCCAAATTTTTGTTGGTATCATTTTCCTTCTGCCTGGAGAAATTCTTATTTATTTGTGTTTATAGTTAAGATTTTCTGGAGAAGAATTTTCTTAGCTTTTTAAAAAGTTTTTACCTCATTTTCTTAAAAGAATAGACTATTTTTTAGAGCAGTTTCAGTTTCACAACAAAATGGAATGAAAGTTACATAGATTTCCATATACCCCCAACCCTACCCATGCACAGTCCCCCTATTATCAACATCCTTACCAGATGGGACATTTGTTACAATTGATGAACCTGAATTGACATGTCACTATCACCCAGGACACACTTACATTCATTGCTGAAGTATGTTTTTGCTGGTATGGAATTCTAGGTTGACATTTTTTCTTTTATAATATTTGCAACTATTCCTCTATTTTATCCTGGCTTGTATAGATTCTGGTGAAAAGTTTGCTGTAATTATTTTCACTCCTCTGCAATTAATGTGTCTTTTCTCTTAGGTTGCTTTTAAGATTTTCTCTCTATCACTGGATGAAATAATTTGATGATAATGTGCTTAGTGTGGCTTTCTTTATGTTTATTCTGCTTAGATTGCTTTGGGTACTAAAGCTGTGGGTTTATGCTGTCATCAAATTTGGAAAATGACAGGCAATTATTTCCTCAACTGTACAGCAAAAGGATTATTTGAGGAAGAACAGGGAGCCCAGTGTCACTGGATGTAAATTTTACAACAGAGGAATAAAACCTGATCACCCTCAGAAAATCAGTTTAGGGCCCTTGTGGATTGCTCTAAAGATTATACTTTTTTATTTCAAATAAAAGTGAATCTTTAACACTTTCTAAGTGGTAACATCTAGTGCAATAACCAGGATTTAAAACAAGAACAAAAACCACTTAAGCCTCCATTTTTTTTTTTTTTTTTTAAAGATTGGCACCTGGGCTAACAACTGTTACCAATCTTTTTTTATTTTTTTTTCTGCTTTATCTCCCCAAACCCCCCCCCGTACACAGTTGTATATCTTAGTTGCAGCTCCTTCTAGTTGCGGGATGTGGGACGCCACCTCAACGTGGCCTGAGGAGTGGTACCATGTCTGCACCCAGGATCCGAACCCTGGGCCGCAGCAGTGGAGCACGTGGACTTAACCACTCGGCCATGGAGCCGGCCCCCCAATTTTTTTTGAAAAGAGAGGATTTAATTTGATTTTGCTACCATAAACTTCAAGGAGGCATTTTCACACTTTCAAAGATTCTCATGGTGTTTCTGGATTTTTTATTCCTTTTCTCAGCCACTCACAGAGCAGCAGCCTATCTGTTCCTCCTTTGGAAGGCAGCCAAGCACAGCACACTGGCCGTTTCTTATTTTCCAATAGGATTTTTGTAATGCATTTATGATTCCTCCATTTCCTGCAATAAAGAAACAGAACACACAAGGAAGTTTAGGAACAACTAAGCTAATAGTGTGGAAGTCTGTTGCTCTGTTCTCAGATTAAATCAATATTTCCTGTTGGCATTAAAGTTTTTACATCACTTCGTTCATGTCTCCTTAACAAGTATGAGAGTATTCCCACAAAGAGGTGGCTTCTGTGAGCCATTTAGACTCTTCGGAGTAGATCAGAAAAGATTGCAAAACCTCCTTTAAGGTTCCTGATGATCCTTGTCAGAAAAGAAACAAACAATGTTCTCTGTTTCCCATACAACAAGTCTATTTGGTCTAAAGTTCCATGAAGATTAGAGAGGGACTGACTCTGAATTGGAATTTCTCAATTCTTTCAATCCTCTCATTTCCCTGCCCATTTTACCTGAAACAGGCATCAAGAAAAAGAAGAGCAACATGAGGAAAAGGAAATGGATTCTCATGCTTGACAGGCTTCACAGCACGCTGAGACTAGATGGAGGGACATGTTCGTTCACTTTATAAAGATTCCAGCCATTAGCAGAAGGAAGCAATGGCTGCAATTCCTGTAATATTACAGTGATGGCAATATGACATGTTTCCTGATATCTCACTCCAGTGTCTCTTACCACACAGACAAAGCCCACTCACCCAGGAGTCAGTGACAAACCTAATCGCTGAAGTAGATTTTGATATGAGCATACAGTTATCCTGATGCCCTCTAGGCTCCAGGAGCTTGTCCAGGGCTGGCTCAGACCTGGTTGTAGATATAGGTAGGGAAGACCTGCCTCCTTTTGGAAGCAGTCCTAGGGCATGTAGCTTGGGGCTGACTTGTCCCCAGTGTGGTACTTCTAAGCTTTCTGCCTTCTTTCTAAAGTCCTGGGAGAGCCTGAGACCCACCAGAGAAGCTCATTAGTCCAGCCTTGGACATATTCAGAGTCTAGGTGTCAGCTCAGGCTGGGCCACCCCTTGAGACTGCACACATTTGAGTGAATGTGAGATAAAACAAGATTGTCTTTTAGGCAGTAAGAAAATGGAGGAAAAATGGGCTACATTGCAGAGCACCTGACCTGATGCCCCTTGGCCATAATGGGTGCTATAAATAGGGTGAAACTCAGCTTACACTTCATCATTGTCTGAAAATTGCCAAATTCATGAGTTAAGAGGATGTCTCAGTTTTCTTCATCAGAGAAAGAGAATGCTGAGATGATCTATTTGATTGACAGGCATATGTTCCTTGTGGCTGGCACTCCCTAAACAAATGAAGGTCTTAAGAAGATAAATTTAAGGTCTCTGGTTACTCTTGGCTCATGAACATTCAAGGAAGTCCAGGGATCAGATGATTTCCAATGATATAGATTCAAAGTGTACAGGGTCAACTACTTGCTTTTTATTTTTAATTATTAGGCTTAAATGTTAAGGAATCCAATCAGAGGGTTTTATTGGTGGATAGAGTATTTAATTGGGAGCTGAAGTCACCATGTTGTTGCCTGACTGTTGCATTGTGTGTGCAGTTATGAGGGATATAGCGAGGTTCCAGAGTGTGTTAGTTCAAGGAGTGTATATTCAGGATCCTGGTGAACCTATTGGATTCTGTAAGCAAGCAGAACCTATTATAGATAGAAACAAGTACCATGTACTTAGGTGTAGGTAGGTGGGTGGAAGGGGGTGAGATACAAAGAGGGGCCAATGCTGGTCTGTCTGTCAAGGAGCTCCCATGTAGAGAAAGGCAGACGGACACACAGTGAAGTAAAATATAGGGAGTGGATTTTGGTGTCATGATAAAGGTTCAAGCACAGGGCTGTGGAAATGCAAAAGATGGTAAGTCATGCTGAACGTGAGTTTAGATAGCGCATTTAAAAGGAATTCGTAGTCGTAGACACTTCATCATTTTAAAATCTAACTTTCCTCTAGAGCTCAAGCTTTGAGACAAAGCAGGTATTCTTAATGGGAAGGAAGTGAGTGTGGGGTGGCATGGGTATTGACTGAGCAGAGAGTCTTACTCCGTCTTAGGATAAAAGAGAGAGGGCGAGGCGGACGTTGTAGAGAATTATAACCGGCTCTCAGCCCAGGCGCAGGGCTGGACTCCTCAGACCCTGAGGTCGCTGGTGAGGACCTGCGTCTCCACGTGGGAACAGCCCTCCACAGTTTAGACCCCCCTCCTTCAAAGACTGGGAGGCATTTCTAAATCAATAGCACTATTTCGTAAGAGATTCTTTGGGATCAAAAGCCACTTTTTCTTGTCTGCTAATTTAGAAACTGGGGATTGAAGATTGGGCTATGGCAGTGGCCCCATCCCCACTCACAAAACGAGTTTTGAGGAGGATTTCTGTACTTTAAAAATTTTATAAGAGTTATGCATGTTTGTGGTGAAAATTCAAACAATAGGGGGCCAGCCCGGTGGCGCAGTGGTTAAGTTCACACATTTTGCTTCAGCAGCCCAGGGTTCGCGTGTTTGTATCCCACGTATGGACCTATGGACCACTTTCCAAGTCATGCTGTAGCAGGCATACCACATATAAGGTAGAGGTTGGTGGGCATGGATGTTAGCTCGGGCCGGTCTTCTTCAGCAAAAAGAGGAGGATTGGCAGCAGTTAGCTCAGGGCTAATCTTCCTCAAAAAAAAAAAAAAAAAATTCAAGCACTAGAAGAGTGAGACAGTGCCTTTCACTTCTCTTCTCCTCAGGTAACCACTGGTAAGTATGATTTTCCTTCTTTTTGGCTTATTATACCTTTTCTTAACATGAAAAGTACCTTTAGCCTCTCAGGTAATAGCAGTTACACATTTGCTGTCTACTGATAAATATGTGCCGATGGAGTGTGAGGACACTAATGAGAGTGGGTGTCACTCCTTGGCCCCAAGGCTTTGAGGTACCAGGGCTTGACATGCAGACCCTGCAAACTATTGTACTAGACACACTAGGTTTCTTCTCAGCTGAGTCAGTGTTTTTTCCAATTTTTCTTATGTCTAGAAAGGAGAGACAAATGTCATTTAAAATTTTTGTTCCTACCAGTCTGTCCTTTAATTTCTGCTGTTTTTTAAAATTCTATTATTTAAATATAGAGCAGAGGACCAGTCCTGTGGCCTAGTCATTAAGCTCAGCATGCTCTGCTAAGGCGGCCCAGGTTCGTGGGTTCAGATCACAGGCGCAGACTTACATCACTCATCACCCATGTTTTGGTGGCAACACACATACAAAATAGAGGAAGATTGGAACTTATGTTAGCTTAGGATAAAACTTCCTCAAGCAAACAAAGGAAGATTGGCAACAAATGTTACCTCAGGGCTAATCTTCCTAGGAAAAAAATATGTAGAGAGAGAGAGAGCAGAGATTTGGTTGACCCAAGTTTTGGTTGAGGGGCAGCTCTATGTGGAGGGTGGAACACTAGGTTTGGAGGGAGACATGACCAGTTTAACTCTCAGCCCCATCATTTCTTATTAGGGTTTGTTTGATAAATTCCTTAAGCTCTTTCAACCTCTGCACCTCAGCAATAAAGCACAGAGAGCAAAACACGTCCTGTTCAGCCCACAGTGAAAGCCTATGAGTTAATGAAGTGAAATTGATTATAAACGGCAAATAACCATGTGACCCAAGTGTCACTCATGTGGCCCTCAGGAATAATAACCAGTGAGGGGTGTTGAGCAATATTAAGGCAGAGGAAAGATTGTGGCGTGCGTTCCCAGCAAGGGAATCCAGGATTTCAACTCTTTTCTTTACCATAACATAGTCTCGGACTGTGCATCCATTCTCCTTTGCTGCTATTTCAATCTAGGAATGACCATGGTTATGTAAGTTCTATAGGCAAAGACAGGCATTGTCTCAATTTTACAGATGAGGAAACTGAGGCTAAGAGAGGCTGAGTAACTTGCCCTGGGCCACCCAGCTAGTGGGTGGCAGTGCTCTGAACTGCAGGTGACTATCTACATTTCCCAGGCACCCCTGCCCTCCAGGTACCATAAAGATTGACCAAAGGAAAGCATTGGCTGAAGATAAGAGGGCAGGAATTGGTGAGACACTGGGATCTTTCTCTTCCTGTACTGTAGGAGGCATCTCCTCTGTGCCTCCAATTCCTACCAGAAGGCCGCTTCATCCATGATCCTTCCAACAGGCCCATCTGCCAAGACTCAGTAGGGGGTCCATATCCTAGGCTTTGGGAACATTACCTCCTTCCTCCCTTTGTCCTCCTAGACCTAAGGATAGTAGTTTCTTTCTGCTGTTGCAAATTCTGAGGTAACTCGCCATACATTTGGGCTTCTCAGCTCTCCTATCACCTGTATAGACAATTACTTATATTGAATTCCCCTTTTAAGATGCTTAAATTTATTTGTTTCCTTTGTCTTCAAAGTCTGTGCTCTAAAACTTCACAATATTAAAGTTCTGTTCATTCTTCCTTTGGTGGTGACATTACCCTATGGCCAACAGCTAGGGTAATACTTTGCTACGCACTGCCCTCCTGTGTACTTTACCAGCATCAGAAGATTCAGCATAGAGAGGAGTCTTTGAGATAAGGGTATGGAGTTGCCAGCAGCCACCATCTTGTTGCGGGTCCTCCTTTACACTTTCTCACAATAGTGTACGCTTCCTTTGCAAGTGTGCATGTGAGGCAGTCTCCAGCATTCCAATTTTTCACTGTT
This sequence comes from Equus przewalskii, assembly GCF_037783145.1. Classification (NCBI taxonomy): domain Eukaryota; kingdom Metazoa; phylum Chordata; class Mammalia; order Perissodactyla; family Equidae; genus Equus; species Equus przewalskii. Next base: position 32,211,397 of record NC_091858.1, read on the forward strand.
ATTTTAGCTTACTTGTTTCTCTCCAAAAGAATGTAATCAAGGAAAGTGGAGCAAGAACATTTCCCCAACTATAACCACAGAGGACCTTTCCTTCTGGAAGGATGGCAAACTGTAGGCCTTTAGTCTGGGACCCTCAACGGAAGTGTCTTGTTTTGTCAGTGAATTAGGCCTCCATGGAGGCTGAAAAATCAGCTTAGCCCTTCGTCTCATTTGCCTGCTTTGTGCATTTATATGCTATGTGTCTCCTGAAAGCCTCCGAGCTTGATTCCTGCTTTAGAAGACAGTGTCTTCCCTGCAAGCCCAAGTCTGAGAGGCTTCTCCACATGGGGAAGTGGACTAGAGGAAACACTGGGTAAGGGAGTTGTCTGTCTCCTCTGAACTAGCTGGCTGTGGACAAATAATTAATATCACCTTTAGACAGCAAGTTTTCTTGGCATTATTGCATCTTTCAGGCATGAACAATCATTTTTGATCCTTTAGCTTCCTGCAAATACCCTTGACTTGTAAACACTTTGTGTGATATTGTGTTGCATGCACTGTACAATAAAAAAAAGAAAAGAAAAAACTGTGCAAAGGAGGAACAAGAGTTGGGCCTGAGGGATACCTGGCTCAGCATGTGTCACAAGATTCATGAGCTGCTTAATCTAGCGGAGGAGAGGCAGTCAGAGACACAAGCGTTCTCACCAGGAGCCAGACCGCAAAGGTGGGAGAGCAGAGAGCATATTTAAGAATAGCGTATAGTCTGGTCTGGCCAAAGTCTAGTGGACAAGAATGGGAACAAATTTGCATTTGATTTGGCAGAGAAATGAGGACCTTGCCATGAGTTCTGGAAAACTTGAAGTAAATTTAAATTGTCTATCATGCTGAGTATACTGACAACTCCTTCAATAAAGACTGAGGAGAAAGGATAAGAAAGTTGTACATAGGATTGGGCCAATGACCCTAGTTGTCACTCTTTCAGAAATCTTTTTGTTTTAAAGACCATTTACGTAATCTACCAGCTCATGATGTCAATTGATGACTCTGGGAGCCTGACCACTGTGAGATAGGATGTTGATGCCCAGGGACATTCACTGGGTCTCAGCCACTCTGTCCTGCTCCTCTGCGTCTCAGCAGCAATGTGGTTCTCAGAGCACCTAGGCCGTCCAGAGGGAAGATGCTCTCACTAGAGGCATTTTCTATGCTGAGGACCTGGGCCAAATTACAATTCAAAGACTGTAGTGGAAGGTGAAGGATCTACTTTCTCAAGGGTCCCACATTAAGAGTCACTGAGCTCTGTATCAAGCAAATATGAAAATCATCCTGCATCACCATTTCTAGTCCTCATTTATTTACATGCAAAATAAATTCATTTGAAGAGATGATGCTTAAGATCTTCTTTGGGTCAATCAGTGAGGCTGCTTTTCAAGGTTTTCCACACCCCTCGTGTCCTAGCTTCATGCACTCATCCTTCAGTCTTCTCAAAGTGGACCACATTAATCCAGCCACAATCATTGACTCCCCACCATTGCCACTGATGAGGGACTATCCTTCAGAGTTCCACGCATAAGTCTAGCAGATAGAGATACTTCTTAGCTTTGTGAAGGGGAGAATAAATTGACAAAGTGCTTCCATGTCCTTATCCTACACCAGTTCTACACAGAGAGCTCTTCCCAGTATCTACTCAGGTCACAAATTCAAATCCCAAACCACCTCTTTTAACCCTATTCTATTACTTATCTTCTTTCTCCCTCACTCTGTCTTTCTCCACTGGCTCCATATATGGTCTACAATCACACTCAATTCTTTATTTAAAAGCAACCTGTCCTTGACCCTTCTTTTCCCCTTAAACCATTCCTCTTCGTCTTTCATTCATTATCAAATTTCTGCTAATCCCTCAACCCATTCCTCCTCGATTTATTGCTTCCTGGAATGCATCTCAAGAAATTCTTCTCTCCCCAATTTCAACAATGACTTTTACATCTCCAATCCAATGACTTCTTTCTCCATAATCTTTGATGTGACCTGTTTGCAACATGTGACTTGTGGGGTCATCTTCAATCTTACAATCTGTCCCTCTAATTCAATTCAACATCCAGAAAACTGTGGACCTCTGCTCCATATAAAGACTTTAGGACCTGATGCTGTAAAGTGTACAAAGATAAGCACTGTTTAGTCTCTCGGCTCTGTGCCCTTCACTATTCCCAGTCTAATGGAAAAGACACAGACACCGACATGGTAACATGTAGTATCAAATATATACACTTTTGATTTTGTCCTCCTAGCCTCATATTTATTCCCTTTGATTCATCTTGGATTTTTTCATCCTTCTCCTTTCCCCTAAGCCCCTAAAAGGGAATATCTTCAAGAATTTTACATTGTCTTAACAATGATAATAATGATGATGATCATCATCATGACAGCTGACATTAGTTGAGTGCATACCATGTTCCAGACACTGAAAGCAATTTAAAATTGCGTAAATATAAATTGTATAAGCAGTTTATATGCATTTACTTCATTTGAATCATGCATAACTCAATAAGGATGATACAATTACTTGCACTTCACAAATGAGGAAATCAAGACTTAGAGAGGCTAGATACATACCCCATGGTCTTAATTATATACTAAATTCTTACTCCTGGTCCTCTTATTGCTGCATATAATCCTTGAGATGTGGGTTATCTATGCCTCTATGCAGATGATTTCCATCTTCATCACTAACCTGGGCTACTTTTCCAACTTTCCTGACTGATCTTTGCATCTATTTTAAAATTGCTATCATCTTGATAATATTTAGCACCTTACCCTCACCTCAGCTTGTAATCAAGCCTTCAGTTTTTTGTAAATATCACCTTCACTTTCTAATTGCTTGGTAATGTAAACTGGAATCTAGATTCTTTCTGATTCTTCTCTTTTTTTAATTGCTCAAATGCAGTTACTCCCTGCATCCAGCCGCTTCTTTCTACACAATGGTTTGCACAATCTGCAAAGCCCAGCCCAAGTATGAACTCCTCATGGTCCTGAACACTCTGGTTGAAAGTGATTGCTCCTGATTCTGCATTTGTGCAGAGTATATTTTGTATCACCCCTGAGGTTACTGCCAAACACCATAGTGAATGTCATATACTATCACAGTTTATGAACATTTCTTATGACATTTAATGGATAGTGTCAATACATTTGTGTCTTTGTGTTAGTGAGAAAATAGATGCTCAAGTCCTATATTGCTTTCATCCTTTGAACAATTGGAGATATTTTAAAACTGGGAAATTGAGGAACAAATATAATAATGGAGAAATAATCCCAGAAGGCTTAGGAAATAGAAAGGAAACACAGCAGGTAATGCAACGTCAACAAAGTATTTACAGTGGGAGAACAATCTGAACATATTTACATTTTAGCAGAAAATTCATAGTGAATATAATATGGAGGATGGATTACAGGATTATGAGGTTCAAGGCTTGGAGAGGAAGAGTTGTACTAAGAGATTAAGGCCTGTTACATTCTCAGCTACAAGGGGATAAAGACGCAGACAGACTTAAGAGCTAGAGCCACTTAGAAGGTAGTATCAAATGTTGATATCATTGAGCGTGAGAGAAGGAATTAAGAGTGTGAGAATGCAGGAGAGGAAGACTGTCAGTGTTCAGTCAGGGGACAGCGAAAATGTTGGTGCCATTAGTGAGGAGATAAAATTAAGGTGATAATACCCAGTAGGATCTGAAGGGAGACAAGCTCTGGAGAGAGAGCCAGGATGAAGATATGATGTCTTTAAACAGGCTCCTTTCTGGAACAATCTAACTGGTAACAGGAAGCCATCAAATGTTTCACACATGATGACTGACATGCACCAAGCTGTATTGTGGTACCCAGCACTGTATTTGGTGCTTTAATGCATTTTTGTGACAAAAAGTTATCAGATCAGTCTTATAATCTGGATTTTAAGGCTAAGGAAATTGAAGCTAAGAGAAATGAAATAACCTGGGAAAATTCAAGTTTGGAGTCTAGCTCCATCAGGCTCACAGATTATGTTAATGTCCACTTTGCTGCTTGAAGTCAATATAACTATGTGTTACACCATCTTTTTGTTAAAGGCTTTGAGAGTGAGTTTCCCAATGGCAAGGTTAATGACACTATGTGGTGGAAAGTGTATAGGAAATGACTAAAGGGAATTGAAGCCATACCTCACCCGCTCAAACCTGACCACAGAGCTGCTACAGTTTTGAGAATTCTCAGATAACTGCCTTTTGGAAGTGCCCACCATGACATTTATGATGCCAGAGCACCAAAAGAAATTCAATGAAATGATGAACTTGGCATCTCTATCTCAATCTCCTCTCTCATAGTTTTACAAATAATTTATGGTTGCGTACATCAGAAACCAGAAAACCTTCTCTGTAAAGGGCTAGATAATAGACATTCTTAGGCTTCACTGGTCATAACAGTTTCTGTTGCAACTACTCAGCTCTGCAGGTGTAGCACCAAAGCAGTCATAAACGATATGTCAACAATGGGCATGGCTTTGTTCCAAAAGAACTTTATTTACAAAAACAGGGAGCAGCTGGATTTAACCAGTGGGCCATGGCTACTGACCCCTGGCAGACATTCGTAAGATGGTGAGTGTGTAGGTGCCTCTAAGATGGTCTCTGATGACCCCTGCCTACTAGTATTCACACTCTTATGTAATCCCCTCCTTCTGCTTGTGGAAATGGACTCATTGACTTATTTCTAACAAACAGGATGTGGCAGAAGTGATGGATGCCAATTTTGAGATTAACATATAAAAATAACGTATGTTTAATTTTGGGTGCCCTCTTACACACTCACTTGCTGACTCTGAGGGAAGCCAGTTGCCATGCTTTGAGCTGCCCTATAGAGAGGCCCAGGTTGCAGAGAACTGAGGGAGACTTTTAGCCAACAGCCAGCGAGGAACTGAGAACCTTAATCTAATGGCCTGCAAGGAACCGACTCTTGCCAACAACCTCATGAGTGAGCTTAGAGAAGTAGATTCTTCCCTGTTAAACTTTCAGATGAAACTGCAGCCCTGGTTGACAGGGCGACTGCAATTACATGAATGCCTTTATCCTGAAGCTCCAGTCAAGCCAAACATAGCTTCTACCCGCCACAGACTCTGGGAGATAATCAATGTTTGTTGGTTTTGCCCACTAAGTTTTGGGGTCATTTGTTTTGCACCAGTGAGTAACTACTATAGTGAGGTGTAATACAAACAATACTCTACAAGAGATTTGGAGACCTGTGTTCTGGTCCCAGCGTTTTGATAGATTTACTCTGAGAATTTAGGTTGGTTACTGACCCATTCTTGGCCCTCCATTTTCTCTCTGCTTGCAAAAGGGACAAGAATCATGAGTTTCCAAGTTATTACAGGTCTAAATCTTCATAGTTTTTGAATTGAGTCAAACCGACTCTTCATCTAAACCAGAATCATGAATTGGAAACCTATGGGTGAAATACAGCCGACCAACTTATTTTTATATTATGATGTAAAGTTTCTCTAGTGTGGAGGGTATATTTGTGTTTTGTTTGGAGCATTCACAGGACAGGCAGGTTTTAAGAAACACTAATCTGGTATCAGATCTCGGCTTTAGCATCCTGGATACGTGCCAGACTCATAACCGGCAACACTTGCTCAGAGCTGCACACCCAGCTACGGGATTAGTGAACCTGATGACAAGCTATAAACACTGGGGGAAAGGGGCCAGCCCAGTGGCACAGCGGTTAAGTTCACACATTCCAGTTTTGGGGCCTGGGGTTTGCTAGGTCGGCTTCTGGGTGCGGACCTATGCACTGCTTAGCAAGCCATGCAGTGACAGGCATACCACATATAAAATAGAGGAAGGCGGGCATGTATGTTAGCTCAGGGCCAATCTTCCTCAGCAAAAAGAGGAGGGTTGGCAGCAGATGTTAGCTCAGGGCTAATTGTCCTCAAAAGTAAAAAATAAAAAAATAGGGAAAATCAACAAAATTTCTAAATGTTTTTAAACACAGTATATATTTTAGAAAAATAATTTTAATAAAGGCCTGGAATTTAATTCTCCTGGAATTAACTATTTTGGGACTACCTGCCTGTCATGTTCATGTTGTTATGAACATCATGGCTCACTGAACAGGACAGACCCTGAGATGCATAGAGTGGGCACACTGCTTTCCAAAGGGCTGAGATTTGCCTCTGTCCGTTTGATTCTTGCAGGCTCTCCAGACTTTGATGTTCTCCTTGACCATGGCGCTCCGTGTCACGGGCTGCTTTACTCAGTTCACAGAAGTTTCCATTACAGGTATTACTTCATGGGCTCTTTTGACATGTGCCTCTCCGCTAGGAGACATGGCAGCTCCAGACATCCGCCTGCAGATTCATTGCAAATCATATCCATTTGGTCAGCAAAGAAAAACCTTAATGTGTACCCGAGTATTTTTCATTTCAGTCTCTCTTGAGTGGTCTGTCTCTTTCTATTGCCACCCCCTCACATCTGTATTTTTTCCAATCTCACTCATCCAACTTTGCCTTTCTCTCTGTCTTACTCGTGCTTTCTCTCTGCCTCTATTTCTGTTTTTGAGGATGATTAGCCGGGAGCTAACATCAACCACCAGTCTTCCTCTTTTTGTGAGGAAAAGTGGCCCTGAGCTAACATCTGTGCTCATCTTTCTTTACTTTATGTGTGAGGCACCTGCCACAGCGTGGCTTGATGAGTGGTGTGTAGGTCTGTGCCCGGGATCTGATCCCGTGAAACATAGACTGCTGAAGCAGAGCTCGCAAACTTACCCACTACGCCAAAAGTCTGGGCCCTCTCTCCCTCTGTTGACGGTTCTGTGTTCTTGTGTGTGCTGTTAGAGTAGCCTGAGTAAACTGAGTTAAGGAGCATGGTCAGGATTATGAATCCAAATCACCAGATTCCAAACCTTTCCTGCTTGTGGCTCATGTGTCTACTCTTGGTCATCAATGTACACCCTAGGCTATCCTCCCTTCATCTCCATTTCCCTTCTTGGGAACTTCCCAGTATCAGAAAAATGATGAGCTGTAAAGTGAGTGACACCCACTGAGGTGTGTGGGCTCTACTCAGCAGAGCACGGAGACATCTTCATTTCTGACATGCCTCACTGATCAAGATGCTATTCGGTCTGGAGAAATGTATAAATTTGGGTGTTTGCTGTTGTTTTCTCATGGATTCTGTGCTGATCTCTCAAGACCCTGCAAGTCATGAGGACGTTCCTCTTTCTCTTTGCTGTTCTCTTCTTTCTGGGTCCAGGTAAAATGAACTCCTTTGCAGGGAAGGTTAGTGGAGGTGGTGGCCCAGAGAGAGGGTCTGCCTCAGTGAGCACCTGGATGTGATCAACTCTAGAAAGGAAAGGTTCCCTTGGCCAGTATCCCTGCAGGGAAACATTTGCTGCAGCAGGCAACTTTCCTCTAATGCCTGTTCTGTAAAGCCTTTGCATTTTTCATTATTATCTAGGATGGGGTGTCACAGATTTAAAGAATTAAGATATGCCAGAAAAGATGCCTTTTGGTCCCCAGTCTCATGCTCATGAAAGAAAAAAAGAAATGGAGAAAGAATTAAAAGCAAGAGTACCTGAAAACTAATTATAGTTTTCGGATGGTGAACATGATGTAATCTACACAGAATTTGAAATATATTATGAAGTACATGCGTAAATAAATTTAAAAAATAGTAAAAAAAAGAGTTTCAAAAACTAAAAAAAAAAAAGCAAGGGTAGTTTATCTTTTAACAAATAGATGTGATAGAAATTAAGACAGGTAAGGAAGAGAGAAAGAGAAAGGAAGAAAGGGACCACAAAAGGAATGAAGCTTACAGACATTGTGTATTCATGCCGGTCATGGAATTACATAAAATAGGAGAACTTAAGCTGCCATTCCTTAATCCCATATTATAATGCTGTATGATGCTACAAATACTCCATATAATGAAATGCCTTTAGTTTTCCAATGCCAATGCCTAGAAAGCACTGAGTCCTATCTCTAATTTAGTGATATTCAAAGCAACTCTTTTGGTTTGGGCGTCCCTTTATATATATTTTAAAGATGCAGAAATTCGCCCCTTCAGTTGGGCTAAGTAGCTTCTCAAGGTCATACAGAGAAGCAGGAGTGAGGCATGAATGGAGTCCAAATCTGTCTTGTCACAGTGAGGGGAGGTGTTCTTCCCATATCAGAACTCTTGTCACTCTCTCCTGCTCCTGGGAACCTCTGATGGCTTCAGTTGGATCTTCTCCAAAATTAAAGTCTGAGACTAGACTCATCCCAGATCCCAGGAAGCTGAAGAAAGGACTTTCTATAATCCACAAGGAGCCCAAATTTGTGCCAGATGCTAGTTATACCCCCTGTGTGATGGTCAGAATTTTCATGCTAGCTCTGCATGTCTCTGGTCTGTTTTGCAATAAGACTGTGTGAGTAGATACTGTGCCAAGTATATGGGAATCTAGGGCTTGTGAGGAGTCATTCATTCCACTGGCTTTGATGTGCAGATTGGAAGCTGACCAAGTTATCCTTCTCAGATCACTCACTCATACTTGTTATATAATTAGAACAAACTGCAAAGTTATATAATATAAATCTATCTAACACAACCAAATGAAATGTGCTTATTAATATAAACCTATTAATGTGCCATATGTACACACACACACAGACACACGAGTTACATTAAGCTCTGGATGGGTCTCTGTAATGATCCATTAGAAGCCTTGTAGGCATAATGGTCTTTATCTTTTCAGAGGTTTCTCTTTTTGGGCCATCCCTGTGAAATGGATCCAACAGAAGGACTCTTCAGAGTGAGATCCAGTACCTCCAGCCTGAGATAGTCTTACAATATTAGGAGGGCCGAGAGAGTATAGACCCCTGCAGTGGGAGCCACAGTTCATTGAGCTCTGAAATATTGGGGTATTTACACTAATGAACTTACACACTGATGCTAGATATAATTAGTGCACGTACTGGCACTAATCCATCTGGTTTTGGTTTTACATATATACGAATTAGGCACCTTTATATGCTGACATTAATTGCAGTTTGTGTCCATCTGACACTTTCATTACATATACCCAAAGCAGTCAACTCTAAAATATTGATTCTGATATGCTGTCTGTCCTTGACCTGAAGCCAGCTGCTCTTATGATTGCTACTGATAAAGTGCTAAGACCAGAACCTGGTATTTTATGTGGAATGACACTTGGAGAGTGACTCACAATACACTCCCCCTTCCTGCTCTTGAATACATTTAGTGGAACATGGAGGAGAAATCAGATTGAGCCTTTCTAAACAATCTCTTTACTACCCACTGCAGTACGCCTTTTTCTTTCTACGCATCTATTCTTGGTTACTCCAGTCTTGGGCCATCTCCCTAATCTCAGTTCTTATTATTTTCTCACCAAGTAGCACATTGAGTGTGCAGTGTGGAAGTTACTGACTCTGGAGATGTTTACAGGAAGAAGTTGGTAATTACCTCAACAGATTTTGATAGAAGAACAATAGCTTCTGTTTCCCAAATCCCCCATAAAGCCTAATACAAAATGCTGGAAGTCAAATCTGTTCTACCTAGTCTTTCATCCTCTATGATAAAAAGACAGAAAAATAGAGAGAAAATATTTCCCCTGCTGTCGCATCTACTGGCAGGATAAGGCACTGTGACAGTTCATGAAGAAATCTCCACTAACTAGTTACATGACTGTACCTGGTAATTAGATATATCTGAGAAGACAATTAATCTGGGTGGCTCCTTCCCTTGTATAGCCAGGAGTGAATTTTTTGATGAGAAATGCTACCATGTTGGAGGGAGATGCTTGAAATCTTGTCGGAAAAATGAAGAACTTGTTGCTCTCTGCCAGAAGTCCTTGAAATGCTGTCTGCCGCTCCAACCGTGTTGGAAGAATAAATAAAAATGATTGAGACTGAAGACTTAGATTTCCCAGAGCAGCAGGAACGATCCAGCTTCATCTTCCTTTTACTCTGGCCTCTTCAGGAAGAAGACACTTCAATAAAAATAAGTGACTGTCTTTTATCCATTTGTCAAGTTCTTCACTTAGAAGGGAACATGAGTAGTAAACTTTGATGGACCCTGCCTCCTGCTTTATTTTTTTGTAAAGCTTTAGTGAGGGAATTGCCCCAAATCCATCTGATATTTCCTTGAAAAAGGAACTGGAAGAGACTATAATCAACAAACCTGTAGCTTGCCCTCAGGCTGTCAGCCCTAACCAACCTGTTGAGAGAAAGAGAGAGGTAGAAAGATAGATGATAGGATAGATAGATAGATAGATAGATAGATAGATAGATAGATAGATAATGGATAGTAAAAAAATGAACATATATCTACAAGGATAGTTATATAATGATAAATGGATAGGTAAGTAATCTATTTATCAAGGAATTTGACGTGTCATGCACCTGTCTAAATTAATCATCTTGACTCCATGCCTTTGATTGGAGACAGCAAAGTACTTCCTATGGATTTGTTCATTATCCAAACCTCTGGAATTAAATTTGCTGATCATAAGAGGAATTGTAAATAATATCTCCATAATTGTCAATAGTTCCAGTGACCTGGATCCTGGTCCAGATTGACTTTCTACTATTTTCCTAGGAAATAGCTAGTTGCCAAATTACCTTCTGACTCTAAGCTGTCAAGTTACCTAGATCAAGTAAGGATTCCTTGTCATATTCTCTAAGCTTAAAACCCAGCCTTGGTTCCCTGCTGTGTCATAAATCTTGCCTTACCTCCCTCTTAATTCCTCAAGAACAATGCACTTAATCCTATTGGAATCAATGACCCATTTGATGACATTTTTCTGTTTTGAGACAATTGTAGAGTCACATACCATTGTAAAAAAAATAATACAGAGGTATCTCCTACACCTTTTACCCAATTTCCCCCAATAGCAGCATCTTGGAAAACTATAATGCAATACTGACACGGATACAGGATATCTCTATCACAACAAAGACCTCATATATTGCTCTCTTAGAGACGCATTCTCCTCCTTCTAGCCCCAACCTCCTCCTTAACTTCAGGTACTACTAATTTATTCTCTGTTTTTACAGTTTTGTCATTTTAGGAATGTTGTATAAATGGAATAATTCAGTTTGTAACTTTCGGGGATTGGGTTTTTACTCAATTCCCTGGAGATTATTCTTCAAAGTTGTTGCATGTATCAATAGTTCTTTTCTTTTTATTGCTGAGTAGTATTCCATGATATAGATATACCACAGTTTGTTTAACCATTCACCTACGGAAGGATATCTGGGTTGTTTCCAGTTTGGTGCTATTACAAATAAAGCTATTACATTTACATTTATAGATTCTTGAGCAAGTAGAAGTTTTCATTACACTGAGAGACATGTCCAGGAGTGAAATTTCTGGGTCATACGGTAGTTGCAAATTTAGTTTTCTTAAGAGAATGCCAAACTGTTTTCCAGAGTGGCTGTACCATTTCACATTCCCACCAACAATGGAAGAGTGATCCAGCTCATCCACATTTTAGCCAGAATTGGCTAAAAGTAATTATCACTATCTTTTTATTTTTGCCATTTTGGTAAGTGTGTATTGAAAGCTCATTGGGAATTTAATTTGCACTTCTCTGAAAGCTAACAATGTTGAAAAACTTTCCATGTGCTCATTGGCAATTTTTACATCTCCTTCAGTGAAATATCTGCCTCATGATCCTTTTATAATTGGATTGTTTTTTTGTTATAACTCTTTAAGTTTTGAGAATCTTTAACATAGTGCTCATGTTAGTCATTTCTTGGATATGTGGTTTCCAAATTTTTTTTTCCCAGTCCACAGCTTGTCTTCTTGAAGTCTTAACAGGATCTTTTGCAGGGAAATTGTTTTTACTTATATGAATCCAATTTATTTTCTTTTTATGGATCATGAGTTTTGAGTTAGATTCAAGAACTTTTGCTTAGCCCTAGCTGCTGAAGATTTTCTCCTATATTCTTTTCTAAAAGTTTTATAGTTTCAGATTTATATTTAAATCCATGAACTATCTTGAGTTAATTTTTCTAAAACCTGTGAGATGGTCAAGGTTTTCTGGTTTTGTTTTGTCTATGTCCAATTGCTTCAGCAGCATTTGTTCAGAATGCTGTCTTTTCTTTAGTAAATAATTTTTGCACCCTTCTCAAACATCAGTTCATAGATTTTATTTAACTGATTTGAAAACTTATGTCCACACAAACTCTTAACCTAAATGTTTATAGCAGATTTATTCACAATCACCAAAAACTGGAATCAACCAAGATGTCCATCAATAAGTGACTGATAAGAAATTGTGGTTCATCCGTACAATGAAATATTATTTAGGGATAAAAAGAAATGAGCTATTATGCCACAAAAAGACGTGTATGAATCTTAAATTCATATCGATTCATGAAAGAAGCCAGTCTGAAAAGTTACGTAGTGTGTGATTCCAGTTCCGTGGCATTCTGGAAAGGGAAAAACTATCAAGACAGTAAAAAGATCAGTGGTTGCCAGGGTTTGGTGAGTGGAAGAACAGGGAATGTGTTAGGGCTGTGAAACTATCCTGTATGATACTATGGATTTTGTTAAAACTCTTAGAAATTTACAGCACAAAGAGTGAACTATGTCTCACTGTGAAAATTAAGGGAAATAAGTTAGGAAGTCAGGGCTACCCCAGGATGGAATGAGAATGTGACAAAACAATCTAACTGTATTATAAATGTACAAGCAACTTCACTGAAGGTGATGGGGGAAAAGGGCTGACTCAACTAACTTTGGGAATGAGAGCCATCTCTAAGTCTAAAGACAAAAGAACTGTACACAATATTACACTCTATTGATAATGTTCTGTCCTGTGTAAGAGACGTTTAACAATTCAGACACTGCTATACATGTATGTTCGAATTGAACTACTGAGTAAATGGATGGTAGGTGGTGGAAGCCAGGTTCCTGACTATTGGAGTGGGAGTTTACAGAAAAGAGAGGAAATGTAGAATGATTCATGTGGGGATGGATGAGAGTTAGAGACATCAATATGAAGTCATGTTTAGCTTAGTATAGATATAGATGGTTACATATACAAATATTTATAGATCTGGATGTGTATATAGGTTATGAAACAAATATATACTTCCTTGCACTATTGTCTGAAATGGCCTGGAAGCAATGACCCTCCAACTATGAGCACACCTGGCACCCAGATATTGGCATTTAATATGATTCTCAAATAAAAGGAGCCAAAGATCCTTGGAGAAATGGCTAATTCTGGTACTGGAGCATGAAATATACAAGATAAACTCAGAGCATCTTGTAGTGTCAGAATATAAGAAAGTACTCAAAACAAACAGACAAAAAGTGGCAGGAGTACAGGTCAAAGGGATACAAGAGTGAACTGAAGGAGTGCCTAATGACCAAAGCCGGATTAATTTAAGCAAAAAAAAAAAAATTAAGTAGTTTTGGATTATCATCCAGACTTTAAAATAAATATCATTAAATATGACTCCATACTGACATAAATAAGTGATTTAATAAGTAAATAAATGGGGAAGAAGAGACAGCAAAATAATTCTAAATAATTTATGTAGATTCTATGCCCTCAAAGAAGTGGGGCATAATTTCCTACTCCATAAGTCTGAAAAGATTACCTAGTGCATGGTGCCTTCCTTCCAAAGACGACAGTATAGAAAGGGAGAAAGAGAGGAACTTTACTGGGGAGAAGCCTGACATACATGACCTCAACCAGGTGACCAAGGTCAACATCAACATGGGGAGGTATGTTGATAGGATGGGCTCTTAATATATGACAAGAATGGAATTTCACTTCGACGGTCTTCCTTCCCCAATCACATAATCCCAATACAGTCATGAGAAAAGCATTGGACAAATCCCAATTGAGGGACGTTCTTCCCTGACCAGTAGTCCTCAAAATTGTCAAGATCATGAAAGAAAAGGAAAGTCTTGGGAAACTGTCACAGTCCAGAGGAGCCTAAGGAGACATAACAACTAAATGTAATATGGTATCTTGGATGGGATTCTGGGACAGAAAGAGGACATTAGATAAAAACTAAGGAAGTTAAATAGAGACTTTAATTAGCTTAGGACTTATTTCGCGATAATATATTTAATTATCAATAATGTATCATCAATTGTTACAAACTTACTATATGTTAAGAACAGGGGAAACTGGGTACCAGGTATATGAGAACTCGCACATCAAAACATCTTCATGAGGGCTGGCCCAGTGGCATAGCAGTTAAGTTCCCTCACTCCACTTCAGCGGCCTGGGGTTTGCCGGTTCCAATACTGGGTGTAGACCTACACACCGCTTATCAAACCATGCTGTGGCAGGCATCCCACATATATAGTCAAGGAAGATGGGCATGGATGTTAGCTCAGGGACAGTCTTCCTCAGCAAAAAGAGGAGGATTGGCAGTGGGTGTCAGCTCAGGTCTAATCTTCCTCAAAAAAAAAAAAAAAGGAACAAGAAAAAGAAAGATCTTACTTTACCTTCATGTATTTCTTCTGGACACTCTTCCTTTCTTTAGGTAGATTTGTATTTCTGACCTACATAATTTTCCTTCTTTCTAACATTTCTTGAAGGTCCTGTCTACTGGTGAAAAGGTCCCTCAGATTTTGCTTGTCTCAGAAGATTTCCTCTTCACTTTTGAAGGATAATTTTGCTGGGTATAGAATTCTAAGTTAGTGATTTCTTCTTTCATCACATTGAATATCCCACTCTACTCACTTTTTGCTCACATGGCTTCCGATTCCACTTTGATTCTCCACCTTGCTCTTCTGTGAGTAAGATGATTTATTTTCCTTTGGCTTCTTTCAAGATTTCCTCTTTGTCAACGGTTTTCTCCAATTTAAATATGATACAGCTAGGTGCAGATTTTTTCTTATTTACCCTGCTTGCCATTCTAAGAACTTCCTAGATTTGTGATTTGGTATTTTCATTAATTTTGGAAAATTTTCAGCAATTATTGATTTAATTTTTCTTTTATTCCTTTGTCTCTTTTTTCTCTTTCTGGCTTTCCCATTCAGCATGTGTACACCTTTTATAATTGTCCCACAGATCTTGGATATTTAATATTCTATTTCTTTCTTTCTTTCTTTTTTAGTATTTTGATCTTTGCATTTTTGTTTTGGAAGTTTACATTGACATATCTTCAAGATCATTGATTCTTTCCTCAGCGGTGTCCAGGTGGCTCATTTACCCATCAAAGGCATTTTTCATTTCTGTTATAATGCTTTTAATTTCTAGAATTTTCTTCTTTTTCTGCAATTTTTTTTATTGTTATAAAGTACACATAACATAAAATTTAGTATATTAATCATTTTAAGCATACAGTTCAGTGGTATTAATTACATTCATATTGTGCTACCATTGCCGCCATTCATCTCCAGAACTCTTCATCTTGCAACACTGAAAATATGCACCCATTAAACAATAACTCACCATGACCCCCTCCCCCAGCCTTTTGATTCTTTCTTAGAGTCCCTCTCTCTGCTTACATCGCCAATCATTTGTTGCATCTGGCCAACCTGTCCCATTTGAACCTTTAGCATCCAAATCATAGTTCTCTTAGACTCACAGTTATGATTCAAACATTTCTGCCATATCTGAGTCTATTTTTTCAGAATTTGCTTTTTCTTGCCTTTAGCACAGTTTGTAATTTTTTGTTGAAAGTCAGACATGATGTGTACTGAGGTAAATAAGAACTGGGGTAAATATGCCTCTAGTGTGAGGTTTGATGCTAATCTGGCTAGGAGTTGGGCTGTGTGTACTGTTTGCTGTATCTGTAGGTGTCAGAAGCTTCAGTTTCCTCTGATGTTCTTGTTTTTGTGCAACTTGTCTTTGAGTTCTCTGAAAAAAGCTCATTTTAAATAGATTCTGTGTTTGCAGCTCTTTCTAGTTATAAGCCACTATTATTATACTGGAGCCCTGTTGGCATGGTGGTAAAGTGTGGTGGAGAGGAAACATCCTGTAATCTTAGGATTAAACCTCAGTCTTTTCCTGGCCTGTGTCCCTGCACTGAGACCTTCACAAGTATTTATCAGACTCTCCCCCCAATCAGTTGAGACAAGAAGGCAAGGTGGGGCTGGAGTAGGGGCAACTCCCTTCCCCCAGGAGGGACATGGCTCTGGTAAAGTCATTTTCCCAGGAGAGTAAGCTCGTGATATAGAGAATTCTATGGACATATTTCACACTCTGTTTCTTCTTACCATGCCACTAGGGGGTCCTTTTGGCTCTTCACCATGAGAACCAGGTGGGTTTTCTGGAGTTAAACCCAGAAAAGTGTGGGGTACCCTTCGTCCCTGGGACTCAGTAGTTTCTCACCCTCATGCTAGTCCGCACTCAGGCTCTGGCAATTTGGCAAAATTACCACAAGTGTTCCTATCAGTTTACGACTCCAGAGGCTTCTGCTCCAGTTAACCACATCTTAGCTGCAACTGTCTCTCCAAATTTGAGGTGGCAGTTTGCCCTGTCACCTCAGCTCTCTCAAGGGGCTAAGAAACACCATTGACTTTTAGTTTGTTCAGCATTTTTCTTATTTTAAGGGTGGGAGGGGTGACTTCCAGGTATTTTTCAGGGGCAGCTAAAACCAGAAGTCTCAAAAACTTCTTAGGGACCCAGCAAAGTAATATATTTTTTGTTCTTTCCCCCCAAGAAGACAACGTTGGATATTTTTTTGAAGCTCAGTTTTTCAGCACCTATATTTGAAATGCTTTTGTATATATTTCTGTGAAGAGCCACTTTCTATTTATTATCATCAGAAGTTTCCAGTTTTCTTCAGAATCCTGATCAAGTAGACGATCTTGAATATAGGCTGTTTTTGTCCTGAGGTTCTTCAACAAGGATGACTAAAGGCAACCTGTGACAGGCTGGGAGAGCACTTGGATCATACACTGTGGGGCTCTGGTTCGTCTACTGTGAGGACACAGCACCCCACCAAGGTCATTCTTTACCCAGCTTCCTCCAGTCAGTGAATAAGCGCAGAGCTGATTCAGATTTGTGCCATATCTGCCGATGTAGGACTCCTCCAAGGGCATCCTTTGCTCTGGGGTCCCCTTCAGTAATGCTGAGATGTTTTGCACTGCAGTCTGAGGCTCTTTCCACCCACCTCAAGCCCACCTTTTCACAGGTGTCAGCCCCACAACGTGGTGGAAGACTTTCCTTGCCCAATCTTACTCCTTCCCCCTTCACCCTCCACAGGAATTTCCCACAATAAATGTCTTTCTCTTCTAATTCCTTTTGATATCTGCTCCTTGGAGATACCTATTGTCCTCATCACACAGGTTTTCTGATCCAGAAATGTGCTGAGATCCCTCGGCATTCATGACCTCCACGTCCCACGCCAGTCTTCTCTTTGAAATGATATGTTTATTTCCTTCTGTGTCTTCATTTCAGAGGGGTCCCATGAATAATGGCTTTACCTCAATTGCCTACACCACTACTTTAATGAGAAG
Organism: Equus przewalskii; assembly: GCF_037783145.1. NCBI lineage: Eukaryota > Metazoa > Chordata > Mammalia > Perissodactyla > Equidae > Equus > Equus przewalskii. Next base: position 32,228,826 of record NC_091858.1, read on the forward strand.
CTCAGATTGAAATTTACCTGGAGCAATTTTGTACCAATTGAACTGAAACAGACTGAAAGTCCCTTCACCCGAATCAGAGAATATCTTAAAGATCATCTAATCCAATTCTTGTTTCAGAATTAATGAAGTGACTTGTGCTAAGTTAACTAACAACTCCTACTAAAGGGTCCTTTCCATAAAATAATCCACCCCCCTACCCTGAGCACCATCTAACTGACACTTCTGTTGTCTCTAACAGGTGTTATGCTGTGTCTGGTGAGTGCTCACCAACGTGTGCTGGCTTTCGATGAGCTTCAGTGATCAGGAGCAGCTCTCCACCCATAAACAGAGCTACTCCTCTCTGGCGTGGTCACAATTCCTGCAGACCTGCTTCTGCTTCTCTTCAACAGCCCTTGCACCATGAAGATCCTTGCCCTGCTCTTGACCATTTTTCTTCTCCTCTACCGAGGTCCTACAGCTAAAAAGTCACTCTACTAGAAATATGTACAGCTGCAGAAGATGAGAGGTGAAGAAAAAACTTGACTAAGAATAAACATCCTGCATAGTTCAGCAACCTTCTTAATCTCTTTGCCCTGATTAAGACCATGAGTAAAATTCAGTAAAAGTCTGTCCTAATATATACCTCCTAGCAGCAAGGCTTCCTAGCTCAAAAACTGTAGGGATCTTAGATGTCATTGGGGTTTCACCAACCTTACTTATTGCATTGAAGGAGTATGCAGTTATTCATTTTGATTTTGTGGAAATAGATGCCTTCTGCCCTTGATGGCCCCCATTGGCTTCTCTTTGAACAGCTTTGATCTGCACAGAGGGGGGTCCTATTCACCCTCCTCAATTGCACAACGCCTTTTCATATCAACTCAGGGGATTAGAATTAAGAGGAATGCAGTGATTTCAGTAGGTAAAAAATAAATTTATCAATAGCAAAAATATCAGGTATCTTTGGAGTCTGCTGAGGAAATTTCAAAGTTAGATGGAGATGTAGCAAGAGACTCAGTGTAATGTGGTCTACTCTGGAATGTATTTATTACTCAGTGAGTAGATTGAATTCAGAAACCGTGTTCTCTCTTTTGCATTCTGTTTCCTCAGACTGCAACATGCAAAAACTGGGGTTAGGTCCCAGTGTTGACACTAAGTTGTTGTGTGACCTCAGATGAGTCACTTTCCTTCTCTGGGCCTCAATTCCCATCTCTCAATAGATGGCCTAGGAGGGCTTGCTTGAAACTGACAGTCCAGCATTTTAAGTTCTGTACTCTCTTTCTGGTTCATTTTGATTCTACCCTAGGTTTCACTGTCCATGAGCCCACAAAGGTTCTTCCTCTAACTCCAGGCTGTAAAACAGGTGGCTCCAAACATGTCAGAAATCCTTTATCTGATCCCCAGTCTCCACATACTCACTCAGCATAATGAATATTTCAGCTCACCTCGTTCCTTCCTTCATTGCCTTCGACTCCAATCACAGAGCGTGGTTTTGAATAGAGGTCGCAGTACTGAGGACATCCCACCAATCAGTGTCTTCAGTATTCTTCGAAGTACATTATTTTGTGCATAGACTTTTTATCCTCATCTACATATTGATCAGGGAACCCTCACACGTAGGCACTGGAAATGGAGGCTTTCTTTACCAGGACAAAGAAAACGATGAAATCCCAGCCCAAGGATAAGCAACCTGTTTGAGTTGTGCTGCCCCTTCTGGTCTGTGGAAAATGGACAGAAGGGGAGGTAGAGGGCTTGGGGCACAGGTGTGATAAGGACCTTGAGCCCGCACCTCCTTAAAGGGGACCACATGCAGCCTTGACTTTGCACATCAGACCCTCCTTTCCCAGAGCTCTCCTGACACCATCCCCAAATCCTGTTCCTGCCCAGTGCAGGAGGCACCTGTCTACAGAACCACCCCAGGCAAAGTTCTCCAGGGAGGCTATTTCAAGCCACCGTCCACTTTTCCCTCCAGCATCAACCATGCTTCCGGGCTCTCCTGGATGTAAGATGCAACCAGTTTGACCCGTCAGGCAGCTGCAGGTTTAAATAGCTACTTTCAGCCTCATTGAGCGCTCCCAGAGACCTCTAGTAACTAACCCTACATCTCCTGCTTACTGCTCTGGGCCAAGGGTCAAAGGCTCAGGATTCTATCTCCTCTCCTCTCCTCACATCCACTCTGCCATAGTCTATCCTTGTCTATCCAATCATGGACTCAACAGGTAATTACTGAGCACATGTGTGTGCCTGGTAGTGAATGAGCACATGATGGTGAGCATGGGACATAAACATTGTCCTCCCACTCAGGGAACTTAGAATTCAACTGAAAAGACCAAAATACTAAAAACTTATGTAGCTACAACTTGGGATAGTGTTATGAAAGACTTAAAAAAGAATTAAAATTAAATTAAATTAAATTAAAGAAAGAATTTTAAAAAATTGCCTAGGGAGGACAAGAGCTCTGGGGCACTGAACCACATAATGAGGACAGGGGCTAATTTCCCCAACATTGTGACCTTCAGGTTGAAGTTGTGGTGGGGAGAGTGAGGGCCCCGTGGAACAGCATGAGTCTGAAGAGGTGGTCCAGGGTCAGAGCGCAATAGCTTTGTAGACCACGGTCAGGGGCTTGGTTGGATTTATTCAGAAAGCAATAGCAAAGTATTGGAGAGATTTTAGGTGTGATGTGAACCTTTTAATATACATATTTGTAAATTGTGCTGGAGGAGAGTCAGATGGTTGGGTCAATCAGCTAGGAAAGTGGATGAGGGTGGGTGTGTCGGGGAACCGTTACCACGTGTCTGTTGTGCCAGGATTCCCCAGCCTTCTCTCTAGTCAATTTCACTTCTTTCCCCCCAAAATCCTGCTGTCAAAGTCTTGACTCTTGGTCCTCAGGAACGATTAACCACACTGACTTACTCCATTATGTACTGAGAAGTGTCCTTGACGCAGGCAGGATATGTGGTTATGGGACTGCTCGCTGCCAGAGGAAGTGTAAAAATGAGGAATTCAAAACTGGAATTTGCTCCAACATCTCTCCATGCTGTTTGAATAAATGGAATGCCAACTCACTGAATCCTGTGAGATACTGAAACCCTGATCCCCAGAGTCGCCGACAGCTGGACCTCTGAGCCTTCCCTTCTTGAGGCCTCACACCTAGAACATCCCCAGTGGCAGCCATCAATCCAATTATTAAGTGAGGATTTGCCGAGCTTTCACTCCACGCAGAGCCAATGTAGGAGGCTGCAGCAGAATACGGGCCTCAGGCTTCTGAGCTTCCGACGAGCTTCTCTGATTGTGAGAAGAGAGGATAGCAATGCGAGTTAACTGAGAGCTTAACACTTTAAAAGATGAACCAAAAAATATATCTAATCAGCTACAAACCCAAGTGAACAACATACCAACTCATCTCAATAACATTAGTTTTCTTTTCCCATCAGAAGTTCTGCTCAGCAATTATATGCGTCTTTTGTCAATGAAAATGGAAAATAAACCAATATTAAGTGCAGTTTTTTTGGCATACACTATCATTCAAAACACGGACCTCCGCGGGGGAAAAACAAAAGTGTTACTAGGTAATGAGAAGGTGTGGGTTGACCCAAGCAGATGTCTGTGTGGGATCTTATCCAGCAGATGGCAGCAGAGAGCAGCCCTGTCCCTGGGCGGTGTGGGTGGATGCAACCAGATGCCTTTGTCCTGTAGTAAAAAATTTGATCTGCCTTTCCTGTCCAAACTGTTTCAGGGTAACCAAATGGTTTGTGAGGAAAGCTTCTCTCTAAAAGAGGAGTCCAGCTAATAAACGAAAGAGAAGTGACAGAATGAGAATATAACTATTTTGCAAACACCTAGGGAAAGAATGATTTAGGAAATGAATGTCAATAGCTGCTAAAATAAACAAGAAGGACACGAATGTTACATGGCTCTTACTAGATGTACACAGCGCCACCTAGGAGCTGTTAAGCTACATTATGTCCTTTTGGCAAAAAATAGTAAATGAACCTTCATGTAGCCATCACTCAGCTTCAACATGTGGTTAATCTTGTTTCATCACTTGATAAGCGCCTCCCCACGATTGTCTCCAAGAATACTCAAAATGCCATAAAACTTCATCAGAAAATATTTTGGAACATATAAATCAGGTAAAAGACTGCTTTTAAAAAAATGTAACCACAGTGCTATTACCACACCTGGAAAAAATCAACACTAACTCCTTACTATAATTTAAGAGTCAACCAGTGTTCAGGTGACCTTGGTTGTTTCATAAGCGCTTTTGTCAGAGGCAGTTTCTTAGAACCAGGATCCGAAAAGTTCTACACACTAGGTTTGGTGGTTTGTGTCCAAGGCCTCTTGTAAGGATGGTGTTGCATACTTGCTGTTCCACCTATAAAGTACTGCGCCAAAAATCAGATGTGAACTGGATGAGCCTCTAGATCTCATCACAGTGATTACAGGGGAGAGAGGAACCTGTTAAACAGCCCCCAAGGATGCAACACTCCAACTACGGGTTATGGAATATACTATACAACACCGCAACGTTGAATTTAAATTGTTTCCCATCCTGTTTAATGTCCCTCTTCATTGTTCTCATACTTTGTATTTTACAAAGAACTTCCACGTACATAATGTCTTCCATCCTCACAGTAAGCTTTTGAATTAATCAGGATAACAGGCATTGTCCCGACCACTTAGGTGTGGAAACTAAGGCTCAGAGCGGCTTTGCTAAAGTCAATCAGAGTCTTGGGCAGGGCGAGGCATAGACCCCACATGCCAGCACACATCAGAGCAGAACAGCGTGGTGAGCTCGAATCCCAGCTCTCCCACCTGGAGGATAACCATGGGAAGGTTTCTACCTTGACTTCCCATCTGCGATATGGCGCTTCAAACAACACTTCGAAGCTCAGAGCCAACTTCAGACCCTGTTCTGCAATGATACTTTTTGGTCTCCTTTCTTGTTTTCCATTTGCCATGCAAGGGGCCATGCTGTACTTTCCAATATGACAATGGAGAAAAGCAACAAACTGTTGCAAACGTTAGTTACCACCACCGATGGTAGTGGTCAGGGTGGGAAAAACAAGCAGAGAGAAAAAGCATCTCGTCATCAGACAAAATCGGATAAAATCAGAGTGGCCTTACATCCTGTTTGCCCTGAGGAACCCCAGGGGTTTTCTTTTGCTTGCTGTCATGATATACCATCCTTTCACTTTGTGAAGGGGCTAGACTTTGAAATAGCGCCCCCTCTGTGTAATTCATGGTCAGGTTAGTGAACTGCTGCTCTCAGCACTGAAGGGAATTACAAAATCACGCTATTTTAATTTCGTGGCTTCAGAGTGAAAGAACAAAAGTAGATTGTTCTAAATGATTGTTTCCAGAATTATCAAGAGATATTTAATGCACTACTTATACATTCAGAAACTCCCAATGACGTTGCTAATTTTCTTCTTTCTCTGAAGGATGTATACCCACCTGTAGGCTGCTGTTCAAAATGGAAAATCAATAACCATTTGAAATTAGCTCAGTGAAAATCAGCAGATAGAAGAATTGAGTTTGGACATTTTTCACTTTATTAAATTTATACATTTGTATTATTGGAAGTTGAGAAGGAGGGAAAGATGGATGGAGCAAACACCTGGGTGAGAGATCTGTCAACCAGGTCTTTCATGGAGAAAGGAAACATGCACGGGGTGGAAATTTCAGCCTTGACATGTCCTCTTTTTTTGCCTCCCAAGTGACATCATATTAAATCCTGGACGATATGACTACACGATATGCAGAGATATGTGGTACAGAATATCTTTGCTAATGCTGCCTCTATCACTTTACCCCATCCACGCAGTTCAAATGAATCAAGATCTCACCTACTAAGCAGCTTAAAAACATACTATTTATTAGTTTCATGGACAAAATAAAAGGTTTAGAGCCAGCCATAAGGGCCTAGAGGTTAAATGGCGGCAGACTCCATTCTGGCAACCCGGTTTGGTCCCTGAGTGTGAAATCACACTACTCATCTGTCAGTGGCCAGGCTTTGGTGTCAGTTCATATAGTAGAACCAGAAGAATTTACAGCTGCACACAACTATGTACTGGGGCTTTGGGGGAGAAAAAGGAAGGAAAAAAGAAAAGAGGAGGAAGATTGGCAGCAGATGTTAGCTTAGGGCAAATCTTCCCCTCCAAAAATAAGTAAATAAATAAGTAAGTAAAGAAAAATAAGAAGTTTAAAAAAGAGTTAGAACCATTGATTAGAATATTCTCTAATGAGTTCTGTTATCCTCCCCTCAGGGTTGATGTAGCTTTCAGAAGGTAAATTGGTTTATGGTTTTTCTAGAACACAGAATTCTGGGAAGAGGACTGGATCTCAGAACATTGTTCTGTTAGGACAGGTGTGGCACCAACTGCATTTATAATGACTTCACCTACCTTTTTCTGTCAAAAATGAGACCTGACATTTCACTGGCCCCTCCTTTTTAAGATTATTCTTTCAGAAGTATTGGGAAAGCTTATTTTATCGTAAGATCTAGACAGAGGAAGTGAGATCTGACTGTTTTTTGTTCAAAGTCTTCATCGAATTAGATCAAATGACTTTAATGAATTAGAACAACTCTTTAGCTGAGTGGCGGTGATCAAAATGCTGTTATATGTTGATTCATGATTCATCACTATTAATGTCTGAATACTAGAATAGGCTTTTTTTGTTTCTCTTTTTTTGGAGAAGACACATAACTGTAGAAATAAGTTGCTCATATACTCTAGAATTTTCATCACTTTTATAAATGATCCCAATTGTACACTTAAATAAATATAAATGCAAATATTTAAAAAAATAGCTTCTGGACTAGAATATAAAAGAAAAAAGAACTTGTAGGTGAGGGGACAAGCGGAATCTTCGAGGGGAGTTGAGGTAGCAGTAGCTTTCCACCTCCTTTCTTGACCATCTACTTTTTGTCAGAATCTGGCGGCCATCGTGATTCACAGCCTTTATCAAAGGGCTGTTGCCTCCCATCTCTGCCAGTATCCTCACTGTCCCCTTCAAACTGGAAGATTTCCTAGTGCTTAAAAATAAAAGGATGTGAATGCTCTTAGGCTGTCTCCAACTAGCACCTCCATACTCCCTGTTGTTGAATCCGTCCCAAGACCTAAAATAGTGATTACTGCATGATGACGATGCTGGGACACCTTCTGTGCACATCTGTTCTTAGCTCCAAACCTTCTCTTCCTCATTGTTGCTTCCGTGGATGCTCAGTTTCTGGTGTGGCTGCTGCCTCTTTCTCCATCCACTCTCATCTTTCTCCAAGCAGAGTATAAGTAATTTCATTTACACAAATGATCTAAGACGTTTTCTCTGGACCAAAGAGCATGTGCAATTGAGAGACATGGGATAAGCATCACCCTTTCCAGCATCACTGACGTCATATTGGATGTAGATGCTTATAATGCTCTTGAACCAGAGCCTATGCTTCTCTGATTGAGTCCAGACAGGGCTGCCTGGGTTGTGCATGCCTGAGATAATGCAGCAAAACAAACCTCTGGCCTGCCAAGGGGAAGGGGAAGGGGAGCAGCCTTTTGCTTAGTTGTTATTAGAAAAGAAAATCCAGACTCAATTACAAAACCTTTTTAAGCAGAATTGAATTGGACCCAATGGCATTGATAGCCAGGGATCTGGAGAACAGAGGACAGAAAGGAGGAAGAGAAACGGAGACGAGTCAAATAAATGAAAATCAAAAAGGGTGGTGAGTAAAAGGAGCTGATGGAGTAGTGGAGGAGGCCAAGGACCAAGAAGAGACTCAAGGAACAGGGGAGAAAGGAGAGGAAAGAGAACATGGAACAGCTTAGGAGCCACCTATATAACTTCAGCAAACGACAGTTTGGAAAATCAGGTCATACCGAAATGTTTTGTTTTTCTGCATGATTTTTTGCACTAAAATAAATATGTTCAGAAGATAGAATAGAAGCAATAGGACAGTTTTATTTATGTTACCATGGAACAAATTTTAATGAAATGCACTTGAGGAAACTGACTTTATGTTAATGACATACTTATTTTACCTCTCTCTTTGATTTTCTGCTACTTCTCTCTTTCCCTGTTCTTTGTTGTTCACCAAACCCACCTAAAGCATTCAGGCATGCTATTTACTTCCTGAGAAAAATGGTTCCATGGTTGTTCCCCCGGCAGTGGGAAAACAATGCACCTACATGTGTCCTCCGGGACTGAGACATTACTCTGGACGGCAGCTCTTCTGGGCACCAGGCCCACTCCCTGCTCAGCTCTATAAAGGAAGCCCTGCTGCCTGCCCTGGACCATCCCAGCCTGCAGCCCCTCAAGGACATGAAGCAATCCCTCCCTCAGTTCGCCCTTCTCCTCATGGCCCTGCTGTTTCCAGGTAAATCAGAAATGCCACCGGGGCCCGGAGCCAGGCTCTCCCCAATGATCACTTCCAGGATGGGAGTCCAGGCAGGGCAGTCAGACACTAGGCCCTGGGAGCCCATTTCCTGATGGGTTTTAGGCAGGAGTCTCTGGCTGATTTGTAAATAAGTCTTTGAATATGCTGACGGCATAGCTTCCCAGGACAGAGGGTCACGCCATTGACTCCACTTTCTTATCTTTTAACTTTGTCCTTCCCATTACAGGGAAGGACAGTCTGTAGCAGGAAGGACCTTAAATTTTAGGGGATCTCAACAACGGTGTTGGTGATGCCCTAGGGGGATGCTCAGCTTGGCTTCAAGGAGGTACTCAGGCTCCATTATCCTTTCACACATCATTCACCTCTTTGTCTCTCTCTGTATATCTCTCTTTCACACACACACAAGCACACAAATCCACATAACATTGGGTCCCTTCCAACCTACTCCATCCCATCCTCCACTTCCTCTTCTTTTACAGCTTTATTGAGGTATAATTATTATGCAAAGACCTGCATGTAGGTAATGTGTACAATTTGATGAATTGGTCACATGCAAACCCTTGTGGTACCATCACCACAGCCAAGGGAACAGATGTATCCAACACTTCCCAGAGTGTCCTTGTGGCCCTTTGTGTTGTTTTTTTTTCTCTGTGGTGAGAACACTTAACATGAGATCTCCCCTCTCAACAAATCTTGAAGTGCACAATACCGTATTGTAAACTAGAGGCACTGTGCCGCACAGCCGGTCTCTGGAACGTATCCCCTTACGTGGCTGAAACTTCACCCCCACTGAGCAAAACCCCCCACACCGCCTCCCTCCTTCACATTGACTCCCCCTTAGAGTATAGGTGCTGCATCTTCCTGGATCTGCTGAATAGAGAGCTCTGAAGCTTCTCTGCTGTGTATTTACACTTAACCAGGATCAGCAAGAGCCAGCTATGTTAACCAGCAAGGTACCAAGGGTCCCAGAGAACCCAGGGAAGAGTCCCCTCAACGAGGAACAAGCAGGGCTCACATGTTCCGCCTGCTAGTAGAAGACTACCTCTTACCACGCACTCCCCCTTACGAGGGTAAGTACAAAAGCTGATGACAAGTTCATCCACCAGGGAACTGTTTAGTGAATGAATAGATGGGAAGGTGACTGTGTGGGGCTGAGCAGTGGTTGAGAGTCAGGACAGGCTGTGTTTCATGAAGACACCATGTGGATGGCTCAAGCCGCCCTACCTGTCAGGAAGGTCATGGGGGTCTTACAGCATCCTCTGGGACTGGATCACTCAAGGTCTCATGAAACATGGGAAACTTGGGAACCTGAGAGGAAAAAATCATCTGAGGCCAATTCTCTTATTTCACCCAAACCCAATAGTCATAGGAGATGATACTGAGTAAGTCATCCCTTGCCTGCCAGTTTGAGCCCTTCTCCCTTGGCCTTGGAGTCCATTCTTGCTACAGGAATTTACTAAATACTTGCAGAGTGCCAGGGGACCAGTGAGTGCTCAGGGAATGGCTCCCGGGATGAGATGGCAAAGGAGAGTCAGAGATGTCAGGCTACTGGGACGAAGCGGAGTATAGGGAATGACAAAGGACAAAAAGCCACTTTTCTGGTCAATCCTTAACCCCTAAACCCTTGTCCAGTGCCAGCTTCCAATCCATATGGACCTTGAGGAAACCATAGATTCCAAGATGTCCTTAATCCAAAACTCATTATTGACCCAGAAACAGGGAAAACGATGCTGGAAGATCAATAGGTGAGAGCAGGGAGGACACATGGGTGTTGGCAGAGGAAACCCAGACGCTAAAGTGCTGTCGACTGCAATCCCTGCATTATCCTAGCATCTCTTCAGTCCCTTTGCAAGTGGCCCTCAGTTCCAAGGGACTCAGGAGTTTGGTTCTCTTCCCAAGGGAGGGGAAAAAAATATGATTGGGCCACAAATATAAACAATACGAGGCAGTGTCATTTAGTGTAACAACAAATCTATGAGACAGGATTATTATTCCCATCTGGTGACTGAGGGACCTGAGGAGATTTGAAATATTGTGTCCAGGATTACACAGCTAGTAAATGACAGAGTCAAGACTTCAACCCAGGTCTTTCCAAATGGCAGGTGCAAAGGAGAGGCTGCTGCTGCTTTGGAATGGGCCTGCACTCCTAGCGATTTGGGTGGGGGGGTGGGGGAAATGTGTACTTTCTGTGGTCCCGATGTGGGTCTCACACAGGAGTCCCTTTGCTCCTGTTGAAGAGGGACACAGTTGAGGCCATGAGGCATCAGTAACAACCAGCTTTAGATGTCACCAGATACTTAGGGGCCCAGGAAGGAGTAAGCCCTGAGCTGGAGTGGAGATGCGTCCTCCTGTCAGCTGACTCTGAGCACAAAGTCAGCATGTAATAGAACAAAGCAATAAGAAACTCTGCTCTCTGTTCTCCTTGTCATCCTCTCCTCTGTTACAAGCCTCAGAGGAGACAGACACCTCAGTAATCCAGCTAAGAGAAGGAGAGTAGGTGTTTTAAGAACAGAGCACGTTGCCAACCGCATCCCATGCCCTGCCTGCAGCAGCCCTGAGCAACGAGCTTCAGGGAAGTTGTGTGGGCTTCCTGGGCCTCTATTGTTGTGTCTTTACAACACAAGTATCAACCAGCAGAAGAACGTAACTTCTCTCTAAGGAAGAGTGATTGAGTTGTTTTCGTGCATGTATGTTTGTACGTACGAATGTATGGGTGTTTTTAGGAGAAAATTAGTCAGCCACTTTCTAGCTGGCAAGCAGGATTATTTTGAGTAGATCCAAAAGACTAAGCAAAATCAGAGAGTGAACTTTATAGAGAAGGAGTTTTGAATCCCAAAAAGAAAAGGATTCCTAACAATGGTTCTTTTACAGCTTTGGCACAGTACGACTTAGAAAAATGTGAAAGTTCTCAGCAGTGTTTAGATGATTCCAGGTTCATCTACCGGAGATGGCATAAAGGAAATAGTTCCTGCATTGTGTCAGGGATTGAACTAGACAGATAAAGGTCTGAACAGATAACCTCTCTCTTGGAAGAAGCAGAGCTATGTATCTGGATGTTGAATTTATAGTTCCGAACTTGAAACTATGAATTATATGAGGTTTCTAAAATAATCAAAGGCATACAAGTAGACAATAGAATGGAATTTCTAGAAGATGAGGGATGGGAGAAATGAATGGAGAGTTGTTGTTCCACAGGTATAAAGTTTCAGTTGTGCTACATGAATAAATTCTAGAGATCTGCTGGACGACACCATGCCTATAGTTAACAATGCGGTATTGTGCATTTAAAAATTTGTGAAGTGAGGAGACCTTCTGTTAAGCATTCCTACCACAAGAAAAACAAAAGCAAACAAAACAGAAAAAAAAACAAAAACAGACACAAGGAATCTTTTGGAGGTGATAAAATGTTTGTTACCTTGATTGTTGTGATGGTATCACAAGGGTATGCATATGTCCAAACTCATCAAATTGTGTACATTAAATATGCTAAGGCTTTTGTTTATCAAAAAAAAGAAGACTATTGGTCAGACAATGAAGTGATAAAATAATTTTAATTGACTAACCCATTGATTCATTAATCTAGACAAATAATTGCAACGTATATTGGTGAAAAAAATTAGGACAGGAAGACCACAATATGTCTTCACATTTAATTTGTCTTAAGATCAGATCTCAAGTCACTGACAGAACCTATGATAATCAGAGCATCCTGGCATGATGTCCATCGGAAGTTTTCCCCGGATAGATACTTACCACTAATACTCTGATAGCATCCCTCTGCTTGCATTGTGTTCATCTATTTTGTTCTTTTAACATTTGCCCCTTTCTCTTTTCTACCAATTGTCATCATAATGTACCATATAAGAGAAAAATTAATGTTTAATAATTTCTGTACTTGAACCTTAGAGTGAGACATCATTTTCACATTACTCAAGAAACTTGGCACACATTTTAGGTCCCAAATAGTCTTCCAAGCACTCTCTTATGATGAGGGGGAAAAAAGAAATCTCTTTAACTCTTTAAAGCTCTACCCTATGCTACCCTGTTCACCTGGCCTGGCCTAGCGATCCAACTCCCCTCCAGGGATGGCTCTATCTACTACCACAGAGGACCACTGCGCTTCAATACGTGTTTGATAGGGCCATATCACGTCCCAGTTTGCCTCAGAGAGTCCTTATTTGTCTTCTTACACAGAATTCTAAATTATTTAAAGTGAAACATTTTTATCATAACACATCCATCACTCTTTCTCTTCCCAGTCGCCTGTAAATTAACAGTTCATTTTTAAGCCAAAATCAAGGATCTGATTTTTATATATCAGATGGTTCCATGGAAACATGAGAGATCACATACAAAGGAAACCTGTTTCTTATCCTTGCCATCTTCCACCATATCCCTTCAGGTAAAATGACCATTTGCTTCTTGAAATGATTTTAAGAGCCTAATGTTGGGTATTTCTTTATACAGATCCTGAACCAGATTTCAAAATTGTCAACTGCAAGAGAAGCGAAGGCTACTGTCAAGAATATTGTAATTATATGGAAGTACAAGTAGGCTACTGCTCTAAGAAAAAGGATGCCTGCTGTTTACATCCGAACTGAGGTTGCTGACATAGGAACCACAGCTCTGTCCACCTGCCTATTCTCCTGGGCCACGTCATCAATCCAGATGCAGGTTTTTGAGAGAAAGGGTCAAGCAGAGAGGAGCTCAGGCATTATAATCTATGCCAGAGAGTCTAAACATTTTATTGTAGCTAAGGAAAAGACTGGCTACACATGATCTTATAGACTTGATCTTAGAGAAATTAACTTAGTTTGAGATGTACAAAATCTTCAAAATCAGGTGATTTTTGCTGACACAGGTGGATGCAATAAACCCTCATAGGAAAACATTCAAGTAATTTGCTCTTTTACTTTAAAAATATTTTCTGACTACCTGCTTTTATCCTAGGCACTAAGAAATGTAATGAATTGGAAACATGAATATGTGGGGAGACAGATATCTAAAGACATAAATACGATAAAATGCTACATATTCCATAATGTGGATATATCCAAGGCAATATATGAGGAAGATAGATATAGGAGAATTAAGAAAGGGTTCCTGGGGAAATTTGAGCAGGATTTTGGAGGATGACTACGAGTTTGTGAAGCGAAGGTGAGAGACAGAGATTTCCAGGCAAAGGGTACAGTTTATAGAAAGGCATGGAGACATTAAAGAATGGTTTGCTAAGTACACGGGGAGAAATTAAACATTAACTGCAAAAGAGACGTTACGAGTATTAAATGATGCTGGTGTTAGAAAATGCTGGGAAATTGTGGAAGGAAACAAATATTGTGATAAAGACTTTAGAGTGCTACACAAAAGAAGCTTATCAGGTGCTCCAGGGGAGTGACATAATCATATTTTCAATTTTAGAATATTAATTCTAACAACAGAATTGAGGATGGACTGGAAATGTGTGAGATGGAGGTAGGAACACTGGTAATGGATGATCACAATGGGGGAGTCCAAGGACATCCATTCAGTGACTAACGTGGAGGTAATGGCTACAAAGAGGGAACAATTAAGGGGGTTCTAAAGAAACTGAGTTTACAGGTTTGGTGACAGAGAAGAAGGAAGGCTATGGAGTGGATGAGTCATGTTAACCAAGGTAACACACACAGGATGAGGGGGAGCAGGAGGAGCACGCAGAGGAGTAGATTGGTTTTGAACACGTTGGATTTGAAGGGTTGGGGCATTCAAGATGACCAGTATGGACTTCAATGGACTTATATGGATTCCAGGAGTGAGGAGGGGACAAGAAACAAAAGAGTCGAAGGCATTCCCTTGTAGATGGTAACTGAAATCTTGAAAAACTCTTATAATCTATCATCCAGGGACAACTTTCTAGGGGAGCAGAGGGACAACACTGAAGAAGGCTAATGTTCGAGTGAAGCTTAGAAAAGAGGAGTCACTGAGGGAGATGATGAGGGATCTAGAAGATGAGAAAGGAGGAATTCTGGTGCCATGGAAGGTAGTCCAGGAAAGAAAGTGGGGTCTGAGACAACAGGAAGAGATACTGGGAAAAAGTGAAGGGTGACATCTGTCTCCATGTTTTTGCAGCTACATCTAGCTGAGGGATTGGGCCTCAGGGCACCTGGGTCCTACATCGAATTCAGTTAGCAACATAGCCTGGGAGACTTAGCCTTCGGATGTCAGTGTCTCCTTCTAAGTGATGAGAACAAAAATTTACTCAGGGAAGCTTTTTGTTTGTTTTTGGTGTAAGAGTTAAAATAGTGATTATTGTGAGAGTGAATGGGTGGAGCATATGTGTATGTGAGAAGTTTTTAATGGTAGCATAAAGTTGAGATGACTGAGAAAGGACAGCAAAAACTAGAGGACCTCCCTGCAAAAAAGCACATCTAAATATGTCACCATCCTCCTTAAAACTCTCTAATGGCTTCCCTACTGTCTTCACTCACTCCATCCATCCATTCATTCATTCATTCATTCTACAAATATCTCATAAGGATTTACAATGCCCTGATTTTCGTTCTAGATACAGGACATCCAGCAATGAACAAAATCCCCTATCCTCATGCAGCTCACATTCTAACTGGGGAGACAGTCAATAAGCAGGACGTGCCAATAGAATAGGTCATATAGTAGAAAGTGATAAATGATACAGGATAAGAAAAAGCGGGAAAGGAATACAAATTGCCAGGCAGCAGGGTCCACTTTGGGTGCAGGAGTTGGAGAAGTCTTTGCTGAGTAAAGCTTTAACAGAGGTGAGGGAGTGGGCCCTCCATGCGCTGTATTTGGTAGGGGATGGGCCCACATCCAGGAGAGGAAATGACAAATGTCCGGAGGAAGACATGTGCTTGGCACATTTGAAGACCATCAAGAAAAGGACAGTGTGGCTGCAACCAAGAGAACTAGGGGCAGGGTCGGCAATGAGGCCAGAGGGCAGTAGAGTCAGGTGGTGAACTCGGAGTCAGAGGAAGACCTGGACTTTCACTTTGAGGAATTTAGGAAGCCATTTAGAGTTTCCTTGTTTCTTTGTTTTCCTATATTTATAAGGAGTATTTTATTGACAATATTGGGAATGAGGTGTCAACATTAGAATGGGGCTTTCCTGGGGAAATGACCTTGCAACTCTCTTCAGGTTTGCGAGATGAAAACACTGCACATCATATTTTCTGTCCCTTTAAGCCAAATAAAAGTCACAGTGGGGAAAGACCTATTGTGTCATGCGACTCTGAGTGCCAATGTGAGCCTGTGACCACTGCTGGTGACTGGGAAGTACATTTATTAATACAACTCTAAATTTTCATTTTTCATGTGAACACTGTTAACATCAGCAACTTCCACACCCATTCTTTATCCTTAGTCCCTCGCTGGAATCCCATCTGAGTATTTCTAATCATCTCCTCAATCATTTCTTATAGGAGCCCACGCAGACAACTGCACTTCAGAATCCTCAGCCTCATCCTCAGTCCTGTTTGCCCACCAGGTTCCTAATTGTAGTTAACGCCTCCATCCACCTAATGACACAGGTGCTCCACTTAGTTCAGACCTTTATCCCTCTTGAGGCCACTGAAGAACCACCCCCCGCAGTATTCATCTCTTCTTCCCATGGCATCCCTTTCACTGCCTCCAAGGTCAGGTCCCACTGTGGGGTTGTGAGGGTAGCTTGCTGCTGTGTGGAGGGTAGAGGAGGGAAAAAGGCAGAAGCAGGCCATTCATCAGGAGGTTATTGCAATAAGCCGGGTGAGAGATGAGAGTGGCTGTGCCATGGAGGTGATAAGGGGTTAAGTTCTGAATCAGGTAAGATGGGAAGCTAAGAGATTTCCTGACACATTGGACATGGGGTGTGAGAGCAAGCAGTGAGTCAAGGATGACACCGCTCCCAGCACAAAGCCCTGGATCCATAGCGTGGCTTCTACCGCCTACCGTACTCTGACTCCTGCTCTCCTCCTGACTCCCTGAATCCCAAGCACAATGGTCTTTCATTCCTCAAGTGCCTCAGGGCCCTTCTCCCTGGCATACCTTGGCACAAGCTGACCTTTTGCTTTGAATTCCTTCTATGCTGCCACGCCCCTTTACTTGACCTACTCACCTTCAGAGGGAGGTTAAATGTCCCCGTGAAGCCACAGTTAAGTAATGCAGGGTTGGCAAATGTCTAACCCCCACTCCAAGGTGAATTTATGAGTGCTGGGAGCACGTCTGTGCCCTTCGCTGCCAAACTGCAGTGCCACATGTCTTATACATCATATACACGTGTACACAAGTGCTCATGAGTGTTTGTGAGTGAATGAAGGGACAGTGACAGAAGAGTCCTTGGGACAGAGGGAACTTGAGGAGGGGTCTCCAGGCCCTTCCCTGTCCTGGGTCACTCTACCCACAGGCTGGGCTGATCCCTGTCTCTGGTCCCCATGGCTGCTCCTAACTCAGCTAATCCCATGAGGGGAATTTCTTTTAATTGAGAGAAGTTAGACTTTGTATTAACGTATCCTGCAAGTTCCAAATCTCAGTACCACGTTTTGGCTGTGTGTTTCTAATGCAGTACTGGGCAGGACTGGAGGGGGAGCTCTTTCTGTGACTCTAATGGGAAGATCTAGAGGGCTGTAGTAACCACGCCAAGGATGTTAGGAGTAAAACGCACAGATGGAGTCACACTTTATAATAAGAGGCTATTGGATAGGCCTTACTTCCCTCATTTGTCCTATAGCTAATAATCCTATATTCTACCCCCAATTTCACTCAGATCTTGAAGGACAGGGAGGATTCCCCAGCAGCATCTGCTTTTCAAAAGTAACCCACCAACAAAAATAACCCTGGATAGGCAGACCCCAGATCCTCCTGTTGTTGTATAGAATAATGTAAGCAATGAGGTAGTGGGAGGACGGCCTCCATATACAAATGGAGATGTTTATTCCAAATGACAAAATAGAATACTCTATTCCTCACCAGTGAGACAGTGATCCTGAAGGAGGTCAGAGTTAGACGACAGGTCAACCTTGGCTCTGCCAATAGAGGTGACCCTAAACTCTGTGGAACAGGGAATTATCTCTCTTGCGGCTCTGAGAAGAAGATATGATGGTGCTCCTGTTGGAATGAAGTTTCTTTGATGGAAAGAACAGGAAATAGAGTCCAGGACTGTGAGGGGCCCGCTGAGTTGACCCATTTCTCAAATAAGTAATCAATTGCCCATCCATTTTTTCCTAACCGGCACCCCAAACCTCCCGAGCCACGAGAAATAGGGCATGGAAGGGAGTAGGATTGTCTAGATACCAATCATTAGCTTCATTGTGAGTCTTTGTTTCAGAATTTAGTCTTTCATTACCCAAACCTGATCACACTTTATTTCTGCTACTTATAAACCAAGGAGCAAAGAGCAAATTTAGGGAAATTCTGCACAGCAGTCGTCAGGAAAATGGCATTTTCATGGTAACTTTCATTTTCCCTTAAAACGACATCTATGAGTTCTCTATAAGCAAGTGTACATCGTCTCACTCTTTTTGTTTTAATGGCTGTATGATATTTAATTGTATGGACGTACCATGCTTATTTTATCATTCTCCTGTTGACAAGCAAGTGGCTGCTATTTATTTGACATTACAAACAATAATGTAACAAGCATTTTAGTCCAATCATCTTTAAGAAAATGTATAAGATACTGAGAATTGGCACTGTTAAGTTAGAGAGTATGTGTATTTAAAGCCTTAATCTAGAGGCCAGCCTGCTGGCGTAGTGGTTGGATTTGCATGCTCCTCTTCAGCAGCCTGGGGTTCGCAGTTTTGGGTCCCTGGCATGGACACACACATGCGGCTCATCAAGCCAAGCTGTAGTGACATCCTACATACAAAACAGAGGAATATTGGCACACATGTTGGCTCAAGGCCCAGCTTCCTTACCCCACAAGAAAAAATCTTGACCTATACAAATTGCCCTTTAAAAAGATTTATATTTATACTCCCATCATCAATGTATTAAAATACATGTTTCTCCACACCCTTTCCAACCTCTAATATTATTAAAAGTTAAGTAAGTCTTTTCACTGTGTTGAGTGAAAAATTGTAGCTAATTTATAGAATAGGTATATCCTTGATCACTGTAGTTGAGTAGTTTTTCATTAATCATTTTTTCTCTTCTGTAAGCTTTCACAATTTTGTTGGGTTACAACTCCATTCTTATCTGTGTTTGCGTGCTCTTTTTCCATATGGGACACAGCACCTCACGTGTTCTTTCATCACTGATTCCCTCCTCTCTTCCTGGAATGCCTACTGTTGAAACCCCAGTTTTCCTGGGAATAGTCTTCCTATCTGTCATCTTTCACCTGTAATTTCCATGTCTTTCCCCTTTTGCTCTCCACTTTTTGTAATTTTTTTAGATCACGAATTTCTCCTTTATTAGTTCCTCTCTATTTTTCACTTTTTTTGGCGAGGAGGAGTGATTTTCATTTCAGATATTAGACTTTTAGTTACTTTTAAATATTCTTGATTTTTCAAAATAGTCTTTTTCCTCCTCAAAGGATCCCTTTCTCATGGCATCCAGTTCTTATTTTGTTGATCAAACTGTATCTTCTCAAATCTTATTGAGAATAAATACGCATTAACTTAAAAAAAAATTCTCTGTGGGAGGAATTCCAAGATGGCGCCGTGAGTAGTCCTCTTTGTCTCTCGCCCTTCGAGTCTACAATTATTTGGACACTTATCGCTTGACAAAGGATATCCAGACAGCATCTCAGGACGTCTGAGACACCCACGCGACTATACATCGGAAGGCGGACGGACTTTCCTCCGGGAGGATGTGGAAATAGGTGAAAACTCTCCGACCCCGACGGGCAGCCTAGTACCCGCAAGCGGCTTTCTTCCAACGGACGCCCCCAGAGGATCCACACACATCTAGGGCAGGAGCGAGAACACAACAGAGGAGCGACGGTGGAAACAGGTGACCAGAACCCTACTTAAACCCCCCGCAATTACTCCTAAACGCAGAGGGAAACTTTGGAGTTGCACACCTGAGCCCGCGGGGAGAGTCTCTCCCCGCCATTGGCGGGGAGACCCGGCCTGGTGCTCGGGGCGCCCGGAGGGTCCCAGAGAGAGACACGGAGGGCACGGAGGTCTCCCAGCTGCCGTTGCCCGCCCCGTGGGACTAGGGATTGCCGGAGATCTCGGAGAGGACCGGGGCGGGGGAACTTTCAAAGGCGGGTCCGGCGACCCGGAGGGGAAGCGCCGGAGCTCCGCCAGGCAGCAGACAAAACTCTCTGTCTGCTGGTAGCAGAGGGGCCACGCCCAGCATTCAGGGCTCCCGGCAGAGGCTCGGACAGAAGCCCAGAGGGCGGGGCGTCCCCCAGCTGCCGTTGCCCGCCCCGTGGGACTAGGGATTGCCGGAGATCTCGGAGAGGACGGGGGCGGGGGAACTTTCAAAGGCGGGTCCGGCGACCCGGAGGGGAAGCGCCGGAGCTCCGCCAGACAGCAGACAAAACTCTCTGTCTGCCGGTAGCAGAGGGGCCACGCTGAGCATTCAGAGCTCCCGGCAGAGGCCCGGAGAGAAGCCCAGAGGGCGGGGCGACCCCCAGCTGCCGTTGCCCACCTGGTGAGGCTAGGGATTGCCGGAGATCTCGGAGAGGACTGGGGCTGGAGAGAGTTCCAGAGACCCAGCTTAGTAGCCTAGGGGGAAACCCTACAGGCTCACAGAAGCCTTAGGGAAAGCCTCTGCACAGCACCAGTAGAAGGCACCCAGCCACCAGCCACAAGGCTGGAAGACCCCAGGGCAAAAGCAGCATAGCTAGGTGTACTAACCACAGACTGTAGAAGATGCCAATAGCTCTCCTGCGACCCATAGAGGACAAGTGAGATTTGGTGGGTGCCGACAGCAACCGAGCGACAAATAAAAGTGATCCCACCCCTGGCCGCTGGAAAAGCCCATAACACCGTTGCAGACCCCAAGGAGAGAGCGCATCTAGGTGGGCAACAACAGTAGGCACCTGCAGCCTGAAGCCCCCCGTGACGGCCCCCACGGCAGAGGAGGGAATCCAAAGGGCCACTGTGGCTACGAAGAGGGGCCCAGGCCCAGTTAGCAACTACGGACAGGGTTCCTGGTTGGTGAAGTATAAACAGCTGCTCCCCCCACCGCAGCAGCTGAAACAAGTGAAAGGAGCAACTAAACTCTATCTCCATGCGGAGGCACAAATCAACATCATCAAGCAATATGAAAAAATACATTAAATCTCCAGAACAGAAAGAAAGTAACAAATACACAGAAAACAATCCCAAAGAAAATGAGATATATAACCTAAATGATGATGACTTCAAAACAGCCATCATTAAAATACTCACTGAGTTAAGAGAGAATTCTGACCGACAACTCAACGAGTTCAGGAGCTATGTCACAAAAGAGTTTGATACGATAAAGAAGAACCAAACAGAAATACTGGAAATGAAGAACACAATAGAGGAGATTAAGAAAAATCTAGATGCTCTGAACAGTAGGGCCGATAATATGGAGGAAAGAATTAGCAATTTGGAAGATGGCAATATAGAATTGTTGCAGGCAGAGGAGGAGAGAGAAGCAAGACTTAAAAGAAATGAAGAAACTCTCCGAGAATTATCAGACACAATTAGGAGATGCAACGTAAGGATTATAGGTATACCAGAGGGAGAAGAGAAGGAGAAAGGGGCAGAAAACCTATTCAAAGAAATAATGGCTGAGAACTTCCCAAATCTGGTGAGGGAGATGGATCTTCAGGTGACAGAAGCCAATAGATCTCCAAACTTTATCAATGCAAGAAGACCAACTCCACGGCATATAGTAGTGAAGCTAGCAAAAGTCAACGACAAGGAGAAAATATTAAGGACAGCCAGGCAAAAGAAACTAACCTACAAAGGAACCCCCATCAGGCTATCAGCAGATTTCTCAGCAGAAACTTTACAGGCTAGAAGAGAGTGGAATGATATATTCAAAAATCTGAAGGACAAAAACCTACAGCCAAGAATTCTCTACCCAGCGAAAATATCCTTCAAATACGATGGAGAAATAAAAACTTTCCCAGATAAACAAAAATTAAGGGAGTTCATTGCCACAAAACCTCCTCTTCAGGAAATCCTCAGGAAAACCCTCATTCCTGAAAAATCCAAAAAAGGAAAGGGGCTACAAAACCAAGAGCAGAGGAGATAAGTAGAAGGACAACAACAGAGAGTAGCAGCTCTACATCAGAACAGATTAAACCATGGGACGAGAAACAAAGGAAACTGAAGAAAACCGGAAAACAAGACACAAAATGGTAGTGGTAGGCCCCCACGTCTCAATAATCACTCTAAATGTAAACGGATTGAACTCCCCAATCAAAAGACACAGAGTGGCAGGATGGATCAAAGAACAAGATCCAACAATATGCTGCCTCCAGGAAACACACCTCAGCCCCAAAGACAAACACAGACTCAGAGTGAAGGGATGGAGAACAATACTCCAAGCTAATAATGAACAAAAGAAAGCAGGTGTCGCTATACTAATATCAGACAAGGTAGATTTCAAAGCAAAACAGATAAAGAAAGACAAAGAGGGACAGTATATAATGATAAAAGGGACTCTCCACCAAGAAGACATAACACTTATAAATATATACGCACCCAACACAGGAGCACCAAAATTTGTAAAGCAACTCTTAATAGAACTAAAAGAAGACATCAACAACAATACAATAATAGTAGGGGACCTCAACACACCATTAACACCAATGGACAGAACATCCAGACAGAAAATCAACAAGGAAATAATAGAATTAAATGAAAAATTAGACCAGATGGACTTAATAGATATATATAGAACACTTCATCCAAAAACAGCAGGTTACACATTCTTCTCAAGTGCACATGGAACATTCTCAAGGATTGACCATATTTTGGGAACCAAAGCAAACATCAATAAATACAAGAGAGTTGAAATAATATCAAGCATCTTTTCTGATCATAACGCTATTAAACTAGAAATCAACTACAAGAAAAAAGCAGAGAAAGGTGCAAAAATGTGGAGACTAAACAACACGCTTCTCAACAAACAATGGATCATTGAAGAAATTAAAGAAGAAATCAAATATTATCTGGAGACAAATGAAAATGAGAACACGACATACCAAATCATTTGGGATGCAGCAAAAGCAGTCCTAAGAGGGAAATTCATCGCAATACAGGCTCACCTCACTAAACAAGAAAAAGCTCACGTAAGCAACCTCAAACGACACCTAACAGAACTAGAAAAAGAAGAACAAACAAGGCCCAGAGTCAGTAGAAGGAGGGAAATAATAAAAATAAGAGCAGAAATAAACGATATTGAAACAAAAAAGACAATAGAAAGGATCAATGAAACAAAGAGTTGGTTCTTCGAAAGAATTAACAAAATTGACAAACCCCTAGCCAGACTCACCAAGAAAAGAAGAGAGAAATCGCAAATTAATAAAATCAGGAATGACAGAGGAGAAATCACAACAGATACCAATGAAATACAAGAGATCATAAGAGAATACTATGAAAAACTATATGCCAACAAATTGAACAACCTGGAAGAAATGGACAAATTCCTAGACTCCTACAATCTCCCCAAACTGAATCAGGAAGAAATGGAGAATCTGAATAGACCAATCACAAGTAAGGAAATAGAAACGGTAATCAAAAACCTCCCCAAAAACAAGAGTCCAGGACCAGACGGCTTCTCTGGAGAATTCTACCAAACATTCAAAGAAGACTTAATACCTATTCTCCTCAAACTGTTCCAGAAAATTGAGAAAGATGGAGAACTCCCTAACACATTCTATGAAGCCAACATCACTCTGATCCCCAAACCTGACAAGGACAACACAAAGAAGGAGAACTACAGGCCGATATCACTGATGAACATAGATGCAAAAATCCTCAACAAAATTTTGGCAAACCGATTACAGCAATACATCAAAAAGATTATACACCATGATCAAGTGGGATTTATACCAGGGACACAGGGATGGTTCAACATCCGCAAGTCAATCAACGTGATACACTACATTAACAAAATGAAAACCAAAAACCACATGATCATCTCAATAGATGCAGAGAAAGCATTCGACAAGATCCAACACCCATTTATGATAAAAACCCTCAGTAAAATGGGTATAGATGGAAAGTACCTCAACATAATAAAGGCCATATATGATAGACCCACAGCCAACATCATACTCAATGGACAAAAGCTGAAAGCCATCCCTCTGAGGACAGGAACAAGACAAGGGTGCCCACTTTCACCACTCCTATTCAACATAGTTCTGGAGGTGCTGGCCAGAGCAATTCGGCAGGAAAAAGAAATAAAAGGAATCCAAATAGGTAACGAAGAAGTAAAACTCTCGTTGTTTGCAGACGACATGATCTTATACATAGAAAACCCCAAAGAATCCACAGAAAAACTATTAGAAATAATCAACAACTACAGCAAAGTAGCAGGGTATAAAATTAACGTGCATAAATCAGTAGCATTTCTATACACTAACAATAAACTAACAGAAAAAGAACTCAAGCACTCTATCCCATTCACAATCGCAACGAAAAGAATAAAATACCTTGGGATAAACTTAACCAAGGAAGTGAAGGATCTATACAATGAAAACTACAAGACTCTCTTGAAAGAAATAGGCGATGACATAAAGAGATGGAAAGACATCCCTTGCACATGGATTGGAAGAATAAACATAGTTAAAATGTCCATACTACCTAAAGCAATATACAGATTCAATGCTATCCCAATCAGAATCCCAAGAACATTCTTCACAGAAATTGAACAAACAATCCTAAAATTCATATGGGGCAACAAAAGACCGCGAATTGCTAAAGCAATCCTGAGCAAGAAAAACAAAGCCGGCGGAATCACAATCCCCGATTTCAAAACATACTACAAAGCTACAGTGATCAAAACAGCATGGTACTGGTACAAAAACAGGTCCACAGATCAATGGAACAGAATTGAAAGCCCAGAGATAAAACCACACATCTATGGACAGCTAATCTTCGACAAAGGAGCAGAGGGCCTACAATGGAGAAAAGAAAGTCTCTTCAACAAATGGTGCTGGGAAAACTGGACAGCCACATGCAAAAGATTGAAAATTGACCATTCTTTTTCACCACACACCAAAATAAACTCAAAATGGATCAAAGACCTAAAGATTAGGCCTGAGACAATAAGTCTTTTGGAAGAGAATATAGGCAGTACACTCTTTGACATCAGTTTCAAAAGAATCTTTTCGGACACTGTAACTCCTCAGTTGAGGGAAACAATAGAAAGAATAAACAAATGGGACTTCATCAGACTAAAGAGCTTCTTCAAGGCAAGGGAAAACAGGATTGAAACAAAAAAACAGCTCACTAATTGGGAAAAAATATTTACAAGCCACTTATCCGACAAAGGGTTAATCTCCATAATATACAAAGAACTCACACTACTTAACAACAAAAAAACAAACAACCCGATCAAAAAATGGGCAGAGGACATGAACAGACATTTCTCAAAAGAAGATATGAATATGGCCAATAGACACATGAAAAGATGTTCATCATCGCTAATCATCAGGGAAATGCAAATCAAAACTACACTAAGATATCACCTTACCCCCGTTAGATTGGCAAAAACATCCAAAACCAAGAACGACAAATGTTGGAGAGGTTGTGGAGAAAGAGGAACCCTCATACACTGTTGGTGGGAATGCAAACTGGTACAGCCACTATGGAAAACAGTATGGAGATTTCTCAAAAAGTTAAAAATAGAAATACCCTATGACCCAGCCATCCCATTACTGGGTATCTATCCTAAGAACCTGATATCAGATATCTCAAGAGTCCGTTGCACCCCTATGTTCATTGCAGCATTATTTACAATAGCCAAGACGTGGAACCAGCCTACATGCCCAGAAACTAATGATTGGATAAAGAAGATGTGGTATATATACACAATGGAATACTACTCAGCCATAAAAAAAGACGAAATTGGCCCATTCACAACAATGTGGATGGACCTCGAGGGTATTATGTTAAGCGAAATAAGTCAGTCAGAGAAAGACGAACTCTATATGACTCCACTCATAGGTGGAAATTAGTATATTGAGAAGGAGATCTGATTGGTGGTTACCAGGGAAAAGGGGGGGTGGGGGGAGGGTACGGAGGGGGAAGTGGTGTACCCACAACATGACTAACAAAAATGTACAACTGAAATCTCACAAGGTTGTAATCTATCATAACATTAATAAAAAAAAAAAAAAAAAAAAATTCTCTGTGTTTCCTCATTGAAATGACACCTATGCCAGTTCAGTTTTGTCTCTCCTACTTTTTTAAAGTGCTGATTCCCCTTAGACTTCTCCTAAGTTTATACTGACTGCTAACCCCTAATTTCCCAAAGAGAGGTGCTAGGGAGGTCCTCTTGTGGGGCAGGTAAGCAAGCGCTCAGGTGAACGGCTGAGTGTGTTCCCAGGACAGAACCCATCTGTTGTTTGCCTTGGAATTTTGTGTAAAGCGTCTCTACTCAGAAGAAGTTTCAGGGATTTCTTAATAGATTCATAGTGAGGAAATAGTGCAATTTGTATAAACTTATGAAATATTTACAAGTGGCGATTATTTTTAGGCTCAAGTTAATTATTCGTAAACTGCTGTGACTCATGTTACAAAATGTTGAGTCCATCCTTCTTTCTACATCTTTCTTTAGCTCTCACGAGTTAAGAATCTTTTCTGCTCATCACAGGAAATAAAACATTTTTTTCCTTTTCTTTCTTTTTGGATTTATATGAGATGATGGATATTAACTAAACTTATTATGGTAATCGTTTCACAATACACGTAAGTTAAATCATTATGCTGTATACTTTAAGCTTATACAGTGCTGTATATCAATTATATCTCAATAAAACCAGAAAAAAAAGAATTCTTTCTCATGTTAATTTTACCTCAATAAAACCTGAAAAGAGAGAAAGTGCTATGTACCTTTAAAAAAATACAAAAATACTTTCTGATACCGTTATGTATGGGCGTCTGGATTAAAATCAAGATTCCAGAGTTCTTCCCTGGTGCATTCCCTAAGCACCTTGAAGGAAATTTAAAGGTGCTTACAACCCTCAAGGGTTGCTTTACAGCTCCGTTGGGAAGAGATACCAGGGTCAACCTGCCTGAACCAGATCGAGCCCCACTCCAAGGGTAGTGCCCACCCAGATGCTGTGGAGATGACCAGAAAGTGCCCTTTTCCTCATCTCAATGCTGTAGTCTCTGCCCTAGCAGGGGCCTAGGCCTTATTAGCATAACACGTAATGTATGTGAGCACACGTTTTCAGACTGCACCTGCGTCAACTAATATAGGTCTCTAAATGTGATGACAAAACTTCCCATTTAAATATTCATTCCCCACCAGAAGTGAAAAGACCTGCTTACCCTTGTTCATGGAGCAACAACTTTGGAAACGATTCCACGGGGTCTCCTATTTGCTGCAAATATACTTTGCTTTGTGTGACAACTACTCCTAGTGGAGAGTCTGATTTGAACTTACCAGGGCGTGAATTCATTTTGGTTCGGTAGCAAGTTCAGCACAACAAAGCTAGGGACCTACGCCTCTTTAGAGAATGCTGCCTTTCCAGACTTCTTTCTGAATAAATGTGTTCTGTACTTAATTAACACACAGGCACACTCAGAGGAGGCTGGCACTCAGGGGACAGTGGAGGTATCATGAAACTGGTACTTACATACAAAACCAGAAGCGTTGCCAATTTACCTAACCTCTTTGTGAGGCAATTTTTTAATATGTATGTAAGATATAAAATACTTGTATTTGTTGACTCAGTTATTCTGCTTCTCAGAAATTACTCTTCAACGGGTGTAAAATTTCAATTGTGCAAGATGAACAAGTTCTAGACATCTTCTGTTCAACATTGGCCTATAGTTAGAAATGCTGTCATGTGCATTTAAAAGTTTGTTAAGAGGGGAAATCTCATGTCACATGTTCTTACCTTCTTTAATTAAAAACAAAAAGGTAAGAACAAAATTATCCTTAGAAGAATAAAATTATCCTCAGTAAATAAAAATGAAAAGTAAAATTAAATTAAAAAATGAAAAGTAAAATTACACTTTGGAAATAAAAATAGTTTGAGAAACTTTTTGAAAAAAACTAAATGTTCAAAATGGAGCAACACCATAAGAAACTATCGTACATCTACTTAAAGGGATGTTCCATATCCCTTAGGCATAATAAACATATAAGCAAATAAATATCATAAAAAAAATAATATAAAAATTTCAAGATAATTTTCTGTCTTAGAAATTACAGGATAAAGTTTTCATATGTTCGATGTAAAATTAATTGTTTTTTTTTTCTTGAGGAAGATGGCTCTAAACTAACTGCTGCCAATCCTCCTCTTTTTGCTGAGGAAGGCTGGCCCTGAGCTCATATCCATGCCCATCTTCCTCCACTTTATATGTGGGACGCCTGCCACAGCATGGCTTGCCAAGCGGTGCCATGTCCGCACCCAGGATCCGAACCAGCCAACCCAGGGCTGCCAAAGCGGAACGTGCGTACTTAACTGCTGAGCCACCAGGCCAGCCCTGTAAAATTAATTGTGAAAAATGTGTTCAAAAGCAAAAAAAGTAAAAAAGATTTTAGGATACAGTATTAAGATTATTGGTGATTTTTAAATTATTTTATCTTTTAAAAATACCTTGTCAAGTTATTGTATTACTCTTATACTTTAGATACACGTTTAAATAATAGATGAAATTGATGTACCTAAGGATAAATATATACACACATATAAACAGAAACACACTTCCATCCTAGGCAAAGACGTTCTACAGTACACTTATATTGCCTCCAGGAAGTCATAAATTTAACATAAGAAAGAGCTTCCTGAGCATTAAGATTGTAAAACATCACAGCATGTTACCCAGAGAGGTTTTGGAACCCACTTTGGGATTCATTAGAAAAGGTAAAAACTGATTTTTTTCTACCACTCTGCGGTAACTTTTGCAGTTCTGCTTGGAGACAAGGGAATGAGCATGATGGTCTCTCGAGGTCAGTTCTGAGCCATCAACTCGGTTACTTACACTTGTTTTGTTATTTTCACAGAAGCCTGCTTAGTGCAGGACCCTGAGCGATAATGATGCTTTATGGACACCAGTTGTATCCCTGGTGGGAAGAGATCCTTTAGCCATCAGATTGCTCTGGGTCGTTACAGAGCCAGTCATAACACACCTGACTGCCTTGCTTTCTGCTTTTTTCCACGCCCACCATCCACACACAGTGTCCTGCCCTCCCACTGCACCCCTAGAAGCCTCTGTGAGCTTTGATCCCTCTGTCTCATCCATCCCCCAGAGCTTCCGTGTCATCAGGAAGTCTATTTCCCCCTCATTGACAAGGTCTGATGCGGTGGGCACAGGGTGGGCAGGCTCAGTCAGCCATATCCCCATTTGTCATATCCTATGACTTTAATAATGGCCTCACCTAATCTTTTCTTCCTGTCCACACATGTGGTGGTCACTATACCCCTATAGGCTGGGCCCTGCTCAGACTCAGCTTATCCTTATCTCTTGGGTCATAGCAAATGACTTTACTGGACCCAAGGAATGGATCCTTAGAAATAGGTTCAAAAATTAAAATTCCTATGTCCAAATGAAGGGAAACTCCATTCATTAACACAGCATCTGCATCTTTCTTTTCCTTTCTTTTCTTTTGAAGGAAGATTTGCCCTGAGCCAACACCCACTGCCAATCTTCCTCTTTTGTATGTGAGCCACCATCACAGCATGGCCACTGACAGATGAGTGGTTTAGGTCCATGCCTAGGAATGTAACCAGGCCGCCTAAGGTGACCACTCCAAGCTTAACCACACTAGGCCACTGGGGCTGGCCACGTTTTTGACAGACCGAAAAATGTCCCTGGAGTCAGATGAGTAACACTAACATTACCTACAAAGACAACAGAGATGAGAACTGACCCTGGCTGTGGGGAAACAATGTTGAGCCACATTAGAGGGTGCTTGTCTAGGAAGGGTCTGATTAAATGGCTCTGTCAGGTCTAAATGCATCAGTGTGTGCTGTGGTGAAGCATGTGGGCAGTCCTTTTATGTATTTAGGAAGCAAGAGCAGGAAAGCATCAGACAATTTGTTCTCTCTTCCATCTGCTTCCTATAGACTCCTTCTGTGATTTGCCTCTACTCTGCTCCTCCTTTCTCTGAGAGCTCTGGGAACTCCCTTAAAGAATTTATTGCTACCTCCTATCTGTCAATCCAAGGCACCTGTAATGGGCACCCAAACTAGGTCAGGAGACATATCCAGGACCCTAATTCAGCTCACTTCAAGCCAGAAGACTCAAACTGTGAGCTTTTTATCTGACATGACCTTGATGTTTCTCTGAGAACACACATTTATTTCTCAGAAGCTTTCCTGGCTGCAACCTTGTCCCCTGGCTAGGACAAGGATAGAAAGCTCCTCAACAAGCTCCAGAGAAAGGTGCCTTCCTTGTGGAGGGCATATGGCTCAGTAATCTCAGATGACTATGTAAGTTTGTATGTGGAGAAAAGAGCACTCACTGGGAACTCTGGATACTGGGTTCCAGTCACAACACCGATAACAGTTGTGTTGATCCTTTGTGTAACTCCCAATGAGCACAATAGCAAAAATGCCCTTCTACACCTAAGCTTTTTGTGACAATCAGTGAGTTGTATTTGTATGAATGAGGAACTCATCCTGGGAAACAAGTGGCATGACCACAGCTGGTGAGGACATTAAACAGAGGTCATCTGCAAGACCTATTTCCAGAAGTTACTCAAGGACCTTGGTAGAAAAAGGGGTTATGATTGTAGGAGCTTTGCATGCTCTCCTCTGGTAAATTGTGTTGAACCTGGAAGAGAAGAAAGATGTGGGAGACAAACAGGATGAGAATTTGGTGTAAGACTATGGGAAAATGATAACTAATTGCCCCAACTTTTCCCTGGCTTTGCCAAGGGTCTGGTGAGTGATTGTTAGCAGTACGGGGGCATAATATGGAGGATTATAGGAAATAACTCAAGAACTGAGTTAGTACAGTGTAAAGAAAGCCCCAAAGGAGTTTCCAGGGCTAGGAGGAAAGGAGGTTGGTTTTGCTGATTAGTCACTTTTTCTCTTTATTTGAAGCCACAGGAATAAAAACAGAAGAAAAACACAGGAGAAAGAAACCATGTGTATTATAGAATGAGAGGAAGTCAGTAGGAAGATCATTTCAAGAGGATATTGTGGTAAGAGTTCTTAGCCAAAGAATAAGAACAACTGCCTCCAGCCAAAGTCAGGTGGTGGGGACCCAGTTTATTATTTCAGTTGGTCTAAACCCAAGGTCTGGGTTCATGTAATTTGAGTAGCTGGGAACCAAGCACTTGATGTACGCCTCTGAATAGAGAAATTAGTCTTATTATAGACAATCAAGACACTCCTCTGTGGTTTTTAGAAGAATGTGACATAATTCCACTGGGATACTGAAGACTGAAAATTCTGGTTAATTCTCCAGGACTAAAAGGGAGGTCATGAAACACTATTCATGAGGAAATGGACACATAGTGAGGTAAGAAATGCTTCAGTAAGGTTGAAGAGCCAGTTTGGACTGAGGAAATGTAAATGTGAACATACGTATGACTTTGAGATGGGAAAGATGAATTTAGCCAACCACCATATGCTTTTCACTGGTAGATGTGACTTCCGGAACAGACAGATGGCAAAGCCACAGAGTTTTAACACTGATGCTTTCTGTCGTCAGGATGATGAGCATCCTTTGTAACAGGGACACATGAAAATGGGTTTGAAAATGGCAAATTTAAAGCAAGAAACAACCATCTAGTCTTCCTTTTTTTTAAAAAAAAAGGCAATACAACGTACAAATAGTAAATTTTATGATATTTTTAAGAATGCTGTTTGGATGAACTATTTTCTGATTCTGTGCATATTCCAGAATGATTTTCTCTTTTACTCATAAAAGATAATTAGCCATGGAACCAAATCACTGCAACAGAATTTTCCTCTTAAAATCTAGCCTTTAATGTAGTGTAAGAGATACAAAACACAGGTCTACTTTTGCTTTTTGAAAGAATGCTTTATTTTTGTAGGTTCTGTTTTTCTTTTTGTTTATTCTTCAAATATTTCATTAAGGCATATTCAACTGCAATTCTCATTTTACTGGTTTTATATGAAAATTAGAAAACCCTATTAAGTGTCATTTTCTAATTCATAAACTATTTTAAAATTGTATTTTAACATTCTTTCTTATAAACGTTATTTTAATTGTAATGTGATAAGAAGGCAACACGATATCTATCCTCTTAGCAAATTTTTGTTTGTTTGTTTGTTTTTGTTTTTGTTTTTGGAGGAAGATTAGCCCTCAGCTAACTACTGCCAGTCCTCCTCTTTTTGCTGAAGAAGCCTGGCTCTGAGCTAACATCCGTGCCCATCTTCCTCTAGTTTATACGTGGGACGCCTACCACAGCATGGCTGCCAAGCGGTGCCATGTCCGCACCCAGGATCCGAACCAGCGAACCCCGGGCCGCCGAGAAGTGGAACGTGCGAACTTAACCTCTGCGCCACCGGGCCGGCCCTCTCTTAGCAAATTTTAAACGTGCAATTCAGTATTGTTGACTACAGGTTCAATGTTGTACAGCAGATCCCTAGAGCTTACTCATA
Organism: Equus przewalskii; assembly: GCF_037783145.1. Taxonomy (NCBI): domain Eukaryota; kingdom Metazoa; phylum Chordata; class Mammalia; order Perissodactyla; family Equidae; genus Equus; species Equus przewalskii. Next base: position 32,260,865 of record NC_091858.1, read on the forward strand.
TTATTTAACTGAAACTTTATACCTATTGATTAAAAGCTCATCATTTCCCATCCCTCCATTCCCCAATAACCACCATTCGACATTATTTCTTCTTTAAACATTTTCTGTTTTCTTCTCAGGAATACCATACCATTTAGATTGACTCTTCTCCCTCTGACTTCCATCTTACCTCTCCAATAATTTCATGCCTGTGTTTTTTTCCTTCTCAGTATGGAATGCCAACTCATGTCTGATCCTCACATATCATTAATTCAACTTGCAAGCTATCAATTTTTCCTCAATACATAAACTTTTCTTTACTGTTCCAATTCTTTTTTTTTTTCATCTTAACCTGCTATTGTTTCACTTTACCCTGTTTTGCTCTTATAGACACTTGCTTCTAATTAGTAGATGCTACTTTCTCAAAAATATGTGAGACAGAATTGTCTGCTGTTTCCTGCAGTGAATCTTTTTTTATGGGATAGCTCTTTTTCTGAGTCTTCTCAATAATATTCCCTTCCCTTTATTTTGTATTTTTTTTGTACACTCTGTATTGATTTGAGTTCAATCTCTGTTGGCAAACATGAATTCATTCTATTTATTGCGCTCCTAGTATATGGTCAGCACTGTTCAAGGTGCTAAAGAAACGGTAAAGAGCCAAACTTAGAAAACTCCTGGCTGCATGGAGCTTACATTCTAGAGGGATAAATAAAAGAGTAGAAAGAGTAAATGGCTTCACTCACCATTTATTTGAGAGCAGTAGGACCCTATCTCAGAATCACCTGGATGGCAGGTGAGTGGGAGTCCCAGCCCAACCACAACTGTACCCAGTCACTCATTTGGTCAAATAGACTGGAATTGGAAATAAAGCTCTATAGAACATTAGGCAGCAACAGCACAGCCCTGGGATTCTTCCAGCAGACCCTAATGGAAAGCTGACAAAGACATTCTCCCTCCTTGTGCCACAGATTGTTGCCTCGTTTTGGCACCTCAAGGCTCCAATGCCTTTGTGTCCATGGCTGTCAGAATAATAACAGCATCTTCTTTCAGCATACTGGAGTGGGCTCTGGTTCAGCACGCGGTCTCCATTAGGTGGCCATAGTTGACCAAATATACTTTGTTGCAAACATGGTGCTTAGATTTTACTTGCTTATGTATAATCCCCAAACAATGCCTCGAGGCAACTCTTACTGTTTCTTACCCAGATACAGAAACCGCGGTGAAAATCAATGGCCAAATTAATATTTGCTTGGGTTTCTTTTTGTTGTGTTTGTTTTTTTTGATGAGGAAGACTGGCCTTGAACTAGCATCTGTTGCTAGCCTTCCTCGCTTTCCTCTTTTTCTTTTTCTTTTCTCCCTAAAGCCCCCACACATAGCTGTATATCTTAGTTGTAGGTCATTCTAGTTCTTCTGTCTGTGATGCCACCACAGCATGGCTTGATGAGCAGTGTGTAGGTCCACGCACAGGATCCCAACAGGTGAACCCTGGGCCATCAAAGCACAGCATGCAAACTTAACCACTCAGGCATGGGGCCAGCCCCTAATGCCTGTTTTTTACATAAATGTTAATTCTCCTTTCAGGATCTAAAGTAATAGAAAGACAACTGAGTTAAGCTTGTTAAAAATGGGGCAGTGGGGGGCATTGGCCCAGTGGCACAGCAGTTAAGTTCATGTGTTCTGCTTCAGTGGCCCAGGGTTTGCTGGTTCGGATCCTAGGCCCAGACCTACGTACCGCTTATCAGGCCATGCTGTGGTAGGGGTCCCACATATAAAATAGAGGAGGATAGGCATGGATGTTAGCTCAGAGCTAATCTTCTTCTTCAAAAAAAACCAAAAATGAGACAATGTGAGGATTTGTCCTTTTGTATAGTCTTTTATAATGATTCCGGGTCACATCCTTAATGAAGATTAGAACATTGATATAAACCAACTAATGACACAGTTTCTCTTGCCTAGGAGTTCCCAGATGCTTGGCTACCAGTACTAAGGGTCTGGGAGTTAAGTGACAGCCTATGGTAACAAAGGTATGACAATGCATGATTAACACATATTATAGAGGAAAGCAGATTTAAAATTGTGATCAAATATGTGGAGATGAAGAACATTGCACTAGGAACCGAAAACCCCCATTCTGCAAGTCAGAGCCGTACAATCCTTGCAACTTTATACCTCCCTCAGCTTCCAGTTTTTAATCTGTTAAAACTGGAGTGATGATAATCGGCCCATCTAGATTATGGAATTGCTGAAGAAGAGACAAAGCTTGTGAAAGTCAATTTTTAATTATGAAAAATTCACAAAAGCAAGACATTATAATTAAATAATTCTATAAAATAACAAAGATTTTTCTATTTGATTGTCATCTGATTTCTAAGTTCCATTGAATTTTAGAGATAGAATCAAAGAATTCCATAACTTTCAGACTCTAAGCTATTTAAAATCACAACACTTCACTCTACAGATAGAGGAATCAAACCCCTAAAGAGATGAAGTATCTGGCTTCTGAACATATCAAAGTTTATAAAGATTTTTAGAGATTATTGCACTGATGATGATAGATTCTCATTTTTATAAGATTAGTGGAATATTTTTCATTTTGTTTGAAAATGTGGCTCAACTCAGTCCTCTTCTCTTACGGATTTCTAAATAATTGTCTCAGGAAAGCATTTGTCCCAAGTGCATTAAGAATCATGTATTGCCACCTGTGGACACAGAAATGGAACTGAAAGAATTTTATCTTGATTCCATAAGTAAAATCAGAGTGTTCTATTTTATATGGTGGGGGTAGAATAGTTTGTGTGTGCTTATGTATGTGTCCTTAGCATCACCACTGATCACATTGGTTAAAACACCTGCAGGCTGTTCAAAGACCTGGTTCTTGGACTTGTAATTAACCATCCTTGTGTCCTCTGCTGAGTCAATTTCTCTAAAATGAGAGGGATTTTAATAACACAATCCTTAATGGTTCCTTGCTGTACTGATATATGGTTTCAAAAATCCTTAAGGTTTTCTTTTTTTGTTGTAGTAAAATATACATAACACAAAATTTACCATTTTAACAATTTCAAAGCATAAAGTTCAGTGGCATGAAGTACTTTCACGATGTTGTGCAACCATCACCACTACCTAGTTCCAGAACTTATCCATCGTCCCATACGGAAATGTCCATTAAGCAGACACTCTCCATTGCCCTCTCCCTGGCCCCCAGCAACCAGTAATCTACTTTCTATCCCTTTGGATTTGCCAGTTTTGCTCATTTCACACAATGGAATCGTACAATATGTGGTCCCTTGGCGTCTGGCTTATTTCACTTGACAGAATGTTTCCAAGGTTCATTCATGTGATAGCATGTATCACTACTTCATTCCTTTTTATGACTGAATAATACTTCATTATAGGGCTATACCACTATTTGTTTACCCAATCATCAGTCAATGGACATCTGTGTATTTCTACTTTTAGTGTACTGTAAATAGTGATGCTATGAACATTCACGTACACGTTTTTACTTGAATAAATAAAATATGTATTTGCTAGGTCATATGATAACTCGTTCAACTTATCGAGAACCACTAAACATTTCTACAGTGGCTGTGCCACTTTACTTTCCCATCAGCAATGTATGAGGGTTCCAATTTCTCCACAGCCTTACCATTATTTGTTATTTTCCATTCTGTTGCTGTTATTGTTTTGTTTTCTTATGGCCATTCATGTGCATGTGAATTGATATTTCTTTGTGACTTCAGTTGCATTTCCCTAATGACTAAGGATGTTGAGCATCTTTTCATGTGATTATTGGCAATTTGTATTTCTTCTTTATAGAAATATCTACCCAAGTTCTTTGCCCATTTTTTAATGAGACTGTCTAATTGTTGTTGTCATATCAAAGTTTTATTTTAATATATTAAAATGTTTTACTGCTATCAAATGTTTGCAAACCCGAGGGTATCTTTTAACTTTCCTTATAGTTTCTTCAATTCCTGAGTATAATGCACATCAGAATAATTACCTTCTGTATTGGGACAAACTGAGCTTTAGTTCCTTTCCACCCTGTAATTATACAAACCTATGAACCTACGACCAGACTAATGAGACTATTCACTGGGCTTGATTTTCTAGTTGGTCTTCCTTTGGAATGGCATGCCTGATCCCCAAAACTATTTATAAAATTCTTCCTTAGTGGTTACATTCCAAGTCTGTGCCTTGGAAACAGATTCAGGTATGGAGGAAAATGTGGGTGATAAATCCTGATACTATTAATTTATTTCTTCCCCAAATGAGCTTATTTTCCAACATAGCTCACAAAATTTCAAAACTTTACAGAACACTATTTCCAAACTTTAATTGCACAATGATCGATCAGTGGTCACACTGCTAGAAAAAAATACACTAACCACTTACCTTAAACCCTTTCTGAATCACGTGAGTATAGATAGCAAGAATGAACTCAAAGTATAAAACATACTTTTTATTGTCTAGTCTACCAAGGTGACTTTTAAATAATGCTCCATACATTTGGATATATGCACTGTAGTGCTTTTATCAAATGATATTTCTTGCATCTTATGTGACACTTTCTCCATCCGCAGAGGTGCATTCAGAGTTATGATTCTTCAATGGGACCCTCAAACTTAGGATGTATTCTTGGTGTGGAAGCCAGTTTTCTCAAGGGTTGAGTCAAACTGCGTATGCTTTTTTTTTTTTACATTGGAGGATTTCAGAGATGTGTTCACAACAAATGCTTCATAGAAAAAGAATTTCAATTTTTAAGAGATTTATTATTGACTCTTTCACCCTCACACATACACACACATCTTCGTATCTATTTTATAATGACTTAGTTCGTCGTTACCTACAGAGTGAACTTTCGTTGGCAAAAAGAGAAAAGCTGCTTTTTGTCCCCAAATGATTTCTCCCAAAGTGCTATTTTCATAGGTGTTTTTAGAAGGTATGGAAAGGTCAGTGAATCAGGATATCCTTTATTAGGATTCTCTGTCTACTTAATCTTTCTAGACTTGGAATCTCCAAAATGAACCCGTGGCCCTCACCTCTTCAGAATGCCCACATTGTTCACCTGGGCCCTTGTTCACCTCCATAAATCTGGAGCCACTACCTGACTTCTCTTTGTTAAATTCCATTTTCTAGGTAAGACTCATGGACAAATATGTTTGTTGCAGACTGTTTAAATAAGGCTGGACACCAACTACAAGAAATATTATGCAGCTGTTATAAAAAATGATGACGCTCTCCATGTACCTATTTAAAAAATCTCCAAGAGGTGTCATATTTTAAAAAAAAAAGGCAAGTCCAGAATAAGATGCATAGTCTGTTGTTATTTATACAAAAAGAGAGGACATAAATTCCTATGTCCTTATGTATATGTAGAAAACCTCTGGAAGGACTGATAAGAAACTAGTAAGCTGTGAGGAAGGCCTGGGAGACAGGATGGAAAGAAGATTTGCTTTTCACTTCAAAGCAAATTTTAGAAGAAATAAATCTAATGATGCTAGGACTAAAATGAAGCAGGGGAAAAACCTGTAGCCATGTCCCCTGGGCATTTTAGCCTCAGTATTGTGTAAACCTGCATGGAAAGCCGTCCTTCCACACCCTGCTGTAGTGCCACCCCCTTATGAAGACTTGCCTTTTGTCCCCCCCCCAGGTGGCTCTCCATCCTGCACCCACAGCGCCCTCCAGAGCTCTCCCAGCACAGCACCCTGGTCGGGCTCCCTGTGTCTCCCCTGGACCGCCACCCCCTCAAGTCAACAAAACTTTGTTGAGTGAGAGAAGAGTCACTCTTTCCCCAAAGTAGACAATTTCTTGACTTTCAATAGTAGATTAGACTTGCCAAATTTTTAATATAATACTGTATGTTGTATCCATCGTTTTTCTTTTTTTGTCCATGATGTTTATGAGGTACATCCGTGTTGTATGCACCTGCAGTTGAGAGTTTTTTGTTTTCCTTGCCATGGGGAAATACATTATTTGTTTCATCACTATGTTTTAATACACTATTTGGGTTGGGTTCTGTTGATGCCTGTAATGAGTGATGCTACAATGAACATTCTTGTACATGTCTCTCGGTCCCCGTGGGCCTACGTCTGTTGGGTATCACCTGGGCGTGTATCCAGGTGTCCAACTTTGGTGGACACTGCCCAGCCAAAAAGCTCTTTGAAGGCAGGGAACATGTCTTTGCACATCTCTATCTCTATCAACTAACACAGCACCTGGTGCTAAGTATCCATTCACCCCTGTTGGATCTCTTTCCACTTCAACCTTGTTATGCTGAGTTATTGATCAAGCCTTGCTTCTCTGAATACCAAGAAGCCTGTCTATTTTTAGGCAGAAATAAAGAGTATCCAGTACCTTCTGCCCACAGCCTTACTCAGTAGACCAGATAAATGTGCTCATCTCTGATTAGTGTTCCCAAAAAACTATAAATGTCCCATTTTGCGTGCCCTCTCCACTCCACTTCACTCTTTGATCAGATTTGCTTTTCAGCACAGGAGGGCTGGGAGATCCGAGAGAACCTTAAAACATGAAGGTTCTCTTTCTTTTCGCCATTCTCTTCTGTTTGGTCCAAATGAACTCAGGTAAATGTCTCTTGGCCACTGTGGAAAGCTGCTCTCAGACAGTCAAGATGAACTGGGAGAGACTGGGAGAGCCAGAAATTCCACTGATGTGTGTGTCTGTGTGTGGGGTGGGAGTGTGTCTGTGTGTTGTTAGTGGGTGCAGGTGACCTCAGCTCTGGGTCTCAGCTCTGGACCATTTTAATCTCCCCTGTGAAGAGTTTTTAAAAGCTAAATATGAGTTATCAGGGTGATAACACAAGACAGAGGGGCAGATTTGCTCCGATAGAAATAGGAAGAACTGACTGCAGTCTGAAAAAAGTTTTCAAAAGGAAATGATAGCATTTGTCATTTCGACAAATGTCAGAGCTGGAAGGGTGTAGGGGTTTTCTATGGCAGCCCCATACTCTACAGGGAGAAGAAACTAAGCTCCCGAGGAAGCAAGTACACACTGCTATGCAATTAATAATTATCGTCATAGTAGCTGTCCACACTTAGAATAGTATTACTCCAGCTTTCACACATAGCTTGTGTGCTACAGATGAGAAACTGAGGAATCACCAGTTAAATGAATTGTCCAAGGAGAAATAATTAGGTCTTGGAAGAAGTAAAACTAGGACTCAGGTCTGCAGATCCCTAGGTTTGTGGTTCTGCCACCTCCACTAGATGGGGAGCCCATCTCTTCACTTCACTGTCCCCTCCAAGCCACAACAGAGCTGAAACGGTATGGGATCATGGCGTAGGTTCCACTTGTTGCTGAGCTGTTGTGCAAGGTTGTTTTTCAAATCATGCAAGACCAACAGTGTGGGCGTTTTGTGTGGTTATTTTGTTTGTTTTTCAGTCACGGTAAATGGCATTTGCAGACTTGACATATGACCTTTCTTTCAACCATCTCATTCCAAAATAGAAAATGCTTTCTTTTTTTAGTTGAGATTTAATTGGCATATAGCATCATATTAGTTTCAGGTGTACAACATAATGATTGTATATTTGTATATATTGCAAAATGATCACCACAATATATCTAATTAACACCTATCACCAAACATAGTTACATTTTTTTTCTTGTGACAAATAGAAATGCTTTCCTTATGGGATCATTAGGTGGTTGTACTTGACCCACAAGTCCACAAGTCATGCTGAAAAGAAAGATTTTATTTTCTTCTTTTCATGGCAGGATATAAAACTGAAAATTGGGCCACAAGCTGAGAATCACAAGTATTTCCAATTTTTCTAGAGACAAGGACCCACCCCTCCATCATTCCACTCTGTCCCCCACAATTCCCTTCACTTTCCCCTAGTGCATTAACTCAAGTCTATCACTAGGAAGCTTGAGAACCCTGTTATAATATAAAAATATAGAATAAAATATACATCCTCTTGGCAAAATTTTGAGGTGAAGACTGTTGTTTCTGTTTTAAAGCTAAGAAACTGAAGATGAGTTACACTGGAACTTGCCCAAAGATACATAACTTTGTAAGAGTATGGCAAACATTTGGAGTTGGGCTGTGGGCTGGGGTTATCCTTTTGACTCCAAGCTCTGTGAATTAAACATCCACTCTATTCTATTGTATCAATAGGAGATATTCCACCTGGAATTAGAAATATTATCTGCCTTATGCAACATGGAACCTGCAGACTTTTCTTCTGCCGTTCTGGTGAGAAAAAGGGCGAAATCTGCTCCGATCCCTGGAATAGGTGCTGTGTACCCAATGCAACGGGAGAAAAGAATGATAAACCAGAGACAAACAGTGAATCTGGAACCTAAAATGTAAGCTTCCAGAAGGCGGGAGGGATCCTGAAGTGTCCCAAGGGCTTAGAATAATGTGTGGCTTGTAGAAGGTGCTCAATAAACACTTGTTGAACGAATCCAGCACCAAGGGTGGAGGTCTGATGAAAGAGCTTTCTTAAAAGCTTACTTACTTTTCCTTCTGTCTGTTTTTTTAAAGAGTCTCAGAATTTTGTAACATTCTACCTCCTTTCCCTATTCCAGGGAGTATCTCTTACCTACTCACAGATGAGGGTGGGCCAGAAACCAGGCTTCAAAGGTTGCTGGTCTAGACATCCAAGACCCCATCGCAGCCTACCATGTGGGTGTAGAATCAGTACATCATCAGTGATCCTAGGTGGGTTCTCTATCACGTGAAGCTAGGAGAGAGACCCCTCCCGCCTCCGTCCTCCCTGGCATGATCAGGTGAGAGCCTGTTAGGAACCCACAGCAGAGTCCAGAACTGGCCAGGAGGGGACATGCACAAGGCCCTAAACTACACTGTTAACATTTTTCTAATGGAAACATTTTCTAGTCGAAATTGGGCCTGGTCTGTCTTCCTCGAGGAAAATGGGAAGTTTCTCTGAAAGGAGCATTTGCATACCCCAGTCAGAAATGGTAGAAAATAGGCAGTCACAGTGTGGTCTGGCACAAAAGAGGCTCCACAGTGTTTGCTGAGCCCAGGGGAGGCAAATATGAAGGGAAGGGAATGAAGCGGGATAGGGGGAACGTCCAGGCTGCTATCAGTGGCCAGCACTGGAGTTGATCTGATCCCTTGCTGTATCCTGTGACAATCACCTCTATGGGGTGCAGGGAGGAAGCCCACAGGGACCCACAGAGACCTGAATGCCCAGGGACCTGGATTCAGTTTCTTGCTCTGCCTCTCTGATATATTGGGCAAGTTACTTCATCTCCATAGCATCCATTTCCTTATTTTTTAAATTATCTGGTGGAAATTGGTCCTAAAAAGCTCTAGTATGGTTCTAAGACCATGTGAAGCCTCAAATGGCTGACCACTTTTCAAAACCGGAAATGACCTTGGAAAGGCAGGCAGCTGTCAATACCAATACTTACCACCAGAGGGCGCGCCGCCACCTTCAATGCCTGCAAACTCAGTTATGGTAAAGGATTATGAAGCTGGACCCATGGCTAAGAGAGCAGCAACTGGGAATAAAAGCGGAGTTGAGAACAAAGGGAGACTGAATAACTTGACACCTCTAGCCTGCTTTTCTTGGCATTAATTAAATTATAATGCCTCATTCATTTCTGCCCTGCATGGTGTACTAATATAAATTTATGGAAATGAATTGAATTGAATCCAGACTGAATCAACCAGGATATTTATTAAGGCATCACTGTGCTTCTCTTCTTATTTGGGAGGAGGGCCAGGCCATCAGCAGAGCTGTGGATCCTGAAAGCTGAGTCTGACTGCTTCCTGCTGCTGCCTGTCTTCTGGAGTTTTGACGCCAACTGTGGCCCAGCGCTGAGCACCTTCAGCTGTCGGAGCCAGCTCAGGCCTGCAGAAACACGGAAGGCTCGGAGGAGGATCCGTGGGTTCTGAGCCAGCTCTGCCACTCCCAGTTCTCCGTGGACTGCCTCCCTGGGGGCTTATGGAAGAGACGCAGATAGGATAGTAACCACACATACAAACAGAAAGCAGTGGTTGCCTTCACTCCACTCTGCTCCTGGATTCCAGATCTGTTTTCAACTTGGGGATTTGCCTGCCTTTTCCTTGCTCTGAGAAGCCTCCAGTGCATGGTCAGGGGCAGCTAGCAGGAAGTTCAGGCAGATCCAGGACGTTGGTAAGCCTCTTCTCTTGGTGGAACTGGCGCTGGGAGCGTGAACCCTCCACTGACTGGAGGAGGGGCTGGTGGTGGTTTGAGGCGCCGGGGAGCCAGCTGGAGCAGAGAGGGCAGGCTGGGTCCAACAACAGTCTGGTATTTTATACTTGGCAAGTATTTATACTCCCCTGTAGCTCCTTTTTCTGAGACGAGTGTAATTATCCCCCCTGTACCTCTCGGAACTTCTTCTCCTGAGATGACTCAGTGAGTAAATAGGATGACAGAGGCCTTCCCTCCCCAAACTCAAATGGGCCCAAATGTCCCCTCCACTCGTAACCTTCCCTGGCCCTCTCCCCTGTGCCCTGCCCGGAAGGTCAACGGCTGTAGCTCTGTGCCCCTCAGGCTCTTTGGTGCCTCCCTATTATGGCACCTGTCCCTGGACTGCCACTGTTCAGTATGTGTCTATATCTCCTGCTGGACTTCGAAATCCTCAAGGCAGTCCTGCCTCCTCCTCGTATTTATACCTTTTAGTGACAACCAAGCACAAGCAATATGAATTAGAGGGAGGATAAGTCACTTAATGCAAGCCTCAAACACAGATCTTCTTCAATACCACTGCTGTCCTTTCTGATCCCAGGGCGGAACGTGGGGTCACCACGGAACTCTGGACACCCCACTCTGCCCATTGCCACATTCTCGTCACAGCCTGAAGCCTACATCCTCAACTCTTCTCTCCTGACTGGCTAGGAAGTAGGACCAAGCCCGGCTGCCCCTGTGCTGTTACATAGCCTCACAACTGAGGCTGTCACTCCCTCATTCTCTGGGAGTTTAGTGGCTCCCTCCCCCATGACCTGGGCAGCAGAAGTAAAGGAGGGAGCGAGGGTCTGAGAGCCATGAAGAGTGCCCGTGGATCCCGTCTCCACAACAAGCATTTGCCTGCTGTCCCCTGACCCTCAGTCACAAAATCTTAGACAAAAAAGGGACCCAAGAGATCCTTTAGCAAAATCATCCCCTCTGACAGACAATGCGTGGTCATGGAAAAACTCCGATGAGGAATCAGAGCTCCTGGGTTCTAGTCCTAAACAGGCCATGCTGGTCGGCCTCCCTGAGCCTCAGGCTCCTCATTTGAAATTTGGGCAGAAGTTTTGTATTTACCGTTTTCGAATAACAAAACGTCCATGAAATTCTTTGCAAATGATAGAGTACTGGGACTAGATGGGTGAGTAATTCTATCTAATGTTTGAGTCTTCTTGATTCAAATAAGATGTGGCAAAAGTGATCTGAGGTTGTATTTCAATGTGAAAATGGCACACATCCCATTCGAATACCTACAGGTGGAGTGATTTAATAATCAAAATACTCACGTGCATGTACACATTTATACAAGGTCTTTCTCTACACAATCATAGCCTGAATGGGCTTTGAAAACACCCGTAGATCAAACAGCCCCCACGTAAGTTCGATGTCTGTTATCTTCTGGAGTTTATCTGGGCTCTTCAGATGAAGGCCCTGGCCTCCCCATGTCTTGGGATCTTTGAGCACAGATAAGCTGCAGAGAAAAGTGAGGTGCTTGTTCCATCACTTGCCTCTGAAGATCGCACCCCATGACAATATCGTGCTGGGGATGGGCACACGCTAATGTCACTGAAAATCCCTCTAGGCCAAACCCTACCTCCTCACACTGGGTGTAGTCAGGCAGCATAGCCCTCCCAGAGCCATTATCCGCCATCAAAATCTCACACTCTCCGTGGAGACACTGCAACAATAAAGGGATGAGGTGAGTTTTTAACAAAACAAACAAGAAAATCCTTCAAAATAGTTCTCTAGGGAGACCATAGGCCACATGCTCTAACAACCATATTGCAATAGCTCAACCTTCCCAATTCCTCTTCTGGAACTGCCTTTGGAATCTTCCTCCATGAAATACAAACCACGCCGTCTTTTCAGAAAGAATTTACTTTAGCACCATCATGTATTTAGCAGCCGAGGCCCCTGCAAGTTCAGAAATCTACCCATGGTCCCGGGTCCTGGCTACATCCCTTAATCGAGGGAGAAGTAGGCATTCTCCAGTCTCAGAAGATTGAGACGGCATGTCTGCAATCCCGGCCATCCTCGGGGTGGCTGGATGTCAGAGGAACCTGCGGTTTCCAGGTTTCCTCCCCGTGGGACACGAAGTAGTAACACTTCACCTGCAGGTTATTCCACACGTGGCTACACCGGAGACTGTCACACTTCTCCCCTGCAGGGAAACATGTGCCTGTCCCAGGTAAGTCAGAGAATTCTCACAGGGGAGTGGCCTGCTCCCCAACAGGCCAACCAGAGCTTGGTGGCCACCATGGGCGTCCAGGGGCTGAAGCCGAGGGACCCAGGTATGTTCTCAAGATTTACCTGGAAATACCACCTCTACCAGCTACTTGGTGGTTCCTGAATGCTTCCTCTGCTCCAGCTTCTGTGCCAAGTACTTGACATACATTTATCTCAGTTAATCTATGTAGGCAGCAGGCATGGGTATGTCCACAACACAGATGAGACATCTAAAGCTCAGAGGTGTGAAGCTACTAACCCAGAGCCACACAGCTTCTAAGGGAGGAAGCTCTGTTCACAGCTGCCAAGGAGCCAGCGAGGACTTTTATTATGCCTATTTTAGGGTTTCAGAGTTTTGCCTGAGGCCATGCAATTTGAGGGTGGACCCAGATAGGGCCCCTGTCTGGCCCGCTTCCCCTGATCCGAATCCCCCCATCCTATAATATACAGAGGAAACAGTGCTCACATGGTGTCACCTCTAGCTCTCCCTTTCTTAATAAATAACGATGTGAGAATCAGCGTGGTCACAATAATGTTGGTAGAAGACCATAGATTACGGATCGCTTTTCATATTCTTCATATCACACACCTGATCTGTAGTGAGGTGTGTATTATCATCCAGATTTTGAGACAAGAAAGCAGATGCGATCGGAGCTTCCTTCTCCTGCCCTTTGGCGGGAATATGTGAGAGGAGTTTGGGGTTTCTGCCAAGTCTCCTGCATTCCTAGACTTGGGCCTGGAATGAAATGAGTTATGGGTTTTATGCTTCAACAGCACCCATGAGGGGAGTCAGCTCAATGTATTGAAGAGCTCACCCCAAGACTAAGAGATCCCCTAGCAGATGAAGGACCATTGGCCTACCTTGGAGGGAGGGAAGCAGACAGGATCTGACAAGACGGTCCTGGGAAAGTTGGGAGATCCACTTCTGCTAGAACCTTGGATGTTGGGAGCATCTGATGGATAGTCTTTACATTTAAAAATCTCCATCCCTCTGTCCCATGTTAGCACGAGCAGGCTTCACCCCTTACACTGGAATGTCCAAGGAGAGGTTTGAATCTGTTGTTTGTATTTCTCTGCTTGAAAACCTGAAAGGACCTGGAGAGGTGGAAACTCTGGCTGGAGCCAGCTATAGAGGCCTTGACTGTGGCCTTCTCGTATGTTGGGACTCTTCAGGGGTCAGTGTTCCACTGCAACACAGGGCAGGGAAGGGAGAAGATGATGCTTGAGCAGAGGACCATCCCCTCAGGCAGCCAAGGCAGGCAGCTGCTCTCCTGGCCACAGGGTGTGTCTGCATGTCTGCACAGCACAGGATGGTGGAAGAAGGAAAATGTGAACTTGATGTAACCAGGTTGATTCTCTGGGGCCCTGGGGAATGGGGCTTCATCCAGCAGGTAGCTGGTAGAGCAAAGGATAGAAAATGACAGTGAGAAGCAGTGATGTCTCCGGGAGCACAGGGCATCTGCAGGGAGCAGAGACGAGCCAGCCCCTGGGCAAGAGCTCAGCAACAGGCTTGGGTCTACGAGTGGGACAGAGGAGTCAGCACCAGGCCAGCTGGCCTGCAGGGAGGGCAGGAGCTCTCGGCCAAGCCACGGCAGCCAGACTGAATGCTCTGAAGGACTGACCAGCATTGACTGTGCAAGACTCATCCACAGCTGCTGCTTCATGGTGAACCCGAATGCCCTGCGGTGGCCTCCGATGTCCCTTATGTGAACCCCTTGATAAGCTCCCAGGCTGCACCCATCTCCTCCTTAAGCTCCAGCCAGCCAGAGCTATCTTAAAATTCCCCAGCTCCCTTTGTTCTTTTAATTCCCAGATCTTGCACATCTGTTTCCCGGGCCCCAGACACCGATCACCCTTTTACTGAATTCACCCCTCCAGTCTCAGCTAAGGCTACACTTTCTCGGGGAGGCTGGCAGGAGTCACAGTGTGTGGACTGGGTGCCCCTCCTGTGCTCCCTTAGCCAACTATGCATCACTTTTCTCCTTGTCTGTCATGCTCTCCTGCCTCCTTGACAGCCCAGGGCCTCTGTCTATACACCACTTTTTCTTGAACATTTAGTTCCATGTCTCCTGTATATCTGTGGAAGGAAGGAAGGGAGGGAAAAAAAAGGAAGAAATAAGGAAAGGAAGTTAAGAGTGAGCCCAGTGGGTGGCATCTGGAAGGGTGGCTTAGACCAGCCCCTATGAAAATGTGGGGCAACTCAAGGGGCCCTGTCCTCTCCCTGTATCCCAACTGCCTCAGGGATGGGGGAGCGGAGGTGGGGGCCTGTGGAGGGAAGAACCAGCTGTGAGGCTGTGTAGGGGGCAGCAAATGGACAGCAGGACCAACTCAGACTTTCCACGGGATAGTCAAGGGCGGGTGTAGAACCTGGAGGCAGGAAACCTTTCTGTCATTGCTGTTCTTCTCCATCTCTTCCTTGAATGAAGAGCTCTCTGTCTATCCAATTCCGTTCATAAGACTCATGGTGTCCTCCTTCCTCGTGAGCAAAACACCGCAAATGCCAGAATGTCTGGGAGAAAAGGCAGGAGCAGAACAGAGGTGTCAGGGATGCAAATTCACAGGGTGACCCAGAGGAAGGGCTGGTCCTTTCCCAGCAGACTGAGGCCATGGGATGAGCCAGCCTGGGGCCCTCTGGAATTTACATCTGCCCGACCAGCTGATAGCAGAGTCATAGTGACTCAGGGAACTGGATGTTCAGGTGTGATGTCTGACGCTAGGTGTGGTGCATGTCACAGGTGAGGATGATGGAAGGAACTGGAAAAGCTGCACATTTCACTTTATTGTTGTCACTGTATTGCTACAGGGAGGGACCTGGAAGAGAACAGACGTTAAGAAGTTGCCAGGCAAGGTTTATGTCTCTAAGCCAGGTGAGTGCCCTCACCTGTGAGAAATCATCTTCTACTGTGGTTCTCAGTGCCATCTTGGCAGTTTTTAAGAATTGCATATTATGCCCAGCCCGGGCACCGCCTATAAGGATCTTACTGACTTGACTGCAGTGGATCCTGAGCTGTTTTTCTAAAAGTACCTGAGTGAAGCTACTGGGCATCCAGAGCTGAGAGCCACTCCCTCAGGGAGAGGCTCGTGGCTCCTCCTGAGCCCTCTGCAGCAGCTCTGCTGTGGGCTGTGGCCTCCTGCTGCGGTCACCGCCATGCAATAGGTGATGTCCTTTCTCCAGAAGCACACAGAGAGGGCTTACAGTGGACCTCGAGGGGCTCACCTTCTCCACCACACTCCTGCACCAGACCTTTCAGATACAAATGGAATGTTTTACTGAAGGTTTTGGAAAATTTATCCGAGAAGAACAAAAAATTAAAGTCTGGTGAATAAATACTTTGCTCAGATTCCAGCAGGAAAGCCCCTTTGCTCAGACACTTTTAAAAGCTGGTCTTTGCCCAGTGTGTTCCTCCTGTTCCTGTCTCAGTCTCCTGCCCCCAGTTGACCTTCTCCTTTAACTCGCCATCTAGCTCTCCCCAACTCCGGCTACAGTGAGGACTATCACTCTAGTGACCCACCACCTCTTCCCATTCAACCAAAGGCTAGAGTGTCCACTTAGGATAGCAGGATAATACGGGGTGTCTGGTGACGCTCCAGCTCCAGAGAACATCACACTGGGAGGGGCTGAGATCTCCAAGTTGCCCTTGTCTAGGATGGGCATGGGTCCAACTCCTCATGCAGGCATCCTTCATGCACGCTCAGCAGAGTGACTACGTAAAGGTCCTTTCTTTAGCTCCTAAACCTTTTAGATGGAACATCTGTACAGCTGCCCCGGGCAGGCATCAGGTTTGGAGGATTGTACCATCTTAACTCATTGTGAAGAGGGAAATATTTCCCTAATTACTAAGATGTCTCTCACTTCCCCAGAGTCAGGAACCCATTGTTCAGCAAAGTACCATTCAGTTTCTTTCCTGCTCCACCTCGATGCCCGCAGGGATCATTCAGGAGCGCCTCACCTCCTTTTGTATCCCAGGAGGGGCTGGAGCTGGATTCTTCTAGTTAAGATTCAGTCAAATGGCTGTGTCTTCCTGGAGAAGATGAACAGGGTGGACAGGGAAGTTGGGACATTCCAAAAAGAACAAATAAAATACGGGGTAGAAAAATGAATAGCCATCTTCTTTATTTGCCTATGATGAAATAAAAATAGATTTCTCACACTAGAGAAAAGAGCTTTTACCTTTGTAAGAGACTGTCCCCAAAGGATGGCAAAATGCCAATAACCACCTCTGTGCTCTTGCTTGTGTGAAATACAAATAGAGCTTGAGAAAAGGGCAGGAGGATATTGACTTCCACTCCCACCACGTTCTGCCTCCAAAAAACAGATGAAGAGATTCCAATATCTTGGGGAAGAAAAACTGAAACACATTTTTGGCTAATAGCTTGACTTAAAAAAGATGCCCAATTTTGAGGCTGAATTAATGAGCAACAATTTGATGGTGTTGATACTCTTGACTATGAGATCTGAGATCTGAATCTATAGAAAAATTAAAAAAAAAATATTTCATTGGCTTTAGAAAGTTTAATAAATAGATTTCTTTTTCTATGCATATAATCATGTGTACATTTTCCCTTTCAAAGATGAGAATTGATCTTATAATTATTTACAAATGAAAATTGAATAAGTTGTTCTAGCAGAATCTCAGTTCTAGAAGGGCGATGGGAGAGGTAAGAAGGATAAGAAAAGATGTAAAGAAATGAGGCAGTGCTTCTTGAATTTCTAACACTCAGAGACTAAAAGTAAAATAATTAGTCATTTTCTTAATTTTTATACTCTGCAAAATGAATATTTTTTCCCACGATTTCCCTAATGGATAGCTTATTTCAAGCTTAGAAACCAAAGTAAGAAGGTGAAGTACCACATAACATCCACCACAAGTTTTGACTGACTTTTTAAAGAGTCTAATATCCATAGTAAGGAAATTTTCTTTTTAACATACAGTCAGTTTTATTTTATTTTTTTCCTTCCTTTCCCCAAAGCCCCCCCAGTGCATAGTTCTATATTCTAGTTGTAGGTTCTTTGCTCTGCTATGTTGGATGCCACCTTAGCAAGGTTTGATGAGCGATGCTAGGTCCACGCCCAGGATCCCCACTGGCGAAACCCTGGGCCACAGAAGTGGAACTCGCAAGCTTGACCGCTTAGCCATGGGGCCGGCCCCAGGAAGAAAATTTTTTTATATACTTTTACTTATTGGGAAAGCAGATGGAAAAACACAAGCAAGCAAATGGAAGGAAGAGGGATGGAGGTCATGGACCTGCTCTGCCTGTGGTCTCCAGCATGTCCTGACTTTGGTTCCCACCCAGCAGCCTGGGTGATCTGCTCTGCACCCAGTGTACTTCCTACGCAAGTCCCTCCCAGGACTCCTCTCTCAGCAGTTAGGCCACCATATTTCATGGATTCTCAATGTTCATTTTTCCTTATTTTCATATTTTTGAAACAGGCAGGCATCTTACAGACCTTGTTGGCCAGACAGCAGTTGTAACAATTGTCACCTCCTGTCCACCTGCAAACACAGCTGTTATTCCAGGTGGCAGGTGGCGTGGCTAAAACCCATCAGCTCTTCAATCTCCCATCCAATAACCATATAAGGGCCATTTGGGGAAGGAGGTATGAGCTCTGGCTTTTGAAGGGAAACTTTCTGTTGACACCTTGTTTTAAGATACAGAAAAGGTCATCATTAAAATTTGCATAATGGGTGTCAATGTCCTTGAAAAAAGTCAGGTTAAGCAGTCTCAAAAGAATTGTTTCATTAACACTCCTTTTGATGTGGAAACTTTATTTACTTACCTTTTCACTTATACAAAAGCATAAAATATAACAAGTAATTACATCTAAATAAGTCTCAAAGAGCTCATTCAATAAATATAAAGTTAAAATTCCATGTGATAGAAAGACTTTGTTCATAGTTTAATTAACATTTTTATTAATGCATTAAAAATGCATTTCACATTTGATGGCCTCTGTGGAGGCAAGAAGAGTGAGAACAGGGACCCGTGTCTGAAGGAAGACTCCAGCTCAGAACCACCTCCCGAGAAATCTCCCATCTATCTAATCCAGATAATTAGTCTCTTACTAATGGGTGGGACATTGACTAAGGGTTGGCAGTTCAGGTTCAAATATAAACCCAGACCAGCTTGCTCAAGTGTTCATTCCTGTCTGCCAGGAAGTCCGAATGACTGGAACCCTCTTCCGAGAGACTGCCCAAGACCTTGGTTAATCCCAATTACTGGCTTGTGTCTCTAGTCTCCTCCAGAAGTTCAGGGAAACAATAAAGGGCTTTAATCTGGATTCTAAATAAATATTCTGCTGAAGGTGAAAATTCTTGAGGAAAGTCAGGAGGGGCAGCCCAATATTTCACTTCTCTCCAGAATCCCCACGGTCTGAAAAACTGGTCCTGGGTCACCGCCTCTCTAGACAAGTTTGAAATTTGTGTTCAAGGTTAGAGAAAAAGAAAGGAAGAAGATACTTACCAAGAAAAAAAAAAGGAAAGCTAAAGCTGTGAGCTAGTGGTGTGTGAATTATCTAGATAGAGGGGATCCTTCTGTTACAGGCTCTTAACATCAGCCCTGATATCAGTTCCCCACATTGAACCCAGTGTATATGGGGTTAAAACTAAAACCCACCACCCTCTTTCCTGCTTCTCTAGCTCCACTCATATGTAAATACCTGTTTCTCTAAACTTGGACTCTTTGAGCTTTACAACTAAATGGGAGTTACAAATTGTTAAAAGCCCAGGTGGCCTGGAGTTGGAGGCACACTAAAGTTTAGCTAATCATGCGTCCTTGAGTTTGCCAGGAAAGCCACTGTCTCAAAGTATCAAGGAGCAGAGGCTTCCCAGACCTCAGCTCCTCGACTCCCGGCGCTGGAACCCGCCTCAAACAAGAAGAGGAGACAACGGCGAAGGACGTCCACCTGCCATCCTCCTATCTCACCCTCCCCCAGCCCCGCCTTGCTGCAAGCAGCCTCTCAAGGCCAAATGCAGGCTGGTGGGAAAGCACCGAGCTGCACAAGCTACATGTTCCCCCCTCCCCTACCCAAAACCCCAAATAAAAATACCTACCCACTCCTCACCGGGGAGCTAGCAATTTTTGAGGCATGAGCCCTTGCTTTGCTGCCTGTGCCTGGCATAGTAAAAACCTTTCCTCTTCCACTCAAGACTCTGTTCTCGTTATATGGATTGGCATCGGGTTCAGAGACCGAACTTTCGGTTACACTTCCACAATGCACACGTGGATGGAAGCATCACAATGCGCACTTTAAATACGTGACGATTTTATTTGTGAATTATACCACCATGATGCTGAAAAAGTTTAAAATTCAAAAAAGCAAAAATATTTTTTTAAAAAAGTAGAGAACAGAGTCTAATTAATGAAAAAAAGAAAGAAAGAAAATAAGAAAGGAAGGGAGATTTTTGAGAACCAGGAATCAAGACAGGAACAAAAAGACAAGCTTTAGGGAAGCAATTTTTGGCTTAATGTGAGGAAAAGTAAAGTAGTAATCTTTACAGCTGAAAATGGAATGGGACCCCTTTGGAAACGGTGAGTTCACCAACACTAGAAGTGTTCAAAACGAGGCAGGATTCAGCAGTCACATAAGGTATTTTATTACAAGGCCTTGAAGATCCCTTTAAATCTTGAGATTCTGTCGCTATAAATAATAGAGCTAGAAAAGAGTCATTTAAAAAAGTGAATAAACTTCCCTGGCACACATGGCTTTGAGCATTTCAGTGTTTAGTCATATTTGCTTGTATGGAGAGAAGACACGCTCACCTGCCCTCTGCCCGTTTCACTGGGATTTGAGAGTGTTTGGTCCTAGAAAAGATCTGAACCCCCACTGAACTCTTCCCTCCATGGAAAACAAGGGCTGGGTCATATCTCTGTTACGTTTTTCCCCATGTACCTTCATGGATGCGTCACTGCAGAGCTTTGTAGCAAGGTTTGTTGACAGAAGCCGGGCTGTGTGTTCTGGGCCTGCTCTCCAGAATAACCTGGAGGCACTTGTGTAGCCAGAAGAGAAAGAGTTGCCAGCCAGGAAATTCCCTTGGCTGGTGGAGAGGGTGGTCCCCAGAGCTGGAAACACCACACCTTGTCAGGAAGAGACTTCTGATGTGGAGAGACCTGAGAACATTGCCTCCTCCTCAAGAGCAGAGGTAGAGAGACCGCCAGGCAGAGCTTGTACACAGACACACACACACACACACACACACACACAGAGGTAAAACAGAGAACCTGGTGAGAGACAGATAATGACAGACATAGAGGCAGGAAGAAAGCAAGAGCAAGACAGAGAGAAGGCCTGAGTTGGATGCATCAGGGGAGAGAGACTGGGAAAGATACAGATGTAAAGGGGTGGTAACAGAAAGAGACAGACCACTCAAGAGAGACTCAAATGAAGAAAAATGCTTGGGTACACGTTACGTTTTTCCTTTGCTGAGCAAATGGGTGTGGTTTGCAATGAGTCTGCAGACTGATATCTGGAGCTGCCGCATCTTCCAGGGAAGAGGCACATGTCAAAGGAGCCTATGAAGTGAGACCTGTAATAGAAACTTCCGGGAAGTGAGCAAGGCAGCCTGTGACACTGAGCACCATGATCTAGAAGAAAATCCAGGTCTGGAGAGGCTGCAGGAACCAACTAGACAGAGGTGAATCTCAGCCCTTTGGAAAGCAGCGTGACCACCCTAGGCATCTCAGGGTCTGTCCTGTTCAGTGAACCATGACGTACATAACAACACGAACATGACAGGCAGGTAGTCCCAAAATAGCAACCTCCAGGAGAATTAAAATCCAGGCTTTTATCAAAATTATTTTTCTAAAATATGTACCGTGTTTGAAAACATTTACATATTTTGTTGATTTTCCCCATTTTTATAGGTTATCATCAGGGAGACTAATCCCTTAGCTGGGTGTGCAGCTCTGAACAGGTGTTGCAGGCTATGCGTATGTGCACATAGCACCCAGCATGCTAAAGCCAAGATCTGGCACCAGGCCAGCGTTTCCTAAAACATGCCTGGCCTGTGAATGCTCCAAACAAAACACAAATACACCCTCCACACTAAAGAAAATTTAAGTCATGGTAATTTAAGTATACATGTACATATATCCATATATTTTATATATATCCATATATTATAATATTGTATTTTTTCAGCTTGTATTTTGAGCTGATAATTCTCAGTAGTCAAAAGAATTGAAATACAGAAGCCAATCATATATATACATAGAGAAACTATGTCCAACATGAATGTAAAGGGAGAGGGGTGAAGAGGAAGGACTGGGAAGAGAAAGAACGAGAAAGAGAAAAGGATTCATAGGGACTGTGTTAGAGGGTAACGGCATCAGGTGAGAGGGGCAGTGACAACCTGCAGGAGGCAGAAAAAGGGCTGGTTTTCAAGGGCTCTTATTCATCAGGACCAGAGAGAATATAAGACAAATGTAGGTTCTATCTGAGCTAGAGTGAATTATGTAATTGTATGTGTGTGTGCACATGCATGTGAGTGCAGAAGTGAGTGTATGTTTTCCTATAACGGTGTTCGGTGGGATGAGAAGTCTTGTTGAAGTGTGGCAGGAGAGGGAAGAGCATAGGCACTGTGGCAAACCAGTTGTACCTCCAGCCCAAGCTCTCTGTTGGGGTTTGTTTGAGGTCTGTGTGGCAGAACTCATGGGTGCAGATCTTATGACACAGCTGTCATCTCACAAAGGACAGATTGAGCCCAAAATTGGCCAATGTCTTGAACCCAAGTGATAACCAGAAGGCAAGAGAACACATTTCTTCTGTTTTAGGGACAGTGTCAAAGCAAGATCAAACATAATTTAAGGGGCCTCCTAAAGCCCTTCAGTGTCAGGCTTTAAGAATCGAGACAAGCCAGTGAAAGATAGTGAGTGGGGGCACTGTAGTGCATTAGGGGGCTCGCATTCTGTGTAATGGGGCAAGAGATCTTTGGATACACTTGATGGCACCATGTGGGAATGTGAGCCCTGGTGGTTAATTCATCATCTCAAGAAGCCAGAACTCTGGATTTTGTGGCAAAATCCTTAGTCCTTTAAATGTTAGCAATTTATTTAAGAATAAGTGGTGGGCTATATGTTACCCATGGGTTTCCAATTCATGACTCTGGTTTAGATGCAGGAGTCAGTGTGATTCATTTCAATGAACTATGAAGATTCAGACTTGTAATAATTTGAAAATTCGTGATTCCTCTCCCTTTGGCAGGCAGGTAAGTAATTGGAAGGCCCACAATGCATCATCAGCCAACATAAATTCACACAATAAATTTGTCAAAACACTGGGACCAGAATACAGGTCTCCAAATCTCTTGTAGGGTATATTGTTTGTATTACACCTCACTATAGTAGTTATCCACTGGTGCATAACAAATGACCCCAAAACTCAGTGGCCCAAAACAAAAAAACATTGATTATCTTGCAGTTTCTACCAGTTGTAGAAACTATGCTTGGCTTGGCTGGGAGCTTCTGGATCAAGGTGCTCATGACGTTGCAGCCAACCTGTCAACCAGGGCTGCGGTTTCATCTGAAAGCTCAACAGAGAACAATCTACTTATCTAACCTCGCCATGTGGTTGTTGGCTACAGTTGGTTCCTTGCACGCTGTTAGATTGAGGGTCTGAGTTCCTCCCTGGCTCTCAGCCAAAAGTCTTCCTCAGTTCTTTGTAACCTGGGCCTCTCCATAGGGCAGCTCAAAACATGGCAACTAGCTTTTCTCTGAGTCAGCAAGTGAGAGTGTAAGAGGACACCCAGAATTGAACCCACAGTCTTTTTACATCCCTGTAAGTGGCATCCATCACTCCTGCTGTATTCAATTTGTTGGAAATGAATCAGTGAGGCCAGTCCACAAGCAAAAGGAGGGATTACACAAAATCATGAATACTAATAGGCAGGGGTCACCAGAGGCCATCTGAGGGCCACCCACACACTCATTGTCTTATGAACATTTGCCAGTGGTCAGCAGCCATGGCCCACTAGCTAAATCCAGCTGCTTCTTGTTTTCGTAAATAAAGTTTTATTGGAACAAAGCCATGCCCAATGTTGACATACCGTTTATGACTGCTTCGGTGCTACACCTGCAGAGTTGAGCAGTTGCAACAGAAACTGTAGGCATAGTAAAGCCTAAAAATATTTATTGTCTAGTCCGTTACAGAAAAGGTTATCTTGGTTCTGATGTATGCAATCATAAAATACTTTTAAAATATGGAAGAGGAGATTGAGGTAGAGATGGCTGTAGAGATGCAGGTAGAGTCTGTACTTCCATAGGGCAGTTATCTGGGAAATCTCAAAACAGGAGCTGCTCTGTGGTCTGGGTCGAGTGGGTGAGGTATGGCTTCAATTCCCTGAGTCCTCTCCTATTCATTGTCTACTACGTAGGCATTTACCCTGCCAGTAGGAAACCTCACTCCCAAAACTTTTGGTAAATGATAGATATAAAACATAGTTATAATGACCTCAAGTAGCAAAGTGGATATTTAGCATCATCTGTGAACCTGACGGACCTGCGCTCCAAACTTGAACTTTACCAAGTTATTACACTTCTCTTAGCTTCAATTTCCTTATCCTTAAAATCCAGATTATAATACTGACCCCATACCTTTTTGTCACGCACACAGAAAAAAATGCGTTAAAGCACCAATTACAGTGCTAAGTACGTAAATACAGCTTGGTAGATGCCAGTCACCATGGGTAAAACATTTGATGGTTTCCATTGCCTATTGCGACAACCACCAATAGGTTTATTCCAAGGACCAGTCTGATTAAATAATAGTGGCAGAAGCCCTGTGATTTAAAATTTTTTCCCTGGCACCCACCTCTTGCCTTTGGAGACATCTCTTCCTCCGCCTCAGGCCCCACCCATTGATGAGTTGTCTTCATGATTGCTTTGTAAGAACTACCTATACCCTAAAACTCCTGCCCAAGGAAGCAGCCAGCAGACTATGTTGGCTGGTGGCAGGAGTTGCTGTATGATGAGTTTTCACTGTAGCTGAACATGAAATGCAGTCCAAGAATCTGATTAGAGTATAAAAGTATAAACAGAAAGTAAGGGATCATGTATGTGCATTTCATTTTATTTGGAATGAAAATATTGCTGTCAGATGGATAGGAGGATGGTAGGGTAGCCTTATATGAATTTTGTGTGCACTTCTTCCTTTCTTGGTTTTGACCTCAGGTGTCAGGAGAGTCCGTCCTCACCTTGTTGAGTGTGATATAAGACTCTGGGAAAGGCACACAGCACCACACCACTACTAAGGCTGCAGATTCCTGAACCAGTTTGAGCCTTTGAAAGATCACATCTTCAGCCTGACTTTCTCTCCAGACTATGTCTCCCTTCATATCCTACCAGGGATCACAATCTTAATTCTCTCTCATCACTAACGGCATCACCCCTTTCCCTGTCCCCTGCCTGAACTGAACACTGACAGTCTTCCTCTCCCGCTTTCTCACACTCTTAATTCCTTCTCTCATGCTCAATCACATCAGCATTTGATTCTACCTTCTAGCTGGCTCTAGCTCTCAAGTCCATCTGTGTCTTTATCCCCTTGTCATTGAGAATGTAACGGGCCTTAATCTCTTAGCTCAGGTCTTCATCTCCCAGCCTTGAACCTCATAGTCCTGTAAACCATCCTCCATATTATATTCATCCTGAATTTTCTGCTAAAGCATAAGTGTATTCAGATCGTTCTGTTGTAAATACTTTGTTGATGTTGCATTACCTGCTATGTTCCTTCTCTATTTCCTAAGTCTTCAGGGATTATTTCTCCTTATGATATTGGTTCCTAAGTTTGCTACTTTGAAAATATCTCCAATTATTCAAAGGATGAAAGCAATATAGGACTTGAATATCTACTTTCTCATTAACACAAGGACACAAATGAAAAGACCCCATTCATTAAAGGTCATAAGGAATATTCACGAATTGTGATAGTATATGACATTCGCTAAGGAGTTTGGCAATAGCTCCAAGTATGTTACAAAATATGCTCCACACAGATTCAGAGCTGGGAGCAATCACTTTGAACCAGGGTGGTCAGGAACATGAAGAGTTGGTACTCGGGCTGGGCTCTGCAGATTGTGCAAACCATTGTGTAGAAAGAAGTTGCTGCATACAGGGAGTGATTGCATTTAAGCAATTAACAAAAGAGAAGCATCAGAAAGAATCTAGTTTCCAGCCTCTATTACCAAGCAACTAGAAAGTGAAAGTGATATTTACAAAAAGCAGAGGACGATTACAAGCTGAGGTTCGGTTAAGGTGCTAGATATTATCAAGATGCTGGTGATTTTCAAGTGGATGTAAACATCAATCAGGAAATTTGGAGAAGTGGCCCAGGTTAGTGATAAAAACGGAAGTCATCTGCATGGAGGCATAGATAACCCGCATCTCAAGGATTATGTGCGGCAGTATGAGGACCAGGAGTAAGAATTTAGTACATAATTAAGACCATGAGGTATGATATCTAGCCTCTCTAAGTTTTGATTTTGTCATGTATGAAGCACAAGTAATTGTATCAACTTTATTGAATCATGCATGATTCAGATGAAATAAATGCATATAAATTGCTTATACAATTTTTATTTACAGAATTTTAAATTACTTTCAGTTTCTGGGACATGGTTTGTGCTCAACAAATATCAGTTGACATGATGATCATCATCATTATTATCATTGTTATGACAATGTTAAATTCTTGAAGCTGTCCCCTTTTAGGGGCTCAGGGGAAAGGAGAAGACGAAAAATTCCAGGATGAATCAAAGGGAACAAATAGTAAGATAGGAGGACAAAATGGAAAGTGTGTATCTTTGAAGCTATGTGCTACCATGTCAATGTCTGCGTCTTTTGCACCATTAGACCGGGAATAGTGAAGGGCATAGAGCCCAGAGACTAAATAGTGCCTATCTTAGTACCCTTTAGAGCATCAGGTCCTTAAGGTCCTAATGTGGAGCAAGTATTCACAGAGTTTTCTGGAAACTGTGTTGATCTAATGGGACAAGTTGTAAGATTGAACATGACCCCAAAAGTAGTAGGTTGCAAAGAGGTCACATCCGATGACTACGGACAAAGAAGTCATTGAATTGAAGATGTAAAAGTCATTGTTTAACTTGGGCACAAATGAATTTCTTGAGAGGGATGCCAGGAAGCAATAGAATGGAGAGCAATGGATTGAGGGAATAGTAGAAATTTGATAATGAATGAAAGAAGAGAATAATCTAATGATTTGGGGGGGGAAATAAGGGTCAATGACAGGTTATTTTTAAAGAAAGACTTGAGTACAATTGTGGACCATAATGAAGAAGCCAATGGAGAAAGAGAGAATAAGAGAGAAAGAGGATTAGTAGTGGTACATGGTTACAAGAGGTGGATTTGGGAGGACTTGAACTTGTGAACCTAGTAGGGACCAAGAAGAGCTCTCTGTGCAGAGCTGGTGCAGAATATGGACATGGAATCACTTTTTCCATTTATTCTCCCTTTCCCAAAGCTAAGAAGTATCTCTGTAGCTGCTAGATACCTGAGTAAAATTTTGAAGGATCATCCATCATCACTGGCAATGGAGGGGAGTCAATGAGTGTGGCAGGACTAGAGAGGTCCACTTTTAAAAGATTGGAGAATGACTGCATGAAGCCAGGACGTGGTGGGTGTGGAGAACCTTGAAAAGCAGCCTTACTGATTTAGCCAAAGGGGATCTTAACCATCATCTCTTCAAATTAATTTATTATGCAGGTAAATAAATGAGGACTAGAAATGGTGATGTAGGATGATTTTAGTATTGCAAATTGATACAAAGCTCAGTGACTCTCAAAATGAGACCCCTGAGAAGTTATGCTCATCACCCTCCCCAACAATCTTTGGATTGTAATTTCAGCCCAGTCCCTGGACAGAGAAAATGCCTCTAGTGACCTCTTCCTCCCTCTGGACTGCCTAGGTGCTCTGAGAACCACATTGCTGCTGAGACGCAGAGGAGCAGGACAGGGTGGCTGCGATCCAGTGAATGTCCCTGGGCTTCAACATCCTATCTCACACTGGTCAGGCTCCCTGACCAGAGTCATCCATTGACATCACAAGCTGGTAGACTATATAAGTGGTCTTTAAAACACAAATATTTTTGAAAGAGTGACCACTAGGCTCATTGGCCCAATTGTATGTACAGCTTTCTCAGCCCTTCTCCTCAGTCTTTATTGAAGGAGTTGTTGGTGGGTTCAGCATGTTAGATAATTGAAATCTGGGATCTAGTTTTTCATGAATTGCTTGTCCACTAGTCTTTGGCCAGACTAGACTAATCACTGTTCCTAAATTTGCCTTGTGCTTCCCCACATTTGCACTCTGGCTCCTGGTGAGAATGGTTGTGTCTCTGACCGGGTCTGCTCCACCAAATTAACCAGCTCATGAGTCCTATGACTCATGCCGAGCCAGGTTTCCCTCAGGCCCAACCCTTTTCACTTCTTTGCACGTTTCCTCTTTTTTCTTTTCTTTTTATATAGTGGATGGAGCACAATATCAAATAAAGTGTTTACAAGTCAAGGGTATTTGCAGGAAGCTAAAGGATCAACAATGATTGTTCATGCCTGGATGATGAAAATCTGCCAAGAAAGCTTTCTGCCTGAAGATGTTATAAAGAATTTGTCTACACCCAGCTAGTTTGGAGGAGACAGACAACTCCCTTACCCAGTGTTTCCTCTAGTCCACTTCCCCATGTGGAGAAGCCTCTCAGACCTGGGCTTGCAGGGAAGACACTGTCTTCTAAAGCAGGAATCAAGCTCGGAGGCTTTCAGGAGACACAGCATGTAAATACACAAAGCAGGCAAATGAGACAAAGGACTAAGCTGATTTTTAAACCTCCATGGAGGCCTAATTCACTGACAAAACAAAACATTTCCATAGAGGGTCCCAGACTAAAGGCCTACAGTTTGCCAGCCTTCCAGAAGAAAATGTTCTCTGTGGTTATAGTTGGGGAAATGTTGTTGCTCCAGTTTCCTTGCTTACATTCTTTTGGAGAGAAACAAGTAAGCTAAAATAACAGTGAAAAATTGGAATGCTGGAGACTGCCTCACATGCACACCTGCAAAGGAAGCGTACACTATTGTGAGAAAGTATAAACGAGGGGCCACAACGAGATGGTAGCTACTGGCAACTCCATACCCTTGTCTCAAAGAGTCCTCCATGTGCTGACTCTTCTGATGCTGATAAAGTACACCGGAGGGCAGTGTGTAGCAAAGTCTTACTCTAGCTGGCGACCATATGGTAATGTCACCACCAAAGGAAGAATGAACGGAACTTTAATATTGTGAAGTTTTAGAGCACAGACTTTGACGACAAGGGAAACTGAAACAAATTTAAGCCTCTTAAAGGGGGAATTCAATATAGGCAATTGTCTATATAGGTGATAGGAGAGAGCTGAGAAGTCCAAATGTATGGCGAGTTACCTCAGAATTTGCAACAGCAGAAAGAAACTACTATCCTTAGGTCTAGGAGGACAAAGGCAGGAAGGAGGTAATGTTCCCAAAGCCTAGGATATGGACCCCCTACTGAGTCTTGCAGATGGGCCTGTTGGAAGGATCATGGATGAAGCGGCCTTCTGGTAGGAACTGGAGGCACAGAGGAGATGCCTCCTACAGTACAGGAACAGAAAGATCCCAGTGTCTCACCAATTCCTGCCCTCTCATCTTCAGCCAGTGCTTCCCTTTGGCCAATCTGTATGGTACCTGGAGGGTAGGGGTGCCTGGGAAATGTAGATAGTCACCTGCAGTTCAGAGCACTGCCACCTACTAGCTGGGTGGCCCAGGGCAAGTCACTCAGCCTCTCCTAGCCTCAGTTTCCTCATCTGTAAAATTGAGACAATGCCTGTCTTTGCCTATAGAACTTACGTATCAGTGGTCATGCCTAGATTGAAATAGCAGCAAAGGAGAATGAATGAGCAGCCTGAGATTATGTTAAGGTAAAGAAAAGAGTTAAAATCCTGGATTCCCTTGCTGGCAGCCCACACCACAATCTCTCCTCTGCCTTGATATTGCTCACCACCCCTGTCTGGTAATTCTTCAGAACGGCCACATAGGTGACACTTCGGTCAGATGGTCATTTGATGTTTATAATATATTTCACTTCATTAACTCATAGGCTTTCACTGTGCACAACATGTGTTACCCTGTGCTTTACTGCTGAGGTACAGAGGCTCAAAAAGCTTAAGGAATTAATCAAATAAACCCAAAGAACGAAGGATAGGGCTGAGAGTTAAACTGGTCACGTCTCCCTCCAAACCTAGTGTTCCACCCTCCACAGAGAGCTGCCCCTCAACCAAAAACTTGGATCAACCAAACCTCTGCTCCATATTTTAAAAAAAGAATTAAGAAAAAATAATAGAGGAATTTAGAGGAAAGTCTAACATGAACAAAAATGTTGAATAACTTTAGATTGTCCTCTCTTGACCCAATCAACATGGAAAAAAAAAAGAACAGTGACTCAGAGCTGGGAGGAAGCCTAGTGTGTCTAGCACAACATTTGCAGGGTCTGCATCGCAAGCCCTGGTGACTCGAAGCCTTGGGGCCAGGGAGTGACAGCAGCTCTCATTAGTGTCATCACACTCCACAGGCACATATTTATCATTAGACAGCAAATGCGTAACAGCTGTTACCTGAGAGGCTAAAAGTACTTTTGATTTTTTTTAAAAAAAGGTATAATAAGCCAAAAGAAGGAAAACCACACTTACCAGTGGTTCCCCGAGGAGAGCAGAAGTGACGGACATCGTCTCACTCTTCTGTTGTTTAAATTTTTACCACAAACATCCACAACTTTTATAATTATTTTTTAGATTATTTTATTTTATTTTATTTTTTGAGGAAGATTTGCCCTGAGCTAACATCTGTGCGAATCTTCCTCTACTTTATATGTGGGACGCCTGCCACAGCATGGCTTCCCAAGCAGTGCGTAGTTTGGCATCTGGGATCCAAACCGGTGAACCCCAGGACACTGAAGTGGAATGTGTGAACTTAACAGCTGCACCACCGAGCTGGCCCCTATAATGTTTTTAAAATACAGAAATGGTCCTCAGGGGCTGGCCCCGTGGCCAAGTGGTTAAGTTCACGAGCTCTGCTTTGGCAGCCCAGGGTTTCGCTGGTTCAGATCTTGGGCGTGGACCTAGCACTGCTCATCAAGCCATTCTGGAGTGGTGTCCCACATAGCAGAGCCAGAAGGACTTACAACTAGAATACACAACTATGTACTGGGGGGCTTCGGGGAGAAGAAGAAGAAGAAAAAAAGGAAGAAAATTGGCAACAGATGTTACCTCAGGTGCTAATCTTTAAAAAAAATAAAAGAAATGGACCTCAAAACTTATTTTGTGAGTGGAGAGGGTTCTACTGCCATAGCCTAAACTTCAATCCCCAGCTTGCAAATTAGCAGACAGGAAAAAGTGGCATTTGATTCCCAAAGAATCTCTTACGAAATAGTGCCGTTGCCCTACAAATGCCTCCCAGTCTTTGAAGGAGGGGGTCTAAACTGTGGAGGGCTGTTCCCACGTGGAGACGCAGATCGTCACCAGCGACCTGAGGGTCTGAGGAGTCCAGCCCTGCGCCTGGGCTGAGAGCCGGTTATAATTCTCTACAACGTCCGCCCCGCCCTCTCTCTTTTATCCTAAGACGGAGTAAGACTCTCTGCTCAGTCAATACCCATGCCACCCCACACTCACTTCCTTCCCATTAAGAATACCTGCTTTGTCTCAAATCCTGAGCTCTAGAGGAAAGGGAGATCTTAGAAAGATGAAGTGTCTACGACTACAAATTCTTTTTAAATGTGCTATCTTAACTCGCCTTCAGCAGGAATTACCTTTCTTCTGCATCTCCACAGCCCTGTGCTTGAACCCTTATTATGACACTTATCAAAATCCACTCCCTAAGGTTTATTTCACTGTGTGTCCATCTGCCTTACCTCCATGGGAGCTCCTTGAGAGACAGACCAGCATAGGCCCCTCTTTGTATCTAAGCCCCCTACCTACACCCAAGTACATGGTACTTATCTCTATCTATAGTAGGTGTTCAGTTTGCTTACAGAATCGAATAGGTTCACCAGGATCCTGAACACACACTCCTAGAACTAACACAGAGTTGAACCTGGGTGGATCCATTATAACTGCACAGGCACAATGCAACAGCCAAGCAACATGGTGACTTCAGTTCTCAATTAAATATTCTGTTGGCAAATATAACCTCTGATTGGATTCCATAACACTTAAGTCTAAAAAAAAAAAAACCGAAGAAATTGACCCTCTACACTTTGAATCTATATACATCGGAAATTATCGATCCCTGGACTTCTTTGAATGCTCATGAGCCAAGAGTACCTAGAGATCTTAAATATGTTTTCTTCCGACCCTCATTTGTGTCGGGAGTGTCATCCACAAGGAAGATATGCAGTCCTCACACTGATCATCTCAGCATTCTCCTCCTCTGATGAAAGAAAATGAGACACCTTCTTGACTCATGAATTTGGCAGTTTTCAGACAATGATGAAGTATAAGCTGAGTTTCACCCTATTTATATCTCCCTATCACGGTCAAGGGGCATCAGGTCAGGGGCTCTGCAATGTAGCCCATTTTTCCTCCCTTTTCTTACCACCTAAAAGACAATCTGTTTTATCTCAATTTCGGCCAAATGTGTGCAGTCTCAGGGTGTGACCCAGCCTGAGTTGACACCTAGACTCTGAATATGTCCAAGGCTGGACTAATGAGCTTCTCCAGTGGGTCTCAGGCTCTCCCAGGACTTTAGAAAGAAGGCAGAAAGCTTAGAAGTACCACACTGGGGACAAGTCAGCCCCAAGCTACATGCCCTAGGACTGCTTCCAAAAGGTGGCAGGTCTTCCCTACCTATATCTACAACCAGGTCTGAGCCAGCCCTGGACAAGCTCCTGGAGCCTAAAGGGCATCAGGATAACTGTATGCTCATGTCAAAATCTACTTCAGCCATTAGGTTTGTCCCTGACTCCTGGGTGAGTGGGCGTTGTCTGTGTGGTAAGAGACATGGGCATGAAGCATCAGGAAATGCGTCATATTGTCATCACTGTAATATTACAGGAATTGCAGCCATTCCTTACTTCTACCTATGGCTAGAACCTTTATAAAGTGAACAACTATGTCTCTCCATCCAGTCTCAGCGTGCTACAAAGCCCGTCAGTCATGAGGATCCATTTCCTTCTCTTCGCATTGCTCTTTCTGTTCTTGATGCCTGTTCCAGGTAAGATGGGCAGAGAAACGAGAGGGTTGAAAGAATTGAGAAACGACAGTTCAGACTCAGAGAAATTACAATTTCTCAACTGTAATTGAGAAATGACAATTCAAATGACAATTTCTCAATTGTAATTGAGAAATTACAATTCAGGCTAAGGTCGCACAGTTAGCTTCACCTGTCCATTCTCCAGGGAACTTTAGACCAAGTAAATTTGTTGGATGGGAAATAGACAGTAGTTTTCTTTTGTTGTTTCTGACAAGGATCATCAACAACCTTAAAGCAGCTATCCCAATCTTTTCTGATACACTCTGAACAGGCTAAACAGCCCACAGAAGCCACCTTTTCATGGGAAGACTGTTATACCTGTTAATGAGACATGAAGAAAGTGATGTTAAAACGTTAATGCTAACAGGAAAGACAGTAATCTGAGAACAGAACGATAGACCTCAGTTTTATTAGCTTAGCCATTCCTAAATCTTCTCTATGTGTTCTCTTTCTTTTTTGCAGGAAATGGAGGAATAATAAATATGTTACAAAAATCTTATTGCAAAATAAGAAAGGGCCGGTGTGCTTTGCTTGGCTGCCTTCCAAAGGAGGAACAGATAGGCAGCTGTTCTGTGAGTGGCCGAAAATGCTGCCGGAAAAAGAAATGAAAAATCCAGAAACAAGATGACAATGTTGGAAATTGCAAAAATGCCTCCTTGAAGTTTATAGAAGCAAAAACAAATTAAATACTGTTTCAAAAAAATTAGAAGTTCGATTGTTTTTGTTTTGTTTGAAATTCTGGTTCTTGTGCTTGGTGTTACCAAATAGGCAACTTAGAAAGTGTTAAAGGCTCACCTTTCATTCAAATAAAGTATAGTCTCTAAAGGAATCCACAAGGGACCTAAACTGATTTTCCGAGGGTTATTTGATTTTATTCCCCTCTTGTAAATTTTACACCCAGTGAACTTGGACTGCTTGTTCTTCCTGAAATGATCCCTTGGCTCTACAGTTGCACAAACAACAGTCTGTTTTTTCCAAATTTGATGAGACCATAAACCCACAGCTTTAGTACTCAAAGCAATCTAAGCAGAATAAACATAAAGAAAACTACACTCAGTACATCATCATCAAATTGTTTTATCCAGTGATAGAAAATCTTAAAAGCAACCTGAGAGAAAAGACACATTAAATACAGAGGAATGAAAAGAGGAATCACAGACAGCTTTTCACCAGAATCTCTATGAGCCAGAATAAAACGGAGGAATACTTACAGATATGATGAGAGAAAATATATCAACCTAGAATTCCATACCAGCAAAAATATACTTCAAAAATGAAGGTAAAATGGACTGTGGGTGATAACAACATGTCCATGCAGCTTCATCAATTGTAAAAATTGTCCCATCTGGTGGGAATGTTGATAACAGGGGGCTGTGCAAGCATGAGGTCAGGGGGTATATGGAAATCTTCATTTCTTTCATTCAAAATTTTTGTGAACCTGAAACTGCTCTAAAAAATAGTCTATTTTTTAAGGAAAAAAGGTAAAAACTTTTTAAACAACAATGAAAAAAGCTAAGAAAATTCCTCTCCAGCAAACCTGCAGCATAAACATAAACAAATAA
This sequence comes from Equus przewalskii, assembly GCF_037783145.1. Lineage (NCBI taxonomy): Eukaryota > Metazoa > Chordata > Mammalia > Perissodactyla > Equidae > Equus > Equus przewalskii. The sequence continues at coordinate 32,295,071 of NC_091858.1, forward strand.
GAATTTTTTCAGGCAGAAGCAAAATCATACCAATGAAAGTTGGCTCTACACAATGGAGTGAATGTACTAAGATTCTGAACCCTCTGACTTAAAGGGAGAGATTGTCAGTTCAGTAAAAAGTAAGACTCCAATACATACTGTCTCCAAAAGCTCACCTGAGATATCAAATGTAGACACTAAGATAGATTAAGAATAAAAGGATAGACACAGATACACTATGCAAACATTAATCTGAAGAAAACAGAATTGGTTATGTTGGTTAATTGACTGTAAATCCAGTAGATTTTAGGTTAAGGAGTATTACCAGAGATAAGGAGGGGCATTTTTGCTAGTGATAAAGTGGTTAATTCACCAAGAATGTATATTAATACTAAATAAGAAAGTACCTAATAACAGTATTTCAAAATTCTTAAAGAAAAACTGATAGAAATGAGAAGAGGAAGAGATAAATGAACAATTACAATTGGATATTTCAACATTTCTCAGTAACAAAAAGAAAAAGCTGATGAAAAGTAAAGTTATGATGAAAAGTAAAGATATAGAAGGTTTTAACAAACAGAAAGATGTCTGGAAAAATCCCCAAATATGTGGAAATTAATCAACATGCTTCTAACGGATCAAAGGAGAGATCGCATGAAAAATTAGAAAATATTTTAAACTGATTAAAAACAAAAACACCAAGTAGCAAAATTTATGGGAATGCAGCTAAAGTAGTGCTTAGAGAGAAATTCATAATATTAAATTCTTTTATGATAGAAGTTAGAAAAACCCACAAATTAACAATCTAAATTTCTGCCATAACAAACTAGAACAAAGAGGGGTAAACCGAACTAAAAAGGATAAAAGTGGCTAAAAAGAAAATGGACAAACAGTAGAGAAAATTTTTTAAAAAATAGCTGATTCACGGAGATGATCAATAAAATTGTTAGAGCTCTCACTGGATTCACCGAGGAAAAAACAAAAGAAACTACAAATGCCGCAGGCATACACCCACCCTCCAGGCAAGCAGGAAAATGAGAAGAGGTCTGCATCTTCCACTAAGAAGACAAAGAGTCTCCACAAGGTGGCAGTAATTCACACCCTCAATAATTATCTCCTGCAAGTTCAGGCCTAGCTTTTTTTTTTTTTGTCTTAAATTTAAGGTGTATACCAAAAGCAACTATAGTTTCATTGCAATGCCTGTCAAAATTCCAGTGGCCATTTGTATGTCTGCTTTAGAAAAATGTCTTTTCAGGTACTTGGCCCTTTTCTTTTTTTTTTTTTTTTAACTTTTTATTAAGATTATGATAGTTTTCAGTCTTGTGAAATTTCAGTTGTACATTATTGTTTGTCATACATGTTGCAGGTGCACCAATTCACCCTTTGTGCCCACCCTCCACCCCCCCTTTTCCCTGGTGGTCACTGATCTGTTCTCTTTGTCTATGTGTTTAACTTCCACATATGAGTGGTGTCATACAGAGATTGTCTTTCTCTATCCAGCTTTTTTCACTTAACATAATACCCGCAAGGTCCATCCATGTTGTTGTGAATGGGACGATTTTATCCTTTTTTTATGGCTGAGTAGTATTCCATTGTATATATCTACCATATTTGGCCCATTTTTGAATCAGGTTGTGTGTTCTTTTGAAATTGAGTTGTATGAGTTTCTTATATATTATGGATATTATCAGATATGTAGTTTGCAAACATTTTCTCTCAATTCATAGGTTTCTTTTTCACTTTGTGGTGTCCTTTGCAAGGCATGCCCAACAGGTATATGAAAAGATGCTCAACATCATTAATCATCAGCAAAATGCAAATCAAAACCACAATGAGTTATCACTTCACACCTGTTAGTAAGGCTATTATAAAAAAAAAGTATAGCAAATGTTAGAAAGGATGTGGAGAAAAGGGAATTCTTATACACTTTAATGGAAATGTAAATTGGTACAGTCATTATGGAAAACAATGTGAAGTTTCCTCAAAAAAGAAAGTAGAAATACCATGTGACCCAGCAATCCCACTTCTGAGTATATACCCAAAGGAAAAGAAACCCGCATCTGAAAGAGATATCTGCACACCCAGGTTCCTTGCAGTGTTATTCATAATAGCCAAGATATGGAAACTGCCTAACTGTCCATCAATGGACGATATATAAAGAAAATGTTAATGTACACAATGGAATATTATTCAGCCTTTGAAAATAAGATCCTGTCATTTGCAACGACATGTATTCACCTGCAGGACATTATGCTAAGTGAAATAAGACACACACAGAAAGGGAAAAAACTGCATGCTGTCACTTATAACTGGAATCCAAAAGAGTCAAATACATAGAAACAGAGAGCAGAATGGTGGATACCAGGGGTAGGGAGGTGGGGGAAATGGAGAGATACTGGTTCAAGGGTATAAAGTTTATTTATGTAAGATGAATAAGCCTAGAAATCTAATGTACAGCATGATGACTATAGTCAATAATACTGTATTGAATACTGGAAATTTGCTAAGGGAGTAGATTTCAGGTGCTCTCACCACACACAAAAGATGGTAACTATGTAAGGAGAAGATCTATGAATTAGATTGACAGTGGAAATCATTGCACTAGGTATGAGGATATCAAATCAGCATTTTATGCACTTTAAATATACGTAAGTTTTACTAAAAAATAGAATAAAATTAATAAATTCGAGAACTATGAAATGGTGTTAATACATTTAGATTTCCAAGCTTACTGAAAAATTACATTCTGAAGCACTAAGGGGTGCTTTAAGGATCAAATTAATATTCAGTTTTATTTCAAATTTTACCAAGTGAACGTTAGTGAGGAATTTGGTTGCCTCCAACTAAGTTATTACTCCCTTTCCTATGAAAAATATGAATTAAACTTAAAAAGAGTCTAAAAATATCCCATGGCATTTTTCACAGATATATAAAAAACAATCCTAAAATATGTATGGAATGTTGCAAGACCTTGAATATTCAGAACAGTCTTGAGCAAGAAGAACAAAACTGGAGACATCACACTTCCTGATTTCAAATTATGTTACAAAGCCATAAACAAAACCCTATGGTACTGGCTTGAAAACAGACACATAGACAAATGAATCAGGGCTGAGAGCCCAGAAATGAACCCACGCATATACGGTCAATTGACCTTTGACAAGAGTGCCAAGAATACACTACGGGGAAAAGAAAGGCTCTTCAACAAATGGTGTTGGGAAAATTGTATCTCAACATGCTAAAGAATGAAATTGGACCCTTACCTTACACCATACATAAATATCAATTCTAAAAGGAGTAAAGTCTTAAGCGTAAGATATAAAACGATAAAACTCCTAGAAGAAAACACAGGAGAAAAGCTCTTTGACATTAGTCTTGGCAACGATTTATTTGGATTTGATGCCAAAAGCACAGTTAACAAAATCAAAGATAAACAAGTGGGACTCCCTCAGACGAGGACATTTCTGCACAGCAGGAAACACTGAACAAACTGAAAAGACCAAGCTCCTTTAATGCTCCAATTATCTCCCGAGGCTCAGAGGATGACAGCAACAGCAGCAGCACAGGAGGCTGCCTTTGACAGAGCGGTAGTCTAGCCTTGGGGCTGTAGGAGAAGGTCTGGGGACGTTCTCTGAACACCCTGGGACTGTGTGGGGTAGTCAGGAGCATGGGCTTTGAAAAGCGGCTGATTTTGTTCCCAGTTACATCACTGCCCCTTGATGGCTTGTGGCTTTGGACATGACCTTTAACCTGTCTAGATCCCAGGAACATCTCCTGTAAAATCGGGTAATGCCTGCCTGGCTGGTTTGTTTAAGACAATTAAATGAGATAACTTGTAATAAAAGTGGCCATAAGCTACACCAACTACTGAGCACCGCTCAGTGAAAATAAAAACATGGGTCATACTGTTCAAAGGGCAGCAAAGGAAAAGTCCTGTTAAAAGATACAGAGATAGAAAGCTTTTTATCTTTAAAAGTATTTTATCAATTACAAAATGCAATAGGAACAGCAGTTTTACAGGAATAACACATGCTTACGAATAGTGAAAAGGTATTTTAATGTCATCATTTTAATCAAATAAATAATAATATTTGACAAATGGTATATTTTTAATAATCATACTTTTTTTCAGGATCACTTTTCTGCAAATTCATTGTAGATCATCAAAATTTATACTCTAGCAACTTTATTTTTCATTCTGAGAAGAATCTGCTGATGCAACTGTTACAAGAGTGGAGATTTTTGTAAACTATGACAGCATTGGGATAAATCATTTTGAAACATAAATTCTCGTACCTCCAGAGCTGGTGATTCTGTTTTTAGTTTTAATCTTTCTGTTGAAATCTTTAGAGCTGGTGATTCTTGTGAGATAATTTTTATAAAAAGGTTTAATTCTTTACAGCAATCAGTTTGGGGTAAGTTGGAATTTAACTTTGAAAGCAAATTTATACAATGGGATTTTGATGTTTCTTCCGACATTTCCTGCAACTTGTGGAGGCCCACAAGAAAGTACACATGGCTTCAAGATTTGTATTTAATTAAGAACCCATGTTTACGCATCCTATTGTTGAGTCTTTGATAATAAGGAAGAATTAATTCAAAAATTGTCTTCCCAGTTGTTCATTGATTCATCTGAAACTTCATACGAAAATTGTGCTCTCCTCTGTTGAATGGGACTGTACTCATAATTTTAATTTCTATTTCTAAACCTAATTACTTCTTAAAGTATTCAAAGCTCTTGGAAGATGTCTAAAAACTGCTTGTTATGCTTTTTTGCGATGTCCATGTGCACATTCTTATTTTGCAATAATGTATGAGCTGCAGTTCCCTGCCCGAGTGCCCATGATTCCTGTCGCTGTGCACCAGGCAGGGGGTTACTCTCTGTGCAGATGTACCAGGAATGGCTCTCAGGACAGATGGCCACTGAGGTCTCCGTGTTGCCTCCACAGGAGAACATAGTTTCTCTCAGTGCACAGGCCGCTGCTGCTACAACTGCCATCAAATATTCCAACACCTCCCCCTTAGTCCCATGGAGCCCAGGGCACCCAACTGTCCCTACACACACTGTCCTTGCCGTCTGTGGGCCTGAGCTCGTGCACCCTGAGCATATCTGCTCTGCTCAGGAGCAGGCTCCATTGTCCCACTGGACTTCACTCACAAAACACAAACTCAAAGAAAAAACTATTAAGAATGTCAGTGGTGGCAGCAGAGCATTAAACCAAGCACAGAGCCCTTCTGAGCAGGTGCCTTCACGTGTCACAACCTGTGAAGTCGGCCCTGGCCACGAGAGATGGGAACCAATACAAACTTGCTTCTGTTATTTAACATCGAGGAGTCTGGGCTGAGAAACCTTGTTTCGTGAAGTTGTGAATGTGAGAGACTTCACCACTCAAAAGTGTATCTATAGGAACGGGGCACTCCACTCTTTTCTGAGAAATTGAGCCACTTTGACACCGAGACACTGCCTCAGTTTCTTACTCCGTTACGGGTAAAAGGGGTTTGGGGACACAGCATTTATCCTTCTTTAAGGAATAGGATCATAGCTCTACCTGTCAGCCCAGGTTTGATGGTAATCATTTTAATTTATTTTATTTTATTATTATTATCTATTTGCTTAAGGAAGATTGTCCCTGAGCTAACATCTGTGCCAATCTTCCTCTACTTTGTATGTTGGATGCCACCACAGAACAGCTTGATGAGCAGCGTGTAGCTCTGTGCCTGGGATCTGAACCAGTGAACCCTGGGCCACCGAAAGAAAGTGCATGAACTTAACCACTACACCATCCGGTAGACCCCTGTAACCATCCTATACATAACCTTCTTTTGATTTAAGCCTGTGAAAATTACTAATTCATTTAAATTTTACCTAAACTCTACATTTCCCTGAATTTTATAAAACCTATAGCTCTGGTTTTTGGGGAGGAACCCCATGGTTTCATTGGCTGTGGTCTCCTTGCTGAAGCAAGATAATAACCTGAGCTTTGATGGATAAAGGTGCCCTAGGTTTAATCTCCAGGATAAACATAGTCACAAAGGAGTCACCCTTAGACCGTGCCAGCAGAAAAGAAGCTCTTGCAATTCCTGATGGGAACACTCATCTCCATGTCCTTAGACAACCATGCTGATGCCAGCTACTCCTTCAGGTAGTAGTCATCCGCAGTGATCCATGGGTCAAATATTTCACAGTGGTTTTCATATTTATGGCCATGTTTTTCTTCTCGTCTACAAGGCTATGCATTCTCATGCAACAAATGCATGGTATCTGGGCAGGACAAAATGTATACAGAAAAAATGCTATTACCCAAAAGCAATGAGAACACTAACTCAAAAAGATATCTGCATCCCATGTTCATTGCAGCAGTATCCACAATAGTTAAGATAAGGATACAACCTAAATGTCTATCAATGGACAGATGGATAAAGAAGATGTGGTGTATTTACACACTGGAATACTACTCAGCCATCAAAAAGAAAGAAACCTTGCCATTTGTGACAACATGGATGGAACTTATGGCATTATTCTAAGTGAAATAAGTCAGACAAAAAATGACAAACAGCATATGATCTCACCTATATGTGGAATCTAAAGTAAAAATCAAAAACTGAACTTATAGACACAGAAAACAGAATGATGGTGTGGGGACGGGAGCAGTAGGAGAAATGGTTAAAGAGGGTCAAAAGGTACAAACTTCCAGTTATAAAGTAAGTCGCTCACAGGAAAGTAATGTACAGCATGGTGGATGTAGTTAATAATACTGAAATGTATTCGAAAGTTGCTAAGAGAGTAGGTCTTAAAAGTTCCGATCACAAGAAAAAAAATTGTAACTGTGTGGTGATGGATGTTAACTAGACTTATTGTGGTTACCATTTCATAAGATATACAAATATTGAATTATTATGTTGTACACCTGAAATTAATAGAACTTTATATGTCAATTATATCAATAATAAAATGCCATTAGTGCTCTCTTGAGTTGGAGAATGCTGGCATGGAAATTCACCCTTTTCTACGGGTGAGCTTTTAAATGACAATAATTTACTTTTATAATAATAATTTTAACCAGTAAGAGTCGGGATTGATATCAAACATAGAAAAGGATGGAAACCACTAACTTACTTCAACTTCTTCAAAGCGTTTTACCAAAGTGTGGTATTTCTTTAAGAATGCTTACTCAAAAAATAAAGAGACACAATAGACTAGCTCAATGTGTGGATCCAGATCGAAAACGAAGTAGGAATAAAACTAACAGCTATAAACAATTGGGGAAATGTGAATACTGAATAAATACTAAATGATATTAAGGGATTATTGTCAATTTTAAAGTATGCAAATAGTATTCTGACCTCTTTGTTCTTAAGAGGTGCATGCTGAGATCATCATGGTGAAGTGCCATGATGTTTTCCTCTTCCTTTAAAAGATGAAAGAAATAGAACAAATATATATGTATATTTTTAAAAATTTAATTTAGACAGAGCATATACAATCAGCCCTGTGTATCCTGTGATGTGGAACCCTGCATACAGAGGGCCAACTAAGGGACTCAAGAACCCAAGGATTTTGGTAACCGTGGGAGGTTCTGGAACCAATCCCCCATGGATCCCAAGGGACAATTATTTAGGTTTTCTTTCACATTCATTTTCTCCCTATTCTTACTTTCTCCAGGCTAGACAATCTTAGAGTCATGATTGATTAACACATTCCTCAATGCAACCTGCTTATCACAGAGGGAAACAGACATGACAAGGGACGTGACCCACTGGTGACCACACCTGGAGCCTTGGATGGGAACTCCCTTAGAACATCCCTTGGCCCCCTGGTTCAGCCCTTATCTGCGCACCCAATCAGAAACTGCCTCCTGTGGAAAGTCATCGCTGGTCTTGCTACACAAGAGCATCAACAGCTGCCTTTTAGAAACATCTCTGTCCTGTTGCCAACCGTGGATCCTGAAGGGATAAAGAGGACCGTGACTCATTCTACTTCTGTTACCAGTGCCGTATTATAGCACTCATCAAGCTGACTCTGGATTATAGGTTTCTTCCTACAAAGTCTGTAAATAAGTACATCATCTATAGATAATTATAATATACGTAAACATATGTTTGTCTCTCTCAATCTTCATTTGGAGCTAAAGAGGAGGGAACCAAGATTAATTCAATTTATTTCCCACAGAAAAACCCTCCACCCTGAGCACTGGTCACAGGGCTCTGTCCACTCCTGGTGACCACCATCTGCTTTGCTGGGTCTCAGAGGAATGGTGAGGGTCTGAGGGACACTCAGAGACCTTGCACAAGCCTGCAGCTTTGTGGGCTCCTTCAGAACTGGGACCCATCGACAACAGGGAAAGAGTGTGGGGGACTTGGAGTCCACTCAGCGCTTCACCACAAGATCCAAATGGAAGGTAGATCCTTGGCTTTGACATCTCTGAAAAGTAAATAACCCCCAGCTCTCAAAGTGTGGATGTCCTGTAGCTGAGTGTTGCTCAAGCTGCTGAGTAAACTGAGGCTACATGCGTTGTCCTTGCTTTGTGATTCTTAGACTCTGAGGACATGTGTCTAGTCACAAGTCCAGCCTCCGGTTCTTTCTCTGATGAAGAGAAACGGGGTACCTATCTGCCCCATCATCTGTCACATGGGATGATGGTAAGTTTTAGGGGACTTTTCACATGGATGTTACCATCTTGTGATAACCTAGGGAGGGTCAGGTCCACCATGTCCATCTTTCCTTACTGCCCAAATCCCTCCTTGTGCTCTGAGAAACCATGACTACCTATAGGGACCCTGTGTTTGAGAAAGCCATCCTTCATCCACGGGAGCTGAATATGTCCAGGGGCGATGGAACTAGATGAACTAGTTCCTAGTTCGGCCTGAGATTATCCCCAGATTCAGGAAATCAAAGTTGGTGCACTGAAATTTCCATGGGGCAGAGAAATGAGCATCATGAAGTCTGTTCCCACATAAAGACAGACTTGGTCCCTCACCCCCTCATGCCCCACCTGAACTGAGCAAGACAGGAAGAAGTTTCTGCTGTCAAAGGCAGAAAGGATTTTTCTGGGATTTTCTACCTCTTAATTTGCATAAGGGTGACTTGGTGATCTTTGTGCTCTGAAGGCCATTCCCATGACACAGCAGGTAAGATGTTCAATTTAATCCCGGTAATTGCCAAAGTTGCAGCCAATACCAAATTCTACCAGTAACCTGGAACCTTTATAAGGTGCAAGGCTCAGCCTCCTCGCCAGTGTGAGCTTGCTGTTAAGCTCACCAGCCGTCAGCATGAAGATCCTTCATTTTCTCCTTGTGTTCCTCGTTGTCTTCCTGTTGCCTGTTCCAGGTAAGGTGGGCCAGGGGAACAGAGGGCTGAACAAATGGGAAGAATAGAATAGAGTCTCTCTGTCTCTCTGTCTCTCTTTCTCTCTCTCCCTCTTCTTTTACACACATTCTTAGATCAAATAGATTGTATGGATTGCTTATGAGAATGAGGCACCTTGTCCTTCAACATGGAAGGACTTTAAGAAGCTTACTGCACAGTTCAGCACCTTTTCTCAGCCAATCTGAAGGACCAGACGGCTTGTGAATCTCCTCTCCTCGTTGTCCTGCATGCTAAAACTGCTACATGACAGAGGACACCTCTGTTAGGTGACTTTTCCTATTTCATAAAAACAAGAAATCTGATTTTGTACAAGGACAGAAGTGCATAATGTCACATTATATCACATATAAATCTTTACAGTTAAAGGGTGGAGTCCCTGGGTAATGGAGAATCCCAGGGAACAACAAAGCCCAGCCTGCACTTTGGGATCTGCCCTTGGGGAGCACCCCTGTGCTTCTGTCCTTGCATCTCCAAGGTCCTCAAGGACACACCCCTGAGAGCCTTACTGTCAGGTCACAGCTGGGAGACAGTCTGTCCAAAGCAGGTTTTAAAATAGGAAGGCCCAACAATTATTTTATGCTTGACATTGGGGAAATGGAATAAAAGGGATGAAGGAAGGAAGGAGAGAGTGATGGAGAGATGGAGGGAGAGAGAAAATGTGAGGCTGGGACCCCAGGTAACTGTTAATTAGAAATTGTATTGAAAAATCCTTATTTTATCAATTGTGTGTACGACTGTATTGCAGCACTTAGACCAGTAGCAGGAAGGGAGGGAAGGAGGAGGGAAAACGAGTTAGCAAGACAGCAATGCTAGGAAGACGGCAGCAATGAAGGAAGGAAGCAATGAAGAGGGGGTGAAGGACCTGTGAGACCCATCCCACATCTGAGATAACCCTCGGATATTAGAAACACTGTTACAAAAGGTTTTTTTCACTGTTGTTATTTTCCATTGTAAGTTACTTAGATATTAAGTTCTCATTAAACAAGTCCTACCCTTTAAGCTGCGTTTTATTCTCCCGTCTCAGCTGAGATCCTTAATCGACTACATGGTTTAGAGACTGAAACAATAAAAACAGACAGCAGCTGGCTATTTCTGGTTCTCAAACCTCCGGCCTGTGTGAGAACCACTTTGCACACCCTGGAGGGATTCTCTCTGTGGGGGGAGCCGAACTTGCACAGAGCCCTCCGCAGACCCCAGGCTCTGGGCCGCGCAGCACAGCGTTCTGGTTCTAGAAACGCGAGGCCCCACTGGAACCTCCGCGCTGCCAGCCTCTGTCTGCAAACTGCATGTCAGCCTGTGGGACAGAACAGCCGCAGCCTCGGGAAGGGAAGCCCTGAGCATCTGCTCAAGGGACGCGGCGCGCCTTTCTGACTCTGTGCTCTGGTTTCTGACACTACTTTTTCCTTTTTATTTCTTTTTCAGGTTTTACTGCAGGCATAGGAAATTCTGTCACTTGCTCTAAGAATGGAGGCTTCTGCATATCCCCTAAGTGCCTTCCAGGGTCAAAACAGATCGGCACCTGTTCCTTGCCTGGGTCAAAATGCTGCAAAAAGAAGTAATAGAAAGCGGAGAAACTGCTGTGACAGATATGGAGTCAGAAACTGCTACCTTCACAAAAACATGTAAAATTTAACCCACATTAAACCGCTTTGTTCAAAGACAAAGAATCTTGCCTCCTGGTCACTGTGGTTGTTGTGTGGTGTTTGATCACACAGGCTGATCTCCAAGCTCCTTGAAGATCCCCTTTTAGCTCCCTATGCTGAGAGGCCACCACGTGGGACCCTTCTATGCTCTTCAGGGCGATGGTCACCTGGCCTCCCTCAGTTACTGCCTGTGCTGTCCTGTCAGGTGTGCTTTGTTCTTCCCGTCCTCACCCGCCCCATCATCCCTCAGACGTGCCCTCATTCATCCAGTCCCCACTGCATCACCACCTCCTTCCTTCCGGAAACCATGGCTGATCCGCACAGGAAGCAGCCCCTCCTCCTCCATGTTCCCCCCTTCCTCACTTCCTCTGGTTTGGCTCCTTCCTCAGCCCTGCCTTGTTCACTGTGGGGGTCAACTTCTCTGTGGGGCCCTACAACCTCTAGCGATGTGGACCTTGTCTTACAAATTCATGTGCTGGCCATTGAGGGAGACACTGCTTCATAAATTACTATCAGCTGGACGGCAAAGCTGAGTGGGATAAAGCGTTTCTCTCCATGTGGACTTCACACTATTCCAGGAAGTACTGGGGGAAAACGTGTCTTTGTTGAAAGCATGATTAAATGAAGACAATATAGCATGGAATACAGGCAGAAGGGAGTTAGCACCAAAAGAAAGAGACCACAGGAGGCCAGGAAACAACGGGGATGCTGCCCTCGTGTGCTATCTCTTCCTCGGGAGGGTTTCATACTGAAATCTACAGTTCAGTTGGGCTAGTCTGTTTATGTAAGCAGCTATCTGTCTCTTTACAATCTCTCTTCACTCAACGTACCTATAATTTACTTCTGAGTAACACTCTTTTGCTCCAAATAATTCCTTGGTTTTCTTACAGACTCAAGATTGAAGAGAGAAATCAGAACTTGTTCGAATACAAATATTTTTATCCAGATAGAGACACCTGATAACGGGGCCAAAACTAGAGTGAAGAGAGCAAATTCTTGCCATAGGTGTTAAACTTAAGGGGCTGGCAAAACCTTCTGTGACTAAGATAAATAATATAGTGCAATATTTGTAACTTAAAATTGATGCAATTGAACCAATAATCAACAAGCACCAACGTTTTAAATAAGGACAGGATCTGATCCTGTAATTACACGGCTCCAGTTCATCGGCCCCCTGCTAACCACAGTCCTGCCTTGATTTAATCACTTAGTTTTAGCAATTCATGATACTTTTACTTAAGATATATCTGTCACTCTCTGGTGGCCAAAAGTATAATACTTTGTTTGTATAGATGAGATTAATTTTAACACTGAAAATGCATTACGGAATGGCATCATAACAATGTCACTAATTCCTGAGTTTTAGGGGGATGGCAAAACTCCTTTAGGGAGAGACTGCTGTTTTATTTAAGAATCCACTTCAATGACTATTTTGTTTTCAAACAGCAGGATACCTGTGTACATCTGTAAAACAGAGATGAAAGCAAGTAAGAGCTAAGTAGCTCTACATTTCTAAAAATAAAAGGACTTTTTGGTTTTCCACCTGGAATCAGAGATTAAAAATGAAAAGAGTATTTGCTTATCAAAAAATGTGTGTGTCTGTAATATAAGACATAGCCTGGAGAGGTTAATAACTAAGAAAGTCAGGAAGGGGGCCAGCTCAGTGGCGCAGTGTTAAGTTCACACATTCCACTTCTCAGCGGCCTGGGGTTCGCTGGTTCGAATCCTGGGTGCGGACATGACACCGCTTGGCATGCCATGCTGTGATAGGCATCCCACTTATAAAGTAGAGGAAGATGGGCATGAATGTTGGCTCAGGGCCAGGCTTCCTCAGCGAAAAAAGAGGACAACTGGCAGTAGTTAGTTCAGGCCTAATCTTCCTCAAAAAAAAAAAAAAAAAAGTCAGGAAGTCTTTAGCAAGAGTGTGTGTTGACTGAAACAAATAAAACAGCCAGGTATTTCACCAGCAAAATGGATTTGTTTGGGAACAGCAGAAGAATTGTAATTCAGGATAAGGAAGCTATAGCAAAAGCCATAGGCAAGTCCAGCAAACAAAAGAGAGAAATATTACTTTATAGAGAAAAAATAGGAACTCAAGAGCGGTTATTTTGAACAAAAGTCAATTGGTGCAAAGTGAGAGTTCAGGGGAGTGATGGTTCTCATTGGCTGAGTTGCTGCAGTGGTCCATTTCTTGTTGCGGTGCAGTGTACGTCTCTTCTTGTCAGGGTCTGTGTCTGACAGTTATTCCAGTAATTGATGCTGAGCAGTACTGTGTGAGAGCTCTCCCGTTGGTCCCCCAGCCTAATTTTTTTTCTTTATTCTTGAAGTCATGTTGGTTTATATCTATAGAAATTTCAGGTGTAAATCATTATATTTTGACTTCAGCATAGACTGCCTGATGTTCAACACCAAAAGTCTAGTTGCCATACCTGAATTCCTTTATTATGTTTCACAAGTGCATTCGGATTTCCAATTTTATTTTTTTGACACTTCTGTGTGTTTAACATATATTATTACCTTCAAATTTCACAAAACCTTGTTTTACTCAATGTCTTTGTGATTGCGAAATCTTGGGAAAAGGGGGGATAGCTTTGGGGGCTGGCTCCATGGCTTAGTGGTTAAATTTGTGCACTCCACTTCAGTGGCCCATGTTTCACTGGTTCGGATCCCGAGTGCAGACCTAGCACCACTCATCAGGCCACGCTGAGGTGACGTCCCGCATAGCTCAATTAGAAGGATCTACAACTAGAATATACAACTATGTACTGGGGGGCTTTGGGGAGAAGAAAAAAAGAAATAAAAATGCAAAAACAAAATAAAACAAAAAATTAAAAAAATAAAGGGAGGAGAGCTTCAGTCATACTCAGTGCAAAGCTCTGAAGCAAGAGGGCGATTGTCACAGGAAGTGAAGTGCAATTGGACAGAGAAGGTTATGGAAAAGCTGGAAGTAGGCCTCTGGACAAAATATTGTGAGCATAAGAACCAACTGGGAATCCTGAGAAACATTTGAATATTTGCCTGAATTCACAAGGATTGGTAGCTGGAGTCGTTTCATTTGGATATTAACAAAACAGGATAACCTTAGAATTTGGGGCATTGGTAGAGTGCTTTTCACCCAAGCCAACGTGCGTTTTGCTCTAACTCTGAAAGCAGCTAACTTATGACTTAAATGAAGAAAATCACTCCTATCCCATTGTGCTGAAGTATCCTGAGGAAAAAAAAAGAGAGAGAGAGAGAAAGTATGTTATTGAGCTGATCCGGCTAACTCTAACAAGACCAGCACGTGATCTTGTTTCCAAATACGTCTAAACCAAACAGAGGACTTTGCAAGGAACAGGGTTTTTCTGTGGTAAGTCTAGGCATAGTTTTCTTTGTCTATATCCTGTTTCTCTTTTGCAGAATTTTTGAACATATGAGTTGATATAATTCATTGGTTTTAGACCGTCTCCAGCCATTATCGCTTAAAGAATTGCTGCTGTCCATCCTCTGTCTCTTCTTCTGCTAGGAAGAGATTTGCAAACATGTACCCCTTTCACTGTGCCCTCACATGTATTTTATGCTATTTTCTGTATTTTCCATGATTTCATCTCTCTGTGCTTTGATCTGGAAATTTTCCATAAATATGTATTCTAATCCTCAGATCTTCTGGTATGGCCAATCTGCTGTTAAACCCGTCAATTGTGATTTTTATTCCAGATATTGTATTTTAAGTTCTAGAATTACCATTTGATATTTTTAATTCCTCACGGGGACCTATGCAAACATGGATACCGTCAGCTATTTTGCAGGTCTCCCAGGCCTCTTGGGATTATAGGATTTTTTCATGCTAACACCTGTCCATTAATGAATGTAAGATGCAGGAAGAGTTGCTTTAAAGAGAATAATTTCAAGTGAAGAACTTGATCAAAAAAAGATAATAACAATCCACTGAAGAAATGCCAAGGGGGCCGGCCCCATGGCCAAGTGGTGAAGTTTGCGGGATCTGCCTCAGTGGCGCAGGGTTTTGCCGGTTCAGATCCTCGGCGCGGACGTGACACTGCTCATCAGGCCAGGCTGAGGTGGCGTCCCACATGCCACAACGAGAGGCAAATGCAACTAAAAAAGCACAACTATGCACCGGGGGGCGTTGGGGAGTAAAATGAAAAATAAAACCTTAAAAAAAACAGAAACGCCAAAATCTAACTACAGGGCAATTTGTGTGGTGACACATCAAGGATTCTTAGGAATTCTTTTAAAAAGAGACCAACGATATAATCTTAAATATGGTTTTCTTACTTTTGCTCTCACAGATGGACGACCTGGAATAAACATGTATCTGTTTTTATTAATGCTAAATCGCTAGTATTGACAGACTTAGTAACTAAAAATACAGGACATGGGTGAAATGTAAATTTCCGATAAACAAGCACTAACAGCTTTTGGCATACTATATCCCATACAATATTTTGGACATACATATTCTAAAAGATTATTCATGGTGCATCTGAAATTTAAATTTAACTAGAAATCTCCTATTTATCTGACAACCCTCCAAATCATTGAAAAATTTCTACTTAAGGACAATGTTTATTTATTACACAATTGAGTTTTACTATTACTAAGTGCGGTAGGCAGAATAATGGTCTCCCAAATATTTCCATGTCATAACCCCTATAATCTGTGACTTATCTTGCCTGGTGCAGTGGACTAAATGTTTATGTCCCTCTCCCCAATGGAAATTCATATGTTGAAAATGCCCAGTGTATTGGAGTTAGCAGGTGCTACCTGTCAGAGGTGATTAGGTCATGAGGGTGCAGTCATCATGAATGGGATTAGTGCCTTTATAAAAAGGATCTTAGAAAGCTGGCTTGTCCCTGCTGTCATGCACAGCTACAGTGAGAAGATGCAGTCCATGAGGAAGCCGACTCTCACCAGACACCAGGCCTGCCAGTGTCTTGATCTTGGACTTCTCAACCTCCAGAACTCTGAGACATAAATGTATGTTGTTTGTCAGCCTCCAGGTCTATGGTACTTATGCTACAGTAGCCTGATTGACTAATACACATCTCAAATGAGAATTAAAGTAGCGGATGGAATAAGGTCGCTACTCAACTGACTTCAAAACAGGGAGATTATCTGGATGGGCCCAATGAAATCACAAGGAATCTGAAATGTGGAAGCGGGAGGCAGAACGGTCAGTGTCAGAGTGGTGTGATATGAGACAGAATCAACCATCCCCTGCTGACTTTGAAGATGGAGGAAGGGTCCATAAGACACGGAATGTGGGCAGCTTCTAAAGCTTGAAAAGGGAAAAAGACAAATCCTCTCTTCGATATTGCAGAAGGAACACAGTCCTGCCAAAAACTTGATATTAGCCCACTGAGACCCATTTTGGACTTTTGATCCCCAGAACTGCAAGATAACAAATACATGTTGCTTTAAGGCACTAAGCTTGTGGCAATTTGTTTGAGCATCAATAGGAACCTAACATGCTAGTAGTTAAAAAGGATGCACTGAGCAGAAAATTAGCAGCACGAGACATGCAAACCTGCATTGTTTAATGGAGGTAAAAAATGATAAAAACTGTCAACATTTTACTCAACATTACATATCCTTTTTCATAGAAATGCCCATGGTTCATATGCCAACTTTCCCTCTCTTACTGGGGACCCCGAGTTCACTATTGCAGTAATGATCCGTTTGTTTTAGATTTGTAGTTGGGATTTATTGTGAACAGTTCCAGCCTTAAGTGGAGGTGGAGCACTTGCTGTCTGTGTTCTGTGATTTCACATCTCCAGGAAGTTCCCTACCCCAAAAAGCATTTCCTCAGAAGTGACAAGAAATAAATGTATACTGTAAAGGTTTATTCTTACAGTGCAAGATTTAAGTCTTTATTAATTCATCACATACTCCCTAAGGGCCATCTTAAGGAAAAACAAAGCAAACTCCAGCCACACAAAACATTGAGTTGCCTTCAGTGCCTACAAGTGTCATCTGAGTTCTGGACATGAATGATCACAAGCCGTGAATAACCTGTAGTCACAAAGGTTCATTCCTAGAATCCTCATTTGCATAGGAAATGCCATAGACTATAAGAGGGTGATAATCCATTCAGTTACTTTAGCCCAACATTCTCTTTCTCTACAGATAAGAAATAAAATAGCATCCTAACTAATTGTCTCTATAGTACTTAGTTAACGGCAAATTTAAGAGGCTGTTGATGTGAATTTTAACATTACATGAATACTCCCAAGTCATGGCATCATTTGCCAGTTGAAGATAAGCCACATTTTCTCTCTTCCGTCTGCACTGAAATTTAGCCTATTCTGTCCTATCCAAACACCAAGAGCATCTGTGGAGAGTCTTGGTCTGAGCAAGTCCTGGCTGTGTCCAGGCTTGAATCTGCCCCAGGCATACTGAATTCATAGCCATTTTGACCTCATTCTGTCTCCTGTCTCTTGGGGGAGGATAGGAAATTGGGAGCATAGAAGTACCACAATGGGGACAGATTAAACCTGGACTACGTGTTCTAGGATTTTTACCAAATGGACACAAACCCAACGTGGCTCCACCCCTTCCATATCCACTACCAGAAGGAATCCATTTGTGGATAAACTTTCTCTATCCCAAATGGAAGCAGATTAGCAATTTCTGAGGCAAATGCCCCTAAGCTCAGTGTTACGTGTTCTAAGAGTAAGTCATGAGAGCCAGGAGGAAAAATGCGACATTTGCATCATTGTATAATTTTACTAGAATTGAAAAGCTCACTTCTGCAAGTAACTATGGTCCCTTAATCTTTATAAAAACTGGAAAAAATGTTACCTTGCTCTTCATCCTTGGGTACTCATTGAGTTTGTCAGCCATCAGCTATGAAGACCCGTTACATTTTCCTCACATTTCTGTTTTTTTTCTTGGTCCCTGCTCCAGGTAAGATGGATCTGAGAAATAAGAGGCTTCAAATAATTTGAGGATAAGCTGAAGTTTTTACTCATCCTTCCCTAGACTAAATAGATTATTTGAACTACTCATTAAAACTAAGCACTCTCTCTTTAACATTGAAGGTGCACTAGACTTTAAAGGAGTTTTCAGAGTTTTGTTTTTTCTTAACTCGAACTAACCAACCAGCTGTTAAAATGCTACTGCTTTATTATGGCAAGTCCTGTAACATCTATGCTTGAAGCATAAGTTAAGTCCCTTTCTAAGTTGAAATAGGAGAATCAATTATATTTCAAGAATGGAAATTGAGGATATGCTTTATAAATATATTATTTTTTAATTTTTATTATTTTATTGTGATTGCAATATTATAATATCCTGCAATTGCAGTTGTTCATTATTGTCAGTCACCATATATATGTGGCCCTTTACCCCGTATGTCCACCCACCAATCCCCTTCCCCTCTGGTAACCACTAATCTGTTCTCTTTGTCCATGTGTTTGTTTATTTCTACATATGAGTGAAATCATACGGTGTTTGTGTTTCTCCATCTGCCTTATTTTGCTTAACATAATATACTCAAGGTCCACCCATGTTGTAGCAAAGGGCACGATTTTGTCTTTTTATGGCTGAGTAGTATTTCATTGTATATGAATACCTCATCTTCTTTATGCAGTCATCAGTGGATGGACACTTGGGTTCCTCCCAAGTCTTAATAATTGTGAATAAAGTTGCAATGAACATAGGGGTGAGTAAGTCTCTTTGAATTGTTGATTTCAAGTTCTTTGGATAAATATCCAGTAGTGAGACAGCTGAGTTGTATGGTATTTCTATTTTAATTTTTTGAGAAATCTCCATGCTGTTTTCCATAGTGGCTGCACCAGTTTGCATTCCTAACAGCAGTGTATGGGGGTGCCCTTTTCTCCACAGCCTCTCCAACACTTCTTATTTTTTGTCTTGGTGATTATAGCCATTCTAATGGGTATAAGGTGATATCTTAATGTAGTTTTGATTTGCATTTGCCTGCTTATTAGCCATGTTGAACATCTTTTCATGTGCCTATTTGCCATCTGTACCTTCTTTAGAAAAACGTCTGTTCATATCGTCTGCCCAATTTTTAATCGAGTTATTTGGTTTTTTGTAAGTATATATGTTTATAATTAAATAATGGAGCCTTTTGCCACCTAGAGAATCTCATAATATGACTAGGGCTCCCATCTTATACTCTGGAAACCTTTGCCGTGAGTGTCCCGTGTGGTCTCTTCACATAGGAAATCATCTGGAGATTACTGTTCTCTCCTGGGTTTGCAGGTGAGCTTCATCTTCCTTTACTTGGCTGCCTTCCTTCATATTGTCATGGCATTTACAATAATTGAAGTTAAAAAAAAAAAGAGATGAACTTAAAAGGATATTTATAAAAAGGGATGAAGGAATGAAAGAAGAAAGGGAGGAAGAGAAGAGAGAGGGATGGGTGGGAAGGAAGAAGAGAGAGAAGGTACTTGAGAAAACAGCATCAATACGAAGTATTACTGTAAATCTCTTGTTCACATAACTGTATTACTAGGTTCATGTGATAGCACTCAGATGATTAAATGTTTATAAAAAAATTAGAGTTTCTTCCCACCTAAACTTAGATACTCAACTAACCAGATGATGTGGGAAAAGGAAAAACAAATAAATGGACTCCTGTTTGTCTTTTCTGAACTGAGATCTGCTGACCTGTGTTAGGTCACTGCTGACTTTCAGCAGCCTCCTGTTGACTTCCTTGCAGTGGAGACAGATTTGTAAGAAACACTCCACAAGCTTCTATCTGAACCTATTTAGTGACTGAAGTCACTCAGCCACAAATCAGAAAATTCAGCAATCTGTTTCTTCAAGAAAAGTATCCAGTACCTTTGTCAGAAAATCATCTACAAGAAATCATAATCCCACACGAACATATTCAGGATCAAGTAGTCCCATCCTTAGAAAAGAAGCTCTTCCTCCAGGGATTTACAAAGAGGAACAATGACTCATGTTTTGAGACTTCCTGAAATGCTGCTGGAACTTCTCCTTGTGCTCTCCTTTCATTCTAGGCTTCTCCACGAGAGTCTTATTTCCTTTATCTTGCATTGGGAGCAGGGGCTTTTGTTTTCTCATCAGATGCCCTCCTAACTGGGCAGAGATCAGCAGGTGTCTCCTACCCACAGAAAAATGCTTCAGAAGGGGGAAATAGAAACAAAGAAAGCCAGCTGCAATGACTACTATGGAGAGAGAAACTGCTCCCTTAAGATATATTCATAAAATGTAAACCCAGTTAAATCACTTTGCTCAGAATCAGAGAACCCGACCTCTTGGAATTCTGGTTATTGCATGGTGTTTCAAACAAGGCAGTCAAAGAGATCCCTCCCTCATGATGCCTCATTTACCTCTGAGTTAAATACTCTTCACACTAGCATTCAGCAGCTCCACAGAGCACCAGAACTTACTTTGCAGGGTTACAATGTAAGTTCCAGATAAACTGGACCCCTATCTTCCTCTATATAGCCTCTTTTCCTATCATCTATACATTGCACTTGCTATTCCAGCTCCTTAATATGCCGTCTCTTAGAGCCAACTAGATGTCTATAAATTTAACCCATCTTTCAAGACCTAGCTCAGATCCCATGCCCTTCATGAAACCATTCACAATCCATCAATGAAGAATGTTTCTTTGCCCTCTAAGCAGCACGTAGTTCTGCTCCTTGTAATGGATACTCTTATTAGACTTTGACTGTGTTCCTGTGTTTGTTTTAAATATTCCATTTAGCTCCAAGGTCTGGTAGACAAGGGTATTTTTTATTGCAATGGATTTCCATAGAATTACATAAAATTGAATTGGAAAAATTTCAGTATAACCATATAGTGGTTTTTATTTTTTCTTAATATAGATGTAGTATAACTCAAATAAATGTTGGGAGGAGACATCATAATGAAGACATAATTAAATAAAAATACCATAGGATTCTGGAAGAAAGCAACAGAGCTCAACAAGAAAGAGATAAGAAATGGCTCTTGGTCTCTCTCAGTTGAGGGAATTTAACATTAAAAGGATCCATATCTATGCAATTTTATATATCTGGCTGTATATTTTTACACAGCTCTTTAATATATATATATATATATATTAGATATGTAATCTAATCTAATCTAATATAGCCAACATTGTTAGACTAGAAATGCTTTGTCTAGGGGGACGTATGTAATCAAATTGTTGCTCTCCTGTCGCCCAGGCAGCAAATGACCTAGATTGGTCAGCTGAGAGAAAATACAGCATAGCAAATGAGACAATTATTTTTTATCATTCAGAGAGATTTGCCTTAGAGGTCACGTGAAAACTCAGTGAACTTAGGGGCCAGCTCCTTGGCCAAGTGGTTGGGTTCCCGGGCTCTGCTTCAGCAGCCCAGGGTTTTGCTGGTTTGGGTCCTGGGCACAGACATGGCGCCGCTCATTGGGCTGTGCTGGGGCAGTGTCCCACATGCCACAGCTAGAAGGAGCTGAAACTAAAAATACACAACTATGTACCAGGGGGCTTCAGGAGAAAAAGGAAAAATAAAATCTTTTAATAATAATAATAAAAAAACCCCACAACTCAGTGTACTTAGATAAAGCTTTGACTCTCAAAATTATTTCCTCAGCTGTAATATGGACTAATAATGGCTCTATATTGGGTCAAAAGGTAAAAAAAATGCTGAAAAGTAAATTTAATTTAAAATTAAGATCCTCAGTCACACCAGACACATTTCAAGTGCTCAATAGCCACATGTGGCCAATGGCTGCCATATTGGACATCCAGTTGTAGAACATTTTCATCATTGCAGAAAGGCCTATGGAGCAGCATTGGTCCCATTGGTCTCAATGTAATATTCCCCCAATGAGACAAAATAGTGAGGCAGAGTAACATATTGTATACAAAATAGAAACAAAGTGTTATTTTAGAGAAAAGCATGCCCTGTGTCCCTAAATATTTAGACTTAAGCAGCATTTTACTTTCCCAATTTGGAGAAGACTTTCCTGGAATAAATGTTTTTGATTCTCAAGGTATATCCCTCTGATGTTTCCTTATAGCCTTCTGTTGATTTTTTTTTTTTTTTTGTCAATAGGTATTTATATCTTAAACACTGCAGTCTTATTTTACTACTTCAAAAATATATCCTGTGAGCAAAATGGGTACAACAACAAAGATCCAAAATCTAGATTTGTTTAACGAGCCACAGAGAAACTAATGAAAAATTGCTGACATTATTGAAGATTGTATACAGTTTTATATTCATTCATACAAATGCCCATGGTGCATGTGTGAACTTCCCCTCCCTCAGAGGGTCCCTGAGCTCCATGTTACATGAAGGGCTCTCATTTCGAGATTGCACTTTTGGGTTTATTTGTTAGAGTTCTACCCTTAGGCTCAGGTGCAGGGCATGCTATCCATGTCCTGTAGTTACACACGTTCCATGAAATACACCTCCCGACACACTGGAAAGGGAGGGAAATCTCACCAGGAGCATTTTACTCTTCTTGCTCAAGGCTTCATTGTTCGATGGCAATCACATTAAGTTTTAACAATCTCTTCCTTATCCATAGGAAAATTACTTTGTGCTAATTTGAAGGAGATCTCACAGTTGATCTTTCCAAATGTTAATTTTCTTAACACATTTCAATAGTTTTCCTTAGCCTAGGAATTAACCCAAAACTTTGATCTTTTTGCCAACCTTCAAGCTTTTCCTTGACTTCCCAAATCCTTATTCTACTTCTTCTAGTTTAAAATTTTCCTTTTTGCTCCCAGTTCTGAGTTTCTGTTCATTAACAACATCACAGTTTTCTCCTTTTCATCTTATTTGCTTTATTCTTTATCTTAATCTAATACCTCTTCTCTCTTCCATTTCTTCGTTCTTTATGTTTACTTTACTATCACTCCAACTTTTTAAACATGATTTGATTCTTCTGTTTACTAGACTTTTATCATCTTATTTGTTGGGATTTCAAATTTTAATTTTTTCCTAAAATTTTAAGTTTTACCTTATAAATTCTGTTACTGTTTTATTGTCAAAACATTCCTAAGTGTCTTATTATGAATCTCACATGGGAAGAAAACCTTTCTGATTTTCGCAGCAAAAGGAAGGTGGGTTTTCTAAGTGAGTTATGAGCTAATGAGCTCACATTCTGGTCTAAGGCAACCTTTCCACTTGGGCCCTGGATCTCCTTTCTCTAGCTTTCTTATAGTGAGACTCTCACCTGCTCTACATTTACCCCCCTTCACTGAATCTATAAAGACTAAAACCAAACAAACACCTCTTCTTTGGTGCTATATCATTCATCAGCTAATACTACCTGTCTACACTTAGTTTCTCAGCAAAACTTTTTGGAAGGAGTTTCTACTTAGTCCCCACTTCCTCTCATCATTCTCTCAGGGGTTGATACCATTCCAATCTGGCTTGTCCCCAATCTCTCCCCAAAATGATTCTTGTCAATATGGAATCATAATGCATCCTGCATCATCCCACTCAGCCCTTCCTCTGCCCATTATTGTTCTGACCTCTAGTTATGAGGCAGTGGGCAGCTGCTTTCAGGCAACTCTGCCCGAATAGACAGGCAGGAGGCGGCTTGTGAAGGTGGAGGAAGCAACTGCAAGTAGGTTTTCAGGAGAGCGCCACCTGTGGTTGAAGAAGGGGTGGGAATCTATGCACAATATTTAAGGAGTCCCTAAAGAGGATTCCTTGCAGTGTTCAAGTATAGGAGACAGGGAGGTAGACCAGAGCTGTCAGTCTAAAGTTTCCTTTACATTATTATTATTATTATTAAAGTTGCTATTCTTGGGACAGGGTATTCAAACATTCACAGCTAAGGTGTAGAATTAAACATGGTTTATTGAAAGAGATTACTACAACTACTTAGTCCACTTTTGCACCAGTATCACTAAACTAAAATGGAGGTCTACTTAGTGCAGAATTCAAATGCGGGTCCTAAAATTCAAAAGCAAATCCATTTTGTTACTAAATGGTGTGGACAGAGAGAAAATGTCAGAAACATATTTAGTCCATTTAAGGTGGGTGACAGATGGTCAGGGAAGGCGAGATGAGTGACAGACTGAAGGTGGGGAGGGGCGAGTGGGTGTAGGTGCTCCCACAGAACAGTCTATCATAAAGCAAGTTAATGGGTTCTCCCCAAACCCTCGAAATCGAGAACATCATGCCAGGGCCAAAATATTAAAGAATACATTTGTTGATCTCCCAACCTTGTCCCCAAAATGATTTGATGTTACCTTAGGGTGATAAGGATTTTCTAACAGTTGGTGGATCAGGTTGAACGACCAAGAACGGGAAGCAGAAAAGCCCTCTTTTGTTTCCTCCCACATTCAAAAATCTGTGAGAATGCTATCTATATTAGTATAGCCTTGGAAATGGTACATGGTTAGAAGTAAAAGTGTGTCTACCCTAAGCATAAAGCCAACAGTGCATACTAATTAAGTTGACTTGACTTCCAAATGTAAGAAAGTAGTGCTATCTTTCCCAGTCCCATGCTGCCATAATCTCTGGGGTGAGAAAGGAAAATGGACAAAGGATGAGTCAGAAAGATAAGCCAGAGCCATCAATAATCACCATGTCCTAGGAGAATCTTTTGCATGGTTGATGTGCTGTTGCCATTTCCAGAGTGGCAGTGGAGAGAGCACTGGAGAGAGAATAAGCAACTCCAAGGCTTTGCCTACTCTTCAGCAAAGGAACTGGAGCTTTCTTAGGGACAGGATGGCAATATCTCTCAGACTCCCTTAGCCAGTCTAATTTTATGCTTGTTGTTGTAGTATAACTGTTCATAATTCCCGTATGTTCTAAAAGAGTATCCCAGTTTGGATGATCGGTGATTTTGTCAACTTGCACAGAGGGCACTAGCCTTCACTCACTTGATCTACGCCACATCCTTTCCTTCTTTGATAGGAAAGGGTAACTTAGAATACATCTAATACACAAGTCTCCACTCATTCTCTCATTTTCACACTCTGGGTTTCAAACATGTGCACGTACACACAGACACACACACACACACACACACACACACACACATATGTGTCTCTGGAGCTATATTCCTTCATCCACCAAAAGCTATCTTTCTTTTCTCATCAGGAACTACTATAAAATAAGGAAAAGGTTTAACAATGCATAGACAGAGTTCAAGTCCAGGCTCCTTCACTAGTTGTAAAGCCTGCATTGACTTGCTTAAAGAATGAAAATACGTATCTCACCTGGCAAGTGTGTGAACTAAGATATCAATTTTAAGATTCCTGCTACACAACTGGCGTTCAAGAAAAATGTGTCCCACTCCCTCTTAGTGAAGGGAAGGCAGTGGGAGGCTCAATATTGTTTAATTAAATCAAGTAAATTTACTCAACTGTTGCTGCATTTAGTAAATGAAATTCAATGGGGAATTGTGTGTACATACTTGAAATTCTAGGTTCTTTTTTAGGACCATCTTTCTTTCATTCCAAAAATAGCCAAAGTTTCTCTATCAGTCTCTAGTTCCATGGACTGAAAAAAGCATAATTTGACCTCATTTGAGTTTTTAATTTCAGGAGACTCGGTGGCTCCCAAAGGAATACTATGGTTGTGGTGGAGCAGGATTTAGAAGCCAAGACCCCTAATTCCTCGTTGAGTGAAATTTCCATCAAGTCATAGGGCCTTTACAAGACATCACCTCTGACGGAAACCCTTCTTATTCATTGTTTCCTCACAGCTGTTTGTCCTTCTCTCTCTTGGTCTCTGGACTTTACACATTATTCAGGTTCTCTCTCTTGTGTTACTTTCTGAATTGCTATAGTCAAACTTCTGAATATCTTATCATTTTCTTTCCAGCTCAATTAACAGGAGCATGAGAAGATTGGTGCTCACTAGGTGTCATGGCTGTGGCATTTAAAATATCACAATTTATGAAACAACTCTCATTGCACGGGATGTGGGAGGCACAGTATTCAGGAAAGAATCTTCAATCCAATACTGATTATCTATTCTTTGCTACATACTTGTAAGGCTTGCAGTTTTGAAAAAGAGGAAGGTACTTTAGGAAGGTTTTATGAAAAGCATGTGAAGTGAAGTATATCCCTAATCTCATGGCACTTCATTTTGTTGTTTCCTTTGCTCTGTATGGCCAAGAGGTATATGAAAAGATACTCAACATCACTAATCATCAGGGATATGCAACTCAAAACCACAATGAGATAACACTTCACACTTGTTGGATGGCCATTACAAAAAACTAAATATAACAGGTGTTTGCAAGGATTTAGAGAAAAGGGAATCCTTACATATTGTTAATGAGAATGTAAACTGATACTGTCCTTATGGAAAACAGTGTGCAGGTTCCTCAAAAACTAAAAATAGAAATATCATGTGATGCAGCAATCCCACTTCTGAGTATATGCACAAAGGAGTGAAACCAGAATTTCAATGAGATAGCTGCACTTCCACGTTCACTGCAGTATTATTCACAATAGCTAAGATGGGGAAACAATCTCAGTATACATTGATGCATAAATGTATAAAGAAAATGTATATCTATACAGTGGAATATTATCCAGTCTTAAAGAATGAGATCCTGCCATTTGTGACAACATGGACACACCTCGAGGACATTATGCCAAGTGAAATAAGACACCGAAAGGAAGGAAAAAAACTGGCAGGCTGTCACTTATGTGTGGAATCTAAAAGAGATGAATACACAGAAGCAGAGAGTAGAACGACACTTATAAGGGTAGGGAGGTGGGGAAAATGGGGAGATGTTGGTTAAAGGGTACAAAGTTGTTGTTATGTAGGATGAATAAGCCTAGAGCTCTAATGTATAGCATGATAACTATAGCTAGCAATACTGTATTTAATACTGGAAACCTGTTAATTACCAAGTGAATGATAGCAAGAAATTTACCTCGCTCCAGGTTGTTATTCCTTTTCCTATGAAAAACATGAATTAAAAGTAAAATTATAGTCTAAAACAATACAATGTCATTTTTCACAGATACAGAAAAAAAAAAAATCCCAAAATTTGTATGGCACCTGGAAAGGCCCTTAATAACCAAAGCAATCTTGAGCAAGAACAACAAAACTGGATAAATCACACTTCTTGATTTCAAATTATATTACAAAGCTATAATCAAAACCGTATGGTTCTGGCATAAAACCAAACACATAGACCCAGGGGACAGAATCGAGAGCCCAGAAATAAACCTGCACGTGTATGCTCAACTGATATTTAACAAAATTGTCAAAATACACTATGGGAAAAGATGGTCTCTTCAATGGATGATGTCAGGAAACAGGATCTCGATATACTGAAGAATGCATTCAGATCCCTTTCTTACACCAATACACAGAAATAAACTCAAATGATTAAAGACTTAAACATAAGATGCAAAACCATAAAACTCCTAGAAGAAAACATAGGAGAAAAGCTCTTTGACTTTGGTATTGGCAATGACCTTTTTTAAATTCAATACCAAAAGCACAATCCAGAAAATCAAAGATAAACAAGTGGGCCTCCCTCAGACGGGGACATTTCTGCACAGCAAAGGACACACTGAACAAACTGAAAAGGCCAAGCTCCTTTAATGCTCCGATTATGTCCCGAGGCTCAGAGGATGACAGCAGCCTCGACAGAGGCTGCCCTTTGACAGAGCAGTAGTCTAGCCTTGGGGCTGTAGGAGAAGGTCTGGGGACGTTCTCTGAACACTCCAGGACTGTGTGGGGTAGTCAGGAGCATGGGCTTTGAAGAGAGGCTGATTTTGCTCCAAGTTACATCTCTGTCCGTTGGTGGCTTGTGGCTTTGGACATGACCTTTAACCTGTCTAGGCCTCAGGATTGTCTCCTATAAAATCGGATAACACCTGCCTTACCACTTTGTTCATGAGAATTAAATGACATAACTTATACAAAAATGGCCATAAGCTTGGCCAGCTACAGAGCACCACTGACGGCAAAATGAAAATGTGGGACACCCTGTTCAAAGGGCAGGAAAGGAAAAGCACTGATAAAAGGCACTGAGATATAATCTTTTTTTCTGTAAAACTATTTTATTACTTACAAAATGTAAGAAGAATTTTTACAGGAATGACAGATGCTTACAAATCACAAAAAAAGGATTTTCAGTGTTATACTTTTTGTTAAATATGTAATAAAACTTGACAAATGGGATATCTTGATTGATCATACGCTTTTCCAGGCCCACTTTTCTGCAAATTAGTTTTAGATCACCAAAATTTATAGTTTAAGCAGCTTTCTTTTTATTTTGAGAAGAATCTCCTGATGTAACTGTTACTGGAGTTGACTGTTCTGTAATTATGACACCATTGGGATCAATTATTTGAAATATAAATTTTTGTACATCCAGAGCTGGCAATTCTTTTTTTATTTTTAAACTTTTTATTAAAGTCTTTAGAGTGATGTCAGCATCATACTGGAGGGAGTTCTTCCCTTGGACTCTTGTCTCTAATATGCAACCAGAAAGAGATTCACACACCAACAGAGGACATATACACATCACAAAAGACATCTGAGAGACCCACGTAACCATACGTCTGAAGAGGGTGTTGGGGCTGGATCCTCAAGAGGAAGCAGAAGCTGATGCCCAAGAGCTCCACGGAGAGAGGTGGGCTGCAGCAGCGGGAAGTGTGTAAGAGAAAAGGGCACCCCATCCCTGCCTGGCACTCCAGCCCCAGAATCGCCTGGAGCATGGTGTGGAGAGCTTGGCAGCAGAGGCTGGGAAAGGGAAAGTGCATAGTTCTGCAATTATCCAGAGCTCCGTACAGAGAGACAAGCAGGGGCTGGGGGAAGCACTGGGGAAGGAGACTATCCCCCCTCCCCCATCAGGTGCTCCAGATGTAGTATTGATCTGTTACTCATAGAGAAAAGCAGTCAGAGACTGGAGGTGGGGAGCCCCTGCTCATACTGGGCCCAGAATACAAAGTGCCTTATCCCCACCCAGTGGCAGTACATGGCAGCTGCAACCAGATAAGAGCACCATGAGGAAGCAAGAATCTACTCCATCAAGCAGTGTGAGTAGGTATATTAAAGCTCTGGACTAGAAGGTACGTGACAAGTACCCAGAAACTAACCCTGAAGGCACAGAAATCCATAACCTAAATGAAAAAGAATTCAAAATGGCGGTCATAAAAAAACTCAATGAGTTACAAGAAAACACACAAAGACAAATTAATGAATTCAGGAGCTTCTTCACCAAGGAGATTGAAACCATAAAGAAGAACCAGTGAGAATTGATGGAGATGAAAACCAAAATGGATGAAATCAAGAAAAATCTGGATTCCCTAAGCAAAGGAGCTGATAATATGGAGGAGAGAATCAGCCAATCAGAGGACAGTACTATAGAAATGCTTCAGAGGGAGAAGAAGAGAGAACTAAGACTAAAAAGAAATGAATAAGCTCTCAGAGAAATATCTGACTCAATCAGAAAATGCACCATAAGGATTATAGATATTACAGAGGGGGAAGAGAAGGAGAATGGAGCAGAAACCTTGTTTGAAGAAATAATAGCTGAGAACTTACAAATTCTTGGGAAGAAGCTGGAAATCCATGTGAAAGAGGCCTCCAGATCTCCTAATTTTGTCAATGTAAAAAGACCCACTCCAATGCATATAATAGTGAAGCTGGCAAAAGTCAAGGACAAAGAAAATATACAAAGGTCAGCAAGGCGGAAGGAAATAACTTACAAAGGAGCCTCATCAAACTTTCAGCTGATTTCTCAGCAGAAAATTTACGGGCTAGGAGAGAGTAGAAGGATATATTCAAAATCCTGAAAGTCAAAAACTTTCAGACAAGAATACTCTATCCAGTGAAAATATCTTTCAGATATGACAGAGAAATAAAATCTTTCCCAGATAAACAAAAGCTAAGGGAGTTCATTGCCACAAGGTGACCCCCTACAAGAAATCCTCAAGAAGGCCCTCATACCTGAAAACAAAAATAGGAAAAGGACTACAAAGCCCTGAGCAAGGAGATGAATAGGTAGGCAATAATCAGAAAGTGACACCTCTCCATCAGATCAGGTTACTAAACACTTCACTTTAGCATCAATGATAAAGAAAAGGAAAACAACAAAACAAAAATAATTTCATCTTTTTAACCACAAACTCACAACAGAAGATGGAAAAAGATATGACTAAAAGAACTTAGAAGAGGAAGAGGAAAGGGATGGAATCAGTATAGTCTAAGAAAATAAGAGGCAATCAGAAAACGGACTATCTCAATTATGAGATATTTTTATACAAGTCTAAGGGTAACCACTAAACAAATAATTAGAACAAAGACATTTACAATACATAGGGAGAAAATGAAGAAAACCAACAGAGAAAACTACCTAATCAAATTGGTAGTCTGAAATACATTGGACAAGAAACAAAGGAAATGCAGAAGAACTGGGAAACATGTGACAAAATGACAGTATTAAGCCCTCACATATCAATAATCACTCTAAATATAAATGGATTAAACTCTCCAATCAAAAGACACACAGTGGCAGGATGCGTCAAAGAAGAAGACCCAAAAATATGCTGCCTCCAGGAAATACATCTCAGCTCTGGAGACAAACATAAGCTCAGAGTGAAGGGATGGAAGACAATCCTCCAAGTTAATGGCAAACAAAAGAAAGCAAGTGTTGCCGTACTTATATAAAAGTCAGTTTCAAGATAAAGCTGGTAAGGAGAGACATAGAGGGACAGTATATAATAAGAGGGACTATCCACTAAGAAGACATAACACTTATTAACATGTATGCACCCAACACAGGAGTACCAAAAGTACATAAAGCAACTATTAACAAATCTGAAAGGAGACATCACTGACAACACAGTAAGCACAGGGGACCTCAACACCCCACTTACATCAAGTGATAGATCATCTAGACAAAAAGTCAGCACAGAGATAGTGGCCTTAAATGAAAAATGAGAACAGATGAAGTCAATATACATATATAGAGCACTTGATCCTGAAACAGCAGAATATGCATTCTTCTCAAGTGCACATGGAACATTCTCAAGGATAGACCATACATTGGGAAACAAGGCAAGCCTCAATAAACTTAAGAAGATTGAAATCATATCTACTATCTTTTCTGACCATAATACCATGATACTAGAAATCAAGTGCAAGAAAAAAGCTGGAAAAGGAACAAAAATGAGGAAACTAAACGAAATGCTACTGAACAACCAATGGGTCATCAAAGAAATAAAGGGAAAAATAAAAAAAATATTTGGAGACAAACCAGAAGGAAAACACACCATACCGATTCTTATGGGATGCAGGCAAACCAGTCCAAAGAGGGAAATTTACAGCAATACAGACCCAGATTAACAAACAAGAAAAAATTTAAATAAACAATCTTCAAGTATATCTAACAGAATTAGAAAAAGAACAAAACCAAAACTTAGCAGAATGAGGGTAATAACAAAAATTAGAGCAGATATAAATGAAACTGAAACAAAAAAGGCTGTAAAAAGGATCAGTGAAACATGGAGCTGGTTCTTTGAGAGGATAAAGAAAATTGACAAACTCTTAGCCAGATTCACTAAGAAAAAAAGAGAGAAGTCTCAAACAAATAAAATTAGAAATGAAAGAGAAATTACAACAGATACCACAGATACACAAAAGATTATAAGAGAATATTATGAAAAACTATACACCAACAAACTGGCAAATCTAGAAGAAATGGATAAATTCTGAGACTTTTAGAACCTCCTAAAACTGAATCAAGAAGAAATAGAGAATCTGAACAGAACAATCATAAGTAAATAGATTGAAACAGTAATGAAAAACCTTCTCAAAAATAAAAGTCCAGGACCAGACAGCTTCTCAGGAGAATTCTAGCAAACATTCAAAGAAAATTTAATAGTATTCTTCTCAAACTATTCCAAAAACTTGAGGAAGATGGAAATATTCCT
The DNA here is from genome assembly GCF_037783145.1 of Equus przewalskii. Lineage (NCBI taxonomy): Eukaryota > Metazoa > Chordata > Mammalia > Perissodactyla > Equidae > Equus > Equus przewalskii. The sequence goes on from NC_091858.1 coordinate 32,326,920, forward strand.
AACACATTCTACGAGGCCAACATCATCCTTATCCAAAAACCAGGCAGGGACAACACAAAGAAGGAAAATTACAGGCCAATATCGCTCATAAATATAGGTGCAAAAATCCTGAACAAAATATTGGCAAATCAAATACAGCAATACATTAAAAAGATCACATCGCATGATCAAGTGGGATTCATAGCAGGGACACAGGGATGGTTCAACGTTCAGAAATCAGTCAATGTGATGTACTGTATTAACAAAAGGAAGAACAAAAACCATATGATCGTCTCCATAGATGCAGAGAAAGCATTTGACAAGATCCAACATCCGTTCATGATAAAAACTCTCAGTAAAATAGGTATAGAAGGAAAATACCTCAACATAATAAAGGCCACATATGACAAACCCACTGCCAACATCACGCTCAAAGGCGAGAAACTGAAAGTCATCCTGCTGAGAACAGGAACAAGACAAGTTTGCCCACTCTCACCACTCTTATTCAACATAGTACAAGAGATTTTGGCCAGAGCAATTAGGCAGGAAAAAGGAATAAAAGGAATCCAAAAAGGGACTAAAGAAGTGAAACTCTCACTCTTTGCAGACAACATGGTTTTATATTTAGAAAACCCTAAAGAATCCATTGGAAAACTATTAGAAATAATCAACAACCACAGAAAAGTTGCAGGATACAAAGTCTATGTAAGAAAATTAGAGGCACTTCTATACTCTAATAGTGAACTCACAGATCAAGAACTCAAGAAAACAACCTCATTTACAATAGCAACAAAAAGAATAAAATATCCAGGAATAAATTAAATCAAGGAGGTAAAGGACTCATACAAGGAAAACTATAAGACATTACTGAAAGAAATTAATAATGTCATAAAGAAATGGAAAGATATTCCATGCACGTGGATTGGAAGAATAAACACAGTTAAAATGTCCACACCACCTAAAGCAATCTACAGACTCAATGCAGTCCCAGTCAGAATCCCAGTGACGTTCTTCACAGAAATGCAACAAAGAATCTTAAAATTTATATGGGGCAAGAAAAGACCCTGAATAGCCTAAGAAATCCTGAGAAACAAGGACAAAGCTGGTGGCATCGCAATCCCTGACTTCAAAACATAACATCTTTAGAGCTGGTGATTCTTGAGAGAATTTTTATAAAAAGAGTTAATTCTTTACAGCAATTAGTTTCAGAGAAGTTTGAATTTAACTTTAAATTAAATGTATACAATGGGATTTTAACGTTTCTTCTGATATTTCCTGTAACTCGTGGAGGCCCACAAGAAACTGAAAGTGGTTTAATGATTTGTATTTAATTAAGAACTCCTGTTTATGAGTCCTATTTTATGTCTTCAATAAGAAGAAGGAAGTAATTCAAAAAATTTTTTCCTTACTGATCCTCGATTCATCTGAAGCCTCACATGAAAATAGTTCCCTTCTCTGGCTACGATGACTATCTTCATAGATCTAACTTCTGTTTCTAATCCTGATTACTCCTTAAAGAATTCTGAACTCTTGGAAGATGTCTAAACTTAGCACCTGGTATGATTTTTCAGAATGTCCATGTGCACATCCTTATTGTTCAATAATTTACTGACAATAGCATACTGTCTGAGTGTCTTTGGTTCCTGCCTTGGTGCACCAGGCCAGGAGTTACTATCTGTGCAGGTGCACCAGGAATGATTCTACGGGATCTGTGGGCACAGAAGTCTCAATGTTGCCTCAACACGGAGACCACCTTTGTCTTAGTGTCCTGGCCATTGCTGCTGCAGCTGCCATCATTTCACTAAAGCTGGTCCCAGCCCACCCCCTCAGCCTCAAGGTGCCCGGGCTGCGCTAGGTATATAGGTGCTCTGGGCAGCTGGGCCAACTGTCCCGCCACACACAGCCCTCGGCGTCTGTGGGCTGAGCCTATGCATCCTGACCGCATATGCCCTGCCCAGGTGCAGGCTCCATTGTTGCACTGGACTTCACTTTTAAAACACAAGTTCAAAGAAAAACTACTCAGAATGTCAGTGGTGGCAGCAGAGCATTACACCAAACACAGGGCCCTTCTGGAAGCAGGGCCCTGTGTGACTGTCACAATCTGTGAAGTTGGCCCTGGCCACGAGAAATGGGAACTGGGAAAAAACTGCTTTTGTTAATTAGCATTGAGGACTCAGTGCTGAGAAACCTTGTTTTGTAAAGTTGTAGATATGAAACTTCTCTGCTCAAAAGTGTATCTCTAGACATGGGACACCCCACTATTTTCTGGGGACCTGAGCAGCTTGGCCACAGAGACTCTGCCTCATTATCTTACTGATTTACAGATAAAAGGTGTTTGGGGACACAGGACTTGTCTTTCTTTTTCACAGGAAGAGGATCGTGATTCTACTTCTCAGCCCAGGCTTGAGGGTAACCATTTTATACACAGACTTGTTTTGCTTTGAGCCCGTAAAAAACAGCTGATTTATTTAGATTTTACCCAAACTCAACCCTCCCTCAATCCCATAATAACTACATCTCTGGTTTTTGGTGAGGCATCCCATGGTTTCACTGGTGGTCTCCTTGCAGAAGCAAGATAATAGCTGTACCTTTGATGGAAAAAGATGCCCTTAGGCTTTGTATCCAGGATGAACATAGCCACAAAGGAGTCCCCTTTAGACCATACCGATGGAAAGGAAGCTCCTTCAGTCATAGGAATTCCTGATGGGAACACTCAGAACCATGTCCTTAGGCAACCATGCTGATGCCAGCTTCTCCTTCAGGTAGTCATGACCAGTGACCCACGCGTGATACATTTTACAGTGATTTTTTATATTTCTGGCCAATTTTATATTCTCATCTTACAGGGCCTTCCCAATTGCCCTGGGATCTGGGCAGGGCAAAATTATACAGCAGAAAATACTGCTATCCAATGGAAATCAAAACACTAGCTCAAAATGTTATCTGCACCCCCGTGTTCATTGCAGCATTATTCGTAGTAGCCAAGATACAGAAACAACCTACGTGTCCACCAACGGATGAAGGATAGAGAACATCTGGGATATATACAGAATGGAATACTGCTCAGCCACAAAAAGGACAGAAATCTTGGCATTTGTGACCACATGGATGAAGTTTGATGGCATTATTTTAAGTGAAATAATTAAGACAGAGAATGCAAACACTGTATTTTCTCATGTATATGTGGAATCTAAAATAAAAACAAAAATCAAAAACTGAACTCAAAGATATAGAGAACAGATTGATGGTTGCTAGAGGTAGAGCGTGGGAGAAACGGTTGTAGAGGGTCAAAAGGTACAAACTTCCAGTTGTGAAATCAATAAGTTACAGGGCCATGATGCGACGAGCGTGGAGACTGTAGTTAACAATACTGAATTGTATATTTGAAAGTTGCTAAGAGAGTAGGTCTTAAAATAGCTCATCATAAGAAAAAAACTGTAACTATGTGGTGATGGATGGTAAGTAGATCTATTCTGGTGATCACATCGCAACCTGTATGAATATCAAATCATTATATTGTACACCAGAAACTAATATAACGTTATCTGCCAAGTAAATCAATAAAAATGCTTTTGGTGGTTCTCTTGACTTGGAAAATGCTGAGGGAAATTCACCCTCTTCTCTTAGTGAAATTTTAACTGGCAACGTATTGCTTTTATTATGATCATTTTAATGTATAAGAGTTTGGATTGATATCCAACATAGAAAAAGATGGAAACCCCTAACTTACTGCAACTTACAATTTCTTTCCAAAGTGTGGTGTTTCTTTAGGAAGGCTTACTCAAAAAGACAGACACATGACAACCTAACTCAAGGTTGAATCCAGGGTCAGGATTGATGAACACGTTCCTCAATGCAACCTGCTTACCATACAGGGAAACAAGGTCATGACAAGGGACATGACCCACTGGTGACCACACCTGGAGCCCTGGATGGGAACTCCTTTAGAACTTCCCTCAGCATCTTGGCCCAGGGCTCATCTCCATGCTCCATGACAAACTTCCTCCTGTGGAGAGTCATCACTCATCTTGCTACACAACAGCATCAACAGCTGCCTTTTAAGAACATCTCTGTCCCACTGCAAACCACGGATCCTGAAAACGTGACATTTTAACTGAAGAGGTACAGTGGACCGTGACTAAATTCACCTTCTGACTCCAGTGTCGTATTATAGCAAACATCAAATTGATCCTGGAATATAGGTTTTCTCCTACAAAAGCCGTAAATAACTAAATATATTATCTAAAGATAATTATATATAAATACATGTTTATCTCTCCCAAAAGTCATTAGAGATAAGGAAGAAGGAACTACAATTACTTCAATTTATTTCCACTCATGAAAACCTCCACCCTGAGCACTGGTCGCGGGGCTTTGTTCAAATCCAGTGACCACTCTGTGCATTGCCGGTTCTCAGAGGAATGGCGAGGGTCCGAGTGACACCTGGAGACCTCGCACAAGCCTGCAGCTCTGTGGGCTCCTTCAGAACTGGGAAACACCAAGAGGGAGAGTGGGGGACTCGGAGTCCACTCGGTGCTTCACCACAAGATCCAAATGGAAGGTAGATCCTTGCCTTTGACATCTCTGAAAAGCAAATAACCCCCGGCTCTCAAAGCGTGGATGTTCTGTAGCTGAGTGTTGCCTGAGCTACTGAGTAAACTGAGGCTACAAGCACTGTCCTTGCTTTGTGATTCATAGACTCCGAGGACATGTGTCTAGTCACAAGTCCACCTCCCATCCTTTCTCTGATGAAGAGAAACAGGGCACCTATCTGCCTCATCATCTGCCACATGGGATGATGGTAAATTTTAGAAGACTTTTCATGTGAATGTTACCATCCCATGATAACCTAGGGAGGGTCAGGCCCACCATGCCCATCTTTCCTTAGTGCCCAAAGCCCTCCTTGTGCTGTGAGAAACCATGACTGCCTCTAGGGACGGTGGGCTTGAGAAACCTATCCTTCATCCCCGGGAGCTGAACATGTCCAGGAGTGAGGGAACTAGGCAAACTAGTTCCTCCTTTGCCTGAGACTGTTCTCAGTTCCAGGAAAAACAAGGTTGGCAAATTGAAATCTTCACAGGACCAGGAAATGAGCACCAGGAAGTCTGTTCCCACATGGAGAAAGGCCTGGCCCCACACCCTACCATGCCCCACCAGAACTGAGCAGGACAGTAAGACGTTTCTGCTGTCAAAGGCAGAAACAATTTTCCTGGGATTTTCTACCTCCTAATTTGCATAAGGGTGACTTGGTGAGCTTTGTGCTCTAAAGGCCATTCCCATGACACAGCAGGCACAATGTTCAATTTAGTCACTGTAATTACCAAAATTGCAGCCAATACTAAATTCTACTGGCAACCTGGAACCTTTATAAGGTGCAAGGCTCAGCCTCCTCGCCAGTGTCAGCTTGCTGTTAAGCTCACCAGCCATCAGCATGAAGATCCTTCATTTTCTCCTTGCGTTCCTCGTTGTCTTCCTGTTGCCTGTTCCAGGTAAGGTGGGCCAGGGGAACAGGGGGCTGAACAAATGGGAAGAATAGGAAGGAGTCTGTCTCTCTGTCTTTCTGTCTACCTTCTCCTTCTCTCTCTGTTTCTCCACATCTCTCTCCCTCGCCCTCTTTGCTCTCTTTTTCGTACATTCTTAGATCAAACAGATGGTATGGGTTGCTTATGAGAGCCAGGCACCTCGTCCTTCAGTGAGGAAGGACTTTAAGAACCTCACTGCACAGTTCGCGACCTTTTCCCAGCCAATCTGAAGGAAGCAGACACCTTGTAAATCTCATCTCCTCTCTGCTGTTTGGGCTAAAACTGCTGTATAACAGAGGATGCCTCTGTTAGGCGACTGTTCCTTTTCCATAAAAGCAAGACATTTGGTTTTGTCCAAGGACAGACGTGCAGAAGGTGGCATTCTAAATCTTTGTAGTTAAAGGGTGGGCTCTCTGGGTAACGGAGAATCCCAGGGAATAACAAAGCCCAGACTGCTCTTTGGGATCTGCCCTTGGGGAGCACCCCTGTGCCTCCGTGTCAGCAGCTCCAACATCCTGGGGGCCACATCCCTCAGGGCCCCACTCTCAATTCACACCTGGGGGATAGTCCATCTAAAGCAGTTTTTACTATTACATGCCTAACTTTTATTTTATACTAGGCATTATGGAAATAGTATAAAAGGGATGAAGGAGAGAAGAAGGGAGAGTTGGAGAGGGCGAGGGAGAGACGGAGGGAGAGAGACAATGTGAGGCTGGGACCTGACGTAACTGTTCAGTAAAGACTATATTAAGGGGCCGGCCTGGTGGCCCAGGGATTAATTTCGCATGTTCTGCTTCTCAGGGGCCCTGGGTTCACTGGTTTGGATCCTGGGTGCAGACATGGCATCGCTTGACAAAAAGCCATGCTGTGGTAGGCATCCCAGGTATAAAGTAGAGGAAGATGGGCATGGATGTTAGCTCAGGGCCAGTCTTCCTCAGCAAAAAGAGGAGGATTGGCAGTAGTTAGCTTAGGACTGCTCTTCCTCAAAAAAAAAAAAATATATATATATTAATATATCCTTATTTTATCCATTTTGTTTACAGCTATATTGCAGCACTTAGAACAGTAGCAGGGAGAGAAGGAAGGAGGCGGGAAAATGAGTTAGGAAACCGGGAATACGAGGAAGGTGAGGAAGCCGAAATGAAGGAAGGAAGCAACGAAGAGGGGATGAAGGACCTGTGAGACCCAGACCACATCTGAGATAATTCTCAGATCCTAGAAATGCTGTTACAAAAGGTTTTTAACCATTCTTATTTTCCATTGTTAGTCACTTAGATATCAAGTTCTCGTTAAACAATTCCTACCCTTTAAGCTGCATTTTATTCTCCCATCTCAGCTGAAACACTTAATCCATTAAATGGTTTGGAAAACAAAGCAATAAAAGTAGACATTGGCTGGCCTTTCTTGGTTCTGAAGCGTGTGTCCTGTGTGAGAACCGACTCCGCACACCGTGGAGGGATTCTCTCCGTGGGGGAGCCGAACTCGCACAGAGCCCTCTGCAGACCCCAGGCTCTGGGCCGCGCAGCACAGCGTTCTGGTTCTAGAAACGCGAGGCCCCGCTGGAACCTGCACGCTGCCAGCCTCTGTCTGGAAACTGCACGTCAGCCTGTGGGACAGAACAGCCGCAGCCTCGGCAAGAGAAGCCCTGAGGATCTGGTCAAGGGACGCCGACCGCCTTTCTGACTCTGTGCTTCGGTTTCTGACACTACTTTGTCTTTTTTATTTCCTTTTCAGGTTTTACTGCAGGCATAGGAAATCCTATTAGTTGCGCCAGGAATCGAGGTGTATGCATTCCCATTGGGTGCCTTCCAGGGATGAAACAGATTGGCACCTGTGGCTTGCCTGGGACAAAATGCTGCAGAAAGAAGTAATAGAAAGCGGAGAAACTGCTGTGACAGATGTGGAGTCAGAAACTGCTCCCTTTGCAAAACATGCAAAATGTAAACCACATTAAAACACTTCGAAAACAAAGAATCTTGCCTCCTGGTCACTGTGGTTGTTGTGTGATGTTTGATCAGGCAGGCTGATCTCCAAACTCCTTGAGGATCCCCTTTAAGCTCCCCATACTGACCACCAGGGCCACCACTTGGGACCCTCCTGAGCTGTTCAGGGCGATGGTCACCTGGCCTCCCCCAGTCACTGCCTGTGCTGTCCTGTCGGGTGTGCCTTGTTCTTCCCGCCCTCACCCGCCCCATCATCCCTCAGACATGCCCTCATTCATCCAGTCCCCACTAGAACACCACCTCCTTCCTTCAGGAAACCATGGCTGATCCGCACAGGAAGCAGCCTCTCCTCCTCCACGTTCCCCGCTTCCTCACTTCCTGTGGTTTGGGCTTCTTCCTCAGCCCTGCCTTGTACACCTCCAGGTCAACTTCTGTGTGCGGCCCTATCAGTTGGATGGCAAAGCTGAGTGGGATAAAGCGTTTGTCTGCATATGGATGTCACATGATGCAAGTAGGTGTTGGGGGAAAACACTTCCTTGTTGAAAGCCTGATTAAATGAAGACAGTACAGCATGGAACACAGGGAAATGGGTCTGAACACCAAAAGAAAGAGACCATAAGTGAACTGGGAACAATGGGGATGCTGCCCTCGCCCTGTGGTCTCTTTCTGGGAGGCTTTGGGCTTTAAATCTAAAGTTCTGCTGTGGGAGCCTGTTTATGTAAGCAGCTCTGTGTCTCTTTACACTAACTCTTCATTCAACGTAGATAAATTTACCTCTGAGTAAATGCTCTTTAGCTCCAAAGTAATCTCTTGGTTTTCCTAGACTCCAGATTGAAAAGCAACATCAGACCTTGTTTGAATAAAAATATTTATATCCAGACAGTGACACCTGATAATCATTCCAAGACTAAGATGAGGAGGGCAAAGGATTTGCCTTGGGTGCAAAACTTGAGATGCCGCCAAAATATTCTGCAATCAAGATAATAATTTGATGCAATATTTTTATATTAAAATTAATGCAAATAAACATAATTTTAAAAATCACCAGTTTAAATAAGGACAAGATCTGATCATGTAATTGCACAACTCCAATTCACTGGCCTTACTCTAACCTCAGTCTTGGCCTGAATTAATCATTTACTTTTGGTAAAGTAGGACAGTTTTATTTATGATAGCTGTGTCCCTCTGGTTGCCTGGAAGTGTACCTCTTTGTGTAGTTGAGATGAAGTTTGACACAGTAAATGTGTTGCTTAGTGACAGTGTAACAATGTCATTCACTCCTGTGTTCTAGGGGGCTGGAAAAATTGGTTTACAGAGAAACTGCCCTTTTATTTAAGAAAACACTTTTGAAAAACACATTAAAAAAAAACTGGATTCCTTCAGCATTTAAGCCATTGGCAGACTGCTTTCTGGCCAAGGCAACTTGCTTCTTACTCTCAGTCTTTAAAGCTGCTAAGTTGTGACTTAGAAGAAGAAAATCCTACCTACCTACTGTGCTGAAGTATCATGAGAAATAAAAAAGAGAGACAGTATGTTAAATACTGCAGCTAATTATTTTTATTGAATTTCTCTGGATAACTGTGCAAAATTAGCAAATAATCTTTTTTTCGACTATGTCTAAATCAAATGAGGAGACTTACCAAGAAAAAATGATTTTCTTTGATAAGTCTAGGTATAGTTTTCTTTGTCTATATGCTTTTTGTGTTTGGCACACTTTTTTGAATATATGGGTCAATATCTTTCTTTGGTTTTAGACCATCTCCAGGCATTATCCCCTCAAGAACTACTGCGGTCTGTCTGCTGTCTCCTCTCCTCATAGGAATGGAACTGCACATATATGACACCTTTTCCCCTGTGCCCTCACATGTATTTTATACCATTTTCTGTATTTTCCGTGATTTTATCTTTCTGTGCTTTGATTTGGAAATGTTCCACTGATCTGTATTCCAATCCTAAGATCTCCTCCTGCTATAGCCCATCTGCTGTTAAACCATCCACAGTGATGTTTATTTCAGATACTATATTTTAAGTTCTAGAATCACCATTTCATATTTTTAATTCCTCAAAAGGACCTATACAAAAATGGATATTGTCAGCTATTTTGCAGGTCTCCCAGCCCTCTTGGGATTATAGGATTGTTCATCTTAACACCTGCCCCTTAAAGAATCTAAGATGGCAGAGTAATTGATTTAAGGAGAATAATTTCAAGTGAAGCCTTGATCAAAGAAAGATAATGACAATCCACTGAAGAAATACTAAAAAGATCTAACTAACTATAGGGCAATTTTGGGAGGTGAAATATCAAGGAAACTTAGCACCTCTTTTAAAAAGAGATCTGTGATATAACCTTAAGTCTGGTTTTCTTATTTTTGCTCTCACAGATAGATAACTTATAATAAAGACATATCTGGTTTACTAATGCTAAATCACTAGGGTTCACAGACTAAGTAAGTAAAAATACAGGACACCTAGTTAAATGTGAATTTTTGATAAACAACCACAGTATTTTTTGGCATAACATATCCAGTACAACATTTGGTAATTACGTATTCTAAAAGATTTGTCATGTTCTTTTTGGAAATTTAAATTTAACTAGACATCCTGTATTTTATCTAACAACCATATAAATCAATGAAGTGTTCTTCCTTGAAGACAATGTTTTGACCAAAGTGTTTATTTATTATACAACTGAGGTGTATTTTTGCTAGGTGTGATAGGCAGAATAATGGTCTCCCCAATATGTCCGTGTCCTAACCTTAGAACCCGTAAGTATATTATCTTACGTGGTGCAATAGACTAAAGGTTTATGTCTCTTCCTGCCTTGAAATTCAAATGTTGAAAACCTAATGTGCAAGATGATGGTGTCAGGAGGAGGTGCCTTTTGGGGGTGATTAGGTCTTGAGGGAGTGGAGACCTCATGAGTGGGATTAGTACATTTATAAAAAGGATCCTAGAAAGCTAGCTTGTCCCTTCTGTCACGTGAGGCTACAGTGAGAAGACACAGTCTATGAGGAAGCAGACGCTCATCAGACGCCTGAAATGCCAGTGTCTTCATCTTGGACTTCTCAGCCTTTAGAACTATGAGAAATAAATTTCTATTGTTTACAGACCACCTGTTCTATGGTAGTTATGTTATAGCAGCCTGAACAGGCGAAGACACTTCTCAAATGAGACTTAAAGGAGCAGATGGAATAAAGTTGCTACTCAGCTGACCTTAAAATAGGGAGGTTCTCTGGATGGATCCAATGTAATCACAAGGAACCTGAAATGTGGAAGAGGGAGGCAGAACAGTCAGTGTCAGAGAGATGTGCTGTGAGACAGAGTCAAACAGCCACTGCTGGCTTTGAAGATGCAGGAAGGGGCCACAGCCAAGGAATGTGGGCAGCTTCTAAAGCTTGACAAGGGAAAAAGACAGATCCTCCTTAGATCTTCCAGAAGGAACACATTCCTTCCAAAACTTTGATATTAGTCAAGGGAGATCCATTTTGGACATTTGATCCCCAGAATCCACCAGATAATAACTGTGTGCTGTCTTAAGGCGCTAAGCTCTGGTGATTTGTTACAGCAGCAATAGGAAACTAATATGCTGTTAGTTTAAAGTCCTGCACTGAGCATACACAAGATGGAGACTTGCATTTTTTCGTGGAGAGGAAACCAATAAAACCTGCGTATATTGGACTCAACTTTAAATAACTTTTTTCGTAGAAATGCCCATGATTCATATGCCAAGTTTCCCCTCCTTATCAGGGACCAAGAGCTCCTTATTGCAAGAAAGACCTGTTTTTTTAGATTTGTAATTTGGATTTATTTTGAACAGGTACAGCCTTGGGTTGAGGTGTAGGACTTGCTGTCAGTGTTCTGCGATTTCACGTCTCCAGGAAGATCACTACCCAAAAAGACATTTCCTCATACACTTGACAAGGAGTAAATTTATGCTATTGAAGGTTTATTCTTACAGTTCAAGGTTTAATCTTTATTAATGCATCACATATCACCAAAGGGCTATTTTAAGATAAATAAAGCAAACTGCAACCACACGAAACAATGAGTTTCCTTAAATGCCTACAAGTGTCACCTGAGTTTTTGACATGAATGATCATAAACCGTAAATAACCTGCCATCACAAAGGTACCTTCCTAGAATCCTCATTTGCATAGAAAGTCTCATGTACTCTAACATGGTGGCAATCCATTCAGTTACTTTAGCCCAACATTCTCTTTATGTACAGATAAGAAATAAAATAGCATCCTAATTATCTCTATAGTATTTAGTCAATGTTAAATTTAAGACGCTGTTCACATGAATTTTAACATTGCGTGAATATTCATGTGTCATGGCATCATTTGCCAGTTGAAGATAACCCACATTTTCTCTCTTCCGTCAGCACCAAAATTTAGCCTATTCTGTCCTATACAAACACCAAGAGCATCTATGGAGTGTCTTGCTCTGAGCAAGTCCTGGTCACGTCCAGGCTTGAATATGCCCCAGGCATACTGAATTGAAAACCATTTTGACCTCATTCTGTCTTCTGTCTCTTGGGAAAGGACCGGAATTTGGGAGCATCAAAGTACCACAATGGGGACAGATTAAACCCAGGCTACCTGTTCTAGTATTGCTAGTAAATAAACACAAACTCAAGCTAGCTCCACCCCGTCCATATCCACTACCAGAAGGAACTCATTTGTGGATAGGCTTTCTCTATTCCAAATGGAATCAGGATGCAATTTCTGAGGCAAATGCCCCTAAGCTCAGTGTTAGATGTTCTAAGAGCAAGTCCTGAGAGTCAGGAGGAAAGCTGCTCCATTTTCCTCACTGTAAAATTTTATCAGAGTTGAAAACATCACTTCTGAAGTAACCATGGTCCATAATCTTTATAAAAACTGGAAAAGAATCACTTTGCTCTTCATGCTTGGCTAGTCAATGAGTTTGTCACCCATCAGCTATGATGATTGATTATCTTTTCTTCTTAATGCCATTTTTATTCTCATTCCTGCTCCAGGTAAGATGGATCTGAGAAGTAAGAGGCTTGAAATAATTTGAGGATAAACTGAAGCTTCTTAGGCATTCTTTCTCTAGACTAAATAGATTATTTGAACTGCTCATTAAAATTAAACACATTGTCTTTAACATTGAAGGTGCATAACATCTTAAATTTAAAGAATTTTTCAGAGTCTTGTTTTTTCTTAACCTAACCTAACAGATAAAATAATTGTTGAAATCTCACCACTTTTTAATGGCAAGAAAGTGCAATACATAAACTTGAAGCATAAACTAAGTGTTATCCAAGAATAGAAATTCAGGTTATCCTTTTATCATTAAATGGTGGAGTCTATGGACGCCTAGAGAAACTCATAATATGACTGGGGTCCCATCTTACATTTTGGAAACCTTTGCCATGTGTGTCCCAGGTAGTCTCTTCACATTGGAAATCATCTGGAGAAAATTGTTTTCTCTTAGGTTCACAGGTGAGCTTGAGCTTCATTTACTTGGTCGCCCTCTTTCATTTTGTCCTGACACTTACAGTAATTGAAGTAAAACAAATAAAGTAGGGGAGCTGAAAAAGAGCTAAAGAAAAAGGAAGGCAGGAATAACTGGAGGGAGCAAGAGAGGGATAAGGGAAGAAGAGAGAAGGAACTTGAGAAAGGAGCATACTGTTAAGGTCATGTGAGAGCACTCTGATGATTAAATGTTTATGAATCAGTTCAAGTTTCTTCCCCCCTAAACTCAAACTCAACTAACAAAATGATTTGGGAAAAAGAAAAACCAACAAATGCACTCCTGTTTGCCTTTTCTGAACTGAGATCTCTGACCTGTGTTTGGTCACTGCTGACTTCCAGCAGCCTCCAGCTGACTTCCTTGCAGCGGGGACAGATTTGCAGGAAACCCGCCACGAGCTTCTACCTGAACCCGCCTAGTGGCCCAAGCCACTCGCCCACAAATCAGAACCTTTAGCCAATTGCTTCTTCGAGAACGAGTATCCAGTCCCTTTGCCAGAAAATTGTCTACAAGAAATCATGATCCCACGTCAAGATCATCGGGATCATGTAGTCCCATCCTTAGAAATGAAGCTCATCCCACAAGGATTTACGAAGAGGGACAATGACTCATGTTTTGAGTCTTCCTGAAAGGGTGCTGGAACATCTCTTTGTGTTCTCTCCTTGCTTTCCAGTTTTCTCCAGAAGAGTCCTATTTCCTTTCTCTTGCAATGGGAACAGGGGCTTTTGCTTTCCATTCAGGATCCCTCCTAAATGGGAAGAGATTGACTGGTATCTTCTACCCACACAAAAATGCTGCAGAAGAGCGAAAAAGGAATAAAGAAAGCCAGCTGCTGAGAACACTGTGGAGAGAGAAACTGTTCCCCTAATACATATTCATAGATTATAAACCCAGTTAAATCACTTTGTTCAGAATCAGAGAACCTGACTGCAATTCTGGTTATTGTGTGGTATTTCACACAGGGCAGTCAAAAAGATCCCTAATCACCCCTCATTTACCTCCACATTAAATACTCTTCACACTAGCATTCAGCAGCTCCACAGTGTGGCACAGCTGACTTGCAGTATTACAATATAAGCTCCAGGCAAAGTGAACCCCTGACACCTCATCTATCCCTTCTTTTTCTGTTCTCTATGCATTGCCCTTGCTGTTCTAGCTGCTTGGCATGCCACCTCCTAGAGCCAACTAGATTACTACAAACTTGACTCATCCTTCAAGACCTAGCTCAGATCTCGTGCCCTTCATGAAACAATTGCCAACTCACCAATGAAGAAAATCTCTCCTCCCCCAGAGCAGCACATGGATCTGCTCCTTTTAATACATGCTCTTACTCAACCTTTCTGTGATTCTATGTTTGTTTTAAATATTCCATTTAGCTGCAAGGTCTTGTAGACAGTGACATTTTTTATTTCAATGAATTTCCATAGAATTACATAAAATTGAATTGGACAAATTTCAGTATAACCATTTAGTGTTTTTTTTTCTTAATATAGATGTAGTCTAACAAATAAATGTTGGGAGGAAACATTGTAATGAAGACGTAATTAAATAAAAATGTACCATGGAACTCTAGAGGAAAGCAACAGAGGTTAAGAGGAAAGAGATAAGAAATGGCTCTTGGTCTCTCTCAGTTGAGGGAATTTAATATTGACAAGATCCACATCTATGCAGTCTTTATGTCTGTCTGTGTATCTTTACACAGCTCTTTAATATATATATTACATATGTAATATAATATAATATCATCCAACACAATTAGACTAGAAATGCTTTGTCTAGGGGGATGTACGTGATCAAATTGTTGCTCTCCTGCCTGCCCAAGCAGCAAGCATCCTAGATTGGTCAGCTGAGAGAAAAATACAGCATAGAAAATGAGAGAATTACTTTTTATCATCAGAGAGATTTGCCTTAGAAGTCACTTGTTTACTCCGTGAACTTAGATAAAGATTTGACTCTGAAATTAATTTCCTCACCTGTAGTATGGACTACTAATGGCTCTATAATGGGTTAAAAGGAAAAAAATGCTGAAAATAGAATTATAAGTTCAGATGCTCAGCCACATCAGCCACATTTCAAGTGCTCAACAGCCACATGTGGCCAATGCCTGCCATACTGGAGATCCAGACGTGGAACATTTCCATCATTGCAGAAAGTCCTATGGGGCAGCATTCGTCCCACTGGTCTCCTTGCAATATTCTCCCAATGAGACAATACGTTGAGACAGACTTACATAACATAAGGAAAATGGAAATTTAGTGCTGTTTTAAAGAAAGGCCTGCATTGTGGGCTCAAATATTTACACTTAAGCAGCAACTTACTTTTGTTATTTGGAGATGAATTTCCAGAAATAGTTTTGATTCTCAAAGCTAAATTGCTCTGATGTTTCCTTACAGCCTACTGGTTTTTGATTTTATTTTCTTTCTGGTTTTGTTAAGGTATTTATTTCTTAAACTCTACAGCCTTTTTTCACTACTTAAAAATTAAATGCTATGAGCATAAAGGGTATAGCACCAAAGATCCAAAACCTAGATTTGTTTAATGAGCCACAAACAAAATATTGAAAAACCGCCAACATTGTAGAAGATTGTACACAATTTTATATTTATTAAATCAAATTCCCATCGGACATCTGGCAACTTCTCCTCCCGCAGAGGGTCACTTGGCTTCAAGTCACATGAAAGGTTTTCATTTCAAGACGGCTTTTGGAGCTTATTTGTCAGAATTCTGCTCTTAGGCTGAGGTCCAGGGCATGCCATCCATGTTCTGTGGTTTCACGGGTTCCACAAAGACACCTGCACAAAAATGCACCTCCAACCGCCTTGGAAAGGGAGGAAAATCTCACCATTGGGATTTTAGTCCTGTCGCCCAAGGCTTCATTGTCTGATGAAGTCACATTAAATTTTAGCAAACTCTTCCTTAGCCACATGAGAATTAGTTTGTGATAGCTTGAAAGACATCTTACAGTCCATGTTTCCAAATGTTAATTTTCTTAGAAGCCTTCAATAGTTTCTCTTAGCCCAGGAATTAAACCAAAACTTTAATCTCTTTGCCAATACTCAATTTTTCCCTTGACTTCCAAAATCCTTATTCTTCTACCAGTTTACATTTTTTCAGTTTTGATCCTAGTTCTGAATTTCTGTTCATTAACAACAGCACACTTTTGCCCTTTTTCATCTCATTGGTTCTCTTCTTTACCTTAATCTAATATCTCATCTCGTCTATCTCTTTTATTGTTTATTTTTAGTTTATTTTATTATCATGCAAACTTTATAATGTGATTTGATCCTACTGTTTACTATACTTTTATCATCTTCTTTATTGGGATTTCAATTTTTAATTTTTTTCCAAAATTTTAACTTTTACTCTATAAAGTCTGTTAATGTTTTATTGTCAAAACATTTCTAAGTGTCTTATGACTCTAGCGGGGAGGAATACCTTTCAGATTTCAGTAGCGAAAAGAAGATGGCTTTTCTATGTGACTCATGAACTATTGGGGTCATGCTCTGGTCTAAGGCGACCTTTCCACTTGGGTCCTGGATCTCCTTTCTCTAGATTCCTCATGGCAAGATTCTCACCTGCTCTCTATCTTACCCCTCTCCAATGAATCTATAAAGACTAAAAACAAACACCTTTTCTTTGACATCATATCACTGATCAGCTAATACCTCTTGCCTTCACCTAGTCTTTCAACAAAACACTTTGAAAGGAGTGTCTACTCAGTCCCTGTTTCCTCTCCTCATTCTCTCACGGGTTGATCCCGATCAAATCTGGCTCATCCACTGTCTCTCCACAAAATTATTGCTGTCAATACAGGATCATAATGCATCGTGCATCACCCCACTGAGCCCTCCCTCTGCCCACTGTTGCTTTGACCCCTAATTATCTGGCAATGGGCAGCTGCTCCCAGGCAACCATGCCTGAACGGACAGGCACCAGACAGCCTGTGAAAGTGGAGGAAAGAATTGCAAGGTAGGTTTTCAGGAGAGAGCCACCTGTGGCTGAAGAAGGGGTGGGAATCTATACACAAAATTAGGGAGTCTGTAAAGGAGACTGCTTTCAGTGGACAAGTATAGGAGATAGGAAGGTGACCAAAGCTTTTAGTGTATAGTTTCTTTTCTATTATTATGATTATTTTTTAATTATTTTTCTATTGCAGTAATATTGAATTATAATATTATATAACTTTCAGGTGTACATTGTAATATATTTCAAATTCTGTGTAGATTACATCATGTTCACCACCCCAAAACTAATTACAATCCATCCACACAGACATGGGCCTACTCACCCTTTCACCCTCTCCTCCCCTCCCTTCCACTGTGGTAACCACCAATCCAATCTCTGCTGTTATGTGTTTCTTTGTCGTTGTTTTTATCTTCTACTTATGAGTGAGATCATATGGTATTTGACTTTCTCCTTCTGGCTTTTTTCACTCAGCATAATACCCTCAAGTGCCATCCACGTTGTCACAAATGGCCAGATTTCATCATTTCTTATGGCTGAATAGTATTCCATTGTGTATACATACACATCTTTTTTATCCATTCGTCCTTTGATGGGCACCTAGGTTCTTTCCAAGTTTTGGATGTTGTGAATAATGCTGCAATGAACACAAGGGTGGGTGCATCTTTATGCATTTGTGTTTTCAAGTTCTTTGGATAAATACCCAAGAGTGGAATATCTGGATCATATGGTAGATCTATTCTTAATTTTCTGAGGATATTCCACACGGCTTTCCATAGTGGCTGAACCAGTTTGCACTCCCATCAGCAGTGTACAAAGGTTCCCTTCTCTCCACATTCTCTCCAACACTTGATGTTTCCTTCTTGTTAATTATAGCCATTCCGACCAGAGTGCGGTGATATCTCATTGTAGTTTTGATCTGCATTTCCCTGACAGCCAATGATGTTGAACATCGTTTCATATGCCTGTTAGCCATCTGTGTATCTTCTTTGGAGAAATCTCTGTTCAGATCTTTTGTCCATTTTTTAGTTAGGTTGTTGGTTTTTTTGTTATTGAAATGTATGAGTTCTTTGTGTATTTTGGATATTAACCCCTTATCTGATATATGGTTTTCAAATATCTTCTCCCAATTGTTAGGTTGTCTTTTTGTTTTGTTGATGGTTTCTTTTGCTGTGCAGAATCTTTTTAGTTTAAAGCAGTCCCATTTGTTCATGTTTTCTTTTGTTTTCCTCACCCCGTCAGACATGGTACTTGACAATATGCTGCTCAGAGTGATGTCGAAGAGCCTACTGCCTATGTTTTCTTCTAGAAGTTCCATGGTTTTGGGTCTTACATTCAAGTCTTCAATCCATTTTGAGTTGATTTTTGTGCATGGTGTAAGGTAACGGTCTACTTTCATTCTTTTGCATGTGGCTGTCCAGTTTCCCCAACACCATTTATGGAAGAGACTCTCCTTTCTCTATTGTATGCTCTTGGCTCCCTTGTCGACTATTAGCTGTCCATAAATGTGTGGGTTTATTTCTGGGCTCTCGATTCTGTTCCATTGATCTGTGTGTCTGTTTTTGTGCGAGTACCATGCTATTTTGGTTACTATGGCTTTGTAGTATATTTTGAAATCAGGGAGTGTGATACCTCCAGCTTTGTTCTTTTTTGTCAGGAATCTTGTGGCTATTTGGGGTCTTTTCTTGTTCCATATAAATTTTAGGATTCTTTGTTCTATTTCTGTTGTGGGGGCTGGTCTTGGCCACGCCAAGATATGTCCCTTTGGCATGAGGATTATTTGAGGCTGGTTTCTTTGCAGACAGGAAAGCAACTGAAAAGTAGAACTTGCTTACCCTTTTGTTAAGAGACATTTACATTGTAAAGGAACTCTCCATCTGTGGAAATAGCTCCCTCTGTACCAGGAAGAAGGGGAGATGACCTTATCTCTAGAAACTCTTAATCAATGGGGAAGGCAAGGACTTAAATCTGCATTTGTTTATTGTGCTTCTCTGGTAACCTCCTGTGACTGACTTCCCTCCCCCTCCCAACGTTGGCATTTCTTTAAGGATTAAGCATCTTTCCTTAGGCTAGGAACTGATTGCTGTGCCCACCTGTGACCACCCAGCTCGAGACAATAGACTTGCCTCCTGCTGTGTCCATCAAGCACTGTGCCGACAGGGCAATCTTGTGACTATTGTGGGAGGGACATTTCAATCATATGCAAAATATCCTATTTGGGGGTATATAACCACTCTGCACACCCTGCTTCTTCAGTGCCCTTTCTTCCTTCCCGAAGAAAGGCTCCGGGCCATGGTCTTCATAAAGCTTTGTTTAATTTTCTCCTGCTATTCTGTCTCATGTGAATTTAATTCGTTCTCCGGCCAGATGAACCCAGAGAAGGTAGAGGAAATGTCTTCCACCCCTACACTGTGAAAAATGTTGGAACTTTGATAGGGATTGTGTTGAATCTCTATTGAAAGATTGAAAGTTTCATTGAAAGTTTTATTGAAAGATTGACTTTGGGAACCTTACTGCACAGTTCACAACCTTTTCTCAGCCAATCTGAAGGACTAGACAGCTTGTGAACCTCATCTCCTCTCTGCCCTTTGGGCTAAAACTGCTGCATTGCAAGGACACTCTCGTTAGGTGATTTTTCTTTTTTCATAAAAGCAAGAAATTTGATTTTGTCCAAGGACAAAAGAGCGAAATGTCACAATATAAATCCTTATGGTTAAAAGGTGGAGTCCCTGGGTAATGGAGAATCCCAGGGAACAACAAAGCCTGGCCTGCACTTCGGGATCTGTCTTTGGGGAGCACCCTGTGCCTCTGTCTCAGCAGCTCCAAGATCCTCAAGGACACACCCCTGAGAGCCATACTCTTGATTCACAGCTGACAGACAGTCCTTCCACAGCAGTTTTTAAAAGTGGATGCCTAACTTTTATGTTATCCTTAGTGTTATGGAAACAGAGCATTAGGGATGAAGGAAGGAAGGATAGAGGAAGGGAGGGATGGAGAGATGGAGGGAGAGAAAATATGAGGTTGAGACCTGAGATAGCTGTTAATTAGAAATAATATCAAAAATCTTTCCTTTCATCAATTTTGTTTTAAGCTATATTCCAACACTTAGAACAGTTGCAGGGATGGAGGGCAGGGGGAGGGAACACGAGTTAGGAAGACAGGAATACAAGGAAGGTGAGAAGGCAAAAATAATGGAAGGAAGCAATGAAGGGGGGTGAAGGATGTGTGAGACCCAGACCACATCTGAGATAATTCTCAGATACGAGAAGCACTGTTAGAAAAGGTTGTTTTAACCATTGTCATTTTCCATTTTAAGCTACTTCGATGTTAATCTCTCATTAAACAATTTCAACCCTTTAAACTGCATTTTATTCTCGCATCTCAGCTGAGACACTTAATCCATTAAAAGGTTTGGAAAATAGAACAATAAAAATAGACACCTGCCGGCCGCTTCTAGGTCTGAAACCTCTGGCCTGTGTGAGAACCACTTCGTACACCCTGGAGGGATTCTCTCCGTTGGGGAGCCCAACTCGCACAGAGCCCTCCGCAAACCCCAGGCTCTGGACCGCGGAACACAGCGTTCTGGTTCTAGAAACGCAAGGCCCCGCTGGAACCTCCGCGCCGCCACCCTCTGTCTGAAAACTGCACGTCAGCCTGTGGGACAGAACAGCCGCAGCCTCAGGAAAGGAAGCCCTGAGAATCTGCTCAAGGGACGCAGCGCGCCTTTCTGACTCTGTGCTCTGGTTTCTGACACTCTTTCGTCTTTTTATTTTCTTTCCAGGTTTTATTGCCGGCATAGGAAATTCTGTCAGTTGTAGTAGCAGTGGAGGCTTATGGTTGTTGTTTGGGTGCCTTCCAGAGATGAAGCCTATCGGCACCTGTGGCTTTTTTGGAACAAAATGCTGCAAAAGAAATTAATAAGAAAGCAGAGAAACTGCTGTGACAGATGTGGCATCAGTAACTGCTCTCTTTGTAAACACAGGTAAAATTTAAACCTGATTAAACTTCTTTCTTCAAAGAGAAAGGATCTTGCCTTCTGGTCACTGTGGTGCATGTGCCTCTTCATCCAGTCCGCACTGCATCACCACCTCCTTCCTTCAGGAAACCATGGCTGATCCGCACAGGAAGCAGCCTCTCCTCCTCCACGTTCCCCGCTTCCTCACTTCCTGTGGTTTGGGCTTCTTCCTCAGCCCTGCCTTGTGCACATGGGGGAAAACTTCTCATTCTCTGTGGGGCTGTACGACCTCTATGGGCAGGGGGGTGGCGGGGGGGAAGGTTGTGTTACTGCTTTATGTGCTGGCTGTCGAGGGCAGACATTGCTTCCTGAATTACTTTCAGTTGGATGGCAAAGCTGAGTGGAGTAAAGTGTTTTTCTCCATGTGGACATCACACGATTCCAGTAGGTGATGGGGGGAAACAAGTCCTTGTTGAAAGCCTGGTTAAGTGAAGAGAATATGGTATGGAACACAGGGAGAGGGGACTGAACACCAAAAGAAAGAGATCATAGGCAGCCGGAGAACAGTGGGATACTGCCCTCACCCTGCGGTCTTCTGCTTGGGAGGGTTGGGTAGTTAACTGTAGGGTTGAGCTGATGCCACCTGTTTATCTAAGCAACTCTTTGTCTCCTTATATTAACTCTTACCTCAGTTGACCTATAATTTACCTCTAAGTAGATGCTATTTAGCTCCAAATGACTTCTTGGGTTTCTTAGAGACTCCAGATTGAAAGGAGAAATCAGACCTTGTTGAATAAAAATATCTTTATCTAGGTAGAGACACGTGATAATGGGGCAAAGACTAAGGCAAGAGACGTAAAGAACTTGCCATGGGTGCAGAAATTCAGGGTCTGCCAAAAAATTTTGTGATTAAGATAAATAATATAATGTATTCGTTTTTTAAAGATTTTATTTTTTCCTTTTTCTCCCCAAAGCGCCCCAGTACATAGTTGTACATTCTTCATTGTGGGTCCTTCTAGTTGTGGCATGTGGGACGCTGTCTCAGCATGGTTTGATGAGCAGTGCCATGTCCGCATCCAGGATTCGAACTAACGAAACACTGGTCCTCCTGCAGCGGAGCGTGCGAACTTAACCACTCGGCCATGGGGCCAGCCCCAATATAATGTAATTTTTAAAAATTAAAATTAATGCAAAAAACTCCATTATCAACAAAATGTCAACATTTTCAATAAGACCAGGATCTGAACATTTAATTGAACAACTCTAATTCACAGGCCTCACCTTAACCTCAGTCCTATCTTGATTTAATCATTTACGTTTAATAATTTGTGAAAGTTTTATTTGTGATACATGTGTCACTCTCTGGTTCCTTGAAGAATGGATCTTCGATTCTATAGATTAGATGAAGTTTAACACATGTGTGACTGAGTGACCTCATAACAATGCCACTCATTCCTGTGTTCTAGGGGGATGGCAAAAGTTATTGAGGGAGATACTGCTCATTTATTTAAGAAACCATTTTAATGACTACTTTGATCTTAAAAAACCAGGTAACTGTCTACATCTATAAAACAGAGATAAAGCAAGTAAGAACTATGTAACTCTACAGTGCTAAAAACAAAAGGACTTTTTGTTGTCCAACTTGGAATTAGAGATTAAAGATAAAAGGAGTTTTGGTTCCAAAAGAGACGTATGTCTATAATATGACAAGATATGACCTGGAGAGATTAATTACTAAGAATGGCAGGAAATCTTTAGCAAGAGTGTGGTGACCTAAACAAATAAAACAGCCAGGTGTTTCACCAGCAAAATGGGTTTATTTGGGAACAGGGGAACTGTAATTCAGGGTAAGCAAGCTATAGCAAAAAGCCGTAAGCAAGTCCAGCAAACAAAAGAGAGAAATATATTGTTCATAAAGTCTATATAGAGAGAAATATAGAGACTTTATAGACAAAAAGGAGGAAGTTGAGAGGGGTTGTTTTGAACAAACATCCAACTGTGGAAAGCAAGAGTTCAGGGAAGTGATAGCTGTCATTGGCTGAGGTGCTGGGGTGGACCATTCCTTGTTGGGATGTAATATCCACCTGTTCCTTTTGAGTCTGTAACTGATATTTCTTTCTGTAACTGAAGTTGAGCAATCGTGTGTAAGAGCTCCCCCTTGTGATCCCCTAGCCTCATTTTCTGTTTTTTTTTTCCTTTCTCTTTAATCACATTGGTTTATCATATTATATAAATTTCAGATATATATCAGTATATTATAGCTTCTGCATAGACTGAAACATGTTCACCACCAAAAGTCTAGTTTTCAGCCCCTGACTTCATTTTAATTGAAGTTTCTTTCATTCTGTTTCACAAGAGTATTCTGAGTTTCATTTTTTTGGACATTTCTATGTAGTAACCATAAACAATTATCTTCAAATTTTACATTTTCACTCAATCGCTTTTTGATTGTGAAATCTTAGGAAATGGGGGAGAGCCTCAATCGTGCTTGGCACAAAGGTATGAAGTGTAGGGGAGGAACACAATCCCTTTTCCTTCTAGATCCTTCTGGCTGCTCTAAGAATTAAATGGACATGGGACACAATAGGAGAAAATCAAACTATGCTTTATAACATGTATACATGGGGGAAACCCAGTAAAGCTGAGTAATTCGCAGAATGGCCAAGCCACCCCGTTGAATACCATTTTCAGCTAAAGACAAAGGAGGATGTTGGGGTTAGTGTCTTTGTGCTTCCAAGGGGAAGAAGGCAATTTACATGGAGATGGAAATGCAAATGTTTGTGAAACCAGTGTTGCTGGGTCATCTGTAGACAATATTGTCTAATGGTACTTGCTCTTTCTTGAAACAGGCCTGAAATCTTACATTCTTTTAGGCAGTTAGGGGAAGGTCAAAGTCGCTTGTTCTTCAAAATAATCAAGGCAGAGCCAGGGCCTGTGGCCTAGTGGTTAAGTTTGACGCGCTCCCCTTTGGTGGCCTGGGTTCAGTTTGTGGACGTGGAGCTACACCACTCATTTACCAGGGCCTATGCTGTGGCGGCAGGTCACATACAAAAAGAGGAAGTTTGGCAGAAGATTTAGCTCAGGGTGAGTCTTCCTCAGGAACAAAAAAAACAGTAAAAAGGAAAATCTGACAAAGAGGCACATTTTGAGACAGATGGATTTGATCCCCCAGAGAAGCAAGAGGGTGGTAACTACAGGAAGTGAGATGAAATTGGCCAGAGAAGGTTATGGAAAAGCTGGAAGAAGGTGTTTGAACAAAATCTTGTGAGCATGAGCACGAACTGGGAATCCTGAGAATGATTTGAATATTTACCTGAACTTATAAGGGATGGGAGCTGGAGTTACTTAATTTGGATCTTTAAAAAACAGGAAATCAGGGCTGGCCTGGTGGCGTAATGTTTAAGTTCACATGCTCCACTTAGGCAGGACAAGGTTCATGGTTTCAGATCCTGGGAGCCGACCAACGCACTGCTCATCCCGCCATGCTGTGGTGGCATTCCTCAGACACAATAGAGTAAGGTTGGCCCAGATGTTAGCTCAGCGACAATCTTCCTCGCCAAAACAAACAAGCAAACAAACAAAAACATAGGATAACCTTGGAATTTGGAGCATTGGCAGACTGCTTTCCAACCCAGCCAACTTCCGTCTCACTCTAACTCTTTAAACCTGCTGAATTATGACTTAAAAGTAGAAGATCATACCTATCCTGTTATGCTGAAGTCTCATGAGAAAAAAAAAAAAGAGAAAGTGTGTTAAGCCCTGCAGCTAGTTCCTGATTTTTATTGAGTTCATCTGCCTTACTCTAAAAAGATCAGGACATGATCTTTACTCCAACTATGTGTAAACTAAATAACCAGACTCATGCAAGGAACAGGGTTTTTCTCTGATAACTCCAGGTACAGCTTTCTTTGTCTATATCCTGTTTGTATTTTGCAGAGCTTTTTCAATATGCGGATTATTATCTGTCATTGGTTTTAGAACATCTCCAGACAGTATCTCCTCAAGAATTCCTGCTGTGTGTCCTCTGTCTCCTCTCTTCCTGGGAATAGAATTACATATATATTACACCTCTCACTGTGCTCTCATATGTATTTTATGCTATTTTCTGTATTTTCCTTGATTTTATTTCTCTGCGCTTTGATCTGGAAATTTCCTTTGATGTGTATTCTAATCCTCAGATCCCCTCCTGCTTTGGACAATCTGCTGTTAAACCCATCCACTGTGATTTTTATTTCAGATATTGTATTCTGTGTCTTGAAGTACCATTAGAAATCTTCTAATTCCTCAAGAGGACCTATACAATAATGGATATTGTCAGCTATGTTGCAGATCTCCCAGCACTCTTGGTATTATAGGGCTTTTCATCCTAACACCCACCCCTCAATGAATGTAAAATAGAGGAGTAGCTGCTTTAAAGAGAATAATTTCAAGGGCTGGCCCAGTGGTGCAGTGGTTAAGTGTGCATTTTCTGCTTTGGTGGCCCAGGGTTCACTAGTTCGATGCCGGGTGCAAACATGGCTCTGCTTGTCAAGCCATGCTGTGGCAGGCACCCCACATATAAAGTGGAGGAAGATGGGCACGGATGTTAGCTCAGGGCCAGTCTTCCTCAGCAAAAAAGAGGAGGATTGGCAGCAGATGTTAGCTCAGGGCTAATCTTCCACAAAAAAAAAAAAAAAAGAAAAAGAATAATTTCAAGTGAAGCACTCGATCAAAGAAAGATAATGACAGTCCACTGAAGAAATACTAAAAGGATCTAAGTATGGGCCAATTTTGGGTGATGATGCACCAAGGAAGCTAAGAACTTCTTGTAAAAAGAGACTTGTGTCAGCCCACCCAGTGGCATAGTGGTTAAGTTCCTGTGTTCTGCTTTGGCAGCCCAGGCTTTGCAAGTTTGGACCCTGCACACAGACCTAGCACTGCTCGTCAAGCCATGCTGAGGCGGCGTTCCACACACAAGAACTAGAAGGACCTACAACTTGGATATACAACTATGTAGTGGAGCTTTCGAGAGAAGAGAAAAAAACAGAGGAAGATTGGCAACAGATGTAAGCTGAGGGCTAATCCCACAAAAATCATACCTTAAAACAAACAAAACAAAACAAAAAGACCTTTGAAATAACCTTAAATGTTATTTTCTTATTTTTGGTCTCACAGATGGACAACTTAGAATAAACACATATCTGTTATTAATGCAAAATGACTAGGATTGATGGACTTAGTAAGTAAAAATACAAGACACAGAGTCAAATGTAATTTTCTGATAAACAATCACTAATTTTTTGGCATAGTATATCCTTTATAATATTTGAGACATACATATTCTAAAAGATTATTGATGGTTTATCTGAAATTTCAATTTAACTAAGCATCCTATATTTTATCTGATATACCTATAGATCATTGAAATGTTTCTCCTTAAAGACAATGTTTTGACCAAAGGATTTGCTTAGTGCACAATTGAGTTTTATTTTTACTAGGTGTGGTAGGCAGAATAATGATCTCCAAAATATGTCCATGACCTAACCCTTATCACCTGTGAATATGTTATCTTACATGGTGCAATGGACTAACTGTTCATGTCTCTTCCCCCTGAAATTCATATATTGAAAACCTAATGCCCAATGAGATGGTGTTAGGAGGAGGTGCCTTTGGGAGGTGATGAAGTCATGAGGGTGTAGCCCACCTAGATGGGATTAGTACCCTTATAAAAATGACCCTAGAAAGCTAGCTTGTCCCTTCTGGTATGTAAACCAGGATTAATGCAATTTATATTCCTTGAGAAAAACCCTACCCACTGAGCACTGGTCACAGGACCCTGAGCATTTCCAGTGACCAACATCTGATTTGCTGCGTCTCAGAGCAATAGTGAGGGTTCTACTGACACTGGGAGACCTCGCACAAGCCTGCAACTCTGTGGGCTCCTTCAGAACTGGGACCCACTAACAGCCGGGAAAGAGTGTGGGCGACTTGGAGTCCACTCAGTGCTTCTCCACAAGATCCCAATGGCAATGTAGATCCTTGGCTTTGACATCTCTGAAAAGCAAATAACCCCCTGGCTCTCAAAGTGTGGACGCTCTGTAGCTGAGTGTTGCCTGAGCTACCGAGTAAACTGAAGCTACAAGTGTTATCCTTGCTTTCTGATTCACACACTCTGAGGACATGTGTCTAGTCACAATTTCATCCTCCTATTCTTTCTCTAAAAAAGAGAAACAGAGCCCCTACTTGCCTCATCCACTGTCACATGGGGTAATGGTAAATTTTAGGGATTTTTCACATGAATGTTACCATCTTGTTATAACCTAGGGAGGGTCAGGCCCACCATGTCCATCTTCTGTTAGCGCCCAAAGCCCTCCTTGTGCTGTGAGAAACCATGACTGCCTCTAGGCATGCTGGGTTTGAGAAAGCCATCCTTCATCCCCAGGAGCTGAAGATGTCCAGGGGTGATGGAACTAGAGAAACTAGTTCCTAGTTTGGCCCAAGACTGTCCTCAGACTCAGGAAAAACTAAATTGACAGATTGAAAGTTCCATGGGGCAGGCAAACGAGCACCAGGAAGTCCGTTCCCACACGGAGACAGACCCCGTCCCTCACCCCATGGATGCCCCACAGGAACTGGACTAAACAAGAAGTTTCTGGTGCCTAAGGCAGGAGAGGCTTTTCTGGGATTTCCCACCTCCTAATTTGCATGAGGGAGACTGAGTGTTCTTTGTGCTCTCAAGGCCATTCCCATAACACACCAGCTAAGACGTTCTAGTTAGTCACTGTAATTACGAAACACGCAGTCAATACTAAATTCTGCTGGCAACCTGGAACCTTTATAAGGTGCAAGGCTCAGCTCCCTGTCCAGACTCAGCTTGCTGTTAAGCTCACCAGCCATCAGCATGAGGATCCTTCATTTTCTCCTTGCCTTCCTCATTGTCTTCCTGTTGCCTGTTCCAGGTAAGGTGGGCCAGGGGAACACAGGGCTGAACAAATGGAAGAATAGGAGGGAGTCTCTCTCTCTTATCTCTCCCTCTCCCTTTCTTCCATTTTCTCTCTCCCTCTCCTTCCTTCTCTCCTACTCTCTCTCTTTCCTTCTCTCTTTCTCAGCCTATCTCCTTCTCTCTCTGTCCATCACCTCTCTCTCTCCTTCCCTCTATCTCTCTTTTTCTCTCTCCTTCTCTCTTTCTTTCTTTCTCTCTCCCTCTCCATCTGTCTATCCATCTACCTCTCACTCTCTCTCTTTCTCTGTCCCCCCTCTTCTCTCTTCTCCACACATTCTTAGAGCAAATAGATTATATGGATTGCTTATGAGAACCAGACACCTTGTCCTTCAACATGAAAGGACTTTACGAACCTTATGGCACAGTTCACAACCTTTTCTCAGCCAATCTGAAGGAGCCAGACAGCTGGTAAATCTCCTCTCCTCGCTGCTTGTCATACCAGACCTGCTGCATAACAGAGGACGCCTCTGTTATATGACTTTTCTTTTTTCATAAAAGCAAGTAATTTGATTTTGCCCAAGAACAGAAGTGCAGAAAAGTCACATTATAAATCTTTATACTTAAAGAGTGGAGTCTCTGGCTAATGGAGAATCCCAGAGAACAACAAAGCCCAGACTGCGCTTTGGGATCTGCTGTTGGGGACTCCCCTGTGCCTCTGTCTCAGCAGCTCCAATGTCCCCGAGGACACACCCCTGAGAGCCTTACTCTCAGTTCACACTGGGAGGCAGTCCGACAGAAGCAGCTGTTAAAATTGGATGCCTAACATTTATTTTATCCTTATCATTATGTAAACAGACAAAAAGGAAGGACCAAGGAGAGAGGAAGAGATAGAAAGAGGGATGGAGAGATGGAGGGAGAGAGAAAATGTGAGGCTGGGACCTGAGATAACTGTTAATTAGAAGTTACATTGAAATATTCTATCAATTTTGTTCACAAGAATATTCCAACACTTGGAACAGTAGTAGGGAGGGAGGGAAGGAGGAGGGAAAACAAATCAGGGAGACAGGAATAGGAGGAAGATGAGAAGGCAGAAATGACAGAGGCAGGGAACGAAGGCATGTGAGACTCAGACCACATATGAGATAGTTCTCAGATATTAGAGACAATACTACAAAGGTGTTTTTAACCATCGTTATTATTGATCGTAAGATACTTAGATAAGCTCTCGTTAAACAATTCCTACCCTTTAAACTGCATTTTATTTTCCAATTTCAGCTGAGACACTTAATCAAGTACATGGTTTCGAAAACAAAGTAATAAAAACAGACAGCAGCTGGCTATTTCTGGTTCTCAAACCTCTGGCCAGTGTGAGAACTGCCTTCGCACACCCTGGAGGGATTCTCTCCGTGGGGGAGCCGAACTCGCACAGAGCCCTCCGCAGACCCCAGGCTCTGGGCCGCGGAGCACAGCGTTCTGCTTCTAGAAACGCGAGGCCCCCCTGGAACCTCCGCGCTGCTAGCCTCTGTCTGGAAACTGCACGTCAGCCTGTGGGACAGGATAGCCGCAGCCTCGGGAAGGGAAGCCCTGAGCATCTGCTCAAGGTGTGCCTTTCTGACTCTGTGCTTTGGTTTCTGACACTACTTTGTCCTTTTTATTTCTTTTTCAGGTTTTACTGCAGGCATAGAAACTTCGTTCAGTTGCTCTCAGAATGGAGGCTTCTGCATATCCCCTAAGTGCCTTCCAGGG
Source organism: Equus przewalskii (assembly GCF_037783145.1). Lineage (NCBI taxonomy): Eukaryota > Metazoa > Chordata > Mammalia > Perissodactyla > Equidae > Equus > Equus przewalskii. The sequence continues at coordinate 32,356,446 of NC_091858.1, forward strand.
TCAAAACAGATCGGCACTTGTATCTTGCCTGGGTCAAAATGCTGCAGAAAGAAGTAATAGAAAGCGGAGAAACTGCTGTGACAGATGTGGAGTCAGAAACTGCTACCTTCACAAAAACATGTAAAATTTAACCCACATTAAACTGCTTTGTTCAAAGACAAAGAATCTTGCCTCCTGGTCACTGTGGTGGTTGCGTGGTGTTTGATCACACAGGCTGATCTCCAGACTCCTTGAGGATCCCCTTTAACTCCCCATACTGACCACCAGGGCCACCACGTGGGACCCTCCTGTGCTCTTCAGGGCGATGGTCACCTGGCCTCCCCCAGTCACTGCCTGTGCTGTCCTGTCAGCTGTGCCTTGTTCTTCCCGCCCTCACCCGCCCCATCATCCCTCAGATGTGTGCCTCATTCATCCTGTCGCCACTCGATCACTGCCTCCTTCCTTCGGGAAACCATGGCTGATCCGCACAGGAAGCAGCCCCTCCTCCTCCATGTTCCCCCCTTCCTGACTTCCTGTGGTGTGGGCTTCTTCCTCAGCCCTGCCTTGTGCACATGGGGATAAGCTTCTCATTCTCTGTGGAGCTATAAGATCTCTATGCATCTGGACTCTATCTTGTTCATTTATATGCTGGTGGTTGAGGGAGACACTGCTTCATAAATTACTATTAGTTGGATGGCAAAGCTGAGTGGGATAAAGTGTTTCTCTCCATGTGGACATCACACGATGCAAGTAGGTGCAGGGGGAAACAAGTCCTCGTTGAAAGCATGATTAAATGAAGACAATAACACATGGAACACAGGGAGAGGGGACCAAACGCCAAAAGAAAGAGACCGTAGGCTGCCAGGGAATAACGGGGATTCTTCCCTCATGTGCAGTCTCTTCCTTGGGAGAGTTTGGTAGTTAAATCTACAGCTGGGCTAGGGTAGTCTGTATGTGTAAATGGCTCCGTGTTTCTCTACATTAACTCTTCACTCAATTTACCTATAATTTACTTCTGAGTAATTGTTCTTTAGCTCCAAATTAATTCCTTGCATTTCCTAGAGAATCCAGATTGCAAAGAGAAACAGACCTTGCAGAATAAAAATACATTTATCCAGAGACACCTGATAAGGGGGCAAGACTAAGGTGAGGGGAGACAAGCACTTGCTGTGGGTATAGAGCTTAAAAATTTCTGTGATTAAGATAAATAATATAATGTATTATTTTGAAATTTAAATTAAGGCTAAAAAACCCATAATCAACAAAACATCAACATTTTAAATAAGAACAGGATCTGAACAACTCTAATTCTCTGGCCTCACCCTAACCTCGGTCATGTCCTGATTTAATCATTTACTTTTAATAACTTATGACATTTTTATTTACAATAGATGTGTCACTTTTTGGTGTCCGAAAGTATACATCTTTTCCTGTATAGATGAGATGAAGTTTGACAACATGAATGTGATATCAAGTGACATCATAACAATGTCACTAATTCCTGTGTTCTGGGGGATGGCACAATTCCTTTAGGGAGAGACTGCTGTTTTATTTAGGAAACCATTTTAATTGTTATTTTGATCTTGAAAAGTAAGATAAGCGTGTACATTTGTAAAACAGATATGAAAGCAAATAAGAGCTAAGTAGCTCATATTGCTAAAAATCAAAGGAATTTTTGTTTTCAACCTGGAATCAGAGATTAAAAATGAAAGGAGTTTTTCGTTCCAAAAGGAACGTGTGTGTCTATAATATGACAAGATATGATCTGGAGAGATTAATTACTAAGAATAGTGCGAAATCTTTAGCAAGAGTGTGGTGACCTAAACAAGTAAACCAGCCCGATATTTCACCAGCAAAATGGGTTTATTTAGGAACAGGAGAAGAATTGTAATTCAGGGTAAGCAAGCTATAGCAAAAGCCATAAGCAAGTCCAGCAAACAAAGGAGAGAAATATTACTTTACAGAGAAAAAATAGGAAGTTATGAGGGGTTGCATTGAACAAAAGTCCATTGGTGGAAAGCGAGAGTTCAGGGCAGTGAGGAGTGTCATTGGCTGAGTCACTGAGGTGGACCATTTCTTGTCGGGACGTAATATACATGTCTTCCTTTTGAGTCTGTCACTGATGTTTCTTCCTGTAATTGATTTGAGCAGTAGTGTGTGAGAGCTGTCCCTTCTGGCCCCCCAGCCTCATTTTCTTTTTCTTTTCCTTTGTTTTTTATTCTTGAGATCGCATTGATTTATCATATTGTTTAAATTTCAGGTATAGATCACTATATTTCAACTTCTGTATAGACGGCATCATCTTCACCACCAAAAGTCTAGCTGCCAACCCCAAACTTCATTTTAAATGAGATTACCTTTATTCTGTTTCACAAGTGTATTCTGATTTTCACTTTTGTTTTCTAACATACACTTGTATGTGATAACCATATTTCATTACCTTCAACTCTTGTTGTTTCACTCAATGGCTTTCTGATTAGGAAATCATGGGAAATGGGGGAGATCCTCAATCATGCTTGGCACAAAGGTATGAAGTGTAGGGGAGGAACATAATCCCTCTTCCTTCTAGGTCCTTCTGGCTGCTCTAAGAATTAAATGGACATGAGACACAATAGGAGAAAATCAAACTATGCTTTATAACATGTGTACATGGGGGAAACCCAGGAAAACTGAGTAATTCACAGAATGGCCAAGCTGACCCGATAAATACCATTTTCAGCCAAGGCAAAGGAGGATATTGAGGGTAGCGTTTTGGGGCTTAAAGGGGAGGAAGGCAATTTACATGGAGATAGAAATGCAAATGTTTGTGAAACCAGTGTTTGCTGGGCCATCTGTAGACAATGTTGTCTGATAGTACTTGCTCCTTCTTGAAACAGGCCTGAAATCTTAAATTCTTTTAGGCAGTTAGGGGGAAGGTCAAAGTTTCTTTCAGTATCTTGTTCTTCAAAATAATCAAGGCAGGGCCAATCCCAGTTGCCTAGTGGTTAATTTGGCATGCTCTGCTTCTGCTGCCTGGGTTCTGTCATTGGCATTGAACTACACCAGTCATCTAAAATTGACTATGCTGTGGCAGCAGCTCACATACAAAAAGAGGAAGATTGGCAATAGATGTTAGCTCAGAGTGAGTCGTCTTCAGCAAAAAAAAAAGAAAAGGAAAACAGAAAAGTAAAGTAAAAAAGAAAATCCAGCAAAGAAACACATTTTTGGGGTGGCCAATTCTGATCCCCTCCAGAATCAAGAGGGCAGTTGCCACAGGAAGTGAGGTGAAATCAGCCAGAGAAGGTTTGGAAAAGCTGAAAGTGGACGTTTGGACAAAATATCATGAGCATAAGCACCAACTGGGAATCCTGAGAATCATTTGAGTATTTGCCTGAGTTTATAAGGGATGGGAGCTGGAATTACTTAATTTGGATATTAAAAACCTGGATAATTGGGGCTGGCCCAGTGTTGTAATGGTCAAGTTCACACATTCTGCTTTGTTGGGCCAGGGTTCATGGGTTCAGATGCTGGGCACAGACTTACACACCGCTCATCAAGCCATGCTGTGGCAGCATCCCACATACAAAATAGCGGAAGACTGGCACACATTTAGCTCAGTGACAATCTTCCTTAAGCAAAAAGAGGAAAACTGGCCACGGATTTTAGCTCAGCACAACTCTTCCTCATGAAAAAAACCTAAGAACCCAAAACAAAAACAACCAGGATAACCTCAGAATTTGGGGCATTAGCAGACTGCTTCTGGACCAAGCCAACTTGCATCTTACTCTCACTCTTTAAACCTGCTAACTTACAACTTAAAAGAAGAAAATCCTACCTATCCTATTATGCTTGGATCATGAGAGAAAAAAGAGAGAATTGTATGTTACGCCTTGCACCTAGTTCATTATTTTTATTGAGTTCATCTGCCTAACTCCAACAATATTAGCACATAATCTTTACTCCAACTATGTCGAAACCAGAGGAGGAGATTCTCCAAGGAACAGGGTTTTTCTCTGATAACTCTAGGTACAGTTTTCTTTGTTTCTTTCTTTTGTCTTCTTTGTATTTTGCAGAGCTTTTTCAATCTATAAGTTAATGTCTGTCATTGGTTTTAGAACATCTCCAGACGTGATCTCAAGAATTCCTGCTGTGTATCCTTTGTCTCCTCTCCTCCTGGGAATAGAATTGCATATATATTACACCTCTTACTGTGCTCTCATATGTATTTTATGCTATTTTCTGCATTTTCCATGATTTTCCTTCTCTGTGCTTTGATCTGTAAATTTTACGTTGATCTGTAGTCTAACCCTCAGATCCCCTCCTGCTAGGGCCAGTCTGCTGTTAAACCATCCATTGTGATTGTAAGTTTAGATATTGTATTCTCAGTTCTGGAGTTGCCATTAGATATTGTTAAATTCCTAACGAAGACCTATACAAACGTGGGTATTGTCAGCTACGTTGCAGGTCTCCCAGCCCTCTTGGGATTATAGGATTGTTCATCTTAATACCTGCCCCTGAATGAATTTAAGATGTAGGAGTACTTGCTTTAAAGATAATACTTTCAAACAAAGCCTTGCTCAAACAAAGATAATGACAAACCACTGAAGAAATATAAAAAGATCTAACTGTAGGACAATTTGGAGGTGGAGATACATTAAGGAACAATAGCACCTCTTTTAAAAAGAGACCTGTGATATAACCTTAAATATTGTTTTCTTACTTTTGCTTTCACAAATGGACAACTTCAAATAAGCACGTGTCTGCTTTTACTCTTGCTAAATCACTAGTGTTGACAGACATAGTTAAGTTAAAATATAGGACCACCAGTTGAATGTGAATTTCTGATATAGGATCACTAATTTTTTGGCATAATATATCCCTTACAATATTTGGGACACACACATTCTTAAGGACTAGTCATGGTTATCTGAAATTTAAGTTTAACTGGACATGCTGTATTTTATCTGAGAATCCTGTAAATAATTGAAAAGTTCCTCCTTAAAGACAATGTTTTGACCAAATATTTATTTATTGCACAATAGATTTTTATTTTTGCTGGCTGTGGTAGGCAGAATAATGGTCCCCAAATATGTACTAATCACTACAACCTGTGAGTGTGTTGTCTCACACGATGCAGTAAACGAAAGGATTACGACTTTTCCTTCCTCCTGAAAGTCGTATGTTTAAAACCTAATGCCCAATGTGATGGTGAAAGGAGGTGGTGCCTTTAGGAGATGATTAGGTCATGAGGGTGGAGCCCTCATGAATCGGATAGTAACCTTACAAAGGATCCTAGAGTGCTAGCTTGTCCCTTCTGCCATGTGATGTTACAGTAAGAAGATGCAGTCCATGAGGAAGCAGACTCTCACCAGACCCCTAATCTGCCAGTGTCTTGATCATGGACCTCTCAACCTCCAGAACTCTGAGAAATAAATTTGTGTTATCAGCCACCTGGCCTATGGTAGATAGTTACAGTAACCTGAACAGACTAAGAGACACCTCAAATGAGAATTAAAGTAGCAGATGAAATAAGGTTGCTACTCAGCTGACCTTAAAATAGGGAGATTATCTGGATGGGCCCAATGCAATCACAAGGAACCTGAAATGTGGAAGAGGGAAGCAGAATAGTCAGTGTCAGAGTGATGTGATCTGAGACAGAATCAACCAGCCGCTGTTGGCTTTGAAGATGGAGGAAGGGACCATAAACCAAGGAATGTAGGCAGCTTCTAAAGCTTGAAGAGGTAAAAAGACAGATCCTCCCTTAGATACTCCAGAAGGAACACAGTCCTGTCAAAAACTTGACATTAGTCCAGTGAGACCCATTTTGGACTTTTGATCCCAGGAACTGCAAGATGGTAAGTGAGTGTTGTTTTAAGCCACAGTGGCAATTTGTTACAGCATCAATAGGAAACCAATATGCTAACAGTTTAAAATGATGCACTAAGCATAAAATTAGCAGCCCAAGAGATGCAAACCTGCCTTGTTTAATGAAGGAAAAAAATGATAAAAACTGTCAACATTATTCTCAACTTTCAATATCTTTTTTCACAGGACTTCCGTGGTTCATATGCCAACTTTCCCTCCCTTAGTGGGGACCCCAAGCTCACTATTGTGAGAAGGACTCCTTTTGTTCAGATTTGTAGTTTGGATTTATTGTGAACAGGTCCAGCCCTGGGTGGAGGCAAAGGGCTTGCTGTCTGTGTTCTGTGATTTCACATATCCAGGAAGATCACTACCCCAAAAAACATTTCCTCATGCAATTGGCAAGGAGTAAATTTATACGATTGAAGCTTTATTCATGAAATCCAAGTTCTAATTCTTTAACAACGCATCACACAGCACCAAACGGCTGTCTTAAGAAAAACAACGCAGCCACACAAAACATTGAGTTGTCTTCAGTGCCTCCAAGTGTCACCTGAGTTCTGGACATTAATGATCATGAACCATAAATAACCTGACATCACAAGGGTACATTCCTAGAATCCTCATTTGCATGGAAAGTCTCATGGACTCTAAGATGGTGACAATCCATTCAGTTATTTTAGCCCAACATTCTCTTTCTCTGATGACAAGAAATGAGATACCATCCTAACTCATCATCTAAAATGTATTCAGTTAATGGTAAATTTACGAGGCTGTCACACGAATTTTAATATTCCATGAAAATTCAAAGGTCATTGTCATTTACCCATTGAAGGTAACCCACTTTTGTGTCTTCTCTCAGCACCAAAAATCCACCTATTCTGTCCTATCCAAACACCAAGCATACTGATGGAGGGTCCTGGTCAGACCAAGTCCTGATTCATATCCGGGCTTGGACATGAGCCAGGCATACTGAATTGAAAACCATTTTGGCCTCATTCTGTCTCCTATCTCTTGGGAAAGGATGGGAATTTTGGAGCATCAAAGTACCACAATGAGGACAGATTAAACCCAGGCTACCTGTTCTACTATTGCTAGTAAATGAACACAAACTCAACCTAGCTCCACCCCGTCCATATCCACTACCAGAAGGAACTCATTTGTAGATAAGCTTTTCTCTCCCAGATGGAAGCAGGATGCAATTTCTGAGGCAAATGCACCTAAGCTCAGTCTTAGATGTTCCAAGAGTAAGTCATGAGAGCCAGGAGGAAACACGCTACATTTTCCTCATTGTAAAATTCTATTAGAGTTGAAAACATCAGTTCTACAAGTAACCGTGGTCCCTTAATCTTTACAAAAACTGGAAATAGAATCACTTTGCTCTTTATCCTTGGCTAGTCAATGAGTTTGTCAGCCATCAGCTCTCAGGATTGATTACCGTTTCTCCACACTGCTATTCTGATTCTTGTTGCCTGCTCCAGGTAAGAAGGATCTGAGAAATCGCAGACTGGAAACAATTTGAGGATAAACTGAAGTTTCTTACTCATTCTTTCTCTAGACTAAATAGATTATTTGATCTGCTCTTTAAAATTAAACATGTATTCTTCAACAATGAAGGGGCATAAGACCTTAAAGAAGTTGTCAGAAATTTGTTTTTTCTTAACCTAAGGTAAGAAACTAAATAACTATTGAAATCCCACTGCTTTTCATGGCAGAAAACTGCAATGCCTAAACTTGAAGCATAAGCTGAATGTCTTTCTAAATAGAAATAGGAGAGTTAACTTTAATCCAAGAATAGAAATGCAGCCTATCCTTCTATAATTAAAGGGTGGAGTCTTTGGACACCTACAGAAATGAATGACATGACTGGGGTTTCCATCTCACACTTTGGAAAGCTTTACTTGTGTGTCTCATGTGGTCTCTTCACATGGGAAAGCATCTGGAGTACATTGTTCTCTCTTGGGTTTCCAGGTGAGCTTGACCTTCACTTACTTGGTTGCCTGCCTTTATTTTCTCCTGGCATTTACAGTAATTGAAGTAAAAAAAGAAGAAGGGGAACTGAAAAAGAGATAAATAAAAAGGAAAGAAGGAGTGGGAGAGAAGAGGAGAGAGAAAGAACTTGAGAAAACAGCATAAATAAGAGATATTATTATACATCTCTTGCTTGTATAACTGTATTATCAAGTTCACATGATATGATACCACTCAGATGATAATATGTTTATAAAACAATTAGAGTTTCTTCCCACCTAAACTCAGATACTCAGCTAACCAGATGATTTGAGAAAAAGAAAAACCAACAAATGCACTCCTGTTTGCCTTTTCTGAACTGAGATCTCTGACCTGTGTTTGGTCACTGCGGACTTCCAGCAGCCTCCAGCTGACTTCCTTGCAGTGGGGACAGATTTGCAGGAAACCCGCCACGAGCTTCTACCTGAACCCGCCTAGTGGCCCAAGCCACTCGCCCACAAATCAGAACCTTTAGCCAATTGCTTCTTCAAGAACGAGTATCCAGTCCCTTTGCCAGGAAATTGTCTACAAGAAATCATGATCCCACGTCAAGATCATCAGGGTCATGTAGTCCCATCCTTAGAAATGAAGCTCATCCCACAAGGATTTACGAAGAGGGACAATGACTCATGTTTTGAGTCTTCCTGAAATGCTGCTGGAACTTCTCCTTGTGCTCTCCTTTCTTTCCAGGCTTCTCCAGAAGAGTCCTATTTCCTTTATCTTGCATTGAGAGCAGGAGCTTTTGTTTTCTCATCAAATGCCCTCCTAACTGGATAGAGATCGGCAGGTGTCTCCCACCCACAGAAATGTGTTTCAGAAGAGGAAAATAGGAACAAAGAAAGACAGCTGCCGAGACTACTGTGGAGACAGAAACTGTTTCCCTAAGATATATTCATAAAATGTAAACTCAGTTGAATCCCTTTCTTCAGAATCAGAGAACCTGACCTCTTGCAATTCTGGTTATTGTGTAGTATTTCACTCAGAGCTTTCAAAGAGATCCTTAATGATTTCTCCTTTACCTCTGAGATAAATACTCTTCACTCTAGCATTCAGCAGATCCACAGTGCATCACCACTTAGTTTGTGGCGTTACCATTTAAGCTCCAGGCAAATTGGACCTCTGAAATCTTGTATATGACTTCTTTTCCTACAATCTATACATTCCTCTTGCTATTCTAGCTGCTTGGCATGTCACCTCCTACGGCAACAAGATCACTACAAATTTGACCCATCCTTCAAGACCTAGCTCAGATCCCATGCGATTCATGAAACCCACGAATGCATAAAATCTCTCCACCCTCTGAGCAGCACACGGTTTTGCTCTTTTTAATGGATGCCTCTTACTCACACTTGATTGCATTCCTGTGTTTGTTTTAAATATTCCATTTACCAGCAAGGTCCTTGTAGACGAGGATCATTTTTATTTCAACAAATTTCCTTAGAATTACATAAAATTGAATTCAACACATTAATGTATAATCGTTTAGGATTTTTTTAATATTGATTTGTAACTCAAATGTTGGGAGGAAACATCATAATGAAGACATAAATAAAAATATCTCATGGCACTCAGGAAGAGGGCAACAGAGGTCAAGAGGAAAGAGAAAAGAGAATGGCCCTTGGTCTCTCTCAGTTGAGGGAATTTAATAGTAACACGATCCACATTTATGCAATTTTTATGTATCTGGCTATATATTTTTACACAGCTCTTTAGTATATACATTACACATGCAATATAATATGATAGAATATAATATAGTATGGCATAATGTATTCTGACACAATTAGACTAGAAAAGCCTTGTCTAGGTGGATGTATATAATCAAATTTTTTCTCTCCTGCTGCTCATCCAGCAAATTTCCTTGATTGACCGGTGGAGAGAAAATACAGCATAGAAAATGAGAGAATTGCTTTTTATCATTAGAGAGATTTGCCTTAGAAATATCTTGTATACTCAATGAACTAAGGTAAAGATTTGACTGTCGTATTTATTTCCTCACCTGTAATATGGAATAATAATGGCTCTATAATAGATCAAAAGGAAAAAACAATGCTGAAAAAGTAAATAGAACTTAAAACTCATATCCTCAGTCACACCAGTCACATTTCACGTGCTTGATAGCCACCTGTAGCTAATGGCTGCCATACTGGACATCACAGACACAGAACATTTCCAAAAGTCTGATGGGGCATCATTTGTCCCATTGATCTCATTGCAATATTCCTCATGATGTTTGTCATTCTCTCTCTTACTCTCTTGACTTTAGACACTATTCAGGTTCTCTCTACTTTCATGTTGCTTTCTAAATGGCTATAGTCACCTTCTTAATCTCTTGTCACTTTTCTTCCAGCTTAACTCACAGGAGCTTGAGAAGATTGGTGGTCACTAGGTGCCATGGCTGTGGCATTTAAAGTATCACAATTTATGAAACAACTCTCATTGCATAGGATGTTCAAGGCACAGTATTCAGGAGTGAGAAACCCCAGTCCAATACTTATTGTCTATTTTGTGCCATGTACTTGTAAGATATTGCCCTTTTCAAGAAGAGGAAGGCACTTTAGGAAGTCTTTATGAAGAGCATGTGAGGTGGAGTATATCCCTAATCTCACAACACTTCATTTTGTTGTTTCCTTTGTGGTGCATGGCCAACACATATGCAAAAGATGCTCAACTTCACTAATTATCAGGGAAATGCAAATTAAAACCACAGTGAAATATAACTTCACACCTGTTAGGATGCCTATTATAAAAAAATAAAATATAGCAGATGTTTGCAAGGAGGTGGAGAAAAGGGAATCCTTGCACATTGTGAATGAGAATGTAAATTGATACAGTCATTATGGAAAACAGTATGCAGTTTCCTCAAAAACTAAAAATAGAAATGCCATGTGATCTAACAATCCCACTGCAGAGTATATACCTAACAGAAATGAACCAGCACCTCAAAAGATACTTGCACTATTCCATGTTCATTGCACTTTTATTCACAGGAGCCAGGATATGGAAAAAACCTAAGTGTCTGTTGATGGATGAATGTATAAAGAAAATGTTTATCTATATAATGGAATATTATTCAGCCTTAGAAATTGAGATCCTGCCATTTTTGACAACATGAATACACGTGGAGGACATCACACTAAGTGAAATAACACAGAAAGGAAAAAGACTGCATGCTGTCACTTACATGTGGAATCTTTAAGAGTCAAAAACATTGAAGCAGAGAGTAGAACGGTGGTGATATGGGTGGGGAGATGTGGGAAATGGGGAGATATTGTTTAAAGGGTACAAAGTTGTAGTTAGGTAGGATAAATGAGTCTAGAGATCTAATTTATAGCATGATGACTATAGTTCATAATACTGTACTGAATACTGGAAATTTGCTAAGAGAGTAGATAGGTGCTCTCACCACACACACAAAAACACAAAAGGTGGTAACTATGTAAGGGGAAGACATATTAATTAGATTGACTGTGGAAATAATTTCACTGTGTATAGGTCTATCAAATCACAATTCTGTGCAGTTTTTAAGTATATATAACTTTTTATTTAAAAAAATACAATAAAATAGGTGCCAGCTCCATGGTATAGTGGTTAAGTTTGGAATGTGCAGTTCGGTGGCCTGAGTTTGCAGGTTCAGATCCTAGGCAGGGACCTACATCACTTGTCAGCTATGCTGTGGCAGTCGCCTGCATACAAAATAGAGGAAGATTGCCACAAACGTCAGCTCAGGGATAATCTTCTTCAAGCAAAAAAGGAGAAAGATTGATGACAGATGTTAGCACAGGGTGACTCTTCCTCAGTGAAAAAAAAAAAAAAAAACAGAACAAAAATAGAATAAAATAAATTGACTTGAGAACTACAAAATGTTGTTAATAAATGCAGATTTCCAAGCTTACTGAAACATGGTCTGAAGCATTAAGTAGTGCTTTTATGATCAAATTAATTTTCAATTTCCAACTTTATCAAGTGAATGTTACTGTAGAATTTAGTTGGATCCAACCAAGTTAGTATTCATTTTCCAATGAAACATAGGAATTAAGCTTAAAATAATAGTCTAAAAAAATCCAATGGCATTTTTCACAGATACAGAAAAGACAATCTTAAAATGCATATGGAACCTTGAAAGATCCCGAATAGTTAAAGAAACCTTGAGCAAGAAGAAAAAAACTATAGACATCACACTTCTGATTTCAACTTATGATACAAAAAAATGTGGTACTGGCAAAAACAGAAACCTAGACCGACATAACAGAATCGAGAGCCCAGAAATAAACCTACACATATATGGTCAACTGATCTACCACAAAAGTGTCAAAACTAAACAATGGGGAAAGAAAGCCTCTCAACAAATTGTGTTGGGAAAACTGCATCTTCACAAGCTGAAGAGTGAAATTGGAACCCTATCTTAGAGCATACACAAAAATCAACGAAGAAGGATTAAAGACTCAAAAATAAAACTCGAAACCATAAAACTCCTAGAAGAAAATACAAGAGTAAAGGTCTTTGACTTTGGTCTTGGCAATGATGTTTTTGGATTGGATGCCAACAGCAGAAGCAACAAAATCAAAGATAAACAAGTGGGACTCCCTCAGACGAAGACATTTCTGCACAGCAGGACACACTGAACAAACTGAAAAGGTCAAGCTCCTTTAATGTTACAATTATCTCCCAAGGCTCAGAGATGACAGCAGCAGCACAGGAGGTTGCCCTTTGACAGAGCAGTAGTCTAGCCTTGGGGCTGTAGGAGAAGGTCTGGGGACGTTCTCTGAACACCCTGGGACTGTGTGGGGTAGTCAGGAGCATGGGCTTTGAAGAGCGACTGATTTTGTTCCCAGTTACATCACTGCCCCTTGGTGGCTTGTGGCTTTGGACATTGACCTTTAACCTGTCTAGGCCCAGGATCATCTTCTGTAAAATTGGATAATGCCTGCCTGGCCACTTTGTTTATGAGAATTAAATGAGATAACTTGTATATTGCTGGCCAAAAGTAAGGCCAGCTACTGAGCTCTGCTTAGTGCAAAATAAAAATGTGGGTCGCCTTGCTCAAAGGGCAGGAAAGGAAAGTATTGTTAAAGGCACTGAGATATGAAGATTTTCTTAAAAATATTACTTACAAAATGTAATAAGAACAATAGTTGTACAGGAATAACATAGGCTCACAAATCACAAAAAATGTTTTCAATGTCATAATTTTGATAGAATAGTTAATATTCGACAAATGGGATATCTTGATTGATCATAACTCTTTTCTGGCTCAATTTTCTGCAAATTAATTTTAGATCATGAAAATTTATACTTTAAACAACTTCATCTTCTGTTTTGAGAAGAATCTACTGATGGAGCTGTTACTGGAGTTGAGTGTTTTATAAACTAGGACAACATGGGGATAAATGATCTTGAAATATGAATTTTGGTACATGCAGAGCTTGTGATTCTTTTTTAATATTTAAACTTTTTCTTAAGTCTACAGAGCTGGTGATTCTTGAGAGACAATTTTTATTAAAAGATATAACTCATACAGAAATCAGTTACTTGAAATCAGTTTCAAGTAAGTTTAAATTTAATTAATAAGGAGGAATTAATTAAAAAATGGTCTTCCTTGTGATCATTGATACATCTGAAGCTTTTCATGAAAATAAAGCTCTTCTCTGTTGGTTGTGACTATCTTCATAAACTTAATTTCTATTTCTAAGCCTGAAAACTGCTGAAGGAATTCTAATCTCTTGGAAGATGACTGAAAACTCTCTCAGTTTGCTTTCTTGCAATGCCCATGTGCACATTCTTATTTTGAAATAATTGATTGACAACAGTTTACTGCCTGAGTGCCCACAATGCCTGTCCAGGTACATCAGGCCTGGAGTTACTATCGGTACAGGTGCACCAGGAATGGCTCTGAGCATGGATGGGCGCAGAGGTCTCAATGTTGCATCCACACAGAGACCATCCTTTCTCCCAGTGCCACTGCTGCTGTGGCTGCCATCATCTCTGCCAATCCCAGTCCCATCCCACCCCTCAGCTCCAAGGTGCCGGGGCTTCTCCAGAGATGTGGGTGCTCTGGGCAGCTGGGTCGACTGTCCTCACACACACTGCCCTTGGCGTCAGTGGGCCTGAGCCTGCACACCCTGAGCAAATCTGCTCTGCCTCGTTGTAGACTCCGTTACTCCGCTAGACTTCACTCACAAAACGCAAGAACAACTATTAAGACTGTCAGTGGTGGCAGTAGAGTATAAAACCAAGCAGCAGGCCCTTCTGAGAACAAGGCCCTCTGTGACCGTCACAAGCTGTGAGGCTGGCCCTGGCCACAAGAGATGGGAACCAGTAAAAACTGGTTTTGTTTATTAACAACGAGGAGTCCGTGCTGAGAAACCTTGTTTTGTAATGTTGTAGATGTTAAAGACTTCGTTGTTCAAAAACTTATTTATAAAAATGTGACACCCCTCTCTGTTCTGGGGAACTGAGCCACTTTAACTCAGAGACCCTGCCTCAGTTTCCTACTCAGTTACAGGTAAAAGGGGTTTGGGGACACGGCATTTACCTTCCCTTGAAGAACAGGACTGGGAGTCTCCCTCGCAGCCCAGGCTTGATGGCCACCATTTTATACATAGCCTTGTTTTGCTTTGGGCCTGTGAAAACTATGAATTAATTTATATTTTACCCAAACTCAACCCTTCCCTAAATCCTGTAATAACTACATCTCTGGTTTTCATCCAGGCATCCTATAGTTCATTAGTGGTTTCCTTGGTAAAGCAAGACAATAGCTCTACCTTTGAAGGACAAATGTGCCCCTAGGCTTAATCTCCAGGATAAACAGAGCCACAAAGGAGTCACTCTTAGACCAAGTCAGTGGAAAATAAGCAGCTGCAATCATAGGAATTCCTGATGGGAACACTCAGCCCAATGTCCTTAGGCAACAATGCTGATGACACCTACGCCTTTGTATAGTCTTCCCCAGGGACATATGGGTGATACATTCCACAGCTTTTTCAGATTTCTGCCCAAATTTGCATTCTCATCTAACAGGGCCTTTGCAGTGCACTGGGATCTGGGCATGGAAAAAGTATACAAAAAGAATGCTATTATCCAAAGCAAATGAAAACACTATCTCAAAAAGATCTGCACCACCATGTTCATTGCGGTATAATTCACAGTAGCCAATATATAGAAATAACTAAGTGTCCATGGATGGATGAACAGATAAAGAAGATGTCGTATGCTATGAAATACTACTGAGACATAGAAAAGAAGGAAATCTTACCATTTTTGACAACATGGATGGACCTCGAGGGCATTATTCTAAGTGAAATAAGCCAGAGAGAGAATGACAAATACCATATGATCTCACTCACATGTGGAATCTGAATAAAAACAAAAATCAAAAACTGAACTAATAGATAGAGGGAACAGATGGATGGCTGCCGGCAGTGGGGGATGGGAGAAAGGGTTGTGGGGGTTCAAAAGGTACAAACTTCCAGTGATAAAATAGATTAGTCAAGGGAAGTGATGTGCAGCATGGTGAATGTAGTTAGTAATACTGAATTGCATACTTGAAAGTTGCTAAGAGAGTAGGTCTTAAAAGTTCTCATCACAAGAAAAAATGTTGTCACTGTGTGGTGATGGATGTTAACTAGACTTATCGTGGTGATCATTTCACGTGATATACAAACATTGAATCATTATGTTGTACACCTGAAACTAATAGAATTTATAGGTCAACTATATCAATAATAAAATGTTCTTAGTTGCTCTCTGGAGTTGGACAGCGATTGCAAGAAAACTCACCGTTTCCTACGGATGAAATTTTAAATGACAATGTTTCATTTTTATAACAATAATTTTAACCAGTAAGAGTCAGGATTGATATCAAACATTGAAAAGGATGGAAACCACTAACTTGATTCGACTTAAAATTCCTTACCAAAGTGTGGTATTTCTTTAAGGATACTTAAAAAAATAAAGAGACATAACAGCTGAACTCGATGTGTGAATCTGGATTGAAAATGAACTGGGAATAAAAGCAACAGTTGTAAACACATTCGTGAAACAATTGGGGAAATGTGAATATTGACTAAATACCAAATGATATGAAGGAATTATTGTCATTTTATAATGCATGTAAATGGTATAGTGATTTCTGTGGGAATTTTTCCTTCTTCTTAAGAGATGCATGCTGAGATTATTAGGGTGAAGTGCCATGACGGTTTCCTCTTCCTTTAAAAGATGGAAGAAATATAGCAAATATAAATGGATATTTTTAAAAGAGTTTAATTTAGTCAGAACGTATACAGTCTGTCCTGTGTATCTGGGAATGCAGAGCCCTGGATAACAGGGCCAACTAAGGGACTCAAGCACCCATGAATCCATGGTAACCACGGAAGGTTCTGGACCCAATCCCCGTGGCTACTGAGGGACGACTGCTTAGGTTTTCTTTCACATTCATTTACTCCCTATGCTTACTTCCCTGGAAGAAACAGTTTAAGGGTCAGGATTGATTAACTCACTCCTGATTGCAACCTGCTTACCACACAGGGGAACAAAGCCACGACAAGGGACATGACCCACTGGGGACTACACCAGGAGCCTTGGATGGGAACTATGTTAGAACTTTGCTCAGCCCCCTGGCCCAGTCCTCGTCTTCACGCCCCATGAGAAACTTCCTCCTGTGGAGAGTCATCTCTGGTCTTGCTACACAAGAGCATCAACAGCTGCCTTTTAGGAACATCTCTGCCCTGCTGGAAACTATGGATCCTGAAAACGTGACATTTTTACTGAAGAGATAAAGTGGATGTGACTCATTCTATTTCTGCCTCCAGTGTCGTATTATAGCATTCATCAAACTGACCCTGTAATATAAGTTTTTTCCTAGAAAGTGGGTAAATAACTAATTACGTTACATGCAGGTAGTTATAATAAATACAAACAGATGTATGTCTCTCTCAATCTTCATTTAGAGCTAAAAAGGAAGGAATCAAGATTAATTAAATCTATTTTCCCTCAGAAAAACCTGCCACCCTGATGGGTACAGGACCCTGTCCATTCCCTGTGACCACTGTCAGAGGAATGGCAAGCGTCTGAGTGACACAGTGAGACCTTGCACAAGCCTGCAGCTCTGTGGGCTCCTTCAAAAATGGGACCCACTGACAACAGGGAAAGTGTGGGGGACTTGGAGTCCATTCAGAGTGTGGCCTGAGCTACTGAGTAAACTGAGGCTACAAGCCTTATCCTTGCTTTGTGATTCACAGACTCTGAGGAGATCCCTCTAGTCACAAGTCCACCCTCGCATTCTTTCTCTGATGAAGACAAACAGGGACCTATCTGCCTCATCACCTGTCGCATGGTATGATGGTAAATTTTGGACTTTTCACATGAATGTTACCATCTCATGATAACCTAGGGAGGGTCAGGCCCACCATGCCCATCTTCCCTTAGTGCCCAAAGCCGTCTTTGTGCTGTGAGAAACCATGTTATCTCTAGGGACGCTGGGTTTGAGCAAGCCTTCTTCATGTCTGGGAGCTGAATATGTCCCTAGGTGATGGAATTAGATGAACTGGATGTTAGTTTGGCCCTAGGCTGTCCCCAAACCGAGGAAAAACAAAGTTGACAGATTGAAAGTGCCATGGGGCAGGCAAAGGAGCGCCAGCAAGTCTGTTCCAATATGGAGAAAGACCTGGCCCCTCACCTCATCATG
This sequence comes from Equus przewalskii, assembly GCF_037783145.1. Classification (NCBI taxonomy): domain Eukaryota; kingdom Metazoa; phylum Chordata; class Mammalia; order Perissodactyla; family Equidae; genus Equus; species Equus przewalskii. The sequence goes on from NC_091858.1 coordinate 32,373,961, forward strand.
CCCCACCTGGACTGAGCAAGACAGGAAGAAGTTTCTGGTCCCAAACACAGGAGAAGTTTATATGGGATTGTCCATGTCTCGGTTTGCATAGAAGTGACTGGCTGTGCTTTGTGCTCTCAAGGCCGTTTCCATGAGAGATCAGGCTAAATATTCAGTTTACTTACTGTAATTTCCAAAGTCACAGCCAATAGTAAATTCAGCCAATACCTGGAACCTTTATAAGGTGCAAAGCTCAGCCTCCTCTCCAGTCTCAGCTTGCTGTTAAGCTCCCCAGCCATCAGCATGAGGATCCTTCATCTCCTCCTTGCGTTCCTCATTGTCTTCCTCTTGGCTGTTCCAGATAAGGGGGGCCAGGGGAACACAGGGCTGAACAAATGGAAAGAATAGGACAGAGTCTCTCTCCTCTCTCTTCCTCTCCTCTCTCTCTCCTTTGCTCTCTTTCCTCTTCTCTCTCTCCTTCTGTCTCTGTATTCCTTTCTCTTTCCCTCTCCATCTCTCTCTCTCATTTTCCAAATCCCTTCTCTCTCTTTTACACACACACTTGGACCAAATGGATTGTATGGATTGCTTATGAGAACTAGGCACCTTGTCCTTCAGTGTGGATGTACTTTAAGAACCTTACTGCACAGTTCACAACCTTTCCCCAGCCAATCTGAAGGACCAGACAGCTTGTGAATCTCACCTCCTCGCTGCCCTTCGTGCTAAAACTGAGGCATCATAGAGGACTCCTCTGTTAGGTGACTTTTCTATTTGCATAAAAGCAAGAAATTTGATTTTCTCCAAGGACAGAAGTGCAGAACGTCACCTTATAAATCTTTATAACTAAAGGGTGGAGTCTCTGGCTAATGAAGAATCCCAGAGAATAAGGAAGCCCAGCCTGCATGTTGGGATCTGCCTTTGGGGAGCCCCCTGTGACTCTGTCTCTGCAGCTCCGAGGTCCTTGAGGACACATGCCTGAGAGCCTTACTCTCACTTCACAGCTGGGACATAGTCCGTCAAAAGCCGCTTTTAAATTTAGATGCCTAACTTTTATTTTATCTTGGGTAGTCTCGAAAGAGAATAAAAGGAAGGAAAGAAAGAATGAGAGAGGAAGGGAGAGATGGAGAGAGAGATGAAGAGACATAGGGAGAGAGTAAACGGGAGGGTGGGACCTGAAATAACTGTCAATTAGAAGTTATATTGAAAAACTCTTATTTGATCAGTTCTGTTTATAATTATATAGAACAGTAGCAGGAAGGGAGGGAAGGAGGAGGGAAAACCAGTTAGGAAGACAGGAATACTAGGAACAGTAGAAGGCAGAAATGAAGGAAGGAAGCAATGAAGCGGGGAGAAGAACATGTGAGACCCAGACCACATCTGAGATAATTCTCAGATATTAAAAGCACTGTTACCAAAGGTTTCTTTCACCGTTGTTATTTTCCATCGTAAGTTACTTAGATATTAAGTTCTCATTAAACAATTCCTACCCTTTAAGCTGCATTTTATTCTCCCGTCTCAGCTGAGATCGTTAATCACCTACATGGTTTAGAGAAGAAAACAATAAAAACAGACACCGGCTGGTCTTTCCTGGTTCTGAAACCTCTGGCCTGTGTGAGAACCACTTCGCACACCCTGGAGGGATTCTCTCCGTGGGGGAGCCGAACTCGCACAGAGCCCTCCGCAGACCCCAGGCTCTGGGCCGCGGAGCACAGCGTTCTGCTTCTAGAAACGCGAGGCCCCGCTGGAACCTCCGGGCCGCCAGCCTCTGTCTGGAAACTGCATGTCAGCCTGTGGGACAGAACAGCCGCAGCCTCGGGAAGGGAAGCCCTGAGGATCTGGTCAAGGGATGCAGTGCGCCTTTCTGACTCTGTGCTTTGGTTTCTGACACTCTTTTGTCTTTTTTATTTTCTTTTTAGGTTTTTCTCGAGAGTTATTACCTCCTAGTAGCTGCCTGAAGAAAGGAGGCGTATGCTTGCCGCTTAGGTGTCTTCCAGGGATGAAAACTGTGGGCATCTGTTTCTTCCCCGGGGCAACGTGCTGCAAAAGAAAGTAACAGAAAGAGGAGAATCTGCTGTGACAGATGCGGTGTCAGAAACTGCTCTCTTCACAAGGACATGTAAAATTTAAAGCAGATTAAACCACTTTGTTTAAAGACGGAGAATCTTGCGTTCTGGTCACTGTGGTTGTCGTGTAGTGTTGGATCACACAGACTGATCTCCAAACTCCTTGAGGATCCCCTTTCGCTCCCCATACTTACCATCAGGGCCACTATGTGAGACGCCCTTGTGCTCTTCAGGTTGATGGTCACCTGGCCTTCCCCAGTCACTGCCTGTGCTGTCCTGTAAGATGTGTGCTTTGTTCTTCCCGCCCTCACCCGCCCTGTCATCCCTAAGACATGCCGCCTATTCATCCAGTCTCCTATGGATCCCTGCCTACTTCCTTCCTGATCCGCACAGGAAGCAGCCCCTCCTCCTCCATGTTCCCCACTTCCTCTCTTCCTGTGGTTTGCCAGGCCTTGTGCACGTGGGCGTCAACTGCTCATTCACTGTATGGCTGTACTCTATGGGAGTGGACCTTGTCTTCATCGTTTATGTGCTGATTGTCAAGGGGAGACACTACTTCCTAAAGCACTATCAGTTGGATGGCAAAGCTGAGTGGGATAAAGCGTTTCTCCCCATGTGGACATCACACGATGCAAATAGGTGCTGGGGGAAAACACAGCCTTGTTGAAAGCATGATTAATTAAGACAATATAGCATGGAACACAGGGAGAGGGGACAGGACACTGAAAGAAGGAGACCATAGGTGACCAGGGTACAGTGGGGATGCTGCCCTCACCCTGCAGTCTCTTCCTTGGGAGGGTTTGGTAGTTAAATCTAGCGTTTGGTTGGGGAATCTGTTTATATAAGAAGGTCTCTGCTTCTTTACAGTAGCTCTTCATTCAACGTACCTATAATTTACCTCTGGGTAAATGCTCTTTAGCGTCAAATTAATTCCTGGGGTTTCCTAGAGACTGGACTGAAAAGAGAAATCAGACGTTGTTTGAATAAAGTTATCTTTATTCAGATAGAGACACCCAATAACGAGGCCAAGACTAGGGTGAGGCCAGTGAAGGAGTTGCCTCATGTACAAAAAGTAAGGGGCTGCCAAAAAGTTCTGTAATTAAGATAAACAATATAATGCAATATTTTTAAATTAAAATTAATGCAAAAAAAACCCGGAATCAACAAAGCCTCAATATTTTAAATAAGGATAGGATCCGATCCCATAATTTCACAACTCATATTCACTGGCCTCACCTAGTCTCAGTCCTGTCTTGATTTAATCATTTGTCTTTAACAATGATGACATTTTTCTTTACGATAGATGTGTCACTCTCTTGGTGCGTAGATGTATACATCTTTGACAGTATAGATCAGATGAAGTTTCTCACAGTAAATGCGGTACTGAGTGGCAGTATAACAACGTCACTCATTCCTGTGTTCTAGGGGGATGGCAAAATTCATTTAGGGAGAAACTGCTCTTTTATTTAAGAAAACAATTCTATGCCTATTTTGCTGTGGAAAGGCAAGATACCGGTATACATCTGTAAAACAGAGATAAAAGCAAGTAAATATATTTCTACATTTGAGAAATAAAAGGACTTGTTTGTTTCCCACCTGGAATCAGAGATTAAAAATGAAAGTAGTTTTTGGTTCCAAAAGGAACGCGTGTGGCTATAATATGAGAAGACATGGCCTGGAGAGATCAATAACTAAGAATGGTGGAAAATCTCTAGGAAGAGTGTGTTGGCCTAAACGTATAAAACAGGCAGGTATTTCACCAGCAACATGGGAACAGCAGAAGAATTGTAATTGGAGATAAGCGAGCAACAGCAAAAGCCACAGGCAAGTCCATCAAATAAAGGAGAGAAATGTTACTTCATAGAGAAAAAGAGGGAAGTCAAGAGGGTTTGTTCTCAACAAAAGTGTATTTGTAGATGGTGAGAGTTCAGGTAGTGACAGGTCTCATTGGCTGAGTTGCTGGAGTAGTCCATTACTTTTTGGGGTGCAATGTGCATCTCTTCCTCTCTGTAATTGACAGTTCTTCCTGTCGTTGAGGTTGAGCAGTAGAGTGTGAGAGCTCCCCTCTCTGGGCACCCAGCCTCATTTTCTTTCTTTTTTCTTTTTTGTTTAGGTCACACCGTTTTATAACATTATGGAAATTTCAGGTGTATGGCATTATATTCCAACTTCTATATAGACTGCATCGTGTTCACCACCAAAAGTCTAGTTGCCGTCTGCCAGGTTCATTTAAAGTGAAATTTCCTTTATTCTGTTTCACAAGTGCATTCTGATTTCCAGTTTTACTTTTTGACCCTTCTGTGTAGTAACCATATATATTACCTTCAAATTTTCACAAAATCTTGTTTCACTCAATGGCTTTGTGATTGCACAATCTTAGGAAATGGGGGAGAGCCTCTGTCATACTTGGTGCAAAGCTCTGAAGCAAGAGCAGTGGCCACAGGAAGTGAGATGGAATTGGCCAGAGAAGGTTATGGAAAAGCTGGAAGTGGGTGTTTGGCCAAAATATTGTGAGCATAAGCACCAACTGCGAATCCTGGGAAACACTTTAATGTTTGCCTGAATTTATAAGGGATGAGAGCTGGAGCTGTTTGATTTGGATATTAAAAAAAAGAAGAAGAAGAACAGGATAACCTGAGAATTTAGGGCATTGGCAGACTGCTTTCCAATCAAGTCAACTTGCATTTTACTCTATTCTTTAAACCAGCTAACTTATGACAAAATAAGAAAATTACAAAAATCCTATCGTGCTGTAGTATCATGAGAAAAAAAGAGAGAAAGTATATTAAACACTGAAGCTCGTTTATTAGTTTTATTGAGTTCATCTGGCTATTTGTAACAAAATTAACACATGATGTTTTCTCCAACTATGTCTAAACGAAATGATGAGACTCCAAAGAACATGGTCTTTCTGTGATAAGTCTAGGTATAGTTTGTTTTGTCTATATCCTGTTTGAGTTTTGCAGAGCTTTTTGAATATATGGGTTAATATCTTTCATTGGCTTTAGAAAACTTCCAGCCATTATCCCTTCAAGAATTCCTGTTGTCTGTCCTCTGTCTCCTCTCTTCCTGGGAATAGAATTGCATATATACGAAACCTCTCACTATGCTTTTACATGTATGTTAAGCTGTTTCCTGTATTTTTCATTGTTTTATCTCTCTGTACTTTGATCTGGAAATTTTCCATTGATCTCTATTCCAATCCTAAAATCTCCTCTTGCTGTAGCCAATCTGTGGTTAAACCATCCATTGTGATTTTTTTTTTTTTTTTTTGAGGAAGATTAGCCCTGAGGTAACATCTGCCACCAATCCTCCTCTTTTTCTTGAGGAAGACTGGCCCTGAGCTAACATCCATGCCCGTCTTCCTCTACTTTATATGTGGAATGCCTGCCACAGCATGGTTTGACAAGCCGTACCATGTCTGCACCCAGGATCTGAACCAGCAAAACCAGGGCCGCCAAAGTGGAATGTGTGAACTTAACCTCTGCTCCACCAGGCTGGCCCCAACCATTGTGAATTTTATATCGGGTATGGTATTTTAAGTTGTAGAATTACTATTATACGTTTTTTAATTCCTCAAGAAGACCTATATAAAAATGGATATTGCTGGCTATTTTGCAGATCTCCCAGCACTCTAGTCCATGATAGGATTTTCATTCTAACATCTGCCCTTTAATGAATCGAAGAACGAGGAGCATTTGCTGTAAAGAGAATAATTTCAAGTGAAGCATCTGATCAAAGAAAGATAATGCCAATTCACTGAAGAGATACTAAAAAGATCTAACTATAGGGAAATTTGGGGTGGCGACACATCAAGGAACCTTAGCACCTCTTTTAAACAGTGACCTCATATAACCTTCAATAGTGGTTTCTTATTTTTGCTCTCATAAATGGACAACTTAGAATAAAGATGCATCTAGTTTTATTAATGCTAAATCACCAGTGTTGACAGATTTAGTAAGTAAAGATGGAGGACATCCAGTTAAATGGGAATTTCTGATAAAAAATCACTAATTTCTTTTGGCATAATATGTCCTGTACAATACTTGAGGCATACATATTCTAAAAGATTATTCATGGTTTATCTGTAATTTAAATTTGACTAAGCATCCTGTACTTTATCTGACAACCCTACAGGTCACTGAAATGTTCTGTAAAGACAATATTTTGACCAAGGTATTTATTTATTACACAACTATTACAAAATAAAACTAGTTTGATTTTTACTAAATGTAGTAGGCAGAATAATGGTCTCCCAAATATGTCCCTGTCCTAATTGTTAGAACCTGTGAATATATTATCGTACATGGTGCTGTGGGCTAAATGTTTATGCCCCTGTCTCACCCTGAAACTCATATGCTGAAAACCTAATGCCCAATGTGATAACGTTAAGGGTGTTGCCTTTGGGAGGTAATTAGGTCATGACGGTGGAGCCATCATGAATAGGATTAGTGCTCTTATAAAAATGACCCTAGAAAACTAGTTTATCCCTTCTTCCCTGTGATGTTACAGTAAGAAGATGCAGTTCCTGAGGAAACAGACTCTCCTGAGACATGTGACCTGCCAGTGTCTTGATCTTGGACTTACTAGCCTCCAGAACTTTGAGAAGTAAATGTCTGTTGTTTATAAGCTACCTAGTATGTGGTCTTTATGTTATAGTAGCTTCAATAGACTAGGACACATCTCGAATGAGAATTAAAGTAGCAGATGGAATAAGGCTGCTACTCAGCTGACCTTAAAATAGGGAGATTACCTGGATGGTCCCAATGTAATCAGAAGGAATCTGAAACGTGGAAAATGGAGGCAGAACAGTCAGTGTCAGAGTGATGTGATGTGAGACAGACTCAACCAGCCGCTGCTGGCTTTGAAGATGGAGGAAGGGGCCATAGGCCAAGGAATTGGGGCAGTTTCTGAAGCTTGAAAAAGGAAATAGAGAGATCCTCTCTTAGAGCTTTCAGAAGGAACACGGTCCTGTCAAAACCTTGACATTAGCCCAGTGAGACTCATTTTGGACTCCTGATCCCCTGAACAGCAGCATCATAAATGTGTGTAGCCTTAAGCTACTTAAGCTTGTGGCAATTTGATATATAAAGCAGCAATAGGAAATCAATACACTAGTAGTTTAAAATCATCCACTGAGCATAAAATTAGCAGCACAAGAGATGCAAACTTACATTGTTTAATGGTAAAAAAAAAAAAAAAAAAAAAGAAACAGAAAAACTGTCAACACTACTCAAACATTAAATATTTTTTTTCATAGAAATGCCCATGGTAGCATTACAACTTTCCCTCCCTTAGTGGGCACCATGGGCTCACTATGACAAGATGGATCCATTTATTTTATATTTGCAGTTTGGACTTATTTTGGAGAAGTCCAGCCTTGGGTGGAGGTAGAGGGCTTGCTGTCGGTGTTCTGTGATTTCACAGCTCCAGGAAGATCCCTCCTCCAAAAAAGCATTTCCTCATACAACTGACAAGGAATAAATTTATACCATTGAAAGTTTATTCTTATGGTTCAAAGTTTGTCTTTCTAAATCCATCACATACGCCTTGAGGGCTCTCTTAAGATAAACAGAGAAAACTGTAGCCCCACAAAACATTGAGTTGCCTCCAATGCCTTCAGGTGTCACCTGAGTTCTGGACATGAATGATCATAAACCATGAATAACCTGACATCACAAAGGTGCACTCCTAGGACCCTCATTTGCATAAAAAGTGTCAGAGATTCTCCAAAGGTGACAATCCACTCAGTTACTTTGGCCCAATATTCTCTTTCTCCAAAGATGAGAAATGACATATCATCATAACTCATCATCCCCATAGTATTTACAGGTATCAAGTCCCCTTGTCAGAAAGTTATCTACAAGACCTCATAATGCCGTGTCAAAATCATGAGGATCATGTAGTCCCATCCTTAGAAAAGAAGTTCTTCCCACAAGGAATTGGAAGAGGGATAATTACTCTTGTGTTGAGTCTTCCTGAAATGCTGCTGGAACTTATCCTTGTGCTCTCTTTTCTTTCCTGGCTTCTCCAGAAGAGTCCTATTTCCTTTATCTTGCATTGGGAGCATGAGTTTTTGTTTTTCCTTCAGATGTCCTCATAAATCAGAAGAGATCAGCAGGTGTCTTCTACCCACACAAAAATGATGCAGAAGATGAAAATAAGAATAAAGAAAGCCAGCTGCCAGGACTACTATGGAGAGGGAAACTGTCCCCCTAAGATATATTCATAGAATATAAAGCAAATTAAATCACTTTATTCATAATCAGAGAACCTGATCCCTTCTAATTCTGGTTATTTTGTAGTGTCACACTCAGGGCAGTCAACGAGACCCCTAATGATTCCTCCTTTACCTCTGAGTTAAATACTCTTGACGCTAGCATTCAGCAGCTCTACAGTGCACCTGAACTTACTTTGTGGGGTTACCATTTAAGCTCCAGGCAAATCGGACCCCTGTCTTCCCGTATATGCTCTCTTTTCCTACGCATTGCTCTTGCTATTCCAGCTTCTTGGCATGCCACTTTCTAGAGCCAAGTAGACCATTACAAATTTGATCTATCTTTTAAGACCTAGCTCAGAGTCTGTGCCCTTCACGAAACCATTCCCAACATCCCAATGAATAAAATCTCTCCGTCCTTGGGAGCAACACAGGGTTCTGTTCTTTTTAGTGGATGCCCTTTCTGAAACCTTGATTGTGTTCCTGTGTTTGTTTTAAATATTCCATTTAGCTGCAAGGTCTCGTAGATGAGGACCTTTTTGATTTCAATGAATTTCCATAGATTTACATAAAATGGAATTGGACACATTACGGTATAATTTTTTTTGAATATAGATGTGGTAGTACTCAAATAAATGTTGGGAGGGAACATTGTAATGAAGACACAATTAACTAAAAATATCCCATGGGACTCAGGAAGAGGGCAAAAGAGGTCAAGAGGAAAGAGATAAGAGAATGGCCCTTGGCCTCTCTCAGTTGAGAGAATTTAACAGTATCAAGATTCACATGAATGCAATTTTTATGTATCTGGCTATGTATTTTTATACAGCTCTTTAATATATATATAACATATATAATATAATCTATCATATCATATCATATATCATATCATATCATGTCATATGTTCTGACACAATTACATCATAAATACTTTGTCTATGTGGACATATGTAATCAAATCGTTGCTCCCCTGACTGGTGCAGCCACTATGAAAAACAGTATGGAGATTCATCAAAAATTTAAGAATAGAGCTACCATATGATCCAGCTATTCCACTGCTGGATATTTATCCAAAGAACTTGAAAACACGAATGCATAAAGATACACACACACCTACATTCATCACAGCATTATTCACAACAGCCAAGACTTGGAAGCAATCTAGGTAACTGTCAAGGGACAAATGGATAAAGAAGATGTGGTATATATACACAATGGAATATTACTCAGCCAGAAGAAATGATGAAATCCAGCCATTTTTGACAACATGGATGGACCTTGAGGGTATTATGCTGAGTGAGATAAGTCAGAGAAAGAAAGTGAAAATACCATATGATCTCACTCATAAGTGGAAGATAATAACAATGACAAACAAACACATATCAACAGAGATTGGATTGGTGGTTACCAGAGGGGAAGGCGGGTAGGGAGGAGGCCAAAAGGGGTGATTAGGCACATGTGTGTGGGGATGAGTTGTAATTAGTCTTTGGGTGCTGAACATGATGTAATCAACACAGACTTAAAAATATATTACAATGTACACCTGAAATTTTTTAAAAAAAGGAAGAAAGAAAGAAAGATGATAGAAACAAACAAACAAACAAAATTGTTGTTCTCCTACTGCCCAGGCAGAAGACATCCTTCACTGGTCTGCTGAAAGAAAATACAGAACAGAAAATGAGAAAATTACTGTTGATCATCAGATTTGCCTGAGAAGTCAATTGCATACTCACTGAACTTAAATAAAGATTTGACTCTAAAATGTGTTTCCCCACATGTAAGATGGAGTAACAATGGCTCTATAATGGGTCAAAAGGAAAATAAATGCTGAAAAGGAAATAGAAATTAAAATTCAGGTCCTCAGCCACACCAGCCACATTTCAATTGCTTGATAGCCATATGTGGCCAATAGCTGCTATATCAGACATAACAGATGTAGAACATTTCCATCATTGCAGAAAGTTCCATGGGACAGCATTGGTCCCACTGGTCTCATTGCAACATTCCCCCAATGAGACAAAATAGTGAATCAGAGTTCCATAACATAAAGAAAATGGCAACTTTGTGCTGTTTTAGAGAAAAGCCTGCAGTGTGGGCTTAAACATTTATACTTAAACAGCTCTTACTTTCACTATTTAGAGAAGAGTTTCCTGGAATAAACAGTTTTGATGCTCAAAGTTAAATTGCACTGATGTTTTCTTATGGCCTTCTGTTGTTTTATTTATTTACTTATTTTGGTAAGGAGGATTGACCCTGAGTTATCATCTGTTGCCAATTTTCCACTTTTTTATTCCTTTTCTCCCCAAAGTCCTGGTGCATAGTTGTATATCCTAGTTGTAAGTCATTCTAGTTCTTATACGTGGGAGGCTGCCATGGCATGGCTTGATCAGCAGTGTGTAGGTTCTCACCCAGGATTCGAACTGGCGAACCCTGGGCCACTAAAGTGGAGTGCATGAAGTTCACCACTTAGCCATGGGGCCAACCCCTCCTTCTGTGGTTTGTTATTGTTCAGGTATTTATTTCTTAAACTCAGCAGTCTTTTTTACTGCTAAAAAACTATTCTGTGAATATAAGGTACAACATCAAACATCCAAAACCTAGACTTGTTTAAGGAGCCACAGAAAAAATAATGAAAAACTGCCGACATTGTAGAAGATTTTACACATTTTTATGAGTTTTCACACAAAAGCCCACGGTGCATCTGCCAACTTCCCCTCCCTCAGAGGGTCCCTGAGCTTGATGTCACATGAAAGGCTCTCATTTCAAGATTGCACTTTGGGGTTTATTTGTCAGAATTCTGCCCTTAGGCTGAGGTGCAGGTCATGCCATCTATATTCTTTGGTTTCACGGGTTCCACAAAGACACCTGCACAAAAATGCACCTCCCAACACATTTGAAAGGGAGGAAAGTCTCACCACTGGAGTTTTATTCCTGTCACCCAAGGCTCATTGTCTGATGAGGTCACATTAAGTTGTAACAATCTCTTCCTTATCCATACAAAAACTTATTTTGTGATATAATGAGAGAGATCTTACTGTTCATCTTTCCAAATGTTAATTTTCATAAACCCGTCATAGCTTCCCTTAGCCTAACGCAAAACTTCGATGTGTTTGCCAACATTCAAGCTTTTCCTTGACTTCCAAAATCCTTATGCTACTTCTTGTAGCTTACATTTTTCACTTTTGCTCCCAGTTCTAAATTTATGTTCATTAACAACAGTAAAACTTTCGTCTTTATAATCTCATTGTGTTCTTTATCTTACCCGAATAGCTCTTCTTTCTTTCACCCTTTTAATTCTTTATTTTTAGCTTATTTTATTATCATTCAAATATTTTTAATGTGATTTGGTTTCACTGTTTATGAGACTTTTATCATCTTCTTTGTTGGGATTTCAATTTTTAATTTGTTTCTAAAATTTTAATATTTGCCCTATAAACTCTGTTAATGTTTTATTGTCAAAACATTGCTAGGTTTCTTAATATGACTCTCACATGGGAGGAATACTTTTCTGATTTCAGTAGCAAAAAGAGGTGGCTTTTCTATGTGAACCATGAGCTGATGGATTCATGCTCTGTTCTAGGGCCAACAGGTCCCGGATCTCCTTTCTCTAGCTTCCTCATGACGAGACTCTCACCTGCTCCACCCCTTACCCCTCTTCACTGAATCTATAAAGACTAAAAACAAACACCTTTTCTTTTACATCATATCATTGATCAGCTAATACCTCTTGTCATCACTTAGTTTTTCAATAAAACCCTTTGGAAGGAGTGTCTACACAGTCCCCACCTCCTCTCATCCTTCTCTCAAGGGGTTGATGCCATTCAAATCTGGCTTGTCCCCTCCTTTCCCTAAATTGATTCTTGAAAATACAGGATCATAACACATCCTGTGTCACCCCACTGAGCCCTCCTTCTATCCACTGATCATCTGACCTCTAGTTATGAGGCAGTGGGCAGCTGCTCTCAGGCAACTGTGCCTGAACAGACAGGCAGCAGACAGCCTGTGAAGGTGGAGGAACCAACCGCAAGGTGGGATATCAGGAGAGAGCCACCTGTGGTTGAAGAAGGAGTGGGAATCTATGCACAATATTTAAGGAGTCTGTAAAGAGGATTCCTTTCAGTGTACAAGTATAGGAGACAGGAAGGTAGACCAAAGCTTTCAGTCTATATTTTCTTTTCTATCATTATTATTATGTATGATTATTATTAGTAGTAAAGGTACTGTTACCGGGCAAGGGAAGTACAACCCTCACAGCTACTATGTAGAATTGCGTGGTTTATTTAAACAGATTACTCCAAATCCTTACTCTATTTTGCATCGATATCACTAAACTAAAATAGATGTCTACTTAGCAGATCCATTTTATTGCTAAGTTGTCCCTACACTGAGAAAAATATCAGAAACATATTTAGTACATTTAACGTGGAAGAGAGGTGGGTGGGGGAAGGCTGGATCAATGAGAGACTGAGGGTGGGGAAGGGTGAGTGGGTGTAGGTGCTCACACAGAACAGTCTAGGATAAACCAAGTTAATGGGTTCTCACCAGACCCTCAAAACCCAGGAGATCATGGCTGGGTCAAAATATGAAAGAAGTTATTCTTTCACATCTCAAGCTTGTTCCAGAAAGGATTTGATGTTATCCTAGTGGGATGAGGGTTTTCTAAGACTTGGTGGATCAGTTTGTACCAAAAAAGAATAGAAGGCAAGAAAGCTCTTACAGGTTTCCTCCCAGATTCATAAAGGAGACCCTTGTGTTTCACTGATGTGCTGTTGGCCATTCCAGAGTGGCAGTGGCGAGAGCATTGGAGAGAACAATCAATTCCGTGGCTTTGTCAGCTCTTCAGCAAAGAACCTTGTGTTTGTGAGGAGGAGGTTTTCTTAGGGACAGGATGGCAATATCTCTCATGTTGTCTGATACAGTCTTGGTTTATGCCTGCTGTTCCAGCATAATCGTTAATAATAAGTCCATTACATTCTTAAAACTGTTCCAGTTTGAAGGATAAATGATTTGGTCCACTTGCTCAGGGACCACCAGCAGCCCCTTGTCACATAGTTTATGCCAAATCTTCTTCATTTTTGATAGGAAAATGTAAATAGAATACTTTTAATACACAACTCTCCACTCAGTCTCTCTTTCTCACACTCTGACTCTCAAACGTGCACACACATACGCACACAGACACACACACACATACGTTTATCTTACTATAGATATATTCCTTCATCCAGCAAAAGCTATCTTTCTTTTCTCAGCAGGAAAGAATGTAAAGTAAGGAAAAGTTTTGGTAACGGATAGCGAGATTTCAAACCCAGGCCATATCGCTAGTTGCACAACCTGCATTTACTTGCTTAAAGAATGAAAATACCTATCTCACATGGCAAGTGTGTGAACTAAGATTTTGATTTTAAGATTCCTGAGACTTTATAGGAGTTCAAGAGTGAAGAAAGGAATGAAGGTTAAAGGAGGCTCAGAATTATTTAATTGAATTATGTCGATTTATTAAGATACGGTTTCATTTAATAAGTGAAATTCAACAGGGAATTGTGTGTACATACCTACAATTCTAGGTTCTTTGTTAAGACTTTCTTTCTTTCATTCCAAAAATAGCCAAAGTTTCTCTATCAGCCTCTATTATTACAGGCTCAGAAAAGCCCAATTTGACCTCATTCAAGTTTTAAATTTCAATATATTTCTGAGCCATTCTAGGCTTTGATGGAAGAAACCAACCTCTGCTGTGATTTATGGGCCCAGAAGTTGCGTGGCAAGTCCTCCTCATAGTTGAAATTGAAACCCCCACCAGTGGTCATGGTGAAAACCCAACTTCCTGCATAGAGAGGTGTTGGTCAGCTACGGACTCCTCCTAAGGCCCTTTTCCTAAGTGGCCTAGGAGATTGGTACCGGATCCATCATCAAATGTACAGAAGAATAAACTGGATGTTTAAAACGTTATTTCAAGATCACCTGGATAGTGAGTGACAGAGCGAAGACTGAACCAAGCTCTTTCTGACTCCAAAGCTCTTTAATTATTAAGTGAAATCCCTTTTGTCTCTGTTCCTCCATGACCACAGCTTACTTCAGGGCTTAGATGATTTCTTGGATGTCTGCATCTCAGGAGCAATCTCCTCTGACTCTCCAATCTTAGTGTTGATTATTAACGTAGGATGACCATTGTTAGATTTATAGGTAAGTCTGATTTCCTGTGTCCTCGTCTCCTCCTCCCTCCTTCTCTTTCTTCTTTCCTCCTCTCCTTTATTTATTTCTTCCATCTATCCATTTATTCACTCATGCATGTATTGGTTCTTCCGTATAAGTACTTATTCACTGAAATAAATATTTGAGTTCCCTTTCTATGCCAGGCACTATGCAAGGAGCTGAGAATGTGAGACAATAAAACAGGACCTGATTCTTTAGAAATTCACAGTATAGTGAAAGAGAGAGACATATAATAAACAATATAAAGCCAAACTCAAGAAAGAGGGAAGAGATGAGGAGGAACGTCAAGGTTATGTCATACCTCTGTGCTATTTAACTCCCTCACCACAAGAACACACTGATGTAACAACTACATTAAGAAATTCTCCCACTCCCAAAGTCTCACCTGGTTGTGATCTATGCAAGAATTTGCCTAGAATGGATCAATGGTCTCTTTTAAGTAGGTAGCAAATAAAACCCCAAAAACCAAAAAAACCAACAACAAACTTATTGAGAGCAAAAAAAAAAAAAAAAAGAAGGAGAGAAGATCATTTCTATTTGCAAAATTCCTTCTCTTTTTTTAACTTCTTTTTTTTTTCTTTTTGAGGAAGATTAGCCCTGAGCTAAGATCTGCCAATCCTCCTCTTTTTGCAGAGGAAGACTGGCCCTGAACTAACATCCATGCCCATCTTCCTCTACTTTATATGCGGGACACTTACCACAGCATGGCTTGCCAAGTGGTGCCATGTCCGCACCAGGGATCCGAACTGACGAACCACAGGCCGCCGAAGCAGAACATGCGCAGGTAAGTGCTGCGTCAACGGCTGGCCCCTAACTTCTAAAGGGAGGGTTTTCTTGGTATTCCTAAAGGGGAAGCTGAGAGATGCAGAGACAAGCAATACAGTGGAAAAATAAATGGATGGTTTGCTAGTAAAATTTAATTTATTAATGATTTTTTTTTCTCAAAAACAATACACCAAACCTCAGAGTCTTAAGCAGAAGTGAGAATCAACTTGAAAATAAGACTTACTATAAAGCTGTTCCTTTTCCACTGGTAGAAACTTGGATCTGTAACCATGTGTCATACATGAAACACTCTCAAATGACTCCCAGGCAATAATTGAACACCTTCATTATGGACAGAAGCTTTTTCCGCTCTGGCTGAACTTTTGAAACTTTTTCCTGGATCACTTGCCCTGACTGATGGGCACTGAAAAAAGAGCCACCATCAGACACTGCCAGTTCTTCTTCTAATCCTGAGAATTCATTTCCCATCTTGAGGCTACTGTTCCTTCTCTTTCTCCTCCTTGTAGGTCTTATCCAAACTGCATCAGGTAAGTTATGCATCCAACTGGTGGGCTGACTTGGAGGATGACCTTGGAGCCTGGAGTAGGGTAAAATGGATTCATAGCCAATGCTGCACTGAAATATGCAACAACTGAATAATACCATAGCTGAAAGAAGCATAGCATGTCAACACTCTCCACTTGACAAATAAGAAAAGAGAAGCTTAAAGAAATTAAAAGGATTTTCTCAGTTTGACCTTAAGCGGCTCATAGTAAACCTGTAATTAGTAAAGGTGATAGATAGCATTTAAACGGGTTTTACAGTTTACAAATCATTTCCATCTGAACAACAACGATACTAATAATAATGACGAATAATATTGACCACTTCCTCTTTGCGAAACACCACAACAAAAAGTTTTAAGGGACTATCCCACACACTCCTTACAACAATATGTATGAGGTAGATGTTTTCAGCCCCATCTTATAGACGAGGCTAAGAAATGAAGTAACTTATTCAAAGCCAGGCAGATTATAGATAGTGAAACCTTTGGATCAAGCCCAAGTGGGTCTGGTTCCAAAGACCATGCTTTTATTAAACAGCTATCATTTCCAGAAAATAAACTTAGCCATTGAATTGTATATAAACAATGAATATTTTTATATTAGTAGGATCCATGCAATACTTGGAACATACTTATACTAAAAGATTATATATTGTTTATCTGAAATTCAAACTTAACTGAGTGTCCTACATTTTACCTGGCAACCCCACGCACATGTTAGCACTCGCCAGGCTGTACTGTGGTGACAAGCACATCTGTATCTCGGCATTTGGACAGAGCAAAGGTTTAACTCTTGGTCAGGTGGCACAAACCTATCATGGCCACTGGGGAGCTCTGCTCACCACAGCTGCTCAGTCTCAGCAGATGGAGCAGCCACCACTGTGAATGTTGCTGGTTGCTATGCCAAAGGAAAGAGCTCTGGGGGTTCTCACACTGGCAATTAAGGAATCCAGCCCTCAAAGGACACATGATTTCTGTTCAAAATTCCATAACCAAGCAAGTCTTATGGCCCGACTCCATGACACAAAAGGTAAATCTTACTTTGTTTCAAGGAAACAGAGAGCACAACTCATTGGGTGAACAGCCTAATGGAATTAGACTGACAGGTAGACGTAAATGCAGATGTGGACATGATTATGGATATGGACATATATAGAGAGAGATACATGTGGATATGGAATAGGACATATGAATGTAAATATATATGAATTATATATACAACTATTTTTGCATTGCCTTCTTATGAAAAATTAGAAGAATCTGTGGTTCCCAAAGTAAAACTATAGTTGTGGTGCAGCAGGAATTAGAAACCAAGACCCCCAATTCCTGATAGAGTGAATTTTCCATCAGAACATCAGGCCTTTACAAACCATCACCTCTGGTGGAGGCTCTTCGTATTCACTGCTTCCTCACGGTTGTTTGTCCTTCTCTCCCTTCTTTCTTGACTTTAGATGTTATTCAGGTTCTCTACTCTCATGTTGCTTTCTTAATTGCCATAGTCAAACTTCCTAATCGCCTATCATTTTCTTTCCAGCTTAACTCACAGGAGCATGAGAACATTGGTGCTCTCTAGGTGCCATGTCTGTGGGAGTTAAAAATATCACAATTTATGAAACAACTCTCATTTCATGGGAAATGGGAGGCATAATATTCAGGAAAGAATCCTCAGTCCAATACTTATTGCCTACTTTGTGTTACATACTTGTAAGATTTACCCTTTTGAAAAGGAGGAAGCTGTTTTAGAAAGCTTCTGTGAAGAGCATGTGAAGTGAAGCATATCCTTAATCTCATGGCACTTCATTTTGTAGTTTCCTTTGCTGTGCATGGCCAACAGGTACATGAAAAGATGCTCAACATGACTAATCATCAGGGAAATGCAAATCAAAACCGCAATGAGATATCGCTTCACATCTGTTGGGATGGCTATTATAAAATATATATATACATGTTGACAAGGATTTGGAGAAACGGCAATCCTTGCACATTGTAATGAGGATGTAAATTTATATATTCATTATGAAAAACAGTATTCAGTTTCCTCAAAAGGTGAAACTAGAAATACCAGAGCTGGGGAGGTGGGGGAAATGGGAAGTTGTTGGTTAACGAGTAAAAAGTTGTAGTTAGGTAGCCAGAATAAGTCTAGAGGTCTAATGTACAGCATGATGACTATAGTTAATAATACTGGATTGAATACTGGAAATTTGCTACAAGAGTAGATGTCGTGTCCTTTGACCGCACACACAGAAGGTGGTAACAATGTAAGGAGAAGATCTGTTAATTAGTTTGACTGTGGTAACCATTTTACTATGTGTGTATATATCTCAAATCATCATTTTGTACACTTTACGTACATACAATTTTTATTAAAAAAATAAAGTAAATAGATTTGAGAACCACAAAATGGTATTAATAAATGCAGATTTCAAAGCTTACTGAAAAACATGTTCTGAAGTATTTAGGGGTGCTCTTATGATCAAATTAAATTCAATTTTATTTCCAAATTTATCAAGCGAATGGTAGTGAGGAATTTAGTTGTCTCCAACTAAATCATTATTCTGTTTCTGATGAAAAATATGAATTACACTCAAAATGATAGTTTTAAAAATATTCTAATGGCATTTTTCACAGATTAAAAAAAGACAATTCTAAAATGTGTATGGAACCTTGAAATATCCTGAATAGGTAAAGCACACCTGAGAAAGAAGAACAAAGCTGGAGACATCACACTTCCTGATTTCAAATTAAATTACAAAGCTATAATCAGAACAGGATGATACTAGTATAAAACCAGACACACAGGCCAACAGAACAGAATCGAGAGCCTAGAAATAAACTCATGCATATATAGTCAACTCGTCTTTGACGAGGGTGCCAAGAATACACTTTGAGTAAAAGACAGTGGCTTCAAGAAATGGTGATGGGAAAAGTGGATCTCCACCTGCTGAAGAATGAAATTGGAACCCTATCTCACACCATACACAAAAATCAATTCAAAAAGAGTTGAAGACTTAAACATACGACCAGAAATCATTAAACACTTAGAAGAAAACACAGGAGAAAGGCTCTTTGACATTGATCTTGGCAATGATGTTTTTGGATTTGATGCCAACAGCATAAGGAACAAAATCAAAAATAAACAAGTGGGACTCCCTCAGACGAGGACATTTCTACACAGCAGGAAACACTGAACAAACTGAAAAGGTCAAGCTCCTTTAATGCTCCAATTATCTCCCGAGGCTCAGAGATGACAGCAGCAGGCCAGGAGGCTGCCTTTGACAGAGCAGTAGTCTAGCCTTGGGGCTGTAGGAGAAGGTCTGGGGACGTTCTCTGAACACCCCGGGACTGTGTGGGGTAGTCAGGAGCATGGGCTTTGAAGAGAGGCTGATTTTGTTCCCAGTTACATCTCTGCCCCTTGATGGCTTGTGGCTTTGGACATGACCTTTAACCTGTCTAGGCTCCAGGATCATCTGTAAAATTGGATAATGCCTGCCTGGCTGGTTTGTTTATGAGAATTAAATGTGATAACTTGTATAAAAGGGGCCACAATCAGGACCAGCTACTGAACACGGCTCACTGTAAAAAAAAAATGTGGGACACTCTGTTCAAAAGGCGGGAAAAGAAAAGTGTTGTTAAAGGGCACTGAGATAAAAATGTTTTTTCTTTCAAGATATTTTATTACTTACAAAATACGATAGGAATAATAGTTATATAGGAATAACATATGCTTACGAATGACAAAAAGAAATTTTTGCTGTCATAATTTAGATAGAATCAATTATAATACTTTACAAATGGGATATCTTGATCAATCATAAAATTTTTGTCTGGCCCATTTTCTGAAAATTCAAGATAGATCATAAAAAGTTATACTTTGAGCAACTTCATTTTTCATTTTGAGAAGAAACTGCTGATGCAACTGTTCCTGGAGTTGAGTGTTTTTAAAACTATGACATCCTTGGGATAAATTATTAGAAATATAACTTTTTGTACATCCAGAGCTGGTAATTTTTTTAAAACATTTTATTGAAGTCTATAGAGTTGGTGATTCTTGTGAAACAATTTTTAGAAAAATATTTAACTCTTCTCAGAAATTAGATTCAGGTAGGTGAATTTAATTTTAAACGTAAATTTATACAATTGGGTTTTGACATTTCTTCTGACATTTCCTGTTACTTGTGGAGGCCCACAAGAAACTGAGAGTGGCTTTAAGATTTGGATTTAATTAAGAACTCCTGTTTATGCGTTCTACTGCTGTGTCTTCAGTAACAATGAATCAGTAATTTAAGAATTTTCTTCCTTGTTAATAACCATTGAGTCATCTGAACTTTGTGTAAAAATAGTGCTCTTCTCTGTTGAATGTGACTATCTTCATAGGTTTAATTTATATCTCTAACCATGATAACTCCTTAAAGAATTCTAAACTCTTGGAAGATATCTAGAGACTCATCAGTGTGCTTTCTTGCAATGTTCTTGTGCACATTCTTATTTTGCAATAATTTGCTGACCATCATTTACTGCCTGAGTACCTATGGGTCCTATCTCAGTGCAACAAGCCAGTAGATACTATCCGTGCAGATGCACCAGCAGCTACTCTGAGAATGGACCCGAGCAGAGGTCTCAGTGTTGCCTCCACACAGACACCACCTTTTCTCTCAGTGCCATGGGCACTGCTGCTGCGGCCACCATCGTCACTGCCAATCTGGGTCCCACCTCACCCCCTCAGCTCAAGCTGCCCAGGCTGCTCCAGAGATGTGAGTGCTCTGGGCAACTTGGCAAAGTGTCCTCACACACACTGCCATTGGTGTCCGTGGGCCTGAGCCCATGAACCCTGAGCATGTCTGCCCTGCCCAGGTGCAGGCTCCGTTGTCCCACTGAACTTCACTCACAGAACATGAGTTCAAAGAAAAATCTATTAAGAATGTCAGTGGTGGCAGCAGAGCATTAAACCAAGCCTGGGGCCCTTATGAAAGCTGGTCCCTCTGTGACTGTCACAACCCATGAAGCTGGCCCTGGCCATAAGAGATGGGAACCAGTAAAAACTGCTTTTGTTAATTAATATCGAGGACTATGTTCTGAGAAACCTTGTTTTGTAAAGTTTTAGATATGAAGGACTTCACTGTTCAAAAGTGTATCTATAGGAATGGGACACCCCACTCTTTTCTGGGAACTGAGCCACTTGGCAACAGAGACCCTGCCTCAAATTCTTGCTTGTTTACAGGTAAAAGAGGTTTGAGGACACAGCATCTATCTTTCTTTAAGGAGCAGGACCATGAGTCTACCTCTCAGCCCAGGTTTGATGATAACTATTTTATACACAACCTTATTTTGCTTTGAGCCTGTGAAAAATACTAATTCATCTAGATTTTTCCTAAACTCAACCCTTCCCTGAAACCCATAGTAGTTACATCTCTGTTTTTCTCTGAGGCAATCTAAGGTTTCACTGACGTGCAGTTCCCTTGCCGAAGCAAGATCACCCGACCATTGATGGATAAAGGCATCCCTAGGCTTAATCTCCAGGATGAACATAGCCACAAAGAAGTCACCCTTAGACCAAGTCAATGGAAAAAACAGTAGATACAATCATAGGAATTCCTGATGGGAACACTCAGAACAATGTCCTCAGGCAACCATGCTGATGCCACTTACTTCTTTGGATAGTTGTCCCCAGGGACTCATGGGTGATACATTTCAGTGATTTTCAGATTTCTGGTCAATTTTTCATTCTCATCTAATAGAGCCTTCCCAAATGCATTGGGATCTGGGAAGGGCAAAAAGTATATAGAAAAAAATGCTACTATCCAAAGGAAATCAAAATGCTAACTCAAAAAGATATCGGCACCTTCATGTTCATTGCAATGTTATTCACTGTAGCCTACATATGGAAACAACCTTAATGGCCATCAAAGGATGGACGGATAAAGAAGATGTGGTATATGTACAAAATGGCATACTACTCAGTCTTAAGTGAAGGCAATCTTGCCATTTTTAACAACATAGAAGGACCTTGAGAATATCACTCTAAGTGAAATTAGTCACACAAAGAATGAAAAATATCACATCATCTGTCTTATATGTGGAATCTAAAACAAAAAAAATAAATAAAAAATTGAAGTCATAGATGACAGAGAACAGATTGATGGTTACCAGAGGAGGCAAGAGGGAGAAATGGTTCAAGCGGGTCAAAAGGCACAACTTTGAGTGATAAAATAAATAAGTCACAGGGAAGTAATGTGCAGCATGATGACTGTAGCTAACACTACTGACTTGCATACTTGAAAGTTGCTAAGATAGTAGGTCTTGAATGTTCTCATTACAAGAACAAAAAATTGTAACTGTGTGGTGATGGATGTTAACCAGACTTATTATGGTGATTATTGGACAACATATTCTAACATCCAATGATTATGTTCTACAACTGAAACTAAGAAATTTATGTCAATTATATCAATAAAAAATGATATTGGTGGGTCTCTGGAGTTGGAAATATTGCAGGGAGCTTCACCCTATCTATGGATGAACTTGTAAATGAAAATGTATTACTTTTATAACAATAATTTTAACCTGTAAGAGTTGGGAATGATATCAAAGATAAAAAGGGTGGAAACCACTAACTTGCCTCAACTTACTTTAATTCTTTACCAAAGTGTCCTATTTCTTTAAGAATGCTTAATCAAAAAAATAAAGAGACCTAACAACCTAACTCAGTGTGTGAATCTAGACTGAAAATGAAGTAGGAATAAAATCAACAGCTATAAAGCACATTCATGGAACAACTGGGGAAATGTGAATATTGACGAGATACTAAATGATGTTAAGGAATTTTTGTCATCTTTTAATGTATGTCAACAGTATAGTGATTTATGTGGGAATTTTTCTTTATTCTTAAGAGATGTATGCTGAGATAATTATGGTGAAATGCCATGAAATTTCCCCCTTTCTTGAGAAGGTGAAAGCAATATAGCAAATTAAAATGTATATTTTTAAAAAGCAAATTGAAAGTATATATTTTTAAAAAGAGTTCAATTTAGGCAAAGCATATATAGTACCACCTGTGTATCCTGTGATGTGGAACCCTGGGTATAGAGGGCCAACTAAGGGACTCAAGCATCCATGGATTTTGGTAACAGTGGAGGGTTCTGGAATCAATGCCCCATGGATACTGACAGACAACTGTTTAGGTTTTCTTTCACTTTCAGTTTCTCCCTATGCTTACTTCCCCTGAAAGAAACAGCTTAAGGGTCAGGATTGATCAACATGCTGCTCAATGCAACCTACTTATCACACAAAGAAAAAAGGTACAACAAGGGACATCACCTACTGGTCATCACACCTGGGACCTTAGCTTGGATCTCCCTTAGAACTTCCACAGCAGCCTGGCCTAGCCCTCAACTTCACACCCCATCAGAAACTTCCTCCTGTGAAAAGTCATCACTGTCTTTTAGAAACATCTCTGCCCCATGGATCCTGAAAACACGACATTTGAACTGAAGAGATAAAGTGGACTGTGACTCATTCTACTTCTCCCTCCAGTGTCATATTATAGCATTCATCAAACTGACCCTGTAATATAGGTTTCTTCCTATAAAGTCTGTAAGGAACTAAACATGTTATCTATAGATAATTATAATGAATACAAACAGATGTTTGTCTCTCTGAAACATCACTTAAAGCTAAAGAGGAAGGAACTACTATTAATGCAATTTATTTCGCCTCATAAATCCCTCCCTCTGAGCACTGGTCAAAGGGCCCTGTCCATTCCCTGTGACCACTGTCTGTATTGCTGGGTCTCAGAGCAATAGTGAGGGTCTCAGCAACACCAGGAGACCTCGCACAAGCCTGAAGCTCTGTGGGCACCTTCACAACTGGGACCCACCAACAGCAGGGAAAGAGTTTGGGGGACTTAGAGTCCACTCAGTTCTCCACCACAAGATCCTGATGGCAAGGTAGATCCTTGGCTTTGACAGCTCTGAAAAGCAATTAACCCCCGGCTCTCCAAGCATGGACGATATGTAGCTGAGTGTTGCCTGAGCTACTGAGTAAACTGAGGCTACAAGCATTGTCCTTGCTTTGTGATTCATAGACTAAGGAGATGTGTCTAGCCACAACGTCATCCTCCCATTCTTTCTCTGATGAAGAGAAATGGAGCCCCTTACTGTCTCATCATCTGTCACATTGTGATGATGGTAAATTTCAGGAGACTTTTCACATGAAAGTTACCATCTCGTGATAACCTAGGGAGGGTCAGGCCCACCATGCCCATCTTCCCTTAGTGTCCAAAGCCCTCCTTGTGCTTGAGAAACCATGACTGCCTCTAGGGACGCTGGGTTTGAGAAAGCCATCCTTCATGCCCAGGAGCTCAATATGTCCTGGGGTGACGGAATTAGATGAAATAGTTCCTACTTTGGCCTGAGACTATCCCCAGACTCAGGAAGAACAAAATTGGCAGACTAAAAGTTCTACGGGGCAGGCAAATAAGCACCGGGAAGTCTGTTCCCACATGAAGACAGACTTGGCCCGTCATCCCATCATGCCCCACCTGAAATGAGCAAGACAGGAAAAAGTTTCTAGCTTCAAAGGCACAGGAGGTTTTTCTGTGATTTTCCTTGTCATAATTTGCATAAAGATGACCACATGTGCTTTGTGCTCTAAAGGCAGTCCCATGACCCAGCAGATAAGATGTTCAGTTTAATCCCTGTAATTATCAAAGTCACAGCCAATAATAAATTTAGCCAATAAACTGGAACCTTTACAAGGTGCAAAGCTCAGCTTCCTCTCTATTGTCAAATTGCTGTTACGCTCACCAGCCATCAACATAAGGATCCTATATCTCCTCCCTGCATTCTTCTTTGTCTTCCTGTTGCCTGTTCCATCTAAGTTGGGCCAGGGGAACAGAGGGCTGAACAAATGGAAAGAACAAGAGGGAGTCTCTCTTTCCTTCTCTCTCTCTACTTCCGTCTTTCTTCTTCTCTCCCTCTCCCTCTTCTCTCTTCTGCACACATTCTTAGGCCAAATAGATTGTATGGGTTGCTTATGAGAACCAGTCACCATGTCTTTCAATATGGAAAGACTTTAAGAACCTTACTGCACAGTTCGTGACCTTGTTTCAGCCAATCTGAAGGACCAGACAGCTTGTAAACCTCCTCTTCTTGCTGCTCTTCTTGCTAAAACCGCTGCATAACAGAGGACATCTTTGTTAGGTGACTTTTCTTTTTTCATAAAAGCAACAAATTTGATTCTGTCCAAGGACAGAATTGCAGAATGTCACTTTATAAATCTTTGTATTAAAGAGTGGAGTCTCTGGGTAATGGAGAATCCCAGAAAATAAAAAAGCCATACTGCTCTTTGGGATCTGCCTTTGTGGAACACCCTTGTCCCTCTGTCTTTGCAGCTCTGAGGTCCTTGAGGACACACCCCTGAGATCCCTACTCTCAATTCACAGCTGAGAGAAAGTCTGTCCAAAGAAGTGTTTAAAGTTGTATGACTAAATTTTATTTTATCCTTGCACTTACGAAAATGGAATAAAAGGGATGAGGGAAGGAGAGAAGAAGGGAGAGACAAAGAGAGGATGGAGAGTTGGAGGGAGAGAGAAAATGTGAGGCTGGTACCTGAGATAGCTTTTAGTTAGAAACTATATTGAAAAACTTTCATTTTATTAATTTTGTTTATAGCTATATGCCAACACTTAGAATAGTAACAGGGAGGGAGGGAAGGAGCAGGGAAATGAGTCAGGATGGCAGGAATACTATGAAGGTGAGAACACAGAAATGTCAGAAGGAAGCAATGAAGGAGGAGTTAATAAGGTTTGAGACTGTCTATGTAAATAATCCATAGTTAATCCATTAATTAAAATTGGAGTGAGTTTATTAAGAGCTAAATCTGAGGACTAGCTAAGAGCC
Source organism: Equus przewalskii (assembly GCF_037783145.1). Lineage (NCBI taxonomy): Eukaryota > Metazoa > Chordata > Mammalia > Perissodactyla > Equidae > Equus > Equus przewalskii. Next base: position 32,399,659 of record NC_091858.1, read on the forward strand.
TTCCTTCCCAAGGAAAGAAAGGCATCAAAGAATTCAAGTGTATGGAGTGGTCATATACCAACTTGGTACAAAGAGCATATATCACATATGACAAGAATGCCCCATTTACAATCGTCACGAGATGCTTAGCACAGCAGGCTGGTGGTCAGCAGGTCAGTGGTCACAAGGTGAGCACAGCAGGTCTGTAATTAATTCTCAGTTTCCAGGAAGAGATGTTTATCCTTAAATAAATGCTCGTATGATGGAAAGTTACATTCTTATCTGCAAGGGTATAATTCTTGTTTTGGAGACATAGTAAATATTTAAAGCAGATATACAATGCATGCTCAGCAGGCCACAGCAGGCCCTTTTGGAAAACAATGTCAGGCTGAGTTAGCTTTAAACCAAATGTCTTCTTCATATTCTCCAAATATCCTATTGCTTTTCATTTATTCATCATTTTCCCCCTTTTGATCTATAATCTTTCAATAGAAAGCACTCATGATCAAAATATTGTCCTTCAAAACTAGGGTGGCTGTTGCCTGCCTTGGGTCCATCACACCCCTCAATGCTAGGCTTTTATCTCATTGATTTTCCCAGTTATCCACACTGGGGGGGAATAGAGGTCTATATTAACAGAAGAAGCATTTCACAGTTTGCATAATTTTAGTTTGTTGCACAAACATTGAACATGTGCTTTTACAATGTCATGCTCACATTGTTTACAGTTATAAATGATTCGTTTAAGGCATTCACCTGCTTTTACATGTGATTTAGAAGATGCGCTTAAAATATTTAAGGCCATTCTATTTTGGAGTATAGTTTTTTTATTAAAATCATTTTAGTGTTCAATTAGATTATCCCTGCTTCATCATCGTTAAGGGCTTGTTGAGTAAATTTAGTCGGGGCTTCTATATGTGAAATGACATCTTCTAGCACTAAAGAAGAAACAAATATAGCTGCTAGGTGGCCTGCCAGTGGAACACTGAATGAGCCCATCTGTCCTTGAAAAGAAAAGGATTGGCAACTGGTGTTGGCACAGTTTAAATCCTTCCCTGCATCCAAGCAAAGCTCAGGGTGCAGTGTTTTTGCCATCCAGGCAGTAGCCAAGGCCAGAGATTTGTTCCACATAACCATTGGGTTCCATTAGGAGCCACCTGATAAATGCCTGGCCTTTGAGACCAGTCTGTCCCAAATCAATCACTTTCTTTGACTATAATAGTATTCTGAAAATCTTAAATGGAACAATTATAAAATAGGTATATAGTTTAAGCATTACAAAAGTTTTAATGAGGAGATATAAGGTTGGGAATACAGAAACCTTGGGACAGCTGTTTACAACAGATGCTGTCTTCTTCTCATCCTGGTTTGAAGATATTTGCATTGGTCAGATGAAATCAGCTCTCAGAAATAGGAACCGAAACCCACTCAGGTGGAGAAACTTTTCTTCTGTTTTAAATGAAAAATGTGAATCCATGAGTCTACACCTTTTGATTCTGCAGCACATGAATTGGTTAAAAGTAGCTGGTACGGTCCTTTCCAACAGGACTGCAGAGAGCCTTTTATTTGATAGATCTATAAATAAGTTCTCCAGGTTATAGTCCATGATCCTTAAGGTCTTTGTCTCCCAGGAGCTCACTGTGAAAAGAATCAGCTACCAACCTCTCATTTCTAGCAAGTGTCTCAATGGGACCTTGACAATAATTAAGATTCTCCTTTAGGCCAAGTTGGTTCATACCTTCGTTTCGTTCATCTAATTGCATAAGCGTCCAGTTATTATCTCAAAAGGGAACATGCAATGTTTCCCAAAAGATATAGATCTCAGATTGAAGAGCACTAGCAGAGCAGCTGTTGGCCAGGAGACATTAAATTTTTCTGAAAGCTTTGCCAATTGAGTTTTGATTGTGCCCTTAGTTAAAATGTATTATTGGCCAAATGTCACAAATAGAGTTAATTATTTGTCTAGTGAAATGAGTTCCGTGGTCATTGTATAACTTGGTAGGGATTACTCAAACAGGAATTATCCTTTTCAATAATAATTTACCTAAAGTCATTACTCTTCTGCAAGGAAAACCTTCAACCCAATCTGAGAACAGATTATTACAAGATATATTTATATCCTTGAGACGGCGGCATTTGGACAAAGTCCAATGGCCATACCTCATAAGGTCTCTTAGGAAGGGTAGAGTGGCCTTGTGAGTCATAAAGTAGTGTCCATAGATTATATTTTGGGCATATAGCATGCATATAGGCTTTATGAGCCACTGTAGGAGAAAGTTTCCAAAAGTATTGTTTTCCTCCTTTTGTTGCCACCTTTATTTCTTTTCTTCCATGGTGATTTCTTGAGTCTATAGAAAGAAATCTTTTACTCAATTAGCAGAGTTAATAGAAAGTAGTAAGCATTCTTGAGGTTGGACAGCCTATCCAGCTTGATAATGTCCTTGCTTATCTTTTAAAGAAGACCCGTTTGTAAACCAATTAAATAATAGAATGCAGCTGTGGCCTTTTCCTCTTAGGATGTTGGAAGCAAGGTAGCAGGGTAAAACAGTGAATAATATTTACCCATGCAATATAACCTAAGAAGGTTTATCATCATTTACTTGACAATGCTTCCCATGCAATTTAGCATACCAAACAAGCCTTATTAGTATCAGCCACTTTATAGGAAGAGAGAAAATATTTCTTTGAGAAGTCCCAGGGAACCTCTGAAAATTCTCAGAGAAGTTTTTCTTTTCTTTTTCTTTTAAGTCCAAAATAAGCCTTCATTTAGGATCTGAATTTTGGGGAATTTGTCAAAAATACCAAAAGGTTTTAAAACACGTGGTCAAACAAGATCAAGAGGTTGCTGATCTTGCCACTGTGAAACACGTGTTGCTGTGAAACAATGTTTAGTTATCCATTCAATTAAAGTGATATCAGAAAGTCAAAAAACCTTGAGAGAGACCTCAATCTTTCTGAACATAGGAAATTACTTTAATAAAACACATATTTTCTGTTTTTTAGGTAGACACTCAAAATTAGGAAAAAACTTTTATAAACTCTTTAGCAAGAGCAGACTAAAAGTTTAAGAAAATTATCCCTTTTAAGAGAGAAAGCCAAATTCTAATTTTTGGACTAGCTTGTCTCTGATATTAAAACTTACTAAATTAAATTTATTTTAATCTTAGCCAACTTGACTAGGTACAAAATTTCTCAGGACTTTACTTCCATTAACCTGTAACTTTCTTTTTATATTCAAAATTTGCCCCATGTCTTCCTTATTCCCTTCTAGTACTTTAGGACAAATTTATCTTTCTTAACAAAACAAACAAAAATGTTTCCTTTCTTTATACCTTCTTTACTGAAAATATACATTTTACTCTCTTTGAATACAAAGATGCTTTCCTTGTTGACTTTTAGTAGTTTTAATCACATATATTAATTAAAATTTTTAACCCTTAGAGACATTAACTTTTAGTGAAAACTAAAAAGTAAGTAGTTACAAACTGTTTTTTACATTAGCATTCTGTGGCTTGGCTAATTTATAAATACCTTTTATAATTTCTACAAACATGCTACTTCTTAGCACAATCTTTTAAAGAAATACATGTTTCCTAATAGACTCAAAATCTTTCAGTTTCTCTGTAATAAAAAGCCAAAAATAGATAAAATTCAGTATTTTAGTAATTAACATCTGATATTTTCTCTTTCATGGAAATGATCTAGATACTCAATACATTTCATTTATTTTTTCAATGCATTTTATTATTTAATTCAATTAGCGAAACTCTACGGTTTCAAGTTAGGAAAATGTTTTGAAATTATTTTAAGTACATACACAATAACACATAATTTTTGTTAAAAATATTCAACTAAAACTCTTATATTATTCATATCTATTTTGTTACTTGTTCCCAATAATTATTTAGATTGCCAACAAAACTTCATGAGACATTAGGCAAAATTAGCCATCATTTTAAGCTATCATTTTTGCTGACCAGTTTTGTAATAGAGATAACATCAACTAATTTGACCAAATGTAGAATAAGGTCACCTGTCTGCATCATATCCAATGCTGATAATTCTAGGGACAAGCCTATTGCAATCAAACCAGCAAATTTCAGTAAGCTCTCATTTACCAAAGATAATTTCATATCACATCATCTTGAAAGACATTTAGGTTAGTTGCTATTACGTTTAGAAATAATTTATGTAAAAGCTCACTTTAAGGCAATTAAATAGAGCTCTTTAGAAACTGTACTATCAGGAGGTAAGATATCACACATACATAATATACATAGAGACTCCACAGATGTTTCAAATTCACTGCCATGAATCAGGTACAGTAAAAGGAGGCTCCCTAGTTATGAATCCAGATTTTGTTTTAAGCTTCTTCTTTACTGATACTTGTGAAGAAGACAATCAAGATGCTAGATTTTTGGTGAGGGTGCTCTTTTGGCTGTTTTTCTGGCCTTTTTTCCTTTTATTTCTTCAGTCTTAGGAATTGTGGATGGGCTAGATAACAGTTCCCAGAGAGGCAAAGAGATATCCTTTTTGAGATAAAAGACCTGGGTGGAATCTGAACTGCCTCTAGAGCTGCTTTTCCAGTCTTACAAGGCTTTGTAGGTTGGGGACCATTGTTCTACCTGTCCAAAGACATTACCCTAATATGGTTCTTTCCCTCTGGGTGCTTAGTTTTATTTTAACTTAGAGAAGAAGGTCTGGAAAGAAAATTACTATCAGGCTCTGAATATCACTTCCAGTTAGGCTGAAATTCTGATCATAAGTTGCTAAATCCTTTCAAAGTCCCTGCCAGGTTTCAGCCAGGACAAACAGTAATTCCCCAGAGGCTCTGAAGGATTCCAGTAATCTCGAACATAGCAGTTTCCCAGAAAGCCTCTCAGAGTCTCATTAACTCTAAAAGTAGATGACGGGGGTTTCTGTAAAGTCATGGCCTAATATATTTTCCCCTAAGTACCTTTTATAGCTTAATTTTTATTAGCTCTTTTGCAACAAAAATATCAAGAAGGTTATTATGGAGTTTTGAAGTTTTTACTTCTAAGTGCACTCTGAATGATCTAATCTAATTGGAACAATCCTTTTAAGTGCCAATAAATTTGCCTGAGGCTGGTGGCAGTTTGGTAGAACCCTTAGGCACCAATGGTGCGCAAACCACATTTTTGTCTCACTATCTCTGACCACAAAATGGGGTGCAACCGCATTTTGTCAGACCATATTTTGGGACCTTCAACCTGAAGATTATTAAGCCAAGCCCTCAGGACTGGAGACAAGCTTGTTAAGATACTTGAGAATAAAAGAGATGAAGGAAGGAAGGAGGGAGGAATGGGGAGAGATGGAAAGAGGATTGAGAGATGGAGGGAGAGAGAAAATCTAAGGCTGGAAACTGAGATAGCTGTTAAATAGAAATTATATAGAAAAAGTTTCATTTTATCAATTATGTTTACAACTATATTCCAACACTTAGAACAGTAGCAGGGAGGGCAAGAAGGAGGAGGGAAAATGTGTTAGGAAGACAGGAGTATGAGGAAGATGGGAAGACAGAAATGATGGAAGCAAGCAATGAAGAGGGGGTGAAGGACGTGTGAGACCAAGACCACATCTGAGATAATCCTCGGATATTAGAAACATTGTTACAAAAGATTTTTTAACCACTGTTACTTTCCATTGTAGGTTACTTAGATATTAAGTTCTCACTAAACAATTCCTACCCTTTAAGCTGCATTTTATTCTCCCATCTCAGCTGAGATCCTTAATCAACTACATGGTTTGGAAAACAAAATAAAATCAGACACCGGCTGGCTGTCTCTAGTTCTGAAACCTCTGGCCTGTGTGAGAAGCGCCTTCGCACACCCTGGAGGGATTCTCTCCGTCGGGGTAGCCGAACTCGCACAGAGACCTCCGTAGACCCCAGGCTCTGGGCCGCGCAGCACAGCGTTCTGCTTCTAGAAACGCGAGGCCCCCCTGGAACCGCCGCGCTGCCAGCCTCTGTCTGGAAACTGCACGTCAGCCTGCGGGACAGGACAGCCGCAGCCTCGGGAAGGGAAGCCCTGAGCATCTGCTCAAGGGACGCGGCGCGCCTTTCTGACTCGGTACGTTGGTTTCTGAGACTCTTTTGTCTTATTTCCCTTTTAGGTTTTACTAACAAGATACAAAATCCTGTTAGCTGCCTTAGGAATGGAGGCGTATGCGTGCCCTTTGGGTGCCTTCCAGGGATGAAACCTGTCGGCACCTGTGGCTTTCGCGAGGCAAAATGCTTCAAGAGAAAGTAACACAAAGCACAGAAAGGGCGGCCAGAAAGTGCTCCCTCCGCAAAGACAGTAAAATTTAGAGCAGATTAAACCGCTCTGTTGAAAGACAAGAAATCTTGCCTCCTGGTCACTGTGGTTGTTGTGTGATGTTTGATCAGGCAGGCTGATCTCCAAGCTCCTTGAGGATCCCCTTTAAGTTCCCCATACTGACCACCAGGGCCACCACGTGGGACCCTTCTGTGCTCTTCAGGGCGATGGTCACCTGCCTCCCCCAGTCACTGCCTGTGCTGTCCTGTCAGGTGTGCTTTGTTCTTCCCGCCCTCATCCGTCTGAGGAGACGTTCCCCCCATTCATCCAGTCCCCACTAGAACACCACCTCCTTCCTTCAGGAAACCATAATGCATCCTCGCAGGAAGCAGCCCCTCCTCCTCCATGTTCCCCCCTTCCTCACTCCCTGTGTTTTGGGCTTCTTCCTCAGCCCTGCCTTGTGCACGTGAGGATAAACTTCTCATTCTCTGTGGGGCTGTAGGATCTCTATGAGAGTGGACTTTGTCTTGTTCATTTATGTGGTGGCGGTGGAGGGAAGTCACTGCTTCATGAATTGCAGTCAGTCGGATGGCAAAGCTGAGTGAGATAAAGCGTTTCTCTCCATGTGGACATCACACAATGCAAGTAGGCGCTGGGGGAAAACAAGCCCTTGTTGCAAGCCTGATTAAATGAAGATAATATAACATGGAACTGAGGGAGAGAGGACTGAACCCCAAAAGAAAGAGACCACAGGTGGCCAGGGAACAATGGGGATGCTGCCCTTACGTGGGGGCCTCTTCCTTGGGAGGGTTTGGTCGTTAAATCTAGAGTTTGGTTGGGGGAGCCTGTACATACGTGTAAACAGATGTCTATTTACATTAACCCTTCACTCAATGTACCAATAACGTACCTCTCGGTAAATGCTTTTTAGCTCCAAAGTAATTCCTCAGGTTTCCTTGAGACTCCAGGTTGAAAAGAGTAATCAGACCCTGTTCGAATAAAAATATCTTTATCCAGATAGAGACGCCTGATAATGCAGCAAGACTAAGGCTTGAGGAGTGAAGGACTTGCCGTGGGTTCGAAACATAAGAGGCTGCCAAAAACTTCTGTAATAAGAAAAATAATATGATGCAATGTTTGTTAAGTAAAATTACTGCAAAAACCCCATAATCAATAAAATATCAACATTTTAAATAAGCACAGTATCTGATCCTGTAATTGCACAACTCTAATTCACTGGCCTCACCCAAACCTCAGTCCTGGCTTGATTTAATCATTTATTTTTAATAATTTATTGCATTTTTGTTTATGATAGATATGTCACTCTCTTGGTGCCTGGAAGTATACTTCTTTGTATAGCTGAGAGGAAGTTTAGCAGAGTAAATGTGTTGTTGATTGAGTGAACAATGTCACTCATTCCTGTGTTCTAGGGGGAAGGTGCAATTTATTTAGGGAGAAACTGCTCTTGTATTTAAGAAACGTTTTTAATGGCTGTTTTGGTCTCGAAGGCAAGATACCTGTGTACATCTGTGAAGCAGAGATGAAAGCAAGTAAGAGCGAAGCAACTCTACATTTCTAAAAATAAAAGGACTTTTTGTTTTTCCACCTGTAATCGATTAAAAATGAAAGGAGTTTTTGGTTCCAAAAGGAACGTGTGTGTCTATAATATGATAAGACATAAGCTGGAGAGATTAATAACTAAGAATGGCGAGAAATCTTCATCAAGAGTGTGTTGACCTAAACAAATAAAACAGCCAGGTATTTCACAAGGAAAATGGGTTTATTTGGGAGTGCTGGAAGAATTGTAATTCGAGATGAGTGAGCTATAGCAAAGCCATAAGCAGGTCCAGTAAACAAAGGAGAGAAATGTTACTTCATAGAGAATAGAGGGAATTAAGAGGGATTCTTTTGAAAAAACGTCCACTGGTGGAATGCAAGAGTTCAGAGTAGTGACAGTTATCATTGACCAAGTTACTGGACTGGTCTATTTATTTTTGGGGTGCAATATATATCTCTTCTTGCTGATGTCTGTAACTGAAATTCTTCCTGTAATTGAGGTTAAGCAGTTAAGTGTGTGAGAGCTCCCCCTTCTGGTCACCCAACCTCATTTTCTTCTTCTTTCATTTTTTTCCTTTTTCTTGAGGTCACATTGGTTTATAACATTATAGGAATTTCAAGTGTACATCATGTTTCAAATTCTGTAAAGACAGGATCGTGTTCACCACCAGAAGTCTTAGTGCCGTCCCCTAAACTCATGTTAAATGACATTTCCTTTATTCTGCTTCACAAGTGCATTCTGATTTCAAATTTTATCTTCTGAAACTTCCGTGTAGTAACCATATACCATTACCTTCAAATTTGCACAAAATCTTCTTTCACTCAATTGCTTTGTGATTGTGAAATCTTGGGAAATGCGGGAGAACCTCAGTCATACTTAGTGCAAAGGTCTGAAGCAAGAGAGCAGTTGGCATAGGAACTGAGGTGGAATTGGCCAGAGAAGGTTATGGAAAAGCTGCAAGTAGGCGTTTGGACAAAATATTGTGAGCAGAAGCATCAATGGGCAATTCTGAGAAACATTTGAATATTTGCCAGAATTTACAAGGGTTGGAAGCTGGAGTTGTTTACTTTGGATCTTAAAAAACAGGAGAAATTCCAAATTTGGGACAGTGGCAGACTGCTTTCCACCCAAACCCACTTGCCTCTCACTCTAACCATTTAAACCAGCTAACTTATGACTTAAAAAAAGAAAATCATACTTATCCTACTGTGCTGAAATATGATGAGAAAAAAAAGAGATAGTAGATGGAACACTGCAGTTAGTTCATTGTGTTTACTGAATTCATCTGGCTAACTCTAAATAATTAGCACATAATCTTTTTTTCAACTATGTCTAAAGCAAGTGACGAGATTCTCCAAGGAAGAGGGTTTTTCTCTGATAAGTCTAGGTATAGTTTTCTTCGTCTAGATCTTTTTGTATTTCGCAGAGCTTTTTGAATATATGGGCTAATATTCTGCATTGGTTTTAGAACATCTCCAGCCATCATTCCTTCAAGAATTCCTGCTGTGTATCCTCTATCTCCTTTCCTCCTGGGAACAGAAGTCCATATATATGACGCCTTTTTCCTGTGCCCTCACATGTATTTTAGGCTATTTTCTGTATTTTCCATTGTTTTATTTGTCTGTGCTTTCATCTGGAGATTTTCCATTGAGCCATAATCCAATCCTAAGATCTCCTCCTGCTTTAGCCAATCTGCTTTTAAACCCATCCATTGTGAATTTTGTTTCAGATACTGTATTTTAAGTTCTAGAATTATCATTTGATATGTATTTTTTTTTTTAGGAAGATTAGCCCTGGGCTAACACCTGCCACCATCCTCCTCTTTTTTGCTGAGGAAAACTGGCCCTGAGCTAACATCCGTGCCCATTCTTCCTCTACTTTGTATATGGGACGCCTGCCACAGCATGATCTGACAAGTGGCAGGTAGGTCCATACCTAGGAAATGGGACATGCAGTTAAATGAGAATTTCCGATAAAAACTCACCAATATGTTTTTGTCATAATATATCTCTTACAATATTTGAAACATACATATCCTAAAAGATTATTCATGGCTTATCTGAAATTTAAATTTAACTAGACATCACTATTTTCTCTGAAAACCCTGTAAGTCATTGAAATATTTCTCCTTAAAGACAATTTTTTGACCAAAGAATTTATTTATTACACAATTGAGTTTTATTTTTGCTAAGTATGGTAGTCAGAATAGTGATCTCCCCAATAAGTGCATATCCTAAGAACCTGTGAGTATGTTCTCTTACATGGTGAAGTGCACTAAATGTTTATATCCCTTGGCCCATGAAATTCATATGTTGAAAAACTAAAGCCCTATACGATGGAATTAGGAGATGGTAACATTGGGAGGTGATTAGGTCATGAGAGTTGAGCTCTCATGAATAAGGTAGTACTTTCTAAAAACGATCCTAGGAAGCTAGTTTGTCCCTTCTGCCGCGTGGGGTTACATTGAGAAGATGGCAGTCCATGAGGAAGCCGACTCTCACAAGACATGTGTTCTTCCAGTGCCTTGTTCTTGGAAGTACCAACTTCCAGACCTTCTCAGCAGACCTTAAAATAGGAAGGTTATCTTGATGGGCCCAGTGTAACCACAAGGAATTTTAAATGTGGAAGACGGAGGGAGAACAGAGAGGGTTGGGTGATGTGATGTGAGACAGTCTCACGCAGCCACTGCTGGCTTTGCAGATGGCGGAAGGGGCCATGAGACAAGGAAGGTGGGCAGCTTCTAAAGCTTGAAAAGGGAAAAAGACACATCCTCCCTTAGAGCTTCCAGAAGGAACACAGTCCTGCCAACACCTTGATATTAGCCCAGTGGGACCCATTTCAGACTTTTGATCCCCAGGAGTGAAAGATAATAAATGTGTCCTATTTGAAGACACTAAGCTTGTCACAATTTGTTACAGCAGCAGTAGGAAAGCAATATGGCAGTAGCTTAAAATCATACACTGAGCATAAAGTTAGCAGCCCAAGAGATACATACATGCATTGTTTAATGGAGAAAAAATGATAAGTCTTTCAACATTTTACTCAACTTTACATACCTTTTTTTCATAGAAATGCCCATGGTCATATGTCAACTTTCCTTACCTTAGTGGGGACCCCAAAATCGGTATTACAAGAGGGACTCATTTATTTTAAATTTGTGGTTTGGATGTATTTTGAACAGGTCAAGCCTTGGGTGGAGGTGGAGGGCTTATTGTCTGTGTTCTGTGATTTCACATCTCCAGGAAGATCCCTACCCAAAAAGCGTTTACTCATAGAATTGACAAAGAATTAGCTTATACTACTGAACGTTTATTCCTACATTTCAGTGTTAAATGTTATAAGAGCAAGTCATTAGAACCTGGAGGGAAGATGCTCTATTTTCATAATTGTATAATTGTACTAGAATTGAAAACATCATGTCTACAAGTAACAATATTGCCTTAATCTTCACAAAAACTGAAAAAAAATCACCATCGTCTTCTTTCTTAGGTACTCACTGAGTTTGTCAGCTGTCAGCTATGAGGATTTATTATCTTTTCTACAGATTGTCTCTTTTATTCTCATTCTTGCTCCAGGTAAAATGGATCTGAGAAATAAGAGGCTTGAAATAATTTGAGGATTAACTGAAGCTTCTTACACATTCTTTATCTACACTAAATAGATTATTTGAACTGCTCGTTAAAACTAAGCACCTTCTCTTTAACATTGAAGGTGCATAAGATATTAAAGGGCATTTCAGTTTTGTATTTTCTTAACCCAATTTAACAAGATGGACTGTTAAAAATCCTACTGCTTTTTAATGGCAAGAAACTGCAATACCTATTCTTGAAGCATAAGTTAAGTGCCTTTCTAAACAGAAATTGGAGAATTAATTTTATACTAAGAATATAAATTCAGGATATTCTTTTGTAAGTATATCCTTTTGTAATTAAACAGTGTAGTGTATGGCCACTAAGAGAAACTCATAAGATGACTAGAGCTTCCGTCCTACATTTTGGAAACCTTTGCTATATGTGTTTCATGTAGTACCTTCACATTGGAAATTATAGAGGATGTTGTTCTCTCTTGGGTTGGCAGGTGACCTTAAGCTTTGTTTATTTGGTTGTCTTCTTTATTTTGTCCTGGCATTTACAGAAATTGAAGTTAAAAAAAGAAAAAAAGGAGAGAGAACTGAAAAAGAGATAAAAAGGAAGGAAGGAAGAGGAGGGAGGGAGGAAGAGAAGGAACTAGAAAAAACTGCATAAATAAGAAACATGGTTGTAAATGTCTTGTTCCTTTAACTGAATTTGTTGAGTTCACATGCTAGCACTCAGATGATTAAATGTTTAGAAAACAATAAGTGTTTCTTCCCATCTAAATGCAAACTCAATTAACCAGATCATTAGGGGAAAAGGAAAACAAACAAATGGACTCCTGTTTGTCTCTTCTGAATTGAGAACTGCTGACCTGTGTTTAGTAACTGCTGACTTTCAACAGCCTCTAGTTGACTTTCTTGTGCTGGGGACAAATTTGCAGGAAACACTTGACAAGCTTCTACCTGAACCTGCCTGCTGGCCCAGGTTACTCAGCCACAAATCAGAACATTTAGCCAGTTGGTTCTTCAAGAACAAGTATCCAGGCCCTTTGTCGGAAAATTATATACAAGAAATCATTATCCCATGTCAAAATACTGGGGATCGTGTAGCCCCATCCTTGGCAAAGGAGCTCTTCCTCCAAGGATTTACAAAAAAGGATAATGACTCATGTTTCGAATCTTCCTGAAATGGTGCTGGAATTTCTCCTTGTGCTCTCCTTTCTTTCCAGCCTTCTCCAGAAGAGTCTTATTCCCTTTATCTTGTATTGGGAGTGGGGGCTTTTGTTCTCCTTTCAAATGCCCTCAAAGCTGGGAAGAGATTGGCATGTGCCTCCTACCCACACAAAATGCTGCAAAGGAGGGAAATAAGAATAAAGAAAGCCAGCTACCAATACCACCTTGGAGAGAGAAATTGTTCGCCTAAGAGTGACTCATAAAATACACACCAATGAAATCACTTTGTTCCAAATCAGAGAACCTGACCTCTTGTAATTCTGGTTATTATTTGTTGTTTCACTCAGGGCTGTCAAAGAGATCTCGAATGATTTCTCATTTACCTCTGAATACATACTCTTGACACTAGCATTCAGCAGGTCCACAGCGCACTGGAACTTACTTTGCAGGGTTACCATTTAAGCTCCAGATAAATTGGACCCCTGTTTTCCCATATATGCTTCCTTTTCCTATCATCTCTGTATTGCTCTTGCTATTTTGGCTGCTTCACATGTCACCTCCTAGAGTCAACTAATCATTGCACATTTTACCCATCTTTCAAGACCCAGTTCAGATTCCATGCCCTTCAAGAAACCATTCCCAACCCACTGATGAATAAACCTCTCAGCCCTCCGTGCAGCACATGCTTCTGTTCTATTTAATGGAAGTCTTTTACTCAACCTTGATTGTGTTCCTGTGTTTTTCTTTTTCATTTAGCTACAAAGTCTTTGTAGACAAGGCCTTTTCAAGGAATTTCCATAGAATTACACAAAACTGAATTGGACACATTATAGTATAATGGTTTAGTTTTGGGAGTTTTTTTTTTTTTCTGAAAATAAAGGAAGTATAACTCAAATAAGCGTTGAGAGGAAACAACATAATGAAGACACAAGTAAATCAAAACGTCCCATGTGACTCAGGAAGAGGGCAACAGAGCTCAAGAGGAAAGAGATAAGAGAATGGCCCTTGGTCTCTCTTGGTTTAGAGAATTTAATAGTCACAAGATGCACATTTATGCAATTTTTATATATTTGGCTGTATATTTTTACACAGATCTTTAACATATGTATTACATATACAATGTAGTATAATGAAATTTAACATAATAAAGTATAATATAACATACTGTAATATATTCCAACACAATTAGGCTAGAAATTCTTTGTCTAGGAGGATGCATGTAATCAAAGTTTGCTTTCCTGGTGCCGAGGCAGCAATTGTCCTCGATTGGACAGCTGAGAGAAAATACAGCACAGAAAACAGGCAAATTATTGTTTATCATCAGAGAGATTTGTATTAGAAGAAGCTTGAATATTCAGTGGATGTAGAAGACAATTTGACTCTAAAATTTATTTCCTCACCTGTAATAGGGAATAATAGTGGCTCTGTATTGGGTCAAAAGGGAAAAAAAATGCTGAAAAATAAATAGAATATAAAATTCAGGTCTTCAGCCACATCAGTCACATTTCAAAGGCTGGCTAGCCACCTGTGGCCAAGGGCTACCATATGGGACATCACAGATTAGAACGTTTCCATCATTGCAGAGCGTCCTATGGACAGCATTGGTCCCACTGGTCTCATTGCAGTATTCCCCCAATGAGTCAAGATAGAGAGTCAGTTATATGACATAAACAAAATGGGAACTAATGCTGTTTTAGAGAAAAGCCTGCATTGTAAGCTTAAATATTTATACTTAAGCAGCATCTTACTTCCTACTTGGAGAAGAATTTGCTAAAATAAATGGTTTTGATTCTCAAAGCTATATCACTATGATATTTCCTTACGTCCTTCCTTTGGTTTTTATTGTTGTTGTTAAGGTGTTTGTTTCTTAAACTCTGCTGTCTTATTTTACTACTTAAAATTGTATTCCGTGAGCAAAAAGGGTACAGAACCAAAGATCCAAAATCTTGATTTGTTTAATGAGCCACATACAAAATAATGAAAAACTACCAACATTGTCTAAGATTGCACACTTTTTTGTATTTATTGACAAAAGCCCATGGTGCATGTGTGAACTTCCCCTCCCTCAGAGGGTCCCTGGGCTCAATGTCATGTGAAAGGCTCTCATTTCAAGATTGCACTTTGGGGTTTTTTTCAGCAGAGGTCTGCCCTTAGGCTGAGGCGCAGGGCATGCCATCCATGTTCTGTGGTTTCAGAGGTTCCATGAAGATGCCTGCCCACAAATATACCTCCCAACACATTGGAAAGGGAGGGCAATCTCACGATTGGAATTTTATTACTCTTGCCCAAGGCTCATTGCCTGATGGGGTCACAATAAACTTTACCAGTCTCTTCCTTATCCACATGAAAAATTTTGTGATCATTTCTCAGGGATCTTAGAGAGCATATTTTAATATGTTAATCTTCTTAAAAGCATTCAATAGTTTTGTGTAGCCCAGGATTTAAACCAAAACTTTAACATTTATTTGATCTGATTGCCAAAATTCAAGCTTTTCCTTAACTTCCAAAACCTTATTCTACTCCTTCTAATTTAAATGTTTTATTTTTGCTCCCAGTTCTGAATTTCTGTTCACTTTAAATTATAAACTTTTCCTCTTTTTCATCTCATCTCATTCATTATCTTAACCCAATACCTCATATATCTTCCACCCATTTTATTCTTTACTTTAAGATTATTTTGTTATCACTCAGGCTTGATCTTATTTTAAACGTAATTTGGTTTTACAGTTTACTAGCTAGCCTCTTGTCTTCTTTACAAGGATTTTAATTTTTTTCTGAAGTTTTAACTTTTACTCTATAAAATCTGTTTGAGTTTTATTGTCAACATTCCTAAGTGTCTTATTACAACGCTCACATGGGAGGAATACATTTCTCACTTTAGTCACAAGAATAGGTGGCTTTTCTAAGTGAATCATGAGCTAATGGGCTCATGCTCCAGCCCAAGGCAATGCTTCCAATGGGTCCTGGGTCTCCTTTCTCTAGCTTCCTCATGGTGAAACTCTCCCCTGCTCTACATCTCACCCCTGACCACTGAATCTATAAAAATAAAAACAAGCATACACCTCTTATCTGACACTATATCATTGATCAGCTATTGCTTCTTGTCTTTCCTTAATTTTTCAGAAAAACCCTTTGAAAGGAATGTCTACACGGTCGCCACTTCCTCTTGTCTTTCTCTTGGAGGCTGATATCATTCAAATCTGGCTCGTCTCCCATCTTCCCCCAAATGACCCCTCTCCATATGAGATCATAATGCGTCTTATATCACCCGACTCAGCCCTCCCTCTGCCCATTGTAGATCTAACTGCTAATTATGAGGCAATGGACAGTTGCTTTCAGGCAACCCTGCCGGACGGGACAGGCAGCAGACAGCCTGAGAAGGTGGAGGAACGAGCTGCAAGGTAGGTTTTCAGAAGAGATCACTTATGATTGAAGAACGGGTGGGAGTATATGCACAATATTTAGGGAGTCTGTAAAGAGAATTGTTTTCAGTGTATAAGTATAGGAGATGAGAATATGAACCAAAGCTTTCAGTCTATACTTTCTTTTCTAATATTATTATTATTTATTATTATTATTATCATCAAACGCATTGTTACTGGGACAGGGAAGTAAAGCCCTCGCAGCTACTGTGTAGAATTAAGTGTGATTTATTTAAACAGATTACTACAAGTGCTTACTTTATTTTCACATTAATATCACTAAACTAATATAGATGTTTACTCAGTGAAAGATTCAAATGCTGATCCTAAGATTCGAACATAGATCCATTTTATTCCTAAGTTATTTCTGGAGAAAGAAAATGTCAGAAACGTATTTAGTTCCTTTAAGGTGGAAGAGAGGTGGGTGGGGGAAGGTGAGGCCAATAACAGACTGAGCGTGTGGAGGGGAAAGTGTGTGTAGGCACTCACACAGAACAGTCTAGGATAACTCAAGTTAATGGGGTCTCACCAGACCCTCAAACCCAGAAGATCATGCCTGGGCCAAAATATGAAAGAAGTCATTTGTTGACACCACAAGTTTGTTCCAAGAAAGATTTGATGTTATCTCAGTGTGGTGAGGGTTTCTAAGAGATGGTGGATCAGTTTGTACCAAAAAGAGTGGGATGTAGGAAAGCCTTCTCAGGTTTCCTCCAAGATTCATAAACCTGTGAGAATGTTATCTATATTAGTAGAGGCTTGTGAATGGTCCACGGTTAGAAGAAAGAGTGTGTTTCCCCTTAGCAAAAAATCAGAAGTTCCTACTAATGAAGTTGACATGACTTCCAAATGTAAGAAGGTAGTGCTATCATTTCCAATCCCATCCTTCCATAATCTCTGCAGTGAGAGGGGAAAATGGGCAAAGGATGAGTTGGAAAGATGTCAGTGCCATCAGAATAATCACCGTGTCCTATGCGACTCTTGTGTTCCATTGATGTGTTGCTGGCCATTTCCAGAGTGGCAGTGGAGAGAGCATTGGAGAGAGAATCATCAACTCCCAGACTTTGCATAACCTCCAGAAAAGACACTTGTACTTGTTAAGGAGGAGGTTTTCCTAGGGACAGGGTCTGAGACAGTCCAAATTTATGCCTGTCGTTCAACATAACTAAGTCCCTTACATTCTAAATGTGTCCCAGTTAGATGATAAACGATTTGGTCGACTTGCTGAGGGAGCACCAGCCTTTACTCACATAATTTGTGCCACATACTTTCCCTTTTTGATAGGAAAGTGTATTTAGAATACTTTTAATACACAGCTCTCCACTCTTTCTCTCAAACACACACACACACACACGCACTTTTATCTCACTATAGCTATATTCCTTCATCCAGAAAAAACTATCTTTCTTTTCTCAGCAGGAAAAACTGTAAAATAAGTAAAAGTTTTGACAATGGATAGACAGAGTCCAAATCCAGGCTCCATTACCAGTTGCACAACGCGCATTTACTTGCTTAAAGAATGAAAATATCTACCTCACAAGGCAGTGTGGGGACGAAGATATCGTTTTTAAGATTCGTGGGACAGAATAGGTAGTCAAGAAAAATTTTGTAGCAGTCCCTGTCGCTGCAGTGAAAGTTAAAGGAGGATCAATATTATTTAATTAAATTATCTAAATGTATTAAGCTATGGTTGCATTTAATAAGTGAAATGTAATGAAGAATTGTGTGTACATACCTACAATACTAGGTTCTTTTTTAAGACCATCTTTCTTTCGTGTCAAAAATAAGTTTTCCTACCACCCTCTAGTTCCAGGGGCTCAAAAAAGCACAATTTTCCCTCATTCAAGTTTTAAATTTCAGTGTTTTTCTGAGCCATTCCAGGACTTGGTGGAAGAATCTAACCTCCTGTGTGATTTCTGGGACCCAGAAATTGCCTAGAAAGTCTGTCTCATAGTTTAGATAGAAACACTTAGCAGTGATCCTGATTAAAACCCAACTCTCGGGCCGGGCCCATGGCCGAGTGATTATGTTTGTGCTCTCTGCTTTGGCGGCCCAGGCTTTCGCCAGTTGGGCTCCTGGGTGCAGACCTAGCACCACTCATCAGGCCATGCTGAGGTGGCGTCCCACACAGCACAACCAGAAGGACCTACCACTAGAATATACAACTATGCACTGGGGGGCTTTGGGGAGAAGAAGAAGAAAAAAATTAGTGGCAAGTGGTGTTAGCCAATCTTTAAAAAAAAAAGCAAAATGCAACTCTCTGCACAGAGAGGTGTTGGTCAGCCACTGACTCCTCTTAAGTCCCTTTTCCTGACGTGGCATAGGAGAATCGTACTCTTTCTGCCATCAAATGTACAGAAGGAGAAACCAGGGCTTTAAAAGGTTATTTCAAGATCACTTAGATAGTGAGGGGCAGAGCAGAGACTTTGAACTAAGGTCCATCTGAATCCAAAGATCCATAATTATTAGATGAAATTCCTGTTTTCTCTTTTCCCCCAAAGTCCACAGCTCACTTCAGGGCTTGGATGACTTCTTTGATGTCTGCATCTAAAGAGCAATCTCTCCTTTGACTCCCCAACTTTAGTATTGATTATTAATGTAGAGTGACCATTATTAGCTTAGTAGGGAAGTCTGCCTCCCTGTGTCCTCTTCTCTTCTTTCCTCCATCGATTCCTCCCTTCCTCCTCTCCCTTATTTATTTCCTCCATCTATTCATTTGTTCATCCATGTAATTGTTCGTCTGTAAAGGACTTATTCTTTTAAATAAATATTTGAGTTTCTTCTCTATGCCAGGCACTGTTCAGGGACCTGAGAATGTGAGATAATAAAACAGGACCTGATTTGTTAGAAATTCACAGAATAGTGAAAGAGAGAGACATACTGTAAATGATATAAAGCAAAACTCAGGAGAGCAGGAAGAGATGGAGAGGAATGTCAAAGTTTTATCTTATACACTTCTGTGCTATTTCACTGCTTTACCATGAGAATACTTTGATACAAGTCCTGTATTAAGAAATTCTCTGGCCCCCAAAGCCTCACTGGGTTGTGATCGATTCAAAAGTTTGCTTAGAATGGATCAGCTCTCTCTCTTTTAGCTAGTAACAAAAAAAGTTATTGAGAGAAAAAAAGGAAACAAGATCATTTCTATTTACAAAATTCCTTCTCTTTTTTTTAACTTCTAAAAAGGAGGCATTTCTTTGCATTCCTAACAGGGAAACTGACTGATGCAGTGACATGCAATAGAGGTGAATGAATAAATGGGTGATTTGCCTAAAAAATTCAGTTTTTTAATGACTTTTTTCTCAAAAAAAATGCACCAAACCTCAGAGGCATAAGCAGAAGTGAGAATCAACCAGAAAATGCTGACTTATTATAAAGCTCTTCCTTTTTGACTGGTGGAAACTTGGATCTGTAACCATGTGTCATAAATGAAATACTCTCAAATGACACCCAGGCCCTAATTGAACACCTTTATTAGAAATAGAAGCTTTTTCTCTCTAGCTGAACTTTTCAAATTTTTCCCAGATCACCTGCTGTCATTGATGTGCACTGAAGAAAAAAACCACCATCAGACAGTGTCAGTTCTTCCTATAATCCTGAGAATTCATTTCCCAGCATGAGGCTACTGTTCCTTCTCTTTTTACTCCTTGTGTGTCTCATCCAGACGGCATCAGGTAAGCTGTGCATCCACCTAGTAGGATGACATGGTGGATGACCTTGGAGCCTGCAGTAGGGTCAAATGGATTCATACTCCAATGATGCGCTGAAATATGTCACAACTGAATCATATCATGGCTGAAAGAAGCATAGCATGTCAACACACTCAACTTGTCAAATAGGAAAAGAGAAGCTTAAAGAAATTAAGATTTCTCTAAGATTGACATTAATTATTTGGTAGTAAATCCATAACTAGTACCCATGATAGGTACTAGAGGGTAGGTACTAGATACCTAGATACCTCTAGTACCTAGAGAAAGGTACTAGAGGGCTTTCAGTTTTCAAATCATTTTCCTGTGAACAACAATAACAACACTAATAATAATAGCAAATAATATCAACCACTTCCTCTTTACCAAACACCAAAACAAAAGCTTTAAACGTGCTTTCCCACCGGTATTCCTCATAATGATATTCAGCCTTACAGATGAGGCTAAGAAATGAAGTAACTTGCTCAAAGTCACGCAGACTGTATGTAGTGAAGCCTTTGACTCAAGCCAAAGTGAGTTTGGTTCAAAGGCCATGCTTTTATTAAACAGTTAATAATCCCAGAAAATAAATTTAGTCTTTGAATTATATACAAACAATGAATATTTTTATATGAACATGATCCATGCAATACTTGGAACATACTTATACCAAAAGATTATGTGTTGTGTATCCAAAATACAAATTTAACTGAGTGTCCCGCATTTTACGTGGCAACCCTATGCACATGTCAGCACGTGCCAAATTGTGGTGTGGTGACAACCACATCCGAATCTTGGCATCTTAAAAGAGCAAAGGTTTAATTCTTGCTCAAATGACACAAACCCATCGTGGCCAGAAGGGAGTTCTGTTCATCATAGCTGCTGAGACCCTGCAGATGGAGCAGCAACCACCGTGAATGTTTCTGGTCGCTCTGTCAGGGGAAAGAGCTCTGAGGAGTCTCATGTTGGCAGTTAAAGGCTCCAGCCCTGAGGGGACCATAATTTCTGCTCAAAATTCCATAACCAAGCAAGTCTTATGGCCCCACCCCATAACACAAAAGGTAAATCCTATTTTGTTTCAAGAAAACAGAGAGCCAGACCTATTTGGTGGACAGCCTAATGGAGATAGATAGATAGAGACGTAGATGTGGATGCAGATACGAATATGGATATGGATATAGATATAGGCATAGATATGGACATACATGAATATGCGTTCATATTATATAATATTTATATAAATTTTAAATATATGAGTATAACATTCATATATATTAATTCATATTTATAATATGAACATAAATATATATGAATTACATTTATAATTATTTTTACCTTTCCTTTATTATGAAAATTTATAAGAATCTGCAGCTCCAAGAGAAAAACTAGAGTTGTGGTGGAGCAGAAATTAGAAGCCAGGTCACCCATTTCCTGGTTGAGTGTGTTTTCCATCAGAACATAGGGCCTTTACCAGCCAACACCTCTGATGGAGACTCTTCTTAGTCATTGTTTCCTCATGGTTGTTTGTCCTTCTCTCTCTTGCTCTCTTGACTTTAGACATTAAGTTCTCTCTACTGTCGTGTTTCTTTCTGAATTGCTATAGTCACTTTCTTAATCTCTTACCACTGTTTTTCCAACTTAACTCACAGGAGCACAAGAAGATTGGTGCTCACTAGGTGCCTTGCCTGTGGCATTTAAAGTATCACAATTTATGAAACAACTCTCATTGCATGGGATGTGCAAGGCACAGTATTCAGGAGTGAGAATGCTTAGTCCAATACTTATTGTCTAATTTGTGTTACATATTTGTAAGATTTTGCCCTTTTGAAAAAGAAGAAGGCACTTTAGGAATCTTTCATGAAGAGCATGTGAAGTGAAGTACATCCCTAATCTCACGGCACAGACGAGTCACTTGCTCTCTCTCGTATAAAGCTTCTTCATCTGAAAACGAAAGTCACTCTACTGCAGACTTCAATAAGCTTTTTCTGTAACAGACCAGGTAATAAATATTTTAGGCTTTGTGGGCCATAACTTCTCTGTCACGACAATTCATCTCTACCATTTTAGCATGAAAGCAGCCATAGACAATATGTACATGAATGATCATGATTGTCTTCCTATAAAAGTATTTATGGACACCAGAATTTGAATTTCATACAAGTTTCATATATCATCAAAGATTTTTCTTCTTCTGAATTTTTTCCTGTAATTAAAAGAAATGTAAAAACCATTCTAAGCTTGCAGTTCTCACCAAAACACATAGAGGGATGGATGTGTCCATGTAGACTATAGTTTGCAGATCCTTGCTATGAAAGATGAATTCTGGTAGCTTTGAGTAAATGTGCTTTTATTTTTTTCTTTCACCTCCCCTTCCTTTACAGGGCATGAAAAAACGGGGAGAAAACACGAATGTCAAAATATGGGTGGTGCCTGCAAGCACCAAAAAACCCATGGATGCGCCATCCTTCCTGCAGACTGCAAAAGTCGGAACAAACACTGCTGTAGAGTCTAGCTCAGTCCCCTGAGGATCCCCATAGCATCACGAGAGTCTCACCACCACTGACTTCTGTTGAATAAAAGCACCACCACTCACATGGATCCTGGACGTGGTCTTTCTAAGGGCAGGTTTACATGGCAGGTCATTGACTGAGGAGGGAAAGGAGGGGAGAGTTTAAGTTCTAAGTTTGGTCACACCACTAATTAGCAGATTGACTTTAGACAAGGCTTTTCTTTAACCAGGTCTCAGATTGTGCACCTATAAATATTCAAATGAATGTTCTCCAAGCCATCTGTAATCTGTTCATATATGTCTATAAATCTATGGCTTGAAGAAAGTAACTTTGAGGACCGTGTGTGTGTGTGTGTGTAGATTTTATGCGGGAAAAGTCACTGAAATTGTGTTCTCAATTTGTTCTCATTTTCATACTCCTTAATGACTCTTGGTTAACAAGCAATGGCTCCCTGTTGGTTATTGAAGAGCTGGGAAAGTGATCAGAAGGGCCTGAAGGCACAGAGAGATTTCAGTGCACACTTAAGCATCAACTTATAAACTCAGAACTCATAGATTACAGAGACCAACCCATTGTCTCATTGTTTTACTGAGAACTAAGACATAGAGGGTGATTATTTTCTCCTCTCCAAAGGTGTCTTTCCAAACAGTGAGATCCATTTAGAACCATTCTCTTAGAACCCAAGGAATTGTTTTCAGCACAGATTAGATTTAAGTTGTACAGCAGCAGCCTGCTGATTAGACTGGGAAATCCCATCTTAGTATCTCTCATTTTGAAACATTCAGAATCCAATTTCTTAGTCATCTTTTCTCTTAGTGACTTTCTTTTTGTAACAAATCAAACTCTCATACACTGCTGCTGGTGATTCAAAATGCTAAGGCTACTTTGGAAGACAGTTTGGCAGTTTCTTATAAAGTTAAAAATATACTTACCATATAATTTATCAATCCCAATCCTGGGTATTTACCATAAAGAGATGAAAATGTATGTTCACAGTAAAAACCTGTATGCAAATGTTTGTAGTAGCTTTATTTATAATTACCAAAAATGGTAAACAACACCTATGTCTTTCAATTAACGAATTAACTGTGGTGCCTCATATAATGGAATATTATGCAGCAATAGAAAAGAAGAAAATGATTATTCATGCAACAACCATTAGAACTCTACACCACAAAGTTTGAATTTTACTATGTGTAAATTTAAAAAGCAATCATAATTAATGTGGACAGAAAAATAGAATGCAGACTGTGATGAATGAATCTAACTGTATTACAGATTAATCATATGGCCACACTAAAGGCAGTGGGAGAGAAAGAACAGTCCTAAGAAACTTCGAAAAACCGTTTTTACTGGATATTCCAAGAATAAATATGAAAAGACTTTACAGAAAAACTGCATTCTAGTTGTTAGATTTGTTTCTCACAGTGGTTTGGCTTAGCAATTCTAAAACTATTTGTATACCAAAGTTGAACAAATAAGAAAATATATTATAAACAATAAAAGCCAGTTTTTTCACTGATGGAGGAAAAAGAGGAATAAATAAAGGAAAAGGGAAGACTAGAAGGACCACTATGGTGCTGGATTGAAGTTAAAGATACTGATGTGGAACACGGATTTTTTAAAATTTATATGCAAATAGAGAGATACAGAAATATATAGAGGATGTATATAACTGAATTAATGCCCATATGTATGTTTCCTAACTTTAGCCTCTCAGAGAAATAAGCAGCAGTGACATCTCAGTATCAGTGAATACACAAAGTACTCAGATCTTGGTTTCTTAATACCATTTTCCAGTAAATGGAATAAGAGATCCTTGAAGAACTAATCAACTCCAGGACTGGAGCAGGGAAAATACAAGGTGAGACTGGAGCGTTTTAAAGCACCAGAAATTAAGGAAGTGCTCAAAAAAATGGAGGACTTTGAAAGGTCATAAAAGAAACCTGAAAAAGCTCCAATGGCCAAATTTGAAACAATTTCATCAGAAAGCCAAAGTATTGAATTATAAACCAAAGATAAAATAAACATCCATGAATCCATATTGACATAAATCTATAACTGAATAAATAGAGAAGAGATAACTCTTCATTACCGAATAGTTTCAATTGGTAAATGCAGAAGTGATGAGGAACTAGAAAAACCAACAGTAGAACAACACACTAATAAATGCAGGCAAGATCCACCATTAGCGGGTAAAAGTTTAAGCAGAAACAGGATACTTGCATAATCTCAAAATATCTCCAAATTATTTAGTAATGTCAAAGAGAAATCATAGCTTTGCAGAGAATCCTAGCAGATACCACCTTACTCAAGAAAGCAGTCATTTTGTGAAAGTATTTTGCTAAGATGCAAAAAAGTAGAAAAGTGCTCAGAAATCTTGGCAGTAGCCAACACGATACCCAAAAGGACACAAGAGCCAACTGAAAGAGCTTCCACTGGCCAAAGCTGAAATAATTTGAGCAAGAAAAACAAATAACGTAGTATTGGATTATTCCTCAAAGTATAAAATAAATATCCATAAGACCATACTGATATGAATAAAGGATCCAACAAATAAATGGGAAAGAAGAGACAAATCTCCCATATAGAAAAATTCCGAGTAATTTACGTAGATACTCCCCCTTCAAGAAGGTGGAGTTTAACTCTGCACCACTAAGTGTGGCCTATGCATGTGACTTCCTTCCAAAAAGTACAGCACGGAAAGAGGAGAGGAGCTTTTAGAGTGGAGAAATACCACCTTTGCTAGAGCATCAAGGTTAACACTTTTAGTAAAAAGTCGTGTTGACAGTATATACTCTTGATTTGATGTGTTGAGACTGGCCCTACATCTATTTCCCTCCCAAACACTTATAACTCCAGTCTAATAGTGAGAAAAACATCAGGCAATCCCAAATCAAGGGATCTTCTACAAAATATCTCAAACGTACTCCTCAAAACTGTCAAGGCCATCAAAAACAAGGAAAGTCTGAGAAATCATCACAGCCTAGAGACCAAGGAAACATGATGACTAAACATAATGTGGTATCCTTGATGGGAACTTGGAGCAGAAAAGAGATATTAGGGAAAACTAATGAAATCCAAATAAAGTATGGCATTTAGTTAAAAATAATAGACCAGTATTGGTTCATTAGTTGTGACAAATATATAGTGGTAGCATAAAATGTTACTGATAGGGGAAACTGGGTGCAGGGTATATGGAAACTTTCTATACTTTCACTTTTCTGTAAATGAACAACTATTCTAAAATTTAAAAGTTTATTTGAATATTACAAAAAGTGGATGCATTTGTGGAGCCTGATTCAGCACAGGAGATAACACTAACCCAAGTGCCTGCAAAAATGAAAGCAGGTCAATATGAGCCAAGCCAGGATGGGCTCAGAACCCCAGGAAGACTCAGGAATCTGAGGCAGCAAATACTTGCAAGTGTGCAGGCAGGATGGGGCTGAAAGCATGTGGAAATAGCTGAAAGTCTGAACAGACATGTTGACCTTTACAGCCTCTTCCCCAGCTTGTCTATCCCCTCTCCCCACCTCAGCTGAAGGTGGAGAGCTTACTTTTTGGAAAGGCTAAACGAGAAAGCTGTGGATTTGGAATTCTGGGCAGATCTAAGGTGTCAATGAGAGTCTGAGCTGAAAACAGGTGAGTTAAGTGAAAATCCATAAAGTCAAATATGAAATCACCAGCCTCCTCCCTCCACTCAGCCCTCAGGACCCTGGCGGCCAGTCTTTTTCTCCACAAGCAGGACAGAGTCAGAGAAACAGACAACTCCCCTGACTGCCATTACAGAAGGTCTTAACTCGTGTAACTGCAGTGTTTGTGTTTCTGAAAAATAGACCCAATATTTAATATGGTTGATTGCCGATTTATGACCCAAGTGAAATGCATAGCCTCCCCAGGTCTCCTGTGAAAAATGTACTGCTTATCAAGAAAGAATGGGACTTGAAATTGGAATGGGGACATTTGTGTAAATTCTGATAAGTGTAAATACTTTGAATGCCCAGATCTTAGCATCTCTTGCTAATTGAAGCATCCTCCTCCCCAGTCTAAGGAGGTTAGTGTCTCTTTCCTGTAGACTCTATAGTGACCTCACCTGATGCAGTTGCCTTTAGGGGGATGCTCATGTTTCTCCATGTCTCATTCTCAATGTCTCATTGCTTCTAGATCACGGCTAGGCAATAATCCACAAAAACTACAGAATGTCTGACTATGAAGATGTGCTATGTACATCAAAAGAATTGCAAATTGTTGCAAATATTGACACAAGAAATATGTTTTTGAATGCATCTTAAGAATGTTAGAATGGGAAGGAAACAATAGAGCATTGGGTCAGGCCAAATATAGGGATATATGTACAGTAACCCATGATTCTGGTTCAAATAATTTAGCTCGGGCTGCCAGGAGTGGCTTGAAGAGAAGCTTGGTTGACTTAAAAATGAATTTAGTGGCACTAAATGAAGTTGGGGTGTCAATATCCAAAGTATACCTTGGAAGAAGGAATCCAAAGACATAGGAAGGAATGCCAGAATTGGTTTATTATATGTGACCAGAGAGCTATGCTCTGACTGTGACATTTTATGGGGCTCAGAGGACTCCTCCTTCACCACAGCATTAAGAAATTCATTAGTGAAAAGAGCACCAAAAGTGTGAAAAGTTCTATAGTCCCTGTTCTCCATAATCTGGAGACAATGGGGAAAGATTGCACTGTGCAAAGAAACTCACCGATGTCACTGAAGTTAGCCTGTCGGAAGCCAAATGGCAATAGTTAATGGCCTAGATTCAAGATAGATATGATTATTGTAACAGATGTTGGAGTTAGAGTGGTAATCAGAGTGGTTTTAACCCCAGAGATCTTCAGCAATTTCGAATTGATTGTGGTGTTGCCAGAAAGTAAATAGAAGAGCTGATTGCCAGAATAGCTGCAGATGAAGCTACCACAGGTTACATCTCAACCTGCTGGCTTGCTCGGCATCTCCAACTTAGTTCTTCAAATTAGTTCTCTCTCGTCTCAGAGATTACTCCTCGGTCTCTGCTGGATTCCTGGCCTGTGGGGCTTCAACTATCACCCATATGAGTCCTAATGTCTCAGGAATGACTCTCTCCTTTGTTATCTCTCCTTTAAACTCTAGACAGGGACTCTACTTCGCACTTCCCACCTCCAATTACCAAATCCTCATGCCTCTACTCCCTAAGTTATTTTTCAAGTAACTAGCCTCCACTCTATGTCTTTGGAAATGTCTTAACTCACACCTTTTAACCCCAAACATTCACACTTCAGTTATTGCATAATATCCTAACTGGCCTTTGTGTCTCCAGTCTCTCCATCTTCTAATCCCTCCTCCATGCTTCCATTTAAAATTCTTCGATATTTCCCTGAAGGTTAAAAGAAATTTAAAAAGGTGAAATTTCTTTAGAGGCTAAATTCCTCTAGCAATGCGCCATACTTCATCTAGTTTCATCTTTTATCACATCTTGGTTCTCAAACTACCCCCTAACATGATGGTAGGCACATTTCTGGCATAGTGCCCTTGCGTATTTTGTTCTCTTCACGTTGAAACACATTTATTAAACTTCTCCTTCAATTTTCCCTGGCTAATTCTTATTTTTTTTTTTTTACAACTCAGCTCATATCTGGCCCTCACTGAGAAGACATCCTTGATCTGCCCAACTTGGATAAGATTTCCATGGCTGTGAGTTTCTTTAGCAGGAGAAACTTGAATCCATATCCCCAGCCACCAGTACAGGATGTAGTGCAGAGAAGGTGCTCAATAGGTATTGAAGACATAAATGATTCAAAGAAACAAAATGATACCAGGAGGTCTCATCCTTCCAATTTAATTCAGGGAAGAGACATTAAACATAGATTCTTCAGTTCACTTCGTTCTTACACAACAGAAACTCCTCCCAGGGCACATCCCTGGCATACGAATAATGCAATTTCTTTTCCTCCTCAGGCAGACACTGATGTGTGAGTCACAGAAATGATGCATTGGACCGTATCCATAACCTGTAGAAAGGACAAAAACTATTTGTTTTGGGAAGAGAGGCTCAAGCTTCATACAAGGGAAGGAATGATTCGGTCCAACCAGGCATCCCCACACTGTATTGCTCATGATAGTGTTCTGTCTTACGCACCTCCTTTTCCCCACCTCGTCCCTCCTACTTGCTTGTTAAACAGGAGGACAATGCTGGTCTTCAAGAGCTTGTTATGAACAGAAATTTTTGTGCAGTAATTTGGAGGATGGGATAAGAGACTTCAAATACTCCTCTTGGGTTGACATATCACAGAGCTGGCAAGTGTGACATCAGATATCTGCTATTGTGGAACTGTCAACTGATGTCCTTTGGAAGCAACAGATTCAACTTTTGTATTTTCATCTTCCTGGAACAGGGTACTACTGAAAACAATATGATACCCCAGCCCCTAGCCTAGGGAAGGAGGGTCTACATACATATTTACTCAGTTATGCAAACATACGCACACTATACGCCAAAACCATTAGAGGGATGCCAGCAACCCTCTGAAGTTCACCCACAATTTCCAGGTTTAGAACCCCTGCCTTCAGAGTGTATCAGATACATCCTAAAAATAAGATTCACAATCTACAATTCAAGTCCCTAAAGGAAAGGACCCTGAATAATCAGGGAAATCAGCTGAGGTGAGAGAAGTTCCTAAAAGAGAAAAAAATATCCACCTGACTCTAAGCCAGGCCTGAAAAAACCTGCTCCTTTTGCTTCTTTGAGGGTGGAGGAGAGAAAGCCTACACTCAGCCCCAAGAAGGAAGGGTCTCTGTGGTCCCTCTAGTCCAAACTGTTTACTGTTAGTCATTAGCAGAAGTCATCAACTTTGGAACCCAGGCTGTAGAGGTCACCAGGGTTGGCTCTCATTGGCCTCAGTGCCCACCCCTTGTGGAATCAGTGCCAGGGATGGAGAAGGCTCACACTCCCCCATGTCACCCCACTCATGGACCTCAGCTCTGCTTCCACTTTGTTCTGTCTGCCCCATTCTACCGGCATGCTGCAAGGGAGATGCTTAGAACTGGGCTTTTAGCAGACAGCTTTACAAACTTGCTCATCATGAGCTCTTGTATCCCCATCTTCAAGCAAAATGGTTGTAGCTACCATGAAAAGGCCACCCATGCCCATCCTGTGCTTCATAGCAGCTATGACCAAGGAACTCTGACATCTGGGCCACCTATACCTGGGAAGCACTAACATCTCTTTACCCTAGTATTGTAACCAAGAGTCTCATTGTGGAGGAGTCCTGCATATTGTCTCCTTATAATTCCCTCACAGCCCACCATAACCTACTCTTCTCTTCTCTTTGAGTGAAATTTAGCCCAGTGAAGAAACAGACTTGGCTCACTATTCTGAGTAATGCAATAGAATCAGTCATCATGCCCAGTGGGTCACAGTAAACAGACTCTTATTAATCCAAAGCAGAAAGAAGGAGAACAGTGCTGGGGGACACTGCTGCATCCAGCTCTTGTCCCCTCAGCTCATTATCTATCAATTTTGTGAATTGATGCTCTGGAAGGCACAGGTCCCCTCAGCAGTGAGGCATAGGAATGGCATATTTGATTAGATGAATTTATTTATTTTAAGATAGACTATTGGAAGAGGAAAAAAGTGAGGGGGAGACGGAGGACTAAGGTGGGTGAGTACAAAGCACAACATGGCAGTAGAAGAGATTGCTGACTTTCTGCAGGAAGCAAGGTTCAAACTCTCAGCGTCCTGTCAGATCACATGGTGCTCACCCACACAAGGCACTTTTCTCCCCCCAGATCCATGCAGCTGTAGTACTCTATAAAGCCCTCCAAGCTGTTCTGTGACAATCAGCACTTCTATGATGCAGGGAATGAACAGGGAGGAAGTCAGTCTCCTGCCTCCCTCTGTCTCCCTATCCCTGCCACCCCCTGCTCAAGTTAGGGAGCAGAGTAAACCTCTAAGTTTCCTCCAAAATGCCATGGTTCTAAATATGTGAATTTCCTTCTTCTAAAAAACCTCTAAGCTGCTTCTTTCCTTGCTCTTAGAGCCAGTCATTAAAAACGACGACTCTAGAATTAGGCTAATGGTAAACTTTAGAAACTGCATCAGCCCACACACACATGCCACATACATCTTTCTTAAGCAATAAGAGGGGACCGGTCCCGTGGCCGAGTGGTTAAGTTCGCACGCTCCGCTTCGGCAGCCCAGGGTTCAGATCCTGGGTGCAGACATGGTACCGCTCATTAGGCCACGTTGAGGCAGCATCCCACATGCCACGACTAGAAGGACCCACAATTGAAATATACAATTGTGTACTGGGGGGATTTGGGGAGAAAAAAGCAGGAAAAAAAAAGTAGATTGGCAACAGTTGTTAGCTGAGGTGCCAATGTTTGAAGAAAAAAAAAAAAAGAAAGAAGAGGATCTTTGCAAGGGTGTCATTAGATTGGCCAGGGAAGCCTGCCATATTTTTGTCCCATTTTTTCCCTCTCTGGTTTCAGTGTTTCTTCTCAGTGCCTCACGTGCAGACAGCCTGAAGATGCAAACCCAGTGAAGCACTTCAGAAATGTCCCTTTTCTCATGGTTCCCATTTTAGTATCCCTACACTGATTCTGGGTAACCAAGGCTATCCTTCTGAAAGTGGAACAGGTTGGAGAAAAGAAATGAGATTCAGACATGGAAGGGAGATGCCAAAGGGGGCTTACCTGGCATTACTTGAGAGAGAAAGAGGACAACAAAGATGAGAAGGTAAAATAAATTCATGGTGCCAATTCAGCAGACACTTCTTTTGAAGCTACTGGGAAGGAGAAAACAAATGGCACTATAATGTGGTTGAATAAAAATTAGTTTAAGACTTCCTCTTTTATGTGTCTGATCAGGGTGATTAAATGCAAAAGAGAATGTCCAGTTGCAATCAGAGTACTAACTGCATTATATACTGGACAATGAACACCCATGAAATCAACAAGAATGATGATTAACAATGCACAATGTAAATGACTAGAATTGATGAAGGACTTGCTTTATGAAAACTTATGAATAGTTTGTATGACTCTTTTTTCCATTTATTCTCATAAAACTAGTATAATCTGCTATTTCAACTCCGGGTACAAATACAGTCACAATGTAATCTTCTATTTTTCCGATAATCACTCTAGTACTTAGTAGAATGGAACTTAGTAGAATGGACACCATCACTTACCTTTTGTGACTCACCTCCCAAGGCTCTATTCTCCCTGAAGAGGCTGTCTTTCAGATCTCCAGACACATCTGGAATCTATTCTATACTCAGCTGCGTTGTGTCACCAGGCCATGTGTTCTTACTGAGGCCTGGTCCCCCCGAGTCAGACCAATGAAATGTGTCTACTGTTCCAGCAACAACTCTGCTGATTCAGGTCCTTGTCCAGGCCACGGCCATGTCTCATGACTGATGGAGCCTCGTGTTCTCGGCTGTCGTACTGCCCAGCACAGCGTAGTTCCAGGGTAAGTGAAAGCTGAGGGGCTTTCCTCCTTTGCCAAAGCCTGAAGAAAAACTAGTTCTCTTCCCAGATCAGGCCTTGTCTTGAGGCAGAGGCTTCAGAGCAGCCTACTCCTTGATTTTTCTTAACCTGTTGTTTCTCTCCTCTGTCGCTGGGGTTTGGCCGGCCTACCCTAACTTAGAATCCCAGGGAGCTGGGGGTGAGATTTCCATTTTTTCTCACCCAGAAAATCTTGAGCTCCTTATAAAAAGTGATCTTCCTCATTCTAAAAGAATCATTGTTTATAACAAATGTCTGCAGAAGCGGCTGACTCGAGCATTTTCCCCTCTTATGGTTGATTGCTTGTCTTACATTTATACAATTAATTAGAAGCAAACAAGAAGAGCATATCGAAGGTGGTTATTGTGCCCTTCCTACAATCAGGTGCAAATTAGCCTTAGTTTACACAGCCCCTCGTGTTATCCCTAACCACACACATGAAGAAAACAGGATGAGAGATATTCAGCAAGGTGATAAGGTTTGTACCTGGTGAAATCAGAATTAGTCAGGAATCGGGCTCCAGATCCTGAGCTCTTTACTACTGCAGGATATTCTCCTAATCTCTTTACATAAAGATTGGCTATTAGAACCAAGTGAAAATTATTATACATTCAAAAAGAGTGATAAGTTGGCTGATAACTTTCCATAGACTAGTGATAATTTAGAAATTAGGATTTAAAAGTAAAGATTTTTATGATGTTAACTAGCTGATTTAAAAGTTCACTGTTTAGCGAAAATGTGCAAGAATAAACAAGATTATTTTTACAAACAGCAGCATGATGACTTTCACTGTCAGTAGGATTTATAACATTGCTGGGCTGGAAATATATGGCACTGGGCCAGGAGTAAAAAGAGGCAAAACAGAGAAGCCACAAACAGACCATGTAGATCCTGACATTTAGTTTATGATAAAGGTGGCCTCTACATGAACACAGAGGGAGGAGAGTGGACTATTTTTCTAATGAATTTTGCAGAGTTATTGACTATCCACTTGGAGAAAAACTATTCTGTATTCTAAGAGGGAGCATGAAAATGGATTATAATGTTTGTTCTACCTAATTTTTAGATTCTGAATGATTTACAAAGAGCGTGTGCATTATTTCTATAAATTAAAAATTAAATGACAATATTTATTATTAAAATTAATAAAATGTCAGAAGGATTAAATATATTAGACTTTTTAGTGTAAAATATTATACATACCTCTATAGACTGAATGTTTATGTTCCCTGAAATTCATATGTTGAAGCCTATTCCCAGTGTGATGGTGTTAGGAAGTGATTAGGCCATGAGGGCAGAGCCTTCCTGAATGGGATTAATGGCCTTATGAAAGTGATCCCAGGAGGCTCCCTTATCCCTCCCATCATGTGAGGGCACAGCAAAAAGACAAACATAAGTGAACCAGAAAGAAGGTTCTCACCAGACACCAAATCTGCCAGCACCTTGATCTTGGACTTCCAGCCTCCAGAATTGTTAGAAATCAATATCTGCTGTTCATAAGCCCCCCAATCTATGGTATTCTGTTATATCAGCCCAAATGGACTAAGACATATAACGAATACAAGATATGTAACATATGCATGATTGATACAAGTGTTTGAAATCTTACCTGTGATAGTGAATTTGTAACACTTTTCCCGTAGCTGTACTAATTTTTGTTAAATACTTTGAGAGCATTTGTTAAGTGCATACAAATGTAAAATTATTCTCTTTCTGGTTATTTGAAATGCTTATCATTATATAGTAACCCTCTCTTTACCTAACATTTTTTTTTTGATTTGATGTCTATTTTCCCTGATAAAGAACAAAATTATACTAGCTATCCCTCGTTTGTGATGCTTCTAGTATCTAGTTCTATCCTTTACTTTTAAGCTTTATAAGTCCTCGAACTTTGATTTTCTTTTAAATATCATCTAGTTCGAATGAATTCTCTTATCCAATTTGATCACTTCTTTTAATTGCCAGGTTTTGTCTGCTAACATTTGTTGTAATTACTAATATATAGGGACTTATTTCTAACACCGCACTTTTTTATTACTATTTGTTTCCTTTTTCTATGTTTCCTTAACACCTTTTGTGCCTTTGTTAATTGAGTCCTTGTTTTTTTTGTTTTCTGGTTCCATTTTTTCCCTCTAGGCTTGAAAGTTAAATACTAGATTTCTATTCTTTTAGAGGTAGTTGAAATTCTACAAGACAAACTTAACAAAATCTAAAGTGAATACATTATCCTCTCTCCATAAATAGAAGGACCTTAAAACACTAATTCTGGTCACTTCCTCTGATGTCATAGAAGCACAGAGAAGAACAGTGGTTGCCAGGTGTTGGGGGATGGAGAAAATGGGGAGATATTTATCTAAGGGTACCAAGTTTCAGTGATGCAAGATGAATAAGTCTGGGGATCTAATGTACAGTATGATGACTGTACCTAACAATACTGTACTGTACACTTGAAACTTGCTGAGACTAAATCTTAAGTATTCTCTCCACATACATCCACACTCAAAGAGGTCATGAGGAGAGGTTATGAATATATTAGCTTGATTGTGATAATCATTTTACAATGTCTACATATATCAAAACATCAAGTCATATGCCTTAAATATATATGATTTTTATTTGTTAAGTATACCTCAATAAACCTGAGGAAAAAACACGCTTTATGTCTCCCCACCTTTTAAAAAAAACAATCATGGAGAATGTAAAATGCTACCGCCATTCTGGAAATTGGTTTGGCAGTTTCTTGAAAAACTAAATCAACACTTATCATACTACCCAGCAACGACATGTCTGAGTATTTATTCCAGAGAAACAGGAGCTCATATCCACACAAAAGGGTATAGCAGCTTTATTTGGAATAGCCCCAAACTGCAAACGACAACAATCCTCCAATAGATGAAGGGCTAAAGAAACTTGTAGTCCATCTATACTACAGAATACTACTCAGCAACAAGAAGAAATGAACTGTTGGTACACACAATGGCTTGGATGGATCTCTAGAGCATATGCTGAATGAAAAAAATCTTCAAATGTCACATACTACATGATTCCATTTATACAGCATTCTAGAAATAACAAAATGATGGAGATGGAGAATAGATAAGTGGTTCTCAGAGGTTAGGGATAGTATGTTGGGAGAGTGAATGTGACTATGAAGGGATAGCACAAAGGAGGTCTTTGTGGTGATGGAATAGTTCTGTATGTTGATTGTGGTAGGGGTTACACAAATCTGTCCCTGTGATAAAATAACATAGAACCATACACACATCATATCTCTATCAATGTCCTGGCTTTGCTATTGTGTTATAGTTATGTAGGTTTCAGTCTGCCCCTGTGATGAAATAACTTAGAGCTATATATACACTCATCCACATGTTATACCAAGGTCATTTCCCTGATTTCAACATCGGGCTAGAGTTATATAGATGCGGAAATAACCACTGGGGAAAATGGGTGAGGGTAAACAGAACTGTTCTGTACTTTCTAACTTTCTGTGAACTGATCATTTTTTCAAGATAAAAAGGGGGAAAATGGCTCACCCACTATGGAAAACAGTATGGAGTTTCCTCAAAACATTTAAAAGTAGGATTATCATATGATCCACTTCTGGGTATGTAGCCAAAAGAATTGACATCATGATCTTGAAGAGATATCTGCACTCCAATGTTCATTGCAGCATTATTCACAATAGCCAAGACGTGGAAGCAACCTAAGTGTCTAGCAACAGGTGAATGGATAAAAAAATGTAGTGTATGCATACAACAAATACAGAGACTGAAAGGATTTAAAAAGAGAGAAGCCTGTTCCTACAAGAATACCTCATTTCTCTGATTTTATGATGACATTATTGGTGTATTTCTTCTGTGTCTGGAAAGATACAGGTTATGTGATAGTGATAACAAGGAACTAAGCACTTAGAAGACCTAGACCCTTGTTCTTCTATCCTTAAAACTCATTGTCAGCCTTCCTTGGCATACTGAGAACATCGGGAGCAGAGTGCCTCTCACTTCTTTAGACAGTCTCACCACTCTCTTAACGTCTCCAATCCATCAAACCATCCCAATTAGGATAGCTTTTGAAGAGAATTTTATTTTAATAATTATTATAGACATTTAAAATGTCTGTTTCTTTAATCCTATCTGAATCCAATTCTGATAAAATAAATTTCTTTCTATCTCCTCTCCCAACCCTACACTTTAAGGAGAGAGGATAAATCTGAACCAGAAGTATGAGGCTCCTTAACAGACTCCTGTAGACCCCATTAATATCTGGTTCCTCTGGAAAATTCCACTCGTGGTCATGTTTCTCCTGGAGGGTGGTCCCTGAAATCGACTGACTGTTCCACTCGGAGAACATGGATTCAGGAGCCAGGCAGTTGTAGAGAAAATAGAGAGGATAGAACAAAGCAAAGGGGTGGAGACTCTGGGACCAAACGAACAGTCCATCTGGGCTTTTGTGCAACATTCCTGGTCTCTAGTGTGAGCAAGC
The DNA here is from genome assembly GCF_037783145.1 of Equus przewalskii. Lineage (NCBI taxonomy): Eukaryota > Metazoa > Chordata > Mammalia > Perissodactyla > Equidae > Equus > Equus przewalskii. Next base: position 32,435,821 of record NC_091858.1, read on the forward strand.
AAGTTGTTAAGAATATCAATCTGGCCTGGACATCACCAACTGAATCCTGTTGACCCCTTCCATGGTAGAAATAGGGTGCATGTTTCCCTGAGTATTCTCTGAGATAGAATTGGAGCATTCCTATGGTGGGAGGCAGGTTTCCATAACTATTCTTTCATGTCCTACCTGTCCTGTCCTCCGGGTACTAGTGACTTTGGTCCTTGTGAGGAAAGAAACTTCTTTTCAAGTACGCTGGTCTCTAGCGTCACTAAGTGTAGGCAATTAAATATACAAGTTAGCTTAGCATAACCAAAAGTGGTGGATAACTGTGAACAGAAGGCCAGAGAACTGAGGGCTCTATTTCCTTGAAAAATTTCTTATTGTAATTCTGGAGCTCATAGCACAGACTGTTGGACATATGTCCCAGAGTAAGAGAAAGCTAGTATTTCCACTTGAATGTCTGCCCGAAAAGCATGATGCCAATTTACAGAGTATCATCTTTGATGTGTTAAAGAACTTATTGTACATCCTTCTGAGGGGCTTAGGGGTCCTAGCATCTTCCAGAATCTAGGAAATATAGAAATAGAGTCACTGTGAAACTAGCACCCTGGGATTAAGATTGCAATGAATTATTTTCAGCAGTAGCCTCTGAGATAAAAAATGTAAACAAGTATTACAGTAGGAAATTGTGCTGTAGAGATACTGCACTAGCTAATAAATGAGAGAAAAATTAAAATGGTAGGCATGGCAGTACTGTTATCTAACGTGGGCCAATTGGGTTAGGGCAAGACTTCAGGTCAGCCCATTCCAGAATCTGCCTCTTTATTTTAAAAACCCTAACAATTTTCAGGGATGCCCAAGAGTAAGCACAGCCTCAAACTCAGAAGAACCAAGTGACTAACACCCACACAAGGCAGAGTTAGATTCTGAAAGACGAGTTTATCACTCACGGATTTCCCTGGATGCCACATACCCCTCAATATTTAATATCCCTCTTCCCTGATACTGTTTTCAAATTTTGCACTTATAAATGTTTAATGTATTAAATGTGTTACTTATTTCTTTTCTTTATCTCCTCCATTAGAATATAGGCATCATGAAAGTAGGAATATTTGTTTTGTTCACAGCTCAATAAATAGTTGTTGAAAAAAATGAATGAATAAAAGTTGACATAATTGATGAATTTTCTCTGAGTAGTCAAGCAACATGGGCAGTCAAGTTGGAATATGTCACTTTACTGATTTACTGTGAAGAAGAACATCAGAGTTGTGACGACACGCACAAGCAAAATTTACGTTTGGTGTTCCCATTTCTTTTTCTTCACCCATGACAAAAAGTTCCAGACTTCCAACTGGGGTTCCTTGCTTTCTCTCCTCTCCATTCTGAGATTGTTCTACTACTATCAAGCCAGTCGTCTGTGCTTAAATCAAGAAGAAAAGAAAAGGAAGATCAAGGAATAGAGGCATAAGGCAATGGCTGGGGTTTTCCAGAGAGTTTGGAAGAGAGAGATGTCAGTGAGACTGTGAATGATGGAGAAGCAGATGGGAAGGCAAAGAAGGTTTGAAGTTTATGGTGAAGAACTACAAACAAGGAAATTAGTTACTTTAAAATTCCTCCTTGGTTCCTAGCTTCTCTGGGTGGTAGTAGACCATTCTACTAATGAATGGATAAACGGTTCTGACACAGCACCCTGGCAACTAACATCCCAAATATCAGGAATACTCAAAATCCTGATAACTCTGTTGGCAGACTATATAGGAAGTCAGTGTCAATTAAGAACAATTAGAGAAACTAACATATGCGTCTGTACCTGAATATCTTTAAAAAACCTTCTTAGCTGACAATCGTCTGTCATTCACCTGTAAACCTGCATTGAATTTTCTTTAGTTATTCATTGATTTGGACTCAATTATACAGCTAGTCTTCTTTGTAAGGCCAGCCACTCTTTTCTTTTCCATGGGATTGTTCAGGTTTTGGAAGAATGTTAGTGTATCTTATCTTTCCTCTTTGTCCCCCAACTTCCTAAGCAATTTGTACAAATTCCTGCCCCCTCTCTCTCTGCAAAACTTGTGTTGTAAATTGCAGAAAGTCAAGGCGATCTCTAGGCTTCCTCCCTCAGCTGAGGGGACAGTGACTCTTCTAGAGGAAAGATGACTTACTCAGGATACTGCAGCTGATGTCATGACCGGGACAAGAAAAATGAACAAGGAAGACACAAAATAATCACACCTATCCCCCGTCTCATAGTGTAAGCCTTCTGACCTGAAATTGAAATCGCTTTCTGAATAGTCTCTCTGTACACATGTGCTTGTGTCCTGTGTGTCCCCAACAGCAAAACACCCCTTAGCACTGTGCTCCCTCAACAGCTTCTTCCCACTCAGCATTTTACCCACTGCAACAGTAGATCCAGGACCACGCCCTGTCCTCACATCATCTCGTCCCACTGTAGTGAATTCTTTCACATCCAGCCTCCCTGAGATTGTTAAGGAAATCATGACTTCCCTTCCATGTGGGTAGAATATCATAGAATGACCAAAAGAGGAGTCTTAGACTGTGGTCCTTCGTTTACTGACTGTGTCATCCTTGGTGAGTTATTTAAGCAAGCTGAGTTTTGGTTTCTACACCTGTGAAATGGGGTTGATAAACAAAAATGGTTTAAAGATTACATATATTGTGTGAATTAAGATGCTTTGCAAAATTTGAAGCATGATATAAATTTAATTCTTATAATTGATTCCATCCCACTGACTACCTCTTCATGGAAAACAGCTGTTCCTTTAATCAATCTTAATGATAAAATAATTGATTAGCTAGACTTGAATATTGTTTGCTTTTATTTGGACAAGCGGAGCCATGCTTCATATCCTTTGCCGGGGTTCGTTGACTAGGCTGCTTCTATCAGCTCCTCTTTATTTTGCAGCAAACGGTGAATGCTCGGCAGGGTCCTCTGAAGGGCTCACACCTTGGTGTCCCTTGCTTCAGGCAGATTCCACCCCGAAGGTAGCAGGGTCTTTCAAAATTGAGTGCCCAAGTACTGTCTGAGAAATAAAAAAAATGTTTGCATGAAGTTGAAAGTCTGATGAGGAAAGCTGGAGATCCCACCATCTGGATGGAATCCCCATCTTTCCCTGCTAGACACCAACATCAATCAGGGAAAGACTCACTCTCTCCTCTCTTCACCCTCTTATTCTGCCATGTCACTGTTGTTGATAGAACTATTGGCTGAATTGTCTTTCCTGCCATAGGAACAACTGGGCATTAACTGGAGAGTCAGGTGTGCTGCTCAATCAGTAACTATTGCCCAGTGCATCTCATCAATCACCTGACCTCCCCATCACACAAAACCCATCCCAATTCTTCCAGTCTCACCAGATGGAAGCCTTGTCCAGCTAAACTCAAGGTCACCACTGTCATACAAGTGGCAAGAGATCTCTGGTTGGGGCTTATATAAAGACTCTGTCTCCACACCAACTTGTACTAAGCAGGTGATTCAACTGATTTGGTTCTCAATCATCCAGTTCACTAGTGGGAAAGGGGAGGGAGTAAAAGATTACTACCTAACAAGACTTTTAATGTCATGAAGACACAACAACTAGCTTTCAGAGGAATTTTTTAACTTCTTAATAAGTTGTGCTGGGGTATAGAGATGACCTCAGAATAGCTCCCTAATACTTTACTTTCTCACTTTGGTTGACTGAGGGAAAGGAAAAAACAAGATAATGATCAGAAAGGGCATCATGGTTGGTAATTACCGGGTAGTACCTGGAAGATGGTAAAGAGAGCAGTAAGGAAGATGTGGAGGAATCTCATGGTTCCAGAATGGAGGTTCCCAAAGACCTGATGGTAAGAATCCAGAGGACAAAGTTAGGAGCCCAAGGTTCCCTGTCAGGGGAACTCACAGCAGCCCAGGGGTTAGTATAGAGAGTAACTTCTCACTGCCCAAGACTCTGCTCTTCCCTCAGCAGGAGTGGCCATAACAGCACTGTCCTTTTTTTGCTCCAGGAGCCCCAGCTGCTGCTTGCTTTGTTTTTCTCTCAACTTTTGGGTTGAGGCACTCTTGTATGACCATATCATATGAAGGTGGCATCAGGATGAAGCAGAGACTGGGGCATCTGAAGGTGAGTGGTAGGGCCAGAGTTGAGTTGTTACAAAAGGAGAATAAGGATGGTTTCTCACAGGTGAGAAAGTTCATTAGAAAAGATTTTGAGGCAAGTTGATGGGATCTTCCAGGGTTCCTTACAAAGAATTTCCAGAATGGTGGTGGATTAGTTATAACTTTCCTAAAGAATCCATACTAGAGGAAGGAAGAGCTCATATTGGTTAAAAGCTAGTGCAAAAATATACCCAATTATTCCTAGATTTGAATTTTATCATTTACTTTCATTGAAGTCTATTATTTTTCTTATTATAAAAAATAATTACACCTTGGAAAATTCCAAATAATACAGAAATGTAAAAAAATGGAAGATAAAAAATCTCATAGCCCCACCCTACAATTATAACTACTATTTACAATTCAGAGTATTTCAGTTCTTTTCTTTTGTAAATAAAATGATGTAAATATTTATTTTAAATTTAAAATATATAATCTTACTTCTTTAGCAGCTCCACTGTGTGATTTTTTTTCTCTCAAATATTGTCCTGGAAATTCTCTAGTATCTATTCAAATATATATCCCTCATATATTTGTATGACTATGCATACATCTTTAGTTTATGTAACTATTACTTTTGTATAAATTCCTAGAAATAGAATGTCAACATATACGTGTATTTCAAGTTTTAGGGAAATCACCCTATTGATCACTCTAGAAACTGGTGTACTACTGTGTCCTCTTGTTAACAATGTATAAAAGTGTTTTTGACTGTCAATATTCCTATCAGTGCCGGTTATTATCAACTGTTTTAATCTTTGCAAAACATTTGAGTGAATGATAATATTTCCTGTTTGTTTTAATATATCTTTAAAATTGTTTCTGATGTGGTTATTTTTCTAATGTTCTTTGATTATTTTCATCTATTATTACTTGTTCATGCACTTTACCCATTTTTCCATTCTTCTATTCATCTTTTCTGGCTGATTTCTAAGAACTCGATGAGCATTTAAGATCATTAATTGTTTATTGTATGCATTGCAAAAATTATTTCTGGCTTGCTTTTTACTCTGTGCTCGCTGATCCAATAGCCAAAATTCATGACTATTCTCAGTGATTACTTTTTGCTTTGCTCATGTTCGGTTTTCCTGAAAGATATTTGTGTTTTTCGTGTGTTTACCTCATTTTGTCTGCCATGGGAACAGTGTTGTCCTTCATTCTTTCAGCCCTGCAATGAAGACTGTTCTGAAAACCTGTGACAGACTTGAGTTCCCAACGGTGACATGAAAACTGTTTCTTGCCCCACCCAGACATGTGAAAATTCACATGAACCCACAGACATGCCATCACTGTCTAATCCTACGCGATCTCATGTAAAAGGCACACGTCTGATTTTATGTCTCTGTTCTCTTAGAAAATTGAGTCTTGCACAGAAGAGAAATAAAATCAGACGTGATGGGAAAGAATTGAAGACCATCCAACCCACCCTGATGAGCAGGACATCCTGGAGGGAACAGAGGGGACATTTTGCATACTCATCAGAGCATTTAAATCCTAACCTTTTCAGGTATCAAATGCCTAGCTGTTCCCAGGTTCACAGCGTGGACTCCATTCTTATCCACTCTCCCAGAGCCGGCACTACATGATTTTAATCGCAAAGCGCCTACCATTCAAGGTAGTGAAATCTCACTCTTCAGTCTTTTTCAGAATTCACGGCTCTCAATGATTCCCTCTTACCAAAGAAATTTTAAATTACTTCATCAACTTAAAAATGATTTTATTGCTTTTTTAACTGATTCTGCATAAAAAGGACAGGTTTTATTTAAGAAAAAAATGACATATGGATCATTGAGTTTTTCGAAGAACAAGTTTTGCTTTACATATTTTTGTCTTCTTTTAATATAACCTTTTCGTGTCCTTCAATAAATTTCTTTGCATAGATCTAGAACGTTTTTTGTAACTTAAAATCTAGATATTTTATGGTTTCTCTCTCTATTTGTTTCAAATTCTTCTTTCACTATATTTTATAATTGGCTATGCTTTGTATAGGGAAAGCTATTGATTTTGTGTAATAGTTTTGTCATCAGCAAACATGTTGATTCTTGTAGATTTTGATTTTGTGTGATCACTTCTCAATGATTTTTCAGTCATAAAATCATGATCTGTAATACTTATCATTTAGCCTCCTTGATTCTGATGTACAGACTTGTTTTTTTCTTCTCTCATAGAATGCATTGATTAACAATTACTGGAGCCTTCAGAGATCATCTGACCCAATCTCTTCACTTTACAGAGCAACAGACTATGGCCAAACAAGAAAGGTCACTAACCTCACAGAGTGAGCCTGTGTCAAATGGCCTTTATTTTGTAGAACTCTTTCCCAGTTACCACCATGCAAAAATTACCTTATTTCTCCCATTTCCCCCATTTCTTCTTTCTAGTTCCTCTTATTCTGACCTTTTCATATCAAAGATCAACTTCCTTAACATCCAAAACCAAACAAGATTTTTCAAAACTCACTGTTTTATAAGTTTTTAAAAAAGAAATGCTTCAGTAGTTTTTTTGCTATATGTGATTTCTTTTGCAAAAGCCTTTGATTTTTCTTCCAGAACTTGATGAAGAATTCCAACTCATGCATGAAGCACACGTTGTGGCTTCAGCCCAGTCATCCTTGGGATCAGAGACAACTCTGTGCCCAGTGAAGGAACTGAGAGAATTGTTTAATGACAGCACAAAAACCCGGTGCCCCTGTGACCCCTCGACTGAATCTGTTTTTTAGAGTCCAAAATTAAGGTGAGGTAGTTCACACCCAGATGTCCATTTGACAAATTAGAGCCAGAGAAAATCCACTTTGGATCTAGGAATTTGGGCTACTACTGTTGATGAGCCCAGAGAGAAATCTCCAGAGAATGTAGAGAAGGTGAGAAAAGTTCTCAAATGTAAGGATGGTTGATATTCTTAAGTAAAGAAAATAGAAATGAAGGGAAAGAGGAAAGAAAATAAAAATGAAAGAGAGAGAGGGAGGGAGAGAGAGAGAGAGAAAGGGAAGGAAGGTTGGAGGGAGAGAGAGAAAGAGAGAGACAGCAAGGATGGTAGAGTGGGAAGGAGGAAGGGAGGGAGAGAAAGAAAGAGATTGAGAGGGAGAGAAAGAGTCTGATCCCCTGACAGGAAACATTCCAGAAAGGCAGGCCACTGAGCAGATGCTCCTAGGTCAATACTTCATTTCTCTTCTTTCCACTGAGAAAACAAAATGATGGCTGCTCTGTTCCCACTTCAACTCTCTGGCCTACAGAGTCCTGAGCTTATTAACACCATCTCTGACTAGACAGGTCTTATGGAATGAACCCTCTCTCTCTCACTAGAAAAGTAGAATTATCTCCTTGCCACCAAGAACCAGTTGGGTATCCCGTTACCTGCTGACCTATGACACTAAGGAGTCTTGAAAACCTGAGATGGGTCTCTTTTCTCTTTGTCTCCTCAGTGTTGATCATTTCCATATGAATCAAACAGAATAACTCTAGCCTAGACATAGGAAACACCTTTCACAAAAGCCTAGAAACTTGGAATTCCTCTCTCTTCTTTGTGCTATGCTTTCACCCATCTGAGCCTTCCCTTCTCTGCTCTGAAGAGTCTCTGAGCTCTGCTCCTCAGACGGGGAATCTGGGTCCCTCTCCAGCTCGGTTGCCCGCTTCTGAATGCACTCCCATTTGCCAATGTCCTGCTTCAAGTGAGAACCCAGGAAGGTGTCCTCTGAAGCACCCAATATTTTACTTTAGGTCAATTTAAATGAAATGCATGTTCTTACATATGAAGATAGGTGGCTCTTGGTCTTCTACAACACAGCTATAAACCTGAAAATGAGCATCAGCTGTGCCCAGTGGTAGATATCAGGCATCAAGACTCTGCTATGTACAAAGCATTGTACCAAGTGCTCTGCATGATCATTTCATTTCATTTTCAAAATGATCTTTAGACATGGGTTCTAAGAACTACTGTTCTACAGATGAGGCAACAGGTCCACACAGTGGTCAAGCAGCAATTGAACTGAAGTGTGAATCAAACTTACGTGCATAGCCACCGTACAATATCACTTCATGCAGCATAGACTTTTACATGGAAATAGCTTCAATTACCTTGAGAATATTACGCAGAAAAAATAAACGGTGCTTTAAGATTTTGGATACCTAGATTCTGGTTCTGCCTCTGCCTCTGACTTACAAGTCACATCACCTCTCTAGGCCTCATATCCCTCATCTGAGAAATGATAGAATTGGGTGAGGTGACATGCCAAAGTCTCCTCATCAGTTCTGAGATTTGCGGTTCTAGGTGCTTCCGAGAGGTGTGTGTGTGCCAAAGGGAAGAGGGCATGAAATGTGAGTGAGAATGAAGTGCTTGCCTCAGTTTAATGGGATCTTCTGCCTAAGAATATAGGAACTAAAAACAGCTGGTCTTGAAAATACAGCCCAGTCCCAAATCCTCCCCGATCTGCACACTGCCGAGTGCTCACTCACCTCCTCTCTCTCCTGTGGGCAGCAGGGCGGCTCGCTCAGCCTCCTCTTCATTCTTCAGTGGTTGCTCCTGGAGGTGCCGCTAATGGCCTGACCACGTTCTGATCACACTGGTGCTAGTGAACCAGAGAAACCATTAAGTGGGCAATTTCCAGACAAGCGGCTGCCTCTGGCAGTGACCCAAGGTTAGCAGCAGGCACCCCTGTTAGCATTGGTAAATGTGTTTTTCCTTGCAGAGGGCTTGCCTAATAGGCAGAAGATTCAGTTAACAGGAGCCTACTAAAAGGCGGGAGTGCCCAGCAGAGTCACTGCTTCCCAGGAAGGTCACAGGGAAGTTTCTTTTCACCACCAAGAGCTAAGAAGGCACACAGATGGATGAGATGTGAAGTGTGTCAGAGGATCTAAGTGCTGCCTTAGAGAGCATGTTTCAAGTGGGGAAATTGAGACCATGAGAACTGGAAGACATGGAAAAGAGAGGATTGGGAAAATAAATTTCTGTGAAATTGTGGAACTTCATTAGGGCTAAGATCATAAACAAATGGAAAATGTAAGATCGCTGTGCAGAAGGGAGTCAATCAAGAGGAAACAGTGAAACATTCTAGGAACAAAAAGAAATAAAATACGTCTGGGGGAGACAGACTTCGAAACAAATCATTAAATGATAACTGAACCTGTGCTTTAGCCACTGAGTGAGCAGTGGAGAGAGAAGTATCTAATTCCACTGAGAAGAGGAGAAGAGTCCTGGAATCTGCAGTGCCCTGGGAAGTCCACAGAGAGTGCTCCATAACAGTGCATTTGAAATAAGTGGATAAAAAATGGTCTGGGTTGGAAACCACAAAAATCGTTTGGGGATATTATTAAAAAATGCTGCTAAAAGGAAATATCGTACTCTTACTTAATTTCACATTTTTCTCTTATTTTATTTTTTAATTTTTCTTCTAATTCTTAACCAGAACTCTAGAGATTTCTTCTATGAGAGGGTATTATTATTGAGTCAAGTTTGGATTAACCAAGAAAGCACCAGAGTCAGAAGACCCGTGTTGAGGCTCCAGAGATACGACTTGCTTATGAACCCCCGGGCAGTAACTTCTGGAAAATAAAAAGGCTAAATTAGATGATCTCTAAGTTTCCTTCAACTCTGAGACGTGACAACATTTGAGCCCAATTCTTGCACCTGGTGACAGGAGGCATCCATGAATGAGTTCTCAGCAAAAAGCTATCTCCCACACTATGTAAAAGCTGTATTATCTGCTTCCAGGGAAATGTGTTTTGCTCCTCCTGCTTAATAAAAGGAAGTGAGTTATACAAAAGGTAGACTTATCTGCCTTTTGTTAGGGCAGGACACTAATCTAACATCTTTGGAATTCTGGGCAAATTCATAGGGGCAAGAAAATTACTCAAGTGAGAGGAATTATACAGAGATAGGAAATTAGTGAGATTGGTCCTTTTAGATGTTGCCTGGTTCTCAATTTCTATCGCTCTCCTCACCCCATTTCCAAGGATGTGGCATGCTTGGCTCAGCACCATTCATCAAAGAAACCATTTCCTCTGCTCCTACAATTTGCCAGTTACTTAGACAGAACCAGGGTATAAAATAAACCAACATGATCTTCAGACGGCGGGGTCTTCAGCTTGATCCAATAGATTAACTCTGCATTAGTTCATTGCTGTATGATCTAGTAAGCACAGGGCATCTTAAAGGGAGGAACCATTGTTGCTGTTTCTATATTGTGAGGGTGGGGAGTAGGGAGGAGAAATTGGGAAATTTTTGCTCTGGAGTTAACACCTGATATATGTCCTAACAGAAGAATTGACATTTATGAGGCAGACACACAAAACTAATCTAGGGAAAAAGAAGTTCATGGGCAAAGATATCGAGACATAGATTTCAACATGAATTTGGGAAATCGTGAGTGTCTCCTTTGGCTAAGATACAGGAAAAAGGAAATAGGAGCCATAGGAGCAGACCTTGGATCTTTGAATTTGTCCTGTAAGGAAAGAGAAGACATTGAAGGATTTTAAATGAAATAATAATATTGTCAAATTTACAATTTGGAAGTAACTCGATGGCAAGACGTAGGATGGATTCAGGAAAGCCAAGTGAGGAACTAATATAAACCAGAGACTTCCAGTTTTAAAGTGGGAAAGTAAAAATGTGATTTCTCCCTTCTCTTCTCAGGAGCTCTCCAAAATCAAAGCAAGAAAATAAGCTATAAAACTATAAACTTCATCATTTGCCAAATTAATACACATTTATGACCCTAAAAAGAATATATAATAATACACTGTCATTATATTCAGAGACGTGGAGGTAGGAAAGGAAACAAGAAAAGCTGGTATGAATGAGGGCTCAGACAATGCTGCCAGAGCACAACTCTGCCGAATCATTCCTGCAGCCTAAGACACAAACCAACAATCCCTTATATGAAACGGTGGGGTCAGATGAATGAGCGGGTAGTGTGAGGTTCTTTGAACCCAGACTGGCACCACATTTCAAGAAGGAGAAAAGACATGTTGAATTAACCATCACATGGGAGTCCATATTTCTTAGAAGCAATCTGGTTATGAGGCTGCAGTTATAAATCTGGTTATGAGAATTTTGATGGCACAAAATGTATCATTCTCATTGAATAGCCATTAAAACAAAGTATTCGTTCCAACAATCTTGCATCATAGGGAGAATTCCCTATAGCCTAGAACCCAGTTTTGTCTACTCCCCTACAAAAGCTTCTCTAAAATACATAGTGCTGAAATATTTCACTTACACAAAGATGAGTCATCATCAACCAGAAACCGCACAGCATCTCTCCAAAGATATTTATAAAAAAATGACTAAGGAACAGGAAAAATAATGGGCAAAATAGAATTAGTAGAATAGAAACCCTCAGCTGACAATTTCGCTATGAAATGGATAAAAATTATGACCTACCAGAGCACTATAAGTTGCTGATAATGATGATGAAAGAATCACATTTTTTGAAACAGAGACAGAATGCAAATCATAGATGTATTAACTCAGAAAAGATATTTTGAGATCAAAAAGGAGAAGAAACCTGAATTCATAGAACCATAGTAGGAAGTGAAAGAAGAAAATAAACCATGACAAAATTGAAGGCCCATTTAGGGGCACACGAATGAGGTTGCACATTTCTGAAAACAGAGATGGGAACAATAAGGACTGGATGAAGTGAAGTGAGTAAATGTCATAGAGATAAGTCAAAGTTGATGTGGAAGAGCGGGGGCAGAAATGATTGATGTGGTGGGCACAAAACAGATTCAGAATTTATATGACTGGTATCTCTAAGAGGTAACTGGGAAAAATTTAAATATACAGTTTTTAAAAGAATAGTCAAATAATAATAAGGTTCTAACCTACTAAATTAAAGTAGTAGTGTCCTAAGAAAATTTGACACATAATAATCAATAACAAACTCTATCTTAATGTTTCAATAAAATTTCTGGATTTTTAATAGAAAGAATCTTTGGAATAATAAGGAAAAACAGTCAAGTTGCCTATAATATCAGGAAGGCTCAGACATGCAAAATAACCTTCAAAACTAGAAGACAATGAGCAATTCCAGCAAAGCCATCAAGAACGGGAGATGTGGCGCCATAATTTTTTACTCAAACAACTATCCTTCTGTTATAAAGGCAACAGCCATTTTCAAACATGAGGGCACTTAGGGAACATGGCTCCAGTGAGGAGCTCTCCCGGGGGAACAAAAAAAGCTAGAGAACTAATTTCAGCCAATGGCAAGAAGGATGTGGTCCATGATACAAGTATTGGGAATGAATATGAAACTGATTTAAAGTAGAACTAAAGAGAGAAATGGAATGATGATGGATACAGAACCCAACGTAAATGCTACAAATAACAAAAATGGAAAATTGCACAACTAACGAATGATGGGAAGGAAGGGGAAGAAAGGGTGGTGAAAATGTCAGTTGATACTTTTCCCCTCTGCTTTTATATTTGGAAATCAAAAAGAAATCATTTAAATACGACAAATCAGTTAACACATACTTAAGTAAAAGAAAAGGTATATTCACAACTAAAATTGGGTAATAAAGGGCAGGGGTGAGGAAGTGAAAATTGTTAATCATATCATTGCTCCTTATAGGGAACCAATAGGGGAAAAAAAAGCTAAACTACTTAAAATTATAATGGAGAAAAGATATCCTTTACGATATCAACAAGTAAAGAAAATAGAAAGACTTACTGGGTGTGTAAGAGTTGTATGAATAAAACTTTCAAAATTTAGAGAGAAAAAAATAAGATTTTAACACATGTAAAGGGGTACCACATTCAGAGATTGAGAAACCCAACATTATTTTGAAAGTCAAATTTTCCTAAATTTAATATCTATCTATCTATCTATCTATCTATCTATCTATCTATCTACCTATCCATCTATCACACAAACCCAACAAAGAAAACCAACAGGATTTTCATTAATTAGAAAAACTAATTCACCCAAAGTAAATCCAAAATCTTTACACACACACCTCTGCCTATACAGGCACTGCCCCACCAGCTGTAACTGCATTCTCCTAGCTCCCCACCGTGGACCCTGGCACTCTCTGCATGGAATGCTCTTCCCCCAGAGTTGTGCATGGTCTGCCTTCTCCCCACCCATGCCCTTTACTTTGTTTTAATGTTCTTCATGGCTCTTAACATCTTATGAACTGCTTGTATTACATTTCTAAGGCTGCCATAACAAAATACCACAGACTGAGTGCCTTAAAGAACAGAAATTTATTTCTCACAATTCTGGAGAAGATCGGAATCAAAGTGTCGAAGGGTTGGTTACTCCTGAGGCCTCTCTCCTGGGCTTGCAGACGGCCTCCCTACCCGCTGTGTCCTTACCTGGTCTTTGCTTTGTGCTCCTACGTCCCTTTGTGTGTCCCAATTCCCTCTTCTCGTAAGGACACAGTCAGATTGGATTAGGGCTCACTCTAAAGGCCTCATTTTAACTTAATCACCTCTGTGAAGACCCGATCTCAAAATACGGTCAAATTCTGAGGTACTGGGGCTTCAGGAGTCAACATTATGAATTCTGGAGGACACAATTCTGCCCCTCAGACTGTTGCACCATTTAACTAGTTTTTTATTCTTGTCACTCTCTCAGACATTGGGAAATGAGCCCTGTGTTGCAGGGATTTCTGTCTTGTGTGTTATCTGATTTTCCCCATGCTTAGAACTGTGGTTGGAATGTAGTAGTAACCAGAAACTCAAAAACCATTTGTGGAAGGAATATAAAATTCCTTTTTTTCTTAACTTATCCACTGGGTTATCTAACGGTTTCATTTAAGGTTAAATTATTGTTTGCATTTATTTCCCTTGTAATAAAAAATATTGTCTAGAAATTATTTTTAAAAATTTCAGACCCAAAATATTGGAATTCAAAATCATTTCCACCCCCAAACCAGCCCTCAAGGTCACTCTCAGATCTTTTCCATGGTGTATTGAAATCTGAGCCTTTCTTTGCACCTGCTATTTCTCCTTTCCACACTGTAGGCCCAGTCTGGACAGCAGCTCACTGACCAGGTTCCTGCTGCTCACTGTTGGAGAACCCCAACACTAACTTCCTGGGTTTCCTGCCACCAGGTTTGCCTGAATTTTCCAAGGCTGTGAGGAGCTGGGAAGATTCCATTACTGTGTATACTTGTAAGTTTACCCTTTGCTAGGCCTACTGCTACCTGTGGTTGCCAGACATCAAATTCTGATGCCAGGGCTGGTCTTCATCCTCATACCTGTAGCTGGACCCAGCAAGGTTATCAGGACAAAAACAAGCCGTCCTGACATAGTGAGCAGGCAGGATATTTCTCCTGACAATCTTTCTGCAGATTCTTGTGCCATACGCCATCATCATCACGTTCTTTCTGCAAAGTTGTCAAGCTGAGAGTCAGCCCCAGAAAGTGAAGTAGATGTATAAGAATGGCACCATAAACATTATTACTGTCCTAACAGGAGTGCTCTGAACCCCCCCTAGACAAACCCCAAGCTTTGTAATTCATTTTTCCCCTTCAAGAAATCCACCAGTGTTCACTTCTGTAAGACTTTATCCATGTGCACATGCCCAGAGTGAGTGGAAAGCACACGATATGATCTGCATTCCTGAACTGCCTCCACCACCTCTGGGCATCCTCCCTGCCTTCTCTGGGCTAGGAACCCCTGCAGTGCACCCTGAAAGTGTGTGGGGAGCCTTTCACTTCACTTCTCTCATCCACCCTTCCTCTGAGGCTTGCCTGCATGGGGAGAAGGGGAGAAGCTCCTCCTTGCATGACATCATAGAGGGCATTTCTAGCTCCCTCTAGGGCCCCAAATTAGAATGAACTCAATGAGTGCTTCTTGGAGAAGACGAAATTTCCCCAGAACATAGAATTCATACTAAAAAAAAACAAACAAACAAACAAACAAAGAACAACGTTGGCTGTTATGCTGAAGGCCAGATGGCAGAGAGGAATGAGGAGGAGGGGAGAGGAGATATTCTCTTCATCTCATCTGTTACAGACAAGGGACTTCTTACTTTCTGAAGCTGGAGGGCCCTGCCTGGAAAATGAGTCATTCTACCGTGTTGACTCTGCACTTGCTGAAAGCAGACAATGCGCTTAAATACAGAGAGAGGCAGGCACAGTGTGAACAAAATAGTTGGTTTAAATGACAATTAGGTGAGAAACAAATGGCCCTAATCCCTGGTTTATTCAGCCATGGTAATTTTGCTTCACCACGTAAATAAGCACTGCACCAAGTTTCCTGCATCTCGTGTGGCTAGACATGAAGGTGTCTCAGGTGAGTGCAGGGGGAGGTGGACGGAAGATGAAGTAGACAGAGAAAGCCAAGAGGCAGGGGGTCCTTGGGGCCAGGAGCCTCCTGAGGGGGGAGAGCACCCAGGAGGGAGACGGGAGCCTGGGCTTCCCTGGGGAGTGAGAGGCATCCAGCCCTGTGGGAATATAAGTCTGAAGGGAGCAGGAGCAGAGGGTGATGAGCTGCACAGAAGGCTCCGTCCTAAAAGGTGACATCTGTGTGCTGCTGTGCTCGCCATTTGATGGCCAGACCTTTGATACTCTCTGATCCAGCGGCTCCCCTTCAACACCTGCTGTTCTTGTTAACAAAGGCGCATGTTGCCCTCCCTGCTCCCCATCTGCTTGACTATCACCAGGGGTATCCAGCACCTCTTAGCATCCCCTGCTCTTTGGAATAGCCTGGAACACAAAGCATTTCTCCAACACCAGATCTATTGATGTTTTAAGATATCAAGTATTCATTTTCTTTCAGGCTCATTCCCTTGCACCATGCTTTTCAGCATGGTCAAGCTCATCCACATGTTAAATTCTGAGCTCCTAGGTCAGGGAAATTCATGCCCTCTCTCCGCGCATTTCCATGTTGTGGCCCTGAAGGTAGGAGAGACTGGTTCAGACACAGAGTGAAGAGAAAAAAATGTTTCATCATACTTTATTGTAAATGACAGCAGTTTTGAAGTCAACGGACAATTGTCAATGGTGATTTGGTAGAATAAGAAAAAAAACAAGGCAAAAGGAAAGATGTTTGATTCTAAATTCTGTTTACAAACACAATAATTCCATGATCATTTCCCATAATAGGACTAGAATTTTCTGGAAATACTCCTGCTAGAAAGAAACCTAAAAAATGGATGATCAGCGACAGGGTCACCCTGTGTTCTAGGCTGAGCAGTGAAGTGATCAAGGGGGTCCTGGTCCCAAACAGACAAATGGGCTCCCAGGCTTGTTCTGGGGCACAGGCAATGCCCAGCTCTGCTTGTTACTCCAGAGACTGGATGGTGATTTTTTAAACCATCCATTCTCTTTCCAGATTTTCCACTAATGTGAGTAATTTGGGGCCTGAGAATGGCTCAAGAGAGGCTAGAGATAAAATTTTCTCCAATAATTGAGGACCCTGGGGGATAAACGTATGACAGATTCCACACAAAAAGATTAAAACTGGAACAAAGATTTCCTAAATTGCCCCGCAGTCATCTCTATGGATAGAGAGAGAGAAAATGCCAGAGGGAGGCAGATTGGGAGGCAATAGTGGAACTACACATGCCAAGCTCAGGAATGTTCAGGAGGGACAGTAAGGCAGGGAGAACAGAGAGGATGTTACACCTGGTGCCCAATGGCCCCCAGGTGGAGCGAAGACTGCACAGTGAAAGCTGAAGTCATTGATGCCGGAAATTCAGTCCAAGGTCATCCAGTGCATTTGCGAATTACACGGGTGTTGCAGGGATGTTTTTAGCGCCTACTTTACACCAAGCACTATCCTAAGTGCTTAGCATGTATCGTTTGATATGATTGTGTGATGATGATAAAAATCAGAAAATAACAGTAAGCATTTATGGAGTTTTTACCCTGTGCTTGGCGTTGCTCTAAGTGCTTTGCATGGCTGTATCATTTTATCCTCACAACAACCCAATGAAGATGAAGAAACTGAGGGACAGAAAAGTAACTTCCCAGATGCACACACACACAGGACACAAAGGCCCAGGCAGATGGGCCCCAGCCCTCCAGGGCTCTCCTTCAGAGAGTGGGGACAGAAGATAAACAAGAAGCGGGCCAAGCTAATGGTCTTCCTGACAGATTTCTGGCATTTTCTTCTAGTTCTCTCATTCCTGACTTTTTCTTTCTTAATTATGAAAAATAGGTTGTCTTCTTTTCTTCCCTCCTTCCATTGTGTTTGTTTTGTTAATTATTCTATTGAGACATCCTTCTAGTGGCAAACATTACATCTTTTAAACATATACTTAACTGAGCATTTCCCTTTGAATATTAAGTGTTGGTCATTATCCATGATCCCCATCTTCTCTTCTTGCTTGATCAATTTCCATGTCTTGATTAATTTCTTGGGATTTTGTATTCCAAATGGTAACATATTTTCTTTTTATTTTCCCTCATTTAATAGGTTTTTCTTAACAACAGGCTTAAGATGTACAGTCTTATCAATCATTCACGGAAAATTAATTAAAACAGATTACAAAGAAGTTTTACTGAGTCTTTTTTATTCTGTTTCTTTAATCCTATGTCTTCTCACTTGGATCTTTTATTCATTTGTTGGAGCATTGCTTTGAGCAATATTTTTCCAAAGGATTCGCACATAGCTATTTCCTGAGTCTCAAATATCCACAAACAGAGCATTTGTCCCTATAAATGATATTGCATATTATCTCAGCATAGGATTCTGCATTCCAGTTATTTTCTCTCAGAAATATGAAAATGCAATCCAGTATCCAAGATGGCAAGTGAGAAATCTCATACAGGTCTTATTATTGCCTTACATTAGCCTCCTTTATAGAAGTTTTACCAGCATCTCTTGATGTCTGAGATGCCCTATAACACACACGCACACACTTTCACAGGTAAACATTCAGGCAGGTGAGAAATAGGGAAGGTTATCATGTACCTATAGGGCATCTATCATGACATGTGAAAAGCAAACATGGACACAATGCAAACAGATGCATGACGCGAGAAGGACAGCTAGATCAAAAGGACATCAAAGTGACTCTGAGGTGCTAGGAGGACCTTAAGCCACCCCGTCCTCACCTAGTCACATATTCAGGGCAACACCTTCTTTCCTCCAATCTGTCTGCTTTAAATACAGGCTGACTCTGGGCTCCGCATTCACTCAGGCTCCTGCTCTCCCATCTGGACCCTGTCCTCCAGGTGACTCACAACCATGAGGACCCTCGCCCTCCTCGCTGCCCTTCTCCTCTTGGCCTATCAGACCCAGGCTGTGACCCTGGGAGAGAGAGATGACCAGGTTCCTGCCCTGGACCAGACTGGGGCTGAGGTCCAGGACTTGACCATTTCCTTTGCAGGGGATGAACGTTCCACTTGAGACGCTTCAGGTGAGAGACGAGCCAGCTTGCTGTTAGGATCTGCAGGCCCATTAGTGGGACTTTTCAGTACAAGGACACCGGGCTCAAATTGGATGTGTGGATGAGAGAGAGTGAGGAATAGGTAACTCTGAGTTTGAGAGGTAGATTGTTGGGGGGAATATGAATTAAACAGGTAAAAATATAGTAGGATGAGAGAAAAATCATGATCCTCCATGACCAACACATAGCTGGTAATATTTCTTGTGATTTATGACAAAGAGGTGAATCTGTCCACCCTAACATGACTGATAATTGTCTACTGTGAGTAGACTTGTCACCTCTTAACATATCTCCATGAGGTGGCTCTGCTTCTTTTCTCTCCCTCCTTGCCTTGTGTCTGACCTTCCTCTTCTTTCCACAGACCGTAAGAGAAAACTAAAATGCAAGTGCAAATTAAAGTTTTCCGATTCTTGAGCATCAGTCGTGGACCTGTAACAGTACCATCACTGGCGCCCTCTACAGGCTTTGCTGTCATCTCTGAGCTTTATGGATTGAGACCCAAACCAGTCAGGATTCCATTTGAAGACCTGAAGAGGGGTTTTCTCTTTGTCCTTTTTTCTTTTCTTATTTCTCTCTCCAAAATAAACTTCAAGCATTGAACTCAGTGGATTTGGCGTTTTTCCTCTCTTTTCGCTTTTGACTTTTCATATGGCTAGTTTGTGTGGACACTTGTATAGAGAATTCTGTCCAGAATGATCTCATTAAATAACTGAGCTTTGTATCCCAGTGCTGCAAAATTTGAGCATTATGAAGCACCAATAAAAGTAGAAAGAATAAAAATGACTGTTAATGACAATTTTAACTTACAAAATTCAATCCATTCAGGATGATACACAAAAGAGAGAACAAACTATGAAGTATACTGTATGTTGACTCAAAGAAACGGTGGACCCAACGGGCTATGTTCACTTGTTGCATAAATTTAAGAAGTAGAAGGATTTGATATATGTAATATTTTTCTTATTTTAATCTGATGTGTTAAGTACATATACATATATATATATTTCTAACAGTATCAACAAGACAGGGTGAACTAAAGCTGTAGTGAGCCACAAACAAGGAAAATCTAAAAATTTACCAAAAACAGAAAATGCCAACCAACAGTAGTCGTTTCAGTTAATTGGCCTGAGAGGAGGACAGCCCAGAAGCTGGTCAGTAGAGGTGAGCATGCCCCATGACCAGTGAAATTCATGGTCTCCCTTGGGACCACAAACGGTAAATTAGTTCAATGTCCAATGAGAGAGTTGCTCTCAACTCTCTATCTCTTCAAAGATATTGAATTTAGTAATTATAATGAACACCTACTAGTTTTAATCAAATTCTACCAAGAAATACTATGTTTGTAGTAATGTTAATGAACCAACTCAATACATCAGAATCACGAGACAATTATTCACCCACTTACTGTCCTGCAAAAACTTCAAGAACAACTTATTTGTCAGAAAGAGAAGTCTCTAAACTCAAAATTTCTATAAAAGGCAGAGATTTAAGACTATCATGGCATGAAATAAGAAACCATTTCTATCACAAAGAAAAGCCTGGGCCTAATATTAACCAGTAGCTCAGCTTTGACTCAACTCAGAAACTCACCAAGTACTGTTTACTGATGGATAGTCAACAGTTTGACTCCAAGAAGTAAAACCTCATCGAGCCTCCTCCTGGGTCTGGGAAGACCACAAAAACCTTGAGCAGGAATAATATCAGGACCAAAGAGAAACAAAGGTAACTCCATGAGATTGTCACTTTTCTAACAGTTTTGGTGGAATTTATAAACAAGTTTGTGATCCTTGTCCTTGAGCATATTTATCTGTTGTTGAAGGGGTATGACGAGTCGGAATAGATCCAGGCATGCTAAGTGTATTAGCTCACTGTAGCATGGTAAAGATTATTTAAATTATCATGTTGGTATGAATGTTTCATACTCAAGAGCTGGTTTTCACAAGCTTTCATTGATTGAGCATTAAACTGAGTGCAAACATTGGTGATTCTTCTCTGTGCCCAAAAGCCCTTCCAATGTCCAAGAATCAACCAGCCCAGTGCAGGCTAGTCCTGATTCTTTTTCCCTGAGCTCCATGATCAGAGCTCTCCTCCCACCAGTAGACAAGAGGAGCTGGGATCTCTCCTTGCTTCTCCAGAGCAGGGATCCCTTCTGCTCTGGCTATCATGGCCTAGGCCTCGGTGGTGTATCAGGTCACCTCCTCTGAAACTGGTAGACCAAAAGGAAACAATACAAAGCAGGTGGCTGTGAAGACACAGGCCTGTCCCTGGTGCTGACAATGTTGGGCTGTCCTTTGGAATTGAGTCCCCAAGTGATGGGGAGAGCACATTCATGCCTCACATAGAGATTTGAGGATGATGACACTGTCGTGATTTAGGTAAAATGAAGCAAGATCAGGGGGACCGGTAAAGTACAAATCAGCTTAAGCTGGAAAAAAAATCAAAAGAGGAACCATTGAATCATAGCACAGCTTACAAGGGTGCACTGGGACCCTCCATCGACATATTGACCAGTTCTAATTCCCATTCGAAGGGACCCTCAGAATTGTGTCCATTCTGAGGAGACCCAGATCAGACAGACATCAAAGCATCGCCTGGAAAGAGCAGGAGAACTTGACATGGCTCACCCACTCCACGCTGCCTCTGAGCCAGGGAATCATAGAATGCATGCTGACAGTGTCTCCAAGTGATTGATATTCGATTCTCTCATCTCCTAACAGACAAATGCAAAGACAGGAATGGACCCCTTCCGCAGCTGGAGACTCACAGGCTGCTTCGGTGCTTTAGGAGTTCTTCACCTCCAGGCACTAGACACCATGAAGACCCCTGCTGTCCTCACAGATGTCCTGCATTTAGTCCTCCAGACCCAGTGGCTGCCAGTTACAGAGAGAGCTGATGAGGCTGCAGCCCTGGAGGAAGCTGTCAGAGAACCAGGATGTTGCTGTCTCTTCTGTGGAAAATAAAATCTCAGATCAGGAGACTTTTGGGGAGAGAGGTCAGCACCAGCGTCATAATGAGGACAAGTTTCTATTCTGGTCTCAAGATTGGTACAATCAATTTTGTCCCTGGAAGATCCTCAGTTGCTTCCCAAGGCTTCATCTTCTTCACCTGAATTGAAAAGATTTAGCCTGGATGGTCCTAAAGTGTCTTCTTTTTCCATGGGCTTTGATGTCATGACATGTGGAAAAGTCTCTGAGGCTGAACAGCACCCATGGACAACATGAAATGGATAAGCCTGGTTCTGCTCATTGATCTTTACAGAAACAGTCAGGGAGATTACTTGGCCCAAGGGGCATAGTTTATTGACAAGTAGACTAGACCTTAATCTATTTCAGGGGATATCTGGATGCACAGCAAAAGGTCAAATGTGTAAATATGTGAAAGTGTATGGTGGCCAGGGCAGGAGAACAAGTGTGGTCACAGCATGGAGCTCAGATAAATAAGGTTGTGAGGGCTCAGGTCCTTACTGGCAGACACCACCCAGTCAGAACTCATGTGGTCTGATGCAATGACCATTGCTGTAGGCCTAATTGGCCCTCCTGATGTGCCTACGCTGACTCCAAATTTAACTCCTCCACTTGTCCTTTCATCCACCTCCTTGGGCAACTGGCTGATGCTCCCTCTTCCTCCAGGCCAGGTCCACATGTCTTTCTATTGCATCACCCTGCCAGTCTCAGGAGCTCATCTCCAGAGCCTGCAATCTCAGTGGTGTTCATCACAGGTGCTGTTTTTGCTTCACTTCTTTAATGGAGATGCACAAATTTCAAGATTCAAACTGAAGGCCTTCAGGGAAGAGTTGTTACCTTCCCTGCATTCCTCCAGCTCTTTTCTTCACCCCAAATAGTCTTCACCACAAGCTTCTGTCTATCCTTTTTTGATGTTTGATATGTGTATCAGTTGGGATCAATGTAAATGCCAGCAACAGATTTCTGACTACAACTCTCTTAAACAAAATACTGTCTCTAAATAATTAGGGAATTCAAAGAGTGATGATGTCCTCAGACAGAGTGGTGTGAATGCACGTGATCCTAAAGTTTGATCTGTCCATCTATCTCTATATCTGTCTATCTATTAATTAGCTATTATCTATCTGTCCATTATCTATCAATCAATCTATTTATTTATCTGTCTATGTATGTATGTATGTATGTATGTAACCAAACATCTTAGGCTCTTCTTTCATTAAATTTGACTTTATTCCAAGGAAGAAAATCCGTTTGCATTAACAACTATAATCACTGTTAGTCCTTGTTTTGTATGGACCTAACACCATCCTTCTCATGGAAACTCCACTGTCTGCATTCCCACGATGTGGGAGTGGTCCCCTGCAGGGGTACTCAATCACAGACCTTTCTCTAAAGCCCTAGAGTCCCACTGGAACCCTTTCATTAATATGGGGGAGAGGGTGTCCCCAAAAATATGATAAGCAAACAAGAGCCTATGACAATTATACAATGACATGTTCTGTGTTTTCATCTGGATATATAGAGGAAGAACTCTATTGAGTAAGGTATTGTTAAAAGTTAAAAGGATTTGGACTGGTTACGTGAACAATGCATAACTCAAACCCTCAAACCCATTAGTCTCAGGACCTCTCATATGGTCTCAAAAGGCATGCAGAATTCTGCCATGGTGACTCTGAAGCCAGCAGAAGCTCTTGTCCTCTTATTGATCAGGGATGACAGGAGTGGGAGGCAAAGAAAACTATGTTTTGAAGGGGTGTTAGGGATTGATTAGGCTGCATGAAAAAGAAGGGATTTCAGCTTTTCTGAGCTGAAGGCAGATGTGAAGAGAAAACCTGGTCTGGTACTGACAAGAAGAGAAAACACGTTTACTGATGACTGAAATGAATGTGTCTTCATGTATTTGAGTCTACAAGGGACTGAGAGACATGGGAATGACAATTTGGAAGACAAAATGATGAGGCAAGGAAGTGTAAAGAAAGAAGACAGAGTAATAGTGAAAAATGTCACTTCTCACATTGGTTTAAAAGTTTTGGTAACCTACATGAGACACAGAGTCTTCCAGATCCTATAAAAGGAGACATGTTTTTGTACCATGGATAAGAGTCCCATATTTTGATTTAACCCAAAACAGACTCAAATGATTTTTCCCTTTGGACCTTAGACAAGCATCACAGAGTCATCAGTAGCTACATAAAAGATCAGAATTTTTCTGGCTTGAGGACAGTAAAGGAGATGTCCCCACAGAGCCACATTACCTCCATCAGCGCTGCCATTGGGGTCTACTTCCTGAGCCAGGTCATCCCACTCACTGTCACAGCAAACAGAAGAATGTACGTCAAGCACACTATAGTGTCACGAAAACCCACAATATGCGCATCCCAGAAAAACCTCCAAAGACATCATATTGATCACAGAGAGACTATATTGAAAGAAATGCTTGCTGGCTCTTGTGGTGCAGCTCGTCTGCACTCCCATTTTAATGTACCTGTAATGTAGCGCTGAACTCCTTACAAAGCTGGGAAAACAGAGGAAGGAGTATACACTTGGCTGGATTCGGAAGTCCCAGGTTCATGTGACAGCTCAATTTCTATTTGCCCACCCCGTCCTTAGGCTCTTATCTTCCAATAAGGAGGCTTGTCTACAAGGTGTCCAAGAAGCTTCCCACTTTTATAGCCAGACCAACTCATTTGCTGTTCTCCATAACCACAAGCTTCTCTCCCAGTTTTAACCATCCCCATGCTGCCTTATTCAACGCTGGCACCTTCCTTCCTCACTCCATTCCCCATACGTGGAAACTGCTCTCTTGCCTCTCTCCTTGTTCAAACTCTGTTCCTCCTTTGAGGAGGAATTGAAGCCTTTCCAGCACCATAGTGCCAGTTTTCTAAGTAATGCACTAACTTCAAATGCTTCTTAAGTTGTAACCTTATATCAATACAGAACTTACCAACTCTACAAACTGCTTGTGGTCTTTGTAAACAGGAGAACTGGGTTTCAAATCCAGCTCTAATAAGTGCTTGTTGTTTACCCTTGGATATACCATTGAAATCCTTTGGGTCTCAATATCTTCTCAAGTCAGATTAGAATGCAATTGTATTCTTTCCATGTATTGTGGGATGAGGATAGCCTGGTGTGACTTCACAGAAGTTCTGTTCATTGAGTAACTACTGTATGCCAGGTAGTGTTCTCAGGATACAGAAAAGCATTTCCTCTACCAACATTAGCTAATATTTATTGATTACTAAGTACTCTTCATCATCTGCAATAAGCAATTATCTCAATAACCCTATTAAGTATGTTATCATTAAGCTTTTTTTATTTGCAGAAGGAAAAATGATATTTTGGGAAGTTAAGTGTCTTACTCAATGTCACAGTAGATTAAGCAACAAAATTATGCCAAATCTCATATAGGTAACCACTACCCTCTACACTCTCTTATCTTTTTGAATTCTAGAGTGTTTACCAACGTAAGTTTTGGGGTTATTTGAGTTTTGAGAGCATAAACTGAAGGCTAGTGGTCATCAGACATTTGTCATCTGATGATCTCAAACAGGGTTACAGCCTCTCCCTAATATATGCCTTTGTAAATACCCTCATTTGAAGTTTGATGTGAAGCCCCTGGGACTTCATTTTTATTTAATACTTGAGCAGTGGAGGAAAACTTATTACCAGACATTACCATCCAGAATTCATATTTACAATCATTGTAGAGTAAATAGATTTCATTGACTTTATGCAATGGTGGCTTGGAGTGTTGTCGACCTGTCCACAGACTGGGCTGTTTGGCAATATAATGACCAGCAGAATCAACTCATCAAAGGTTCCAGGATGCATGGTACTAGAAGGAGAAACAAGTCCTCATCCTCAAGACAGTGATCCATCTTGGGGTTCAACACATCCTGAGGGATGGCAGGATGCTAAGTGTCTCTGAGGAGTAAGCAGAAATAGCCCTATGGATGCAAAAGTCAATTCTTGCAAGATCAGAGTTAATGGGCCTTTGGAAATGGATTATCTGTGTTTCCATCGCAATGCTTGTGGATATGCTTATGTTTTGGGGAAGAAGCAGCAGAGAGGGACTAAAGAGAAGGAAGAACAAGCAGAGCTCCTTTGTTACCTACAGTCACTTTGTTGTTCCTGTGATCAAGCAGCTCCACCCATGGACATGTGTCCTACCTACGTGCTGGATGTCTGTATCTACCATTGCGACGTCGAAATGATAAGGATCCTGACAACCCCCCTGAGAATCCACAGTTCCCCTGGGAGGGGGCTGTAGGTCTGGTGTACACTCTGACTCATAGCACAAGATGTGAAGAGTTATTTTCATGCCAAAAAAGCACTAACACATGGAAGATTGAGTTCTACAAATTTAAGAGGGGTAGACACAAAACACATAAATGGTGAAAGACTTTTTTTCTTTCTGCTTTTTCTCCCCAAACTCCCCAGTACATAGCTGTATATTTAGTTGTGGGTCCTTCTAGTTGTGGCACATGGGACACCGCCTCAACGTGGCCTGATGAGTGGTGCCATGTCTGCGCCCAGGATCCGAACCGGCAGAACCCTGGGCCGCCACAGTGGAGCAGGCGAGCTTAACCACTTGGCCACGGGGCCTGCCTCAAGATTTTTTTAAATGATATAAAACTCCAAAGTTTCTGCCAGCAGAAAAGAAAGCAAAAGCCACAATGACAACACCTGGAAATGATTTCCAATACTCGTGGCAAAAAACTCCTTTCACGATTTTATAAAGAGCTCCTACAAATCAATGCTAATAAATAGAAATACAATTCCATTCCCCAAAATAGGTAACAAAGAAAGGACATTTCAGAGAAAATAAATACAAACACTTCTCAGGCAAGGGAAGATGTGGACGCTGATTCCTGAGCGAAATGTATACCAAGAAGACACTGGGATCCCATTTCTTCTCTCTCAGACTGGGAAAGACCAGAAAGCCTCACAGTCCACGGATCAGCCTGCTTTCAGCCACGAACACCAGGACACTCAATAAACAATGGCTTTAGAAAGAACACAGACTGGGTTTTCCAAGTCATAACAACTTAAAGGGGGCAGTACAGGAGGAGGTGAGGTGGGTCAACTACATCCTCAAGGACATGGCATCTCCTGTGCACCTGCTCCAGCATCCACATGGAGTAACTGTCTTCTTTGTGGGCAAAACACAGCTGCTGCAGGTCCAAGTGCTCCTGTCATCCAAGCAGAGAGAGGGAGGAGAATATAAAGAATAGCACAACAATGGATGTGAGGCAAGAAGAAAGATTTATTTTATTACTCATAAAGGGTGCCCTTCCTAGCAATGACGTTTCATTGGTCAGGACTCTCTTTAGGGGCAACTCTGGGTGGCAAGAGAGTCTAAGACATTAGGTATTTGGAGTCATCACATCACTGCCAAGATTCTAGGCAGGAAAAAAGGATAATGGAAATTAGCTAATCCCAGGGCTTCTACAACACACTCCCTTGTGGGCAGAGAGCAGTCAGTCTGATGTATTTCTGTGAGTGCTGTTGGGGCAACTTCCATGGAGGATGGAGTAACGTCTGTAACGTATAAGATGCATTCTTCGACCAAGCAATTCTACTTCTAGAAATTTATCTAAAAGACTTAATCACTTATGGTCAGGATAACATATATATAAAGATATTCACTACAGTTTTGTTGTGACTGCAACAGTTTAGAAATAACCAAATTGCAGCAATTTTCTGTGTTTTAATAATAAGGAAATTAACACTGGCATATGAACACAGTGGGTTAGTATAAAACCATTAAAAATAATGATAGAGTACTGTACGGATTTATATAAAAAGATTCAAGCTAAATAACTGGGTGAATAAAGCAAACTACAGAATAATGTGTTAACAGTGAGGGTCTCCTGGAAAAGACTGACAGCTGGAGTAGGGAGATGAGAGATTGCCATATGTCACTCACTATGCTTCCTTTTGCATTTTGTTCCCTGTGAAAAAATTAATTTTTTTGCATTAAAAGAATTCAAAGCTTTCAGGGCTTCAGGCATCTCAATTGTTTTGGTATTTCTCAAGCTGGAAAGATGTAACTGGTGTACATTCTAGGTGATGCACTTAAATCACACTGGCTTCTTGAAATAAATCTGACCTTTGGCTTTAGTCTGACCAACACTTTACCCGGAATCCCACTGAACTCATTTCCCCTGAGCCTGCTAAGCCATTGTAGTCTCCACATCCAGGAGCGTACTCACCCTAGAAACTCAAAACACAACTTCTTAAGGGAGTAACGCCCCTGTATCCTGTAATCCATTAATCCTCTAGTCCACTGGGTTCCATGACTGGTCCCAGCGTCTAGACTTCCAGAGATGAGCAGGACCCATCTTCAGAAAAGAAGAGGAACTTGTTCCCTGAACTTCTTGAATGACAGCATTGTTTCTAGTCTTTTTTGAACATTAAAATGTAATCAAGCAGATGGAAAACAGAAAATAGATTAGGCTTCTAACCATCATTATCAAGTTGAAACAAGAGAAAATACTAAACGCTGCCTTTTGTTTGATGAAAGATATTTAAACAGAGGAACATCAGAAAGACTTGTGGGCACAGCATCCTGGGCCCCATCCACAGGCAAAGGCCCCTCTTCTCTCACTGCACCGTTTGTCTCTAAGCCTCCTCCTCTAAGACCTATAAATACAGGTGACTCTGTGCTCCCCACCCACACCGGCTCCTGCTCTCCCATCCAGATCCTGACCTCCAGTTGACTCCCAGCCATGAGGACCCTCACCCTCCTTGCTGCCCTTCTCCTCTTGGCCCTCCAGGTCCAGACTTAGAGTCTTGAAGAGACAGCTGACCAGGTTCCTGCCCAGGACCAGCCTGGGGCCGAGGCCCAGGACATGACCATCTCCTTTGCAGGGGATGAACACTCCGCTCGAGAGGCTTCAAAAAGTGAGACACCAGCCATCTTACCGTGGGGGTCTGCAGTCCCAATGTGCCACAAACTAGCCAAGAAATCTCTAGAAAATGAGCACTTTAGATTCAGAGGTTCTTCAAGGGTTCTTTGTACACCAAAGGGTTTGAGTCCATGACTCAGGCATGTGCAACACAGCAGCTTCATCAGCAGAGAATAAACAGGCTGTTACAAGGGCCTCAGTACATGGAGGTTGGGATCAAACTAGGTTTGTGGATGAGGTGGGGTGAGGAGTAGGTAACCCTGAGTTGAGAGGTGGATCGTTGGAGAAGGCAGGAAATACACATGTACATGATAGACAAGGATCAGAAAAAAAATTGAAATCCTGTGCTGCTGATACGTATCCGGTAAGACTTCATGTGAATTATGACAAAAAGTTGAATTCTATCCACCCTAACATGGCTGGTATTGTCTGTTGTAAGTACACACATCACCTCTTAGTACATCCCCATGAGGCTGGCTCTACATTCACTCCCTTCCTCCTTCCCCTTTGCCTGACCCTCTCCTTCCTTCTGATGCCTTCCAGGACCAATCGTCTGCACGTGCAGACGCCCCTGGAGCTGTCGTTTGGGTGAACGCCACTCTGGGACCTGTAGAGACAGGCAAGGCCTCATTTACAGGCTCTGCTGTCGTCGCTGAGCTTGTGCATGGAGACTGAAAGCAGCGCGAGATTCCATTTGATAACCTGGAAAATGGTTTACTCTTTGTACCTTCCACCTTTTCTTAATTCCTTCTCCAAAATAAACTTTAAGCATTAAACTCAGTGTATCTGGCATTTTTCTACTCTCTCCTTTTTTTGCCTTTTCACATGGCTTATTTCTATGGTTCACTTGTATAGAGAATTCTGCCCAAAACGGTCTTCGTTAAATTTACTGGTGTTTGAATCTCAGTGCTGAAAAATTAGAGCATCATACCGCAATAACAAAAATGGCAAAAATGAAAATAATTATTAATTTCAATTTTTTATCTGTAAAATTTGGTTCATTCATAATGGTACTCAAAAGAAGGAAGTGACTATGAAGAGTACCAGAAGATATTGTTTACTCAAGGAAAGCTGGATCTAATAGGCTATGTTTATTTGTTCCTTAAATTTCAGAGGTGAGAGGGCATTGATATATATGAATATTGTTCTTGCTTTAAGCAGGTATGTTATGTATAGATACATATTCTTTTCTAACTGTTTCAATAAGAGAGAATGAACAAAAGCTTCACTGAGCCACAAGTCGGGAAAAAGTAAGAACTGTACCAAAACCACAAAATACCAACCAGCATCAGTGGTCTCAATTAATGCCCAGACAGAGGAGGAGTCCAGAAGCTAGTCCGTAGAGGTGGTCATGCCCAGTGGCCAGTGAAATAGTGGATTGTCCTTTGCACCCCAAAAGATAGATTAGGCCAATGTCCAATGAAGGAGTTGGTCTCAACTCTTCACCTCTTCACTATTAATGATAATAAACCCCTACTAATTTTAATAAAATTCTGGCAAGAAATAAATGTTTATAATAATGCTAATGAACCAACTCAATCCATCATAATGATGAGACAATTGCTCATACACTTACAGTCATGCAAAAAATTAAAGAACATCTTATCTATCAGAAAGGCAATTATCTCAATTCAAAATTTCTATAAAAGGCAGGGATTAAGAGTACCATGACATAATAAAAGAAACCATTTTATTACAAAAAAGGTCTCCACCTGATAATAACCAGGGGCTCAAGTTTGAATCATCCTGGAGACACACCATGTACCTTTCGTGATGGAGAGTCAGCTGTTTGACACCCAGACCTGCACGGCTGCAGAAAATCAGGTGACCA
Source organism: Equus przewalskii (assembly GCF_037783145.1). Classification (NCBI taxonomy): domain Eukaryota; kingdom Metazoa; phylum Chordata; class Mammalia; order Perissodactyla; family Equidae; genus Equus; species Equus przewalskii. The sequence goes on from NC_091858.1 coordinate 32,466,002, forward strand.
CACAAATCAATGGTGTCTGTCTAAACTGCATGCATTAGTCAGATTCTCCAAAGAAATACAACCAACAGGATGTGTATATACAGAGAGATTTATTTTAAGGAATTGTGATTAAGGAGACTGGTAAGTCCAAAATTGCAGGGTGGGCCATCAGGCTGGAGACCCAGGGAAGAGTTGACGCTGCAGTTCAAGTCTGAAGGCAGTGTGTGAGCAAAATTCCTTCCAGCCCAGGGGAGGGCCGTGTTTGTTCTATTCAGGCCTTCAGCTGACTGGATGAGGTCTACCCTCATTATGGAGGGCAGTTTGCTTTACTCAAGGTCTACCTATTTAAATATTAATCTCATTCACAAAGCACACTACAGATACATTAGACTAATGTTTGCTCAAGTACCTGGGCACTGCGGCCCAGCCAAGCTGACAGATAAACTTCACCACCACACAGGACCTTCATTTGTACCGGGCAATCTTCTCAGTCCCCCAAGTCCGCCTTTGCTCTCATTCTTCAGAGGGGTGCAATAATATCTTCTTTCCACTGTATTCTCTATCATATTTTTTTTTCCAAAATTCATGAGCTTAAAATTTAAAGACGTCTTTGATCTACATGGAAATCTCATGCGATAGAGGTTTTGCTTTGTTTTATTTTGATAACTATCTATAATTGTGTAATAGATACCATCTTAGAATCAAGAAAATAGGATGATACTGGTTAATATCCATGATTCACTTCACTGAGTCAGCATTGCTCTGACTGCCTCAGCTGTCCCACCAGGAGGCAGGAAAGAGATGAACTTCAGATCTGAGAGATGAGGAAGGGATACCCGGTACATGGTGACCAGTGTCAGTCTTAGATCTGTTGACTCAAAAGTTCATGATCTAGACACCATCACTTCCAAACTGTGTAAAATCTACTTCAGAGAAAATTGATGAGGTTGCAGCCTTGAAGGGACTTGGAACAGCGAGCCATGGTGCTACCGTTCTTATGAGGAAGATGAAAACTCAGCTCAAGAGGCTCCAGGTGAGAGATATCAGCATCAGTGTTTTAAGGAAGAACAGAGACTGTTCTGGTCTCAAGATTGCACAACTATGTCACTGTTAATACCTCATTTAATTTCCCAGGCCCTCAGTTTCTTCATCTGAAAACTGAAAGTTTTGGCCTCAATGGCCTCTCAAGGGTTTTCTTTTTCCATAGAATTTTGACTTCAAGACATGTGGAAAAGTCTTTTAGGCTGGAGAACAGCCATGGACAATATGAAAGAGATGAGCCTGGCTGTGCTCCAGTAGAACTTCACAGAAACAGTTGGAGGGTCAGACACGACCCATGGACCATAAGTTACTGACCCCTAGACTAGACCTTACTCTGTTTCAGGAGAATCTGGAAGCAGAGCAAAAGCAAAAGGGGCAAGTATGTGAATGTGTGTGGATGTGGGGATGGGGAGGTCAAGTGTGGTTACAGCACGGAGCTCTTATAGATAAGGCTGTGAGGGCTCAGGTCCTACTCACAGGCATCACTCAGCCAGAACTCCTGCAGTCTGAGGAATGAGCATTGCAATAGCCCTATCTGGACCTCTTGATGTGCCTATTCTAACTCAAATTTAACTTCTCCAATTCTCCTTTCATCCACCTCCCCGGGAACCTGGCAGATGCTTCCTCTTCCTCCAGGCCACCTGTTTCCAGCTATTGCAGAAGGGGACCTGTCAGTCTCAGGAGCATCTCTTGGGGTCTCACCTCTTAGTGGTGTTGATCACAGGCATTGCTGTCACCTGGCTTCTTCAACTGATGCACAAAAATTCAAGACATGGATCGAAGGCCTGGAGGGAACAGTAGGCACCTTCTGTGTCTGTCCCTGAGCTTTTTTCCTCATCCCAAAGAATTTCTTAACAACGAGCTTCTGTTTCTGCTTTTTTGATGTTTGATAGATGTATAGTTGGGACTAATGTAAATGCCAGCAACAGACTTTTGACTAAAACTAGCTTAAACAAAATTCTGGGTCTAAATATTTAGGGAATTCAAGGAGTGATGTTGGCCTCAGAGACGATTGTTTAATTGAGCAAATGATACTGAAGGTAGGTCTGGCGATCTCTCTCTCTCTATCTCTCTACCCTTTCATTGTCTATTGTCATTGTCCCTTTGTGTGTCCAAATATCCTCTTCTAATAAGGACACCCTCAGAGTGGATTAGGGCCCACTCTAATGGCCTCATTTTAACTTGGTCACCTCTTTAAAAGTTCCATCTCAAAATACTGTCTTAAATGAGGTACTGAGTATTAAGGCTTCAACTTGTGAAGTCTAGGGGACACGATTCAGCCTATAATACTATTTTGTGATTTTATATTTTTCTCTCAACTCCTGTCTCTCTCTTAGACACCAGGAAGTGAGCCCTGTGTTGCAGGGATTTCTGTCTTGTTTGTTAGCTGCTGTATCCTCAGTGCTGGGAATAGTGTTTGGAACGTAGAAGAAACCAGAAACTCAATAAATATTTGTTGAAGAAATATATCATTCCTTTTTTCTTAACTTATCCACCAAATTACCTAAAGGTGAGAAATAAGATTAAGTTATTGTTTTTTCATTTATTTCCCTTATAATAAAAAATATCCTCTAAACATTAATTTTAAAAACCTCAGACCCCAAGCTTTCAGGCTCAAAGTCACGTCATGATCGCCACCAAACCAGCCCTCAAGGTCACCCTCAGATCTTTTCCCTTGTGTCTTGAAATCTGAGCCTTTGTTTGCACCCGCCTGTGAGCCTTTCCACACTGTAGGCCCGGCCTGGACAGCAGCTCAGTGACCACGTTCCTGCTGCTCGCTGTCAGAGAACCCAATACTGACTTCCTAGGTTGCCTGCCGCCAGGTTTTCCTGAATTTCCAAGGTGTGAGGAGCTGGGAGTACCCCTTACTGTGTATATCTGTAAGTCTAGTCTTTGCTAGGCTCACAGCTACCTGTGGTTGCCAGACATCAAATTTTGATGCCAGGGATGGTCTTCATCCTCGCACCTGTAGCTGGACCCAGCAAGGTTATCAGAACAAACCCAGCCCTCCTGATGTGGTGAGCACGGAGGATATCTCTTCTGACATTGTCTCTGCAAACATTAGTGCTATGAGTGAGCACCATCACCTTCTTTCTGAAATTTTGTGAGGCTGAGAGTCAGCCCCAGGGAGAAAGTACAGTAGGTATGTAAGAAATGGCACCACCCCAACTAGAGTGCTCTGAAACTCCTCCCAGACACACCCCAAGACTTGTAATGATTCATTTTCCCTTTCAAGGTTGTCGCTGATGCTCACTTCTGTAAGACTCTATCCACATGTGCATGCCCAGAGTGGGTGGAGAAGCACATGGTGTGATTTGCATTCCTGAGCTGCCTCCACATGCCTCTGGGCATCCTCCCTTCCTTCTCTGGGCTGGGAGCCACTGCAGTGCACCTTGAAAGTGTGTGGGAGCCTTTCACTCCTCTCAAATGCCCTTCCTCTGAGACCTGCCTGTGTGGGGAGGAGGGGAGGGACTCCTTTGCACGATATCGATATCGTAGAGGACATTTGTAGCTCCCTCCAGGGACCCTAACTGAGAATGAGCTCAATGAGTGCTTCTTGGAGAAGAACAAACTTTCCCAGAGTGTAGACTTATACTAAAAAATAAAACAAAGCAAAAACCAACAATAAAGAAACAATGTTCCTTGATAAACTGAGGCCAGACGGGAGGGAGGAATAAGTAGGAGAAAGGAGACATTATCTTGGTTTCATCTACTACAGATGAGGGAGATTTTGCTTTCTGAAGCTGCAGGGCCCTGCTTGGAAAGCGAGTTTTCCCACCAGTCTGTAGCCAGACAACCTGCTTAAACATAGAGAGAGAGACAGACGCTATGTGAACAAAACAAGTCAGCTCACGTGACAATTTGTCAGAAACAAACATCCTCGTCCCTAATGTCTCCAGCCTTAGCATTTGTGAAACATGCTAACTAGTTTTATCACCTTATGACAGTATTTAACCATTTTTGTCAGTTTTTCAGAATCTTGAGGTGTTTTGCTATTTTCCTCTGCCTTTTGCTCTTTGATGTCTCATTCTTTATCAGTCAGTCTTTCCTGGGCCAGCTGTCAAAACAGCAAATTTTTAAAAAGCATACAAACCACATATCTAATAATAGAAAATGCAGCAGATAAATCACCATTTGTCAATAAACTACACATAGCATGATATCACTTTTATTTAAATATAATAAATAGATGTCAAACAGGTGCCAATGACTCTACAGGAAACAGTAGTTCTCAGACGGGCTGGGTTACAGTTGGGTCTGAGTGTTGTCTTTTAATCTATATTTTTGGATTTCTTTCCTGTGTTAAACATGAATTGATTTTGTAACAAGAAAAAATAGAAGGAAAAATAAAAGAAAGGATCTAAAGTATATTTAGGATACCTTAAATTTTCAAACTCATTTTGGTTAGCTATGCCTATTCTGGCAGCATTTTCAAAGATTTTTCAATTGAAAAAAAAAGATTCAAGTAGTCCATCCGTAGGAGTTTTTCTAAGTAAATTGTATTTACATTTTATCAATTTCTGGATTACGATTGCTAAATCTAATGTGGGTACATATGAAATGTGTCTCAGATGAGTGGAGGGAGAAACGGACTGAAGATGAAGCAGACACAGGAAGCCAACAGGCAGGGGTCCTTGTGGCTGGGAGCCTCCTGAGGGGGGAGAGCACCCAGGAGGGAGACAGGAGCCTGGGCTTCCCTGGAGGGTGAGAGGCATCCAGCCCTGTGTGGATACAAGTCTGAGGGGAGCAGGAGCAGAGGGTTATGAGCCACGGAGAAGGCTCTACCCTAACATGCGACGTCTGTGTGCTGCTGGGCTAGGGCTTTGACGGCCAGACCTTTGATCACTCTCTGATCCTGTGGCTCCCCTTCAACACCGGCTATTTGTGTTGACAAAGGCCCATATTGCCCTCCCTGCTCCCCATCTGCCTGGCTGTCACCAGCAGTAACCGGGACCTCTCAGCATCATCTGCTCTCTGGTATAGCCTGGGACACAAAACCTTTCTCCAAAACCAGATGTGTTGATGCCTTAATAAGTTGGATATCTTCTTTCAGGCTCATTTCCCTGCACCATTCTTTACAGCATGGTCAAGTTCATTCCATGTTAAATTCTGAACTCATAGGTCAGGGGAATTCATGCCCTCTCTCCACAGGTTTCCATGTTACAGATGTGTGCACGGTGTTTGTCCTTGCCCTGAAGATAGGAGAGGCTGGATCGGACTCAAAGTCAAGACAAGAAAAGCGTTTCCTCAGGCTTCATTGTAAATGGCAGGCGGTTTGAAGTCAAAGGACCATAGTCAATGGTGACTTGATACAGTAAGAAAAAAAAAGGAAAAGGAAAGTTATTTGGTTCTAAAGTATTATTTACGATCACAGTAAAAATTTGCAATAACTTCCAATAATGTCAGTAGAATTTTCTAGAAATACTGCTTCCAGAAGAAAGCCTAGGAGAAAGATGATTGTTGGCAGGGTAACACTGTGTTCTAGGCTGAGTAGTGAGCTCGATGAGGGGTCCTGGTCCCGAGAGGACAATTGGCATCCCAGGCATGTTCTGGGTCACAGGCAATGCCCAGCTCTGCCTACTGCTCCAGAGACTGGATGGTACTTTTTAAACTATCCATTCTCTTTCCAGATTTTCCAATCATGCAAGTAATTTTGGGGCTGGAGAAAGATGAAGACAAAGAGAGGCTGAAGATAAAATTTTCTCCAGTAAATGAGGATTCAGGGTGATCAAGTGCATGACAGAATCCGTACAGAAAAGTTAAAACTGGAAAGAAGTTTTAAGTTTAAAACAAAACAATTTTCCCAAATTGCCCCACAGTCATCACTACAGATTCAGAGAGAAAACCTGAGAGAGGCAGATTGGGAGGCAATAGTTGAACTCCATATGTCAAGCTCAGGAATGTTCCATGAGGGACAGGAAGGCAGGGAGAATAGAGAGGCCATTCTACTCGGCCCCCAGGCAGAAAGAAGACTGCACAGTGGAAGCTGCAGTCATCCATGTGGGAAATTCAGTCCAAGGTCATCCAGTTCATTTGTTAATTCACATGGATGTTCAGATATGTTTTTATCATTTACTTTATGCCAAGCACTATCCTAAGTGCCTAGGATGTATCATTTGATATGATCGTGTGATGATGATAAAATCATAAAATGACAATAAGAACATTTATGAGGTTTTGACCATGTGCCAGGCATTGCTCTAAGCACTTTGCATGGCTTTATCATTTTATCCTCACGACAGCCCAATGAAGTCGAAGAAACTGAGGGGCTGAATGGTAGCTTCCCAGATACACACACAGGGCACAAAGGCCCGAGGCAGATGGGGTCCCTCCCCTCAAGGGCTCTCCTTCAGCGAGTGGGGAAAGAATAGACACAAGAAGCAGGCCACGCTAATGGCCTTCCTGACTTATCGCTGGCATTTTTTATTAGTTCTGATTCTTGACTTCTTTTCTTACTTAAGAAGAATAAGTTGTCTTCTTCTTTTCTTCCTTCCTTCCATTGTGTCTGTTTTTTTGAATTATTTTGTTGGTATATTCTTCCAGTGGCAAATATTACATCTTTTAAACAGATACTTAAATGAGTATTTCCCTGTGAATATTGAGTTGATCATCATCCATTATCCCCACCTTCTCTTTGTACTTGATCAATTCCCAAGTCTTGTTGAATGTCTTGGGAATTGTTTTTCCAAATGGTAATTATTTTCCTTTGTTTAATACTCTTTTCTGAAGAGCCTTAAGATATACAGTCTTATCAGCCATTCATGGAAAATTAATTAAAACAGATTATAAATAAGTTTTACTGAGTCTTTTCTTTTTTTTTTAACTCTGTTTCTTTACTCTCATGTCTTCCTGTTTGGATCTTTTTGTATTTTATTGGTTTGTGTCCTTGCACAATATTGTTCCAAAGGGATTCATGCTTAACAGTTTCCTGAGTCTGGAACATTCAAAAACAGAGCATGTGTCCATATAATTAGTATTATATATTACTTCAGCATAGAATTCTACATTCAAGTTCTATTCCCTCAGAAGTATGAAAATGAAATCATAACCGTATGTGGCAAGTGCGAAATCCCATATAGATCTGATTATTTCCCTTCGTTAGACACTTCTTTAGAAGTTTGTACTGGCATCTCTAGATGTCTGAGATGTCCTACAACACACATGCACACACTTTCCCTGGTAAATATTCAGGCAGATAAGAAATAGGCAAGGTTATCGTGTTCCTGTTGGACATCAATCATGACATATGAAAGCAAACAGGGACACAATGCAAACAGATGCATGATGAGGGAGGGGCAGCCAGATCAAAAGAACATCAAAATGACTCTGGGCGCAACAGCAGGATCTCAGGTCACCCCACCCTCACCTAGTCACACATTCAGGGCAACACCTTCTTTCCTCCAATCTTTCTTCCATAAATACAGGATGACTCTGGGCTCCCCATCCACCCAGTCTCTTGTGAAGGTTTTTGTGTACATAAATTTTCAAATCTTTTGGGTACATGCCAAAGATCGTGATTGCTGAATGGTTAGTTTTCTAAGAGACCACCAACCTGTCTTCCAAAGTGGCTGAACCATTCTGCATTCCCATGAACAATAAATGGGAGTTTCTGGTGCTCCACATCCTTGCCTGCATTTGGTGTTGTCGATGTTCTGGATTTTTGCCATTCTAAGGTATGAATGTGCTTACTTTGAAAGTGTCATATTATTTTGGATAATCTCTCCTGCTCCTAATATGCCTCTATATACTCATCAGCTACAATGAAGGGGTCCATGAAGGGCTATGCTGCTTCACTCAGAGGAGCTGAAACATAAACACCTCTAGGATTCTAGACAGATCCCTTCAGTGACCAGTTTCCCCTTAAGGTTAAGATTCTCGTTTCTCTTAGAGCACTGTTCAGGGGGTCTAAAGAAACTCCATGGAGTAGGATTTCAAGGTTTTGGGGGAGAGTACCCCATTCTCAATTGCCCTGGGTAAAACTTACAATAAGAAATAAAATGAATGTCTCCTTAGACTCCCAGCTATTAAATTAACACCAAGTCTTCAGCCAACAGAGCATCAGGTAATGCCACCAAGACGGGCAAGAGATGTATTTTACCCTTCAGGCAATGGGGAGATATGACTATTATGCAATGAGAGATCCTGTATTGTCATCTGGAAATACAGAGTCAGAAGACAATTGAGTAAGGCACTGCCACTTTCATCCTCCTCAGGTTCTCTAAAGTTGTGGAAATTTCTTAAAACCTCACCTCATCTGGAAACCACATCTTTGGCCTCCAGTTTTCCCCTCTTAGCTGTTTATCATTTTCTATAAAAAGTGGCCTGTGCTGGGGCAGGCTCAGTAGCATAGTAGTTGAGTTCCTATGCTCCAATTTGGGGAACCAGGGTTTGCCAATTAGGATCCTGAGTGTGGACCTACAGGCTGCTCACCAAGCCATGCTGTGGCGGCGTCCCACATAGAAGAACTAGAAGAGCTTACAACCAGGATATACAACTATTTATTGGAGCTTTGGGGAGAGAAAATAAAATGGAGGAAGATTGGCAACAGATGTTAACTCAGGGCCAATCTTTCTCATACATACACACACAAAAATGACCTGTGTTTACAGCTGATTTCTTTACTTAGATAGGGTTCTGCCTGTGGGAACTTAACGGCTAAAAGGTTCTTCTCATTTTGTATTGTTGTATCTCTTTCAGTCCAATTCTGTATAAGTTCTTTAAAAGCTTGATGGGCTTCCTGTGTATAAGTTATAATCAACCCTATTAGAAAAAAGCCAGCCCACACTTCTTTCAGAGACAGACCCTTCACTTCTGAGCTGAACATTAGGGTGCTAGGAAGCCATTAAAATTCATAGAAGCCTTATCTCTCTCTTTTTTTTTTAAGATTTTATTTTTTTTCCTTTTTCTCCCAAAGGCTCCCCAGTACATAGTTGTATATTCTTTGTTGTGGGTCCTTCTAGTTGTGGCACGTGGGACGCTGCCTCAGCGTGGTTTGATGAGCAGTGCCATGTCCGCGCCCAGGATTTGAACCAACGAAACACTGGGCCGCCTGCAGCGGAGCACGCGAACTTAACCACTAGGCCGTGGGGCCAGCCCCAGAAGCCTTATTTCTAGATGAAAAAAATCTCCTCTTGGCAGTTAAAACTTTTTCAAGGTTGCTACAATGTTCTTACAGGCATGGACTTGAGATCAACCCTGAAACCATAGTTAAATAGGAATAACTTCAATTTTATGTTTGCCCTATGGTCACTTTTTATTTTGTGAAATTTTGTCTTAAAAGATTCAAGATGAGAAATAGTTTCATTTTCAAGGTTTAACTAACATCTCCATGAACTCTTCTAAGTTTCCACCACTAGGTCCCTTGGTGGGACTTCTACCCACTGCTGAGTGCCAACAACAATGCCTCCGCTTCGAGGTTTGTTATGGCAACATCCCACTTCCAGGCACTGAACAAATTGCCCCAGAAATTATCAGCCTTAAACAGTAGCCATTTCATTGCATCTTACAGTGTTGTGGGTCAGGAATTGGGCAGGCCTTGACTGAAAGATTCTTCTTCACGTCTACTGGGGTCATTTGATGGCTGAGCTGGAGGGACAAAAGTAGTGCCATTCACATGCCTGGCCCTATGGTGAGCTCTTTGAACCATAAGGCCCAGCTGGGTCCCTCTCATCCATTAGTCTAAGGATCTCTCAGGTGGTCTCCAAAGGCAGGCAGAATTCTGCCATGGTGACTCGGAAGCCAGCAGAAGTTTCTGGTCCTTTAATCATCAGAAACGACAGTGGTGGGAGGCAAAGAAAACTCTGATGTGGGAGGTTCTTTGGACCTCATTGGGTCTTATGAAAGGTAGGCATTTCACCTACCGACTGAGTAATGACAGGAAGAGAAAACACCTGTACAGAAATGAATATATGTTCATGTATTTCAAAGGAGAAGGAGGATAAGAGACAAGGGAAAGGCAATTTGGAAGACAAAAATGATAAGAAAAGAAATTTTGAAGAAAGAAGACAGGGTAGGTGTGTGCAATCTCACTTTCCACATTTGTTTACAAGTTCTGATGACCTGTATGAGACATAGATTCTTCTAGATCCTATGAAAGGGAACATATTTTTGTCCAATAGCTAAGGGCCTCATGCTTTGGTTTGATCTAAAACAGATTAAAAGGATTTTCTCTTTTCACCTTTGATGAGTGTCAGAGAGAGTCATCAGTAGCTGCAAAAATAAAAGCTGAGAATTCTTCTAGCATCAGGGGACATGATAGAAGATGTCCATGCTGAGCCACATCTTCTCCACCAGCACTGCCTTTGGGGTCTACTACCTGAGCCAGGTCATCAACACTCATGGTCACAGCAAACATGAAAAATGTCCATTGAGTACTCTGGGGTGTCAAGAAAACCCACACTGTGGACGGTCCAGAAAAATCTTCCCAAAACATCATATTGAACACAGAAAGTGCTTGAGGGAAAGAAATGCATACTAGCTCCTATCGCCCAACTCTGATACACTCCTATTTTAAGGTATCTGTAGTGTAGCTCTGAATTCCTTATGGAGTGTGAGACAATGGAGAAAGAAGCACAAACTTGGCTGGATTCAGAAGTCCTGGGTTCATGTGACAGTGCGATTTCTACTTACCCTCTCCCATCCTTCGGTCCTTATCCTCAGTTAAGGAGGTTTGTCTACAAGGTCTCCAAGAAACTTCCCAGTCTAATATCCAATCCAAACTCTTTGCTTTTCTCCATCCTCACAAGGTCCTTTCCCAGTTATCACCACCTCCATGCTGCCATATTGAATGTTGTCGGCACTTTCCTTCTTCACTCCATTCTTCAGACACAGAAATGAATCTCTCCCCTCTCTCCTTGCCCAAACCCTGTTCCTTCTTCCAGGACTTAAAGGCTTTATCGTACCCCAGCTTCATTTTACCAAAGTAATGCACAACTTGGGACACTTCTTATATTGTGACCTCCTATCAATAGAGAAATCACCAATGTCACAAACTGCTTGAAGGCTTTGTAAACAGGAGACCTGGGTTTCCAAACCAGCTCTAGTAAGTGCTTGCTGTTTACCCTTGGATACATCATTGAAATCCTATAGGTCTCAATAGCTTCTTACGCAAAGTGAAAATATGGTTTATTCTTTCCATGTAGTGGGATGAAGACAGCCTGGTGTCTCTTCACAGAAGTGCTGTTCATTGAGTAACTACTTTATGCCAGGTAGCATTCTTGGGATACAGAATAGCATTTACTGAACTAACATTAGCTAATATTTTTTGATTACTAAGTATTCTTCCTCCACTCTCATAATTATTTCCCCAAATAACCCTATTAAGTAGATGTTATATTTAACCATTTATTTATCTATGTTTTGCAGACGGGAAAACGAATTTTAGAGAAGTTATTTCATTCAAAGTCATGAGAGATTAGGAAACAATGTGATGTTAAATCTCAGAAAGTTAGTTTCTATACACATCATCAAATGTAAGTTTTGGAGGGTTATTTGTCTTCTGGATCCAGAACCTGAAGGCTGCTGGTCACCATATGTTTGCTGGCTGATGGACTTGATCAGCTTTTATAGCCTCACCTTAGTATATGACTCTGTAAACCCTCTCCTTTGAAATCTGATGTGAAGACCTTGGGACCTGAGTTTTTCTCACCCTTTGATGGCTAAGGAAAGCATACTATCAAACATCGTCAGCCAGAATTCACATTTGCAATAATTGTGAAATAAAGATTTCACTGTTCTCAGGACAAGGTGCTGGGAGTACTCTTGATCTGTCTATAGACTGGGTTGTCCAATAATATAATGACCGGCAGAACCAACGCATCAAAGTCTCCAGGATGCATGGTACTGGAAGGCGAGACAAGACCTCACCCCCTGCAAGTGATCCATATGAGATTCAGCTACTCCTCTGGGTTAGGAGGATGCAGAGTTTCTAATAGGAGGAAGGAGAATTAGCCCCATAGGTGCACAAGTTGGTTGGATACAAGGGCAGACATAATGGGCCATTGGAAATGGATGCTGTGTTTAAATTGCAACGCTTGTATATATGGCTATGCTTTGGGGAATACTGCAGCACAGATGGACAGAGGAGAAGAAAGAATAGAAAGCCTCCCTCGTTTTCTAAAGTTATGTAGATGTTCCTCTGATCTAGCAGCCCCACCCCTGTCCACCTGTCCTCTCTACTTCTGGGTGTCTATATGTACCATTCTTACATCAAAATGATAAGGATCCTGATCACCCCCATGGGAACGTAGGGCTCCCCTAAGAGGGCTCAGCAAGTCGGATGGATACTCTGACTCCTAGCACCAGAAATGAGGAGTCATTTCCATTCCAAAAAAGCACTAACACATGGAAGACTGAGTTTTACAAATTTAAGTGGGAAAGAATTTTTTACGACATAAAAATCCAAAGTTTCTGCACAGCAAAAAAGAGAAAAAGTGAAAATGACAAGCTCACATTTGTCAAAAATGACAAATCAGAAACAATTTCCAGTACTTATACCACACAGCTAATTCTTGAATTTACAAGGCTATCCTATAAATCAACACAAATAAATAGGCCAATAATTCCATTTCCCAATACAGGCAAAGAAGAAAGGACATTCCAGAGAAAATAAAGACAAATACTTCCAAGACATGAAAACACGTGGACCCTGATTCCCGAGAGAAACGCAAACCAAGAAGACACTGAGATCTCAATTCTTACCTATCAGATTGGGAAAGACCAGAAAGGCTCACTGTCTGTGGATCAGCTTGCTTTCAACCACAAACACCAGGAAACCCAATAAACAGGGGTTTTACAAAGAAAAAAGCTTGTTTTCCCCAAGTCACAAAAATCTGTATGTGGGCAGTCCGGGAGGGGAGAAGGTGGTTCAACTATGACCTCAAGGACCCAGCACCTCCTGTGCACCTGCTCCAGCATCCACATCAAGTAAGTGTCCTCTTTGGGGTCAAGACACACCTGCTGCAAGTCCAAGTGCTACTGTCATCCAAGCAGAGAGAAGGGGGAAGTATGAAACAGTTGCATAACATGGAGGTTAAGCAATAAGAAACATTTATATCATTATTTAAAAAGGGTTCCATTCATAGGGATAACATTTCATTGGTCACAAATCTGTAATTGGCCAATCTGGGCTGCAAGAGAGACTAGGACATCACTTATTTTTAGCGAGCACATTGCTGCCTAGATCCTAGGCAGGAAGAAAGGATGATGGAAATTGGCTAATCCCAGGGCATCTACAACACACTCCATTGTGAGAGGGGACCATTCAGGCTGGTGAATTACTCTGAGTGCTGTTGGGACAACCTCCATGGAGGATAGAGTAACTGTAAATGTATAAGACATGGTCTTTAACACGGCAATTCTACTTCTAGAAATTTATCTAAAATATATAGCTACTTGTGAGCAAGATAATGTACATAAAAAGATACTCAATGCAGTGTTGCTTGTAACTGCAAAAGTTTAGAAATAATCAAATTTCATCAATAAGAAAAGAGTTGAACAATGGCATATAAAAAGAATGAGATAGTATAAAGCTATTAATAATCATGATAGAGTTCTGTATGTGTTCATATAAAAGTGTTCAAGCTAAAGCATTAGCTGGGTAAAGCAAACTATAGAATAATGTCTTAACAGTGGGGGTTTCCTGGAGAAAGGCTGAGGGCTGGGACAGGGAGAGGAGTGACAGTGTTTGTCACTCATTACTCCTCTACCTTTTGATTTTGTTTCTTGTGCAGGAATTAAAATATTTTAAATGAAAAAGTTGAAATATTTCAGGAAGGTGCTATAGGGGACATCAGTGTTTTTGATATTTCTCAAAATTGAGAGGTGTAACTGGTGTGCATTCTATGTGATGTGTTTAGATCACACTGACTTCTTGAAATAAATCTGACCTTTGGCTCTAGTCTGACCAATACTTCCCCTGGAATCCCACTGAGGTCATTTCCCCTGAGCCTGCTAAGTCATTGTCCTCACCACATCCAGGAGCCTACTCACCCTGGAAACTCAAAACACAACTTCTTAAGGGAGTAACGCCCGTATATCCTGTAATCCATTAATCCTCTAATCCACTGGGTTCCATGACTGGTCCCAGGGTCTAGACCTCCAGAGATGAGCAGGATCCATCTTTAGAAAAGAAGAGGCATTTGTTCCCTGAACTTCTTAAATGAGAGCATTGTTTCTAGTCTTTTCTGAGCCCTAAAAGGTAAATAATCAAGCAGATGGAAAACAGAAAATAGATCAGGCTTGAAATCATCATCATAAACTTTAAACAAGGGAAAACACTAAACCCAGCCTTTTGTTTGACGAAAGCTATCTAAACAGAGGAACATCAGAGAGACTTGAGGGCACAGCGGCCTGGGCCCCATCCCCAGGCAAATGCCCCCCTTCTCTCACTGCGCTGTGTGTCTCTGAGCCTCCTCTTCTAAGACCTATAAATACAGGTGGCTTTGTGCTCCCCACTCATTCAGACTCCTGCTCTCCCATCCAGACCCCGACCTCTACGTGACTCACAGCCATGAGGACCCTTCCCTCCTCGCTGCACTTCTCCTCTTGGCCCTCCAGGTCCAGACTCAGAGTCTTGAAGAGACAGCCGACCAGGTTCCTGCCTAGGACCAGCCTGGGGCCGAGGCCCAGGACATAACCATCTCCTTTGCAGGGGATGAACGCTCTGCTCGAGAGGCTTCAAAATGTGAGACATCAGATAGCTTACTATGGGGGTCTGCAGTCCCAATGTACCACAAACTAGCCAGGAAATCATTAGAACTTGGAGATTTTTGGATTGAGAGGCTCTTCAAGGGCTCTTTGAGCACCAAAGGGTTTGAGTCCAACTTGGGCATGTGCAACACAACAGCCTCATCAGCAGAGACTAAAAGGCTGTTACAAGGGCCTCAGTATGTGGAGGCCAGGCTCAAACTGGGTGTGTGGAGGAGGTGGGGTGAGGAGTAGGTAACCCTGAGTTGAGAGGTGGGTGGTTGTGGAGGACACGAAATAAGCACGAACATAATAGACTAGGATCAGAAAAAAACTGTGATCCTCTGTTACCAACAAAGCCAGTAAGACTCCATGTGAATTATTATCAAAAAGGTGAATTCTTTCCACACGAACATGACTGGTATTATCTATTGTAAGTACACACATCGCCTCTTAGTATATCTCCATGAGGCTGGCTCTACCTTACCTCCCTTCTTCCTTCCCCTTTGCTGATCCTCCTCTTCCTTCTGTAGCCCTTATAGGAACAGCCTCCTGCACCTGCAGACGTGCCTGGATCTGCAGATGGGGTGAGCGCCACTCTGGGAAGTGTATAGACCAAAAAGGCTCCACATACAGGCTCTGCTGTCGTCGCTGAGCTTGTGGATTGAGACTCAGAGCAATGCGTGACTCCGCTTGATAACCTGGAAAGGGGTTTACTCTTTGTACCTTCTACCTTTTCATATTTCTTTCTCCAAAATAAACTTTAAGCATTAAACTTAGTGTGCTTGGCATTTTTCTTCTTCTTTCCTTTGCCTTTTCATATGGCATATTTCTATGATTCACTTGTGTAGAGAATTCTGTCCAAAATGGTCTTCCTTAAGTTTACTGCTCTTTCCATCACACTACTGCACAACTGGAACAGGATATTGCAATAACAAAAACAGCAAAAGTGAAAATAATGATTCATTACAACAAGTTTATATCTATAAATTTGATCCATTCATAATGATACTCAAAAGTGGGAAGTGACATTGAAGAGTGCCGGAAGGTGTTGTCACTCACGGAAAAGTGGATCCAATAGGTTTTATTTACTTGTTTCTTAAATTTAAGAGGTGAACAGTCATTGATATCTATGAATATTTTCCTTATTTTAACCAAGTATGTTATGTATAGATATATTTTTTCCTAACCATATCAAAAACAGAGAGTGAAAAAGTGCTTCATGAGCTGCAAATCAGTAAAAAGTAATAATGCTACTATAACCAGAAAATATTAACCAACATCAGTGGTCTCAACTAAAGCCCACATAGAAATGGAGTCCAGAGTCTGGTCCGTCGAGGTGGTCATGTCCAGTGACCAGTGAGATACTGGTCCTGCTTTGGACATCAAAATTTCTATAGGCCAAAGTCCAATGAGGGAATTGGTCTCAACTCTACAACTCTTCAAAGATAATGAGTCTCCTAATTATAATAAGCCAATATTAATTTTAATAAAATTCTAGCAATAATTACTATGTTTACAGTAGTCTAATGAACTAAGTCAATACATCAGAATGACAAGACAATTTCTCATACACTTACTGTCATGCAAAAACTTAAAGAACACTTTATGTAGCAGAAAGGCAAGTCTCTAAACTCAAATTTTTTATAAAAGGCAGGGATTTAAGAGTACCATGAAATGATAAAATAAAACATCTTTATTACACAACAAAGTCTTGGCCTGTTAAAACCAGAAGCTCAGGTATGAATCAATGTGGAGACAAGCAAGTGCCTTTCCATGGGAAGAGTCAGCTGTTTGACACCAGGATCTGCATCCTCATTGAGCCTCCTCTTGTGTCTGAGAAGATTACAAAAATCCTAGGTAGTAGAAATGTCAGACCAAAGGAGAAACAAGGTGAAATCCATGAGAACAGCACTTTTCTAACAGTTTTGGTGGAATAGATGACCAAGTTTGTGATCCTTGCTCTTGCGTATGTTTATGCATTGTTGAAGGTGTTGGAAGTGTTGGAGAAGAATCAGGTATAATAAATGTATCAGCTCAATGTAGAACAGTTCAGATCATTTAAATGGTCACACTGGCATCAATATTTATACTCCAGAACAGGTTTTCAAATGCAGTGATCGAACATTAAACTCAATGCAGAGAAGAGTAAGATTTTTCTCTGTGCACAAAAGCCCTTCCTATAACAGAAAATTGACCAACCCACTGCAGGCTGGTCCTGCTTCTTCTTCCCTGATCTATGAGATCAGAGCTCTCTTCCCACCACGAGACAGCAGAAGCTGAGTTCACTCCTTGCTTCTCCAGAATAGGAACTCTTTCTGCTCTTGCTATCCTGATGTAGGCCTAGGTGGTACATCAGGTCACCTCCTCCAAAACTAGTAGACAAAAAGGAAGCAAAAGAAAATATGTGGCCTTAAGACAGAGGCCCCTCTTTCTACTGACAATGTCAGGCTTCCCTTTGAAGTTGGGTCCTTGGGTGAAGATACTCGTGCCTCACCGAGAGTTGTCAGGATGATGACACTGCCTTACTTTAAGTAAAATGAAGCCAGATCTGGAACCAAGTAAAGTACCAATCAGCTCAAGCTGAACAAACAACCAAGGAGGAACCACTGCCTCACAGCACAGCTCACACGGGTGCACTGGGACCTTAAATCAATATATTGGCTATTTCTTCTTCCCACTCAAGGGCACCCTGAGAATGCCATCCATTCTCAGGAGTCCCCAGATCAGACAGACATCAAAGTATCGTGTGGAAAGAGCAAGAGGATTTCACATGCCTCACCCACTCCACTCTGCCTCTGAGCCAGGGAATGACAGACTGTGTGCTGAGAATGTCTACAAGTGATTGATATTTGATTGGCCCATCTCCTAAGAGACATACATAAAGACAAGGATGGATCTGCCCCCAAGGTCATCCCAGCCTCCTCGGTGCTTTTGGAGGTCCTCATCTCCAGGCCCTCACAGCCAT
Organism: Equus przewalskii; assembly: GCF_037783145.1. Taxonomy (NCBI): domain Eukaryota; kingdom Metazoa; phylum Chordata; class Mammalia; order Perissodactyla; family Equidae; genus Equus; species Equus przewalskii. The sequence continues at coordinate 32,483,676 of NC_091858.1, forward strand.
GATGATCCTTGCTGTCCTCACAGCTGTCCTGCTCTTGGTCCTCCAGACCCTGTTGCTGCCAATTACAGAGACAACTTATGAGACTGCAGCCCAGGACGGACTTGGCAGACCATCAAGTTATTGCTGTCTCTTTGTGGAAGATAAAAGCTCAGCTCAAGAGGCTTCAGGTTAGAGATGTAAGCATCACTATTACAAGGAGGAACCAGGAGACTGTTCTGGTAACTAGATTGATACAACCAGTTATGACCCTCTTGGTTCCTTATTTCTTTATCTGAAAACCAAAAGAGTTTGCCTTGATAGTCTATAAAGCATCTTCTTTTTCCATGGGCTTTGACTTCATGACATGTAGAAAAGTCCTTGAGAGCAGAGAGGAGCCATGGACAATATGAAATGGTCTAGCCTGGCTGTCCTCTAACAGAACTTTACAGAAACGGTCAGAGCCTGCTTGGCCCATGGGCCGTAGTTTACTGACTCCTACACCAAAAATTAGTCTATTTCAGGAGATATCTGGATGTAGAGTAAAGGGCAAAATGGGCAAGTATATGCATGTGTATGGATGTGGTAGCAGCAAGAACAAGTGTCAGCATGGAGCTCAGATAGATAAGGCTGTGAGGGCTCGGGTCCTCGCTGGCAGGCATGGTCCATTTGAAACTCATGTGGTCTGATGAAATGAGCATTGCTGTGGCTCTAATCTGACCTATTGATGTGTCTACTCCAGCTCAAAATTGAACTTCTCCAATCCTCCCGGGGCCTGTGGTTGATGCTCTCTTTTCCTCGAGGCCAGGCAAGACTGTCCTGATATTGAGAGAGAAACCCGCCATCTCAAGAGCTCCGCTCCAGGGCCGGCACTGTCATCACAGTACTTGTCATCACAGGCACTGTTGTCCCTCAGTTTCTCCAACCAAGAATCAAAAAGCCCAAGATCCAGATTGAAGGCCTGGAGGCAACAGTCAGTATCTTCTGGGTCTGTCCCTCAGTTCTTTCCCTAATCCCAAATCTTCACAATAAGCCTCTATTCCTGCTTTTTGGATGTTTGATACATGTATCAGTTGGGACTAATGTAAATGCCAGCAACAGATTTCTGAGGAAAATTCTCTTCAACAAAATACTGGCTCTAAATACTTGGAGAATTCAAAGAGTGGTGCAGACCTCAGACATAGAGTGGTATAAATGCACAAATGATACTGAAGTTCTACCTGTCTATCTATCCATCTATCAATTATTTGTCTGTCTATCTGGGTGTCTATGTATTTATCTCTCTATATATTCTCTGTCTATGTATCTGTTCTATATATCTATCTAACTAACCATCTTTCTTTCTGCTTTCATTAAATTCAACTTTACTTTCAAGAAGTCAATTCCTTGTATTAACACCATAATCACTGTTAGACCCTAATTCGGATGGTCCCAATACCTTCTTTCTCATGGAAAACCCACTATCTCCACCCCCACAGTGTGGGAGTGCTCCCCTGGAAGAGAACCCAATCACACACCTTACTCTAAGTCCTGGGGTTACATCTGACCCACTTGAAGCCTGTAACTAACATGAGGGTGATCTTGTCTCCGAAGATATGATAAGCAGAACAAAAATTGTATCACACTTACACAATGACATGTCCTGTTTTGTCATCTGGAAATATAGAGTAAGAAGTTAATTGAGCAAGATGTTGTCATAAATTAAAAGGAATTTGGCTGGGTACATGACCAACACATGCCCCAAACCCTCAAACAAAATCTGCCATTTTCATTCTCCTCAGTTTCTCTAAAGTTGCTGAAATTCTCTTAAAACCTCACAGCATCTAAAAACACACCTTCGGCCTCCAGTTTCCCCTCTGAGTCATTCTCCCTTTTCCCTAAGCAGGGGCTCTGTGCTTGCAGCAGCTTTGTTTCCTCAGATGGGGTCCCACCTGTGGGACATTGGGCATCCAAAAGCCTCTTTTCCTTTCTACTGCTCTGTCTCCTATAGTTCAGATCTCTATAATTTCTTTAACAACTTAACGAGTTTCCTGTGTATAAGTTATAATCCACTTTACTAGACAAAAGTCACCCCGTACTTCTTCAAAGACAGGCCCTTCCCTCCTGAGCTGAAGGTTAAGGTGCTGGAAAGCCATTAAGATTCATAGGAGCCATATGTCTAGATGAAAGGCATCTTCTCCACCAACCCATTAATTTTCCAAGGTTGCCACAAACATCCTTACAGCCACAGCTATGAGATCTACCCTGAGGTCATATCTGATGAGAATACTTTCATTTTGATCTTGCCCTGTGGCACTACTTTTTTATGAAATTTTGCCTCAAATGATTCAAGATGAGAAACAGCTTTATTTTCAAGCTTTTACTAACATCTCCACGAACCTCTCCCAGCTTCTACCATCAGGTCTTTGGATGAGGTTTCTGTCCATTGCTCAGTCCTTACAGTGATGCCACAGCTTTGAGGTTTTATTTCCAGTAGCGCCTCACTTCCAGGCACCAAAAAACCAGCCACACAAATTATCAACCTGAAATAACAGCCATTTCATTGCATCTTACAATCTTCTGGGTCAGAAATTGGGTATGACTTGACTGGGAGATTCTTCTGCATTTCTACTGGGGTCAATTGTTGGTCCGGCTGGAGGAGCAAAGATGGTATCAATCACATGCCTAGTCCAACAGTGGGCTGTTTGAACCATGAGGCTCAGCTGGGCCCCTCTCCTCCGTTAGTCTCAGGACCTCTCATGTGGTCTCCACAGGCAGGCAGGATTCTGCCACGGTGACTCAGAAGCCAGCAGATGTTTCTGTTCCTCTTAATCATCAGGGAGGACAGTGATAGGAGGCAAAGAAAACCGTGGTCTAAGGAGGTGTTTCAGATTGATTCAGCTTTAAAAAAAAGGAGATATTTCTGCTTCCTGCACTGAGTACAGACATGAATAGAAAACCTTGTCTGATATGAAAAAGAATCGAATACTCTTTAGTGATGAAAGAAACGAATGTGTTTTCATGTGTTCAAGTGGACAAGGGAGTGAGAGAGAAGGGGAAGTCTATTTGGAAGAGAAAATGATAAGGAAAAGAATTGTTCAGAAGCAAGACAGGATAATTGTGCAAAATAACACTTCCCACATTGGTTTAAAAGTTTTGGTGACCTGAGAGATATGTATGAGATATATACTCTTCTGGATCCTATGGAAGGGAAGATGTTTTTGTCCCATGGATAAGAGTTCCCTACGTTGTTTTAACCCACAACAAATGCAAATGATTTTCCTATTTGACTTTGGACAAACATCACAGAATCACCAATAGCTCCACAAAAACTGAGAATCCTGCTGGCTTAAGGGAAGTTAAAGGAGATGTCCCCACTGAGCCACATCTTCCCCATCAGCACTTTTCTGGGGTCTACTATGTGAGCCAGGTCATCATCACTCATTGTAACAGAGGACATGAAGAATATCCATCCAGCACTCTATGGCGTCATGAAAACCCACATTATAGATGCCACAGAAAAATCTTCCCAAAACATCATATTCATCACAGAGAGTCCATGTTGAAAGAAATACTTGCTGGCTCCTATCCTGCAACTCTGCTGCACTCCCATTTTAAGGTGCCGCTAGCATAGTTCTGAACTACTTACATATTGTGAGATAATAGAGGAAAGAGTATAAATTTGGCTGGATTCAGAAGTCCTGGGTTCATGTGACAGCTCGATTTCTACTTACCCTCCTCCATCCTTAGGTCCTTGTCCTCAAATAAAGAGGTTTGTCTACAAGGTCTCCAAGAAGCTTGTCAGTCTTATATCTAGTCCAAACTCATTGCATTTCTCCATCCTCACAAGCTCCTCTCTGAGTCATCACTGTCTCCATGCTGCCATGTTCAATATTGTTGGCACTTTGCTTCACTCCATTCTCCAGATTGGAAATTGTTCTCTTGCCTCTCTCCTTCTCTACACCCTGTTCCTTCTTCCAGGACTTGAAGCATTTACTGTACCATGGTGTCATTTTACCTAAGTAATGCACTAAGTCTAAACACTTCTTGTATTGTGACCTTTTTTCAATTAGAACTCACCAATGCCACAAACTGCTTGAGGTCTTTGTAAACAGAAGAACTGGGTTTCCAAAGCAGCTCTAATAAGCGCTTGCTGTTTACCCTTTGATACGTCATTAAAATCCTATGTGTCTCAATATCTTCTTATGCAAAATGAGAGTACTAATATATTCTTTCCATGCATTGTGGAATGAAGATAGCCTTGTGTGACTTCACAGAAGTGCTATTTATTGAGTAACTACTCTATGCTGGGTAGTGTTCTCAGGATACTCAAAAGTATTTACTGAACTAACTGTAGCTAATAGTTATTGATTACGAAGTACTCTTCATCCACTCTGAGAATTCCCACAGTAACCTTATTAATTAGACATTATTTTTAACCTTTTTTTTGCAGATGGGAAAATGAACCTTAGAGAAGTTAAGTATTTTACTCAAAGATACAACAGATTAAGCAACAGTGTGATACCAAATCTCATAGACTTACTTTCTGTGCACTCTATCTTTCTGAATTCTAGAGTGCTGACTAATCTAAGTTGTTGGGGGTTATTTGTCTTCTGAGCCCAGAACCTGAAGGCTGCCGGTCATCAGATATCTGCTGGCTGATGATCTTGACCAGCTTTTATGGCCTTTCCTTAGCATATGTCTTCGTAAATCTTCTCATACGGTATTTGATGTGTGATCCCTGGGACCTCATTTTTTTTATATACTCTTCCACTTGCAAAAGAGAAGCTATTGCCAGAAATCATCAGCCAGAATTCACAAGTAAAATCATTGTTTAGTAAAAAGATTTAATTGTTCTCACAACATGGTGTTGGAAGTATTGTCTACCTGTCCATAGATTGGGCTGTCTGACAGTATAATGACTAGCAAAATAAACCCATCAAAGTCTCCAATACATGGTAGTAGAAAGAGAAACAAGTCCGCATCTTCAAGTCAGTGATCCATTTTAAGATTCAGCACTTCCTGTGGGGTAGCATGATGCTGAGTCTCTTGGAGCGGGAAGTAGATATAGCCCCACGGGTGCACAAGTCACTTGGGAGCAAGATCAGAGATAAAGAGGCATTGGAAATGGATGCTGTGTTTACATTGCAGTGCTTGTCTGCTTTCACCCACAAACACCAGGACGCAACAAACAGTGGCTTTAGAAAGAAAAAAGTGCATGTTTCCCAAGTAACAACAATCTGAAAGTGGGCAGTGCAGGAGGGGATGAGGTGGCTCAACTATGTCCTCAAGTCCCCAGCATCACGTGCACCTGCTCCAGCACCCATTTGGAGGAACTGCCCTCTTCATGATCAAAACACAGCTTCTGCACTTCCAAGTGCTCTGGCCATCCAATCAGAGAGAGGGAGGAAACAAAAAACGATCCCACAATAACAGAGATGAAACAAGAAGAACAATTTATTTTACTATTTAAAAAGCTGCCCTTTCTAAGGCTTAGACTTTGTTGGTAAGAACTCTCATTAGGGGCCACTCTGATCTGCAAGAGAGTCTGCGACATGGCTTATTTTTAGTAAGCACATAGCTGACAAGGTCCTAGGGAGGAAGAAAGGATGATGGAAACTGGCTAATCCTAGGGCTTCTAAAACACACTCCATTGTGGACGGGGAACATCCGGGCTGGTGCATTTCTGTGAGTGCTCTTGGGACAACCTCCATGGAGGACAATGGAGTAACACCTGTAAGTGTATAAGACATGTGCTTCAACCCAGCTTCTCCTTCTAGAAATTTGTCTAAAAGCTGTAGTCACTTATCAGCAAGATGTTATATAAAAAGATATTCAATGCAGCATTCCTTGTAACTGCAAAAGTTTAGAAACGACCAAATTGTAGCAATTTAACAATTTTTTATCAACAAGAAAATAGTTGAATGATGGCATAAAAAAAAGTTAGTATATATAAAATAAATTAAAAATAATGATGGTGTTCTGTATGTGCTGATATAAAAGTGTTCAAGCTAGAGCATTAGGGGAGCAAAGCAAGCTACCAAATAATGTGTTAACACTGGGGGTTTCCTGGAGAAGGCTGAGGGCTGGAGCAGGGAGAGGAGAGATGGCATTTTTCACTCATTACCCCCCTAATTTATGAATTATGTTTCTTGTGTAGGAATTAAAATATTGTCAACTAAAAACACTCAAAGATTTCAGCAGGGCAATGTGGGGATATCATATTTTTTTTATATTTCTCAAGGTGGAGAAGTGTAACTGGTGTACATTCTATGTGATGTGCTTAGATCACACCTGCTCCTTGAAATAAATCTGTCCTTTGGTTATAGCCTGACCAACACGTGACCTGAAATCCCACTGAGCCCATTTCCCCTGAGCCTGCTCGTCATTGTCTTCTCCACATCCAGGAGCCTACTCAACCCAGAACCCCAAAAGGCTCCTTCTTAGGACAGTGATGCCCCTGAATCCTGTAACCCATTAACCCTCCACCCCACTGGGATCCAGGTCTTGCCCCAGGGTCTAGACCTCCAGAGATGAGCAGGATCCATCTTGAGGAAAAAAGAGGCATTTCTTCACTGAACAACTTGAATGAGAGCACTGTTTCTTGTCTTTCGTGAACATTAAAAGGTAAACAATCAAGCATATGGGAAACAGAGAAGATAGCAGGCTCCTTATCATCATTATCAACTTGAAACAAGTGCACACACTAAACACACAGCCTCGTGCTTGATGAAAGCTGCTGAAACAGAGGAACATCAGAGAGGTTTGAGGGCACAGTGACCTGGGCCCCATCCCCAGGCAAATGCCCCCGTTCTCTCATTGCACTGTTTGTCTCTCAGCCTCCTCCTCTCAGACCCATAAATACAGGTGACTCTGCGCTCTCCACTCACTCAGGCTCCTGCTCTCCCATCCAGACCTTGACCTCCAGGTGACCCACAGCCACGAGGACCCTCGCTCTCCTTGCTTCCCTTCTCCTCTTTGTCCTCCATGCCCAGGCTCAGAGCCTTGAAGAGAGAGCTGACCATGTTTCTGCCCAGGACCAGCCTGGGGCCGAGGTCCAGGACATGACCATCTCCTTTGCAGGGGACGAACCCTCTTCTCCATATGCTGCAGGTGAGAAACCAGCTCACATTATGTAGGGGTGTCTGCAGTCCCAGTGTACCACAAACTAGCCAGGACATCACTAGAAAATGAGGGCAGTGGTTTTTAAGACCTTTTGAGCATAATAAGATTTGAGTCCTCAACATGGGCATGTGCAACCCACTGGCTGCAGCTGCAGAGATTAAATAGGCTGCTTTAAGAGCTTCAGAACATTGAGGCCAGGCTCAAAATGAGTGTGTGGATGAGGTGGGGTGAGGAGTAGCTAACCCTGAGTTTGAGAGGTGGATTGTTACGAAGGGCAGGAAATAAGCAAGAACATGATAGATGAGGATCAGAGAAAAATTATGAACCCGCGTGATCAACACAAAGCCAGTAAGATTCTTGTGAGTTACAACAAAAGGGTGAATTCTCTCCACCCTAACATGCCTGGTAATGTTGACCATACATAGTCATGTCCCCTTTTAGTATATCTCTATGAGGTGGCTCTGCCTCTCCTCCCTCCCTCCTTTCTGTGGTGTCTGACACTCCCCTTCCTTCCACAGAACTTCAGGGAACACCCACCTGCCACTGCAGAGCCTTCACCTGCAATTCTGGTGAGAGTCCCTCTGGGCATTGTGAAGGCAAGGGCTTCCAACATAGGCGCTGCTGTCGTCGCTGACCTCGTGGATTGAGATCCACAGCAGCAAAGGATCCCATTTGATAACTTGGAAAAGGGTTTCTTTTTTATAATTTGTACCTTTTCTTATTTCTCTTTCCAAAATAAACTCTCAGCATTAAACTGTAGTTTTGGCATTTTTCTTCTATCTCATTTTTTTTGTTTTTGCCTTTCCACTTAAGTTTTTTATGTGGTCACTTACATTGAGAATTCTGTCTTTGATGGTCTACCTTAAGTTAACTGGACTTTGTATCCCAGTGCTGCACAATTTGAGTCTCATACAGCAATAACAAAAACAGCAACATGAACATAATTAACTACAACAGTTTTAATTTCTAACATTCGATCCATCCATAATGATGTTCTAAAGAAGGAAGTGACTATGAAGTGTACCAAATTGTGTTGTTGACTCAAGGAAAGGTGAATCCAATGGGTTATGTTCATTTGTTCTTTAAATTTAAAAAGTGGGAAGGCATTGATATATATGGATACTTTTCTTACTTTAAGCAGATGTGTTAAGGACTGATATCAATTATTTTTCTAACTGTATCAACAAGATAGAGTGAACCAAATCTTCAGTGAGTCACAAACAATGAAAAACCTGTGAACTTACCAAAGACAGAATATAGTGATCAGCATTAGTGTCCTCAGTTAATCCCCAGAGAGGAGGGGAGTCCAGAAGCTGGTCATTAGAGGTGGTCATGCCCAGTGACCAGTGAAAAACCAGTCCCCCTTTAGACCCCAAAAGGTAAAGTAGTCCAATGTCCAATGAAAGCGTTGGTCTCAACTCTCCATCTCTTCAAAGACATTGTGTCTACTCCTTGTAACAAACCCATACTAATTTTAATAAAATCCTGGCAGAAAATACTATGTGTCTAATAATGCTAATGAACAAAGTCAATACATCATAATGACGAGACAATTGCTCATACACTTAGTTTTGTACAAAAACTTAAAGAACACTCTATTTGTCAGAAAGAAAAGTCTCTAAAATCACAATTTCTATTTAAGGCAGGGATTTAAGACTACTATGACATAATAAAAGAAACCATTTTTGTTACAAAAAAAAGTCTGTGCCTGATAATAACCAGGTGCTTCATCTCAGACACACACCAAGCACATTTTCCTTGTGGAGAGTCAGACTAGTCACCCAGACCTGCACTGCTGGAGAAAATCAGATGACCACACAAATCAATGGTATCTGTCTAAAGTACATGTAGCAGTCAGATTTGCCAGAGAAACAGAACCAATAGGATGTGTATATACAGGGAGATTTATTTTAAGGAATTATGATTATGGAGGCTGGCACGTCCAAAATATGCAGAACGGGCCATCATGCCAGAGACCAATGGAAGAGTCAATGCTGCAGTTGAAGCCTTAAGGCAGTGTGCAGCAGAATTCCTCCTAGCCCAAGAGAGGGCAGTGTTTGTTCTATTCAAGTCATCAACTGATTGGGTGAGGACCACCCACTTCTTGGAGGGCAATCTGCTTTATTCAATGTCTACTGATTTAAATATTAATCACATCGACAAAATTCCTGACAGAAACACCAAGAATAATGGTTTGTCTTGTATCTGGACACTGGCCTAGCCAAGCTAGCACATAATGGTAACCATCACACTGGACCGTCAGTTTTCCTGGACAATCTTCTAAGTCTCCCAAACCCGACCTTGGTGCCATTCTTCAGAAGGGCTATATAGTATATCTTCTTTGCATCATATTTTCTATAACATTTTCTTTTCACATTTCATGAGCCTGAAACTTTAAATGCATCTTTTATCTACATGTAAATAGCATGTAATAGTGGGTTTGCATATGCTCTTTTTGATAACCATCTATAACTGTGCAATTGATACCATCTTAGAATCAAGAAAATACAGTCATGTTGGTTAATATCCATTATTCCCTTCACTGAGTCAGGCCTCACACTCACTTCCTCACCTGTCACACCATCAGATTGCAGAAAGCTGATCATCAGATCTGAGACAGGAGGACGGGAGACCCAGTACATGGTGACCAGTCTTCAGTCTTGCGTCTATAGACTCCAAAGCCCATGGTCTCAAGATCTGGACACCACCACCTAAAAACTGTGCAATATCTCCTACAGAGAAAGCTGACAAGTTGTAGCCCCAGAGGGACCAGGAACAGAAGACAAAGTTGCTGCCATTTCTTCCATGGAAAGAAAAACTCAGCACAAGAGGCTTCAAGTGAGAGATATTAGTATCGCTTTTTAAGGAGGAACCAAGAGACTCTGTCCCAGTCTCCAATTGCACAACCAACCACGTCCCTGGGAGTACCTCATTTTATTTCCCAGGGCCTCAGTTTCTTCATCTGAAAACTGAAAATTTTGGCCTCAATGATCTCTATAGGAACTTCTTTTCCCACAGAATTTAGGTTACAACACATGTAGAGTAGTCTTGGGCTGGAGAGCAGCCATGGACACTGAGAAATGGATGAGGCAGGCTGTGTTCCAACATAACTTTACAGGAACAACTGGAGGGTCTCATTGGCTCACTGGCCATGACTTATTCACCCCTAGACAAGACCTTAGTCTATTTGAGGAAATACCAGGATGCAGAGGGAAGGGCAAGAAGGGCATGTCTGTGAATGTGTAAGGATGTAGGGGCAGAGCGGACAAATGTGCTTAAAGCAGGAAGCTTGGATAGATAAGACTGTGAGGACTCATGTCCTCAATGGCAGGCATGGACCAGTTAGAACTCATGCGAGATCTGATGCAGTGAGCTTTGCTGTAGCTCTGATTGAACCTGCTGACACCCAAGATCTAACTAAAAACTTAACTTCTTCAAGATTCTCCCTCCATCCACCACCACCGGGCATGGGGCTGATGCTCCCTCTTCCTCCAGGCCAGGCAAGCATGTGTTGCTATTGCTGAAGAGGACCCTGCCCATCTCAGGAGAGCCTCTCCAGGGCCTCCACTGTCAGTGTTTTCATCACGGGTGCTGTTCTTGCTCAGCTTCTTCAAGTGAGACAGAAAATGTTCAACATCAGGATGAAAGGCCTGGAGGGACCAGTTGGTACCTTCTGTGTCTGTCCCTGAGTTCCTTTCCTCACCCCAAGTAAAGTCTTCACAAGAAGCTTGCCTTTCTGCTTTTTGATGGATGATGTGTGTATCAGTTGGGACTAATGTAAAATCCAGCCACAGATTTCTGACTAAAACTGTCTTAAACCAAACGCTGGGTCTAAATACTCGGGGAATTCAAAGAAGGATGTTGGTCTCAGACTCAAAACAGTATAAATGAACAAACAATACTGAAGATCAGTGTGTTGATCTATCTCTCTATTTAGGCATTCATTATCTATTATCTATCCATCTCTTCTCCCAGAGATGTGCACTGTCTGCCTCCTCCCCACTCACGCCCCTTACCTAGTTTTACTGCTTTCCATTGCTCTCAACATCTTATGACCTGTTGGTATGAGATTTCTAAGGCTGCTGTAACAAAATCCCACAGACTGGGCGGCCTAAAGAACAGAAATTTATTTCTCACAGGTCTGCAGGTTCAAACTTCACAATTCAGGTGTTGCAGGGCTTGTTTCTCCTGAGGCCTCTCTCCTTGACTTGCAGACGGGCCCTGCTCAAAGTCATGTCATGGTTGCGAACAAACCAGTCCTCAAGGTCACTCGCAGATCTTTTCTATTGTGTCTTGAAATCTGACCCTTTCTTTATATCTCCCTGTCCTAAATGTGGGCCTGCCCTGGACAGCCGCTAAGTGACCAGGTTCCTGCTGCTTGCTGCTAGGGAACACAGATACTGACTGTATTTCCTGATGTCAGGATTTCCCGAATTCTCCAAGTCTGAGAATTGGCAGCATATTTATTTAGACGTTCTCTCTACAAACACTAGTGTCATATGTGAGTATCATCAACTTCTTTCTGCAATGTCGTGAAGCTCAGAGCACGCCCCAGGGAGAAGGTGCAGTAGGTGTGTAAGAAATGGCACCATAAACATTATCACCCCAACTGGAGTGCTCTGATTTCCCTCCAGACACACCCTAAGCCATGTAATGATTCATTTTCCCCTTCAAGGGTGCCAATGATTGTCACTTCTGTGAGATGTTATCCGTGTGCACATGCCCAGAGTGGGTGGAGAAGCACATAGTGGGATTTGCATTCCTGAGCCGCCTCCACATGCCTCTGGGTATTGTCTCTGCCTTCTCTGGGCTGGGAGCCTCTGCAGTGCACCTTGAAACTGTGGAGGGGAGCTTTTGACTTCTCTCATCTGCCCTTCCTCTAAAGCTTGGGCTGCATGGGGAGAAGAGGAAGATCTATTTCCTTTTATGATACCAACGAGGGCATTCCTAGCTCCCTCCAGGGCCCCCCAAATCGGAATGAATGCAATGAGTGCTTCTTGGAGAAGGCCAAACTTGCCCAGAACATAGATTTATGCTAAAACAAACAAACATGTCAGAGGTTCTACTGAGGCTATACGGGTGAGATGAATGAGGAGCAGGAGAAAGGAGACATGCTCTTGGTGTCATGTGTCACAGAAGAGGGACGTTGTACTTTCTGAAGCTGGAGGGCCCTGCCTGGAAAATGAGTCTTCCCACCACACTGACACTTCGCTTTCTGGAACCAGACAGCAGGCTTAAATAGATAGAAAGAGACAAAAGCAATCTGAACAAAACAGTTGGCTCAAATGACAATTAGGTCAGAAAATATGCCCTCAGTCCCTGGTTTATCCAGCCTCGATAAAGTTTGGTGCACCATTGACTAGTTTTATTTCTTAACTGAATTTTTAACCATTTTTGTCCATTTATCAGAATTTTGAGGTGTTTTGCTGTTTTCTTTCCCCTTTGCTCTTTGGTGTCTCATTCGTTATCAGTCAGTCCTTCCTGTCCTAGCTGCAGTAACTGCAAATTTTTAAAAAGATACAAACCCAATATCCAATAAGAGAAAATGCAGCAGAGAAATCTCCATTGGTGACAACATGATGTTCATAGCACGATGTCACGTTTATTTAAACGTGATAAATAGATACAGAACAGGGGCCAAAGACTATACGCAAAACTGCAGTTTTCTCAGAAGAACTGGGTTGCAGATGATTCTGAGAATTCTATTTTAATCTATATATTTGGACTTCTTCTCTATGCTAAGCATAAATTTCTTTTGTAATAAGGAAAATAGAAGCAATAGAGCAGCAAATAGAAAAATAAAAGGAAGGGTCTGAAAAATATTGAGAATACATTAAATTTCTCAAATCCATTTTGATCACCTATGCCTGTTCTGGCAGTATTTTCATAGATTTCCAAATTTTGAAAACTGGATTAAAAAAATTTCAGATAGTCAATTCATAAGAGCTTTTCTAACTAAACTGTACATATAATTTATCATTTTCCATGTTTCCCAAATCTCGTGTGGCTAGACATGAAGGTGTCTCAAACAAGTGGAGGGAGAAACGGACGGAAGATGAAGCAGACACAGGAAGCCACCAGGCAGGGGGGTCCTTCTGGCTGGGAGCCTCCTGCGGGGGAGAGCACACAGGAGGGAGACGGGAGCCTGGGCCTCCCTGGGGAGCGAGAGGCATCCAGCGCTGTGTGGATACAAGTCTGAGGGCAGCCGGAGCAGAGGGTGGTCAACAGCGGAGACGGCTCCACCCTGAACTGCGATGTCTGTGTGCTGCTGGGCTAGTCATTTGATGGCCAGACCTTTGATGACTCTCTGATCCAGCGGCTCTGCTCTAACACCTGCTGTTCATATTGACAAAGGCCCATATTGCCCTCTCTGCTCCCCATCTGCTTGACAGTCACCAGCAGTAACAGGAACCTCTCAACATCATCTGCTCTCTGGAATAGCCTGGAACACAAAACCTTTCTCCAAAACCAGATCTGTGCATGTCTTAAGACACTGGGTATCTTCTTCAGGGTACTTCCCTTGCACCATACTTCTCAGCATGATCAAGTTCATTCCCGTGTTAAATTCTCAACTCCTGTTTCAGGCGAATTCATGACCTCTCTGTGCAGGTTTCCGTGGTGTGGATGTGTGCACTGTGTTTGTCCTGGTCCCGAAGATAGGAGAATGGGATCAGACTCAGAGCGAACACAAGACAAACGTCTCCTCAGTCTTTATTGGAAATGGCAGCAAGTTTGAAGTCAAAAGACAATAGAACATGTTGACTTGATGCAGTAAGAAAAGAAAAAGGAAAAGGAAAGTATTTTCTTCCAAATTACTATGTATGAACACATCAAAAATCTACAATAATTTCCCATAATGTCAGTAGAATTTTCTAGAAATACTTCTCCCAGAAAGAAGCCTAGGGAAAGGATACTTGAGGGGAGGGTCACCCTCGACTCCAGGCTAAGCAGTGAGTTGTTGGAGTGGGGCCAAGACCCAGCAGACAAATGGGCTCCCAGGCATGTTCTGGTTCAAGGCAATGCTGAGCTCTGCCTGTAACTCTGGGGCTTAGATGCGAGTTTTTAAACCAGCCAGTCTGTTTCCAGATTTTCCACTCATGCAAGTGATTTTGGGGCTAAGGAAGAATGAAGAAAAGCTGAAGACAAAATTCCTCCAATGAATGAGGACACTGGGTGATCATGCATCAGCCAGAATCCACGCAGAAAAGGGAAAACTGGAACAAAGTTTTCCCAAATTGGCCTGCAGTCCTCTCAACAGATGCAGAGAGAAAATGCCAGAAGGATGCTGATTGGGAAGGAATAGTGGAACTCCACATGCCAAGCTCGGGAATGTTCCATGAGAGAGAGGAAGGCAGAGCGAATAGAGAGGAGATTAAACCTGGTGTTACAAGGCCCCCAGGCAGAGCGAGGACTGCACAGTGGAAGATAAAGTCGTCGATGTGGGAAATTCAGTCCAAGGTCATCCAGTTCGTTTGCTCATACACATGGGTGTTGCAGATGTGTTTTTAGAGCTTACTTTACACCAAGCACTATCCTAAGTGCTTAGGATGTATCATTTGATATGATCGTGTGATGATGATGAAAATCACAAAATGACAATAAGAGCATTTATGGAGATTTACCATGTGCTAGGCTCTAAGCACTTTGCATGGCTTTATCATTTTATACTCACAACAACCCAATGAAGATGAAGAAATTGAGGGGCAGGAAGGTACCTTCCCAGATGCGCACAAAGGCCCAGGTAGATGGGTCCCTGCCCTCCGGAGCTCTTCTTCAGCGAGTGAGGACAGAATAGAAACAAGAAGCAGGCCGGGCTAATGGCCTTTCTGGCAGTTTGCTGGCATTTTCTTCTAGTTCTGATTCCTGATTTTTTCTTTCTTTCTTTCTCTAATATTTTTTTAAAGATTGGCACCTGAGTTAATAACTGTTGCCAATCTTCTTCTTCATTTTTTTATTTCCCTGCTCTTGTTCTTCTCCCCAAATCCCCCCAGTATATAGTTGTATATTTTAGTTGTGGGTCCCTCTAGTTATGGCAGGTGTGCTGCCACCTCAACATGGCCTAATGAGCAGTGCCATGTCCGCGCCCAGGATGCGAACCCTGGGCCGCCGAAGCAAAGCGTTTGAACTTAACCACTGGGCCACGGGGGCAGCCCCATCTTTCTTAATTACAAAGACTAAATCGTCTTCTTCCTCCCTTCTATTGTGTCGATTTTGTTCATTATTCTATTGAGACATCCTTCCAGTGACAAACATTACATCTTTTAAACATATACTTAAATGAGTAATTCCCTATGAATATTGAGTTGGTCATTATCCATGATTCCCATCTTCTCTTCATTCTTGATCAGTTCCCACGTCATGTTGAATTTCTTGGGAATTTTGATTCCTAACGGTAATTTATTTACTGTGTTTAAAAATCTTGTCTTAAAACAGCCTTAAGATGTACAGTCTTATCAATCATTCATGGAAAATTAATTAAAACAGACTAGAAATCAGTTGTCCTGAGTCTTTTTTATTCAACTCTGTTTCTTTACTCTTATGTCTTCTCACTTGGATCCCTTTATCTCTTATTGGAGTGTGTTCTTGAGCAATAATTTTCCAAAGGGATTCAAGTATAGCAATTTCCTGAGTCTGGAATATCCAAAAACAAGCCAGTTGTCCCTATAAATGGTATTATATATTACTTCATCATAGAATTCTACATTCAAGTTATTTTCCCTCAGAAATGTGAAAATTCAATCTAATGTCCAATGTAGCAAGTGAGAAATCCCATACATGTCTGATTATTGCCCTTCATTAGCCACTTATTCAGATTTTTTTTTTTAAGATTGTCACCTGAGCTAACATCTGTTGATAATCTTCTTCTTCTTTTTATTTTTTTCTTCTCCCCATAGTCCCCCAGTACATAGTTGCATATTCTAGCTATGACTGCCTCTGGTTGTGCTATTTGGGACACTGCCTTAGCATGGCCTGAGGAGCAGTGCCATGTCCGCACCCAGGACGTGAACTGGTGAAACCCTGGGTGGCAGAAGTGGAGCTTATGAACTTAACCACTCAGCCACAGGGCCGGCCCCTTATTCAGATGCTTTTGCCAGCATCTCTTGATGTCTTAGATGCCCTATAACACACAAGCACACATTTTCCCTGGTAAATATTTAGGCAGATGAGAAACAGAGAAGGCTATCATGTTCCTATCAGACATCCATCATGACATATGGAAAACAAACGTGGACACCATGAAAATAGATGCATGCTGAGGGAGGGGCAGCTAGATCAGAAGAAGATCAAAGTGACTCTGAGGGTGACAGGAGGATCTTAGGCCACCTCACCCTCACCTGGTCACACATTCAGGGCAACACCTTCTTTCCTCCAATCCTTCTCCTTTAAATACAGGGAACTCTGGGCTCCGCAATCACTCAGGCTCCTGCTCTCCCATCAGACCCCGACCTCAGTCAGGTGACTGACGGCCATGAGGACCCTCGCCCTCCTTGCTACTCTTCTCCTCTTGGTCTTCCAGGCCCAGGCTAAGCCCCTGGGAGAGAGAGATGACCAGGTTCCAGCCCGGGACGAACCTGGGGCCAAGGTTCCGGACACGATCACCTCCTTTGAGGGGGATGAGGGTGCCACTCAATAGGCTTCAGGTGAGAGTCCAGCCAGCATGCTGTTGGGATCTGCAGGCCCATTAGAAGGACTTGTCGGGACACAGAAGGCAGGCTCAAATTGGGTGTGTGGATGAAGTGGGGTGAGGAGTAGGTAACTTTGAATTTGAGAGGTGGATTGCCAGGGGAGGAGGAAATAACACGTTCATGACAGAGTAAGATCAGAGAAAAATTACGATCCTGCATGACCAATATATAGTCAGTAAGATTTCTTACAATTTATGACAAACAGGTGAATTTTTTCCACCCTGACATGACTAGTATTGTTTACTGTAAGTGGACACGTTGCCTCTTACCATATCTCCATGAGGTTGTCTCCATAACTTTTCTCTCCTTACTTGGCTGTGCCTGACTCTCCTCTTCCTTCCACAGGCCATAAGAAACAAAAGCTGTGTGTCTGCTTGGGCCTACTTTGCGTCTGTACCTGAGCATCAGTCTGGGACTTGCAAGAGTACCTTCTCTGGCGCCCTCTGCAGGCTTTGTTGTCATCCTGAGCTTTGTGGATTAAAACCCAAAGCAGTACAGGATTCCATTTGAAGACCTGAAAAGGGTTTTCTTTTGGTACTTTGTACCTTTTTCTTATTTCTCTCTCCAAAATAAACTTCAAGCATTGAACTCAGTGTGTTTGGCATTTTTTCCTCTCTTTTTTTTTTTTTTTGACTTTAAATATGGCTTTTTGTGTGGTTAATTTGTATAGAGATGTTTGTCTAGAACGGTATCATTACATTAACTGACCTTTGCACCCTAGTGCTGCACAACTGGAGAATTATACAGCGCCAATAAAAGCAGAAAAAATAAAAATGACTGTTAATCACAACAATTTTAATGTCCAAAATTCAACACATTAATAATGATGCTCAAAGGAAAGAACTGACTGTCAAGTACAACAGAAGATGTTTTTGACAAAAAAGAAAAGTGAATCCAATGGGCTATGTTTACTTCTCGCTTAAATTCAAGAAGTGCAAGGGCATTAATATATAGAATATTTTTCTTATTTTAAACAGATGTGTAAGTACAGATGTATATTTTTTTCTAACTGTATCAATGAGACAGAGTGAACTAAATCTTCAGTGAGCCACAAACAAGGAAAGTCTAAGAACTTACCAAAGACTGAAAATACTTACTGACATCAGTGGTCTCAATTAATGACTAGATAAAATGGAGCCTAAAAGCTGGTCAATAGAAGTGGTCATGACCAATGATCAATGAAATAGATGGGCCCCCTAGGGACCACAAAGAGTACATTAGTCTGATGTCCAACAAAAGAGGTGGTCCCAATTCTCCATATCTTCAAAAACATTGAGTCTACTAATTATAATGAAATCCTACTAATTTTAATGATATTGTAGCAAGAAATGCTATATTTCTAAAAATGTTAGTGAACCATTTGATACTAGTGAATATTGGATCATAATGACGACACAATTATTCCTACACTTCCCGTCCTGCAAAAACTTAAAGAACACCTTATTTGTCAGAAAGGCAGGGCGCTAAACTCTACATTTCTATCAAAGGCAGAGATTTAAGAGTACTGTGACATGATAAAAGAAATCATTTTTATTAGCAGAAAAAAGTATAGCCTGATAAAAACTAGTATCTCAGGTTTGAGTCAACTTGGAAACTCACCAAGCACCTTTTCCGGATGGAGAGTCAAAGTTTGACAATAAGAAGTGAAACTGCATTAACCCCCTCCTGAGTCTGGGAAGATTAGAAAAATCCTGGGAAGTAGGAATATCAGAACAAAAGAGAAGCAGAGTTAAATCAATGAGATTGGCACTTTTCTAATGGTTCTGGTGGAAGGGATGAACAAGTTTGTGATCCTTGTTCTTGAGTATGTTTGTCTGTTCTTGAGGAGATTCGATGTGTTGGAAAAGAAGCAAGAATGCTAAATGTATTAATTCATTGTAGAATGGTTCAGATCATTTAAATTATCACATTGGTATCAACATTTCATACTCAAGAACTGATTTTCATGAGCATTGATCGATTGTGCATTAAACTTAGTGCAAACAGTGCTAAGATGTTTTTCTGTGCGCAAAAGTCCTTTCAATATCAAAGAATTAACCAACCCAACCCAGTAGGCTGGTCCTGCTGCCTCTCCCCTGAGCTCTGTGGTAAGAGCTCCCCTCCCACCAGTAGACAGGAGGAACTGGGTTCTTTCCTTGTGTCTCCTGAGCATGGATCCCCTCTGTTCTATCAGGGCCTAGACCTAGGGGTTACGTCAGGTCACCTCCTATGAATCTGGTAGGCCAAGACAAAGCAGAACAAAGCTTATGGCCATTAAGACACACGTCCCTCCCTGCTACTGACAATATTGGGCTAACTCTTTGTAATTTGGTCTCCAGCAGATGAGGAGAGTATACTCATGCATCACCTAGAGATGTGAAAATGATGATACTGTAATGCTTTAAGTAAAATGAAGCCAGATTCAGGACCAAGTAAAGTACAAATCAGCTCAAGCGGGACAAATATCAAAGGAGGAACCGTTGCATCATAGCACAGTTCACAGGAGTGCACTGGGAACCTCTATTGACATACTGACCATCTCTACTTCCCACTTGAAGGCATCCTCAGAATGCTGTCCATTGTGAGGAGTCCTCAGATCAGACAGACATCAAAGCATTGCCTCGAAACAGCAAGGGGATTTCACATGGCTTATCCACTCAGCTCTGACTCTGAACCGGGGAATCACAGAATGTGTGCTGACAGTGTCTCCAAGTGATTGATATTCGATTCTCCCATCTCCTAGTAGAGAAATATGAAGAAAATGATGGATCCCCCTGACCCGAGAGTCACACGGGCTGCCTCAGTGCTTTCAGAGTCCCGCATCTCCAGGCCCTTGCAGCCATGAAGACCACTGCTGTCCTCACGGCTGTCCTACTCTTCGTTCCCCAGGATAAAGGTGCAACCCAGAGGGAGTGGGCAGAGGACCAAGGTGTCACTGTCTCTTCTGTGGAGGATAAAATCTCAGCTCAAGAGGCTTCTGGTGATAGATATCAGCATCAGTTTTGTAAGGAGAAACCAGGAGACTCTTCTGGTCTCAAGATTGGTACAACCCCTGTGAGTTCCCTGTTTACTTTCAAGGGCCTCAGTTTCTTCATCTGACCCAAGCAGTTGGCCTGTATGATCTCTAAAGGGTCTTGTTTTTCCTTGGGCTTTGACATCACGACACGTGGAAAAGTCTCTGGACATGTGGAAAATACTGGAGAGCACCCAAGGACAACACGAAATGGATGAGCCTGGCTGTGCTCCAATCAAACTTTACAGAAACAGTCAGGGGGATGGCTTAGCTCAAGGGCCATAGTTTATTGACCTCTAGACTACACCTTAATCTATTTCAGGAGATATCTGGATACAGAGCAAAAGACAAAAGTTGCACATATGTGAAAATGTATGGATACAGTGGCTGGGAGGACAAGAGTGGTTACAGACCTGAGCACAGATAGACAAGGCTATGAGGGCTCAGGTCCTCGCTGGCAGGCATTGTCATGTCAGAACTCATGTTGTCTGATGGAATGAGCATTGCTGCAACTCTAAGATGACCTGTTCACATGTCTACTCTAACTCAAAATTTCACTTCTCAAATATGCTCCCCTCATCCACCTCCCCAGGCACCTGGCTGATACTGTCTCTTCCTCCAGGCCAGATAAGCATGTCCTGCTATTGCAGAAGGGGACCTGTCAGTCTTAGGAGCTCCACTCCATGTCCTGTGCATTCAGCGGCATTCATCACAGGTGTTGCTGTCAGTTGACTTCATTGTAGACACACAGAAATATACGATCCAGATTGAAGTACTGGAGAGAACAATCAGTGTCTTCTGGATCTGTCCCTGAGCTTTGTTGTTATGCCAAGCAAGGTCTTCACAACAAACTCCTGTTTCTGGTTTTTTGATATTTGATACGTCAGTTAGGACTAATGTAAACGCTAGCGACAGATTTCTGACTAAAACTCTCTGAAATAAAATACTGGCTCCAAATACTTGGGGAATTCTAAGAGTGATGTTGGCCTCAGACACAGAGAGGTATGACTGCACATGATACTGAAGGTCGATCTGTTCCTCTATCTCTCTATCTGTCTATTAATGATCTATTATCTATCTGTATATCTATCCAGCTACTAACCATCTTAGGCTCTGCTTTCATTAAACTTTACTATATTCTCAGGCAGACAATTCTTTTGCATTAAAAATTATAATCACTGTTAGTCACAAGTTCATATGATCCTGACACCCTCCTGCTCATGGAAACCCCACTGTCTTCATCCTCACAGTGTGGGCGTGCTCCCCTTGGGAGTGCCCAATCACGCACCTTTCTTTGAATCCCTGGAGTTACATCAGTCCCAGTGGAATCCTCTCATTAACAAGTATCTGAAGGAGTCCCCAAAGATACAATAAGCAGACGAAAAACTATGCCACTTATGCAATGACCCGTTCTGAATTGCCATCTGGTATATAAAGGAAGAATTCAAGTGAGTAAGTTATGGTCAAAAATTAAAAGGAGCTGGACTCAGTACATGATCACTACATGCCCCAAACCCTCAAATAAACACTGCCACTTTCATCCTCTTCAGATTTGCTAAAGTTGCAGATATTTCTGTAAAACCTCACCTCATCTCAAACAACACCTTCTGCCTCCAGTTTCCCTTCTGAGTCAAACTTCCTTTTCCCAAGGCAAGTGCTCTGTTTACAGTTACTTTTTTTCCTCACATGGGGTCCTGCCTATGGGACATTGGGCATCCAAAGGCCTCTTTGACTTTTGCACTGCTCTGTCTCCTACAGTCCAATATCTATAATTTCTTTAAAAACTTGGTGGGTTTCCTGTGTATAGGTTATAAGCCACTCTATTAGACAAAAGTCACTTAACACTTCTTTCAGACACAGGTCTTTCACTCCTGAGTGAACGTTAGGGTGCTGGGAAGCCATTAAGATTCATAGAAGTCTTATTTCTATATGTAAAGCATCTTTGTCACCCATCCTTTAATTTTTTCAAGGTTGCCACAAACATTCTTACAGCCACAGCTATGAGGTCTACCCAGAAATCATATTTAATAGGAATAATTTCATTTTGATTTTTGCCCTGTGGTACCACCATTTTGTGAAATTGTGCCTCAAATGACTGACAACAAGAAACAGTTTTATTTTCAAGCTTCTCCTAACAATCTCCATGAGCTCCTCTCAGCTTCCACCACCAGGTTCCTTGATGGGACTTTGGCTCATTGTTCAGTCCCAACAGCCTTACCACAGCTTTAAGGTTTTTGGCTATGGCCACATACTACTTCCAGAGACCAAACAAATTGCCCCAGAAATTATCAGCTTGATACAGCAACCATTTCATTGTATCTTACAATGTTGTCGGTCAGGAATTGGGCAGGCTTTGGCTGGGAGATTCTTCTGCATGTCTACTGGGGTTATTTGGTGGCCAGGCTGGAGGGGCAAAGATGGTATCATTTGCATGCCTGGCCCCATGGTGGGCTGTTTGAACCACAGGCTCAGCTGGGCCCCCGTCCTCCAGCAGTATACAGACCTCTCAACTGGTCTCCAAAGGCCTGCAGAATTCTGCCATGGTGACTCTGAAACTAGCAGAAGTTCCTGGTCCTCTTATTCATCAGTTTTGACAGTGGTGGGAGGTAAGGAAAACCCTGGTGTGTGGGGGTGTTTGGGGCTGACTGGGCTGTATGAGAAAGGAGGTATTTCAGCTTGCTGTGTTGTGCACAGACGTAAAGATAAAACCTGGTCTGGTCCCGAGAAGAAGAGAAAGCATCTTTACTGATCACAGAAATGAATGCGTGTTCATGTCTTTGAGTGGCCCAGGGAGTGAGAGAGATGGAAAGCCAATTTGGAAACAAGATTATAAGAAACGAATTTGAAAGAAGAAGACAGGGTAATAGTGCAGAACGTCACTTCCCACATTGGGTTAAAAGTTTCAGTGACCTGTATGACTCATAGATTCTCCCAAATGCTATGAAAAGTAGCATACTTTTGTCCCATGGATAAGAGTCCAAAAAATATTTTGATTTAACCCACAACAGACTCCAATGATATTCCCATTGTACTTTGGAGAAGCATCCTAGAGTCATCAGTAGCTACATAAAAGTTGAGAATTCTTCTACCTTGAGGGGAGATAAAGGGGATGTCCCTACTGAACCACGTCTTCTCCATCAGCACTGCCTTTGGGATCTACTACCTCAGCCAGGTCATCACCTCTCATTCTCATAGCAAACTTGCAGTATCTCCGTCCAGCACTCTAAGGGGTCATGAAAACCCATACTGTGCACAACTCAGAAAAATCTTCCCAAAACATCATATTGATCACAAAGAGCCCATGTTGAAAGAAATGCTTACTGGCTACTATCACCCAACTCTCCTGCACTCCTATTTTAAGGTACCTGTAGTGTAGCTCTGAACTCCTTATAGAGTGTGGGAAAATGAAGGAAAGAATATACACTTGGCTAGCTTCAGGAGTCGTGCACTCATGTGACAGCTCGATTTCTGCTTATCATCCCCCATCCTTAGGGCCTTCGCATCAAAAAAGAAGGCTTATCTACAAGGTCTCCAAGAAGCTTCCCGGCCTCATAGCCAGACAAGTTCATGGCCATTCTTCATTCTCACTAGCTTCTTTCCCAGTCATCACCATCTCCATGCTGCCTGATTGAATGTTGTTGGCATTTTCCTTCTTCGCTCCATTCCATATGTGTGGAAACTGTTCTCTTGCTTCTCTCCTTGTTCAAACCCTCTTTCTCCTTTGAGGAGGACTTGAAGCCTTTACTGTATCATAGTGTAATTTTCCTAAGTATTGCACTAACTTGAAACACTTCTTCTATTGTGACCTTCTATCAATACAGAATAATACCACAAACTTCTTGAGGTATTTATAAACTGGAGACCTGGGTTTCCAATCCAGCCCCAATAAGTGCTTGTCATTTACCTTTGGACATACCATTAAAATCCTATGGGGCTCATCGTATGCTAAATGAGAATGTGATTGCATTCTTTACACATGTTGTGGGATGAAGAGAGGCTGTAGTGACTTCATAGAAGGACTATTCATTGAGAAACTACTGTGTGCTAAGTAGTTTTCTCTGGATACAGAGAAGTATTTACTATACTAATCTTAGCTAATATTTATTGATTACTAAGTACTCTTCATTCACTATGATAATTAATCCTCTCAATAACGATATTAAGAAAATATTATCCACTTTTTTTTGTTTGCAGATGGGAAAATGAACCTTAGAAAAATTTTGGATCTTACTAAACATCACAACAGGTTAAGCAACAAAATGATGCCAAATCCCCAATACTTAACTACTACCCTCTACACTCTCTTATCTTTCTGAATTCTAGAGTGTTAACTAATGTGAGTTGTTGGGAGTTATCTGAGTTTTAAGCTCATGAACTGAAGGCTGGTCATTATCAGGCATTTGACATCTGATGATCTCAAACAGAGTTATGGCCTCTCCCTAATACATGCCTTTGTAAATCCGCTCATTGAAAGGTTAATGTGAAGCCCCTGGGACCTGATCGAAGTTTTCACCTTTTGAATAGTTGAGGAAAACATATTACCAGACAAGACTGGCAAAAATTCCTATTTACAATTACTGTCAAGTAAAGAGATTTCATTGATTTCAGGATGTGGTGGCCGGGAGTATCGTTGACCTGTCCACAGACTGGGCTGTTTGACAATATAATGACCAGCAGAATCAACCCATCAAAGGCTCAAGATGCATGGTACTGGAAGTAGAAACAAGTCCTCATCATCAAGACAGTGATCCCTATTGGGGTTTAGTGCCTCCTGTCGG
Organism: Equus przewalskii; assembly: GCF_037783145.1. Lineage (NCBI taxonomy): Eukaryota > Metazoa > Chordata > Mammalia > Perissodactyla > Equidae > Equus > Equus przewalskii. Next base: position 32,508,212 of record NC_091858.1, read on the forward strand.
GTAGCAGGATGCTGAGTGTCTCTGAGAAATGAAGAGAAATAGCCCTATGGATGCACAAGTCAATTGGTGAAAGATCAGAGTTAATGGGCCTTTGGAAATGGATGTCTGTTTCCATAACAACACTTGTGGTTATGCTTATGATTTGGGGAATGCAGCACAGAGGGACCTAAGAGAAGGAGGAATAAACAGAGCTCCCTTGCTGCCTAAAGTCCTTTTGCTCTTCCTGTGATCTAGCACTCCACTCATGGCCTTGTGTCCTATCTACTTGCTGGATGTCCATATGTACCGTTCCTAATTCAAAATTATAAGGCTCCTGATAGCCCCACTGGGAATGTACAGCTCCCCTGAGAGGGGGCAGCAGGTCAGACAGACACTCTGTCTCATATCACAAGATGTGAGGATTTATTTTCTTGCCAAAAAAGCACTAACACCTGGAACACCAAGTTTTACAAACGCAAGTGTGAAGGAGGCAAAACTCAGAAATCATGAAAGAATTTTTTAAATGACAAAGTCCAACGTTTCTGCCTGGCAAAAAAACCCCAAAAAACAAAGGCCAGAAGGACAAATCCTGGAAACAATTTCCAGTTGGGAACAAAATCTCCTCTCCTGAATTTACAAAGAGTTCCTACAAAGCAATAGGAATAAATGAGCCAAAAATTCCACTTCCAAAAACAGGCAACAAAGAAAGGACATTTCAGGAAAAGATGTACAAATACTTCTCAGACCAGGTAACATGTGGATTCTGATTCGTGAGAGAAATGGGTACCAAGATGACACTGGGATCCCATTTCTTACCTCTCAGATTGGGAAAGAACAGAAAGCCTCAGTCACAGATCAGCCTGCTTTCAGCCACAAACACCAGGAAACCCAAAACTGTGGCTTTAGAAAGAATATCGTGTGTTTTTTTCAAGGCACAACAACTGAAAGTGTGGAGTCCAGGACGGTGTGAGGTGGCCCAACTATGGCCTTATGGTCCCAGCATCGTGTGTGCACCTGCTCCAGCGTCCACGTGGAGTAACCATCTTCATTTTGGTCAAAACGCAGCTGCTGCAGGTCCGAGTGCTTCTGTCATCCCAGCAGTGAGAGGCAGGAGAAGATGAAAGTTAGCATAATAAAGGGTGTGAGGCAATATCAAAGGTTTATTTTACTACTGGAAAAGGGTTCCCTTGTAGCGATGATGTTTCATTGGTCAGAAATCTCTTTAGGGGCAACTCTGATCTGCGAGAGAGTCTGGGACATTAGGTATTTAGAGCAAGCACATCACTGGCCATATCTACACAGGAAGAAAGGAGGATGAAAACTGGCTCATCCCAGGGCTTCTAGAACACAATCCATTGTGGGTGGGGAGCATCCAGGCTGGTGTATTTGTGTGAGTGCTGTTGGGGCAGCCTCCATGGAGGACAATGGAGTAACACCTGTAAACGTATAAGACGTGTTCTTCAACCCAGCAATTCTATTTCAGGAAATTTGTCTAAAAGATGCATTCACTTATGAACAAGACGATATATATATAAAGATACTCAATGCACTCCTGCTTGTAGCTGCAAAAGTTTGGAAATCACAAAATTGCAGCAATTTAACAACGTTTTTTCAATAAGAAAATAGTTGAATAATGGTATACAAAAACAGGTGGATAGTATAAAGCTGTTAAAAATAATGATAGAGTTCTGTGTGTGCTGATATAAAAGTGTTCCTGCTAAAGCGTTATTGAGTAAAGCAAACTGCCTAATAATGTGTTAACAGTGGGGGTTTCCTGGAGAAGGCTGAGGGCTGGGGCGGGGAGAGGAGAGACAGTATTTGTCACTCATTGCTCCTCTACCTTTTGAATTTTGTTCCTTGTGCATGGATTCAAAATTTTAATTGAACAATAAAATTAAGGATTCAAGAAGGGGGTCATAAGGTATCATAAGTTTGGATGGCTCTCAAAGTCAAGAGGAATAACTGGTGTGCATTCTATGTGATGTCTTTAGATCATACTGGCTTCTTGAAATGAATCTGTTCTTTGGCTTTAGTCTCACCAACACTTTATGGAGAATCCCACTGAGCTCATTCCCCCTGAGTCTGCCAGTAATTGTCCACTCCACATCCAGGAGCCTACTCACCCCAGAACCAAAGCCTCCTTCTTATGACAGTAACGCCCCTGAGTCCTGTGATCCATTAATCCTCCACTCCATTGGGTTCCACGTCTGGCCCAGGGTCCAGACCTCCAGAGATGAGCAAGCCCCATTCAAAAAGAAGATGCGTTAGTTCCCTGAACTTCTTGAATGAAAACACTACTTCTTGTCCTTTTTGAACATTAAAAAGTCAATATTCAAGCAGATGGGAAACATACAAGACACCAGGCTCCCTTTCATCATTATCAACTTGAAACAAGTGTGGAGAGTAAACATATAGCTTTGTGTTTGCTGAAACCTCCTGGAACAAAGAAGCTTCAGAGAAACTTTAGGGCACAGTGGCCTGGGCCCCATCCCCAGGCAAATGGCCCCCTTCTCTCACTGCGCTGTGTGTCTCTGAGCCTCCTCCTCCCAGACCTATAAATACAAGTGACTCTGGGCTCCCACCCACACAGGCTCCTGCTCTCTCATCCAGACCCTGAACTCCAGGTGACTCACAGACATGAGGACTCTTGTCATCCTCACTGCCCTTCTACTCTTGGCCCTCCAGGCCCAGACTCAGAAACTGGAAAAGGCAGATGACCAAGTTTGTGCCCAGAATCAGCTTGGGGCCGAGGTCCAGGACATGATATCTCCTTTGCAGGGGATAAACACTCTGCTCGAGGGGCTTCAGAAGGTGAGACACTAGCCAGATTGCTTTGGGGGTCGGCAGTCCCAATGTGCCACAAACTAGCCAGAAAATCACTAGAAAATGAAAACATTGGATTGAGAGCCTCTTTAATGGCCCCTTCAGCATAAAAGGGTTTGAATCCACGACATAGGCATGTGAAACGCACCAGCTTCATCAGCAGAGAGTAACCAGGCTCTTACAAGGCCCTTGGTACATAGAAGCTGGGCTCACATTGGATGTGTGGATGAGGTGAGGTTAGGAATAGGTAATTCTGAGTTTGAGAGTTGGATCCTTCAGAAGGACAGGAAATAAGCATATACAAGACAGATGAAGATCAGAGAAAAATTATGATCCTGCATGACCAACACACAGCCAGTAAGATTTCTTGTGAGTTATGACAAAAAATTGAATTCTCGCCACCCTAACATGACTGGCATTTTATATTGTAAGTAGACATGTCACCTTAGTAAATCTTGTTCATTAGTCTATGAATTTAATGATGTTACTCAAAGGTTTGTTCTTATGAATGTTTTGTCTACTTTTTCCTTATTAACTGCTAAAAATAAAGCCTAAAAATCTGCCTAAAAACCTAACATCTACCTTTTATGCTTTGTGTTTTCCTATTTCTCTTTAATCTATCAAACTTTGCTGTTTAGGTTGTATGTCTGGTACTTGGTGATATAAATTTAAAATTGATACCTTTCCTTGGTGAACTGAACGTGCTTTTGGTATAGAATGGCATTCTTCATTTCCAATAATACTTTGCCTTGACTCTACACTGTTCTGAAACAAATGGTATATATGACACTGACCCTCTTTGGATGAGTTTTAGCTCAATACACTGTTTCATTCTTTTATTTTCAACCATTACTCAGCCAATGTTTTAGATGTATCTCTTCAAAAATAATATGTTTTGAACTCGGTATAGAAATCTTCCTCACCTAAATTGAATATGTAATGTACTGTTAATACATGGATATTGGAATTTAAATCTGCTACTTAATTTTGTGTTTTCTATTTTTCCACCTATTTAAAGTTTTCCCTCATTTCATGTCTTTTTGGAATGAATTTTTTACTTTTTTTACTTCTTAGAATTTACATGATCTGATCTATCATTGGACAACTATCAAAGAAATTATAGCATGCACACATAATTTATCTTTATGTTCAAAGTAAAGAGACTTGTCTACATGGTCTCCAAGTAGCTTCCCAGCCTTATAGCCAGTGCAAACTCATTTGTTGTTCTCCATCCTCACGAGCTTCTCTCCCAGTCCTCACCATCTCCACACCGCCCTATTGAGTGTTGTTGGCACTTTCCTTCTTCACTCCATTCTGCAGACTTGGAAACTGATATCTCATCTCTCTCCTTGTTCAAACCCTTTTCCTCCTTCGAGGAGGACTTGAAGCCTTCACTGTCCTATGGTGTCATTTTACCTAAGTAATGCACTAGCTTGGAGCACTTCTTATATTACGACCTTTTGTCAATACAGAACTTACCAAAGCCATAAACTGCTTAGGGCTTTGTAAACAGGAGACCTGGGTTTCCAATCCAGCTCCAATAAGTGCTTGTTTTTTGCCCTTGGATACACCGTAGGAATCCTATGGGTCTCAGTGTTGTCTTACGTAAAATGAGAATATGATTGTATTCTTTCCATGTATTAAGCAATGAAGATAGCCTGGTGTGACTTCACAGAAGTGCTATTCATTGACTAACTACTCTATGCCAGGTAGTGTTCTCAGGACAGAAAGGATTTGCTCAACAAACATTAGCTAATATCAGTTGATTTCTAAGTACTCTTCATCCTCTGTAATAATAAATTCTCACAATAAACCAGATGGGAAAATGAACCTTAGAGAAGTTAAATATCTTACTCAAAGTCACAGCTGATTAAGCAACAAAGTGGTGCCAAATCGTATATACTTAACCACTATCCTGTATATTCTCTTATGTTTCTGAACTCTAGAGTGTCAACTAACGTAAGTTGTTGGGAATAATTCCTGTTCGGAGCCAAGAACCTGACAACTGTTGGCGGTCATCAGACTCCTGCTGTCTGATGGTCTCCCATAAGTTTTATAGCCTCTCCCTAGCATATGCCTTTGTAAATGCCCTCCTTTGGGATTTGAGGAGATACCACTGGGACCTGATGTTTTTTGCATCCGTTGAGTGGCTACAGAAAAGGTTATTATTACACACATCAGCCAGAATTCACACTTATAGCCATTGTTGAGTAAAGAGATTTTGTTATTCTCAAGATACGGTATCTGTGAATACTGTCAACCTGACCACAGTCTGGGCTGTTCCACAATAAAATGATTAGCATGATCCACGTATTGAAGTCCTTACCCTCAAATCAGTGTCCATCTTCAGGCTCAGCACCTCCTGTAGGGCTCAGGATGCTGGATGTCACTGAGGAGGAAGGAGAAATAGCACCAAAAGTGCCCAAGTTCATTGGGTGCAAGATCAGAGATAATAGGTCGTTGGAAATGGACCTGTGTATACGTCGCAATACTTGTGGCTATGTTCATGCTTTGGAGAAGATTGTAGCACAGATGGACTGAAGAGAAGGGGGAATAAACAGAGCCTCTTTGTTGCCTAAAGTCACTTTGATGTTCCTCTGATCTAGCAGCTCCACCCAAGGCCTGGTGTCCTATCTACTTGGTGGATGTCTATACGTACCATTCCTACGTCAACATGGTAAGCATCCTGATAACCACCCTAGCGATGTACAGCTCCCATGAGAGGGGCAGCAGGTCAGATGGGCGCTCTGACTCAGAGCAGAAGACATGAGGAGTTGTCTCACTGCATAGAAGCACTACACGTGGAAGACTGAGCTTTACAGATTTAAGTGGAAAAGGCACAAAACTCAAAAATCATGAAAGAATGTTTTAAATGACACGAAAATTCAAAGTTTATACACAGCAAAAAAAAAAAAAAAGAAAAAGAAAAGCCAAAATGATAAACTCTGGAAAAGATTTCCAATACTTATAACAAAGAGCTAATTTCTTAAATTTACAAACAGCTCCTACAAACAATAGAAATAAATAGGCCAAAAATTCTGTTTCCTAAAACAAGCAATAAAAAAGGACATTTCAGAAAAAATAAATACAAATATGTCTCAGACATGAAAACATGTTGACCCTGATTTTTGAGAGAAATGCAAACCAATGACAATGGGATCCAAATTCTTACTTATTAGATTGGGAAAGACTGAAAATAGTTCTATCAATTACTTTTATCCAAAAACACCAGGAAGCCAACAACTAGTGGCTTGAGAAAGAAAAAAGAGCTTTTTGCCAAGTCACAACAATCTGAAGGTGGGGAGTCCAGGAGGGGTGAAGAGGCTCAGCTGTGGCCTCAAGCTCCCAGCATCTCCTGTGCACCTGGTCCAGCGTCCACATGGAGTACCCATCCTCTACATGGTCAAAATACAGCTGTTGAAGGTCCAAGTGCTTCTGTCATCCAAGCAGAGGGAGAGAGGAGAATATAAAACAATTGCGTAACAACAGAGGCGAAAAAATATGAATGATTTGTTTTATTATTTTAAAAGAGTGCCCTTCCGAGGGATGACATTTTATTGGTCAGACTGTGTTTAGGGGCCACTCTGAGCAGAAAGTGGTTCTGGGACATCACGTATCTTGAGCAAGAGCAACACTGCCTAGATTCTCAGCAGGGAGAAAGGATGATAGACATTGGCTAATCCCAGGGCTCCACTCCATTGTGGGTGGGGAGCATCCGGGCTGGTGTATTTGTGTGAGAGCTGTTGGGACAACCTCCCCAGAGGACAATGGAGTAACATCTGTAAATGTGTAAACATGTTCTTCAACCCAGCAATTCTACTTCTAGAAATTTATCTAAAAGATGTAGTCATCTAAGAAAGATGATTTATATAAAAATATACTCAATGCAGTGTTGTTTGTAACTGCAAAAGTTTAGAAACAACCAAATTGTAGCAAAATAACAACATTTTGTCAATAAGAAAATAGCAGATGGCGTAGAAAACAGGATAGCATAAAGCTATTAAAAACAATGATGGGGACCAGTCCAGTAGCATACTGGTCAATTTCATGCTTTCTGCTTCACCTGTCCAGAGTTCGGAGGTTTGGATCCCAGAGACAGACTGTAAACCGCTCTTCAGGCCATGTTCTGGTAGGGTCACACATCAAAATAGGGGACAATTGGCACAATTGTTAGCTCAGGGCCAATCTTCCTGACCAAAAAAAAAAAAATTTGATAGAGTTCTGTATGCATTGATATAAAAGTGTTCAAGCTAAAGCATTACATGAATAAAGCAAACTACAAAAAGCTGTGTTAATAGTGGGGATTTCCTGGAGAACATCTGAGGACTGGAATAGGGAGAGGACAGATTTCTATTTGTTCTCATTACTCCTCTCTCTTTTGAATTTTGTGCCTTGGGCATGAATTCAAATATTTTAAATTGAAAAAAACATAGATTTTAGGATGGTTGGGGGGTATCACTGCCTTTCATATTTCTCAAGGTGGAGAGGTGTAGCTGACGTGCATTTTAAATGATGTGTTTAGAGCTTACTGGCTTCTTGAAATAAATCTGATTTTTGGCTTTGTCTCACCAACATTTTAACTGGAATCGCACTGAGCTCATGTCCCCTGAGCCTGCTAAGTCATTGTCTTCTCCAATCCAGGAGCCTACTCATCTCAGAACCCCAAAACCTTCCTTCTTAAGGCAGTAATGCCCCTGAATCCTGTATTCCATCAACCTTCTGCTCCACTGGAGTCCAGGTCTGATCCCAGCGTCTAGATCTGCAGAGAAGAGCAGAGCCCATTCAGAAAAGGGGAGGGATTAGTTCCCTGAACTTCTTGAATGAAAACACTGTTTCTTGTTTTTTTGAACATTAAAAGATAAATATTCAAGCAGATGGAAATAGAAAATAGACCAGGCTTCTTATTATCATCATTGCAGATTGAAACAAGTGCAAACACTAAACACACAGCCTCATGCTTGACAAAATCTCCTGAAACAGAGGAGCATCAGAGAGATTGGAGGGCACAGCGACCTGGGCCCCATCCCCAGGCAAATGCCGCCCTTCTCACACTGTGCTGTGTGTCTCTGAGCCTCCTCCTCTCAGACCTATGAATACAGGTGACTCTGGACTCCCCACTCAACTCAGGCTCCTGCACTCCCATCCAGACATTCACTTCAAGGTGACTCACAGCCGTGAGGATGCTCGCCCTCCTCACTGCCCTTCTCTTCTTGGCCCTCCAGGTCCAGGCTAAGCCCTTGGAAGAGAGAGCTGACCAGGTTCCTGCCGAGGACCAGGCTAGGCCCGAGATCTGGGACATACAATCTCCTACGCAGAGTATGAACGCTCTACTCAAGAGACTTAAAGTGAGACATCAGACGGTGTGCTGTGGGGATCTGCAGTCCTAATGTGCCACAAACCAGCTATGACATCACTAGAAAATGAGAACATTGGACTGAGAGGCTTCCTCATCTTATCTGAGTATCTAACCATTTATGTCAGTTTGTCAGAATGTTTAGGTGTTTCACTGTTTTCCTCCTTTTTGCTCTCTGACGTCTCATTAATTAACAATCAGTCATTCCTGTGAGAAGTGTAATAACAGTAAATTTTTTAAAATGGAAAAATAAAAAGAAGGGTCTGACATTTATATAGAATGAGTTAACACAATCATTTTTGTCAGCGCTACCAACTCCTGCAACATTTTCATAGATTTTTCATCTGGAAAAAACATGTTTCAAGTAGTCAACGCATAGCACATTCTCTAAGGAAGCTGTACCTACAATGTATCAATTTCTATGGTCTGTTTTCTAACTCTCATGTGGCTAGACATGGAGGTGTCTCAGACTAGTGGAGGGAGAAATGGACTGAAGATGAAGCAGACACAGAGAGCCAACAGGCAGGGGGTCCTCGTGGCTGGGAGCCTCCTGAGGGGGGAGAGCACCCAGGAGGGTGACGGGAGCCTGGGCTTCCCTGGGGAGTGAGAGGCCACGAGCCATGTGTGGATACAAGTCTGAGGGGAGCAGGAGCAGAGGGTGATGAGCCGCACAGATGCCTCTGTCCTAAAATGAGATGTCTGTGCGCTCCTAGGCTAGGCGTTTGATGACCAGACCTTTGATGGCTCTCTGATCCCGCGGCTCCCCTTCAACCCCACCTATGCGTGTTGACAAAGGCCCATATTGCCTTTCCTGCTCCTCATCTGCTTACGGTCACCAGCAGTAACCGGGACCTCGCAGCATCATCTGCTCTCTGGAATAGCCTGGGACACAAAACCTTCCTCCCAAACCAGATCTATTGATGCCTTAAGATATCAGGAATTTATTTCCCTTCAGGCTCCTTCGCTTGCACCATACTTTTCAGCATGGGCAGGTTCACTCCATGTTAAGTTCTAAACTCATGGCTCAGGGGAATTCACTCCCTCTTTCCGCGGATTTCCACATTACAGATGTGAGCACGGTGTTTGTCCTGGCCCTCAAGTTGGCAGAGGCTGGATCAGACTCAGAATTAAGACAAGAAAAACATCTCTTTAGGTGTTATTGTAAATGGCAGTGAGTTTGAAGTCAAAGGACAATAGTCAATGGTGAGTTGATACAGTAAACAAAACAAGAAAGGCAAAAAGAAAGTTATTTTGTTCTAAATTATTCCATAGAAACACATTAAAAGTATACAATCATTTCCCGGAATGTCAGTAGAATTTTCTAGAAATACTTGTCCCAGAAAGAAATCTAGGAAAAAGATGCTGGGCGGCAAGTCACTCTGTGTTCTAGGCTGAGCCATGAGCGGGTCCAGTGAGCACTTGTCCAAAGCAGACAAATGGGCTCCCAGGCATGTTCTGGTTCATGGTCAATGCTGAGCTCCATCTGTTACACTGGGAACTAGAAAGTGATTTTTGAAAACTCCCATCTCTTTCTAGATTTCCCAAGCAAGCAAGAAACTTCTGGGCTGTGGAAGGATGAAGAGAGGCTGAAAAGAAAATTTTATTCTATAGGGGCCAGCCCTGTGGCTGAGTAGTTAGGTCCATGTTCAGCTTCTGTGGCTCGGTGTTTGGATGGTTCAGATCCTGGACACCTAACTAGCACTGCTCATCAAGCCATGCTGAGGCGGCGTCCCACATAGCTCAACCAGAAGGACCTACTACTAACAGATACAACTATGTACTTCGGGGGCTTTGGGGAGAAGCAGAAAAACCAAGATTGGCAACAGATGTGAGCTCAGGGCCAACCTTTGAAGAAAGCATTCTTCAATAAATAAGGACACTGGGTGATCAAGCACAGGACAGAATCCTCGCAGAAAGCTTGAAACTGAAACCAAACTTTCCCAACTTGCCCAGCCATCCTCTCTACAGATCAAGAGAGAACACGTCACAGAGATGCAGACTGGAAGGGAATAGTGGGACCCCATATGCCAAGCTCAGGGATGTTCCATGAAGGACAGGAAGGCAGGGGGAATAGAGAGGACATTGAACCTGCTGCTGCAGGGCCCCAGGCAGAGGAGGACTGCACAGTGAAAGCTGAAGTCATTGAAGTGGGTACTTCAGTCCAAGGTCATCCAGTTCATTTGCTAATACACCTGGGTGTTGCAGATGTGTTTTTAGCACTCGCTTTACACCGAGTACTATCTTAACTGCAAAGATGTATCATTTGATATGATTGTGCGATGGTGATATAATCATAGAATGGCAATAAGAGCATGCCTGGAGTTTGGACCACGTACCAGGCATTGCTCTAAGCATTTTGCATGGCTTTATCGTTTTATCCTCACAACAACCCAATGAAGACGAAGAAACTAAGGGGCAGAAACCTACTTTCCCAGATGCACACACACAGGACATAAAGGCCTGAGACAAATGGGGTCCCTGCCCTCAAGGCCCCTCCCTCAGCGAGCTGGGAAAGCACAGACAAAGGATGCAGGCCAGGCTAATGACCTTCCAGACATTTTCTATTAATTCTGATTCCTGACTTTTTCTCTCATATTTAGGAAGAATGAGTTGTCTTCTTTCCATCCTTCCTTCCATTGTGTCCGTATGTTGATTATTCTATTGGTATATCCTTCTAGTGGGAAACGTCACATCTTTTAAACCTATACTTAAATGAGTATTTCCCTGTGAATAGTGAGAGTTAGTCACAATCCCTGATCTCCATCTCCTCTTCTTTCTTAGTCACGACAGCTGAAAAACAAACATGGACACCAGAAAATAGAGGCATGAAGGGGTGGAGGCGGGGCAGGCAACTAGATCAAAAGGACATCAAAGTTCCTCTGGGCCAACAAGAGGATCTTTGGCCGCCCCACCTTCACCTAGTCACACTTTCAACACAACACCTTCTTTCCTCCAATCTGTCTCCTATAAATACAGACTGACTCTGGGCTCCCCATTCACTCAGGCTCCTGCTCTCCCATCTGGACCCTGTCCTCCAGGTGACTCACAGCCATGAGGACCCTCGCCCTCCTGGCTGCCCTTCTCCTCTTGGCCTTCCATGCCCAGGCTCAGCCCCTGGGAGAGAACGATGACCAGGTTCCTGCCCAGGACCAGCCTGGAGCCGACATCTAGGGGATGACCATCTCCTTTGAGGGGGATGAGCGCTCCACTCGGGAGGCTGCAGGTGAGAGACGAACCAGTTTGCTGTTAGGATCTGCAGACCAATTAGAGGGACTTGTCAGTACATGGAGGCTGGGCTCAAATTGGGTGTGTGCATGAGGTGGGGTGAGGAGTAAGTAACCCTAGGTTTGAGAGGTGGACTGTTGTGAAAGAATCTACATGACAGAGTAGGATCAGAGAAAAAATTAGGAACCTGCATGACCAACACGTAGTCAGTAAGATTTCTTGTGAGCTATGACGAAAAGGTGAATTCTCTCCACCCTAACATGACTGGTTTGGTCTACTGTAAGAAGACACCTGGCCTCTTTGCATATCCCCTTGAGGCTGGCTCTGCCTCTTTGCCCTCCCTCCTTGCCCCTGTGGCTGACCCTCCTCTTCCTTCCACAGGCTCTAGGTCACATCGTATCTGCCACTGCAGCCGCGCCTGCCATTGGCCCAATGAGCGACATGGGATCTGTGAGAGAGGCGGACTCAAATTCCTTTGCTGTCCTCCTCCTCCTCCTCCTCCTCCTCCTCCTCCTCGTCGCCCCTGAGCTTCGGGGATTGAGACCCAAAGCAGCAAAGGATTCTATTTCAAGACCTGCAAAAGGGTTTACTCTTTCTACCTTCAAATTTTCTTAAATGTTCTCCAAAATAAACTTCCAGCATTGAACGCAGTGTGTTTGTCAATTTCTTCTCTTTTTTTTCTTTTTCGGCTTTTCATAGAGCTTGTTTATAGCTGTGTTTGACTTGTATAGAGAATTCAGTCCAGAATGGTATCGTTAAGTTAACTGGACTTTGCCTCCCAGTGCTGCAAAATTTGAGACTTATACGGCAACAAGAAAAGCAGAAAAAATAAAAATGATTGTTAATTACAACATTGCTAATCTAAAAAATTCCATCCATTCATAACGACCCTCCAATGAGAAATCCGACTATAAAGTGTAAGAGAAGGTGGTGTGGACTCAAAGGAAAAGTGGATCCAATGGGCTTCTTTACTTGTTCCTTACATTTAACAGATGGGAGGGCATTGATATACAGGATATTTTCTTATTTTAAGAGTATATGTTAAGTACACATATGTATGTTTTTCTAACTCTATCAACAAGCCAGAGTGAACTACAGCTTCAGTGAGCCACAACCAAGGAAAGAGGAAGAAGTGTGCCGCAAACATAAAATGTTGATCAGCGGCAGTATCCCTAACTAATGCCCAGAGAGAAGGGGGGGGGTCCAGAAGCTGGTCAGTAGAGGTGGTCATGCCCAGTGACCAGTGAAATAATCGGTCTGCCTTCGAACATCAAAAGGTAAATTAGGCCAATGTCCAATGAAGGAGGTGGTCTCAGCTCTCTCTCTCTTCAAAGTCATTGAGTCTAGTAATTACCATAAACCCCTGCTAATTTTAGTGAAATTCCAGCAAGAAATAGTACATTTGCAGTAATGCTAACGAACCAAGTCAATACATCATAATGATGAGACAATGGCTCCTACACTTACTGTCCTGAAAAAACTTAAAGAACACCTGATGTGTCAGAAAGGCAAGTCCCTAAACTCAAAATTTCTGTAAAAGGCAGAGATTTAAGAGCACCATGATATGACAAAAGAAATTATTTTTATTACAAAAACAAGTCTCATCCTGATAACAACCCATCGCTCAGATGTGAATCAACATGGAGACACACCCAGCGCCTTTTCCTGATGGAGAGTCAGCTGTTTGACGTGAAGATCTACAAGCTCATTGAGCCTCCTCCTGGAGGGAGGAAAGATGCAGCACAGAGAGCCCGAAGAGAAGGAGGAAGACACAGAGCTCTCCTGTTGCCTAAAGTCACTTTGATGTTCCTCTGATCTAGCACCTCCACCCATGGCCTTAGGTCTACCTACATCCTGGACGTCTGTGGGTACCATCCCTCTGTCAAAATAATAAGGATCCCAATAACCCCTGGGAATGGACAGCTCACCCGAGAGAGGGTGGCCGGTCTGCCAGACACTCTGCCTCAGAGCACACGACAACAGGACTTCTTTTTGTGCCAGAAAAGCAGTAACAAATGGAAGGTTGAGTTTTACAAACTCGAGTATGAAAGACACAAAACTCAAAAATGCGAAAGAATTTTTTGAACGACCTAAAAATCCAAAGTTTCTGCATGGAGAAAAGAAGGCAAAAGCCATAATGACAACATCTGGAAACCATTTGCAATACTTGTGACAAAAAGCTCCTTTCCTGAATTGACACAGAACTCCTACAAATCACCCCAAATAAATACGCCAACAATTACATTTCCGAAAACAAGCAAAAGAGAAAGGACGTTTCAGAAGAAATAAACACAAATACCTCTCAGACATGAAAACACGTTGACCCTGATTCCTGAGAGAAACGCAGATCAAGAAGGCACTGGGACCCAAATTCTTCCCTCTGAGATTGGGAAAGACTGGAATGCCTCACAGGCCACAGATCAGCCTGTTTTCAGCCATAGACACCAGGAAACCCAACAAACAGTGGCTTTAGAAAAACAAATGCAGGCTTTTCCCGTGTCGCAACAATCTGAAAGTGGGCGGTCCAGGAGGGTGAGGTGGCTCAACTATGTTCTCAAGGACCTAGCATCATGTGCACCTGCTCCCACGTGCAACCAACGAACTGTCTTCTTTGTGGGCAAAATACAGCTGCTGCAGGCCCAAGTGCTCCTGTCACCCAAGCAGAGAGAGGGAGGAGAATAGAAAAGAGAGCACAGCAACGGACGGGAGGCAAGAAGAAAGATTTATTTTCTTACCTACAAAGGATGCCCTTCCAAGCCATGACATTTCTTTGATCAGAACTCTCTTTAGGGGCAACACTGAGTGGCAAGAAGAGTCTAGGACATTACGTATTCACATGGCTGCCCAGATTCTAGGCAGGAAGAAAGGATGATGGAAATTGGCTAATCCCAGGGCCTCTATAACACTCTCCACTGTGGGCAGGGAGCATTCGGGCTGCTGCATTTCTGTGAGTGCTGTTGGTACAACCTCCCTGGAGGACAGTGGAGTAACATGTGTAAAGGTTTGAGATCTGTTCTTTAACCCAGCAATTCTACAGCAGGAAATTTGTCTAAAAGATGGAGTCACTTATGAGCCAAATCATACATATATAAAGATATTCACTACACTTTTGTTCTAACTGCAAGAGTTTAGAAATAACCCAACTGTAGCAATTTTCTATGTTTTATCAATAAAAAAGTAACGATGGAGTATGAGAGCAGTGGATTAGTGCAGAGTTATTAAAAGTAATGAACGAGTTCTGTATGTTCAGATATAAAATTGTTCAAGCTAAATAACGAGGTGGCTCAAGCAAACTACAGAATAATGTGTTAACAGCGGGCTTTCCTGGACAAGGCTGAGGGATGGGGCTGGGAGAGAAGAGACTGCCGTTTGTCACTCACCACTCGTCCTTTTGAATTTTGCTCCCTGTTCCTGAATTAAAATTTTTTTAGTTACGAAAATTCAAAGATTTTGGGGTGCTGCAGGAATATTGGTTATTTTGATATTTCTCAAGATGGAGAGATGTAGCTGCTGTACATTTAACGTGAGGGGTTTAGATCATACTGACTTCTTGAAATAAATCTCCCCTTTGGCTTCAGTCTGAACAGTCTTCACCAAGAATCCCACTGAGCTCTTCTCCCCCGAGACTGCTAAGCCATTGTCCTCTCCACACTCAGGAGCCTACTCACCCCAGAACCTCAAAACCCACCTTCCTAGGTCTGTCGTGTCCCTGAATCGTGAAATCTTTTAACCCTCCACTCCCCAGGGGTCCAGTTCCGTCCAAGGGTCTAGACCTCCAGAGATGAACAGGAATCACCTTCAGAAAAGAAGAGGCCTTTGTTCCAGGAACTTTTCAAATAAAAGCACTATTTCTTGCCTTTTGGGAACAATAAGAAGTCCATATTCAAGCAGATGGGAAACAGAGAAGAGACCAGGCTCCTTATCATCGTTATCAACTTGAAACAAGTGCAGACACTGAACACACAGCCTTGTGCTTGATGGAAGCTGTTCGAACAGAAGAACATCAGAGAGACTGGAGGGCACAGCAGCCTGGGCCCCATCCCCAGGCACATGCCCCCCTTCTCTCACTGCGCTGAGTGTCTCTGAGCCTCCTCCTCTCAGACCCAGAAATACACGTGACTCTGCGCTCTCCGCTCACTCAGGCTCCTGCTCTCCCATCCAGAGCCTGAGCTCCAGGTGACTTACAGCCAGGAGGACTCTCTGCCCCCTCCCCGACCTTCCTTTCTGGGCCCTCTAGACGCAGGCTGCGCCTCTGGGAGAGAGAGCTGACCAAGTTCCTGCCCAGGACCAGCGTGGGACCGAGGTACAGGACATGACCATCTCCTTTAAGTGGGTGAAGCCTCTACTCGAGAAGCATCAAGCGAGACACCAGAAGGTGTGTTGTGGGGGTCTGCAGCCCATTGTGCCACAGACTAGCCACAAAGTCACTCAGAGTGGAGGACATTGGACTGAGAGGCTCTTCAAGGGCTCTTTGAGCAACAAATGCTTAGAGTCCATGACACGGGCTTGTGCAACGCAGCAGCTTCATCAGCAAAACTTGAAAAGGCCGTTCCAAGGGCCTCAGTATGTAGAGACCAGGCTCGAATCAGGTGTGTGGATCACATTGGGTGAGGAGTAGGTAGCCTGAGTTTGAGAAGCAGATTGTTGGGGGGAACAGGGAATAAGCATGGACATGATAGTCAAGGATCAGAGAAAAATTATGATCCTGCATGACCAACACATAGCCAGTAAGATTTCTCGTGAGTTACCACAGAAAGGTGAATTCTCTCCCCCCTGACATGACTGACATTATCTGTTTGAAGTAGACACACCGCCTCTTAGTCTCTCCCTTGGAGACTGGCTCTGCCTCTCCTCCCTCCCTCCTTCGCCTGTGCCTCGCCCTCCTCGTCCTTCTGCAGGCCTTCAGGGAACAGCCACCTGGACCTGCAGACGCTCTCCTGTCTGCTCTAGCAACGAGCGCCCCTCTGGGACCTGGAGAGTCAAAAAGACCCCTCACGCAGCCTAAGCTGTCATCACGGAGCTTGCGGATGGAGACAAAAAGCAGCACAAGACTCCATTAGAAGACCTGGAAAAGAGGGGACTCTTTGTACCTCCCACCTTTTCTCAATTCTCTCTCCAAAATACACTTTAAGCATTAAACTCAGTGTGCTTGGATTTTTCTCCTCTCTCATTTCTTTGACCTTTTCAGATGGTTTAATTCTCTGGTTCACTTGCCCAGAGAATTCTGTCCCCAAGGGTCTTCATTAAGTTAACTGGTCTTTGCATCTCAGTGCCACACACTTTGAGCATCACACCACGATAAGAAAACAGTACAAATGAAAATAATTATCAATTACAATATTTTCTCGCTATAAAATTGTATCCATCCGTAATGATGCTCAAAAGAGGGAAGTGACTATGAAATCTACCGTAAGGTGTTGTGACTCAAGGAAAGGTGGCTCCAATGGGCTACGCTGACTTGTTTCTTAAATTTACGAGCTGGGAGGGCATTGATATATAGGAATATTGTTCTTGTTTTTGGCTGGAATGTTATCTTTAGATATATATTGTTTTCTAACTGTATCGATAAGAGAGAGTGAATTAAAGCTTCAGTGAGCCACAACTCAGGACAAAGTAAACGCTGTGCCCAAACCCGTAAAGTGCTAACCAGCATGAGTGGTCTCCACCAATGAGCAGACAGACGAGGAGTTCAGAAGCTGGTCCAGAGAGCTGGTCATGAACTGGGACCAGTAAAATAGCTTGCCCGCCTTTGGAGCCCAAATGGTCAATTAGGCCAATGTCCCAACAAGCAGTGGGTCTCAAACTCTAGCTCTTCAAAGACATTGAGCCTACTAATTGTAATAAATTCCTGCTAATCTTAATAAAATTCTAGCAAGAAATAAATGTTTGTAACAATGCTAATGAACCAAGTCAATCCAGGAGAATGACGAGACAATGGCTCCTACACTTACTGTCCTGCCACAACTTACAAAGCACCTTATGTGTCAGGAAGGCAAGTCTCTAAACACAAAGCGTCTATACAAGGCAGGGATTGAAGAGTACTACACAAAGATAAAAGAACTCATCTTTATTCCCAAAAAAGTCTCGGCCTGATGATAAGCAGGGGCTCGGGTTGGAGTCATCCTGGAGACACAGCCAGCGCCTTTTCCAGATCAAGAGTCAGCTGTTTGACACCCAGACCTACAGTGTTGCAGAAAATCAGATGACCACACAAATCAGTAGTGTCTGTCTCAAGAAAACGTATCAGTGAGTTTCTCCCAAGAAACAGGACTTATAGGATGTGTACACACAGAGAGGTTTATTTTAAGCAATTGTGATTCTGGAGGCTGGCAGGTCTGTAATATGAGGACGGGCCATCAGGCTCGAGACCCAGGGAAGAGTGGATGTGCAGCTCAAGCCTGAAGGCAGTATGAGGCAGGATTCCTTCTTGCCCATGGAGGGCAGCGTTTGTTCCATTCAGGTCATCAACGGATTGCATCAGGACCACCCACATTATGGAGGGCAGTCTGCTTTACTCACAGTCCATTGATTTAAGGACTAATCTCATCCACAAAACAATCTGCAGAAATGTCTAGATTAATGTTCAACCAAATAGCTGGACACCGTGGCCTATGCAAGCTGACAGAGAAACTTAACCATCACACCGGACCTTCAGCTTTCCCGGGCGATCTTCGAAGCCTCCCGAGTCCAATCTTGGTCTCATGCTTCAGAGGGGCTGTAATATAACTTCTTTCCACTGGCATCTCCCTCATGTTTTCTCATATTTCAGGAGCCTGAAACCTTAAACACTTCTGTCATTTACATGTAAAGCTCATGGGATTATGGTTTTGCTTTGTTTTATTTTGATACCCATCTATAATTGTGTAACTGATACCATCTTCAAATACTCAGTGACTTCATTGAGTCAGGCATGGCACTGACTGCCTCACCTGGCACACCATCAGGTGGGAGAGAGACGACCGTCATGTCTGAGAGGTGAGGAAGGGAGACTCACGAAATGGTGACCAGTCTTCAGTCTCAGGTCTATTGACTCCAAAACGCATGGTCTCAAACTTTAGACACCATACCTCCAAACTGTGGAAAATCTACTACAGAGAAAGCTGATGAAGTTGTAGCCTTGAAGGGACCTGGGAAGTAGGATCAAGGTGCTGCCGTTTCTTCTGGGCATGATAAAAACTCATCTCAGGAGGCTTCAGGGGAGAGATATCAGCATCAGTGTTTGAAGGAGGAATCGAGAAACTCTGTTCTGGTCTCCAGATTGCAAAACTGTGTCCCTGTGGGTACCTCGTTTAACTTCCCAGGGCTTCAGTTTCATCATCGGAAAACCGAGAGCTTCGGCCTCAGTGGTCTCTAACAGGTCTTGTTTTTCCAAAGAATTTGGACTTCACGATTGTGGAAAAGTCTTTGGGGCCACAGGGCAGACATGGACAATATAAAAGGGACGAACCTGGCTGTGCTCCAACAGAAATTTACAGCAACAGTTGGAGGATCAGACATGGCCCACGGGCCATATAATTACTGACCACTAGCCTGGACCTTCCTCTGTTTCAGGAGATATCAGGAAGCAGAGCAACAGGCAAGAGGGGCAAGTATGTGAATGTGTATGGATATGGGGACGAGGAGGACAAGTGTGGTTACAGCGCGGAGCTCAGATAGACAAGGCTGTGAGGGCTCAGGTCCTACTGGCAGGCATGGCCCAGTCAGAACTCCTGCAGTCTGAGGCAATGAGCATTGCTTTAGCTCTATCTGGACCTCTCGATGTGCCTATTCTACTCAACATTTAGCTTCTCCAATTCTCCTTTCATCCACCACCCCGGGCATGTGGCTGGTGCTCCCTTTTCCTCCAGGGAAGGTAAGTGTGACCTGCTATGCAGAAGAGGACCTGTCAGTGTCAGGCGCATCTCTTGGGGCCTGCACTCGCAGTGGTGCTCATCACTTGGCTTCTTCAATGGGCGCACCAACATTCAAGATCCGGATCGAAGGCATGGAGGGAACAGTTGCTACCTTCTGTGTCTGTCCCTGAGCTCTTTTTCTCATCCCAGGTAAAGTCTTCACAACAAGCTTGTGTTTCTACTTTTTGGATGTTTGATAAGTGTATCAGTTGGGACTCATGTAAACACCAGCAACAGATTTTTGACTGAAACGCTCTTAAGCAAAATTCTGGATGAGATACTTGGGGAATTCAAAGGGTGATGTTGGCCTCAGACACGAAGCGGTATAAATGAGCAAATGATACTGAAGGTCAGTCTATCAATCTCTCTCTCTATCTATCTATTCGTTACCTATTATCTATCGATCTCTTCCGCTGCCCTGGAGATATGCATGGTCCGCTTCCTCCCCATGCACACCTTGTTTTACTGTTCCCCATTGCTCTTAACATCTTGAACTGTGTATGCTACATTTCTAAGACCGCCATAACAAAATACCACAGACTGGGTGGTTTAAAGAACAGAAATTTATTTCTCGCAGTTCTGGAGGGTAGAAGGCCTCTCTCTCCGGCTTGCAGACGGCCCCTTCTCACTGCGTCCTCATCGGCTCTGTCCTTTATGCTCATTCATCCATCTGTGTCCCAATTTCCTCTTCTCATAAGGGCACTAGTCCTTATGAGGGGTGGATTAGCGCCCACTCTGATGGCCTCCTTTTAACTTAATCACCTCTGTAGAGGCCCATCTCAAAATACAGTCACATTTGAGGTACTGGGGCTTAAGGTTTCAACATGTGAATTCCGGGGCACATGACTCAGCCTATAGCACCGTTCTATCATTTGATCTTTTTCGTGAATCCTGTCTCTCCCTCAGACACTGGGAAGAGAGCCCTGTGGTGTGGGGATTTCTGTGTTTTTGGTCATCTGCTGTAGCCACAGTGCTGACAACAGTGTTTGGAATACAGAAAGAGCCAGAAACCGTAATAATTCTTGAGGGAGTACATTATGCTTTTTTTCTCAACTAAAACAGTGAGTTACCTAATGCTTAGTTTGAAGGTTAAGTTATTGTTTTGGCGTTAATTTCCCTTCTGATAAAAAACAGACTCTCAAAAACATTTTACAAGGCTCAACACCGAAACTTTGGGGCTCAAAGCCATGCAGTGTTTGCCACCAAACCAGGCCCCAAGGTCACTCTCAGATCTTTTTCGCTATGTCTTGAATCTGAGGCTTTCTTTGCACCTGCCAGTTTCCCTTTCCACACCGTAGGCCCGGCATGGACAGCAGCGCAGTGACCAGGTTCCTGCTGCTCGCTGTCAGAAACCCCGACACTGACTTCCTGAGTTACCTGCCGCCGGCTTTTCCTGAAGTCTCGGTGGCTGTAAGGACCTGGGAAGACGGCATTACTGTGTAGACCTGTAAGTCTCGCCTTTGCTAAGCCTAATGGTACCTCTGGTGGTGAGACATCAAATTCGGATGCCAACGGTGGTCTTCATCCTCGTATCTTCAGCTGGACCCAGTACGGTTATCAGCACAAACCAAGCCCTCCTGAGGTCATGAGCAGGCAAGAAATCCCTTCGGACAATCCTTCTGCAGATGCTAGTGCCACGCGTGAGCATCGTCACCTTCTTTCTGCAAAATTGTGAAGCTGAGTGTCAGCCCTAGAGAAAAAGTGAAGCAGGTGTGTAAGTAAGGGCCCCATAAGCATTATCACCACCCCAACTAGAGTAGTCTGAAACCCCTCCCGGACACACCTCAGATCTTGTAATGATTCATCTTCCCCTGCAAGGCTGTCACTGTTGTTCAATTCTGTAAGACGTTATCCATGTGCGCATGCCCAGAGTGAGTGGAGAAGCACAGCATGTGATGTGCATTCCTGAGCCACCTCCACACGCCTCTGGGCATCCTCCCTGCCTTCTCTGGGCTGGGGGCCTCTGCAGTGCACCTTGAAAGTGTGGGGGGGAGCCTTTCCCTCCTCTCATCAGCCCTTCCTCTGAGGCCTGTCTGCCTGGGGAGAACGGGGGAGGCTTCTTCCTTGCATGACACCATACGGGACATTCCAGCTCCCTCCAGGCGCCCAGCTGAGAATGAGCTCAGGGAGTGCTTCTTAGAAAAGGCCAGATTTCCCGGGAACATCGATACTAATAAAAAAACAAAGCAAAACGATGTCGGCTATTATACTGGAGGCCAGATGGGAGAGAGGAATGAGGAGGAGCACATTGGAGAGGTTCTCGTGGTCTGATCTGTCACAGACAAGGACGATTTCAATCTCTGAAGCTGGAGAGGCCTGCCTGGAGAAGGAGTCTTCCCACCACCTTGACTGCTCTTTCTGGAGCCAGAGAACCTGCATAAATACAGAGAGAGACAGACGCGCTGTGGACAAAGCACATCAGCTCGCATGACAATTTGTTCAGAAACGAATGTCCCCAGACCCTGGGGATTCCAGCCTTGGGAATGCTGCTGCCCCGCTCACTAGTGTCCCCGTCTTATCTGAGTATCTGACCATTTATGTCAGTTGTCAGAACGTTTAGGCGTTTCACTGTTTTCATCCTTTTCGCTCTCTGATGTCTCGTTCATTAGCAGTCAGTCATTCCTGTGCTAAGTGCAATAACAGCCAATTTTTTAAAAGGATACAAACCAAATAGACAATAATAGAAAGCACAGCAGATAACTCATAACTGGTCACCAAACAGTATACATAGCGTGATGTCACTTTTATTGAAATATAGTAAATATACACAGAACAGGGTCCAAAGACTACACAGGAAACAACAGTTCTCAGAAGGGCTGAGTTGCAGGTGGTTCTGAGAGCTCTGTTTTAGTCTCTAGTTTTGGATTTGTTTCTATATTGAGCATGAATCGTTATGGTAATAGGAAAAAAATTAAGCGCTAAAGTAAAAACTGGAAAAATAAAAAGAAGGATCTGAAAATATTTAGAATGCGTTCAATTTTTCAAAATCACTTTGGTCAGCTCTACCGACTCTGGCAGTGTGTTCATAGACTTTTCATCTGGAAAAAACAAGTTTGAAGTCGGCCATCCATAGCACTTTCTCTAAAGAAACTGTACCTACAATGTATCGATTCCTATGATCTGTTTCCTACATGTAGTGTGGCTAGATGTGGAGGTGTCTCAGACGAGTGGAGGGAGACATGGACGGAAGATGAAGCAGACACAGAGAGCCAACAGGCAGGGGGTCCTCGTGCCTGGGAGCCTCCTGATGGGGAGAGCACCCAGGAGGGAGACAGGAGCCTGGGCTTTGCTGGGGAGTGAGAGGTATCCAGCCCTGTGCAGATACAAGTCTGAAGGCAGCAGGAGCAGGGGGTGATGAGCCACGGAGAAGGCTTTGTGCTAAAATGCCATCTCTGTGTGCTGCTGGGCTAGGCGTTTGATGACCAGACCTTTGATGGCTCTCTGATCCCGCGGCTCCCCTTCAACACCACCTGTGCGTGTTGACAAAGGCCCATACTGCCTGTCCTGCTCCCCATCTGCTTACGGTCACCAGCAGTAACCGGGACCTCACAGCATCATCTGCTCTCTGGAATAGCCTGGGACACAAAACCTTCCTCCAAAACCAGATCTATTGATGCCTTAATTTGAGGAATTGATTTCCCTTCAGACTCATTTGCTTGCACCATACTTTTCAGCATGGGCAGGTTCACTCCATGTTAAGGTCTAAACTCATGGCTCAGGGGAGTTCACTCCCTCTTTCCGCGGATTTCCACGTTGCAGATGTGAGCACGATGTTTGTCCTGGCCTTCAGGTTGGTAGAGGCTGGATCAGACTCAGAGTTAAGACAAGAAAAATGTTTCTTTAGGCGTTATTGTAAATGGCAGCGAGTTTGAAGTCAAAGGACAATAGTCAATGGTGAGTTGATACAGTAAACAAAACAAGAAAGGCAAAAAGAAAGCTATTTTGTGCTAAATTATTCCACAGAAACACAGTAAAAGTCTACAATCATTTCCCAGACTGTCGGTGGAATTTTCTAGAAATACTTCTCCCTGAAAGAAACCTAGGAAGAGGATGCTGGGCGGCAAGGTCATCCTGTATTCTAGGCTGAGTCCTTGTCCAAAGCAGACAAATGGGCTCCAAGCCATGTTCTGGTTCACAGTCAATGCTGAGATCGACCTGTTAGACCGGGGACTGGACAGTGATTTTTGAAACCTCCCGTCTCTTTCTAGATTTCCCAAGCAAGCAGGAAATTTCTCGGCTGCAGAAGGATGAAGAGAGGCTGAAAAGAAAATTTTAATCGATAGGGGCCAGCCCTGAGGCTGAGTGGTTGGGTTCACGTTCAGCTTCTGTGGCTCAGGGCTTGGCTGGTTCGGATCCTGGACACCGAACTAGCACTGCTCATCAAGCCATGCTGAGACGGCGTCCCACATAGCACAACCAGGAGGACCTACTACTAGAAGAGAGAACTATGTACTGGGGGGCTTTGGGGAGAAGAAGAAAAAACAAGATTGGCAACAGATGTGAGCTCAGAGCCAATCTTTGAAGAAAGCGTTCTTCAATAAATAAGGACACTGGGTGATCAAGCACAAGACAGAATCCTCGCAGAAAGCTTGAAACTGGAACCAAGCTTTCCCAAATTGCCCCAGCATCATCTCTACAGATCAAAAGAGAACAGGTCACAGGGATGCAGACTGGGAGGGAATAGTGGGACTCCATATGCGAAGCTCAGGGAGGTTCCATGAAGGACAGGAAGGCAGGGGGAATAGAGAGGAGATTGAACCTGCTGCAGCAGGGCCCCAGGCAGAGGAGGGTTGCACAGTGAAAGCCGAACTCATTGAAGCAGGTAGTTCAGTCCAAGGTCATCCAGTTCATTTGCTAATTCACCTGGGTGTCCCAGGTGTGTTTTTAGCACTCGCTTTATCCCAAGTTCTATCTTAACTGCCAGGATGTATCATTTGATATGATTGTGTGATGGTGACCAAATCCTAAAATGACAATAAGAGCATTTCTGGAGTTTGGACCATGAACCAGGCATTGCTCCAAGCATGTTGCATGGCGTTATTGTTTTATCCTCACCACAATCCAATGAAGACAAAGAAACTAAGGGGCAGAAACCTACTTTCCCAGATGCACACACACAGGACATAAAGGCCTGAGACAGATGAGGTCCCTGCCCTCAAGGCCCCTCCCTCAGCGAGCAGGGAAAGCACAGACCCAGGATGCAGGCCAGGCTAATGACCTTCCAGACATTTTCTATTAATTCTGATTCCTGACTTTTTCTCTCATATTTAGGAAGAATGAATTGTCTTCTTTCCATCCTTCCTTCCATTGTGTCCGTATGTTGATTATTCTGTTGGTATATCCCTCTAGTGGGAAACGTCACATCTTTTCAACCTATACTTAAATGAGTATGTCCCTGTGAATAGTGAGAGTTAGTCACGATCCCGGATCTCCATCTCCTCTTCTTTCTTGATCAATTCCCAAGTCTGGCTGATTTTCTTGGGAATTCTGATTCCCAATAGCAATTCATGAGTTTTTTTTAAATTTTCCTCCTTTGTTTGCTAACCTTTCCTTAACAAGAGCCTTAAGATAGATAGCCTTATCAAGCATTCATGGGAAATTAATAAAGGTAGACTAGTAATAAGTTCTACTGAGTCTTTGTTCATTCAACTCTGCTTCTTTGCTCTCATGTCAGCTCACTTGGGCCTTCTATTTAATTGATTTGAGTGCATCCTGGAGCAATATTTTCCCAAAGGGCTTCATGCCTAGCAATTTCCTGAGTCTGGAACATCCAAAACCAGAGCATTTGTCCCTATAGATGGTATTATATATTGCCTCAGCACAGAATTCTATATTAAGTGATGTTCTCTCAGAATTTGTGAAAATGCAATCTAGTATCCAGTGAGAGTGAGAAATCTCTTACACGTCTGATTATTGCCCTTTGTTAGCCACGCTTTTGGAAGTTTTCAACCATATCTCTTGACGTCTGAGATGCCCTATGAGGCATGTGCACACATTTTACTGGTAAATATTCAAGCAGATGAGAAATAGGGAAGGTTATCATGTTCCTATGAGGCGTTAGTCACGACAGCTGAAAAACAAACATGGACACCAGAAAATAGAGGCATCATGGGGTGGGGGCGGGGGGAGCAACTAGATCAAAAGGACATCAAAGTTCCTCTGGGCCGACAAGAGGATCTTTGGCCGCCCCACCTTCACCTAGTCACACATTCAACACAATACCTTCTTTCCTCCAATCTGTCTCCTATAAATACAGACTGACTCTGGGCTCCCCATTCACTCAGGCTCCTGCACTGCCATCTGGACCCTGTTCTCCAGGTGACTCACGGCCATGAGGACCCTTGCCCTCCTTGCTGCCCTTCTTCTCTTGGCCTTCCATGCCCAGGCTGAGCCCCTGGGAGAGAAAGATGACCAGGTTCCTGCTCAGGACCAGCCTGGAGCCGACGTCCAGGGGATGACCATCTCCTTTGAAGGGGACGAACGCTCCACTCGAGATGCTGCAGGTGAGAGACCAACCAGTTTGCTGTTAGGATCTGCAGGCCAATTAGAGGGACTTGTCAGTACATGGAGGCTGGGCTCAAATTGGGTGTGTGCATGAGGTGGCGTGAGGAGTAAGTAACCCTAAGTTTGAGAGGTGGACTGTTGTGAAAGAATCTACATGACAGAGTAGGATCAGAGAAAAAATTAGGAACCTGCATGACGAACACCTAGTCAGTAAGATTTCTTGTGAGCTATGACGAAAAGGTGAATTCTCTCCACCCTAACATGACTGGTTTGGCCTACTGTAAGAAGACACCTGGCCTCTTTGCATATCCCTTTGAGGCTGGCTCTGCCTCTTTGCCCTCCCTCCTCGCCCCTGTGCCTGACCCTCCTCTTCCTTCCACAGGCTCTAGGCCAGATCTTATGAGCCACTGCGGCCCCTCCTGCCAAAGACCTTCTCAGCCACAAGGGATCTTTAACAAAGGCCCACTCAAACGGGTTTGCTGTCGTCCTCCTCTTCGTCCTTTTATTCCTCGTCCTCCTCCTCCTCCTCCTCCTCCTTTTCCTCGTCCTCCTCCTCGTCTTGGCTGAGCTTTGTGGATTGAGACCCACGCAGCAAAGGATTCTATTTCAAGACCTGGAAAAGGGTTTACTCTTTGTACCTTCAATTTTTCTCAATTCTCTCTCCAAAATAAACTTCCAGCATTCAACGCAGTGTGTTTGTCAATTTCTTCTGTTTTTTTCTTTTTTGGCTTTTCATAGAGCTTGTTCATAGCTTCATTTGACTTGTGTAGAGAATTCAGTCCAGAATGGTATCGTTAAGTTAACTGGACTTTAGCTTCCAGTGCTGCAAAATTTGAGAATTATACGGCAACAAAAAAGCAGAAAAAATAAAAATGATTGTTCATTACAACAATGTTAATCTACAAAATTCCATCCATTCATAACGACCCTCCAATGAGAAATCCAACTATAAAGTGTAAGAGAAGGTGGTGTGGACTCAAAGGAAAAATGGATGCAATGGGCTTCTTTACTTGTTCCTTACACTTAACAGATGGGAGGGCATTGATATACAGGATATTTTCTTATTTTAAGAGTATATGTTAAGTACACATATATATGTTTTTCTAACTCTATCAACAAGACAGAGTGAACTACAGCTTCAGTGAGCCACAACCAAGGAAAGAGTAAGAAGCGTGCCGCAAACATAAAATATTGACCAGCAGCAGTATCCCCAACTAATGCCCAGAGAGAAGGGGGGTCCAGAAGCTGGTCAGAAGAGGTGGTCACACCCAGTGACCAGTGAAATAATTGGCCCACCATCGACCATCAAAAGGTAAATTAGGCCAATGTCCAATGAAGGAGGTGGTCTCAGCTATCTCTCTTCAAAGTCATTGAGTCTACTAATTATAATAAACCCCTACTTATTTTAGTGAAATTCCAGCAAGAAATAGTGCATTTGCAGTAATGCTAACGAACCAAGTCAATACATCATAATGATGAGACAATGGCCCCTACACTTACTGTCCTGAAAAAACTTAAAGAACACCTTATGTGTCAGAAAGGCAAGTCCCTAAACTCAAAATTTCTATAAAAGGCAGGTATTTAAGAGCACCATGATATGACAAAAGAAATTATTTTTATTACAAAAACAAGTCTCATCCTGGTAATAACCCGTCGCTCAGATGTGAATCAACATGGAGACACACCCAGCGCCTTTTCCTGATGGAGAGTCAGCTGTTTGACACAAAGATCTGCAACCTCATTGAGCCTCATCCTGGGTCTGGGATTATCCCAAAAACCTTGGGAGGGAGCATTGTCAGAACAAAAGAGAAACAGAGGTAAATCCATGAGATCAACACTTGTCTAACAGTTTTGGTGAAATCGATGAACGAGTTTGTGATCCATGTTCTTGAGTATGTTTGTCTGTTTTTGAAGGATGGAAGTATCAAAAAGAAGTAGACATGCTAAAGGCATTAGTTCACTGTAGAATGGTTAAGATCACTTAAATTATCACACTAGTATCAATATGTATTACTCAAGAACTGGTTTTCCAAAGCACTGATTGAGCATTAAACTTAGTGCAAATAGTGGTGACATTTTTCTCTGTGCACAAAAGCCCTTCCAATATCGAAGAATCCATCAATGCAGTGATGGCTGGCCCTGCTTCCTCTCCCCTGAGCTCTTTGGTCAGGGCTCTCCTCCCACCAGCTGATGGTGGGGACTGGGTTCTCTCCTTGTTTCTCCAGAACAGGGATCCTTCTGATGTTGCTAACACAGCCTAAGCCTAGATCCAAAAGTCAAAAGTGAGTGTGATAGAAGAGAGTGAATGTTCTCATGCACCTACCCAGCGGGCAAGGCTCTCTGGCTGCAGCGACCAGAACGGGAGTGGAGATAGCCCAGGGTCTGGACACGAGTGTATCATTCGGAAGGTGAGGCCTCTCAACTAAGTTTGTGTTCTGCGATCAGGTGGGAGAGCAGATGGAAACGGGCAGGATTTTCTGAGTCCGACCTGGTTGCCTAAAAATTCTTTCGATGTTCCTTTATTTATCTGCCTGACACATAGCTCAAATCCACTATCTCTTTGGCCTCTACACTTACCTTTTTTTTCTTTTGTGTCTGGTTTCTTTTATTTAACATCACGTTTCTGAGAGTCTCCATGTTGCTGCATATAACTTTAGTGCTTCCATTTTAAGAGCCATTGTAAGTTCAGAGCAAAATTCAGGAGAAGGAACAGAGTTCCCCACATACTCCCTAGCCCCAAAATTCATAGCCTCTCCCGATAACAACACGCCCCACCAGAGTGGTACCTTTGTTACAATCAATGAACCTACCTTGACTCATCATACTCACCAAAAGTCTAATGTTTACATTAGGGTTCATTCTCAGTGTTGGACACTGCATAAGTTTGGATAAATATATAGCCACATGTATGCGTCATTACAGTATCATACAGAGTAGTTTCACTGCCCTAATAATTCTCTGTGTTCTGCCTATTCATCTGTCCCTCCCTCTCCCCATTTCCCAGCAACCTCTGATCTTTTTACTCTCTCCATAGTTTTGCCTTTTCCAGAAGGTCAATAGCTGGAAGCTAAGAGTACGTAGACTTTTCAGATTGGCTTCTTTCACTTAGTGACATGCATTCACGGTTCCTCTATGTCTGTTCACTGTTTGCTAGCTCATTTCTTTTTAGTACTAAATGATATTCCATTGTCTGTATGTACCACAGTTTATTTATTCACCTATGAAGGTCACCTTGCTTGCTTCCAAGTTAGGCAATTATTAATAAAGTTGCTATACACATCTGTGCGCAAGTTTTTGTGTACATAAGTTTTCAACTCCTTTAGCTAAATATCAAAGAGCATGATTGCTGGATTGTATGGCAGGAGTATCTTTAGTTATGTAAGAGACTATCACACTGTCTTCCAAAGTGGCTGAATCATTCTGTATCCCCACCAGCAATGAATGAGAGTTCCTGGTGCTCCACATTCTTGCCTGCATTTGGTATTGTGAATGTTCTGGATTTTTGCCATTCTAAGGCTTGACTGCACTTACTTTTAAAGTGTCATATTATCATATGAATTTTGGATAATCTGTCCGGCTCCTCATATGCCTTTATACAATCATCAGCTACAATGAAGGGGTCTGTGAAGGGCTCTGCTGCTTCACTCAGAGGGGCCGCAATATAAACACATCTAGGATTCTAGACAGACCCCTTCAGTGATCAGTATACCTTAAAGCTAAGATTCGCATCTCTCTTAGAGTACTGGTCAGGGGACCTAAAGAAACTCCACGGAGCAGGATGCCGAGGTTTTGGGGGTAGAGTACATGATTCTCGATTGCCCTGGATAAAACTCACAATAAGAAACAAAATGAATGTTTCCTTAGGCCCCAAGCTATTAAACTAAACACCAAGTCTTCAGCCAACAGGGCATCAGCCTATGCCACCAAGACGGGCAAGAGATGTATTTTCTCCTTCAGACGATGGGGAGATTTCACAATACTTAATAGAAATTCTTGGTTAGCAGGAACCACTGTCTCCATCCGCATAGTCTGGGAGTGCTCCCCTTGAGGAGGACCCAATCACACACCTTTCTCTATAGCCTTCGGTTACATCGGTCCCACTGGAACTCTTTAATTAACATGGGGGTGATCATGTCCCCAGAGATGTGTTAAGTAGACCAAAAATCATATGATACTTACACAATGACAATTTCTATATTGTCATGTGGAAATGCAAAATAAAAAGACAGTGCTGTAAGGTGTTATCAGAAAACAAAAGGAATTGGACTGATTTCATAAACAATTCATCGTGCAAACCCTCAAACAAACACTGGTACTTTCAATCACCTCAGTTTCTCTAAAGTTGCTGAAATTCACTTAACACCTCACACCATCTGGAAAACACACTTTCAGCCTCCAGTTTCCCGTCTGAGTCAATCTTCCTTTTCCATAAAATATGGCCTGTGTTTGCAGTTGCTTTTTTCCTTCAGCGTGCCTCCTGCCTTTGGGTCATTGCACATCCAAAGTGCTCTTGTCATTTCGCACTGCTCCATCTCCTCCTGTCCAATTCTGCATAATTTCTTTAAAAACTTGGTGGGCTTCCTGAGTATAAGTTATAATCCACCCTGTTAGACAAAAGTGAGCCCACACTTCTGTCAGAGACTGGCCCTTCTCTCCTGAGCTCAACGTTCAGGCACTGGGAAGCCACTAAGATTCATGAAGTCTTATTTCTAGATGAAAAGCACCTTCTCTACCCACCATTTAATGTTTTCAAGGTTGCCACAAACATTCTTACAGCCATGGCCTTGAGATCTACCCTGAAATCACATTTTAATGGAAATAACTTTGATTTGATCTTTGCCCTGTGAACACTTCTTATTTTGAGGAATTTTATCTCAGAAGACTCAGGATAACAGTTTTATTTTTAAGCTTTTACTAACATGTCCACAAACCTCTCTCTGCTTCCACAACCAGGTCCCTTGATGGGGTGTCAGCATACTGCTCAGTCCCTAAAGTGATGCCACAGCATTGAGGCTGTTGGTACAGCAGCATCCCACTTCCAGGCACCAAGCTAACTACCCAGGAAATGATCAGGCTAAAACAGCAGCCATTCCATTGCTTGTCACAAAGTTGTAGGATGGGAATTGGACAGGGCTGGACTGGGAGATTCTTCTGAATGACTACTATAGTCATTTGCAGCTGGGCTGGAGGGACAAAGATGGTGTCATTTGCATGCATGGCCCCAAGGCGGGCTGTTTGACCACAAAGCTTCTCTGGGTCCCTCTCCTTCATTAGTTTTGGGAGCTCTCATGTGGTTTCTAAAGGCATGTAGAATTCTGCCATGGCAACTCAGAAGACAGCAGAAGTTTCTGCTCCTCTTAATGGTCTTGGAGGACAGCGGTGGGAAGGCTAAGAAAACCTGGTCTCAGGGCGTGTTTGGGATTGATTGTGCTGCATGAAAAAGGAGGCATTTCACCATCCTGTGCTGAATGCAGACATGAATAGAAAAGCTGATCTTGTACAGACAAGAAGAGAAAACACATTTAGTGAGAACAGAAATGAATGTATATTCATTTAATTGATTGGAGAAGGGAGTGAGAGATAAGGGAAAGGTAATATGGAAGAAAATGATAAGGAAAGGAATTGTGAAGAAAGAAGACAGGGTAATTTTGCAAAATGTCACTCCTCATATTTGTTTACAAGTTCTGATGACCTGTAGGAGACATAGACTCCTCCAGATCCTATGAAAGGGAGCATAGTTTTTGTCCCATGGCTATGTGTCTCATACTTTGGTTTAACCCAAAAAAGACAAATGATTTTCCTATTGAACCTTGGACAAGCATCGGAGTCACTAGTAGCTGAGTAAAAACAGAATTCTTCTAGCATAAGATGAGTTACAGGAGATGTCCCTACTGAGTCTTCTTCTCCATGAGCGCTGCCTTTGGCGTCTACTACCTGAACCAGGTCATCAACACTTCGTTGTCACAGCAATCAAAGAGAATGTCCATCCAGTACTCTATGATGTCATGAAAATCCGCATCATTGATATGCCATAAAAATCTCCCAAAACATCGTATTGATCACAGAAAACTCATGTTGAAAGAAACGCTTTTGGCTCCTGTTGCTCAATCTGCTGTATTCCTATTTTAAGGTACTGGTAGTGTAGCTCTGAACTCCTTTCAGAGCATGGAAGAATGGAGGAAGGAGTATAAACTTGGCTGGGTACAGAAGCCCTGGGTTCACATGACAGCTCAATTTCTACTTACGTTGTCCCATCCTTGGCCCTTATCCTCAAATATGAAGGCTTATCTACAAGGTCTCCAAGAAACGTCCCAGCCTTATAGCCAGACAAACTCACTGCATTTCTCCATCCTCACAGGCTCTTCTCCCAGTCATCACTATCTCCACATGCTGCATTAGTCAATGTTTTTGGTACTTTCCTTTTTTACTCCCTTCTCCAGACTCGGAAACTGCTCTCTCACCTCTCTCCTTGTCCAAACCCTGTTCTTTCTTCCAGGAAGACTTGAAGTGTTTACTGTACCATGGTGTCATTTTGCCTAAGTAATACACTAAGTCTAAACACTTTTTATATCGTGTCCTTTTCTCAATACACAGCTCACCAACACCACAAACTGCCTGAGGTCTTTGTAAACAGATGACCTGGGCTTCCAAACCAACTCTAATAAGTGCCTCGCTTTTACCCTTGGGTACAGAATTGAAATCCGATGGGTCTCAATATCTTCTCAAGTAAAATGAGAATACGACTGTATTCTTTCAATGTATTCTGGGATAAAGATAGCTGGTGTGACTTTACAGAGTGCTATTCATTGAGTAACTACCATATGCCCAGTAGTGTTCTCTGAACAGAAAAGCATTTACTGAACTAACATTAACTAATTGTTATTGATTGCTAAGTACTCTTCATCTACTCTGATAATTAATTCTCACAATAACTCTATTAAGTAGATGTTATATTTAACTGTATTTTTTTTTTTTTTTTTTGCAGAGGGGAAAATGAAACAGAGAAGTTAAGTATCCTACTCAATGCCACAACAGATTAAGAAACAATGTGATGCCAAATCTCATAAACTTACTTTCTATACACTTTATCTTTCTGAATTCTAGAGTGCTAACTAATCTAAGTTTTGTGGGGTTATTTGTCTTCTGAGTCCAGAACCTGAAGGCTGCTGGTCATCACACATTTGCTGGTTGATGATCTTGATCAGCTTATTTAGCCTTTCCTTAGCATATGCTCAGGTAAATCCTCTCCTTTGGGATTTGATGTGTAGTGTCTGGGAGCTGATTTCTTTTTATACCCTTCAAGTTTCAAAAGAAAAGCTATTGCCAGGCATCAGCAGCCAGAATTCACATATGCAATCATTGTTTAGTAAAAAGATTTCATTGTTCTCACGATGTGGTGTTGGGAATGCTGTTGACATGTCCGTAGATTGGGCTGTCTGAAAGTACAAAGACCAGCAGATTCAACCCATCAAACTCTCCAGGATGCATGGTATTGGGAAGAGATACAAGTTCTCATCCTCAAGTGATCCTTTTAAGGTTCACCACTCCTGTGGGGTAGCAGGATGCTGAGTCTCTCAGAGGAGGAAGGACCAAATAGCCCCATGGGTGCACAAGTCCTGTGGGAGCAAGATCAGAGACAAGAAGGCATTGGAAACGGATGCTGTGTTTACAATGCAATGCTTGTCTCTAAGCTTATGCTTTGGGGAAGGTTGTAGCACAGCTGGACAGAAAAGAAGGAGGAATAAATAGAGCTCCCTAGTTTTCTAAAGTCACTTTGATGTTCCTCTGATCTCCCAGCTCCACCCATGGCTATAGGTCCTATCTACCCGCTGGATGTACGTGTATACCATCCCTACATCAAAATGATAAGGATCCTGATAACCCCCCTGAGAAGAGCAGTGGGTTGTGTGTACACTCTAACTCATAACACCAGATATTAGGCGCTATTTTCATGCTACGAAAGCACTAACGTGCAGAAGACTGAGCTTTACAAATTTAAGCGGGAAAGACACAAAACTCAGAAATCATGAAAGAATTTTTTAAATGACATAACAATCCAAAGGTTCTGCATCACACAAAGAAGAAAAATCCAAAATGACAAACACCAGAAAAGATTTCCAGGACTTATGACAAAAGCTAATTTCTTAATTTTATGAAGAGCTCCTACAAATCAATAGAAATAGAAATAACAAAAATTCCATTTCTCAAAACAAGCAAAAGAGAAAAGACACATCAGAAAAAATAAACACAAATACTTCTCAGACATGAAAAGATATTGACCCTGATTCCTGAGAGAAATTCAAACCAAGAGGACACTGGGATCCCAACTCCTACCTAGCAGATTGGGAAAGACCAAAAACCTCACAGTCCACAGATCAGCCTGCTTTCAGCCACGAACACCAGGAACTCAAAAAACGGTGGCCTTGGAAAGAAAAGAGTATTTTTTCCCCAAGTCACAACAATCTGAA
The DNA here is from genome assembly GCF_037783145.1 of Equus przewalskii. Taxonomy (NCBI): domain Eukaryota; kingdom Metazoa; phylum Chordata; class Mammalia; order Perissodactyla; family Equidae; genus Equus; species Equus przewalskii. The sequence goes on from NC_091858.1 coordinate 32,542,456, forward strand.
GGTGTGCAGTCCAGGAGGGGTGAGGTGGCTCTATTATGGCCTCAAATCTGGCATCTCATGTGCACCTGCTCCGACATCCACATAGCGTAGCAGTGCTCTTTGTGAACAAAGCACAGCTGCTACAGGCGCAAGCACTCCTGCCATCCAAGCAGAGAGAGGGAGGACATACAAAACAATCCCATAACAACAGAGGGGAAGCCATGAGAACACTTTATTTTATTATTTAAAATTATGCCCTTCCTAGGGATGACATCTTATTGGTCAGAACCCTGTTTAGCGGCCACACTGCGCTGTAAGAGAGTCTGGGACATCGCTTATCGTTAGCAAGCACATTGCGGTCCAGATCCTAGCCAGGAAGAAATGACAATGGAAATTGGCTCATCCCAGGGCTTCTACAACACTCTCCATTGTGGGTGGGGAGCATCCGGGCTGGTGTATTTGTGTGAGGGCTGTTGGGGCAGCCTCCATGGAGGACAATGGAGTAACACCGGTAAATGTATAAGACGTGTGCTTCAACCCAGCAATTCTACACCTAGAAATTTGTCTAAAAGATGTTGTCATTTATGAGCAAGATGATGTATATAGAAGGATACTCAGTGCAGTCCTGCTCATAACGGAAAAAGTTTAGAAATAATGAAATTTTAGCAATTTAACAGTGCTTCATCAATAAGAAAATCATTGAATGATGGTATATAAAAACAGTGGGATAGTATAAAGCTATTAAAGATAATGGTAGATAGGGCCAGCCAAGTGGCATAGTGGTTAAGTTTGCATGCTCTGCTTTGCTGGCTCAGGGTTCATCAATTCAGATTCTGGGCACAGACCTGCATGCTGCTCATCAAGCCACGATGTGGTGGCATCCCACATAAAAAATAGGGGAAGATTGGCAGGTGTTAGTTCAGTGACAATTTTCCTCAAGCAAAAGGAGGAGGATTGGCAAAGGATGTTAGCTCAGGGCCAATCTTCCTCACCAAAAAATAAATAAATAATAGTAAAGTTCTCTATTTACTGATGTAAAAGTGTTCAAGCTGAAGTGTTAGGTGAGTAAAGTGAATTAGAGAAAAATGTGTTAACAGTGGGGGTTTCCTGGGGAAGACTGAGGGCTGGGTTACGGAGAGGAGAGACTGCAATTTCTCTCTCATTACTCCTCTACCTTTTAAGTTTGTTTCTTGTGCACGAATTAAATTATTTTAAATTTTAAAAAAGATCAATGATGTCAGCAAGGGTTTACAGGAGTATCATAGCTTTTGCTATTTCTCAAGGTGGAGAGATGTAACTTGTGTGCATTTTATGTGATGTGCTTAGATCACACTGGCTTCTTGAAATTAATCTGTCCTTTGGCTTTAGCCTGACCAACACTTGACCTGGAATCCCACTGAGCTCATTTCCCCTGAGCCAGCTCGTCATTGTCCTCTCCACACGCAGGAGCATCCTCACCCCAGAACCTCAAAAGCCTCCCTCTTAGTGTAATGATATCCCTGACTCCTGTAATCCATTAACCCTCTAGTCCATTGGGCCCCGGTCTGGCCCCAGGGTCTACACCTCCAGAGAGAAGAAGGGCCCATCTTCAGACAAGAAGAAGCATTTCTTCTCTGAACTAATTGAATGGAAGCACTATTTCTTGTCATTTTTGAACAATAAAAGGTCAATATTCAAGCAGATGGGAAACAGAAAATGGACGAGGCTCCTTATCATCATTATCACCTTGAAATAAGTGCAAACACTAAGCACACAGCCTCATGCTTGATGAAAGCTCCTGGAACAAAGGAGCATCAGAGAGACTTGAGGGTATGGTGACCTGGGTCCCATCCCCAGGCAAATGCCCCCCTTCTCTCACTGCGCTCTGTCTCTGAGCCTCCTCCTCTCAGACCTATAAATACAGGTGACTCTGGGCTCTCCACTCACACAGGCTCCTGCTCTACCACCCAGACCCTGAGCTCCAGGTGACTCCCAGCCATGAGGACCCTCACCCTCCTCACTGCCCTTCTCCTCTTGACCCTCCAAGTCCAGGCTCAGAGTCTTGAAGAGACAGCTGACCAGCTTCCTGCCCAGGACCATCCTGGGGCCGAGGCCCAGCACATGACCATCTCCTTTGCAGGGGATGAACGCTCCGCTCGAGAGGCTTCAAATGAGACACAAGACAGCTTACTGTCATGATCGGCAGTCTCAATGAGCAATAAGCTAGCCAGGACATCACTAGAAAATGAGGACACTGGATTCAGAGACTTTTCAAGGGCCCTTTGAGCACAAAAGGGTTTGAGTCCACGACTCGGGCATGTGCAACACAGCAGCTTCATCAGCATAGAGTAAACAGACCATTACAAGGGCCTCAGTACATGGAGGTTGGGCTCAAATTGGTGTGTGGATGAGGTGGGTTGAGGAGTAGGTCACCCTGAGTTGAGAGGTGGATCACAGGGGAGGGCAGGAAATAAACAGGTACATGATAGACGTGAATCAAAAAAAAAACATGATCCTGCATGACCAAAACAGAGCCAGTAAGATTTCTTGTGAGTTATAACCAAAAGGTGAATTCTCTCCACCCTAACACGACTGATATTGTCTATTGTAAGTACACACATCGCCTCTTAGCATATCTCCATGAGGCTGGCTCTACATTCCCTCCCTCCCCACGTCCGCCCAGCCTGACCCTCCTGTTCTTTCTGCAGGCGTTCAGGGAACAGCCTCTTGCAGCTGCAGACGAAGGTGGATCTGCCGTTGGGGTGAGCGCCACACTGGGACCTGCATAGACAAAAACGGCTCTGCATACAGGCTCTGCTGTCGTCGCTGAGCTTGCGGACTGAGACCCAGAGCAGCACGAGAGTCCCTTTGAAGACTCGGAAAAGGGTTTACTTTTTGTACCTTCTACCATTTCTTATTTCTCATTCCAAAATAAACGTTAAGCATTAAATTCAGTGTCTTTGGCATTTTTCTTCTCTCTTCTTTTTTTTCCCTTTCCATATGGCTTACTTCTGTGGTTCACTTGCATAGAGAATTCTGTCCAAAATGGTCTTCACTAAGTTTACTGGCTTTTGCATCCCATTGCTGCACAACTTGAGTATCATACCACAGTAAAAGGAAAAAAAAACAGCAAAAATGAAAAGGAATCATTAGTTATTTTTTTTCTATAAACTTCAATCCACTCTTAGTGATACTCCAAAGAAGGAAGTGACTATGAAATGTACTGCGAGGTATTGTGACTCAAGGAAGGGTGAATCCAATGGGCTATGTTTACTTGCTCCTTAAATTTAAGAGGTGGGAGGGCATTGATATATATGAATCTTTCTTACATTAAGCAGATACGTTATGTATAGATATGTTTTTTTTTCTAACTTTATCAATAAGAGAAAGTGACTAAAGACTCAGTGAGGCACAAATCAGGAAAAACTAAGAACTTCCCAAAACCACAAAATACTAACCAGCAGTAACAGTCTCAATTAACGCCCAGAGAGAAGGGAAGTCCAGAAGATGGTTTATAGATGTGGTCATACCTGGTGACCAATGAAGTAACTGCTCGATTAGGCCAATGTGCAAAGGAGTTGGTCTCAACTCTCTTTCTCTTCAAAGACAGTGAGCCTACTAATTATAATAAACCCCAATAATTTTAATAAAATTCCAGCAAGAAATACAATGTTTGTAGTAATGCTAATGAACCAAGTCAATACATCATAATGATGAGACAATTGCTCATATACTTACTGTCCTGCAAAAACTAAAAGAAAAAATGTGTCAGAAAGGCAAGTCTCTAAACTGAAAATTTCTATAAAAGACAAGGATTTAAGAGCACCACGACATGTTAAAGGAAACCATTTTTATTAGGGAAAAAAAGCTTCAGCCTGATAATAAGCAGGGGCTCAGATTTGAACCATCCTGAAGACACAGCAAGTGCCTTTTCCAGAGAAGAGTTATTTGTTTGCTACCAGTATCTGCAACCTCATCGAGCCTCCTCCTGGATCTGGGAAGTAGAAATGTCACATAAAAGAGAAACAAAGTTGAATCCATAAGATTGGCCTTTTTCTAAAAGTTTGGTGGAATGGGTGAACAAGTCTGCGATCCTTGTTCTTGAGTACATTCATCTACGTTGAAGGTGTTGGAAGTCTTGGAAAACAATCAGGCACGTGAAACGCATTAGCTCACTGTAGAATGGTTCATAGCACTTAATTTGTCACATTGGTATCAATATTTCATACTCAGAACTGGTTTTCCAAAGCACTGATTGAGCATTAAACTTAGTGCAAATAGTGGTGAGATTTTTCTCTGTGCGCAAAAGCCCTTCCGATATGGAAGAATCCATCAACCCAGTGCAGGCTGGTCCTGCTTCCTCTCCCCTGAGCTCCATGATCAGAGCTCTCCTCCCACTAGGAGACAATAGGAGCTGGTTCTCTCCTTGCTTCTCCAGAACAGGGATCTCCTCTGCTCTTGCTTCAGAGCCTAGGCCTAGATGGTGCATCAGGTCACCTCCTCTGAAACGGGTAGACCAAAAGGAACCAAAACAAAACATGTGGCCATTAAAACACAGGCCTCTCCCTGCTGCTGACAATGTCAGGCTGCCCGTTTGGAATTGGGTCATCTGCTGGTGGAGAGAGGACACTTGTGCCTCACCTAGAGATGTGAGGATGATAACACAGTCATGCTTTGAGTAAAATGAAGCCAGATCCGGGGACCAGGCAAAGTACAGTCAGCTCATGGACAGAAATCAAAGGAGGAGCCACTGCATCATAACATGGTTCATACGGTGCACTGGGATCCTCCATTTGCCAGTTTTACTTCCCACTCAAAGGCACTCTCAGAATGCCTTCCATTCTGAGGAGTCCCCAGATCAGACAGCCATCAAAGCATCTCCCGGAAACAGCAGGAGGTTGTCCCATGGCTCACCCACTCCACTCTGCCTCTGAAACAGGGAATCACAGAATGTGTGCTGACAGTGTCTCCAAGAGATTGATATTTGGTTGGCTCATCCCATAACAGACAAATATAAAGACCAGGATGCTCCCTTCTTCCCCCAGAGTGACACCGGCCTCCTCGGTGCATTTGGAGTTCCTCGTCTCCAGGCCCTTACAGACAAGAAGACCACTGCTGTCCTCACAGCTGTCCTGCTCTTTGTCCTCCAGCCCCATTGCTGCCAATTACAGAGACAGCTGATGAGGCTGCAGCCCAGGACGGAACTGGCAGAGCACCAAGGTGTTGCTGTCTCTTCTGTAGAAGATAAAAATTCAGCTCAAGAGGCTGTAGGTCAGAGATGTCACAATCAGTATCTTAAGCAGGAACCAGGAGACTTTTCTGGTCCCAGGAATGATATAACCAATTATACTCCTGTGGGTTCCTGTTTCTTTATCTGAAAAATGAAAGAGTTGGCCTCGATGGTCTCTAAAGGGTCTTCTTTCCTCCATGGACTTTGACTTCACGACATGTGGAAAAGTCTCTGAGGCCAGAGAGTAGCCATGGACAATACGAAAAGGTGGAGCCTGGATGTGCTCCACAGAACTTTACAGACACAGTCAGAGGGCCTCGATGGCCCATGGGCCAGAGTTTACTACCCCTAGACTAGACTTTAGTCTATTTCAGGAGGTATCCGGATGCAGAGAAAAAGGGCAAAAGGGGCCAGTATGTGAATGCATAAGGGATTGGGGAAGGGAGGTCAAGTGTGGTTACAGCATGGAGCTCAGATGCATAAGGCTGTGAGAGCTCAGGTCCTTGTCGGCAGACGTCGCCCCGTCAGGGCTCATGTGATCTGATGAGCATTGTTTCAGCTCTAATTTGACCTGTTGACATGCCAACTCCAACTCAAAATTTAACTTCTCCAATTCTCCCTTCATCCACCGCCCCAGGCACGTGGCTGATGCTCCCTCTTCCTCCAGGCCAGGTAAGCACATCCTGCTACTGCAGAAGAGGACCCTGCCAGTCTCAGGAGCTCCTCTTCAGGACCTGTACCCTCAGTGGTGTTTGTCGCAGGTGCTGCTTTTTCTCAGCTTCTTCAACAGAGATGCAAACTTTTAAGATCCGGATTAAAGGCCCAGAGGGAAGCGTTGGGACCTCCTGTGCCTGTTCCTCACCTCTTGTCCTCATCCCAAGTCAAGTCTTCACAACAAGCTTCCGCATCTGCTTTTCTGATGTTTGATATGTGTATCAGTTGGGACTAATGCAAATGCAAGCAACAGATTGCTGCCTAAAACTGTCAAACATAATTCTGGCTCTAAATACCTGTGGAATTCAAACAGTGATGCTGGCCTCGGACGCAGAATGATATAAATGCACAAATGATACTGAAGCTTAGTCGGTCTGTATATCCATCCATCTATCTATCTATGCTTCTATCCATTATTTGTTTACCTGTCTGTCTTTGTATCTATCACTCTATCCATTCTTTTTCTGTCTGTGTATCTGTCTATATATCTATCCAGCTAACTAACTGTCTTTGGCTCTGCTTTCATTAATTTCAACTTTACTCTCAGGAAGACAATTCCTTTGTAGGAACAAGTAAAACCATGTAGCCCCAGGTTCAAATGGACCTAATACCTTCCTTCTCATGGAAAACCCACTGTCTCCATCCCCACAGTGTGGGAGTGCTCCCTTGGAGGAGTACCCAATCACACACCTTTCTCTGAAGCCCTGGGCTTCCATCTGTCCCACTGAAACCCTTTAACATGCGGTAACGTTGTCCCCAAAGAGATGATAAGCAGACAAAAAAATCACATGACACTTGTGCAACAACATGTTCTGTATTTTCATCTGGAAATATAGAAGAAGAAGTCAACTTAGGAAGGTATTGTCAGAAATTAAAAGGAATTGGGCTGCTTACATGACCAACGCATGCCCCAAACCCTCAAATAAACGTTGCCACTTTCATCCTCCTCAGTTTCTCTAAAGTTGCTGAAAATCCCTTAAAACCTCACGCCATCTAGAAAATCCACCTTCAGCCTCCAGTTCCCCCTCTGAGTCAACCTTCTTTTTCCATAAAAAATGGCCATTGTTTGGAGGCGGCCCAGTGGTGTAGTGGTTGGGTTTGCATGCCCCGCTTCAGCAGCCAGGGGTTCGTGGGTTCGGATGCCGGTCGTGAACCTAGCACCATTCGTCGGGCCACACTGTGGCAGCATGCCACATAAAATAGAGGAAGACTGGCATAGATGATAACTCAGTGACAATCTTACTCAAGCAAAAAGAGGAAGATTGGCAACAGATGTAACTTAGAGCCAGTCTTCCTCACAAAACTAAAAGAAATGCCCTGTGTTTGCAGCTGCTTTGTTTACTCAGCAGGGGTACTGCCTGTGGGAGGTTGTGCATCCAAAGGCCTCTTTACATTTTGCACTACTCCAACTCCTTCAGTCCAATTCTGTATAATTTCTTTAAAAACTCGATGGGCTACCTCTATTTAAGTTATAATCCACTCTATTAAACAAAAGCCAGCCCTCACTTCTTTCAGAGACAGGCCCGTCACTCTTGAGCTGAATATTAGGGTGCTGGGAAGCCAGTAAGATTCAAAAAGGCCTTATTTCCAGATGAAAAGCATCTTCACCCATCCTTTAACTTTTGAAAGTTTGCCACAAACATTCTTACAACCATGACCTTGAGATCTACTCTGAAATCATATTTAATGGGAGTACCTTCAATTTGATCTTTGTCCTTTGACCACTTAATGTTTTGAGAAATTTTGTCTCAAAAGACTCAGTATGAGAAACAATTTCAAGGTTTTACTCACATCTCCACGAGGCCCTCTCAGCTTCCACCACCAGGTCCTTTGATGACGCTTCTGCCCACTGCTGTGTCTCAACAGAGATATCACAGCTTTGAAGTTTTGGTTCCCGCAGCATCCCACCTCTAGGCACCCAATAAACAGCCCCTGAAAGAGCCTGAAACAGCAGCCGTTTCATCGCATCTCACAAAGTTGTGGGTCAGCAATTGGGCAGGCCTTGACCAGCAGATCTTCTCCATGGGGTTATTTGGTGGCCAGGCTGGAGGAGCAAAGATGGTGTCATTCGCATGCTTTGTCCCATGGAGGACTGTTTGAACCACGAGGCTCAGCTGGGCCCCACTCCTCCACTAACTAATGGACTTCTCATGTGGCCTCCAAAGGCAAGCAGAATTCGGCTGTGGTGATTCAGAAGCCAGTAGAGGTTTCTGGTCCTCTTAATTGTGCAAGAGGACAATGTTGGGAAGTCAAATGAAACCCTGGTGTGAAGGATGTTTGAGATTGACTGGCTGTATGAAAAACAACGCATTTCAGCTTCCTGTGCTGAGGATCATCATCATCAAAATGAGGAGGATCATCATTTTATGGTCAGAAATAATGGCCCGTCTCTAAAATGTCAATCATTCAAAATTTGTTAAAATTCTTTGTGACTCAAGATATTATCAATTTTTGCACATGCTACACTTTTAATTTGGGAAAAAAAATTTGTGTTGCAGCAGTCAAGTTGTGTGTGTAAGCAACGGGTATTCATTAGTCCACAAATTTAATGATGCTATTCAAATGTTTGTTCTTATGGATGTTTTGTCTTATTTTTTTCATCAACTGCTAAAAGTAAAACCCAAAATCTGCCTCTGATACTTTATGTTTTCCTATTTCTCTTCTAATCTGTCGACTTTTACTATTTACATTTTAAGTCTGGTATTTGGTGATACATATTTAAAATTGTTACCTTTTTTTCATGAATTGAACCTAATTCTGGTATAAAAAGGCATTCTTCATTTCCAATAATACTTTGCCTTGACTCTATTCTGTTTTGAAACATATGGTATTTACCACACTAACTTTCTTTGGATGAGTTTTAGCACAATACACTGCTTCATTCTTTTACTTTCAAGCATTACCCAGCCCATGTTTTAGATGCATCTTTTCAAAAATAATTTGTTTTGAACTCAGTATAACAATCTATGTCTCTTAAATTGAATATGTAATTTATTGTTAATACATAGATATTTGGGTTTAAGTCTGCTACTTAGTTTTTTTTTTCTATTTTTCCTCCAGTTTTAATGTTTTTCCTCCTTTCATGTCTTTTTTATCGAATTTTTTGAAATTTTTTTTCTACCACTTAGGATCTACATGGTCTGATCTATCACAGAACGATTATAAAAGAAATTACAGCATGAATACACCTCTTATCCTTATCTTTAAAATAAAGAGGCTTATCTACAAGCTCTCCGAGAATCTTCCCGTCTTTATAGCCAGACAAACTCATTGCCATTCTCCATCCTCACAAACTTCTCTCCCAGTCATCACCATGTTCACGCTGCCCTATTGAATGCTGTTGACACTTTCTTCTTCACTTCATTCTCCAGGCTAGAAAACTACTCCCTTGCCTCTCTCTTTGTCCAAACTCCATTTCTCCTTGGAGGAGGAATTGAAGCCTTTACTATACCATGGTGTCATTTCACCTAAGTAATGCACTTGGAACATTTCTTACAATGTGACCTTCTATCAATACAGAACTTACCAGTGTCCTAAACTGCTTGAGGTCTTTGTGAATAGGAGATCTGGGCTTCCAATCCACTCTAATAAGTACTTGCTCTTTATCCTTGGATACACCATTAAAATCCTATGGGTCTCAGTGGCTTCCAATGTGAAAGGAGAATACGATTGTATTCTCTCCATGTACTGTGAGATGAAGATAGCCTGGGGTGTCTTCATTGATCTGCCATTCATTGAGTAACTCCTCGATGCCAGATACTGTTCTCAGGATACAGAAAGCATTTATTCTGCCAACATTAGTTAATATTAATTGATTGCTAAGTACTCTTCATCCACTATGATAATTAACTCTCATAATAATCCAGATGGGAAAATGAACCTTAGAGGAGCTAAGTATCTTACTCAAACTCACAATAGATTAAGCAACAAAATGATGCCAAATCCCATATGCTTAACCACTGCCGTATACTCTCTCCTTTCTTTCTGAATTTTAGAGTGCCAACTAATGAAAGTTGTTGAAAATTATTTGTCTCCTAAGCCCAGAACCTGACAGCTGCTGGCAGTCATCAGACATGTGCTTTCTGAAGATCTCTGGTGAGTTTTATAGCTTCTCCTTAGTAAATGTCATTGCAAATGCCCTCCTTTGAGATTTGAGGTGATGCCACTGGGACTTGGTACTTTTTTTAATTCTTTGAGTAGCTAAAGAAAAGATTATTACCAGACATCACTAGCCAGAATTAACATTTGCAGTCACTGTTGCATAAAGAGAGATCATTATTCTCAAGTCATAGTGTCTGAGATATTGTCAATCTGACCACAGACTGGGCTGTTACACAGTAAAATGGCCAAGAAGATGGATGCATCGAAGTCCACATCCTCAAGACAATGTCCATCTTGGGGTTCAGCACATCCTGTAGGGTGCAGGATGCTGAGCATCTCTGAAGAAGAAGGAGAAATAACCGCAAGGGTGCACAAGTTCATTGGCTGCAAGATCAAGGATAATAGGCCATTGGAAATGGATCCTGTATTTACGTTGCAATGCTTGTGCTTTGGAGAAGATTGTAGCACAGATGCACAGAAGAGAAGGGGGAATAAACAGAGCTCCCTTGTTGCCTAAAGTCGCTTTGATGTTCCTCTGATCTAGCAGTTCCACCCAAGGCCTGGTGTCCCATCTACTTGCTGGATGTCTGTATGTACCATTCCTACGTCAACATGATAAGCATCCTGATAACAGCCCTGGGAACGTACAGCTCCCATGAGAGGGGGAAGTAGGTCAGTTAGACGACTCTGACTCATAAAAGAAGACATGAGGAGTTGTTTCGTTCCATAAAACCATTAACACATGGAAGACCACCGAGTTTTACAAATTTAAGTGGGAAAGGCACCAAACTCAGAAATCATGAAATAATTTTTTTAAATGACATGAAAATTCAAATTTCTGTATAGCAAAAAAAATTAAAAGCCAAAATAACAAGCTCTGGAAAGGATTTCCAGTACTTATGACAAAGAGCTGATTTGTTAAATTTACAAACAGCTTTGAATCACTAGAAATAAATAGGCCAAAAATTCCATTTCCCAAAACAGGCCTAAAAGAAAGGACAATTCAGAGAATATAAATGCAAATACTTCTCAGACATGAAAGCACGTTGACCCTGATTCCTAAGAGAAATGCAAACCAAGACGACACTGGGATCTGAACGCTTACCTGTCACCTTGGGAAAGACCAGAAAGCCTCACAGTCCATGGATCAGCCTGCTTTCAGCCATGAACACCAGGAACCCAACAAACAGGGGCTTGAGAAAGAAAAAAGAATGTTTTCCCCAAGTCACAACAATCTGAATGGGGGCAGTTCAGGAGGGGCGAGATGGTCCAACCATGTCCTCAAGGACCCAACATCATGTGCACCTGCTGCAGTGTCCACATAGAGGAGCTATCCTCTTCATGGCCAGAACACAGCTGCTGCAGGTCCAAGCGCTCCTGTCATCCAAGCGGAGAGAGGGAGGAAACACAAAACAATCCCGTAACAGAGGGAAAGCCATAAGAATAATTTATTTTATTACTTAATAAGGTGTCCTTCCTAGAGATTACATTTTACTGGTCAGAACACTGCTTTGGGGCAACTCTGAGCTGCATGAGGGTCTAGGACGTCAAGAGTTATTAGCAAGTGATCACTGTCCAAATCCTAGGCAGGGAGAGAGGATGATGGGAATAGGCTAATCCCAGGGCTTCTCCAACACACTGCAATGTGGTCAGGGAACATCTGGGCCAGTGTATTTCTGTGAGTGCTGCAGGGAAAACCTCTGTGGAGGACAACAGAGTAACATCTGTAAATGTATAAGACATATCCTTCAACCCAGCAATTCTACTTCAGGAAATTTAAATGAAAGATAGACTCACTTATAAGTAAGATAATATTTATAAAAACGTACTCAATGCAGTGTTGCTTGTAACGGCAAAACTTTAGAAATCATCAAATTGTAGCAATTTAACAATGTTTTATTAATAAGAAAATAAAGGATGGCTGACAAAAACAATAGAATAGTACAAAGCTATTGAAAATAATGATAGAGTCCTGTGTGCATTGATATAAAAGTGTTCAAGCTAAAGCATTAGATGAATAAAGCAAACTACAAAAAGATGTCTTAACAGTGGGGGTTTCCTGGAGAAAGTCTGAGAACTGGGCAGGGAGATGAGAGACTGCTATTAGTTGCTCATTACTGCTCTGTCTTTTTAATTTTGTGCCTTGTGCATGAATTCAAATTTTTTAATCAAAAACAATTAAAGGTTTCAGAAGGGATTTATAGGGGAATCAAAGATTTGATATTTTTCAAGGTGGAGAGACATAAGTGGTGTACATTTTATGTGATGTGTTTAGAGCATACTGGCTTCTCGAAATAAATACATCCTTTGGCTTTAGTCTGACAAACACTTCCCCTGGAATCCCACTGAGCTCGTTTGCGCTGAGCCTGCTAAGTCGTTGTCGTCTCCACATCCAGGAGCCTACTCACCTCAGAACCTCAAAAGAATCCTTCTTAGAGTGGTGATGCCCTTGAATCCTGTATCCCATTAACCCTTCACTCCATTGGGGTCCAGGTTGGGCCCCAGGGTCTAGACCTACAGAGACCAACAGGACTCATCGTCAGAAAAGAAGAGGCATTTGTTCCATAAACTTATTGAATGAAAACACTGTTTCTTGTCTTTTTTGAACATTAAAAGGTAAATAATCAAGCAGATGGGAAGCAGAAAATGGACAAGGCTCTTTATCATCGTTATCAACTTGAAACAACTACAGACACTAACTACACAGCCTTGTGCTTGATGACAGCTGCTGGAACAAAGGAACATCAGAGAAACTTGAGGGCACAGCGGCTTGGACCCCATCCCCAGGCAAATGCTCCCCTTCTTTCACTGCGCTGTGTGTCTCTGAGCCTCCTCCTCTCAGACCTATAAATACAGGTGACTCTGGGCTCTCCACTCACTCAGGCTCCTGCTCCCCCATCCAGACCCTGAGCTCCAGGTGACTCACAGCCATGAGGACCCTCGCCCTCCTTGCTGCCCTTCTCCTCTTGGTCCTCCAAGCCCAGACTCAGAAGTCAGAAAAGGCAGCTGACCAGGTTCCTGCCCAGGACCAGCCTGAGGCTGAGTTCCAGGAGGTGATCATCTCCTTTGGAGGGAATGAGCGCTCCGCTCAAAATGAAACAGGTGAGAGACCAGCTGGCATGCTGCAGGGGTCTACAGCCTCAATGTGACACAAACTAGCCAGGACATCATTAGAAAATGAGGACATTGCGTTGAGAGTCTCTTCAAGGCCCTTTGAGCAATACAAGTTTGGAGTTCTCGACACGGGCTTGTGTAACCCACTGGCTTCAGCTGCAGAGACTAAACAGGCTGCTACATGGGCTTCAGTACATTGAGGCCAGGCTCAAGTTGAGTGTGTGGATGAGGTGGGGTGAGGAGTAGGTAACCCCAAGTTTGAGAGGTGGACCACTGGGGAGGGCAGGAAATAAGCTCGTACGTGATAGACAAGGATCAGAGAAATACTATGATCCTGCATACCCAACATATAGCCAGTAAGATTTTTTGAGTTATGACAAAAAGGTGAATTCTCTCTATCCTAACATGGCTGGTAATGTTGACTATAAGTAGTCATGTCCCCTCTTAGTCTATCTCCTTGAGACAGGCTCTGCCTCTCCTCCTTCCTTCCCCTGGTGCCTGACTCTCCCTTTCCTTCCACAGCCCTTCAGGAAGCATCAACCTGCCGCTGCAGAGTCTTCTGCCATTTTAGGGAGCGTCGCTCTGGGACCTGTGCTGGCAGGGGCATCCAAAACAGGCTTTGCTGTCCTCGCCGCCCGCCTAATAGATTCAGACCCACAGTAGCGCAGGATTTCATTTGATAACTTGGAAATGGGTTTTCTCTTTATAACTTGTACCCCTTCTTATTCCTCTTTCCAAAATAAACTTTCAGCATTAAATTCACTATTTTGGTATTTTTCTTCTTTTTCTTTATTTTTTTTTCTTTTCACATGACTTCTTTGTGTGGTTCACTTGCATAGAGAATTTAATAGAATTTAATTTAAGTCAACTGGCCTTTGCATCCCAGCGCTGCACAATTTGAGCATCATACCACAATAATATAAACAGCAAAATGAACATAATTAATAACAACAATTTTAATTTCTACAATTTGATCCATCCATGATGATGTTCTAAAGAAGGACGTGACTATGAGGTGTACCAAATGGTGTTGTTGACTCAAGGAAAGGTGAATCCAATGTGTTATGTTTACTTGTTCTTTAAATTTAAAAAGTAGGAGGGTATTGATATATATGGACACTTTTCTTATTTTCAGCAGATGTGTTAAGGAGATATACTATTTTTCTAACTGTATCACAAGATAGAGTGAACCAACGCTTCAGTGAGTCACAAACAAGGAAAATGTATGAACTTACCAAAGATGGAATATAGTGATCAGCATTAGTGTCCTCAGTTAATCCCCAGAGAGGAGGGGAGTCCACAAGCTGGTCATTAGAGATGGTGATGCCCAGTGACCAGAACCCAAAAGGTAAATTAGTCCAATGTCCAGTGAAGGAGTTGGTCTCAATTCTCCATCTCTTCAAAGACGTTGAGTCTATTAATGATAATAAACACCTACTAATTTTAATAAAATTCTAGCAAGAAATACATTTGTATAATAATGCTAATGAACCACATCAATCTATCATAATTATGAGACAATGGCTCATACACTTACTGTCCTGCAAAAACTTAAAGAGTACTTTATGTGTCAGAAAGGAAGATCTCTAAAATTACAATTTCTATAAAAGGCAGAGATTTAAGAGTACTGTGACATAATAAAAGAAACTGTGGTGTTTGTTTTTTTCACAAAAAGAACGTCTCTGCCTGATAAAAAAAAGTTGCTCAGGTTTGAATCATCCTGGAGACATACCATGTACCTTTCTTGATGGATAGTCAGTTCTTTGACACCCAGACCTGCACTGCTGCAGAAAATCAGGTGACCACACAAATCAATGGTGTCTGTCTAAACTGCATGCATCAGTCAGGCTCTCTAGAGGAAGAGAACCAAGAGGATGTGTATATACAGAGAGATTTATTTTAAGGAATTGTGATTATGGAGGCTGGCAGGTCTATAACATACAGCCTGGGCCATCAGGCTGGACACCCAGGGAAGAGTCAATGTGCCGTTCAAGCCTGAAGGCAGTATGCAGGCAGAAATCTTTTTAGCCCAGGGGAGGACAGTGTTTGTCTTACTCAGTCCTTCAACTGACTAGATGAAGCCCACCCATATTTTGGAGGACAATCTGCTTTACTCAAAGTCTACTGATTTAAATACTAATCTCATTCACAAAATGCCATACAGAAACATCCAAATAACGTTTGATCAACTATCTTGGCACTGTGGCCTGGCCAAGCTGATGCATAAACTTACCCATCACACTGGACCATCAGTCTTACCAGGCAGTCTTCTTGGTCTCCAAGTCTGACCTTGTTCCCATTCTTCAGAGGGGCTGTAACAATATCTTCTTTCCACCATATTTTATATCACTTTTTTTTCCACATTTCAGGTGCCTAAAACTTTAAACATATCATTTATCTCTATTTAAACGTCATGTGATAGTGGTTTTGCTTTGTTTTATTTTGATAACCATCTATAAATGTGCAGTTAATACCATCTTAGAATGAAGAAAGTAGGATGCTGCTGGTTAATATCCATTATTCATTTCACTGAGTCAAGCATCGCACTGACTACCTCACCTGCCACACCATCAAGTAGGAGAGAGATGACCATCAGATCACTATGCACCGGGTCTCCCTTCTCCATCTCTCAGATCAGAACAGAAGATCGTGGTGCTGCCATTTCTTCTGTGGAGACAAAAATTCAGTTCAAGAGGCTTCAGGCGAGAGAGATCAGCATCAGTGTTTTAAAGAAGAATTGAGACACTCTGTTCTGGTCTCAAGATCACACAGCCACTTATGTCCCTGGGCACACCTTGTTTAACTTCCCAGGACCTCAGTTTCTTCATCAGAAAACTGAAAGTTTTGGGCTCAAGAGTCACAAGAGTGTCTTCTTTTTCCATGGAATTTTGACTTCATGACATGTGGAAAAGTCTTTGAAGCCAGAGAGCAGCCATGGACAATATGAAACGGATGAGGCTGGCTATGTTCCAGTAGAACACTACGGAGTCTGAGGTCTTGCTTGGCGCAAGGACCATAGCTTACTCACCCATAGAATAGACCTTAGTCTATTTCAAGAGATATCTGGATGCAGAGCAAAAGGCAAAATTGGCAAGATGTGAATGTGCAAGGATGTGGGGGCAAGGAGAACAAGGGTGGTCACGGCATGGAGCTCAAATAGATGAGGCTGTGAGGGCTCAGTTCCCTACTGGCAGGCATAGTCCAGTCAGAAATCACGTGGTCTAATGCAGTGAGCATTGCTGTGGCTCTAATTTGTCCTGTTGGCATGCCTACTCTAAGGCAAAGTTTAACTTCTTAGGTTCTCCCTTCATCCCCTACACCAGGCACGTGGTTAACGCTCCTACAGGCCAGGTAAGCATGTCGTGCTATTGTAGAAGAGGACCCTGCCAGTTTCAGGAGTGGGTCTCTGAGGTCTGCATACTCAGTGATCTTCATCAGAGGCTTTGCTATCACTTAGCTTCTTCAACCTAGACACAAAGACATGTAAGTCCTAGTGTGAAGGCCTAGAGGGAACGGTTGGTACCTTCTGTGCTAGTACCAAAGCTCTTTTTCCATCCTGAGTAAAGTCTTTACAACAAGCTTCTGTTTCTGTTTTGGTTTTTTTAATGTATATATTTGATACTGTATCACTTGGGACTAATTTAAATGCCGGCAACAAAGTTATGACTAAAACTCTCTTAAACAAAGTATTGGCTCTAAATAGTTGGGTAATTCAAAAAGCAATGCTGGCCTCAGACACAGAGTGGTATAAATGCACAAGTGAGTACTAAAGTTCCATCCGTCTATCTGTCTGTCTATGCATCAATGACTCCATTCTTCTTCTATCAGTCAATGCATCTACCTATATATCTGTCTAACCAACCATCTTTGGCTCTGCTTTCATTAGATTCACATTTACTCTCAGGTAGACATTTCCTTTGTATTAACAACTATAATCACTGTCAGCCCCTGGTTCCTATGATCCTACCACCTTCGTTCCCATGGAAAACCCACTGTCTCCAACCCCCATTGTGGGAGTGCTCCCCTGGAGAAGTACCCAATCACATGCCTTTCTCTAAGCCCTGGGGTTATATCTGTCACACTGGAAGCCTTTAATTAACAAGAGGGTTATTGTGTCCCTAAAGATATGGTAAGCAGATGAAAATTGAATCACACTTATGAAATGACATGTTCTCTATTGTCATCAGGAAACACAGAGTAAGAAATCAACTGAGGAAGGTATTGTCAGAAAGCAAAAGGAATTGGGCTGGTTACGTGACCAATGCATGCTCCAAACCCTCAAACAAACACTGAGGCTTTCATCCTCCTCAGTTTTTCAGAAGGTGCTGAAATTCACTTAAATCCTCCCACCGTCTAGAAAAACCGCCCTCAGCCTCCAGTTTCCCCTTTGAGTCAATCTTCCTTTTCCATAAAAAATGGCCCGTGTTTGCAGTGCTTTGTTTCCTCAGCTGGGGTCCTGCCTGCAGGGCGTTGGGCATCCAAAATTCTCTTCTTATTTTACACTGCTTCCTCTCCTCCAGTCCAATACTGTATAATTTCCTTAAAAACTGGATAGGCTTCCTCGTCATAAGTTATAATCCACACTATTAGACAAAGGTCAGCCCACACTTCTTTCAGAAACAGGCCCTTCACTCCTGAGCTGAACGATAGGGTGCTTTCACGGCATTAAGATTCATAGAAGCCTTTTCTCCAGATGAAAAGCATTTTCTCCACCCACGCTTTAACTTTTTGAAGGTTGCCACAAACATTCTTAGAGCCATAGCCTTGAGACCTACCCTGAAACAATATTTAATGGGAATACTTTCAATTTGATCTTTGCCCTATGTCCAGTTCTTTTTTTTTTTTTTTTTTTTTTGAGGAAGAGTAGCCCTGAGCTAACTGCTGCCAATCCTCCTCTTTTAGCTGAGGAAGACTGGCCCTGAGCTAACATCCGTGCCTATCTTCCTCTACTTTATATATGGGACGCCTACCACAGCATGGCTTATCAAGCAGTGCCATGTCCACACCCGGGATCCGAGCCAGCGAACCCCGGGCCAACGAAGCAGAATGTGCCCACTTAAATGCTGAACCACTGGGCTGGCCCCCTGGCCACTTCTTATTTTGTGAAATTTTGCCTCAAAAGACTGAAGATGAGAAACAGTTTTATCTTCAAGCTTTAACTAACATCTTCATGAGCCCCTCTCAGCTTCTACCACAAGGTCCCTTGTGGGGACATCTGCCCACTGTTCAGTCCCAACACCAATCCAGCAGCTTTGAGGTTTTTGTTACAGCAGCATCCCAATTCCAGGCACCAAATAAACTGTCCCTGAAATTATCAGCCTGAAACAGCAGCCATTTCATTGCATCTTACAGTATTGTGGGTTTGGTCTTTCTGCTGACCCATCTCTATCCTGAAGCTATCTGGGGGCCTGCCCAGAGTTGCTTCATTAGAATAAAAACCCTTCCTATCAGCTTTGTCACTTGGGAGAATCCAAGGATTTGGGGAGCTCTGCGCCAGGAACTGGGACCAAGACCAAATGATTCCAGCAGAGTTTGGGGTGCAGGAGCTGGGGTCCCCAGTTGTCTGGTCCCTGGATCTGGGGTGATTAGGGAAGGCGGAGAGTAGTCTGAGGTGTGAAGGAGATGGCTGGAGTGTGGGCTCTGGACTAGCTGGTTTGCACATGGGAGGCGTGCTCAGAAGTGGAGTTGTTGGCCATCTTTAGGAATTGGCTAACCCCAGGAGGGGCAGTCCCTCCAGGAAAGGCAGGGCCCCAGATGGCAAAGCACCAGAAAGCAGAAACTAGAAAATGTGACTATTGCAGTCCACTTCAAATCTGATCAGGAAACAACATTGCCTTACTTCAGCTGCTCTCCCGCCTGATGGGGGAACGTGGCCCCCTCTCATTCCCAGGTCCCACACTTCCGGTGGGCAACACCCCTAGGCTTCTGTTTGCCTCCACTGCTCGGCTCACTTCCAAGGGTGACACACACAATCTGAACACACGATGAAGCCTGTCTTTGTTTTCAGTGTTGACTCTTCAGTCACAGATTCAACAAAACTTATGAGATCCTGCTCTGGGTCAAGCACAAGCAAGGCTTCTGCTCTCTTTCCTCCTCACCCTCACGGGCAGGAAGAGGAAAGCACTGGATCCTCCCAGAGGTCGAACGCCTACAGTCCTACCACCGTCCAATCAAAGATCATGAGGACATTACTATTTAAATATAAACCACAATAAAACGCTGTGTGAGTTTATAGTTCACAACTACTGGTATTAAAATACAGGGATGTGTCAGAACTACTAGAAAATAAAACCTAGGGTCCCTGTCCTGCTAGGAACTGTCAAGACCTCACCGTCCAGATTCTGAGCAGCATCCTGCTAGGAGGAGAATGAGCTGGAGAGGGTCGGAGAGGACTCGGGGAGGGGGAAAAAGGACACTTCAGGACTTGATGAGAGCATCTCCTATCTTGATAGGGACGTGGGTTACGCAGGTGAACGCATTTGTCAAAACTCAAACAACTGAACCTCCGGGATCAGTGCTTTGCACTCTAGGCAAATTATGCTTCAATTACAAATTGTCAAATACAAAGTGTAAGCTTTATAAAAAGTCTATTAGGTCTAGAAATTAAAAGTGAATATAAATAAATGGGCTTGGCGGGGGAGGCAGTTGAGGATCACCTCTACGTGACTTCTCACCTTAATTCTCTGGAGAACGAAATCACATTCTGAAGTGCACTATAAATGTGAAGGGCATCACTGCTTTTGTTTTGCCCGGCAGGACACACCTGTAGCAGCTGAACCTTTCAAGGTACGTTGGGACCATCTCGGTGCCTTTGCTTCAGCCTTCTCAGCCGGGTCTCTCATGAAAAGAAGGACCACCCAGTTGGCGCCCCTTCCCGCTCACCTGGGGCGTGAACACAGATCACAGGTGGAGCCATGTGTCTGCAGAAGGACCTGGTGCAGCTCCCAAACCTCAGGTGCACCCTGAGACCAGGAGTGGAAGAGAAAGTGGTGTTTTGCCTGGACTTGCCTGGCCAGATGCAGCTACAGCTGATGACCCGGAGTTTGCCCCAGGACAGCCTGGGTGAGGGACGGGGCAGAGTTCACTTCAAAGACACAGGCTGCAGGAGCCCAGCAGGAAGTCTTGTCTTGTGACACACCCACCCTCTCCAAGGTCAGACGCACCTGAATAAACAGAGGGACTATCTCGCTCCTTCTCGCCAGAGCCCCCTAGCCTCCTCTCTTCTCTGATATTTTTGTTTGATCAGACCCCGGCAGTAAGGGAATGGAGAAAGCCCTCTCCAAAGAAGGATAGGGTGCTAGTAACCCATACTACCAGCATAGAGCTTCACCGTTTAAAAAGCTCTCTCCCACCTCTCACCTCATTTCCTTCTCTGCACAAACCTGTGAGAGAAATATAACTCTTCCTATTTTGCAAATGAAGCTTGAGAGGGTGAAATGCTTTTCTGTGACAAAGCCGCTGAGTGTGAATAGGATCCATGTTGAGACTCGAAACCAGAGCCCTGAGAACTACAGAGTTCCCGGTATGAAGGACATTTCCAAGGGACCACAAATGCTGCCAGTCTCAAAGCTTTAATTGCTGGAAACCCACAATAGGAGGAAAAAGATCATTAGCGTTTAGACAAGAAAGAACATTCAAGACTGAGAAATACCTTGTGATGGCTAATTTTATGTGTCATCTTGGCTGACCCGTGGTGCTCATCTCAGTAAACACCCCCAGATATTTGGTCCAACATCACCCTGGATGTTTCTTGGATGAGAATAGCATGTCAATGACCTTTGAGTAAAGCAGATTGCCCTCCATAACGTGAGTGGGCCTCACCCAAACAGTTGAAGGCCTGAACAGGACAGACTGACTTCCCCAAGCAAGAAGGAATTCTGCCAGCAGACAGCCTTCGGACTTGAACTACAACATGAGCTCTTCCCTGAGACTCCAGCCTGCTGGTCTACCCCATCAGATTTTTTTTTTTTTTTTGGACTCACCAAACCTCCACAATCATGTAAGCCAATTTCTTTTCTGTTTCTCTGGAGACCCCTGACTGACACACACCCAAATCTCAGCAAGTGATGGGGAGGATGCTAGGAAGTACCAGGCAGCCCCACAGAGACGGGCTGTGGTTGTCCAGGCCCTGGAATACCTTTACCTGGGCTCCTGGACCTTCTAAAAGGGCCCCCCCCCCCACCATACAAAAGACAGTCCTGGAATGTCTCCAAGCTTCTCACACTCACCCTTATCCCAAAGGATAAAGGATAAGTTATCCCTTATGCAGCTAAGAATAGGTTAGCATGACATGGATCACATGGCCCTGGAACCCTACACTGGCTATACCACTGACTAAACCACAGACACACAGAAGCAAACAGGACAGGAGAAATGCACAGAAGCTAAGAAACATACTGCAAGAAGGCGGTGACCTCAAGTGCTAGGTCAGTGAGGCCAGGGTGGCTAGAGAGTATGGAGATGGCAGAGGAAGCAGAGAAGGAAGGAGAAGCTCAGGAGGCAGTGATTCATGGGAATTACACACTCAGGGGAGATCCCCGACATGGCTTCTGAGAATGAATGTCAGGGTCTCCCTGAAGCCCAGCTGGCCAGCAGCTGCGGGGTTTCCTTCACTTCCTTTCCTCCCACGACCCTTCCTAAGAAACCTCCCATCTCCTGAGCTCACCTGAGCAGAGTGAACACACCTCCCTTCTCTAAGTACATATCTCCCACCTAAGGCTGAGAGGTTAAGTAATGAGGTGACACAGGTAACTCGCCTGGAGCAAGGTCTACACACTCTCAGTGCTGGAGTCTCACAATCCACATCATTTTCCCTTCCACAAGATGTGTCAGGCTAAGGGGAAGACAGAGAGGTGAGAAAGGGAGGGAGTGAGGGGAGCAATGGAAACCTGTGTCCCAGAACCTCCATCACTGCCCTTTACGAACATATAATTTAAAGCAATAAGAAAACTTCAAGGAATTGTCAACAGACCTTTATCATGGACTATTGCATCAGTCATCAACTAGGAATGTGTGTGCCCCAGAGGGGAATAAAAAGTTTGCAGGAGTGAGGAGAATTTCTTGCACAGCAAAGGTTACAGAATTATCTATATTTTATAAATGAAAAAAAATATGTGGGGGCCAGCCTTGTGGCCTAGTGGTTAAGTTCAGTGTGCTCTGCTTCTGTGGCCCAGGTTCGGTTCCTGGGCGTGGACCTACACCACTCATCAGCCATCCTGTGGAGGCATCCCACATATAAATTGGAGAAAGATTGGCACAGATGTTAGCTCAGGGCTAATCCTCCTCAAGCAAAAACAAAATAGTGTTTTTCTGTTACAAGCTTCAAGAAAGTGGACCAAATCTTAGCTGATGAAAATATGCAGCAAATTCAGATTCCCAAAAAAGTGGCCCTAAAAACCTCTGGGTGGAAGAGAGAAAGATGTGAGTGTGGGGGTTTCATGTTAATCAAAAAGGACACAAGTTTTGTAAGGTGGGAGAACCAGGAGAGAGAGGGAGGTGATCCACCTGCTGGTGGAGTGCCGGCAGGTCTCTGTGTGACCACCAGAGGGCGACAGCACGCGCCATCCTGTGTCCAGGCTCCCTCTGGCTGGAACAGCTTGCTGGCTTGTAGAAATGCTCCTTCTACGCAAGAGCCAGGGAATCCGGGTTGTTTACTACCGCACCCACTAAAGAGAAAGCAGTTTCAGAGGAAACAAAGGAATCCAAGTCCTGGGAGAAACTTAAGCTGGCCAAAGTTTCTACCACGTGAACCTGGCAACATCCACCCCATCCAGCTTGCCAAAAGAACCTGGATGAAAAGCTTTTATTGTGTGCGTGTGTGCCAACGTGTCATCTTTTTTTTAAAGACATGCAAATAATTAGTCCTATTTCTATTATTAGATTCAACAAAGATAAAATTACATTTCAATAAATATAATCAGAACAAAAAACAGAAAAAAGAAGGAGAAGACTCTGTCCGTGTTGTTCGTCAGAGGTGTGTTTACAGGCATTGAACACGGACAGTCACTGTTCTCTTTGTAACTTTCTGTCTTCCTCAGTTGAGATTAAACAAAAATGATGAGTGAGATATTAAAGGCCTGGGAACATTTGGATGAACACTGTTTCCCTCCCGAGTTAAAGTTTGCTTTTGGCTGTTAATGTATCAAATTAGACTGATGACAAAGCTACAGGCAGGAAACGCTATGTATCCAAACTGTTTCTATGCTTTGTTTTAATGACACTGATAAAACAAAACCTTCTCACAGGAGGATCTACAGGAAAGAAAGAAGAAATGTTAGAAATGAACAAACCCTCCAACACACTCAGAATCTTCTTTTATATCTTTTCTATAAAATGAAGAAAGCAGCTGTATTTTTAGATTTTTGTCATCAGCCCTTCCTCAGTGCCTACAAGCAGTGGTTTAATTCTAGTTATCTTTCCATGAAAAAGGCGGACTCCAGATCTGCATTTCCTGCTCATATATCTCATTTGAAGGAATTAAAAATCCAAACACTCTACCTGTGTCGCACACAGGCTGTTCAGTGACAACTTTGTGCCCATGTGCAGATAATTCACGAAACGTCATGAATAGACCAGTAGAACTTTCTTCTTCTGAGCGTATAACTTTCATTTTTGTCCTTTGTTCTTGTGCCTTCCTTGCCTGAAACTAATAGGATTGCTTAAAAAACTGCCTATACCAGGCAAACAAGCAATTCTGGCTGGTCAATTGGCAGTTTTAAGATATTGCGGCTAAATTTTATTTTTAAACTACAGAAAAGTCAAATGTTCCATTGGTTAAATATTTTTGAGGGAACTTGTCATCTTGATGACCACTGTAATTCACGTGCAGTAACAGTTGTTTATGATCATCTTTTAGATTCACAAATTAGGAAAATAATAATCCCAAATTTACCACACTGGCCTTTACGTATGTAGCTGCATCTCTGGTGAGAGAGTGTACATTTCCCTGAAGGCAGGGAGATTGTATTTCCTTTCAGATAGGAAGAACGGACAGACATTTCTGCCACTTCAGAGAGGACTTGTTATACATCAGAGAACTGAAAAGGGAGACTGTGACACTCTCCCATTAAGAAAAAAAAAAAAACAGGGGCTGGCCCCGTGGCCGAGTGGTTAAGTTCATGCACTCTGCTTCGGTGGCCTGGGTTCGGATCCTGAGCATGGACATGGCACCACTCATCAAGCCATGCTGAGGCTGCATCCCACATAGTGGAACTAGAAGGACCCGCAACTAGAATATACAGCTGTGTACTGGGGGGCTTTGGGGAGAAGAAGGAAAAAAAAAAAAGAAAGAAGATTGGCAACAGATGTTAGCTCAGGGCCAATCTTTAAAATAAAATAGTTTAATTTAATTTAAGAAAAATGACATTATTAACTCTGGAAAGAGATGTCCCATAGACTTTTTATTCTGATCTGATATGAGGACCATATAGATAAACAAACATATACTTGATTCCAAGCACAAGGCAGATATCTTCATTAAATAACCTTTCTTGGAAGCTTCTAGGACCCTGGTCTGTTTTTCATCTTTAACAAGAAAACTTTAAACTATAATCATCATTTCAATTTTCCGTCATCCTGCATGAAATCCATAAGACGTTTTTGTTGTTGTTGTTGTTGTTTTGTTTGTTTTTTGGCTGAGCAAACATTTCTAAATCACTCCTAGTTTATCTGACCTTGACATGGCCTTGTAAGCCACTGGTGAGTCTGAAGTCAGCTAGCAAGCCCTTGACGTGCTGCAGGTGGAGGAGGTGTAAGAACTGCTCGTGAAACTATGTTCCCATTCCCTGAAACACTGCTGCTTTTTTTTTTTTTTTTTGGCTGAGGAAGACTGGCCCTGAGCTAACATCTGTGCCCATCTTCCTCTACTTTATACGTGGGACACCTACCACAGTGTGGCGTGCCACGTGGTGCCATGTCTGCACCTGAGATCCAAACCGGCGAACCCCGGGCCGCCAAAGCAGAACGTGCACACTTAACCACTGCGCCACTGGGCCTGCCCCAACACTGCTGTTCTTTAAACAGCTCTGGGGTGTGCTGAGGGAATTTAGAAAACATTATTTCAAATTTTACCAGAAATATTTAAATGATAACAGTCTTGACAATGTTATTTCTACCTCTCATAAAATTATATTGCTTCAGTTGGTTTTTACTCAATGCTGCTTGGATTATATGTTCTGGAATCAAATAAGAAAATATATTCAAAGCACCCAGAACAGGAGAGAGCCCCAACGCCCCTCTCTCCTCTTCCCCACGGCCCTCCCTCCCCATTTTGTAGTAACTCTGAGTGGCTGCTTCACAGGGAAATACTCCCACAGTCAGGTCTTCACCCGCTACACCGTTCCCATAGGAGATCCTGCCACGGAGTCCAGTGCCTTTGGGATTTGGCCATTTGCAGGTTCTGGAAAGATTTGTAGAAGGCGTGCCACGATGTGGGTACTGAGGCTTGAGAGAGGGGGGTCTGGAGGCCACTGTGCCCACAGGAGGGTGGATGACCGGGACCACCGAGGACCATGGAATGAGTGGGCTCCAGCTGCACAGATATCTTAACCCAGGTCTTGATCCAGAAGCGTTTCCGTTCTGCAGTTAAGCTGTGTACTCGCCTTCAGCCGTGCACATTCAGTCCTCAGTAACTGAGCACCTGCCGTGTGAACAGTGCCTAAAGGGCACAGACTTTCAGTTGTAGGGTGAATAGCTCTGGGGACCTAATGTCCGGCATGGTGACCATAGTACATATGATACTGTCATACATACAATAATGCTGTCTGTATACTTGACATTTGTTGAGGGAGTAGATCTTAAGTGTTCTCAACACATACACAAAAATGGCAACTATGTGAGGCGATGGATGTGTCAGTTAACTTGACTGTGGTGAAGATTTCACCACGTATACAGGTATTAAATCATCACACTGTACATCTTTAAAAAAAAAAAAAAACAGAAATAGTCCCTGCCTTCCAGGCGCTCCCCTGCACATCCCCCCAGCGTCTGCATGGAAAGCTTTTTAGTGAGACGAGGGGTCTCAGCAGCTTATTTCACCGGAAGAGACGCTCCCTGGCTGAGTTGTCATCCTTGCAAGAGGGGACATAAATGTGGTCCTTTACAGCTGCCCTGTGTCCAGCTCGATGGCTGAGCACCCCAAATTTGCATTTAGCAAAACATTTTCCCGTATGTTTTGTTGTCTGGTCTTAGGCAGAGCAGATGCTGTTCTACAAGTAAAGAAAATGAGAGTAGGGCACGTAAGTTATACGCTTGAGGTCACACATCTAAAAATTAGCAACACGGAGTCTGGAACTCACTGTCCCAAATCCTGCAGCCTGTGATTTTGCACTGCCGTGGCTGCGAGCCTGGCTAAAGAGAAGGAGACGGCCAGTGGATGCCAGAGACGTCTGCTCCTGAGCTCCCTGGGTCCCCATGACAAAAACAGCCCTGCAAGCTCATGCTCACCCTCACTAACCCAGGAGAAAGTAGGGCCTGGGAGGGGGACCCTCTCTGCACCAGTTCTGCCTGTGCCCTCCTCACACACAGCCCCTTGGGCAAGAGCATCCCTGAGAGTATTACCTTCCCGGCAAACATTAGAAATACTTATGTAACGACAAACTCCTTTATCGCATTTATGGGAATTTCAGCGAGTGTGGCACAGAAGCCGGGAGTGCTGGGCAGGCAGGCAGCAGGGAGACTTACCCATGCACCCAAGGCTGTACCTCGCACACTCAGCTCACATGGGTCCTTTGAGTGCTGCCAGGGAGGCTCCGGCCAAAGGAGGGTGAAGCGAGGAGAGTCCTGGGTCAGAAAAATCTTGGGGGCTCCACCAGCCATCCTGCCTCTCCCTGTGTCCTCTGCTTTCCCTGGGCCCCCTCCAAAGCCTGAGTTTCATCTCTCATCTCAGGATGTGTCCTTGTAGCCGACCTATAGCAACTGTCCCAGCCGGGTCCCCTCCTGCCCTCTAGCTCAGAACCCAGGCTCCCAGGGTGGAGGACTGGAGTGAGCCCCCCAGGGACTCCACTAGCACTTGGGCAAAGCTGGGAACACTGGTGGGCTTGTTGTGTGTGCATATGTGTGTGCTCGTGTGTGTGCATGTGTGTGCATGTGTGCATGTGCTCATGTGTGCATCTGCGTGCATGTGTGCAAGTGTGTGCACCTGTGTGCTGTGTGTGTACAGTTATGGTATTGGTGACTAGTATCCAAGAACTCTTTGCCCCAAGCCCTCACAGAGTTCTCCCTCATTCTGTTCAAGTCTCTGCCCACATGTCCCCACTTTCCCTGACTGGCCCTCCAAACTAACTCCCCCTTCATCTTCTTATACTGCTTAATTTGTTTTTAACACACTGATCCCTGCCGGACACCACATCACACATACACACACACGTGTACAGTTTATGTGTTTGTTGTCCATTGCTCCCACCAGGTTAATCTTTTTTGCTAAAATAAAAGTTCTAGAAGACAATGGACCCTGCTGTCCTTGAATCCAGCTGAGCTGAGTAAGAAAGCAGAGCCACTAGGAGTGGGGCAGGGGAGTCACTCGGGCTTGTAGAAAGGGAGCTGGAGCAGTGTCCTCTGCGAGGCTGCAGCCCATGGCCCTCACTGCTGCAGCCTGAGCCCTGGAGGGTGAGAGGCCCATGCTCACGGGGAGTGTGAGAAACCTCCACCGTCTCCTCAGAGTCCTGGCCTCCACGTCACTATCATTTCTCAACTCTCACAAGTTCCCCACATTGGTAAACACTGACTCAGGCTCTGTGAAGGTGACAGGGGTGGTGGGGCCAGGAATCACAGACAGCCAGCACCTTCTGCTCACACTGACTCCGCAGCCAAGGACGGTCCCAAGCACACGGCAGGGGATTAACCAATATCTTCGAATGAGTCAGCCCACTAATGAGGAGCCAGTGGTATTTAGCCTGAATAAAATGCGCTAGGAAATTTAAAGAATACTTTTTTCCAGCAACTAAAAATTGTCTTTGGCTATTAAAGAGTAATTCACTGCGTATTTCTTTAAACAGAAAACCTCATTGTTAACACAGTTTGCACAATTTCCTAGCAGCACAGTACATTTCAATGTATATGACTCGTCATCAGGTTTATTTGTGAAAACTGGTTGTTGCTCAAAACTTCAGAAGTAGAGCAAGAACATCTTGCAATTCACCTCCCTTGGCCCTTATCGCACTCTGTGGTGGGCAGACCCTGTTTACTGTCCCTGCCACCTGCAGGTTTCGGCTGCTCCAGGGCAGGACTGAACCTTTTCATCTCTAAAAGCCCAGCCACAGCACACCCAGGCCATGACTAGGGGCTCCGTAACTGAACAGAAAGGAAATTTGAGCTCGGTCGGCTGCATTGCTAATTCATCTTTGATAAGATCAAGCACACAATGTAGCCAATTGTTTCCACTTATTGTATAGTGAATACGGACTCCTGGAAACAAGGCATATGGTGACACAGGTGGCGGGTGACCTGGTGGTAACCCATCTAGAAACAGGATCATAAATTCTATCAAGCCGAAAAGCATAACCTGTCTTCTCACCAGGGTTTCTCAACCTCGGCTCTGTTGACACTCAGGCAGGATACTCTTTCCTCATGGGAGTTCTTCTGTGTACTGCAGGATCCTTAGCAGTGTCCTTGGCCCCTATGTACTAGATGCCAGTGACACCTCCCCTTGAGTGTGACAACCAAAAATGTCTCCAGAAATTGCCAAAAGTCCCCTGAGAGACAAAATCGCCCCCAGTTGAAAACCACTGTTCTAACTCAATATATGAAGTTCAAGGAATGTATTAAAAATGGGATTTCAAAAGCTGACTTGTCAAGTGCCTGTTAAACAGGCTACATTTGGCAGCAACTTTCAGCCTCCCAGAGAGCAAGATGAGCCAGACTCATTGAGAGCTCAGCACGTCCCATGCACCATTCAAAGGGCTTTACGTGCATGAGCTCATTAACTCTGTCAACCACCCAGGAATGTGGGCACCATCAGTATTTCTCATCTTCAAGATGAGGACACTGAGGGGCAACTAGCCCGAGGTCAGTGGACACGTGGACCCTGGGCACCTGGCTCCGTGCTCTCATTCCTGTCTGTGATGAAAATCAAGCTGCAGGCCTTGTGTCCAGAGACAAACCTGACAATGCTTGAAATCTGGAAGCATTGAGCACCTCTCCCCACTACTCCTGGGGAGAGGCACCCCGTCTCTGAGACCAGAACACCAGGCACTCCAGCAAAGACCTTGCTCCACCACCGCCTCCAGCCTGTGCACCGAGGTCTCAGCCCTGCGGCTGGGCCTTCTATTTCATACCACCTCCAAGAGGAAGCATCCCGATGCCCATTCAGCTGCTACTTTGCACTGATTCACCAGCCACACGGGAGCATGGATGACTTCCAGGAAAATCAAGATCCCTGTTCCGACCAGGCAGTCAACACAAGTTGACAGCTGATAATGCCTTTTGACAGCTTGACCTGAAATGGGACTTGCTACCTCTTCTATCAACATGCGCCCCCCGTCGCCCCCACCACCTAGTCTCTGGTGCTCACCTGCTTCAATTACGTGGACAGCCTTTCTCTTGAGTCTCCTCTCAGCCCAGCTTCCTTGAGGAAAACTTTCTTTCCCAGAGGCTTAATGCCATACAGATGTCCCAGAGCCAGTGCATGTTGTCATCTCTGGGACTCACCGCTCAGAAAACACTCTCCCTCCATAACCACAAGTAAACCTTTGGGCTTCTTGGAGGATGACAAAGGACTTTCCTTAAGGCCAAAGGAGAAGAAAGATCTGGACCCAGGTGAACGAGGGAATGAAAAAACAGAACAGTTTAGGTAGGGGGACAGATAGCCTTCCAGCTTCGGCTTGAATACCTTCTCGAAAGGAGATCTCACTACCTTGTGAATGCCTACTTGAGTGTTGAACCACTTTATTTATCAGAGCTTATATCTCCCTAAAATCTGTCCCTTGATTGCAGCCTGGCTATCCATAACAGTAAAGAGCAAGTGAAATTTACCCGTTGATAATAATGACCACTAACATGTGTAAGGCTGCATCGCATCCACAGTCTCATTTATCCCTCATAATCTTATGAGCTGGAGTTTATTAGTCTGCTTTCCCCTGAAGCATCGGGAAAACCGAGGCTCAGGAAGTTTAAATGATCACACGTTGCCCAGGAGCACACAGCTACTAAACAGTAAGGCAGTTATGAAACCCGATCTGACACTTTGCTGACAGCACTGTACTTCACTCAGCAAACCCTTCCAAGGATTTCCAACTCCAGGCCAGCAGCCATGCTTCTCCTGAGCTGCTGCTCCCCTAGACAAGCGCCCAGTGACTTTAATTACTCCTCAGATCAGTGGTTCTCAGCTGGAGCGATTTTGCCCCCCTAAAGACATTTGACAATGTCTGGAGACGTTATTGACTGTTATGGATAGAGGGTGCCACTGGCATCCAGTAGGTAGAGGTCAGGGGTGCTGCTAACACCTCACCCTACAATGCACATGACAGCTCCCCACGATGAAGAAATACCTGGTCCAAAGATGTCAAAAGTGCCAAGGACTCTAAGGTGAAACCCAGCCTTAGAGCAAATGGTTTTAAGTATCCTCATTAGCCCAAGAACCCTCCTTTGGATGTGGTCCTCTCTGTCGATCCCCTCAACTGATGGCACCGATTGAGTGGGGTCTGGCCGGGGACTGTGGGCTTGGCTCAGCTGGAGGTGGGGAGCACAGGAGTAGGAGGATGGCATGGGAAAGCACAATCTAGGCAGTCCATCGAGCTTTTTCTGGAAGCACAAACCCTGAGAACTAAAAGAAAACACAAGGGCTGCCTGGAGAAAAGTCACAGCAAACTCAGCTCGACTCAATCTGGGAGAAAACTCCTAGACTTCTCCTAGGAGAAGGGCTGAACAATGGCTCCTCCTGCGCGTGGCAGTCACTCCAGCCCTCTCACACTCATGTCTTCATTTAGAAAATGGACGTGGTAATGTAGCTTGTCTTTTCTGCAACACAGGTATGACGATTGATTTAGAAAGCCCTTTGAGCATTGCAATGAGCTATACTAGGCATATCGACCCAGCAACCTTTCTAGTCTCTCCCAAAACCCTCCAGAGCCAACCTCACTCCGGAGACACTGGCTTTTCCCTATGCCCAATGTGGGTTGTTGGAGGGGCTGTGGCCTCACAGGTACCAGGGGACCTCACCAGCCTCGTTCCTTAGCATCAGAGGGCAGCTTGGGGGATGATGGAACAGGCTGGTGAATTATTAAGAGAGCACATCCGCGGTGACAGCACGACACGGCTACTGCCGAGAAAACCCTCCACGATACACATCAGATGATGAAAGCAATTCACTGAATAAGGTGCAGCACGAGCACATTTGTGGGAGAAAAAAAGAAACAAAATATATGTGTGTTTGCACACTCACATGTGTAAGTGCAGAGAGAAAAGCCTGGAGCCTAAAAAGAAAATCTTCTCTGGGAAAGGGAAGGGGGCTTGGCGAGACAGGCAGTGAATCAATCCTACCTTTATTCATTCTGGACATTTTCATTCTGCTTGATTATTTTATACACACAGCAGCATGTTTATTCTAAAATTTTAATGTAAAAAATAACCTTTTATAGGCTGGGCTCAGCTCTGTTTAACCATGTGTTAACGTAGTTAATTTGCCTCCTTTCTGAACACTTTTCAAGGAAGTTGGCTTTTGAAGTCCAGGTGGAGGTGGGGTGGAATTGTGTGGAGACCGGGGCCAAAGCAACCTGCCTGGTGCTGGCATCCAGCACAGAGGGGCTTGCCTACCTAAGAGCCAACCTGCAGCAGAGTGAGCTACCCGACCTGAGAACAAACTCTGCCTCCACAGTGCCAACATGTGGGAACTCCAGAAGCCTCATATCCTCCCCAAAGATCATGTCTTCTCATCCTTCGATTCTTGTCTTCCCCACTATTCTCTGACCCCTCGCCTTACTTGCTGTGTCCTGCCCCTGCTCTACTACATTCCTTACCTTATCTTCTTATCCTTCCTACACTCATGGGAATATCACTGGGCCAGAAAGCAGAAGACTCAGCATCCATCCAACCTAGGAACTATGAGGTTCAGAGGCAAGCTTCTCTGGTAAGGATATCTTTGTAATAAAACACACCTGCGATGAAGAAATGCCTTCCAGAATTATCTAGCTGGGGGAGATTCCATCTCACAGATAGGAACTCTGGAGGTAGGAAGCAGTGGCTTGCCTGTCACCCACAGAGCTGAGACCAGAGCCCAGGCTTCTGCTCTCCTGCCACTGGCTTCCCAGAAACCAAACACCAGAGAATGACTAAATGTACCTGAGATATTTCTCTTCCCCAGAAGAGGCTGGCATCCATGCTCATTCCCAATCCCCCATCCCTTAAAGTCCAGAGTACCGGTGTTGAGAACAATGCATGCCAACTCCTCAAAATTCCTGTGTTGTTGACTTGCTTCAGAACAGGGAGAGCAGGGAGTCAGCCACAAGGTCAAAAAAGTCACCTCGTGTTGATAGCACCTTGCCTCAACTTGAGTGACAGCTGTATCTCCTCAACCTACTATCCCTAAAAGCACAGCTGAGATGAGTTGTTGCATGTCTTTGAGGATCCTCTGTGCATCAATTTGCAGATCCGGAAATAAAGCCTCATAGAGGTTAACAACTAGACCAAAGACATATAGCTAGTACCCACCCATTATCTCAGTCTCCTCCATTTTTCCATCCATCCTCATCTGGTGTATGTCCCACATTCCACACATCGCCTTCACCGCAGTAACCAATTACTTCTGGGTTGCTGAAATCCGCAGACGCTATTTTAGTCTTCACCCTACAAAACACCTTCTTCCTGAAATCCTTCCTTCTTCCCTTGGCTTTCATGACACCACACTCCTCTGGTTTTGTCCTCTCTGAGTGTTCTCTCTCACTGCCCTTGGTAGGTTGATCCAACTCTACTAGACCATAAACACCGGAGTCCCTCAGGGATATTCTATTGGACTTCTCTGTCTCACTCTGCACTCTTGCTCTGGGGAATTCCATGCACCCCTTTGGCCTCTATTGTCACCTCTGGGCTGATGACTTTCCCATCTGAGCATCTAGCTTACACCTGAGCTCAGATTTACCTATCCCTGCTTCTCAAACGCCACATAGCCAAAGCTCAGCTCCTCATCTGCATCTCATCATTTTAAATGGCAGCCCTATCCTCTTGGGGTAATATTCGCTTGACTCTCTCCCTCACTCCCCATACACAAATAAACCTTTTGAGTCCTCTTCCTAAGCAGCTCTTAAACCTTCCCTTTCTTACTACCACCTGATCCTCTTAGGCTGGACTCATGCAATAGTCCTCGCTGGGAGATCTATTCGCATCTGCTCCCAAACCAGTCTCCACAGAGCAACCAGGCTGATCTTTCCAAAACATAAATGGGACCATGTTACTCTCCGTTTTAAAACCTCTCACTAGGTGTAATCAACAGATGAACAGACAAACAAAATGTGGTGTATACCTACAATGAAGTAATAGCCTTAAAAAGGAAGGAAATTCTGACACATGCTACAACATAGGTGAACCTTGATAACATTGTGCTGAGTGAAATAAGCCAGTCACAAAAAGACAAATTCTGTACGAGTCCTCTTATGTGAAGAGTAGTCAAATTCATAGAGACAGAAGATAGAACGGAGGTTGCCAGGGGCTGGGGGAGGAGGAAAATGGGGTATTATTGCTCAATTTTAGTTTAGGAAGATGAAAATGTTCTGGAAATAGATGATGAGAATGGTTGCACAATGATGTGGATATACTAAAAGCCATTGAACTGTACACTTAAAAAAAGGTTAACAGTGAATTTTATGTTATGTATATTTTACCACAATACATATTTGAAAAAACAAAAACCTTTCAATGGTTTCCCATGGTCCCTGGAGGAAGCTCTCAAATTCTTGACAGGGCTTCCAAGGCGTAGAGACAGAGGCTTTCTCCCTGCTGTGCTCATCTCTCCCCGTTACCCCTTCGTCTCTCAGCTCTGGCTGGAATGCACTTCCGTCAGTTCCTTAAATGGGCTGCCTACAAGAGTTCTGCTCCTCTGCTCAGAATACCCTTAATCTCTCTCTCCTGAACCATTCCTTTTACCTGGACAACTTCTGCTCATCTTTTAAATCTCAACCTCAAAATCCCTAGCTTTGAAGGGACTAAGCTCACACCCAAATGAGGTCAGGACCCTTGTCTTATGCAAAGGCTACAATGTGTGTTCCTTTTCCAGAGAATTAAACACTTGTGTAATTATTTAATATTTGTAGCCTAGCTAAGGATGAGAGCTCATGTCTATCTTTTCCACCTTTCTTTTTCTGTTGTTGTTTTCTTGGGTCCAGGCTCAGCATTCATAAAAAGCCTTCTAAGCCTATTTGTTGGAAGAACAAAGTGGTGACATGCAGATCGTATCCCAAATTCTAAACCCTTCCATCTACATGGCATTGACCCTGACAAGTCCCTCAGATGTGAGTGAGGTTCGGATATAGAGGAAAAGCGGGAGGAGTGGTGGTTAGATCCATTCTTAATGCCCTAATCAAAGTCAATATCTCTTTCCCGTTGGCAACAACAAGTAGCTTCTTGGGTCACTATTTGATCCAGCCGTGGGCACAGCTATGCCCCCATGAGCCTGTGAGCCCCATGAGGACAAAGACAAGGTCCTTATTCGTTTTTGAGCCCCCCAAACAGCCCAGTGCCTCTCACAAAGAAGATGCTTATTATTAATATTGGTTTAATAAATAGACCAAAGATTAACCTGTGTAACCCCCTCAAGCCTGCTTCTTTGTTTGTGAAGAGGGGATAAATAATTCCCACACAGCCTAAAAAAAAATTGGGAATAAAATTAGGCATTTCCTTAATTTAAAAATATCATTGAATGCAAGATTCATAAGTTTTTTTTTTAATAGTCTAATTTTTTTTTTTAAAGATTTTATTTTTTCCTTTTTCTCCCCAAAGCCCTCCGGTACATAGTTGTATATTCTTCGTTGGGAGTCCTTCTAGTTGTGGTATGTGGGACGCTGCCTCAGTGTGGTTTGATGAGCAGTGCCATGTCCGCACCCAGGATTCGAACCAACGAAACACTGGGCCGCCTGCAGCGGAGCGTGCGAACTTAACCACTCGGCCACGGGGCCAGCCCCAAGATTCATAATTCTTTATCCACTTTTTGAGGAGAGGGAAGATGATCACATTAATGGTTATCATTATTATATTATAATTTACAATTTTTATAGTATTTTATATTCATGTTATTATTAATTACCAATTATAAAATTCACCCCAACTTTAAAATGCTAAAATAGAAGAGTGTGCATTGACAAATCTAAGAAATACATAAGACGTGTGAGAACACAGCACCTAGCATTGCATGAGTCGTGGTTATTCAAGGACCGTGTTAAAAAGGTGGATTCTAGAGACTCACTCTTGGCAATTCTGATTTCAGCGGCTATTTTGTAAAGGTACCTCAGTTGGTTCTGATGCACTGTCCAGTTTGGAAGTGGGTCCCTGAAAAAACCCATAAAATTCACGCTGTTCTTTCACTAGAAGGGAGATAGGGTGGTGGATGGCCTGTTGCTTGTCTGAGATTGTACGCGGCCAGTTAACTCAGGATTGGTCTCCCACCTCTTCATCTGAGCTTCCCACCAGATCCCCCGGGCTCCTTCTGCCTCCAACTCGGGCTTTTCCAGATCCTCATGACTTTCACAGTGCCAGACTCCTGCTGTTATTAGCTATTCTTGTTTCTGAAGTCGGTAAACAAATGACCCTTGGGAAGAGCTGGTTACAGCAGGAAGTGGTTTGGGGGGATTTCTGACGGGCATTGATAGTTGCACACACAGAACTGGTTTTACTTCCTTTAGGGTCCAGCAACTCTTTTGCTCCACACCCAAAATAAACTGAATGAGCAAATCATCCCTTCAATTTCTGGAATGCTTCCAACTGACTTTGTTTTCAACTCTGTTAACCCTAGAAATCAACCTGGCAAGCATCCAGCAACAGGCAGGTACAGTTCGCTTTAGTGTAAAACAAAAGTAGTTTCTCGTAAATCAAGGACCTCGGAAAGCCCCACGTATCCTCAGATTCTGAGATTCTGAGATACTAAGGCCAAGTTCAAGGGTGAAAAGAGACTGGATGGACTCTAGGCAGCACCATCCACCCTAGCCGTATTGGAGAGGCCAGATCCTGGCGCCCGGACAGACACAAACGTGGTCAGTGAAACCCTCCAATTGTTCCCCTTTTTCCTCGTGACTTTGAACAAATCCCGTCACTCTCTGCATTTAATTTCTGATCTGTAAAACATCTGATTATGTTGAGCTAGATTCCTTTCCTTACTAACTCACAGAAACCCTTCGTCAAACAAAAGGAGTCTTGACTTCGAGAAAGGACGTGTCTGGAATGTTCTGGTTGAAGTGGGGCAAAGTCCAGAGTCTTGCCCAGGTCTTGTTGGTACTTAGTAGAAGCCCTAAGTCTCCAGGGAATGTGGAAACCCTCTGGAGCAAATGCTGCAGTCCCTTCCAGCTCAGCCATCATGCAGTTGCATTTCTAACTGGCAGTAAGAGGCAATTCTGGGCAGGACTGGAAAGTTGGTGTCCATGCTTGGCACACTGCTTCCCAGGAGGTTCTGCCTTCAGCCCAATGAGTCAGAACGTAATTTACAGCTGCCTGAGGGGAGTAAATAGGTAATGACTATAAATTTTACCTTTACTAAGTGTGTTTGTATTCTAGTGAGGGACACCGTCCAACATTCAGAGCCAGCAAAGAAATCAGAGCCATTGTAACATACTGGGAGGATTGTTAGGGAGGTGGGGTGGAAGTTCAGAGCACCCTTTCAAGTTTTTGCCATCTCTAAGGCTTGGCCTACTAAGTATAGGAAGCGGGGGTGAGTGGAGAGAAGAGAGGGAGGTTGTTAGAGATTCTTCTGAACTGTAGAATTACTAGTGATCTCGCGTTTTTTCAAAGTGCACTAAAATATCATTCAGCCTTAGAAAGAAGGAAAATTCTGAGACACACTACAACATGGATGAACCTTGAAGCATGATGCTAAGTGAAATAAGCCAGGCACAAAAGGACAAATACTGTGTGATTCCACTCACAGGAAGTACTTAGAGTAACCAAATTCACGGAGACAGAAAGTAAAATGGAGGTTTCCAGGGGCTGGGGGAGGGGGGAATGGGGAGTTATTGCTCAGTGGTGTTGATGCAAATAATCCATAATCAATATATAAATCAAAATGGTGTGAGGTTATTATAAGCCAGTCTTAGGACCACATAGCACAGTAGAACACCTTCAGCGAGGAAGGAAGCTCTCCAAAGAAGCAAGATGTACAGTGTGACTACATACCATCCTGGAACAAGGAACATACATCAGACATCACAAGAATATCTCTTTTTACAACAGTCACAACATGTTTTGCTAGCACAGCAGGTCAGCAGTCACAAGATGAGCATACTAGGTTGGTGGTCAGCAGGTCAATCATCCCAAGATGTGCATAGTTGTTCAGTTCGACCCCTAGTTTCTGGGAAGAAATACTGATCTTTAAAGAAATGCTGATATGAAGGAGGCATACATCCCTATCTTTAAAGGCATCATTCTTTGCTTTGGGACATTGTGAATGTTTAAAG
Organism: Equus przewalskii; assembly: GCF_037783145.1. Classification (NCBI taxonomy): domain Eukaryota; kingdom Metazoa; phylum Chordata; class Mammalia; order Perissodactyla; family Equidae; genus Equus; species Equus przewalskii. The sequence goes on from NC_091858.1 coordinate 32,580,154, forward strand.
CAGATATACAAGGCATGCCCAACAGGCCATGTTAGACATTTCTGAGAAACAAGGTCAGTCCAAATCAGTTTTAAACTAAATGGCTTCCTCATATACCTCAATATTTTAACTTTTCTTATTGATTCTCATTTCATTTAGTATTCAACAATGGGGACAGAGTTTCCCTCTGAAAAGAGTTCTGGTGATGGGTGGTGGCGATGGTAGCATACCACTGTGGGTGTACTTAAGGCCACTGCACTGCACACTTAAAAATGGTTAAATTGGTGAACTTTATATTATTTCTCTCTCAACACAACTTTCAAAAATAAATAATCTTTCCAATAGTATTCTACTATAGATGGAATACAGACATATTGTAAATGCATTGTAAAAATGAAGTTGATCCAATGATGTTGAAGGATGTCCAAATGAAAAGTGGAAATAAAGCAAGTTGCAGAGCCATATCCCAATACGTTTCCTTTTTAAAATGTATGTATGTATAGAGACACGTGGGTAGATACCTCTATATGTGTAGAGGAAAATGTCACAGACGGAGAGAAGCCAATTGTTAGTAGCTCCTACCTCTGTGGGAAGCAGAATTCAAGGCAACTTTTATTTTCTGTTGATGTATATCAGTATTGTTTTAGCTTTTTACAGCACATGTACTATTTTTGTAAATAAAGCTAACAACAGGGGAGACTTCTAGGATGAGTCCTCAGTCAGCTCAGTCAGCTTCTGCTTGTGCGCATGGTCTCCCTGGGGTCTGACGTCACTCGGCACGGCACCCACCGCGCTACGCTGAGGCCCTGACATTGATTCTGGATCCGACACTCATGAACTGTTTACTATTCTCTTCCAATTTAAGTGTACCTTCTAGGAAAATGGGGACAATAATGACTTCATAACACGGAAAAGAATAGAAACAAGAGCTATAAGCCCTGGCACGGATTGAACCCTCCCTGTCTGTCCTTTATTTTCTCAGCATCAACATATTAAATCAGCACAACCCTCTGGTGTTGTGACTGCTATTTTTCCTGTGTAACAGAAGGCCAGCTCAGTGCCATGTCCAAGTTCACCCTGCCTCTCTGTGGAGGCACAGAATGGAAATCCAGTCTGTCTAACTCAGGGGCTGATTCAACCCCCTCTGTGGCCTCTGGTGGTTCTGCGGACGGGATGCGTGCATATGTGTGAAAGTCTCCAAGTCGTACCTGTCTGGAAGGTGTTCTGTGGGGCTATGCCCATCATTTCCCTTCATCCTGACACTGAGGAGCCAGCTTCAACAGATAGAACTGAGACTGACTCTCCAAGAGAGCCCAAGTTGGGCCTGAAACCAGCTCAGCCTCACCATGAAAGGAGTGTGTCTCATTTGATCTTTAGCAGGTGGGGCCCTGAGGTAGGTGCTACCCAGCCCCACCCTCTCCCAGTCTTCCCTCACCTCTGCACCTGGGTCTCATGCTCCCAAGGTGTGATCAACACCTGACACAAGCAACTCCTGCCTCCTGGCAGTGGCAGGCAATGCAGCATGTGAGACATGTCCTGGAAACCAGCTGGCCAAGGATGTGACCTTGGCTGACCATAATCAAGGTCGGGTGCGAGTGTGAGAAGAAGGAAAAGCTTTGGAAATTGTGCCCACTGTTTCTGGGACATGTACAACCTCAAAACAAAACATAACATCCAGTCACTGAATCACCAAATGCAACAAAAATGTACAGAATGGGATTTATTCGCTGCTGCTCCCTCCAAGCTGCCTTCCCCTTCCCAGAGGTAAAGCCTGTGAACACTTGCTGCTTTTCTTTTTAGACTCTCAGCTTTTTTCTCTGCATTTACATGTGAACGTGCACACGCACGTAGATTTTCTTTTCCCTTTTTCCCCACATAAATGTGCTTAAATCTTAAGTTCCCCCCTGAGGAGGAACTGACACAAATGCTTTTCCAACATAAAATGCGTTAATGATTACCAATCTCTAGAAAGCAGGGAGGAATGCAGAGGTTGCCTCCCAGAGGTGGCCCGAAGCTGTAAACGTGAGGCCTTTAGTCTGTTTTCAAACACAGTAGAACAGAATGGGAATTGCTATTAACATAATAGGTGGGCTGGAATGTTCTAGAGAGGGGACATCATACAGGTGCCAGGAGGGAGCAAGTGAGGGGGACAGGGGGTTGGGGTGTAGCCCTGAATGGAGTCCCCGGAGGTCTGGTGTCCTGGAGGAGGTGAAAGGTTAACCAAAAGTGAGGACAACACTTCCATCAGTCGGCTATGGCTGCTGTAACAAAATGCCACAAACTGGGTGCCTAAATGACAGAAGTTTATTTCTCACAGTTCCCATAGGACCACCACTTCTATGGGATTAGGCCCCACCCTAACGAAGTCATTTACCATCAATTACCTCCTTGAAGGCCCCACCTCCAAAGACAGTTACACTAGGGGTTGGGGCTTGAACACGTGAATTTTGGGATGCCCCAACTGAGTCCATAGACACACTGTTCTGTTCATTCATTTTTTCAAAACAGTGACTAGTTATCTATGTGGGACACCAGGCCCTCCTGGGAGGGGAGTTAGTGGGGCTGCCACCCACTCTGCCCCTCCCTCAGATATCACTGAGGGTGGGGAGGGAATGGCAAGCATGTAGAGGACACAACAGTAGCTGTGCCAAGGAAGCAGGGAGAGAGAGAGCAGCTCAGAGGTACCCAGCCATTTTTAGGACAAGGGGCAGAGGTCAGAGAGGGCTTCTCAGAGGAGGTGGTATGGGACATGAGCAGAGCTTACTGACAGGACCTGGAAGCCCCTGAAGAGCAGGGCACATCCTTCACTCCTGCCAGGCTCAGCACGTAGGCATTACATCACGTAACTGTTCTCATTCACCGCCACACGCTCTGCCAGTCTCTGTAAATACCACAAATGCCAGCTTCCTTGACCCCAAGGAGTGCTGTCTGAATCTCCCTATCCGCAAATGAGGAAACTAAAGCCAAGAGAGATTGTCATGACCAGCAGGTGCCGGCCCCTCAGCTCTGAACAGAGACCAAGTGGGAGACACACCAGAAGGACTGGGTCCCATGAAGAAAGGCAGCCTTGAACTTGGCCTGGAGTTTCCTGGTGGCGATGTGGACAAAAAACAGGAAGTTAAAGGCTCACGAGCAAACATAGACATCTGTGTCACATGAACCCTTTGTCTCTCTCCAGGTCCAGCCTCCTGCACACCGATATCCAACCCACACACACCCCAGCACATCCCCAAAAACAAAGACCAGGGACCAGGTTTTCTCCTCATTCTGCCATCTGTGACCTCTCATCCCCTTCAAAGAGATGAAAAGCTCAGATTTCTTAATGCTCCTTAGTATCACATGCTGCGGCCGGCCTCTGCGGGGTCCACTCTCCAGTCTCCAGTGCCCTCTCCCCTGACCCAAGGATCTTGGTGGCAGTGCCTTCTCATCCAGTCCACTGGGGACCCTCCCACTGGAGCTTCTACCACAGGCGGACATGCTGATGCAGAAGCGCAGGCCCCACCCCCAACACCACCATCACCAAACCGAAGGACTGGATGAAAAGACCTAAAGCAGATGTTCCCACATGGATAAGACTGGAGGCAGGGAAATCAAACCAGGGGCCAGAAATGAAGGAGAAACTCAGAGCCAGAGTGGAAAACGAAAGTGGACTCTGCAGGAGGCTGACATATAACAGATGCATATTACAACCGAGGGATTCCAAGGCAGGAATTTCTGTGCCCACTCTGGCCTGGCTGAAGTCCAAAAGATCTGGCCCACCGAGCCCACCTCGAAAATAGCGGCAGGCCTCAACCCATCCTAGGTCTCAGGCCTCACCTGGGGCCTCGACACTACCCAGTATGTGTTCAATAAGCCCACCATCCCTCCCCGACACTTCCCAGAGGAATCCTGACACTGCTCCAGTGTCCTCAGGCCCCTCCAGCCCACTCCCTTCTCTGTTCCAGTTAGCAAAGGGCCTCCCCTCATCCTGGACAAGGACATCTGGACAATCCAGAGAGGACCATTCAGCTGTGTGCCTCAGCTACATCCTCTCCCCTCCTGGCATCAGAGATGTCCCTCCTCCTGTACAGACACAGTGGCTCCACCTGAGCCCTGATCACCCTCAGCTCTCCCATCTCAGGGTCTTGTTCTACTCCCAACCTCTCTATGCAGGAGCTTCCCCCTCTCCCTGTTCCTGGCCTTTCCTTCATCACTCTCAGTCTTGTCCTATCTTAACAGGAAATCAAATCCTCCCTCCACCCTATGTGTGTAAGCGCTATTGCTCAGTCTCTGGCCTAACTCACATTGCCAACAATGGGATCCAGTGCCCCACACTCACTATCGTCATGTCCTCATCAACTGTTTCTTCTTCAACCCACAGAAGTCCAGGTCCTGCTCTCCCAATTTCACCAGACGGAAATCAGAGTGGGCATTTTAGGACGCTTTCTTTGCAGATGAAGTTGTCTGCATCAGAGAGTGACTGCTCCTCTCTCCTCTAAATGGTTCCCTGCCCTGACTTGAACTCCCCTTCTCATGGTTTTATTCCCTCTTCCCTCCAATGCCAGTGTTCTCTGGAATTTTTTGAAAACCTTCTTTCCATAGGGATTTCATTCACTACCATGGCTTCCAGCAATCTGTAGAGGCTGACAAGTTCTGAAGCCACGTTTCCATTCCAGATCTGTCCACTGAGATCCAAGCCCATCACAGCCCTCCAGCAGGACATCTGCTCTTGCAGATCCTACAGGCATCTTAGAGCAGCTGGTGCTCATGTCTCCCCAGGCCCCTGTACCATTTCCCTGCATTCACCTGCCTTCTCAAAGCCAACACCCGCCTCTCTGCCACAAGACAACACAACTCACCTCTCTTCGTGAACGTTGGGGCCATTATCCCTTTGCTAGGATCAATCTGGGGCCTGTCTTTGGCACTGTTCCCAAGATGCCCCATGAACTCAGCTCCAGTGTCACCTGTTACCTTAATATCACACACTTTGTCGGCCGTCCTCCCTCCCTTACTTGGTTTTTCCCCTCTCTCACTGTCTATTCTTTATGCCTCCCAGTTACCTTGTTCATTCAAATTTTTGGCCCACACTCTGCTTCTAGGGAAACCCACAGTGAGACATTCCTAACCTTCAAATGTGTTTGCAACTCGTCATCATCTCCCCAGCTCAGTCCCTCCTCCTACTCACCCTGTCTCAGTACGTGACATCCCCTTTTCTCTAATCCCAGCCTCAAATCTATTTCCTCTGTCTACTCCTGTGTCCCCTTGACTTCAGCTTCTTAATATCCCTGGAATCCATGTCTCCTTTCATCTCCTTTCACTACCTGAGTTAAGACCCTAATCATCCACCAGCCTCTTCCCTTGTCTTTGCAAATCCAATCTTGCCTCTCTCCATCCATCTTCCACACAGCCCTCTGACTAGTTCTAAAATGACACTGGTTCACTTATTGCCTCTGATTCAAGTCTCTCAAAGCCTTCATATTATCTAAGGAGGAAACCTAAGCTGTTCAAGAGAACACTTAAAACCATAAATACACCTGGCCGTTGTTAGTGCCATCGAGTGGATTTTACTCCGAGCGACCCTGAGGACAGCACAGGGGTCTTTTTGCGCCATCCTCTCCCCTCCCAGTGCTATATCAGACAAGACTCCACTGCTATTCACAGGGTTTTCATGGCCAATTTTTTCAGAAGTGGGTGGCCAGGTCTTCTTCCTAGTCTGTCCGAGTCTGGAAGCTCTGCTGCAACCTGTCTACCATGCGGCACTCAGCTAGTATTTGAAATGCCAGTGGCATAGCTTTCAGCATCACAGCAACATGCAACCACCACAGTATGACAACCCACAGAGGGGTGGTATGGTTCCCTGAGCAGGAAAGGGACATGGGCCGCAGCGGGGAGAACACTGGCTCTTACCCACTAGACCACCAGGGCAGGACTAAAATCCCACTCTGCTGTGTACAGAGTCACGGGAGTTGGAATCTACTCTACAGGCATGAACAACAACTAAATACACCTACACATCTCAGACATTGGCCTAGGCCCATGCCACATCTGACACATGTCAGGCATGGTCATTACATGCCCCCATCAGAGCACCTGTCAAATGTCATGGTAACTGTCTGTCTGCTGATCTGTCTCTCCAACTAGACCTCTGAGAGAGGCCACCATAAACCTTATAACTCACTTCACCTCAAGTCCCTAGAAGATCCCGTGGCACATCACGGGAACCAAATAAGTATACCTGACTCAGTGAATGAAAGAATGCATGAACGTCAACGTCATCAACTCTTGCATTTGCTTTGATCCACCCAACGTCTTACCCCTGTTTCTCTATCTCTGTCTCTCTCAGTCTCTGTTTGTCTCTCTCTGTCTCACCCTCTGGCTCTACTCTGTCTCTGTCTCACACGGTCTGTGTGCGTGTGTCTCTCTCTGTCTCTCTCTCTGGCAGCAGTGCAGTGATAGCATCAGGAAGGAGCATATTCTGGTGCAGAAGGCTCTCTGCTAGGGGTGGTCCTGGCAGGAGTGAAGTCCAGTTCCTGCAGTCTCACAGACAGTGGCCCCAGCACAGAGCTCCTCAGCAGAGCAGGTCTGGGGCGTATGTTGGACATTGTTCCTGGAAGCTGAGATGCAAGTGTGTTCTCCAGGCCCCCCAGTGAGTCGGAGAGCTACCTAATATCCTCCAAAAAAACTCTTCCCTTGCTCTATCAGACAGAGCTGCTTCTGTTGCTTACAAATAAAAACTCTGAGACATTCAGAAAGCTGCAGACAGAATTACAGTGAAAATTAATGATCAATAAAATGCTGTCTAAAATCTTTAGAACTGGAGAAAACTTGAGAGATCCCTAAATATTAGCTCACGCAACACCCCAGCTGGACAAGCGGAAGAACGAGATTCCAACCCTTGCAGCTCAGCCAGACTCAGCCCGTCTGCCCCATCTAGATGCCAGGTCTCCTGACTCCGAGGGGCAACACCAGGACCTCACTCTCTGCAAAATCACAGTGGAAAACTTCCCGGGAACACATGGCTAGTTGGAAAAAAGGAAGGCAGGATACGAAAAGATGCTCCACATCATATGTCATCAGGGAAATGCCAATTCAAACAGCCATGAGATAGCACTACATGCCTGTTAAAATGGCCAAATACAGAACACTGACAACACCAAGTGCTGGTGAAAATGTGGAACAAGAGGAGTTTCCTGACAGCAATGGGAGAAGGGCAACTGCCAGAGGCTCACGGGCAAACATAGACATCTGTGTCACATGGACCCTTTGCCTCTCTCCAGGTCCAGGCTCCTGCACACCCATGTCCAACCCACACCCACCCCAGCACATCCCCCAAAACTAAGCCCAAGGACCAGGTTTTCTCCTCATTCTGTCCTCTGTGACCTCTTGTCCGCATCAAAGAGATGGAAATCTCAGTTTTCTTAAAGCTTCATTGCAGCTCCTGCTGGGGCCAGGCTCTGCGGGGGCTGTCCTCCAGTTTCCAATGCCCTGTCCCCTGACCCAAGGCTCTTGGCAGCAATGCCTTCTCATCACATTCACTTGGGACCTGCTTCTGGGGCTTGAGGCCACGGGCGGACGTGCTGACACAGAGATGCAGCCCCCGCCCCCAACACCACCATCATCACACGGAAGGACTAGGGGAAAAGACATAAAGCAGATGTTCATATAAGGCACAGAGCGAAAAGAGGGAAATTCAGTCCTCAGGGACAGAGACGAAGGAGAAACTGAGAGCCAGAGAGGAAAAGGAAAGTGGGTTCTACAGGAGGCCGAAGGATAACAGACTCACCTTACACCACAGGAGCGAAGGCTAGAATTGCAGAGCCTACTCAGGCAGAGCTGATGTCCAAAATATCTGGCTGCAGCCATATGGAACCAAGCACACCTGGAAAATGGTACCAGCTCACGACCCATCTCAGGTCTCAGGCCTCAGTCGGAGCCTCAACACTGCCCGGCACAGGTTCAACGTGCTCCCTCAGCCCTCTCCCACAATTCCCTAAGGAAATCTGACTCTGCTCCACTGTCCTCAGGTCCTTCCAGTGACCCCACTTCTCTGTCACAATTAGGAAAAGGCTTCCTCTCATCCCGAACAAGGACATCTGGACAAACCAGAGAGGACAATTCAGCATTGTATCCCTCAGCCACATCTCCCCTCCTGGCATCAGAGATGTCCCTCCTCCTGAGCAGAGACAGTCCTTCCATCTGAGCTCTGATCACCATCAGCTCTCCCATCTCAGAGACTTTCTTCCATTCTGGACCCCTTTATTCAGGAGCTTCGCCCTCACCCTGTTCCTGGCTCTCTCCCTTCATCCCCCTCAATCCTGCCCCATCTTAACACAAAGTCAAACCTTTCCATACACCCTATGTGTGTAGGCGCTATTCCTCAGTCTCTGGCCTAATCTCTTTGCCAACAATGGGACCCAGTGCCCCACACTCACTATCATCATGTCCTCATCACCTATTTCCTCTCAACTCATGGAAGGGTGGGTCCTGCTCTCCCCACATCACCATACGGAAATCCCCATGGACACTTTGGAATTCTTTCTTTGCAGATGAACTTGTCTACATTTGGAAGTGATTGCTCCTCTCTCCTCTAAAACTATCCCCTCCCTGACTTGAACTCCTTATCTCCTGGTTTTCTTCTCTTCTCCCTCGAATGCCAGTGTCCTCTGGAATTTTTTAGAAACCTTCTATCTCTAGGAATTTCATTCCCCACCGTGGCTTCCAGCAATCCATAAAGGCTGATAAGTTCTGAAGCCATCTGTCCACTCCAGATCTGTCCACTGAGATCCAAGCCAATCACAGCCCTCCAGTGGGAGATCTCCTCGTGCAGATCCCGCAGGCATCTTAGAGCAGCTGGTGCTCATGTCACCCCAGACCCCTGTACCATTTCCCTGCATTCACCTGTTTTCCAAAAGCCAACACCTGCCTTTCTGCCACAGGCGACACCACCCACTTCTCTTTGTGAACGTTGGGGCCATTATCTCCTTGCCTGGATCATTCTGGGGCCTGTCTTTGGCACTGTTCCCAAGATGCCCCATGGAATTCAACTCATATAGTTACCTGTGGCCTTAATATCACCCATTTTATCAGCTGTCCTCCCTCCCCAACACCAGTTCTCCCCTCACTTACTGCCTATTCTTTACACCTCCCACTTACCATGTTCACTCAAATTCTTGGCTTGCATCACACTTTGCTTCTTGGGAAACCCGCAAACCCTCAAACGTGTATGCGACTCATTGTCATTTCCCCAAACCAGTTCCTCCTCATACTCACATTCTCTCCATATATGACGTCCCCTTTTCTCTAGTCCAAGCCTGAAATAGCTCATTCTATCTACTTCTGTGTCCCCTTGACTTCAGCTTCTTAACATCCCTGGAACCCATGTCTTCTTTCAATTCCCCTTCACTACCTGAGTTGAGACCCTAATGACTCCATCACCCTCTTCCCTTGTCTTCACTGAGACAAACATACTCTTACCATAGGATTCAGTAATCACAATTCTTGGTATTTACCCAAAATAGTTGAAAATTTGTGTCCTCACAAAAGCCTGACACACATGTTTATGGCAGCTTTATCATAATTGACAAAGCTTGGAAGCAACCAAGACGCCCTTCAGTAGGTGAATGGAGAAATAAACTGCGGTCCGTCCAGACAATGGAATATTATTCAGGGCTAAAAAGAAATGAGTTATCAAGCCATGAAGAGATACAGAGGAAACTTAAATGCATATTACTAAGTGAAAGAAGCCAATCCAAAAAGGTTGTATACTGTATGATTTGAACTCTATAACATACTGGAAAAGCCAAAAACATAGAGACAGTAAAAAGATCAGTGGTTGCCAAGGGTGGGGGAGGAAAGAGTGAATAGGTGGAGCACAGAGGATTTTTACTTCCTTGGCAATGACAATACTCTGTATGATACCATAATGGTGGATACATGTCATTACACATTTGTCGAAACCCATAGAATGTACAACACCAAGAGTGAGCCCTAACGTAAACTCTGGACTCTGGGTGATGTTGGTGTATTAGTGGAGGTCCATGAATTGTAACAAATGCACCAGCTGGTGGGGATGTTGATAGTGAGGGAGGCTGCGCATGTGTGGAGGCAGAGGGTAAACGGGAAATCTCTGTACCTTGCTCTCCATTTTGCTGTACATATAATTCTATTCTAAAAAAAGTCTCAATAAAAAAATTTTTAAGTAATAGAAGAGGCCCGTAGATTTAAAAAGACTTGGAGACATATTAATTATTTAAAAAAAACAAAACAAGAAGTGTGATGTTGGTCAATCAAGGAGAAAGTTCAGCTCAGAAGCAAAGGATTGAGAAAGTAGCCTTGGCCTTGTGAAAACTCCATCCTTGGAGGTTAAATGAAATACAACGGGCTTGGCTTTTGAAAGGGAAGAAGGTGAAGTTTGAGCCACCTTGTAGAGAACACAGTTCAGCTAAAGCGACTGACTCTGCTGGGGGCTGGACAGCCACCTGGCTCAGAACTTCCTGAGGCCACTTCCCCACCTGCTCCCTGAGCCATCCCAACAGAAGGGGCCTGCCTTAGCCACCTCATCCAGGAGCTCCATCAGAACTGCCCAGCCTAGAAAACAAAACAACGCTGGCAGGAGGCACCCACTCCAGGTTTCCAGGACGAGAGCTAAATCCAGCTGCAGCCAGACAGAGACAAGTGTGTGCACATGACTCGCAGACAACCCAGGGCAAATGACACGAGGGGTTATTTATTAAAATTTCACTCCCTGGATTGCGACACTGCCCTTCAGATCCATCTATGAGATTGTGCAATCCTCTAGCCCTATAAATACAGGGACACTTCAGCCTCTGGAAGCCTCTGTCAGCTGAGCCTCCTAGGAGCCTCTCCTCCTTCTCCTGCCATCCCGGACCAGCCTGCCAGCGACCATGAGGGCACCCTACTTTCTGCTGCTGACCCTCTGCCTCTTCTGCTGCCAGATGTCCTCAGGTGAGCTTTCGGACGTGCTAGAGCACTCTCTCCCAGGGTTGTGAACTCTGGGGCAAACTGAGCTCTGAGGTCAGCTGTCTCTTGCGTCCTAAGGGTCCGGCAGCAGGAAAGCATCCCCAAGGTTGAGTGGCCTCCTGTGGGCAGTTGGTGGGCAAGCGTCCTGAGGCTAGGGGTCTGCATGCCATCCCCTGACTAGCTGGGAATGAGCCTGCATACCTGGGCTGGTTCTCCTGGGTCTCCAGAGGCAGCCCAGCTCGGGGAGAGATAGACTCACATCTCAGTCCATGTCCATCCCTTAGGGCTCCAGGCCCTCTGAGCTTGGCAGTGATGTGGGACCAGTCCCAGGCAGCTCCCACCATCTCCTAGCCCCACCTTTGTCTCGGGCATCTAGAAAGTATCCTTTGTGAAAGAGGGTCACATACTCCATTTGCAAGATGGCCCCTCACATTGAGAGACCAGCTTCCTGTCCCGGTGAGAGAGTGCAGGCTGCCAGCCTGATCCCAGCCCAGGTCACTGGGTGGGGCCTCCCAGGTGCCCTGCTGCGAGTAGGCACCGCCCGTCCCTCCCACGAGGCTAGCTCACCTGGTGCTTTTGACTCACCTCGTGGGCAGGCAGGCAGGGTTCCTCATGCAGTCATGGAGCTTCCTAGAGAAATCCACTCATGTTTTCCAGGGTGGGAAATCTCCCCAACACATGGGAGGGGAGCTTTCTGTCAGCCTAGAAGACGCCAGCTCCTCTGGGTCAAAGCAGCTGTGCCCCTGACGTAAGAGAAGGTGGGACCCTGCAGGAGGAATCAGAGGACACATTTCATCCCAGCCCTGTGACTCTCTAAGTGGCTTTGAGCAAGTCACATATTCTGGGCCTTAGTTCCTTCATCTGCGAAATGCATGGGTGGTGGCAGTTGTCTCTCAAAGCATTAAAGCTCTGAAATTCTCTGACAGACCGGATTGTACTTTTCTCCAGGCCACCCCTTTATCATACAGATATGACTAATTTACTACAGTTATGCCTCAGTTTCCCCATCTGAAAACCAGCTATGAAAGTATTCTAATGTAGACTTTTAATGTTCCCAGTTGGAACCCTTTAGACTAGAGATGGATATTTATTGAGTTGCAACCATATTTTTGCAAAGGAGTATTTCTATCCTTTTCCATTCTATTCTACCAGTGCACACCGCGGAGTAAGTGTTCATGCTGTTTTCTTAGGCTCCGATTTCAGCTGTGTGTGTGCGTGTGTGCGTGCAGAGGAGGAATGCAAAATTTCTTACAGCAGTTCAGTTCAAACTCAAAAAAGTTTGAAAGCCGCTATGTTAACATGAAGAGTAATTTTCAGTCTATTACATCTGAATAAGATTACGAGCATCTCATTCAAAGCATGGAAAATAAAAGTGTTTCCAAGGAAATGCAGGAAGAAATAAACTTATTCATTATAAAAATGCTAGCTAACACGATTGAGCACTTAGTAACAAGAGGATGAGCTCAGATACTCCCAGGCGAGGCCGCTGGATGATGCTCTTTCACAACATGTAAATCCTGTCTGCGAAACCTCTCAGGCCGTGGGTCCTCAGCATGGGGCCCGGACACCTCAAGAAGACCTTTCCCTTTGGGTTGGCTGCCACGAGCTCATCTTCAAGAAAGGAAAGAGCAGTGCCCACTCCCATGCCCAGGCTGAAGCTGGGGAGGCTCTGAGCACCCCAGACAGCAGTGTAGACCAAACACCACCTTCATGTTTCTGCACTGAGCCAAGATGTTCACGTTTTGAAAGAGGGCCACAGGAGGAGCAACACTTACAGCTATTTTCTGCCTGGGATTTTATGTGTTGCCCTGGCACTGCTGTCTGGAAGAGGAGGAAGAATTAAGTCCTCGAGTGTTTGGGTATTAAAACATGCAGATTTCAGCGGCCGGCCCCTTGGCCTGGTGGTTAAGTTTGGCGTGCTCCGCTTCAGCAGCCTATGTTCAGATTCTGGGTGCAGAGCTACATCACTTGTCAGTGGCTATGTTGTGGTGTTGACCCACATACAAAACAGAGGAAGATTGGCATGGATGTTAGCTCAGGGTGAATCTTCCTCAAGCAAAAAGAGGAAGATTGGCAACACATGTTAGCTCAGGACCAATCTTCATCAGCAAAAGACAGAAAAACAAAAAAGAACATGCAGGTTCCCCCAGCCTGCCTCTGCTGGGCCCAGCTGCAGGCAGCTCTTACATAGACTCTGCTTCACCTTTTAGGTACCTGCTTGGAGATGTTTCCTGTTATTTTTGTTGCATTGCCATTGTCGTGTGGTTGTTATTGTCACTGTCCCACCACCCACAGGCTGCACTGATTGCCCTTGTGATGAACAGATCCCAGTTTAGTGTAGGAAGGGAGCTGGGTGCTGCTCCTAGAAGGTGCTGCCCAGGTCACAGCCTCACAGTGTGACTCACCCTGAGCCAAAATGTGGGACGAGGTCACGCCCTTTTCTGGAAGAGCCGTTAGAATGCGTCCAGTCCAACCTGGTCATTTCACACACGGGGAAATCAAGGCCCACATCAGGTGAAAGAGAGCTGTGTGGTCGCTGCAGGAAGTCATGACTTCACATTCTTTTTTAACAACTTTCGTCTGTATCAGAAAAGAAAATGGGTCGCTCACATTAAGCTCATATGAATGGTCTTTCTGGGAACACACAATGGTGTCAAAATGACAAGGTGACTCAAGTCAGTGCATCAGCTAGGCAAGAATCCAGCCGAGGTGTTTAGAAATCAAGATAGTCTGAGGTTGTTCATTCACTGATTTGGCAAATATTTAGTTAACGGTGTTCTCTGTATAGGCATTGCCCTGGGAACAGGGGAAGAGCCAGAAAAACACAGGCCTTGAGTTCATAACCATATATTCTAGAAGCAGAAAACGACAAGAAAACCTGATTAGATAATTAATGACCTAATGACAATTGTGTTGTGAAATGCTATTAAGTACAGGGTGCTAAGAGAACATGTGAGAATGGGAGCTGACCTGGTCTTGAGGAGCCAGGGAGGCTTTCTTGAGGAAGCTCAGAAGTGGAGGAAAGATGGAAGTCCTTGTGGTGTTCATGGTATTTTCAAAAGAAAGTTTTCCTTCATTCCTTTTCAACAATTAAAAATCAGGATATATCATATACAATTTAGATTTTTATCTTCTCTTAAAAACACACAAAAAATGTGGCAACGTTCCTTTGTGGCAACAGTGAGCCACAGCTAGATAGTGGCTGCTCCTCCAGTCAGGCAATTTCTCTTACTGCAGGCCCCACCACTCCCTACTGCCTCATCTTAGCCCACTTCACGGATTTATGTTTTCGGCCTGGCTGCTGTGGGTATCTGAATTTGCAGCCCTGAATTAGAGAAACTAGGGAAAGGTGAGAGGGCATGTGGTAGCAAGGACAAACCAGATGGAAAGGACAGCATGTGTGAAAGCCCAGAGATAAAGAGAAATGAAAAACAACAGCGTTCACTTTTATCTTTTTTCTTTTCCTTTTGAGGAAGATTAGCCCTGAGCTAACTGCTGCCAATCCTCCTCTTTTTGCTGAGGAAGGCTGGCCCTGAGCTAACATCTGTGCCCATCATCCTCTACTTTATATGTGGGACTCCTACCACAGCATGGCTTGCCAAGCGGTGCCACGTCTGCACCTGGGATCCGAACCGGTGAACCACGGGCCACCGAAGTGGAAAAGTGTGCACTTAACCGCTGTGCGAGTGGGCTGGCCCCGAACTCACTTTTTTTTTTAAAGATTGTCACCTGAGCTAACAACTGTTGCCAATCTTTTTTTTTTTTTTTCTGCTTTGTCTCCCCAAATCACCCCTGGTACACAGCTGTATATCTTAGTTGCAGGTCCTGCTAGTTGTAGCATGTGGGATGCTGCCTCAACGTGGCCTGGTGAGCGGTGCCATGTCTGCACCAGGATCCGAACCGGCGTAACCCTGGGCCGCTGCAGTGACGCGTGTGAACTTAAACACTCGGCCACAGGGCCGGCCCCCCGAGCTAACTTTTAATTTAATCACCATGCCCCTTTGGGGAAAGAAGAATGATAAATAAATAAAAAAAGAAGAATCATAAAAAGAATCGTAGATAACTTGGCCAGAGTCATGTGACCAGTAACAGGCAGAGCAAGGACTCAAACCCAGGCCATCCACTCAGCTACCCACAACCACACACCTCTCAAGGCACAGAGTCAGCCCAGGTGCTGGTAGGAGTCGTTGGGGCTGAGGGGCAGGGTCAAGAGAGGCCTTATGCAGCAGGAAATGCACCTGGTTTGTGTGAGCCCCTAAAGTTTTAAACTAGGAAAGTGATGGAATCAGAGATGGCTTCTTTAAGAGGCTGCTCTGTTGCAGCGTGGAGGCTGACCCAAAGAGAGTAACATGAGTGCCTGGGGCAGCGATGTCCTTCCCATAAACAGAGCCATTTCTCTTACAGCGCACCCTTTCCCAGGGGATCAGCACCTCGGTAGAGCAAAGTTCACCAAACCCCCTGACAGACCTGTCGGCCATTCGTCACTATCCTTCTTTCCTTTCCCTCCAGGACACTGCATGCATTCCTGAGACTGGGAGTCTGGGCCTCAGTTCCCTCGCCTTTAAAATGAGGGACTAGGCAAAATGACTCCCAGCTCCAACATTCTGTGACCCTCAGTGTCCTGTCTGCCCTGCCCACACCTGACTGTCTCTCTCTGTCATCGCCACCCCAACCTGCTTGCCCGAATTCCTTCCTCCTCTCTGACCTCTGGCAATAGCCGCCAGGAATGTGGCTGCTAAGGCCTCCGGATCCCAGCCAGAAAAACATGCTCCCCAGTGCCTCAGAATTGGGCCCTTGCAGGCTCCGAACCAGGCTTAACACCGGCACTTGGTTAGCAAGTTAAGGGAAACAGAGCTGTGCTCAAAACACCTGCCACAGAATGAACGCCATCTGTGGCACTTGACAGCTGAATAAAGCAGCTCCATGAGTGTTATCTCGCTACGTGTCCCCAGCATCTCCATCACGCGGAGACCACTATTACCCTCATTTTATAGATTTTTTTTTTTGTAGTGAATCTCAGAGAGGCTGCTTTTCAAATACCCTGCCAGCAAATAACAAGGACTTGACTCCAGCCCTGACTCCGAATCCTCTATTCCTTCCTCACACTTGCCAAAGCCCCCTGGAAATGTCACAGGCACAGGGATTCATCTCCAGAATAATCTAGACAGGAATTGAATTAAAACTTTCCTGAACTCAGCAAGAGTTGTTGTTGATAAGCAGGGGCCAGCATGAGTTTCTTCCTGAATGGGGACTTCATGGGTTGCTTGTTTGCAGAAAATGGGTTTGGACCTTGGTTGTATTCCAGTTTGGCTTGGAGTTTTACTATTTGTTTTTCAGGAGTGGCTTGTATATTTGATTTCATCCCCAGATTGCTTAGAAAGATCCATAGAAATGAAGTTGACCATGTCTAAGCACCACGACCACTCCTGAATTGACAAGCAGCCTCTACTTCAACGCCCCCAGGGGGAGGGCACCCACTGACTTATGGATGTCCCTTCTCCTAGCACACCTGCCAACCAGCCACATTGTCCTGAACAGGAGAAAAGCCATAGCTGACTCGACAAGGCCCAGAGGGCTCCAATAAGCTAATTCCTCACTCATGACCAGTCTCAGGTTGCTTCCCACTGCCGAGTTCAATGATGTATCACCGTAGGTGTGGGTCAAGTGTTGCAAACATCTAGATTGCATTCTCTGGCTCCCACATAACCATATCTGTGTTTGCTCCTCACTCATCTCAAATTGGTCAGTCACGTAAACCCTGCTCTGGGTCCTGACCTTTCTCCAAGCCTGTCCTCTTACTGCTGATTCTGGGGCGGGGGGGAGGCGGGGGGTCGTGGGGAAGTCCTGGGCAAGAGAGGGGGCATAGATCCCAGGAACGGTCAAGTTTGGGCCTCATCTTCTCCAAAACCCTTGTCATTTTGGCAACTCGCTCCCTCCTCAGCCTGGTGGTCTTTTAGTGCAAGAAATTTATATTTTAGTCCACGGCTCTCCAATTTGCCCTTTTAACATTGTTCTAAAACTTCACTTTAGCTCTAATTCTATAATACAGACCAACCTTAGTGCCCACACTTCAGAGTAGGATGCCAGAGAACAAGTCCTTTATCAACAGCCTGATCACTACCCATCCGTTCTCAGATTCCCTCCTCTCCCTTCTCTCATTCTCTGAAAGGCTCTTTAAGAAATTTTGTCTTCTTGGCTCTTTTATTTAAAATCCAAAAATCTCTCTCTGTGTTTCTAATATATCTTCTTCTCTATAGTCTTTTTATCTCTCTTTCTTGAAACACCACCATCTGACCTGTACAGAGTATATTTGATCGCAGGAGCCTTAAAAGTCGTTGTCTGTCCCTCCTTGAGGTGGTCTTATTTTCTGATGACTCTGTAACAGTCCAGCCTCTTGGGTGCTCCCTGCCATAAACTGTTCTCTCCTCCTTCTCATTGTCTTCCATTGGCACCTTATTTCCTAGTTAGCTTCCTGTTACTTAATCACAATCGTCCTTCATTCAAGCTACTATATTACACTTGACTAGAAAAATAGTTGGTGTTTCAGTTGCACTTACGCAGGATATTTCACAATCCAGCTGTAGTTGGCCTAATAAATGTATATTGGAAAGAATCACTCTTTTCGCCACAAGCAAAGAAACTGGCACAAACCTGCTTTCCCAACAGGCCTGCTCCTCGCTCCCTCTTCTTGCCCTTCATTCTTGCCTGTAAGTTTTCTCTTTTCTATGTTCCTCTGGTTCATGGCACTCTAGAGACCACCAAGTGATGTGTTGGATTGTATTTCTCAGGACAGCTTAGTGAGGACCGAGACAAGAATAAGTTCCAAGTTCAAGGAAGCAAATTTTCCCATTCTTGGGAGAGGGGAGGAGAAGAGCGGGGCTGTGAGTTTTCCAAGGAGCTCGTGTACAGGGAGTGGATGGAAAGGGACCCATGCAGGGGTGGCAGAGGATGCTGGAAGTTGCATGTAGCACAGGAGGTCCACAGCACTAGGAATATGCAGAAGACCTTTTTCAGAAGCAACTCTTGCTTTTTGACTTTTTTAATCATAAAATATGACGTGCATCCAGAAAAATACATGAAACATGAATGTATAATTTCATGAATTATTATAAAGCAAGCAAGCACCCTGTAACCACAATTTAAGTAAAGACATAGGGTGTGGCTGGTACCTAAGAAGCCATCCTCCAGCCTCCTCAGTCACAACTCCTTCCTTCCCCAAAGGTAATCATTGTTTGGCTTTTATGGTAATAACGTCCTCTGTTTCTTAGACTTTTACCACATTAACATTCATACTAAATAGTATAGCTGGGTTTGTGCACGCATGTCAATTGGCTAGAAAACAAGAGGTCACGGCATTGCTCCGCCATAGGATATACTTCTATTGAATTTTCATAGGTAACACCCAATTGTTCTCCAAAACTGTCTATGCTAATTGACACTCCAACAATCAGCAAACGAGTGTTCCCATTGCTCCATATCCACGCCAACACTTGATAATGTCAATCATTTCAAAGATTCAGCCATCTGTGAATGCAGTGGTATCTCATTGGAATTTTAATTTGCATTTCTCTGAAACATAATAAGTTGAGCACCTATGCATATAGTTACTGGACACTTGGATATCTTTTGTGAAGTGTCTGTTTTTCCATATTTTCTATCATATTATCTGTCATTTCTTTATGATTTGTAGTAGTGCTTTGTATGTTCTGCATACAAGCGCTTTGTCAGTTGTAAGCATTACATATGTCTCCCACTTTCATTTTTCACTCTCTTAATGGAAACATTTAGACAGAGGTTTTTCTCATTATTTTCATGTGGTTAAACATGTCATATCTTTTCCTTTAGAATTAGTGCTTTTCATGTCTCAAGAAATCTTTTTTACCCCAAAGCCCTGAAGAAAATCTTCAATATTGAGTTCTGAGAGCTTCCTGTTTTTCCTTCTACATTTAGTCTCACAATCCATCTGACAATGGATTATAGTGTGTGTGTGGTGTGAGCAAAGGGTAAAGGTTTTTTCTATTTGAATATCCACTTGTGCCAGAACCAGCTACTGAGAAGACCATTTTTTCCCTACTGTTCTGCTGAGCCAATGTTATCCTACATCAATTCTCCATCTATGCATGGTCTCTTTCTGCTCCATTTGTATATCTGTCTGTCCTCGTGTCTTCACTACACTGTGTAATTACAGTGGCTCTATAATTAGTCTTGAAATCCAGCAAAACAAGTCCCCCTGCCTTCTTCTCCAAGAGTGTCTTGGCTATTTTTGACCCTTTGAATTTCCATATAAATTTTAGAATCAGCTTTTCAAGTGGTACTGGAAGAATCTCTGGGGGTTTTTATGGTATTGGGTTAAACCTGCAGACTAATTTGGCAAAAATTAACATTTTTTAAAATATTAACCTTCCAATGCTTAAACATAGCATTTCCACTTATTTAGGTCTTCTTTAACTTATGAAAAAACATTGTGTTCCTTTAACTTATAAAAAATGTTGTGTTCCTATAAGTAGATAAACTTTTTGAAAATTTTATTTTTTGTCAGTTGCTAATACACGCAAGTCAAGTCGATTTTTTTCTTTCTTTGTATATTGATCTTGTATATAGCAAACTTGCTAAATTTGCTTGTTTATTCCTTTTGAACTGTCTACACAAAATCATAATGTCAGTAAGTAGTAATAATTGTATTTCTTCCTTTAGAACCCTGTACCTTTTGTTTAATTTTCTCTTACTCCTCCGGCTAGGACGTCAAATACAGTGTTGAATGAAAATGATGATGGCAGTTATCCTGGTCTTGTTGCCAATCTCAAGTGGAGCATTTTCAATGTTTGACTGCTAAGTGTCCTGTTTGATGTAGACTTCTGTAGATACTCTTTACCAGATGAAGGTAGTTCCCTCCATTTCCTTGCTTGTTGAGTTTTTTGTCAGGAATCAGTGTTGAATTTTTTCATATGTTTTTCTGCCCCTCTTTGGATGATCATGTGATTTTTCTCCTTTATCATAATAGGCATTGACCAATTTTCAAATGTTGGATGAAATCTTGAGTTTGGGAAATACACTGAACCTGATTTTATTCTGTTTACTGATATTTTATTTAACATTCTTGCCTTTCTGCTGATTAGGGAGGTTGACCTGTTGTTTTTCTTTCATTTCTTTGCATTACTGATCTTGTTAGGCATTGATGTTAAGACCATGTTGGCATCATGTCATGAGTTGGTGAAGGTATCACTTTTTCTATTCTGAGAAACAATCTGTGTAGTGTAGATGCTATTTCTTATTTGTTTCTTGGTAGAATTTGCCAATAAATCCATCTTGGCCTAGACTTTTATTTATGGACTCAATTTTTGGAATAGTTCTGGAACTATTTAGATTTTCTGTTCTTGTTTGTTTATTTTAGTAAGTTGCATTTTTCTAGGAATTTTTCTTCTCAACTAAATTTGCAAGTTTGTTCAAGTGAATATCCCATTTTTCAGTATGAATATATGCATAGAAAAATATTTCTACTTTTCTATTTCAACTAAATATTCGAGTTTTTAAATTTATAGTAATCTCAATTTTTTTATATTGATAGAATGTGCTGTCCTTGCTTTCATTCTTGTCTGTTCCCAAATCTTGACTCAGTAAATCTTTATTGTTAGTTCTCTGACACCTACAAGGTACGTGTGTGTGTGTGTGTGTGTGTGTGTACCAGCTGTTCAGGCTGTTCTGGTTTGGCTGCCTGGTCCACTATTATTGGAAGCCAAATCTTCAGAGGTGCTTAAATGCCACAAATATTTGCAGGCCCTGTTCCAAGGTAAACATCCTTTCTTCTGTCAAGAAACATGGAATCTGTTAGGATAGACAGACACGTGCACAGTTAAATCTGACGCAAAAGGAAAGATAAATGTAAAGAACAGGGTAAAACTAAGTGCTATGAGAGAGGTCGCTAGACGCAAAGAAGCGTGGACTGCTCAAGCAAGACCAGAAGTTCTCAAAGTGTGCTTTCTGGGCCAGTAGCTTCAGTACCACCTGGGAGCTTATTAGAAATGCAAATTATCAGGCCCCAAGCCAGCTTCTAAATCAGAAACTCTGAGAATGCGGCCCAGCAGCTGTGGTTTAACAAAACTTCCAGGTGATTCTTATATATCTAAAACTTAAAATGAGTGATCCAGCAGTTCTTAATTCTTTACTGCACATTAGATTCATATGAGGAGTTTTGTAAAGTGCCAATACACAGACTCCACCCCAGAACAATTAAATCAATATATTTAAGAGTGTCTCAGCTGGTTTTAATGTGTATGCAGCATAGAGAAGCACTGGTCTAGACAACGATTTCTCAACCGTGGAGCTATTGACACTTTGGGCCAGATAATTCTCTGTATGCGGGCTGTTCTGTGTGTTGTAGGTATCCAACAGCATCTCTGGCCCCTATTTGCTGGATCCTTATAACATCACCCCACATACACCTCCACAGTTGTGATAACAATGTCCCCAAACATTTCCAAATGTCTAGTCACCAGACACCCTCAGCTCCAGATCAGATGAGGTAGCTGCAACAGGGCTACTGATTAAAGAAACAAATGTGGTCCTGTATTCACTCCCTCGATTGCTGTGGTGGGGATGGGGGAGGGAGGGATGAGAATAGAATAAAACAGGGATGCTTTGCTGCTTTCTTAAACCAGAACTGTACATAGCCTCCTCAAGCTTCACAACCAAGCAAATAGTAAAGCAGACCATATTGTCTCCTCCTTCTTCCCAAATTATTGGTATAGAAGCCTACTTAGCACCATTCAAAGACGACCTTTTCTAGCAAAGTTGTCTAACAAGCCAACCCATCTTCCTGGGAGATGATGCGGCAGAAGCACGGATTTTAGAATTAGGCAGAACATGGTTTGTTTGTTGTGGGATAATGGATGATTCGTTTAATCTTGCTAGAGCTCAGTTTCCCTGTCTGTAAATTAGGAAAAAGCAGTGCACTCCTCGGAGGGTTAAATGCGACCATAAACGTGCTAGTTCCCCACCAAAGGAAAGACGATCAACCTTAGAGTATTAGAAATGGATGAGATCACATAATCCAGTCTCCTCAATTGTAAATTTGAGAAGCTAGGACCCAGAGAGGTTGAGTGGTTTACCAAAAATCGCATAGATTAGTTTACAACACAGAATTTAATGAAAGGACCCTGACACTAAATATGTTGCTGTTACTTGTGTGTTCTATAATGTACTGGATCCTTGAAGCTAATGCCAGACACTAGTTCCCGTGAATAGTCATGAAGCCATAATCCACCAGCAGTGTGGCGAGGTGGAATAAGAGCTGGAGTGGAGGTCAGCAGACTTGCTTCTGCTTCTGGCTCTGCCTTCAGCTGGCTGCATTCCTAACAGGCATATCTGGACTTCAGCTTCTTCTGAGAGAAGACTACAGAGAGGTTGAACGAGTTGAGCTCTGACGTTCATCTGGGCTCTAAAAAGCTGTGATTGCATTTGGGTCTCCTCTGCTCACCCAGCACAATGAAGCAGAGGACATCATATATATATATTATATATACCAACAGCAGCAAGAACAGTAATGTACAGACCCTCATGATTTCAAAGAGCTTTTGAATTTAGTAGCTAAATTGATCTTTCTAATCTTCCTAATAACAGATAATTACTTGGAGGACATACTGTCAGAGGGATCCAATCTTGCAGCGTGGTTGGACTAAGTATCTTTCTGAAAGCCTTTGATGAAGGGAAACAAAAGCTGGAATTGGAGAGTTGGGGAATCTAGTTGACCATGACCTTGCTTGAGGATGACATTGTGGTGAGGCTAGTACAATCTTGGACAGCAACAATAGGAATCAACACGATGTACAGAAAGAATACACACTGGAGATCAGGAGACTGTGTTTTGTGTGTATAACTGAATGGCTTTGGCCCAAGTCACTTCCCTGGATGGTGGAACCAGAATGTCTCTCAGTTCCCTTCAATCTCTATAGCAACACAGTCCAATAAAATGTTCTGCAGTGATGGAAATGGTCTATATTCGCACGGTCCAATGCAGCAACCACCAGTCACACATGGCTATCGAGCACTTGCACTGCGGCTAGTGTAATTCTGATTAAATTAATGTAAATTGTCACCTGTAGCTAGTGGCTACCACATTACACAGCACAGCTCTACAGTGCACAAGATGAGAGAGGGGAAGCCTCTTTTGCTCTTGGTAGGTGCAACATGTCTAAGGTACTTTGTATTTATTCCAGGCCTCAATAGGAAATCTATTGATAACCCTGAACACATCTGGAGGATTGAGAAGGGCCTAGAAACGAGGCACTGAGAAAAATTAGGACTTTTTAAAAAGCAGAATTACTAAAACTGGAGTTGCCTTCTGAAAGAGTGATTAGACAACTGTAAAAAGCAGAAAAAATGCCACTGGATGGAAGTTACTGAGAGCACAATTTCAACTGGCATGAAATCACCTCTCCAACAAGCAGAGATATGTGACATTAGAATGTTCCATCTCCTAGGGTAGCAATGGCCTATCATATTAGTCTGCTAGGGCTGTCATAACAAAATACCACAGTGTGGGTCACCTAAACAACAGAAATTTACTTTCTCACAGTTCTAGAGGCTGGAAGTTCAAGGTCAAGGTGCTGGCAGGTTTGGTTTCTTCTGAGGCCTCTGTTTTTGGCTTGCAGGTGGCCACATCCTTATTGTGGTCTCGTGTGGTCTTTCCTCTATGTGTGTGCATCGCTTGTGACTGTTTGTGTGTCCAAATTTCCTCTTCTTATAAGGACACCAGTCGTATGGGATTGGGGATCACTCATATGACCTCATTTAACCTTAACTATCTCTTTAACAGCCCCTCCCTCCAAATGCAGTCACATTCTGAGGTACTGGCTGGTTAAGACTTCAACATATGAATGGGGGTGGGGGGGGGGGTGGTGAGAGAATTGCAATTCAGTCCATTACACCTATCAGTGTAGGCATGCAAAAAGATGGCTTGATAGTCACTTGATAGCGATCTCATAGGGCGGGCTTGTTCTCTATTGGATACAGCAGAAGGCTAGTCTGGAGACGTTCTAATTAAGAGATTCTGTGATACTGGGAAGAAGGCAGAATAAAAAAACTTTACAGAGTAGCCATAATTTCAACCTGACCTTAAGGGATCATAGATTTCAGGAGAAATATGAGGGGGGAGGTGTGGGAGCAGGGATTCTAGTCCGTGGGAATGGTATAGCTCAAGAGCACAGGAGTGAGGGAAGTGTAGGATGTGCTCATGGAGTTAGAAATATACTCCAGCATTTCTGAAACAGAGGATGTGGATTTGGGCAGAAGTACAATGTGGTAGGATACTTACTTGGGGACTAACTCGAATTCCCTGCACACCTTAAAGCTCTCTGGGCAGAAGCAAACCCCACTCCGAACCCTGCTGCTCATTGCTGGCTTTTGGTGGGCCACAGCAGGCTTAGACCTCAGGCAGAGCAAGCTCTTCAGATGCCTTATTTCTTGAGCATTCCTAAACATCAACTGAGTGCAAAGTTCTTGGAAGAGAAAACTCTCTAAAGGGCTTTGCAGAGTTGCCTGACATGTTTTCCCAAATGTTCTGAAGTCATTGTGGCTGCAAGCCATGAGTCTGAAGTGTTTTCTTTCCCTTGTCCCAGGTGTCGGCTATCTCACGGGTCTCGGCCACAGGTCTGACCATTACATCTGTGCCAGGAGTGGCGGCACCTGTCACTTCTCCTCTTGCCCGCTCTTCACCAAGATTGAGGGCACTTGTTACGGCGGGAAGGCCAAGTGCTGCCTCTGAGCTGGGAGCCATGGGAGAAAGAACACAGAAGCCAAATGAAGTATTTGTAATAGTAGTTTTAATAAAAGAAACCTTTTTTTGAAGCATATCGCCTTCAGACCAAAATTAATCTTGTGTCTCCTTTGGGAAGAGGTTAAGAAAGTACAGGAGTTACAGGGGAAATGGGCTAGGCCACAAAGCCCGCTGGGTCCAGGACTGGGAGATGATGACCATGGCTTCAGCCTTGTCATTTCTATTTCATTTTGTTACCGAACCAACATGTGAGCCATGCAGAGGGTCCACATGAGATCAAGGATACATGATGAGGATTAGGAGCTGCAGAAGCTCAGCCCAAATTCAGTGGTCTCAGCAGCCTGTTCAGTAAAATGGGCCATCTGCAGAGCCCAGAACTGCTGCCCTTTCTCCTTTCTGGCCTGGGGCAGTGGGCTGGTTAACCTTAGCATTT
This sequence comes from Equus przewalskii, assembly GCF_037783145.1. Lineage (NCBI taxonomy): Eukaryota > Metazoa > Chordata > Mammalia > Perissodactyla > Equidae > Equus > Equus przewalskii. Next base: position 32,605,296 of record NC_091858.1, read on the forward strand.
GAGAATCTCTGTTATGACCCTAAAACTACTCCTCTTAAGTTTCACTCGCTGGGCCTAATATCTGGGTTCCCAGATGACCATTTCTGACTTCGCCACAATCACATCAGCAGTTACATATCACGCATGAAAGCATTTCATATGACCACTGCTTCTGCATTCATTCCTTCTGCACCATTTGGCCTGTAGATGCTGGGCGGGGAGAATTTTTTTTCAATAAATTTCTTACAACTCCTGATGACTCGTGCAGTTCTGTTGTCTCCTAATCCGGTGACAGCAATTTCATATTGCACGTCAATAAATTATAAGCACAAGTGAAAATCAACCATTATAAACACATTTGCCTCCATCCCCCAGCAACAGATTTAGAGATGACATCCCTCTTTTGTGAAGGGAAGGCAGAGAAAGAAAAGCTGGTTTATGTTGTGGGCATTAGGCTCTGCTTGGGCATTCTCTGTAACACACACACAACATGTGGCTTTAATGACAGACCATCCAGGACTCTCCCTTCCCCTGAAGAGCTAAGAAATAGTCCAGGAGGATTCTATCTTGAGAAGGAGACGCAGGCATGCTATCAACTTCCCTCTTGGAGATATCGAGGTCCTCCCTGGGAGCATTTCTCTGGATGTTATGTCATAGACAGATTCCTAGATGAGCCTTCAAACTTGGGACAGCCAATGTTTTAGTTCCCATGACCCAACCCCTGAGGCAGAAAAAAACCACATCTATGTGTTTACCTCACAGTCTTCAGTTTATTAGGTTGTGGTCATTTGGCCGGCCCCACCAAGAGCTCTTCAAGTGTCCAAAAGCATATTTTTATGGATCCCCAACCATGAAGAGGAAACTGACTGTCCCAGGAAGAGGTTGGTATGTTGTCAACAGCACTGTCACCAGAAACAACAGGCTCAGAACCAGAAAGACGAGCGTGATTCCTGCAGCCCAGCCCAGCCCCATGACACGTGGTCCCCAGGCTTACATTCCTGTGGGGGCAGTACTCCCTCACTCCAAGTGTCAAAAGAGACTGCAGCTGATGCTTCTCGCCTTCTCTTGTCCCCTCAATGCCTTCTCTCCTCCACCCAAAGCTCCTCTGAGCACTTGTGTCCACCCACCCCTGCTTGACCAGGGCAGATTCAAGCCCTTTGTTTTCAGAGTGGCAGTACAACCCAACCCCCATCTACCTGGGATGAGTATCTTGCAACTTCTCACTCCTTCACCTTACAGGACCACTTCTCCCCACTAAAGAGTATAACCTCCTCCATATTTAACAATTCACTATTTCCCCCATCATGCACAATTATGGCCTTCTCACCACCCTCCCCCCAAACTTTTTCAGCCCCTCCTTCATAAGACTGGAATGCAAAAGTTATTTCCTGAACCAGCCTGGAGGCAAGACGACTTGAATGTTAAAACAGGTACTTGAGTTGTCTACAAGCCACTTCACTTCTGAGGGTCACAAGGCCCAATTTCATGGTTCCTATAAGAGCATCTGCTTAGATGAAAAGGAAGGTATTGATCTGAGTAAGCTCGATATAGAGTTCCAGGCCCAAGCCTTTCCTACTGTGGCTGTCATTGAGAAATTACTGAACCATGTGCCTTTAGGGTTATTACACACACTGACTATGCCGAATGGGAAAAATGTTCACTGGACTTGATTGGTTTTGCATGGCTAACACTTTAAGAAGTCTCTCCCACCTCTTAACTATGATTGCCTTTTAGGACACTATGGTAGATGGAGCCTAGTTCACACTTAGTGAGTCTGCTTTTCCCTCTCGTGAGCAATACAGTGGGTACTTTGGTACACTGTTACTTGAATGCCGACATTAAAGGTTTGGTGAGTACCTCCACCATCAGTGCAGTTGTGTCAGCAAAGCTGCACATTGAAATCCAAATCTCGGGTGAGGGTGCAATTCATCTCTACTAAGGCACACTCTTTACCAGCACAGGAAGGCATAGGAGCTGTGTAATCACCCTGCCAGGCACTACCTGGCCCATAGAGGTGCTTCATGGGGGGAGGGAAGGGTCATGTACAATACAAAATGCATCATGGGGCTTGGCTTCAACTTTTGATAGTGAAATCGTATGGTCTCATATGAAGAGCAACATGGCATCCTGACTTCCATAGCTCATGGGCCCACAAGGCATGTCCCTCAATCAAGTAAAGAGATCTGCCGTGGAATTCTAATGGGCACTAACAAGTGTGAGCCACTCAAGGTTTTGTCATAGGGTCCCCACAAAGGGATCTCCTTTAATAATCTACCCCAGGCTTTTCGCCAATAGGAATAAATGAACAGGGAAGAGCTGCTTGTGTACATTAGTCTTCAGAGTAGAAGCATCTGTATTAGTAGGGTTCTCCAGAGAAATGGAACCGACAGGATGCATCTCTATACGCAGAGAGAGATTTATTTTAAGGAATTGGCTCACGCCATTGTGGAAACTTTGTGAGTCCAAAATCTGGAGGGGGTAGTCAACAGGCTGGAGACAAATAAAAGAGGTGCAGTTTGAGTCCAAAGGCCAGTCTACTGGCAGAATTCCCTCTTTCTTGGGGGAGGTCAGTCTTTGTTCTCTTAAGGCCTTCAACTGACTGGATCGGGCCCACCCACATTATGGAGGACTATCTGCTGTACTCAAAGTCCACTGAATCAAATATGTTGTATATATTTTATATTGTGTATTTTATGATGTTTTGATATCTTAAAATAAAAAACTTTTCTGGCTGGGGAGAGACTGCCCCTCCCTGAGCTAGCCAATTCTTAGAGAGAGCAAAGGGACTAGCCAGGAGCATGTCTTTGAAATGCAAACTAACCCATCCAGAGCTACACTCTCTGGCTGGCCTGTATACCCCAGGAGGCAATATTCCTCAGTTTTAACCATCCCAGGGCCAGGTACCAGGCTAGTAGAGACCACCACTATAGCCCAAAGCTTTCCAAAATTATTTACACTAGCCAGTCCTAAGCTATTCCCTCTGCCCTGCTTTCCTTTCCCTTAGAATCCCCAATAGAAGGGTGGCCTAAATCTTCCCCTCACCCCTGTCGTCTGCCTCCTGACCACCCCGGTGCTTCCCCATGTGGCCCTGAGTGGTGAGCCGTGCCTCCCATCTCTAGGACCCATGAGTGTCATAAACTTTGTTTCCTTGAGCTTCTCCTCTCTCTCATCTTGTGGCCACACCTGACTGACCAGCTCATAAAATAGAATACAAAAAGCATTCTTTTTGAAGAAAGAAGACAAAACACTGGGCATCATGAACAGGACAGGCTAGTACTGGGTGGGAGGGGATTTAGGAGATGCCCATAATGGCCTGGCTGGCTAACTCCGTCCCCCTTGGGATCTACCACCTGGGAAGGCTTGGTGACCTGTTGACGCTCCTGTGCACTGTTCTGTGCTGCTTCGTGTTGCCTCTTCTGAGTACTGCCAAGGCCACCCACCCTAAAGTGTGGGTCTGGTCCTCCTAGAACCCTCAGATTCCACTTCTGGCCACCCCTGACTCAGCAAGAAGGGGAGAAACTTCTCCTGACCCTCCTTGATGACGGGGCAGACTGGTGTATTTGGGTAAAATTATCACAAAGCTCCACCACCAGGATGGGGGGGAGAGTGGAAGGGTGACCGTCCCCGAGTCTGCAAGGGCTCACTGGGGATCAGGTGCTGGCTATTAGCTGATTCGCAGGCAGGTGAGGGCTGGGCAGCCTTCGTGAAGTTGTTTGTATGGACGAGCAGCACTGGGATAAGGGACTTCCTCATGTTCATGTTCACGTTCCTCATGTTCCTTCCAACCAGCGAGGGGCATCCCTTCCAGGGAAGGCCACCATGGGGCCCCAGGAAGGTCCTGCGGCTGGCAATCCCTTCTCCAACACATGTCCTGCTGCTGTCTCTCTTTGTCCCCTGACCCCATGAGGTATCAGAAGTCCCATCACTGGAGACAGGCAGCTCAGTGTTTAACACAAAGGGGGAAGGGGAGGAATATTTCATTCCACTGCCCCTGAAATACCTGAGGAGGTTTCCCTGATGATTTCCCTGATGATCTGAGATTGCACAACTCCTGGTCCATGTGCACTTTTAAGTACTTTACCTATTAACATGCTCAGAGTCTCGTCCTTAAAATCAAACGGTCAGAAACCAAAGAATTCAGAAAATAAGGTGAGACCACCATTATGCTCTTGGATGTTGACCCCAGACCCTCTGTGGTTGACCAGGACACCCTGGAGAGGCAGCTCACTGCTCACAGCAGAGGCCACTCAGGACCACCTGGAGCTTATCAGGGAAAGGAAAAGGAAAAAAGAGATGGTGAGGGAAAGATGGAAGACCCTAAAGGAAATGTTTTAGCCACCTTGAGATACAAGCCATTCTAAAGGATCTTGTTTAAGAAAAAAAAAAAGTGAAGAGGAGAGGATAATTATACTGTTGCTGGGGAGGACAGGGGCCCACCCAGGGAGAGGCTGCAGCCTACAGGCCCTGGGCCCCCTTCTCTCTTCTCCTCTTATCAGCCAGAGACACAAACTAAAACCCATTTAAGTTACCAACCAAAGACTGGTAAAAGACAGTCGCTTCCTGTTATAAATACTTTTTAAGAATTTAATTTTCATAAAATACATGTATTACTTATGTGAAATACATATAGAGTATCGACTACAGATTTTGAAGGTGCAAGACATCATTGTTGTCCAACAGAGGAGTCAAAGCCATTTGAAGGAACTGTGACCAGTGCCTCTTCTCAGAAAAATTTTTCAAAGACTTGTATCATCATGGGCTTTCAGAGGGTGACCACTGCATTGTAGTTTTGTGGCACTCCTGTTCTTAGGTGATACGTGCTGAACTATTAGGACCAAAATGTCACGATGCCTGCAACTTCCTCTCAAAGGGCTCAAAGCAAAACCATTGCAATTGGTGGATCTAGAGGGAGGACGTACAGGTTCTCTCTGTACTACACTTGTGTGGACATGCAGGGCTGAAACTTTTAGAAATAAAAAAGGAGAGGGGAAAGAAACAAAAAAACTCATAAGAACCAAGATTTTCAGCATAAGAGGAGTTTCAAGCAAAATTAAAAGGTTATACCAAAATACCGTAGTCTTACATTTGAATTGGGACTATTATTATAAAATCACAGCTTTTTTTTCTCTCTTAACAAAAAGTTCATATCTCTTAGCCCCCACTTCTGAAAATGCAGTGACAACCCAGTCACAATGGGGACTGCTGACACACAGGCTATGGTCTCTGCTCCTTCAACTAGAGAGAACAAGGATTACTTAGGGAACCAGTGGACTCGGTGGAGCATGAGATGCACAAGAAGAGCCTGGGAGGTCTTGTTGTGCTAAGAAGTAGGGAAGCTATCAAAGACGGGTGGACCACGTCCAGAGAACACTGGCTCAAAACTAAAGAGGACCCCCGGGTAAGGATGGAACATTTGTCATCATGGCAAAGAATAACGACTACATATAACTGAAACACACTAAATAAATAAAAATCCACAAATTCATTTTCACAAACAATATCGTTTATAATTGGAGTTTGTTAAGGCACCAACTGATTACTACGGAAATTGGTAAATAGAAAAAAAGATCAGCCATTTATTCTGTCTTCCTGGTATAAACTGTATTTGAGGATAACTAATGGTTATATGAAGGAAATATCTTCCTTGCAGAAAATTTCCAGCTAATAAATGAAGAAGGCATGGTAGATTTAGGAAGTCACTATTTTGCAATCCTGAATGAAGTCATAGGTCTAAAACAATCATCAATGGTTTGTTTTAAAGCCAATCAGTGAAAAGCTTGGTGGGGAATTTGATACTAGAGGGTTGAGGCTGATACCAACTGAACCCAGTTATCAATCTCATCCTCACGGAAAGCAAGACAATCAGAAGTCAGTGGACCTCCTGTTGTGATGTAACAGGAAGTGCACAGCACCAATGATGAAAAATTCTGGCCCAAAGCAGTCAAACCTGAAACTAATCCAGTCTCTAGACCTAACCACCAATTTACAGGAAATACGGAAGTTGGAGAAACCAGTCAAACAACAGCACAGGAAGCAACCAGTCAAATCCAGAATGAGAAACTTTATACAGGATAAATGACCTACTTTCTCCAACAAACAGTGGTATGTGGAAAAAGAAGGAGTGCTATTATAGAAAAGCAGAAAAAGAGACCCAGCAACCATGTGTGTGGGCCTTGTCTGCATCCTGCATTGAACAGACCAACGGCAAAAAGACACTTTGGAGAGAGTCAGATAAATTTGAATATGGACTGGGTAATGTCAAAGGCTTATTACTAATTCTGTTAGTTGTAACAGCGATGGGGCAGTTATTTTGGAAGAGAAATGGCCCCATCAGGTAAAGATGCCTCCTGAAGTACTGACAGGTGTTGTGTGTGGCATGATATCTTGGATTTGCTTTAAAATACTCCAACAAAAACAAGAGAGGAGAGAGAAAAAATGTTGAGAAATATTGAAGCTAGGAAATAAGAATACTGGGATTCATTACATGTTTGTGTATATTTGAAATTTTTCCATAAGCAGAAGTTAAAAAATGAAAGAAAAGAAAGAAAGAAGAAGGCAGGAAGGAGGAAGAGATGCAAAGCGTTTATTATTGCAACTGCCCCTCCCCCATGTTGGCCAGCACCGTTTTTCTCTCTTGAAGACCTGGTTTGAAAGTCATCAAAATTGTTATTGTTGTTTTTTCACTTGGCTAGTCAAATGAAAAGAAAGGATGAGAGTGGAGGTATAGTGGAATACGATTGAGGGAAAAAATGCTTTGTTTTAGTAAGAATTTATTGCACTGGAAATTTCAGGGAATTACAACTCTGATAAATTGGATTGTCAGTGGGTATGCCTTCCCATTTCAGCTCTTTTTTTAAAAACAAACTTTTTATTTGATTGATTGATTGATTTTTTAAATCTATTTTTTATTTTTTTGCTTTTTTCTTCCCAAATCCCCCAGAACATAGTTGTATATCTTAGTTACGGGTCCTTCTAGTTGTGGCATGTGGGACACCACTTCAGCATGGCCTGATGAGCGGTGCCATGTCCACGCCCAGGATCTGAACTGGCAAAACCCTGAGCCCCCAAAGGGGAGCATGCAAACTTAACCACTCAGCCACGGGGCTGGGCCCCCATGTCAGCTCTTTCAAGGAATGTTTCAACAACACTTAAGTCCCAGTCTTCCTATATAAATGGACCCTGATTACATTTCTACTGAATGACCAGGAGCGGTTGACTCACCGGTGGTCACCATGTGGGATTAGATGACAATGTCAATGGTTTAACATGTGGGTTGACAAACAGTTTTCTCAAGGGCCAGACAATAAATATTTTCAATTTTGCTGGATATATCACATCTATCACAACTACTCATCTCTGTCACTGTAAAGAGAAAAGAGCCACAGACAATACATAAGCAAATGAAGTGGCTATGTTCAATAAAACTTTATTTATAAAAACAGATAGCAAGCCAAATTTGTCCTGAGGGTCATAGTTTTCCAACCTCTGATTTAGCAGATGGAGCTGATTCTGTCCAACGTTTAAAATAACTACCATGGAAATGGATGTTTCTAATAAACTCCCAAAATACATATGCTTTTTCATGATTGCTTTCTTCTGAAAATGTATGAAGTGTCCAAAAATATTGAAAAATAATAATTTTTAAATCATAGTATTATGAAGGCTTAGGAGAAATATCTTACTCCCCTGCTTTTATTTCCTCTCTTAGATAACAGACTGAACATAATTTAGGAAAAAAGCCACCTAAAATCTTTATTATTATAAGTCCCAAACCTTGGTAGACAACAGGGTCTTAAAGGAAATTAAGTCAGCGTTCAGTTGGGTAAACGATTGTTCCACTCAGGACAGGTCTGAGAGAGCTGATTACAAAGTTTTTGTACCATTACTGTTTTGATCAAGGTTGTTACCCCACCAAACCCTGAGAATCCACAAACATAAGTAGAAAAATGTTTTCTTATCATAATCAACTAAAATACAAAACAATAATGAAACAAAAATTGTCCAAAATACCACTCTTCCCATCAAATCTGCTGTCGACCTGTTTTTCCCTCTATGCTTCTCCAATCCTGGTCCACACGTGCACATTTTTTTCAGAATTGCACTTATGGGGTACGTGCCATTTTGACTCCCACGTACTATTCAGTGCACATAGTTCCCTCTGTGTCTTCATCAGCTCCACCATTATCCTCCTCAGTGATTGCATGATGGTGAGTCCCCCGAGTCGTTATAGGGCAGCTTGACGTCCTCCTTCCTTTCTTTAGGTTGAAGAGCAACAGAACTCCCCTCCTAATGGAAGAAAGGGAGGGAGTCCTATAAGATTCAGAGAGGGGATTTCTTGGAACCTTAGAAGATGCTGTGCTCAGATGACCTCTCTAAGGAAAGGCTGCCAAGTTCTGGAAAGCTTGAAGGACTTAAAAGGGAAAGTTTTCATTTAGAGCATCCATTGCCTGGAACATATCAAACCTGAAGGCTGCGTTTCAATCCAACGGCTTCTAACCAGCTGAAACTGATGGATGACTAGCAAAGCAGAGCGAGCCCAGGGTGATGGTGCCTCACCCACTTAAATGCAGACTCTTCAGTGACCTATGAACTGTGTGGCTTGTTTTCATCAACTGCGTGCAAACGAATGGCCTGGTGGCCCCCAACCCTGAGTGCAGACCTCACTCGTTTATTAGCAGTGTCCCTGTAAGCACACACCACATTCCCGATACATTAAACCTCCTGACCTTCGGCCTCCGAACCACGCAGGAACATGGTTCATTGGCATGTGTTCCCTTATTGGAGAGCAAATAGACTCCACACTGGCTTGGGGATCATGCTAGAGGTCACTGTCTACAGGACCTGGAAGAGGAGGAGGAGATGCCGTGATGGGACAGGAGACAGGCTCTCCTCAAGAGCCTCTGTCCCAAGTTCGCCCAGCTGCAGATGGAACCAGAGATCCACTGGGGGCTGGGAAGCTACCCCCCTCACTGTCAGCCTGCCTCTGGTTCTCCCATGGCTGCCTTGGGTCTGTGTCAGCCGGTGAACTCCCTCCTCCTGGGAGCACAGCCATGGCCAGGTGGGCTCCCCACACCTCCTAGGGCGGGAAAGTGCGTCCTCCTGTGCGGGCCCCAGGAAAGCATGCCCACATGGGTCACCCTCCCCAGCCAGCCAAGGGTCCCCTGAGTGTTCAGTTGTTATAAATGACATCAGACAGATGGGCAGGGAGGTGTCCCTGAAGTCCCCTTCCTCTCTCCCAGGGGCTCACTCCATCCGTGAGAGCAGATGCCATAGAGGAAGGAAGTCAAGACTCCTACATAATTTGGTTTCTATTTTTGTCACGTGTAGTTTAGTTTTGTTTTGCTGTTTTCTGAAAACCCGCCTCACTGAAGAAGCATGTGGGAATAATTCTTGCAATCGTTTGTTCACTGAGTAGGTCATGTCTGACCTGACTGGTCTTTTTCTGACAAGCGACAAAAATAGGACTTCTGCCAGGGCCTTTGCAGAGAGCTCCGGCTGTTCCCACAGCCATCCCATCTTAGTCGGTTCAGCTGCTGTCACAAAGTACCGTCGACAGAGTGGCTTATAAACAACAGAAATTCATTTCTCACAGCTCTGGAGCCTGAGTCTAAACAGGGTCATAAACATCCTTAAAAGTCCTGTCACTTAGGAACAGTTCTGGGCAATGAATTCTCCTGGAGCTCCCAAGAGCCAGGTCTGGGGCGGTCACATTTCTAATGAGGAGGATGCGTGTCTACACACAGCAGCATTGTCCTCCCTTGCTGTCATTCTGAATGACAACTTTTAAAGTTAAGCTCTTAAAATCTTTGAATTCTAAAAATTGTCTTTCCTGTGTGTTTTGATATGAATCTCTTAAAATCCTTCCTTTTCTCTATACTTGCCAGTGAATGGGCCGGTTACCACTTGACCAAGAGAAGAAGCAGAAGCTAAACACCATGCAAGGAGGGTGTGAAGCTGGACCCTATGGCTGTTTCTGGACTGCTCTCCCACTGTACCACCTACCACATAAACCCTCCTCTGTGAGTATTGGCAGACAACCACCTTCTTTGTAATTCGTTTTCACAAGACTTTTTAAAAAAAATTTTATTATTTTATTGAGGTCACATTGATTTATAACATTGTGTGAATTTCAGGTGTGCATCATTATATTTTGGTTCTATTCAACATCACTATTTATTAGGGAAATGCAAAGCAAAAATTTACCTGACATTTTTAAAGGGTAAATTCCTAAGACTCAAGTTCGCTATTAACTCACTCTGTAACTTTGAGTGAACATCTGCACTTCAGTATTTAACACATAAGACAGCGGGTTCAGGCACCAGCCGGAGAAAAGGTCAGTTTAAAGAAAAGTGAGTTCTGCCTGGTCCCAGGGAAAGTGGATCAGAACTTTACCTTCTCAGGGTCGCCATCTAGTGGCAAATAGGGGTAAGATGGGCTCCACCTGCCGACAGCGTCTTCCTGGTTCTAGGATTTTATCAATAGCTCAAACCCTAATCTCTGATGCACCAATTCTCCACTATCTAATTTCCCAAAACCAACTCTCTGAAGACATTTGTCCCAGTGATCTATTGTCCTGCAACTTTACTTTGTGTCTCAAACAATTCAACAGAGCCCTTTCACCACCAGAGGCAAAGGAGGACAAGATCGGGCCCCCGGGGGATGGGGAAAGATCAGGCACCAGGACTAAAGGGGAAACGAGTGACAGGTCAGACACTAGGATGGGGTCGGGTGTTAGGGCAGACACTAGGGCAGGAACAAATGTGGGAATAGAAGCGGGGCAGAGACAGCCATAACCTGCAAAAATAGAGGTTGCTAACTTCGCTTAAGGGAGGGCAACCTCACATGCTGACATATAAAATCAGGCATTTGAGAAGTGCCTCAGTGAAATATGAAACAGACATCTGGGGAGAATCGTAGCAGCAAAATTAATATGGTGAAGACATGGTGCAGCTAAAAGTTTTGGAAAATTCCTCTCTTCAGCAAATGGGTAACTTGATGAATCCGTATTCAGCACACTCACCACCAGGTACAAGATCTGCTGTCAGTGCATTGGTTTCAGTGGGTTGTCTGCTTTCTGTCATTCTGGCATTAAGACATGCCAATCTGACGGCAGCAGTCACACGAACCAACACGATGAAATCATTTTGTGGGATTTCTTAGCATCCAAGGATTGTAAACTGAATGCACATTCAGTAACTGAAATCACATCCCCATGTCCTGTTTCGGAGTGGACAGATACTAGTATATATATAAACCGCGAATTGCCCACTACACAGTGCTCAGCATGTGGCAGCTCTTCATGAACACTTGTCAAATATACGAATAAATCTACGTGAACTGAAGTAAGGTTACATTAATGTGTAGATTATAATCAAAATAAAAATATAAAATTTAACATTTTCCTTAGAGGCTTTGGTTTCCCAGTTGCCAGGCGGTGCATGGCACTGTGACAGAGCCTGTGTTGTCCCTCTCGGGGTCCAGAGATCCTGGGACAACACGGGGTCCATCTCTCAGAATTTTCTCCGGGCTCAGTGCCCCCACTGGACCTTGAACCAGAGACGGCAAGTCTCTCCTTCATGTTCTCTTTTTTCAACACCTAGACAGCAATTCTCATCTGCTTGTTTTTTTTATGTACTTTCAGAGTCTTCTTTATAAGCCCCAATTTCCTTTTTTTGATTAACCCATACACCAGTTTTCGAAGAAAGGTCGCCTGCAACTATTCAGTCTCCCCGCGCAGAAACACGACGTGCCTTTCCATTTGTCAAGCACTGCTCTGTCTTTCGCTAGCATTTTCTGTCTGTGCTGTAGAGGTCTTGCATAGTCACTGATAAGATTCATTACAGCAATTTTATGTAAGCTTTGTTTTCACTTTTTCCTGATTGTGAATGGGATATTTTTTCCATTTTATCTTATTTATGAAAAATATTTTCTGACTCTAGAAATATTATCTGATAGCTAAAAAAATCTAAAGTAAAGAAACAATAAAACGCCAGGAATCACATCACCCAAGAGAAAGCCAACATTAACGTTTGAGTCTATTTCCTTCTCTTTACACATATTTTTCCTTAGTAGATACGTTTTATCCTGTTTTTTTATTCCATGTGTCATGTATATTCAAAATAATGCCATAACTATTATGACTTCATAGATAGAATTTTTTTGATTCCATAATATTTAATCCTATGGCTATGCCACGATTTACTCCGGTTGCTCCATTCGTTGGGGTGGGTTTAATGAGGGGGACTGTCAATCCAAACCCCACCCCATTAATCTGAGCGTCCAGCTTCGGAATCAGAAGACGAAAGTCAGTCGAGGTTTCAAGTTATAGAGACACTTTAGCTCCAGCTCCCTCAGCCCTTTGCCAACCACTTCACCTGCATTATTATTTCATATAATTGTCCCAACAAAACCATAAGATGGGGACTATCATTGTAACTTAGTTGTTAACCTCTTGCATTTCTTAAATATATTTAGGGCTAATTTTATAATAATCTTGTTTTCTTAAAATGTTTGTGCAGTTTCTTTTTTTTTCTGATTTTCTGTGCTTCTCAATCCGGCATCTACAGATATTTAAAATGAGGTCATGAGAGTGGGTCCTAATCCAGTATGATTAAGGATTTACAAAAAAGCCATATAAAGTCCTTATATGAAGGGGAAATTTGGATGCAGACGCGGACACTTCCAGAGCGAAGATGATGGGAAGACACCCAGGGAGAAGATGACCATGTGACTGTAGTCATGAAGTTACAAGCAAGGAACGCCCAGGACTGCTGGCAAACCAGATGCTAAGACAAGGCGGGGAAGGATTCTCCCCGAAGCCGTCAGAGAGAGCGTGGCCTTCCCGACACCTTGGTTTCAGACTTCCAGGCTCCAGGACTGAGAGACAAATTTCTGTCCTTTTAAGTCATCTACTTTTTTAAATTTTGTTATGATAGCTCTGGGAAATTAATACCTCTGGGATCCCTTTGACAGCTTGGTAGAGAACAGATGTGAGGTGTGAGGAAATCCTGAAGGTGGGGAGAGCTGCTGGGAGCCTGTTTTATTGCTCTCCGGAGAGAGAACAGGAACCTGAATTAAGACAGGGCAGTAAGGAAGGAGAGGAAGAGAAAGATTAGAGAAATATTTAGGAGAAAAAACCAGTGAACTTGGCATTGACTGTGTGGGAGGTCAGAGAGAGAGACTTACAGGATTTTATCCTGCAGTCTGGTGGGGCGACAGGTGAAACTGAGCAAGTAGGAGGAAGAGCGGTCTTCAGGTGGCAGACAAAGATGAGTTCAGGTATGATGTCCTCAGTAGAGATCTGAAGGCCTCTTGAAGAATGGAAACCCAATCAGCAATTGGAGATTCATCAAAAATTCCAGGTATCTGTACTGATCACCTTTTGCTGCATCAAAAAAATCCCCAAATCTCAGTGTCTTAAAACCAAAAACATTCATTTCTCACCCAGAGGTACGTGGCCTCTGCTCGCGCTGTGGGCTTGGTTCAGGTCTGCTCATGTGCTGCTCATTCCGACATGCACGCTGCCTGGGCACAGCTGCCTCCAGTGTGCCCCCATCAAAGCTGAGGCTGAAGGGCTGAGCTGAGACACAAGACTCTGCCACTTCTTCCCATCAGCATATGATCAGGCCCTGAGTCAGTGGATCAGGGGAGTAACTTCACCTCCTGGGAGGGACCACGAAGCAAAAGTGAGGGAAGGCGTGCTAGAGCAGTGTGTTAACTGTGTCTTTTATTCTCTGCGTTTAGATGCTTCCACTCTGGGGTCTTGCTGGCCCTGGAGGGATTTCCCTCCCTCCTAGGGCTATTAATTCCTAGAGGTAGTAAACAACTCGCCCATGAGCTTTGCAAATGCAAACCAACCCATCCACAACCCAACCACCTTTTTTTTTTTTTTTGAGGAAGATTAGCCCTGAGCTAACATCTGCCACCAATCCTCCTCTTTTTGCTGAGGAAGACTGGCCCTGAGCTAACATCCATGCCCATCTTCCTCTACTTTATATGTGGGACACCTGCCACAGTGTGACTTGACAAGTGGTGTGTGGGTCCACACCCAGGATCCAAACTGGCGAACCCCAGCCCGTCGAAGTGGAATGTGTGAACTTAATTGCTGCTGCACCACTGGGCCGGCCCCCCAACCACCTTCTTTATCAGACTTTCGCACTCATGACTACTACCCCCTGCCCTTATTACCCCAGGGCCATATACCAGACATACCCCTGAGCCTGCTGAAATTATTCAGACCAGCCAATCCTAAGCCTGTTTCCTCTGTGTCACCAATTTCTTCCCATGGAAATCACAGTAAAGGCTCTTGTCCAGTCCCCTCCACTCTGCCTCCCGATAGATCCTGGTGCCTGCCTGTGTGGCCCCCTGCGGGTGGCACGGCATGCTCCCTCCTCCTGACAACTGTAAATGACAAAGCATCTTTTCAATGGCAGTCACTTCCTCATCTGTTGGCCTTACTGCACTTCAAATTTTCTATCAACACACGATATACAGAAGCAAGCAATAATCTAATCTACTGCATTGTCCTTAGAATCTCACATCCTCCTGACGTGTGAAAACTCGAGTCCCGGGGATGTCTGAACCCTCATCTCCCCCAGCTGTGCCACACCTGGGGAAATGGGATAGAATGTAATGCCACATCATAGCAGAAATGGGAAATTCAGCAGAAACATTGCAGGATCAGAGAGAGGGCTCCCAGCTCACTGCTCCTTCTAGATCAGGCACCATGGCAAAGACATATTTCAGACAACAGAGGAAGTTGATGGATTCCCACCAGTCAAGTTAAAAAAGCTTTGTCTGCAGGCCAAAGTCTGTGGGCTTGTTCAGACCGTGGTTCTGCAGCCAGGAGGTCTTGCCAGCTCTAACCTGTTCTAATCTCCTCGGGGTGTGTTGCAATGTGGCTTGTTTGTTATTGAAACAAGAGAGAGTTGAGAAGCCTCACCTGTGGTCTCCCCTGGGGGAAAAATGTCTCCTGGAACAGGAGAGGAGGCTGGGGCCCTCTGGAAGGCAGTGCTTCTCCTCTGGTGGAGAAACCTTGCCTCTCTGGCTCTCCGGGACGAGGCCAAGCTTGTAGATTAGATGAACATGAGAAACGCAGTGGCCTGGAACGGGGGCGGTCAGAAGCACGTCCGCTCTGGCTCGCCATTCGATGGAACTTGGCAGCTGACAGCAAGGAGCAGCGAAGTGAGATGGGTATGGAGAGCTCAATGAGGACTCAGGTTTGGAGGCTTGCAAAGTGCACGCAAATTTAAGAGAGCTCCTGGCCCAGGCTCAAGATGGGCAGGAGGCCAGCCCTGCCCTGGCCAAGGTGAGTCAGCTTCCCCGGAGGCAGCTCGGTGCCGCCGCAAATACTCTGGGCTGTGGGAAGAGAAAAACAGGGGCTCACATGCTGAGTGATGAATATGTCACAGTTATAAAGCCAACTTTTGAAAAAAAAAACTCCTTCCTGGACGAATACACTTCCACAGCAACCTGGAGCACGGCCTAGTCATATAAAACACCCAAGTTTGGGCCAAGATTGTAAAGAACATAAAACATAGTCCTTGCCTTCAGTGACCTTGTTCTGCCCTTTACAGTAGAATCCTCCCCTGTGAGCCTGGACCAGAGATCTGTTGTCAGTTCACTTTAAACTGGTGCTACAAGAATCACCCACCCCAAAACAGACATTCATTCACCCCGGTAAAGCACCAGGAGAAGCAGAGTTCCTGACATTACTGAGGACTTGTTGATGATGAAAGTCATGGACAGCCCACCTTTCTCCAGCTCCTGGGAAGCAACAGGTCAGTGAGGAATGCGGAACTCTGGTGGCTAGTTGACAGTGGGAAAACCGACTTTCAGATGAAATAACAGGATAAACACTGAGTATGGTCCACTCTGCCAGCACTGCTCACAGCGGGGTTGGGAAATGTCTTCTCCCAAATGGGGAGGCCAGTGAGAACCAGATCGCTCAGTCCCAGGGGGGAGTCTCTCTATTTGAGCTTCAAAATCTAAGCTGACACTCTGCTTCCTGACCCTTCCCCTGGGGCAGCAAACAAGAGGCCATCATGTCCCTACTGTGGGTGTGGATTCTCCATGGCTCCCACCTTCCCAGCTTGGAGCAGGAAGGCAGCTCCAGAGGCATCCATGGAAGCAGCTGCTGGTCTGATGGGTGATAACTTGCTGCCACCAGAGAGGGCAGATGCACCACTGTGATCATGAAGCTTGAACCTTGCTTTCGTGGGTCCTTTGTGAAGAAAATGGGGATTTCTGAAATCCCCTGTGGTAGGCTGAATACATCCAGGCATCAGCTGTCACGTCTAGAATCTTTGAACGGACCTATTTGGTAAAAGGGTCTTTGCAGATGCACTTAAGGGTTTTGAGTTGGGATGGTTATCCCGGGCTTTTCAAGTATACCCTAAATGCCAGCACATGTTATAAGAGAGACGTATAGGGAAATCAGAACCCATAGAAGAGCAGGAGGCAAGGGGTCCACAGAGGTAGAAACTACAGGCCCAGGGACACTGATCTCAGAGTTCTGGCCTCCTCAGCTCTGAGAGAATCACTTTCTGTTGTTTGAAGCCCCAAGTATGCGGTCATTTGTAACAGCAGCCTCAGGAAAGGAATCCAGCTCCAGACCCAGGACGAAGGGACTTAACCTCCTGCTGCAGAAGCGTCTGCTCTGTCAGGACTCGCTGTTATCAGAGCAAATCGTGGAAAAGCAAGAGTGCGCGCATCCTTCTCGTGACCACTGTGCGTGCCTGAGCTGCTTCTGCTGCAGGTCTGAACAGCAGAGGAGGCCCACGTGAACGTGCAAGAAGACAGCACAGCAAAGATATGGCTGCGAATACCTCCCCCAAACATCTCCAGGGGTGCCGTGATAACAGGAATCTAGAACATTCCAGCCATATCAAATGTGAAAGCATTGCTTTACCTGACTAGTAGAAAAGCACAACTCTGTTCCCAGGGGTGGGCACCAACCCTGCCCAGCCCCCCATCATGGCTGGGCTTCCTCTGCCTCACAGCCTCAAAACTCATTGCCAGCCCACACGCTTGCAATTACAGATAACACAAAACTCAGCTGAAGCTGGAGAAAATAAACAAGGGGCACGGTTAGAACCATCCAGAGGAAGATCAGGATTCGGTGTCCTTGGACCCATTGTGCACACAGTGTCCACAATAACCCAGGCTACGTTCACGAGTGTCTGATTTATGCTCAGATCCTCCGCTTTTCAAAACTGAGACGGCTGCTACAATCCTGGGGCGATGCTGTTTTTGTACCTTCGCAGAGAAAAAGAGCTTTTCTTTCTCCAATGATTGCACAAACATGCTGGACTTCACAGTCATGGAGGTTTCCACCACAACCCAATCCTGATCATCATTTTGGTGAAAGGAATGTCCTCTCTGGTTGCTGAGGCCTCAGTTAGGGGTCCTTTCTGGAACACACTCTGAGGGCAGGTGTGTGGGTCAAGCATCCCACCTCAGAGTGGGAAGTGAGGCCATTCCCACCTGAACAGTGTGCTTGAGGGAAGGGGGTCAGGTAACGGACAGCGTCCCATGCACAGAAATAAATAGTTGCCTGTAATCAGGATCAGAGCAGGCAAGGTTTCAAAACAAGTGCTGTTGTGCAAGCGCCCAGGAACCCTGAGAACAGAGGTTCCTCCTGCCCGCAGCAGCCTCGCTGGGTCCCAGTCTCAGAGCAGCTCCTCATCTTCTCCTGCCGCCCAGGGTCCAGCCGGCATTCACTATGCGGAGCCTCTGCTTCGTGCTCCTGACCTGCTTCATCCTCTTTCCTCACTTTGCCACAGGTGAGCTCTGAAGCCAGGCTGGTGTGGGGGCACAGGGATCTCATGCCCAGGGAATGGGGACCAGGCGGTAGGGGGAGTGGGTCAGTGTCTGGAAATAAGTAATAAATCTGAGGGTCAAGTCGAGCGTCAATCAAAGAATGAATGTCTCAGAGGAGATTCTTAGCTTTCTCTTAATGGCCTGAAACACGGCCCTCAGTATCTCTCAGGGTAAGAATGGGTCATTTCCCTGGCATGCGGAGCAGTGAGTAGGAAGAGACAACACCACTGGGCCAGGCCAGGCTTCCCAGCCTAGGAACAGACCACAGAAATAAATACCAACAGGAGGTGCAGTCCACAGGGCTCATTTGCTATCCGACATCCCTGCCTGGGATAGAGCCCAGGATAAAGGAGAGAGCTGGACCCAGGAGCCAAAACACCAGTGTGTCTTTCTTAGCTCCGATGGTGACTCGTAGTGTGCACTTGGACAAGTCACCGAGCTGTCCTCAGACTCAACCCTGTCTTCTCCTGAAAAGGAGGACAAACCCCAGAGTCCTACAGAGTCTGATTGAGGACAAACAAGGGAGAGCGTAGGAGGGGCCTCACAGAGCAGGAGAGACACGCCAGGTGTTTTCCCCCTCTGTGATTCCTGCTCTTTTACTTTTTGTGGCCTCTGTCTGACAGCCCACGGTGACAGGCCCACATGCCAGCCCCTCCTGAGGCCTGGATGCTGCACAAAACATGGAAGGACGGGAGGCCCTTGACCCCTGTCTGCTCTTTCTGCCCAGTTCCCATGGCCCAATCTCTCCTGCCCTTTTGTGCCCAGGGCACACCAGGGTGTGCAGTGTGGGGTGGTTCTCATCAGGCTGCATGAGGCTGCACAGAGTCCCCTTGAACATCTGGAGCAGGGGCTGGACGCTGGGGCGCAGGCAGGGGAGCCTTGAGTCAGCATTCGGGGCAGACACTTTGGTACCTGCCCTCTTTAGAGCAGAGGCTGTCCTGCCCTTCAGGAACCAACACAGCAGTGGCAGCAGAGCAGAAGGAGCGGGGGCTCCGTAGGGTTTCTGAGGGAGGCGCCTGCAGAAGGAGCCTCTCCTGCCGGCTCTGCGGTGCACATATCGCGACCCTGCATTCACAGGGAATATTGCTCCTGACTGAGTAACTGGAAGATTTTGCTCTCCACAGCCCAGGTCCTGGTCCTAGACTCAGAAGACAAGTGCAATGGTATTGGTGGCCAGTGTAAATGGTTTTCTTGCCCAGAAGATCATGAAACTATTGGTGTCTGTTGGATCTATGGAGCAGGGAAATGCTGTCTCCCCATGGAGAGCTGAAGAACGTGAGAGGAAAAGCAGCCAGGGACTGAAATAAAGGGCTGACTTTAACTCTGAAAGTGCTGTGATAATATTTCCTGAAATAAAGAAATGACCTGTGCTGTATGTAAGAAAGATGATTACTGCGTGTAACAGTGTCTGGGAGAGACGTGTGTGGAAGCAGAGAGGGAACTGACACGTGCCTGCCGGGGGGAAGCCTGGTGTGCCTGAGATGGGAGATGCTTTTACATGGAAATGTTGGGGTGTCAGGTGTGTGCTGGAAGAGGGGATTCTAGATCCCTAATTATGGGAAGGGAACTGTGGTGTCCCCATATATGGCAGATGTGTATGCAGGGCGAGAAAAAGGGGGAAATTCAATCAGGAATTCACCTTGTTCTGTTTTCCATTAACACTGAGCCATTTCCTGGCCCTTCAAAAGTTTATCGGTTGACTCGGTGAAACCCCATCCCAGAACACAGTGTCTTAAAACAGACACCACCTACGAAGCTCGTGATTCCATGGTTGGCAAGAGGAGCTGGGCTCAGTCAAGTGAATCTTCTGGTCTCACCCACCAGGTATTAGTCCCCTGGGGCTGTCATCACAAAGGACCACAGCCTAAGTGGTTTAAGCAAAAGAAATAGATTTCCTCACAATTACAGAGGCTGGCAGTCCAAGGTCAAGATGTCAGCGAGGTTGGCTTCTTCTGAGGCCTCTCTCTCTCACTTGCCGAGGGCTGACTTCTCCCTGTGTCTTCCCATGGTCTTCCCGCTGTGCACACCTGTGTCCAGATTTACTCTTGGCAGCACACCAGTCATCATGAATTGGGCCCACCCTAAAGGCCTCGTTTTAATTTAATTACCTCTTTAAAGACCTTATCACCAAACACTGTTACATTCTGAGGTGTTAGGGTTTAAGACCACAACATATGAATTTAGGGGGACACAATTCATCACAGAACACCTGGGCTTATTCCTGCATCTGCAGTCAGCTTCCAGGATGACTGGGGCTGCCTTCTGGCTGAGACAATGGGAATCTCTCAGCCAAGTCTCGTCTCGTCTCAGACTCACCCAGGCTTGTTCTCATCCTGGCTTCCAGGGTCGCAGGAGAACTCAGATTAACATCCCTCCTCCTGGGAATGACATTCTAGTGGAGGCAGATGGATAATGAGAAATCAACTCATTAAGTGACACCCGTGCTGAGATTAAGAAGAAAGCAGAACAAGGGGATGCCTAGTGTCCACAAGGTACTATTTTATACTGGGTGGCCTGCATGAGCCTCTTTTTTTTCCATCTATGATTAATGTCAGTTTGTTATTAACACTCTCAGTGGAACCTGCACAGAGGATTTGCACCACCTCCTGTAATAGCTCTTACAAAGGAGGAGAGAACAGTGATGTCCTCAGACCCCTGACACAGACACAGCACTGGACTCACCCCGTTTACAGATTCCTGGAGGGCAGGGAGCCGCCCCGCATTCCTCCCTCACTTCACCCCATGTGTCCAGGAGTGCTGCTGCCTTTTGCGACAGAGTGGTCTGCTTCTCCCAGGGACACTGCCTGCTCTGTGATGAGGGACAGTGTGGGCATGAGCCATTGCCCCAAATACACACACAGGTAGTTCCTTGTCTCTGGTAGGAGGATGCTTCCAAATTTGTCCAAACAAAACACATCTTGGAGTTGGAGGACTGAGCTTCATGATCTCTAGCACTTTCCTGGTGGTTAAATATGCCCCTTTGGCAGCATATGCCCTTCACGTCAGCAGCACCTCCCCACTCATGATCCTCTCGTCCCAACAAATTCAAATCAGGGTCAGACAGGAAAGGATGGAGAGTCTGAGCAAGTCTTGAAAAGGGAGACACATAAGCAGAAGAGGACTGAGATCTGAGGTCAGCAGACACTGCAAAATAGCCCTGGCCTGCAATTCCTCTTCCTTCTGTGAGCTGGGACAGTGATTTCATGATGCTCTAACCACAATCTGGATGCTGCAGGCAGGAGGAGAGACTGGGCTCAAGCAGAATCCTGTGATGTGGTAAAGGACATACACTCTCAAAGTTTTCTCAATACTTTCTCCCATCAGTTGGGTTTTGATGCTTCCTGGCCTTCTCCCCCGATGCTCAGACAATCCAATTGCTTTTCTCATCATCTGCCTTCCAGTCTGCTCTATCCATGGATCCTAGGCAGAACCTCTTGGTAAAGGGGAGCTGGGGTGACTTTCCTCTGACTACTTAGTTCAATACACCATGCCACATAGGAGCAGTCTTTGAGTCACTAGAGTTTTGAAGACTGTGTCTCTACAGAAGCTGCACTAGGTATTTTCACAGGGAGAATTCAATAGAGGGAATGGGATAAAAGAGTTGGAGAAATGAAACAGCAAAAGAGGACATGGGGTGACAACGGCAGGACCCAGCCCCCACCTCAAGGCCTGAGAGGGCCAAGAGAAGACATTGAGGTTATAAGAACCCAGCGACTCCAAGAAGGAGTCCACCCGGCTCTGATCCTGCCACTCCAGGAGCTCCTCTGGGGCTCCATGTGCTGTTTCTGGGAGTGCCTTGTCCTTTTGAGTTCCTTAAGAATGTGATGACCCCTGAACAGAGAGTCTATGCTGACAACCGTCATCAAGGACAACTGAGAGATCTGGTGTGGCAACTCCTGTGTCAACATTCCTAACCCCTCCCCTGTAACCCACTGGTCTTTATAACTGCTTCAAGATTCTGTGTCCCCCTTAAGATGGTTCTTTTGGACATTAGTCACCCATCTTCCTTTTTGCTAGCAAGCTGTAAGAAAATGCCCTTTCTCTGCCACCATCTTAAGTTGTTTTAAGTACATATATTGTAACACATAATCATTGTTAAAAAGTTTCCCCCAAACCTTTTACCCTTTTTACATTTATTCAGTTTGCCTGTTTCTAATAATCACTTAGAGTGCTTACAAAACTTCATGAGACATTTGACAATATTAGCCATTTTTTTAAGTTACTATTTTGGCTAACCAGTCTTTTGGTAGAGATAACATCAACTTATTTAACCAACAAATATAGAATAAAGGCTATATGTCTGCATCATAGCCAATGCTCATAACTCTGAGAACATGTCCATTTTAATCAAACCATCAATCTTAAATAAGTTTTCCGTTACCAAAGACTAATTTTATCATGTTAACTGGAATGACATTTGGGTTAATTTCTATTACATTTAGAATATATGTAAGTGCTTACTTTCAGCCAATTGAGCAGAGCTCTTTAGAAATAATACTGTCTGGAGGTAAAATATCACACCTACAACATATATATAGACACACATACACAGAGACTGCATGGCTGTTGTTTTAAAGTTCCTGCCATGAATCAGGTCCAAGGCTCCCTAGCTATGAATCCAAATTTTGTTTTAAGCCTTTTTACTAATAATTGTGCAGCAGACACTCAAGATGCTAGACTTTTGGCTAGGGGACTCTTCTCCTTTGTTTTTCTTCCCTCTTGGGAATTAGTGATGGACTAAATATTTCCCAGAGGATTCGTACTTTTTGTACCAGCTTAGTTTTGATGTTAAAACTTACTTAATTAAATTTATTTTAATCTTGGCCCACTTGACCATGCACCAAACTCTTTCCTCATGGCTCTCTTTCCACAAACGTTCTGTAACTTTCTTTATACACTTAAAATTTATCCCATGCCTTCTTTCCTTCCTAGAACTTTAGGATAAATTTATGTTTCTCAACAAAGCAAACAAAAATATTTCCATTCTTTATACATACTTTACTGAAAAGATACATCTTACTTTCCTTGAATACAAAGATGTTTTCCTTATGAAATTTTTGGTATCTTTAATGACATATATTAATTAGAATTTTTAATACTTTCAGACCTCAATTTTTACTGAAGGCTAAGAAGTAAACAGTTATGCAACATTTACATTAGCATTCTGTGGCTTGGAAAATTTGTAAATGCTTTTTATTATTTCTAGAAAAATGTTACTTCACAGTACAATCTTTTATTATAATAGAATAAATGTTTACTAATAGACTCAAGCAGTTTTTAGCTTCTCTGCAATAAGGATCCCAAAGTAGATACACCTATCTACTCTAATTAATGTCTAATATTTTATCTGCCATAGAAATGACCTAGATATGCAATAAATTTTAGCATTTAACTCAATTAGCAAAACGCTAAGGTTTCAAGTTACCAAAGTGTTTTGAAATTATTTTAAGTGCCTACCCCATAAGAGCAATTGTTAAAAATTTCATCCAGCTCTCTTTTCGTTTTCACGTCTTTTTAGTTTACTTGTTCCCATACTGATAACTCTGAAAATAGGTTTATGTTAATCAAACCAACAAACTAAAATAAGCTTCCACTTGCCAAAGATTGTTTTATATTGTGTTAACTTGAAAGACATTTGGGTTCGTTTCCGTTACATATGTATCAGTGCTTACTTTAAGCAAACTAAACAGAGCTCTTTACCATCTGGAGGTAAGATATCACACATAGATGACACACATATAGACACACATACAGACGCTCCACAGCTATTTTAAAATTCCCACATGAATCCGGTGCAGTAGTGTAAAGGTCACTGGTTATGAAAGAATAATGGAATTCAAATTTTGTTTTAAGCTTTTTCTCATAACATTTGTGGAGAAGACCCTCAACATACAGGATTTGGGGCAAGGCTGCCCTATGGCCATTTTTCTTGCCTTTTTTCCTTCTTTTTTCCTCAATCTTAAGAATAGGAGCTGGGCTGGATAAGAGTTCCTGGAGAGGTGAGGCAATAAGCCTTTTTGAGGTAAGGGAAATGGGTGGAATCTGAACTGCCTCTAGAGCTGCTTGCTACCTTTGCAAAGCTTTGTAACTTGAAGAGACTGCTCTTTATTTCTCATATATTTGGGTTCTAACATAAAAGACATTACAGGTCAATCTACCTATCCTACCACATCATCCTAATTGGCTTCTTTCCCTCTGGGTGCTTAGTTTCATTTTAACTTAGGGAAGAAGTTGAAGAAATTCTTATGAGGCTCTGAATATCAGCTTCCAGTTTGGCTGAACTTCTCATCATAAGTTGTTAACTCCTCCCAATGTCTTGTCAGTTTTCAGAGGGACAAAGAGTAACCACCTGGCAATATTGAACAATTCCATTACCTTTAACAGAGCAGTTTCACAGAATGCCTCTCAAAGTCTCATTAACTCTGGGAGAATATTACAGGGGTGTCTGTAAAGACATGGCCCAAGATATTTTCCTGTAGGTAAATTTTATAACTTAATTTTCTATTAGCTTTGCGACAAAACTTTCAATAAGGTTATTTTTTAATTTTGAAGTTTTTGCTTTTAAGTGCAACTCTTAAATAATCTGATCCAATCAGGATGTTCCTTCTAATGACTGCTGCAATTTCTCTGAGGCTGGCAACAATTTCGTTGGACCCTTAGCGTAGAATGCAGTACAACTCACATTTCTGTCTGACTACCTCTGACTGCAAATGGGGTGCCACCACACTTTGTCTGACTGTACATAAAGACCCTGACCTGATGATTATTGAGCCAAACCCTCAGACACAAAGCATGGTAAGAATTTTTTTTCTGGGACCGGCCTCTGGGCCGAATGGTTAAGTTCGGGTGCTCCACTGCTGTGGCCCAGGGTTTCCTTGTTTCGGATCCTGGGCGCGGACATGGAACCGCTCATCTGGCCATGTTGAGGTGCCATCCCACATGCCACAGTAGACGGACCCACAACTAAAAAATATAAAACTATGTACTGGGGGGATTTGGGGAGAAAAAAGCAGAAAAAAAAAAACAAAACAAACAAAGAATTTTTTTCTTTGTTCTTATATATTTACAGTTTCTGGAACCTTTAGTTGAGCAATTATGCCAGGAGCTGGACTCTTTCAACAATTTGAACAATTTCCCTATTACCTGGCTCTTATAAAGGAGCCCAGAAGTTGCCACTGTAACTTTAAATTACTCTGGGTTATCTTGTCAACCACTTACAGCTATCCTCATTTCATTAAGCACTTGCAAATTTCAACATGAAGCCAGCCAGAGTTCCCAGGGGAGACTGCCCATTTGGGAATGGTCAGCTTTTAGAAGCTCAATTTCCCATTTTTTGTTAGTTTATATTTACTATAAAGTCTTACCAATTTCTAGAGACAGTGTAATGGGTCTGCCACTCTCGTGAGGTTCTCAGTCACCTCAAACACCTTACAGCTGGGAGGACCTTGTGTCCCTTCTCTTCAGAGCTGAACAAGTTCAGACTCTCCTTTCTCTATCAAGCAGTTTGTTCAGACTTCATAAACACAATTCTTTCTAATTTAGAGCCAAATTAAAAGGTCAGCCTGCCCTATTCACTCCGAAGTTACCTCTCTAGCCTCCTAAGGCCTAGAAATTCCCCCTTAGGTTTCTCTTACGTACAGTATATACAAGTAGCCCTTTATGACACCTAGTCTTAATGTTGGAAAGAGCTCATATAAACTCTGGAGCACTGACTTAAAATAAGGAGGTCTGATTTTCCGGGGAAATCACTGGGTCACCTGAATGCAGTGATTTGGAGGGTGCAATGGGTCAATTTGTACCAAATGCCAGTTCACTGTAGATTCCAGGTGGTCTCCAGTGGGGTCTCTGGAATCTTTTTGCAATGACACAAAGAAATGTCAACACAAATTATTCAGAATTAATCTATAAATCAAAACTGGGGTGGGCTTATTATGAGCCAAGTTTGAGGACTTTCTTCTGAAGGGAAGGAAGGACAACAAAGAAGTGGGGTGTACAGAGTGGTTATACACCCCCTTAGCACAAAGAGTGTACATCACACAACACAGGAATATCTCTTTTACTACTGTCACAAGATCTTAGCTGGCACAGCAGGGTGGTGGTCCCAAGGTGAGCACAGAAGGTGGGTAGTTGATCCTTAGTTCCCAGGAGGAGATGCTAATGCTTAAACAAATGCTGATGGGAGGAGAAGTTACATCCCCATCTTGAAGGGCATCATTCTTGTCTTTGGGACATAGTAAATGTTGAAGCAGATGGACAATGCATGCTGCACAGGCCGCCTCAGGCCCCTTGGGAAAAACAAGGTCAGGCTGAATGAGTTTTAAGCCAAACGACTTCCTCATATACTCCAATATATGCGATTATTGCTCATTTATTCATCAGTGTTAAGTCTGACTATTCAAGAACATCCGCCATGAGTGATTACTTGTGCAAATAAACCTTCACACGGGGGCCTCCTCTGAGCCAGGTGAGCACTCACAAACAGGCCCAGTGGGAGCATCTATGGTACCTCACGGCATGCAGCAAATTTGAGCTGCTGCTCTTCGTGGCGAAAAAGTGGCCCCATGTGGGCTGTGATGGAAGATTTTGGGACAGAAACCTCAGATGTGGGATGTCTGTCATTCCACTCAGCAAACCTGCAGCAGGGCTTTGTCACATGAAATACAAATGTTTGGGCCAAGATTGTAAAGAACACAAAACATGGTCCTTGCCATCAGTGACCCTGTTTTGCCCTTTACAATATAATTCTCCCCTGTGAGCCTGGACCAGAGATCTGCTCTCAGTTCACTTTAAACTAGTGCTACAAGAATCACCCACCCAAAATCAGACCTTTCATTCACCCCTGGTAAAGGACCAGGAGAAGCAGAGTTCCTGACATTACTGAGGACTTGTTGACGATGAAAGTCATGGACAGCCCCCCTGTCTCCAGCTCCTGGGAAGCAATAGGCCAGTGAGGAATGCGGAATTCTGGTGGCCAGCTGACAGTGGGAAAAGCGACTTTCAGATGAAATAAGAGGATAAACATTGACCACGGTCCACTCTGCCACCAGTGCCCACAGAAGGGGTGGGAAATGACTTCTCCAAGTGCTGGGGAGGCCAGTGAGAATCAGATCAGTCAAACCCAGGAGGGAGCCTCCCCATTTGAGCTTCAAACTCTAAGCTGACGCTCTGTTTCCTGACCCTTCCCCTGGGGTCAGCAAACAAGAGGCCGTCATGTCCCTGCTGTGGGTGTGGATCCTCCATGGCTCCCACCTTCCCAGCTTGGAGCAGGAAGGCAGCTCCAGAGGCTTCTCTGGAAGTAGTTGCTGGCCTGATGGGTGACAACTTGCTGCCACCACAGAGGGCAGATGCAGCCCTGTGACCACAAAGCTTGAACCTTGCTTTCATGGGTCCATTGTGAAGAAAATGGGGACATCTGAAAGCCCCTGTGGTATGCTGAATAATGGACACCCAGCCATCAGGTGTCAGCTCAAGAACCTATGAACAGGACGAATTTGGTAAAAGGGTACTTCGCAGATGTGATTAAGTTAAGGGTTTTGAGATGGGAGATTATCCTGGATTTTTCGGGTGTGCCCTCAATTCCAGTGCATGTTATAAGAGAGATGCAGAGGGAAATCAGAACCCACAGAAGAGCAGGAGGCAACAGCTCCATGGAGGCAGAGACTGGAGGGATGTGGCTGAAAGTCAAGGGGTGCTGGCAGCCACTGGAAGCTGCAAGAGGCAAAGGACAGACTCTCCCTAGAGCCTCCGAGGGAGCGTGGCTCAGCCAACACCGTGACTTCTGCCCAGGGACACTGATCTCAGAGTTCCAGCCTCCTCAGCTCTGAGAGAATCAATTTCTGTTGTTTGAAGCCCCAAGTACGTGGTCATTTGTAACAGCAGCCTCAGGAAAGGAATCCAGCTCCAGACCCAGGAAGAAGGGACTTCACCTCCTGCTGCAGGAGCGTCTGCTCTGTCAGGACTCGCTGTTATCAGAGCAAATGGTGGAAGAGCAAGAGTGCGCGCATCCTTCTCATGACCCTGTGACATGCCAGAGCTGCTTCTGCTGCAGGTTTGAACAGCAGAGGAGGCCCATGAGAATGTGCAAGAAGACAGCACAGCAAAGATATGGCTGCGAATACCCCCCGCCCTGAAGCATTTCCGGGGATCCCATGATTTGTATAGGAAACCAAGAACATTCCTCACATTTCATATGTGATATTATTGCTTTACCTGACTAGTAGAAAAGCACAGCTCTGTTCCCAGGGGCGGCCACCAAGCCTGCCCAGCCCCCCCCATCATGGCTGGGCTTCCTCTGCCTTGCAGCTTCAACTCTCATTGCCAACCCACACATTTGCAATTACAGATAACCAAGAACACAGCTCAAGCTGGAGAAAACAAACAAGGGCACCACTGGAGCCATCCAGAGGAAGGTCAGGATTCGGAGTACTTGGACCCCTTGTGGACACAATGTCCACAAGAACCCAGGTTATTTTCACCAGTGTCTGATTTATGCCCAGACCCACTTCTTTACAAAAGTGAAATGGTTGCTGGAATCCTGGGGCAATGTTGTTTTTGTACCTTTCAAACAAAAAGAGCTTTTCTTTCTCCAACGATTGAACTAACACGGTGGGTTTCACAGTCTCAGAAGTTTCCACTACTCCCATTCCTCATCATCATTTTGGTGAGAGGAACATCCTCTCTGGTTGCTGAGGCCTCGTCTAGGGGTCCATCCTTGCACACTCTCTGAGGTCAGGTTTGTTGGTCAAGCATCCCAAGCCAGACCATTCCCACCTGAACGGCGTACCTGAGGGAGGAGGTTTGGGAAACAGACGACACGCCATGTACAGATATCGACAGTTGTCTGTAATCACGATCATAGCAAGCAAGGTTTCAAAACAAAGTGCTGTTGTGCAAGTGCCCAGGAGCCTTATAAACAGAGGTTCCTCCCACCCGCAGCAGCCTCGCTGGGTCCCAGGCTCTGAGCAGCTCCCCCATCTTCTCCTGCCGCCCAGGGTCCAGCCGGCATTCACCATGAGGGGCCTCTGCTTCGTGCTCCTGACCTGCTTCATCCTCTTTGCTCACTTTACCACAGGTGAGCTCTGAAGCCTGGCTGGTGTGGGGGCACGGGGGTCTCATGTGATGAGAATGGGGACCAGGCCATATTGGGGGAGTGGGTCAGGGTATGGAAATAAGTAATAAATCTGAGCATCAAGAAGAATGTGAATCAAAAAATGGAATTCTTGAGGCAGATTCTTAGCTTTCTCTTAATGGCCTGAAACATGGCCCTCAATATCTCTCAGGCAAAGTTTGGGGTCATTTCCCTGAAACACGGACCAGTGAGTTGGAAGAGACAGGCTTTCAGGCTGACAGGTGAGGTTGGCCTTGGAACAGATGATGGGGATAATGACCACGGAGGAGGTGCCATCCCCAGGGCTCATTTGCTATCCGACATCCCTGCCTGGGATAGAGCCCAGGATAAAGGAGAAAGCTGGACCCAGGAGCCAACACACCAGTGTGTGTTTCTCAGCTCTGATGCTGACTCGCAGTGTGCACTTAGACAAGTCACTGCGCTGTCCTCACACTCAACCGTGTCTTCTCCTGAAAAGGAGGACAAACCCCAGAGTCCTACAGAGTCTGATTGAGGACAAACAAGGAAAGCTTAGGAGGGGGCTCGCAGAGCAGAAGAGACATGCCAGGTGTGCTCCCCCTCTGTGATTCCTACCCTTTTACTGTGTGTGTTCTTGACTGGATGGCCCACAATGACAGGCCCACATGCCAGCCCCTCCTGAGGCCTGGATGCTGCACAGAGGACAGCGGGACAGAAGGCCACTGACCCCTGTCTGCTCTTTCTGCCCAGTTCCTCTGGCCCAATCTCTCCTGTCCTTTTGTGCCCAGGGCAAGTTGGGACTGTGCAGGCTGTGGCGGTTCTCATGAGGCTGCACAGAGTCCCCTTGAGAATCTGGAGCAGAGGCTGTACGCTGGGGTGCAGGCAGGGGAGCCTTGAGTCAGCATTCGGGGCAGACACTTCAGTACCTGCCCTCTTTAGAGCAGAGGCTGTCCTGCCCGCCAACCAACACAGCAGTGGCAGCAGAGCAGAAGGAGCGGGGGCTCCGTAGGGTTTCTGAGGGAGGCGCCTGCAGAAGGAGCCGCTCCTGCCGGCTCTGCGGTGCACCTGTCATGAACCCGCATTCACAGTGATTACTGTTCCCAGAGAGTGACTGAAATATCTTCCACTCCACAGCCCAGGTCCTGTCTCTAGACACGGGAGAGAACTGCAAGCGTGTTGGTGGTGAATGTAAATTTTTTTCTTGCCCAGGAGATCATGAAACTATCGGTTCCTGTTGGATCTTTGGAATAGGGCAATGGCTAGCTGTGGCTAGCTGAAAGACACGGGAGCACAAGCAGCCTGAGAATGAAATAAAGGGCCGACTTTAACTCTGAAAGTGCTCTCATATTATTTCCTGAAAATAAAGAAATGACCCGTGCTGCATTTAAGAAAGTGATTACCACGTGTAACTGTGGCTGGGAGAGACGTGTGTGTGGAGGCCAAGAGGGAACTGACACTGCACGACAGGGCCTAGATGTGGGGAAGCCTTGCGTGCCTGGGATGAGAGATGCTTTTACAAGGAAGTGTTGGGGTTTCAGGTATGTGCTGAAACAGGGGATTCTAGATCCCTAATTATGGGAAGATAACTGTAGTGTCCCCATATATGGCAGATGTGTATGCAGGGGGAGAAAATGGGGGACATTCAATCAGAAATTCACCTTATTCTGTTTTCCATTAATGCTGAGCCATTTTCTGGCCTTTCAAATGTTTATCGGTTGACTCTGTGAGACCCCACCCCAGGTCGTAGTGGCTTAAATACCCACCACCTACTGACCTCGTGAATCCATGGTTGGCAAAAGGAGCTGGGCTCAGCTGAGTGAGTCTTCTGGTCACACCTACCAAGTATTAGTCCTCTGGGGCTGTCATCACAAAAGACCACAGCCTGGGTGGTATAAGCAATAAAAATTGATTTTTTTCACAATTACACAGGCTGGCAGTCCAAGGTCAAGATGTCAGCGAGGTCGGCTTCTTCTGAGGCCTCTCTCTCTCACTTGCTGAGGGCTGACTTCTCCCTGTGTCTTCTCCTTGTCTTCCCGCTGTGCACACTTGTGTCCAAATTTCCTCTAACGTCAGCACAGCAGTCATCGTGGCTTATGGCCCACCCTAATGACCTCATTTTGATTTAATGACCTCTTTAAAGACTTTATCACCAAATATCATTACATTCTGAGGTATTAGGGGTTAGGATGTCAAGATATGAATTTTGGGGGACACAATTCAGCCGAGAACACCTGAGCTTACTCCTGCGTCTGCAGTCAGCTTCTGGGTTGACTGGGGCTGCGTTCTGGCTGAGACAATGGGAATCTCTGAGTCGAGTCTCTTCGCATCTCAGACTCATCCTGGTTTGTTCTCATCATGGTATCCAGGGTCTCAGGAGAACCAGAGGAAGCATGCAAGGTGTCTTGAAGTCTAGGCTGATAAGAGGCCCCCTCTGCTGTCTTCTATTGACTGAAGCAAGTCTTTTGATCACGTAGACTCCAGAGTTATGGAAGTAGACTCCACATGCAGATGGGAGGACATGCAAAGTCACATGGTTGAGGTCCAATTCAGGGAGAGAGGTACAACGATGGCCACGCTTCCATCGACGACAAAGAGTATCCTGGGCCCTTCTACCTTTATGTGCTGTGTGTTGTGTGAGGGGCTTAACTCAGCTCCGGGGAAGGCTCAGACCTTCACAAATGCTGCCTTACAGACAAGATTCTCTGGAGAACTGTCCAGGTGGATCAGGGCTCTGCTTTGAAGATGGGACCCAGAGTCCTACCAAGTATACTCCAGGGCTGTGATGGTAGTGGAAGAACTTGCTGAAAATATCATGCACAACTAATTGCAGAGAAAATCAGAATTTTCTGGAGTCCTTTATACTTATTTTACCCTTTACACTGTATTAGTTTTTGGAACTTTTAGAGGGGAAGGGCCCTATAATGTCATCAGTGCTGAAAGCCCCCAAAGGACTTCATCCAGATCTTTCCTTCCCTGTGGACCTCTATGTCATTGGAGGCAGTCGTGTCTCTCTCTACACCCAGGAGCAGGACTGTGTTGGGGGGAGGTAAAGGCAGAGCCATATCACCCCCATCATCTCCTGCAGGTTCCTCCCTCCAGCTGCCCAAGGTAGGATGAACTAGAGATAAGGC
Organism: Equus przewalskii; assembly: GCF_037783145.1. NCBI lineage: Eukaryota > Metazoa > Chordata > Mammalia > Perissodactyla > Equidae > Equus > Equus przewalskii. Next base: position 32,637,312 of record NC_091858.1, read on the forward strand.
AAAGAACTTGCAAAACAAATGCATCTTCAAAACCATCCTCCAAACCCTCCAGCTTCACTGCTCTGTCTAAATGCTTCCTACGTAGACCTCTGGAGACCCCGCCTCTGCCCACACAGCCCCCGAATCAGAACATGGTCCAAGTGTGAGACTAACTCTCCTGCTGCATCTTCCCCCTGCCCTCTCCTGCTGTCTAATCCTCTCACCACACACATCCATACTGTGTTCATGCCCACGGGGAAGGACCTTCCCTGGCTTAATTGTAGCTCACCTTCCTGCTACCCATGGGAGTTATTCACCTCTTGCTCTGTTCTCCCTGGACATGCATTGACTCTGGCTGTTGGATCCTAAAGGGTGGAGGAGAGGAGAAGGGAAAAGTCTGCACAGTGACTGGCTGAGGGAGAAGGATGTCAGCAAATCACCATCTTTTATAACCCCAGAAAACTTCATGTATTCATGCCACCAGTAATTATTGAGTGGTATCTCTGCGTCTGTCAGGTCCTAGAGTAAACAACTCAGATAATATTCCTCCTCCTCCTCATCTGCTGGAGGCAGATGGACAACGAGAAAATCAACTAATTAAGTGACACCCATGCTGAGAAGAAGAAGAAAGCAGAGCTAGGGGATGTCTAGTGTCCACAAGGTGCTATGTTATACTGGGAGGCCAGCATGAGACTGTTTTGGGTTTTTTTTTTCCATTTTCTCAACACAAGCTTAACATAATGGAAGCCATATTGTAGAAAAGAAACCATATTGTATCTTTGAATGACCTCAGATCAACTAACCTTGCTGGATATGTACCCCCCAAGACATCCACCTGCTCTGTAGATTTTATGACCCCAGCTCGTGCACATACCTCCCAGCTGCGATAAGACGATCACCCCATTCTTTTGAGTTCCTCAGGAATGTGATGATCCCTTGAGCAGAGAGTCTACACTGACAGCCATCATCAATGACAACTGAAAGAGCTGGTGTGGTGACTCCTGGATCAACATTCCTAGCCCCTCCCCTTTAACCCACTGGCCTATATAACTGCTTCAAGATTCTGTGTCCCTCTTAAGAAGGTTCTTTTGGACATTAGTCAGCCATCTTCCCTCTTGCTAGCAAGTTGTAAGAAAATGCCCTTTCTCTGCCACCATCTTATGTTGTTTTGAGTACATACATCATAACACATAATCATTGTTAAAGAATTCCCCCAAAGCTTTTATCCTTTTTACATTTATTCAGTTTGCCTGTGTCCAATAATCACTTAGAGTGCCTACAAAAGTTTATGAGACATTAGACAAAATAGGCCATCATGGTAAGTTATTATTTTGGCTAACTAGTTTTGTGGTAGAGATAACATCAGCTTATTTGACCAAGAAACGTAGAATAAAGGCTGCATGTTGCATCAGTGCCAATGCTGGTAACTTTAAGAACATGCTCATTTTAAGCAAACCATCAATCTTAAATAAGTTTTCAGTTACCAAAGACTAACTTTATTATGTTAACTTGAATGACATTTGGGTTAGTTTCTATTACATTTAGAATTTATGTGGGCACTTACTTTTAGACAATTGAATAGAGCTCTTTAGAAATAATCCCATGCAGAGGTAAAATATCACACATATAACATATATATATAGACTCACATACACAGAGACTGCACAGCTGTTGTTTTAAAGTTTCTGCCATGAATCAGGTACAAGCCTCCCTAGTTATGAACCCAAATTTTCTTTTAAGCCTTTTACTAATATTTGTGCAGAAGACAATCAGGGTGCTAGATTTTTGGCGAGGGCACTCTTATGACTGTCTTTTTTGCGTTTTCCTTTTTTTTCCCCTTCAGTTCTAGGAATTAGTGATGGGCTAGATATTCCTCAGAGCATTGGCAAGCTCTTTGAGATAAGGGAAATGAGTGTGACCTGAACTGCCTCCAGAGCTGCATTTACAGTCTTGCATGGATTTTTCTTAAGGACAATTGCTCTTCATTTCTCAGAAATTGGGTTGTAAATTGAATCACATTGTAAGTTGATCTATGTGTCCAAATACATCATAAAAGCACAGAGAAACCACTCAAGTTTTCTCCAAGATGGAATTTCTGGGTCATATTTGGCTTATCAGTTTTTAACATTCCAATACCTACAAGCATTTATGGCTTGACTATGGATGAATGAGGCATCCCCAAAAGAGAGTGCAAAAGGAGAAGCTCTCACAAGATCCAGAAAGCTCCCTCCCAGAAATAGTCCAAGAAAACAAAGGCTTCTGCTGCACAGGCGGTAGTGCACTACCAAGGAACAAAGGTTGAGACGACGAAGGCCCCGATGGACTGGGAACCCTCAGGACCAGAGAGCTCATAAAGCCAAGCTCTCAAGACTTGGCTCTAGACAAAAAAAAAAAAAAACCCTATCGTATTTGCACATTAAGAGTTTTAGCTATGCTTTGGGTCTCTCGCAACCAGGCTAATACCTAGGTGGGATGTGCCATGGGGTTGGGGATTGTGTAAGAGACTTATTCAGGTGGTGAGCGCCTTAATGGCTCTTAACCCCCTGACCCATGCCCACCAATATTCCAGCCCTTTTGGCTTCCAAGATGCCCTTGGCAACAGCTTCCAACTTATGCGCACACTGCATGGGTGGGCCCACAGCAAAGCCTACTGGGCTGCCCCCCCGCAGACAACAGGCTTATGGAGGGTCTGCACTTGCTCTATGATTTTGCCTTTTTATGACAAATGACACACACACGCACAAAACAGAGACAAGGAGAAACACTAGCTGTCTCTGGGAGAAGGATCAATACAATGAGTACTCAGTAGTTCCTACGACTTACTTGTAGCTGAAAGTAGCCCAATTTGAGAGAAGGCAGCCTAAGGGGCTACAGGTGGGGATCGAATTAGCATTTCCCACTGTTTCAGAATCTAGACATCGCTGGTCAAAAGTATATTTATGTTCCAGCTAGAATCAGATCCGGAAAATTTCAAGCATCCCTGAAATCAAGGCCCTTACAATGAAGGCCCGGCCAAGGCTTTCTTCTAATGACCAATGTAATTCGCCTGAGGCTGACGGCAGCTTGGAAGGACTCTTAGCCACAAGCAGGAGTGCAACCCACATTTCTGTCCGACTATCTCTTACTGCAAAATAGGGAGAAACCATATTTCTGTCCAACTGTATTTTGAACTCCCCCCCAACAAACTGACAGTTATCAAGGCAAGCCCTCAGGACACAAAACAAGCATGGTCACATTCTGCTGTTCTCTGTAAACATTTACAGCTTCTGGAAACTTTCAGTCAAAAGGTGGAGCCCTTGACTCTTTAAAGAGTAAAGATTTTCCCTTGTTCCTTGGTTTGGAGGCTCAAAGGGCCCAAAATGGCCACTGGAGTTTTAAATTATCCCAGGTGATCTTGCCAGCTGTTTACAATTATCCTCATTTTAAGGGGCTTTTCCCAAGATGGCCACAACCAACAAGGTGATTTCTAGAGAGTTCGTTACAATCACCAAGAAACTCAGTCCCCAGGCAGCCGATTTTAACAAATAGGTCAGCTATAGACAAACTTGAACAGACACCAAAATCCAGTACTTCTGGGACCCTACCCCAGAGCTCAGGACTCTAACCCAATCCTTTTGAGTGCCCCAGTGGCTGTGACCCCTTTAAATTGTCTCCCACAATCCCAGCCTTGAGACTTTAACCCAGCAACCAGATCTCACCAGTGGGGCCTCTAACCCACAATCCTGAGGAGATATTAGACAATTTTAGGCACAGGCACATTTTAACGAGGTCACTCACACAAAAGACATCTGATCCTGGAGCTCTTTAAAGACACAGACACAAACACAAACACAGAAAAACCGAACACCAGTGAACCGGTTCCTAGATTTCGAGTGAAGTCCTATAGCTCTTCCTACTCCAGCAGGGCACCCTAATCACCAGATGGTCCCCTCACCCCAGAAGCCTGGGGAAGGGAAGTTCTCAGTGGTGCACCCAAGAGGCGACTTACCCTACTCTAGGATGTGAGCCCCTCGACCCACCAGAAGTAGCCATTTCTGTTTCCACCATAGGGAGCATTAGGAGGCAGCTGGCATGGGCACAGGAGAGCAGGAAGGGCAGATCCCCAAGACAAAGGCAGTTTCGGTGGCCACTAAGGACTTATATAACAGATCGCCCGTCCGCTGTCGACTGGCCTTGAGCAGGACTTATTGTCCCTTCGTGGTTGTCAGGTTTCTCCTACAGCACTAAGGGTGTGATAAGCTTATCTGAGACAAAAGCCAATCGTCAAGAGGCAAGATGGTGGCAGAGACAGGGCATTTTATTACAGCTTGCTAACAAGAGGGAAGATGGCCAACTAATGTCCAAAAGAGCCATCGTAAGTGGGGCACAGAACCTGGAAGCAGTTATATAAGCCAGTGGGTTACAGAGGAAGGGATTAGGAATGTTGACCCAGGAGTCTCCACACCAGCTCTTTCAGTTGTCTTTGGCAATGGCTGTCAGCATAGACTCTCTGTTCAGGTGTCATCACATTCCTAAGGAACTCAAAAGAACAAAGTTATCATCTTATCACAGCTAGGAGGTACGTGCACTAGCAGGGGTCATAAAATCCACAGAGCAGGTGGGTCTCCTGGAGGGTGCACGTCCAGCTGGGTTAGTCACTCAGAAGTCATTCAAAGTTACAACATGGTTTCTCTTCTACAGTACGGGTCCCTTATGTCAACCTTGTGTTGAACTGGTATCGTAACCACCCTCCTACTAACCTGCCTGCAGTCACAACCCTCAAGAAGTCCTTTTCCAGGGCCCTTAGAAGCTTGGGAACAGCAGAGAAAATGCTTTTGCCCACGTGACAGGCTGGATCTGATTTGAAAACACTGCCCGCCCTCCTGCCCTGCTACCAACTTGGGATAAAGTAGAACCACTCACCAGGTCCAACAGCTCAGGCCCAAATGCCTCTTGCAGTTGGGGCTCTGGCTGGAAATCTCCTCACCTTGGGGCTGCAGACAGGGGAAGCAGGGGTGCCAAGGAGGAAGGCCCAGGAGGCAGGCAGGCGGAGTCCCGTGCCCTGCGAGGTGGATGCACTGGGGGTCCTGGGGCTCTCCGCCCTGCTGCTGGCATCTGAGCAGAGCCCCGTGAGTCCGGGGCAGCCGGAGGCCAGGCACCTCCCATGCTCACCCCTGCAACACCCCGACCCACCCAGATGCCCTGGGAAGCAAGCGCCAACCCTACAGGAGCAGGCAGGCTGACTATGCCTTGGTACAGCTCTGGGCGCCAGTACATGCACGGCGGCACCTCATCCACCGGCTGAGCACCCCAGCCCAGTCCTTCGTGGATTCCTGCGGATGCAGGGTCCTCCCATGGCTGCGTGATTCCCCCCAAGGATGCATGGTTCCCCGTGCATGAGACCCACAAGGCTGCACGATCTCTGCGCGAACGCATGATCCCCCAAGGATGCATAATCCTCTCCTGGAGCTTGGGCGCGTGTAGCCCGCCCTTCCATCCAGAAAGGCCTCCTGGACTCAGCCAAGTGCTGCGGGTGCGAAGTGTGCTGAAGGCCGGCGTGGGTGCGCCCTGCCCTCCAATCACCGAGGCCACCCTGGGGGACTGCGGGGGAGGCCGCTTGGGGACCCGGGTTGAGTTGGGGGTTGGGAGGGGGCTCGGTGTCCGCGCGGCCCTGGAGGATTGTGATTCCGCTTTGGGGTTTAGGATTGGCCTGAGAGGACCTGCCAGGGACTGCCCAATCCCGCGAGGAGCCGGTCTCGGCCGCACCAGATGGCAACATTGTTTAACGCCTTTCCAGTTTGAACTGGGAACTCTTTCGGTGCAGGAGAGGAGGCGGCCGCCCACTTCCGCCGGACTACCTGCAGATGCATCTTCCTTTGCGGGGTCCCCGAGTATGGGGTTGAATTGAACGACCCCCCACTCCCTTCCTGGAGACCCCAGGGGACCCTGCACCCCTGCCCAGCACCCACGCACCTGGGGACCCTTGCTGCCTCCCAGTTGGCGGGGTCTCTTGTGTCAACTGGCATCCCTGTGCATGCCCCTCCCCCAGGGACGTGGTCACGTGATGTTTATTCTTCATTTTGTTAATTTGATGTATCACATTGATTGATTGGCAGATGTTGAACCATCCCTGCATCCGTGGAATAAATCCCACTTGATCATGATGTATGATCTTTTTAAAGCATTGTTGTATTCAATTTGCTAGTATTTTGTTGAGGATTTTTGTATTGACATTCATCAATGATACTGGCCTGTAATTTTCCTTTTTTGTGTTGTCCTTGTCTGGTTTTGGTATCAGGGTAATGTTGGCTTCGAAGGATGAGTTAGGAAGCCTCCCCTCCCTTTCAATTTTTTGGAAGAGTTTGAGAAGGATAGGCATTAAGTCTTCTTTGAATGTTTGGTAGAATTCACCAGGGAAGTGGTCTGCTCCTGGACTTTTATTATTTGGGGAGGTTTTTGATTACTGTTTCGATCTTCTTACTGGTGGTTGCTCTGTTCAAATTCTCTACTTCTTCTTGCTTCAGTTTTGGAAGGTTGTATGATTCTAAGAATTTATCCATTTCTTCTACATTACCCAATTTATTGGCATATAGCTTTTCATAGTATTCTCTTATAATCTTTTGTGTTCATAAGGTCTCTGTTGTCATTTCTCCTCTTTCATTTCCGATTTTATTTATTTGAGACTTCTCTTTTTTTTTTCTTGGTGAGTCTAGCTAAAGGTTTGTCAATTTTGGTTATCTTTTCACAGAACCAGCTCTCGGTTTCAGTAATTTTTTCTATTGTTTTTTTAAACTCTATTTCATTTATTTCTGCTCTGATTTTTATTACTTCCCTCCTTCTGCTGACTTTTGGATTTGTCTTTTCTTCTTTTTCCAGTTCCTTTAGGTGCACATTTAGATTGTTTCTTTGCCATTTTTCTTGTTTGTTGAGGTAGGCCTGAATTGGGCTAAACTTCCCTCTTAGAACCACCTTTGCTGTATCCCATAGATTTGGGCATGTCATATTTTCATTTGTCTCCAGGTATTTTTTGATTTCTCCTTTGATTTCTTCATTGACCCAATCAATGTTCAGTAGCGTTTCGTTTAATCTCCTCATATTTATGGCTTTTCTGATTTTCTTCTTGTAGTTAATGTCTAGTTTCAAACCTCTGTGGTCAGAAAAGATGGTTGGTATCACATCGAACTTCCTAAATTTATTGAGACTTGTTTTGTGGCCTAATATGTGATCAATCCTGGAGAATGTTCCATGGGCATTTGAAAAGAATGTGTATTCTGCAGTTATGAGATGGAATGTTCTATATATATATATTTACACTAAGTCCATCTGGGCGAATGTGTCATTTAAGACCCATGTTTCCTTATTGACCTTCTGTTTGGATGATCTATCCATTGGTGTAAGTTGACTGTCAATGTTCCCTGCTGTTATGTGTTACTGTCCACTTCTCCTTTTATGTCTCTTAATAATTGCTTTATATAATTTGGTGCTTCCTATTGGGTGCATATTTACAAAAGTTACATCCTCTTGTTGGATTGTTCCCATTATCTTTATGTAGTGTCCTCCTTTGTTTCTTGTTACAGTGTTTGTTTTAAAGTCTATTTTGTCTAAGTATTGCTACCCTGCTTTCTTTTCTTTGTCGTTTCCACACAGTATCTTTTTCCTTCCTTTCACTTTCAGTCTGTGAGTGTCTTTACATCAGAAGTTTGTCTCTTCTATGCACGATATATTTGGTTATGGTATTTTTATCCAATCAGCTGCCCTAAGCCTTTTGATTTTAGCATTTAGACCATTGACATTTAAAGTAACTATTGAGAAATATATTTATTTCCATTTTGATATGTTTTTTCCTGGGTGTTTTAGTAGTTCTTCTGTGTTCCTTTTTTCTTCTCTTGCTCTTTTCTCTTGTGGTTTGATGGCTTTCTTTAGTAACATGTTTGATTTCTTTCCTCTTACTTATTTGTTTATTTATTATAGGTTTCTGTTTTCTGATTGCCATTAGGTAACTATATAATATTCTATGTCTATGGCGATCTATATTGTGTTGGTAGTCTCTTTAGCTTGACCTCTTCCTAAAAGCGCTACTCTTTTACTCCTCTCCTCCCGCATCTTATGTTTTTGAAATCCTATCTGCTCTTATTTGGTGTGTCTGTCCATTACCCTCTTATCACTGAAATAAGTAATTTTAGTCCTTTTGTCTTTTAACCTTCATATTATCTTCATAAGTGGTTGATCTGCTACCTTTACTGTATTCTTGCCTTTAAAAGTGATTTTATTGCCTGGGATGATTTTTTGGTAATTTTTTTATCCCTATTTGTGGTCTTCTCATTCACACTTTAATAAGTCCCTTCTGTATTTCTTGTAGAACTAGTTTCTTGGTGATAAACTCCTTTAATTTTTGCTTGTGTGGGAAACTCTTTATCTCTCCTTCCATTCTGACTGATAACCTTGCTGGATAGAGTGTTCTTGGCTGTAGGTTTTTCCCTTACAGCACTTTAAGTAAGTCATTCCAATCTCTTCTAGCCTGTAGGCATTCAGCTGAGAAGTCCACTGATGGCCTTACGGGCTTTCCTTTGTAGGTCACTTGGTGCCTTTCTCTTGCCCCTTTTAGGATTCTCTCTTTATCTTTAATTTTGGATGTTTAATTATAATATGTTGTGTCAGTCTCTTTGGATTTAACTTGTTTGCTGTTCTGTGTTCCTGTGCTTGGATGTCTGTTTCCTTCCTTAGGTTAGGAAAGTTTTCAGCCATTCTTTCTTCAAGTAGATTCTCTTCCCCTTTATATCTTTCTTCTCCTTCTTGGACACCTATAATATAAGTGTTGGTGTGCTTGATATTGTCCCACAGTTCCCTTAGACTCTTCTCATTCTTTTTAATTCTTTTTTCCTTTATCTGTTCAACTTGGGTGATTTCCTCTAGTTTTTCATCCAGCTTGCTGGTCCATTCTTCTGTATCATTTCCTGTGCTATTGAATCCCTCTAGTGAACTTTTCATTTCCAGTATTGTATTCTTCATTTCTCATTGGTTCTTATTTATATTTTCAAATTCTTTGTTGAAGTTCCCACTGTGTTCATCCAGTCTTCTCCCAAGATTAGTGAGCATCCTTACAACTTTTTTTTTAAACTCTTTTCTGGTATATTTCTTATTTATGTTTCATTTAGTTCTTTGGGGGTTTGTCCTGTTCCCTTGCTTGGAATGTATTCTTTTGCCTCCTCATTATGCCTCTTTCTGTGTGCTTATATTTCTGTATTAGGTGAGTCAGCTATATCTCCTGAAATTGGAGAAGTGCCTTATGTAAGAGATGCCTTTTGAGGCCAGCACTACGCATCCCTCTCATCACTGCTGGTCCAAATGATTCAGGAGTGACCCCTGTGTGCACCACTTGTGTCCTCCTCTGAAGCAGGGTTGCTCTCACTGCAAGTAACCAGGGAGTCTAGGCTTTCCACCCTTTGTCGGCTGTTTGTAAATCAAGTTTGGGGAGCCCCAGCACCAGTGGCTACAAAGTCTAATAGCATACTACTGTTGCAGTTTTCCTGTTAAATGAGTAGTCACATGGTATAGCTGGTTGCCAGACTCAGGAGCTTACAGTTTCTGTAGGCCTCAGTCCTGCAATGCTGTTTTCTGCACTCTTAGGATTGCAGATGAGTGGGACTGTCCCCAGGCACGGGAACCACCATTATTTCAGACATTGGATGGTTGGCCCATCTCTTCTGTGGCTATTTGTGAAGCACAAGTCTTCTGCCACGGATAAGCCCCATCCCCTACAGGTCCACACACACCATCAACACAGCCCTTTAGAGGTCAATCCACCTGTCCAACTACATCATCCAAATTGGCTTCTTTCCCTCTGGGTTCTTAGTTTGGTTTTAACTTATGGAAGAAGGCCAAAAAATTCTGATCAGGCTCTGAATATCAGCTTCCAGTTTGGCTGAACTTCTCATCATAAGTTGTTAACTCCTCCCAATGTCTTGTCGGGTTTCAGAGGGACAAAGAGTAACCACCTGGCAATATTGAACAATTCCATTACCTTTAACATAGCAGTTTCACAGAATGCCTCTCAAAGTCTCATTAACACTGGGAGAATATTACAGGGGTATCTGTAAAGACATGGCCCAAGATATTTTCCTGTAGGTAAATTTTATAACTTAATTTTCTATTAGCTTTGCGACAAAACTTTCAATAAGGTTATTTTTTAATTTTGAAGTTTTTGCTTTTAAGTGCAACTCTTAAATAATCTGATCCAATCAGGATGTTCCTTCTAATGACTGCTACAATTCCTCTGAGGCTGGCAACAATTTCGTTGGACCCTTAGCGTAGAATGCAGTACAACTCACATTTCTGTCTGACTACCTCTGACTGCAAATGGGGTGCCACCACACTTTGTCTGACTGTACATAAAGACCCTGACCTGATGATTATTGAGCCAAACCCTCAGACACAAAGCATGGTAAGAATTTTTTTTCTGGGGCCGGCCTCGGGGCCGAGTGGTTAAGTTCGGGTGCTCCACTGCTGTGGCCCAGGGTTTCCTTGTTTCGGATCCTGGGCGCGGACATGGAACCGCTCATCTGGCCATGTTGAGGTGCCATCCCATGCCACAGTAGACGGACCCACAACTAAAAGATATAAAACTATGTACTGGGGGGATTTGGGGAGAAAAAAGCAGAAAAAAAACCCAAAACAAAGAATTTTTTTCTTTGTTCTTATATATTTACAGTTTCTGGAAACTTTAGTTGAGCAATTATGCCAGGAGCTGGACTCTTTCAACAATTTGAACAATTTCCCTATTACCTGGCTCTTATAAAGGAGCCCAGAAGTTGCCACGGTAACTTTAAATTACTCTGGGTTATCTTGTCAACCACTTACAGCTATCCCCATTTCATTAAGCACTTGCAAATTTCAACATGAAGCCAGCCAGAGTTCCCAGGGGAGGCTGCCCATTTGGGAATGGTCAGCTTTTAGAAGCTCAATTTCCCATTTTTTGTTAGTTTATATTTACTATAAAGTCTTACCAATTTCTAGAGACAGTGTAATGGGTCTGCCACTCTCGTGAGGTTCTCAGTCACCTCAAACACCTTACAGCTGGGAGGACCTTGTGTCCCTTCTCTTCAGAGCTGAACAAGTTCAGACTCTCCTTTCTCTATCAAGTGGTTTGTTCAGACTTCATAAACACAATTCTTTCTAATTTAGAGCCAGATTAAAAGGTCAGCCTTCCTTATTCACTCCGAAGTTACCTCTCTAGGCTCCTAAGGCCTAGGAATTCCCCTTGGGTTTATCTTCCCTAGGAATTCCCCCTAGGTTTCTCTTTCTTAGGAATTCCTCCTAGGTTTGTCTGTCTTAGGAATTCCTCCCTAGGTTCCTATTACTGATGTTATGTGCCAGTATCCCCTTAAGGCACCTAGTCTTAAGGATGGAAAGAGCTCATATAAACTCTACAACATTGACTTAAAATAAGGAAATCCAAGTTTCAGGGGAAATTACAGGGTCACCTGAAGAATGCAGTGATTTTGCGGGTCAATGGGTCAGTTTGTACCAAAGGCCAGTTCAGTGTAGATTCCAGGTGGTCTCCAGTGGATTTCTCTGAAATCTTGCTGCTATAACACCAAGAAACGTCAATGCAAATTATCCATAGTACATCTATAAGTCAAAATTGGCGTTGCCTTATTACGAGCCACATTTGATGAGTATAGCCTGGGTACTTTATTCCCCAAGGAAGGAAGGTCAACAACGAAGTGGGATGTACAGAGTGGTTATATACCTTCTTGGAACAAAGAGAGCACATCACACATGAGAGGAATATCTCTTTTACAGCTGTCAAATCATCTTATCTGGCACAGCACGTCCATGGTCCCAAACTGAGCACAGCAGGTCAGTAATGATCCTTAGTTCCCAGGACCAAATGCTAATCCTTAAACAAATGCTGATATGGGGGGAAGTTACATCCCCATCTTGAAGGGCATCATTCTTGTCTTTGGGTCATAGTAAATGTTTCAAGCAGATATACAATGCATGCTCCACAGGCCACGTCAGGCCTCTTTGGAAAAACAAGCTCAGGCTGAATGAGTTTTAAGCCAAATGACTTCCTCATATACTCCAATATATCTGATTATTGTTCATTATTCATCACTGTTAAGCCTGACTCTGTTCAAGAACATCTGCCCTCAGTGATTACTTGTACAAATAGACCTTCGATTTTAAACCTTGGATGTGTCTCCCTCCAAGTGAGAACCAAGTCTCAGTGGTCCCTTCCAGGGCCAAATGCAAGTAGCCTGAGAAGCACAGCTGGGTGCCTTGTGGCCAGAAATGTTGAGAGCTGGGTGAGGTGCCAGCAGGGGCAACATAGACACTGGGGAACTTCCCAGATGCCAGTGTGACAGCTAACACCCAAGGGCCACACAGGGGCCTCCTTTGCGCCAGGGTAGGACCCATAAACAGGCTGGATGGGAGTGTCTATGGTACCCAACCTCATGCAGCAAATGTGAGCTGTTGCTCTTCATGGGGAGAAAGTGACCCCATGTGGACTGTGATGGAGGAATTTGGGTCAGACATCCCAGATGTGGGATGTCTGTCATTCCACTAAGCAAACCTGCAACAGGGCCTTGTCACATGAAACATGCAGGTTTGGGTGGAGATTGTAAAGAACACAAAACATCGTCATTGCCTTCAGTGACCGTGTTCCGCCCTTTACAGTATAATCCTTTCTATGAGCCTGGACCAGAGATCTGCTGTCAGTTCACTTTAAACTAGTGCTGCAATAATCACCCATACAAAAAACAGACATTCATTCACCCCTGGTAAAAGGACCAGGAAAAGAAGAGATCCTGGAATAATTGGAGACTAGTTAACGATGAAAGTCATGGAAAGCCCACCTTTCTCCAGCTCCATGGAGGCAATATGTCAGTGAGGAATGCGGAATTCTGGTGGCTAGCTGACAGTGGGAAAACCGACTTTCTGATGAAATAACAGGATAAACACTGAGCACGGTTCACTCTGCCAGCACTGCCCACAGTGGGGTTGGGAAATGTCTTCTCCCAGGATGGGGAGGCCAGTGAGAACCAGATCAGTCAGACCCAGAGGCAAGTCTCCCCATTTGAGCTTCAAAATCTAAGCTGACGCTCTGCTTCCTGATCCTTCCCCTGGAGTCAGCAAACAAGAGGCTGTCATGTCCCTGTTGTGGGGATGGATTCTCCCTGGCTCCCACCTTCCAGCTTGGAGCATGAAGGCAGCTACAGAGGCATCCATGGAAGCAGTTGTTAGTTGGATGGGTGATAACTTGCTGCCACCACAGAGGGCAATGCACCACTGTGACCATGAAGCTTGAGCCTTCCTTCCTGGGTCCATTGTGAAGCAAATGGGGACATCTGAAAGCCCCCGTGGTAGGCTGAATAATGGCCACCCAGGCATCAGCTGTCAGCTCTAGAACCTGTGAAGTTGACCTATTTGGTAAACGGGACTTTGCAGGCGTGATTACGTTAAGAGTTTTGAGATGGGAGATTATCCTGGATTTTTCAGGTGTGCCCTAAATTCCACCACACATAAGAGAGACGCAGAGAGAAATCAGAACCCACAGAAGAGCAGGAGGCAATGGGTCCACGGAGGCCAAGACTGGAGGGATGTGGTGGAAAGTCAAGGGGTGCCGGTAGCCATCAGAAGCTTCAAGAGGCAAAGGACAGACTCTCCTTAGAGCCTCCGAGGGAGCGTGGCCCAGCCAACACTGTGACTTTGGACCAGGGACACTGATCTCAGAGTTCCGGCCTCCTCAGCTCTGAGAGAATCAATTTTTGTTGTTTGAAGCCCCAAGTATGTGGTCATTTGTAACAGCAGCCTCCTCAGGAAAGGAATCCAGCTCCAGACCCAGGAAGAAGGGACTTCCCTCCTGCTGCAGGAGCGTCTGCTCTGTCAGGACTCGCTGTTATCAGAGCAAATCATAGAAGAGCAAGAGTGCGCGCATCCTTCTCGTGACCCTGTGACATGCCAGAGCTGCTTCTGCTGCAGGTTTGAACACAGAGGAGGCCCATGAGAATGTGCAAGAAGACAGCACAGCAAAGATATGGCTGCGAATACCCCCCGCCCTGAAGCATTTCCGGGGATCCCATGATTTGTATAGGAAACCAAGAACATTCCTCACATTTCATATGTGATATTATTGCTTTACCTGACTAGTAGAAAAGCACAACTCTATTCCCAGGGGCAGCCCCCTGTCATGGCTGGGCTTCCTCTGCCTCGCAGCCTCAATCTCATTGCCAACCAACACACTTGCAATTACAGATAACCAAGAACTCAGCTAAACCTGGAGAAAACAAACAAGGGCCACGGTTGGAGCCATCCAGAGGAAGGTCAGAACTTGAGGTCCTTGGACCCATTGTGGACACAGTGTCCGCAAGAACGCAGGCTATTTTCACTGATGTCTGATTTATGCCCAGATCCACTTCTTTACAAATGGGAAATGGCTGCTGCAATCCTGGGGCAACATTGTTTTTGTACCTTTCAAACAAAAAGAGTTTTTCTTTCTCCAACAATTGAACAACCATGCTGGGCTTCACATTCATGAAGGTTTCTGCCACAACCCAGCCCTGATCATCATTTTGGTGAGAGGAATGTCCTCTCTGGTTGCTGAGGCCTTGGTTAGGGGTCCATCCTCACACACTCTCTGAGGTCAGGTGTGTGGGTCAAGCATCCCATGTCAGAGTGAGAAGTGAGGTCATTCCCGGAACCTGGATGGAATGCCTGAAGGAAGGGGTTGGGTAATGAACAGCATCCCATGTACAGATATCAATAGTTGTCTGTAATCAGGATCATAGCAGGCAAGGTTTCCAAACAACTGCTGTTGTGCAAGCACCCAGGAGGCATAGAAATAGAGGCTCCTCCGCCCACAGCAGCCTCGCTGGATCCCAGTCTCAGAGCAGGTCCACCGCATTCTCCTGCCACCCAGGGTCCAGCCGGCGTTCACCATGCGGGGACTCTGCTTCGTGCTCCTGACCTGCTTCATCCTTGTTGCTCACTTTGCTACAGGTGAGCTCTGAAGCCAGATTGGCTTGGGGGCCTGGGGAATATAGGCATAGTGGCTCAATGTCTGGAAATACGTAATGAATCTGAGCATCAAGGAGAGCATCAACCAAAGAATGAAAGTCTCAGGGTAGATTCTGAGCTGTCTCTTGATGGACTGAAACATGGCCCTCAGTATCTCTCAGGCTACATTTGGGGTCACTGCCTTGGAACATGGCCCAGTGAGTAGGTAGACACAATACCACTGGGCCAGGCCAGGCTTTGAGGCTGGAAGGTGAGGTTAGCCTTGGAACAGGCCATGGGGATAACTTCATGTAGGAGGTGCCGTCCCCAGGGCTCATTTGCTGTCTGACTTCCCTGCCTGGGAGAGAGCCCAGGATAAAGGAGAGAGCCGGACCCACGAGCCAAAACACTAGTGTGTGTTTCTCAGCTCCGATGCTGACTCGCAGTGTGCACTTAGACAAGTCACCGAACTGTCCTCAGACTTAACCCTGTCTTCTCCTGAAAAGGATTACAAACCCCAGAGTCCTACAGAGTCTGATTGAGGACAAACAAGGGAGAGCATAGGAGGGGCCTTATAGAGCAGCAGAGACACGCCAGGTGTGTTCCCCCTCTGTGACCCCTGCCCTTTTATTGTGTGTGTTCTTGACTGTGCACCATACTGTGACAGGCCCACACGCCAGCCCCTCCTGACACCTGGAGGCAGCACAGGGGACCCTATCTTCTCTTTTTTTTTTTTTCCCCCATCTTCTCTTTCTGCCCAGTTCCTCTGGCCCAATCTCTCCTGTCCTTTTGTGTCCAGGGCATGTCGGAGTGTGCAGTGTGGGTTGGTCCTCATCAGGCTGCATGAGGCTGCACAGAGTCCCCTTGAACATCTGGAGCAGGGGCTGGACTCTGGGGTGCAGGCAGGGGAGCCTTGAGTCAGCATTCTGGGCAGACACTTCAGTACCTGCCCTCTTTAGAGCAGAGGCTGTCCTGCCCACCAGGAACCAACATAGCAGTGGCAGCAGAGCAGAAGGAGCGGGGGCTCCATAGGGTTTCTGAGGGAGGCGCCTGCAGAAGGAGCCGCTCCTCCCGGCTCTGCGGTGCACATGTCACGACCCTGCATTCACAGTGAATGTTGCTCCCGACTGAGTGACTCAAAGATCTTCCTCTCCACAGCCCGGGTCCTTGTCCTAGACTCAGAAGAGAACTGCAATCGTGCTTATGGCCAATGTAAACTTTTTTCTTGCCCAGAAGATCATGAAACTATTGGTTTATGCTGGATCTTTGGAATAGGGAAATGCTGTCGGCGCTGTGGTGAGCTGAAGAACTCGGGAGAACAAGCAGCCAGAGAATGAAAAAAAGGGCTGACTTTAACCCTGAAAGTGCTGTGATTATTTCCTGAAAATAAAGAAATGACCCGTGCTGTATGTAAGAAAGATGGTTACTATGTGTAACAGTGTCTGGGAGAGATGTGTGTGTGGAAGCAGAGAGGGAATGGACATGTGCGTGACAGGGCCTAGGAGTGGGGAGGCCTGGCGTGGCTGGGGTGGGAGATGCTTTTACAAGGAAATGTTGAAGAAGAGGGGATTCTAGATGCCTAATTACGGCAGGGAACTGTGGTGTCCCCACATATGGCAGATGTGTATGCAGGGCGAGAAAAGGAGGGACATTCAATCAGGAATTCACCTTATTCTGTTTTCCATTAATGCTGAGCCATTTCCTGGCCCTTCTAAAGTTTACCAGTTGACTCTGTGAGACCCCATCCCAGAACACAGTGTCTTAAAACACCCACCACCTACGGAGCTCGTGATTCCATGGTTGGCAAGAGGAGCTGGGCTCAGTCAAGGGAATCTTCGGGTCTCACCTACCAGTCATTAGTCCTCTGGGCGGTCACAACAAAGGACCATAGCCTGGGTGGTTTAAGCAATAAAAATTGATTCCCTCACAATTATAGAGGCTGGCAGTCCAAGGTCAAGATGTCAGCGAGGTTGGCTTCTTCTGAGGCCTCTCTCTCTCACTTGCCAAGGGCTGACTTCTCCCTGTGTCTTCCCATGGTCTTCCTGCTGTGCACATATGTGTTCAAATTTACTCTTGTCAGCACAGCTGTCATCACGGATTAGGGCCCACCCTAATGAACTCATTTTAATTTAATTACTTCTTTAAAGAACTTATCACCAAATATCGTTACATTCTGAGGTACTAGGGGTTAGGACCACAACATATGAATTTGGGGGGACACAATTCATCACAGAACACCTGGGCTTACTCCTGCATCTGCAGTCAGCTTCCAGGTTGACTGCGGCTGCCTTCTGGCTGAGACAATGGGAAGCTCTGAGCAGAGTCTCTTCTCATCTCAGACTCACCCAGGCTTGTTCTCAATGTGTCTTCCAGGATCCCAGGAGAACGAGAGGTAGCATGCAAGGTGTCTTGAAGTAAAGGCTCATAAGTTACCTCTCTGCTGTCTTCTATTGACCAAAGCAAGTCAAAAGGCCAGGGAAATTCCAGAGTTATGGAAAAAGACTACACCTGCAGATGGGAGGACATGCAAAGTCACTAGATTGAGGGCTGATCAGGGAGAGAGGTACAATGGTGGACAATCTTCCACAGACCACAAAGAGTATCCTGGGTCCTTCTACCTTTATGGGCCTTGCGTACTGTATGAGGGGCTTAACTCAACCCAGGGGAAGGCTCTGGTCTTCCCAGATGCTGCCTCAGAGACAGGATTCTCTGGACAAAATTTCATATGGGTCATGGCTCTGTTCTGGAAATGGGACCCAGAGTTCTCCAAGTATAGTCCGGGGCTGTGATGCTAGTGGAAGAACTTGCTGAAAAGTATCATGCATGACTTAGCTGTTGTAGAGAAAATCAGAATTTTCTGGGCTCCTTTACACTTCTTTTGCCCTTTACACTGTATTGGTTTTTGGAATTTTTACAGGGGAGGGGCCCTTTACTGTCTTCTTTGCTGAAAGTCCCTGTAGGACTTCATGCAGACCTTTCCCTTCCCTGTGGACCTCTGTATGACTGCAGGCAGTCGTGTCTCTCTCTACACCCAGGAGCAGGACTGAGTCGGGGAGGTGAAGGCGGGGTCTTTAACACCCCCATCATCTCCTGCAGGCTCCTCCCTACAGCTGCCCAAGGAAGGATGAACTAGAGATAAAGCCGAGAACTTGGAAAAGAAGGCAGTTTTGAAACCATCCCCCAAATCCATCCAGCCTCAATGCTCTGTCTAAATGCTTCCTACGTAGACCTCTGGAGCCCCTGCCTCTGCCCACACAGCCCCCGAATCAGAACACGCTCCAAGTCACAGCCTAACTCTCCTGCTGCATCCACCCCCTGCCCTCTCTTGCCCTCTAATCCTCTCACCATACACATCCATGCTGTGTTCATGCCCACAGGGAAGGACCTTCTCTGGCTTAATAGCAGCTCCCCTTCCTGCTACCCATGGGGCTTATTCACCTCTTCCTCTGTTCTCCCTGAACATCCATCGAGCAGAGCTGTTGAATCTAAAGGGTGGAGGAGAGGAGAAGGGAAAGTCTGCACAATGACTGGCTGAGGGACCAGGATGTCAACAAACCACCATCCTTTATAACCCCAGACCCCTGCATGCATTCACACCACTGGTATTTATTATGTCGCCTCTCTGCCAGGTCCTGGGATGAAGGACTCCTCCCAGGTATGACGTTCTAGTGGAGGCAGATGGACAATGAGAAAACCAACTCATTAAGTGACACCTGTGCTGAAAAGAAGAAGAAAGCAGAACGAGGGGATGTCTAGTGTCCATGAGGTGCTATTTTATGCTGGATGGCTTGCATGACCTCTTTTTTGGCTTTTCGATTGGCAATTAATGTTAGTTTGTTATTGACACTCTCAGTACAACCTGCACTGAGGAATTCCTCCACCTCCTGTAATAGCTCTTACAAAGGAGGAGAACAGCGATGTCCTCAGACCCCCTGACACAGACACAGCACTGGACTCACCCCGTTTACAGATCCCTGGAGGGCAGGGAGCCACCCCGCATTCCTCTCTCACTTCACCCCACATCTCCAGGAGTGCTGCTGCCTTAGGGGAGAGAGTGGCCTGCCTCTCTGGGGAACACTGCCTGCTCTGTGATGAGGGACAGTGTGGGCATGAGCCATTGCCCCAAACACACACACAGGCGGTCCTGTGTCTCCAGTCAGGGGAATGCTTCCAAATTCTTCCAAACAAAGCACATCTTGGAGTTGGAGGCCTTAGCTTCATGATCTCCAGAACTTTCCTGGCGGTTAACTATGCCCTTTGGCAACATATGCCCTTCACATCAGCAGCACCCCCACCCCACTCATGAGCCTCTCCTCCAATCCAGTTCAAATGAGAGTCTGACAGGAAAGGATGGAGAGTCTGAGAAAGTCTTGAAAAGGGAGACACATAAGCAGAAAGGCCCGAGATCTGAAGTCAGCAGACACTGCAAAATAGCCCTGGCCTGCAATTCCTCTTCCTTCTGTGAGCTGGGACAGCCATTTCATGACACTGTAACCACCACCTGGATGCTGCAGGCAGGAGGAGAGATGGTGCTCAAGCAGAATCCTGTGATGTGGTAAAGGTCATACACTCTCAAAATTTTCTCAATACTTCCGCCCTTCAGTTGGGTTTTGATGCTTCCTGGCCTTCTCCCCTGATGCTCATACAGTCCATTAGCTTTTCTCATCATCTGCCTTCCAGTCTGCTCTATCCATGGATCCTAGAAACAACCCTTGGTAAATGGGCGCTGGGGTGACTTTCCTCTGACTACTCAGTTCAATGCACCATGCCACATAGGAGCAGCCTTTGAGTCACTAGAGTTTTGAAGAGTGCGTCTCTATAGAATCTGCACTAGGTGTTTCCACAGGGAGAATTCAATGGAGAGAACTGGTTAAAAGAGTTGGAGAAATCAAACAGCAAAAGAGGACATGGGGTGACAATGGCAGGACCCAGCCCCCACCCCATGGCCTGGGAGGGCCAAGAGAACACATTGCGGTTATCAGAACCCAGAGACTCTGAGAAGGAGCCCCACCCAGCTGCGAGACTGCCACTCCAGGAGCTCCTCTGGGGCTTCATGTGCTGTTTCTGGGAGTGCCTTGTCCTTTTGAGTTCCTTAAGAATGTGATGACCCCTGAACAGAGAGTCTATGCTGGCAGCCGTCATCAAGGACAACTGAGAGATCTGGTGTGGCGAATCCTGGGTCAACATTCCTAACCCCTCCCCTGTAACCCACTGGTCTTTATAACTGCTTCAAGATTCTGTGTCCCCCTTAAGATGGTTCTTTTGGACATTAGTCACCCATCTTCCTTTTTGCTAACAAGCTGTAAGAAAATGCCCTTTCTCTGCCACCATCTTAAGTTGTTTTAAGTACATATATTGTAACACACAATCATTGTTAAAAAGTTTCCCCCAAACACTTTTACCTTTTTTACATTTATTCAGTGTGCCTGTTTACCATAATCACCTAGAGTGCCTACAAAACTTCATGAGACATTAGACAAAATTAGCCATTTTTTTAAGTTATTATTTTGGCTAACCAATCTCGTGGTACAGATAACATCAGCTTATTTGACCAATAAGTGTTGAATAAAGGCTGCATGTCTGCATCATAGCCAATGCTGATAACCGAGAACATGCCCATTTTAATCGAACCATCAATCTTAAATAAGTTTTCAGTTACCAAAGACTAATTTTATCATGTTAACTGGAATGACACTTGGGTTAATTTCTATTACATTTAGAATATATGTAAGCTCTTACTTTCAGCCAATTGAATAGAGCTCTTTAGAAATCATACTGTCTGGAGGTAAAATATCACACCTACAACATATATATAGACACACATACACAGAGACTGCATGGCTGTTGTTTTAAAGTTCCTGCCATGAATCAGGTCCAAGACTCCCTAGCTATGAATCCAAATTTTGTTTTAAGCTTTTTTACTAACAATTGTGCAGCAGACACTCAAGATGCTAGATTTTTGGCAAGGTCGCTCTTCTTCCTTTGTTTTTTGTTCAGTCTTAGGAATTAGTGAGGGGTAGATGGTCCCCAGAGGGTTCACAAGCTCTGAGATAAGGGAAACGGGTGGGACCTGAGCTGCCTCTAGAGCTGCATTTCCAGTCTGGCAAGGATTTTTCTTAAGGACAATACCTCTTAATTTCTCAGAAATTGCATTGTAACTTAAATGACATTTAGGTTGATCTACCCGTCCAACTATGTCACAAAGGCACAGAGAAACCACTCAAGTTTTCTCCAAGATGGAGTTTCTGGGTCATATTTCATTCTCAGTTTTTAACCGATCAGTTATTACTTTTGTCTATGTATGAAAGAGGCACCAACAAATAAGAATGCAAAAATAGCAGCCCTCACAAGATCCAGAAAGTCCCCTCCCAGAAATAGTCCAAGAAAGCAAAGGCTTCTGCTGCACAGGCGGTAGTGCACTACCAAGGAACAGAGGTTGAGACGACGAAGGCCCCGATGGACTGGGACCCCATGTGGCCAGAGAGGTCACAGAGTCAAGCTCTCAAGACATAGCACTAGACAAAAAGAAAAACCCTCATCTCATATGCACATTATGAGTTTTAGCTATGCTTTGGGTTTCTCGCAACCGGGCTAATACCTAGGAGGGAGATACCACAGGGTTGGAGACTGTGTAGGGGACGTGTAAGAGACGGCTTGAGGTGGTGGGCACCTTAGTGGCTTTTAACTGCTTGACCCATGCCCACCAATATTGCAGCCCTTTTGGCTTCCAAGATGCCCTTAGCAACAGCATCCACCTTATGCTCATACTGCGTGGGTGGCCCACAGCAAAGCCTTCCGGGTCTGCCCAGACAACAGGTTTATGGAGGGCCTGCATGTTGCTCTATGGTCTTTCCTTTTTATGCCAAATGACACACACACAAAAAAACAGAGACAAGGAGAAATATCAGCTCTCTCTGAGAGGTGAAGGATCAATACAATGAGGACTCAGTAGCTCATACTACTTACTTGTTGCTAAAAGTCACCAAATTCCATAGACTGCAGCCTAAAGGGCTCGAATTAACATTTCCCATTGTTTCGGAACCTAGACATCGCTGGTCAAAAGTATATTTATGTTCCAGCTAGAATCAGATCTGGAAAATTTCAAGCATCCCTGAAATCAAGACTCTTACAACAAAGGCCCGGCCAAGGCTTTCTTCTAATGACCAATGTAATTCCCCTGAGGCTGACGGCAGCTTGGAAGGACTCAGCCACAAGCAGGAGTGTAACCCACATTTCTGTCCGACGATCTCTTACTGCAAAACGGGGTGCAACCATATTTCAGTCTGCCCATATTTTGGCAACCCCCCCCCCCCCCCCCCCGCCCCCGAACCTGCCAATTATCAAGCCAAGCCCTCAGGACACAAAACAAGCTTGTTAAGATTCTGCTCTTCTCTGAAAACACTTACAGGTTCTGCTAAGTTTTGTTTGAAAGGTGGAGCCCTTGATTCTTTAAAGAGTAAAGCTTTTTCCCTGTTCCTTGGTTTGGAGGGTCAAAAGGAGTCCAAAATGGCCACTGTAATTTTAAATTATCCCAGGTGATCTTGCCAGCTGTTTACAATTATCCACATTTTAAGGGGCTTTTCCAAGGTGGCCACAACAAACAAGGTAATTTCTAAAGCGAGTTCATTATGATTACCAAAATACTCAGTCCCCAAACAGCCAAGTTTAACAACTAGAACAGTCAGATGTAGACAAACTTGAACAGACACCAAAAACCAATACTTCTGGGACCCTACCCGAGAGCTCAGGACTCTAATCCGATCCTTTTGAGTGCCTTAATGGCTATGACCCCTTTATACTGTCTCCTACAACCCTAGCCTTGGGATTTTAACCCAGCAACCAAATCTCACCAGTGGGGCATCTAACCCGCTATCCTGAGGAGATATTAGACAACTTTAGGCACAGGCGCATTTTAACGAGGTCACCACCCCAAAGATGTCTGATCCTGGAGCTCTTTAAAGACACAGACACAAATACAAACACAGAAAAACCAGACACCAGTGAAGCGATTCCTAGATTTTGGGTAAAGCCCTATAGTGCTTCCAACTCCGGCAGGGCACCCTATTAACCAGATGGTCCCCACTCTCAAAGAGGGGACCCCAGATGCGGGGGCAAGTTCTCAGTGGTGCACCCCTGAGACAAATCCCCCTACTCCAGGATGTGAGCCCATGGACCAACCGGAAGTAGCCATTTCTCTTTCCACCATAGGGAGGGTTAGGAGGCAGCCAGCACTGGCTCGGGAGAGCAGGAAGGGCATACCCGAGACAAGGGGAGTCTCGGTGGCCACTAGGGACTTGTCCCACAGATTGCCTGTCCGAGGTCGACTGGCCTCAAGCAAGACTTGTCCCTTCGCGATCACCAGGTTTCTCTTAGGGCACAAAGGGCATGATGTGCTCGCCTTGAAACAAAAGCCGATCATCAAAAGGCAAGACTGTGGCAGAGAAAGGGCCACTTTTTTCTGACAGCTTGCTAGAAAGAGGGAAGGTGGCTGACTAACCTCCAAAAGAACCATCTTAAGGGGGACACAGAATCTGGAAGCAGTTATATAGGCCAGTGGGTTACAAGGGAGGGGTTAGGAATGTTGACTCTCGGGTATTACAGACTGGGCCTTGCCACACCTGATCTTTCAGCTGTCATTGACAATGGCTGTCAGCATACACCGGGGTCATCACATTCCTAAGGAACTCGAAAGAACGAAGTCACTGTCTTATCGCAGCTAGGAGGTACGTGCACCAGCAGGGGTCATAAAATCCACAGAGCAGGTGGATCTCCTGGAGGGTGCATGTCCTGCTGGGTTAATCACTCAGAGGTCATTCAAAGTTACAATATAGTTTCTTTTCTACACTATGGCTTCCCTTATGTCAACCTTGTGTGGAACCGGTGTCATAACCACCTCTCAACTAATCTACCTGCAGTCATAACCATCAACAAGTACTTTTCCAGGGCCCTTTAGAAGGTTGACAACAGCAGAGAAAAGGCTGGCACCCACACCAAGAGGCCAGATCTGATCTGTACTTTCCTGCTTGAAACCAGAAAACGCTGCCCTCCCTCCCTGCCCTGCTGGCAACTTGGGATAAAGCAGAACCAGACACCAACCCCCAACAGCTTGGGTCCAAATGCCTCCTGCAGGCTGGTCTCTGGCCGGAAGAGGCCGGGAGGGGAAAGGGTGGCACCGAAGGGGCGGCCCCACAGGGGCAGCCCTGGGCCCAAGCCAGCGCAGACGCTGCACGCGGGGTTCATGCGGGCTCTCCGCCCTGCTGGTGCCGGTAGCGCGCATGAGTGAGGGGCAGCTGGAGGCCAGGCGCCTCCCATGCTCACCCCTCCAACACTCCAACCCACCTGGATGCCCCTGGACGCACCTGCCATCCTTGCCGGCGCAGGCACTCACACTATGCCTGGGCACAGCGCTACACGCCAGTGCATGCACAGCGGCACCCCACCCACCGGCTGAGCACCCCAGCCCAGTCCTTCGTGGATCCCAGAGGAGGCACGATTCTCCTATGGATGCGTGATTCCCCCCAAGGATACATGGTCCCTCGTGTGTGAGATCCCCAAGGATGTACGATATCCCCGCGGAAGCACCATCCTCCGTGGATGCTTGCTCCCCCAGTGGATGTGTAATCCCCTCCTGGAGCCTCGGTGTGTGGAACCCACTCTTCCATCCAGAACGGCCTCCTGGACTCAGCCAAGTGTTACGAGTGCGAGACTTGCTGAAAGCCAGCGTGGGTGCGCCCTGCTCTCCCACTACAGTGGCCAGCCTGGGGGTCTCAGAGGTGGGGGAGGCCCCTTGGGGACCCTGGTTGAGGGGTGGGGTGGGGGACGCGGCTTGGTGTTTGCGGGGCCCTGGAGGACTTTGACTCCGATTTGGGGTTTAGGACGGGCCGGAGGTGATCTGCTGGGGACACCCCAGTCCCACAAGGAGCCCGGTCCCGGCCACACAAAATGGCAACACTGTTTAGCGCCTTTCCAGTTTGAACTTGTAACTCTTTCGGTGCCATGATGAGGCCTCCGCCGGGCTCCCTGCAGAGGCGTCTTCCTTGAAGGAGTCTCGGGGCATGGGGGTGCATTTAATGAGACCACGGCCTCCAGACCCCCAGGGATTCTGCACCTCTGCCCAGCACCCAATCAGTTGTGGACCCTGGTGGGCGCTGGCTCTAAACTACACTCCTGGGAGCCCCTTGCTGCCTCCAGGTTAGCGGAATCCCTTGTGTCAACCACCATCTCTGTGGATCCTCTTCCCCCAGGGGCGCCCTATCCACGCTGTTTCTAAAGTTTAGCTCACTGGGCTGGACCGCACCAATAGCCCCTGCTAGACCGGCACCAATGCTCCAGGGTCGACCGCACCCGCCGAGGAGGACTAAGACAAGACAGCAACCCCAGGAATCACCACCCACCCGAAGTGGTCGCCTGGATATTCTCCCTCCCTTTCTCCCGGGCTGGAGCAGCCAAGGCCTCAGCAGTCCTCAGCCTGGGCAGGGCAGTGACTCCTCACAGACTTTTTGTGCAGGGACCCTGGTTTGCAGTGTGTGCCCAGGGTGGTTAGAACAGGTAACAAAGCCTGAACACCAAGGAAGGGCTGTTGGAGCCCTGGCTCCTCTGTCCACACCCGCAGGGTTCCTGTCTGAACTGCCAGCAGTGCTCTGTTTCCACTGTCACAGCTTCGTATGACCATAAATCCGTTTTAAACTTTAATATGAAAACCCAAATTATAAGCAGATAAAATGATGACTGTGCATTGTGCCCTTGCGGATGCTGGACAGATACAAGCTCTCACCCCACTGTCACTGACAGGGACACAGATCCTGACCTGGATGTGTCTCACTCTTCCCACCCCATTGCTCTACCCTACTATCCTCAAAGATAAAATGAATAAAACAGCCTCAGAGAGGAGGTTTAACATTTTTTGAGGACATACCAGGTACCAGGTGTGTTTTGCTCCTGCTGTCCTGTGTCATCCTACAGTCCCTTCCTAGGACCCTGGGATCTGATCCTCTGGGTACCCTGGAAACTCCTGGCCTTTCCTTCAACCTCACGCCCCTCTGGACTGACATTGGCTCTGCCCCCTCTTGGGCTGGGTCTAGCTGAGAGCCCTGCTGGGGACAGGGGTGCAGTGCTGGCTGGGGACCCAGTCTCCCTCCAGCCTTCCCCTGACCCTGGTCTTTCCTCTTCCCTCCCGCAGGCCTCTGCACCATGGTTTCCCACTTCACCCCAGGACAGCTCCTCTGGGCTTGGCTGGCCCTGGCTGTGCTGCTGCCCGGCTGCTTGGTCCAGGGCCTGAGCTTTCTGTGGTTCCAAGCAGATGAACATCAAGGTCATTGCTTGCTGGTCCTGCTGCACGGCCTACAGCTTCACGTGTGGAAGCGGTAAGGACTGGCAGCCTCCTCTCGACTCTGAGGCGTGATTGCATGAGTGCAATAGGAGAGTTCTTCTGTGCACGTGGACTCTATCATACGGTCCTAGAACTTAAGGGATGGGCGAGTTTTCAGAGCCACCATGTGGAACTCTGTCTCAGATACGGGCCCCCCATTCCAGCCTGCACTTCCTGGAGCATCTCTATCATCAGGGGGCTCTTTCCCAATGCAGCTTTGACCCTTCAAAAGCTTTCTCTTGATGTGAGCCAAGTTCTCTCTCTCTCTGTTTCAAATCTTTGCTTGCAGCCCTAGAGCCGTAGAAGGTGACCTGCTTAAGGAAGTTCCATTTAAACACCTACTACCTTAGCCAGGGAAGGTGGCATGGATTTAACCTCAGACTAGAAAGCAGAGCTGACCTGGTGACAGTTGCATCATATTTCTTGCAGGAAGAAGGCATTTGGGAGCCAGGGCCAGTTTTTCCATAAAAAGGCAGCCTGGATGGGCCTAGTGTCCTGCGGGCTTACCTGTGGTCCCCATCTTCAGGTAAGGTAGTCTTCTCACTGGGATACCTGGATACCCAGAGTGTCAGGAGGGATGTGACAGTGATTGACATAAATGAGCAAATTCAGCTCTCAGCTGCCTCCTAATCCATAGAGTTGCCAGGAATAAAACATGGAGAAAAGTTGGGGGATCCGGTCAGTGAAGCCATGCAGCAAGTGTTCGTGAGTTTGGAGACCCCCAGATGGGAAGGGTGTTAGGGACTCACTGCCAAGTCTCGGAGCTCAGGCTGTGCTCCTGGCTCTTCTTGGTGCCTTCAAGCAAGTCCCAGGGCTTTTCTTGAAGGAGCTGAAGTGAGTTTCTGATCCTCAGCTGAGTGTGTGGAGGGAACGGGTCTCTTTACACCCAAAGCAGAGTCTCAGGTAGGAGACAAAGGATGCTGCTGAGAAGGACATCAGGCCACCCCCCGAATTTCATGGGCCCTCGGAGCTGGAGCCCTAGATTCTAAAGACACCAGAAGCACATTTGAGCCACAGCCATTTAGCCCAAAGCTGGGCCTTTGTGTCCACGCAGTGTGTTTCCTCTGAGAAGATTGGACCCTTACTAGTGAGAAGAGAGCAAAGATGTTTTTTTCACTGGACTCACAGGGCGTGGGGCCTCTGCTGAGCACTACCTACCACGTCAGCCCTTCCTTCAGCCCAGCCTGGGGAGAAAACCTAAGGGGTCAGGCCTCTGTAGTCACCAAGTACATGACCTCGAAGACAGATACCCTATTGAAAAAGTGATTCAACATTCCCCCTAGCAAACATCTGATGGCTCAAAGGAGGCTTAAGTCAACACCAGCCACTGGAAAGACGTTTCCTGAATAATTGCCACATAAACGTGCCTTCTGGAGCTCTGTGGGGCCCCTGGGGCCCATTTGATCCAGTGCCATCTTCAGAGAGGGGGACCACGTCAGCCCCGCGATGTGTCCAGATTCTTGCAGCTGGTGTCCGAAGAGGACTCCACTCTTGTCCTCCCCAAACTCCTGCAGACATTTCTTAAATGACGCCATGAATACTAAATATCCAAACACTGAAATGGAAAAGTGAAGAGAGACATGATAATTAGAAGTTGGGAGAAATGACTAGTCATCTACATCAACTCTTAGTTTTAAAAAGAAGTTAAGGTAAGTAAAAAAAATATGTAATTTAAAAGGACATGAAAAGAAAGAGTAGTGAGAAAAGGGAGGAAGTGTTCAAAGAGAAGCTAAAGCCAGCATGTATGATTACTCAAGGTGAGCCACAGTTTGGCTCCAAGATGTGGAACAGCCAGTGCAAGAATGAGAGCTGCGTGATTTGCAATGATCCCAAGATTAAAAATAAGCCAAACAGTCAGAAGCCTCCTTCGATAGAGAAAGCTTTGACAGGTAAATAATCAGCAGATCTCTTGCTGCTCCTGAGACCAGCCCACTGGGTTCTCACAAAGCCAACACGGAGAAGGAGGGGCAGTGACTCTCGGCAAAGCCAGGCTGAATGTTCTTTAATTTATCATTTTGGTATGATAAATACTAAATTTGGGGGGGGGTGGTTATTACCTTATCATCTCTTTTTCTTTTTTGCAGTAACGTTGGATTAGAATGTTATATAACTTTCAGGTGTACACTGTAATATATTTTGAACTCCGTGTAGATTACATCATGTTCACCTCCCAAAGACTCATTACAATCCACCCCCATACACATGGGCCTGATTACCCCTTTCGCCCTTCTCTGTCCCACTTCCCCTCTGGTAACTACTAATCCAATCTCTGTCTCTGTTTCTTTGTCCTTGTTTTTATCTTCTACTGATGAGTGAGATCATACGGTATTAGACTTTCCCCCTCTGAGTTATTTCACTCAGCATAATACCCTCAAGGTCCAACCCTGTTGTCACAAATGGCCAGATTTCGTCACTTCTTAAGGATGAGTAGTGTTCCATTGTGTATATTTACCACATCTTCTTTATCCATATGTCCCTTAATGGGCACCTAGGTTTCATCCAAGTCTTGGCTATTGTGAATAATGCTGCGATGAACATAGGGGTGCATGTACCTTTATGAATTTGTGTTTTCAAGTTCTTTGGATAAATAGCCAGCAATGGAATTGCTAGATCATATGGTAGATCTATTCTTAGTTTTCTGAGGAATCTCCATACTGCTTTCCAAAGTAGCTGCACCAGTTTGCACTCCCACCAGCAGTGAATGAGGGTTCCCTTCTCTCCACGTCCTCTCTAACACTTGTTTCCTGTCTTGTTAATTATAGCCATTGTGATGGGAGGTGATATCTCATTGTGCTTTTAATTTTCATTTCCCTGATAGTTAATGATTTCGAATATCTTTTCATGTGCCTGTTGGCCATCGAATGTTTTCCTTGGAGAAATCTCTGTTCAGACTTTTTGCCCATTTTTTATTTGGGTTGTTGGTTTTTTTGTTGTTTGGACAAATCAGTTCCTTGTATATTTTGGATATTAACCCTTATCTGATCTATGGTTTGCAAATATCTTCTCCCAATATTTAGGTTGTCTTTTCGTTTTGTTACTGGTTCCCTTTGCTGTGCAGAAGCTTTTCACTTTGATGTAGTCCCATTTGTTTATTTTTTCTGTTGTTTCCCTTGCCCAGTCTGACATGGCATTGGAAAAAATGCTGCCAAGACCAATGTCAAAGAGCTTACTGCCTATATTTTCTTCTAGAGCTTTGATGGTTTCACGTCTTACATTCAAGTCTTTTATCCATGTTGAGTTGATTTGTGCTCACGGTGTGAGATAATGGTCTACTTTCATTCTTTCACATGTGGCTGGCCAGTTTTCCCAACACCATTTATTGAAGAGACTCCTTTCTCCATGGTACGTTCTTGGATCCTTTGTCAAAAATTAGCTGTCCATAGATGTGTGGGTTTATTTCTGGGCTGTCAATTGTGTTCCATTGATCTGCGTGTCTATTTTTATGCCAGGGCTATGCTGTTTTGGCTAGTATAGCTTTGTAGGATGTTTTGAAGTCGGGAATTGTGATACTTCCATCCTTGTTCTTTTTCCTCAGGATTCCTTTGGCTATGAAGGGTCTTTTATTGTTCCATATAAATTTTAGGACTTTTTGTTCTATTTCAGTGAAAAATTTTGTTGAAATTTTGATAGGGATTGCATTGAATCTATAGATTGCTTTAGGAAGTATGGACATTTTAACTATGTTAATTCTTCCAGTCCAAGAGCATGGAATATCTTTCCATTTCTTTGTGTCTTCTTCAATTTCTTTCAACAATGTTTTATAGTTTTCGGTGTACAGATCTTTCACCTCTTTGGTTAAATTTACTCCTAGGTATGTTATTCTTTTGGTTGCAATTGTAAATGGGATTGTATTCTTAATTTCTATGTCTGCTACTTCATTATTAGTGTATAGAAACACAACTGATTTTTGTATGTTGACTTTCTATCCTGCAACTTGACTGTATTCATTTATTATTTCTAAAAGATTTTTAGTAGATTCTTTAAGGGTTTCTGTGTATAAAATCATGTCGTTTGCAAATAGTGACAATTTCACTTCTTCTTTTCCAATTTGGATCCCTTTTCTTTCTTTTCCTTGCCCAATTGCTGTGTGTAGGACTTCCAATATGATGTTGAATAAGAGTGGTGATAGTGGGCATCCTTGTCTGCTTCCTGTTCTTGGAGGGATAGCGTTCAGTTTTTCTCCATTGAGAATGATATTAGCTGGGGATTTCTCATACATGGCCTTTATTATATTGTGGTATTTATCTTCTCTACCCATTTTATTTAGACTTTTTATCGTAAATGGATGCTGTATCTTGTCAAATGCTTTCTATGCATCTATTGAGATAATCATGTGATTTTTTTTCTTCATTTTGTTAATGTGGTATATCACGTTGATTGATTTGCAAATGTTGAACCATCCCTGCATCCCTGGAATAAATCCCACTTGATCATGAGATATGATACTTTTTAAGCATTGTTGTATTCGATTTGCTAGTATTTCGTTGAGGATTTTTGCATTGATGTTTATCAGTGATATCGGCCTGTAACTTTCCTTTTTTGTGTTGTCCTTGCCTGGTTTTGGTACCAGGGAAATGTTGACTTTGTAGAATGAGCTAGGAAGCTTCCTCTCCTCTTCAATTCTTTGGAAGAGTTTGAGAATAATAAGTAATTAAGTCTTCTTTGAATGTTTCGAGAATTCTCCAAGGAAGCCATCTGGTCCTGGACTTTTATTTTTGGGGAGGTTTTTGATTACTGTTTCGATCTTCTTACTGGTGCTTGGTCTATTCAAACTCTCTACTTCCTCTTGATTCAGTTTTGAACAGTTGTATGATTCTAAAAATGTATCTGTTTCTTCTACATTATCCAATATGTTGATGTATAACTTTTCATAGTATTATCTTACAGTCCTTTGTGTTCCTGAGATGTCCATTGTGATTTCTCCTCTTTCATTTCTGATTTTATTTATTTGAGCCTTCTCTCTTTTTTTCTTGGTGAGTCTAGCTAAAGGTTTGTCAATTTTGTTTATCTTTTCAAAGAACCAGTTCTTGTTTTCATTAATTTTTTCTTTTGTTTTTTTAGTCTCTATTTCATGTATTTCTCCTCTGATTTTTATTATTTTCTTCCTTCTGCTGATTTTGGGCTTTCTCCAGTTCCTTTAGGTGCACTGTTAGATTGTTTCTTTGGGATTTTCTTGTTTGTTGAGATAGGCCTGAACTGCTATAAACTTCCCTCTTAGAACTACTTTTGCTGTATTCCATAGATTTTGGCATGTCATATTTTCATTTTCTTTTGTCTCCAGGTATTTGTTCATTTCTCCTTTGATTTCTTCAGTGACTCAATCAATGTCCATAGCATTTTGTTTAATCTCTACATATTTGTGGCTTTTCTTCCTGTAGTTGATGTCTAATTTCATACCTTTGTGGTCAGAAAAGAGGGTTGGTATTATTTCTATCGTCTTAAATTTATTGAGATTTGTTTTATGGCCTAATATGTGATCAATCCTGGAGAATGTTCCATGAGCATTTGAAAAGAATGTGTATTCTGTGGTTTGGGTATGGAATGTTCTATATTTATCTCCAAAGTCCATCTGGTATAATGTGCCATTTAAAGCCAAAGTTTCCTTATTGATCTTCTGTTTGGATGATCTATTTATTGGTGTAAGTGGAGTGTTAAGCTCCCCTACTATTATAGTGTTACTGTCTATTTCTCCTTTTATGTCTGTTAATAATTGACTTATATAATTCCATACTTCCTATGTTGGATGCATAGATATTTACAAGACTTATATCCTCTTGTTGGATTTTTACCATTACCATTATGTACTGTCCTTCTTTGTTTCTTGATGCAGCTTTTGTTTTAAAGTCTATTTTGTCTGATATAAGTATTGCTACACTGCTTCCTTTTCTTTGCCCTTTCCATACAGTATCTTTTTTCATCCTTCACTTTCAGGTTGTGAGTGTATTTAGGTCTAAAGTTTGTCTCTTGTATGCAGCACACATATAGGTCTTGTATTTTTATCCAATCAGTCACGCTAAGCCTTTTGAGTGGAGCATTTAGTCCATCGACATTTAGAGTAACTCTTGAGAAATAGATATTGATATTTGATATTCAATATTTGATATTTTTTTCCTTGTGTTTTAGTAGTTCTTCTCTGTTCCTTTCTTCTCTTGCTCTTTTCTCTTGTGGTTTGATGGCTTTTTTTAGTAATGTGTTTCATTTCTTTCCTCTTACTTATCTGTTTATTTATTATAGGTTTCCGTATTCTGATTATCATAAGGTTCCTATATAATATCTATGTATATGGCGATCTATATTGTGTTGGTAGTCTCTTTAGCTTGACCTCTTTCTAAAAGCTCTACTCTTTTATTCCCCTCCTCTCACATTTTATGTTTTTGAAATCATATCTAATCTCTTATTTTATGTGTGTCTATCCATTACCCTCTTATCATGGAAATCAGTAATTTTAGTACTTTTGTCTTTTAAAGTTCATATTATTTTCATAAGTGGTAAATCTGCTAGCTTTACTGTATTTTTTTCCTTTACCAGTCATTTTATTGCCTGATTGTTTTTGTTGTTGTTAATTTTCCTATCCCTATTTATGGCCCTCTCATTCACACTGTAATAAGTCCCTTCAGAGTTTCTTGTAAAATTGGTTTCTTAGTGATACACTCATTTAATTTTTCCTTGTCTGGGAAACTCTTTATCTCTCCTTCCATTCTGAATGATAACCTTGTAGGATAGAGTATTCTTGGCTGTAGGGTTTTTCCTTTCAGCACTTTAAGTAAGTCATGCCACTCTCTTCTAGCCTGTAAGCTTTCAGCTGAGAAGTCTGCTGATAGCCTTATGGGCTTTCCTTTGTATGTCACTTGGTGCCTTTCTCTTGCCACTTTCAGAATTCTCTATCTTTAATTTTGGACATTTTAATTATAATATGTCATGGTGTGGGCCTCTGTGGATTTAACTTGTTTGGTGTTCTCTGTGCTTCCTGTACTTGGATGTCTGTTTCCTTCCTTATATTAGGAAAGTTTTCAGCTGTTATTTCTTCAAATAGATTCTCTATCCTTTTGTGTCTCTCTTCTTCTTCTGGGACACCCATAATGCAAATGTTAGTGTGCTTGATATTATCCCAGAGTTCCCTTAAACTCTTCTCATTCTTTTTAGTTGTTGTTAATTCTTTTTTCTTTTATCTGTTCAGCTTGAGTGATTTCTGCTAGTTTTTCACCCAGCTCACTGATCTGTTCTTTTCTATCATCCACTGTGCTACTGAGTCCTTCTGGTGAACTTTTCATTTGCAGTATTGTATTCTTCATTTCTGATTGGTTCTTTTTTTTATTTTCCAATTCCTTTTTGACATTCTCACTGTTTTCATCCAGTCTTCTCCCATGATCAGTGAGCATCCTTATGACTTTTTGTTTGAACCCTTTCTAGTAGATTGCTTATTTCTGTTTGATTTAGTACCTTTTCTACAGTTTTGCCCTGTTCCCTTACTTGGAAAGTATTCCTTTGACTCCTCATTATGCCTCTTTCTCTGTGCTTATATCTATGCATTAGGTGAGTCAGCTATGTCTCCTGATCTTGGAAGATTGGCCTTCTGTAAGAGATGTCTTTTCAGGACAGCAGTTGCTTCCCTCTCATAACCAGTCCCAATGTTCCAGGAGTGACCCCTCTGTGGGCCACGTGTGTCCTCCTCTGGAGCATGGTTACTCTTACTGCAGGTGCCCAGGGAGTCTAGGCTTTCCCGCTCTTGCTGGCTGTTTGTAAACCAGGTTGGGGGAGCCCCAGCACCATTGGCTACAAGGTCTAAGAGGATATCCATGTTGCAGTTTTCCTGTTAAATGAGTAGGCACCAAGTGTAGCTGATTGCTGGGCTCAGGAGCTTACAGTTTCCTCAAACCTCAGGCCTGCAAGGCTGTTGTCAGCTCTCTTAGGATGCAGCTGAGTGGGGCTGAACCCCAGACATGGGAACCCCAATTGTTTCAGGCTTTAGAAGGTGGGGCCATTCTCCTTTGTGGCTGTTCATTAAGTGCAGGTCTTCTGCCATTGTTAAACAGCACCCCTACAGGTCCACACACACCATCAACACAGCCCTTGTCTGTGCACATTTCCTGACCCCCTGGAGCATACCCATTCACCCCACTGCAGAAGCCCCCTCCTCTCTACCTAGGCCCCCCACAGTGCACATGGTCCTCACCCAGGCCCTGCCTTACAGAGGCAGACACATTTGCCAGCCAGGGTGAATTTTGAAGACTTTTTCTAATCAGGGTCTGCAAAGGAGTGTTTGGCAAAACTGTAGTACACGAAAGCACCTGAAGGAGGAGCCACAGCAATTGTGTTTTGCATAGTTCTGATTGGCATCTAAGAAGGGATCACTTTAAGTGACTTCATAACAAGGCAGAAGAATCTACTAAGAATCAAAAAACCAGTAAACACAAATCTCCTGAGATAAAGTAGCTTATGGAAAATATGACTTAACACAAGAACGCATTATTTTTTTAATTCCAAGTGATACATGCTAAATTAGTGCTGTCAAAGCAAATAATGAATAGTCACTGTATAAATCAAATTTGGGTGAGGTTATTATGAGCCAAGTTTGAAAACTATGGTCTGGGGCCTTCTAAGGAAGGAAGGGGACCAATGAAGTGAGGTATACAGAGTGGTTATATACAGTATTGGAACGAAGAGAGTACATCACATATGACAGGAATATCTCTTTTACTCCTGTCATGAGATGCTTAAGTGTCACAACAGGTCAGTGGTCAACAAGTCAGCAGTCACAAGATGAGCACAGCAGGTTGGTAATTAACTCTTAGTTCCCAGGAAAAGATGCTTGTCCTTCAAGAAATACTGATAAAGAAGAAAGTTACATCTTTAAGGGCACCATTCTTCTCTTTGGGACATAATAAATGTTTCAAGCAGACATACAATGCCTACTCAACAGGCCACCTCAGGCCCCTTTGAAAACATAGTCAGGCAGGGTTAGTTTTAAACCAAATGGCTTCCTCATATACTCTGATATATCCTATTGATTTTGATTTATTCATCATTATCCCTCTTTTGATCAGCAATCCTTCAATAGAAAGCACTGATGATCAAAATATTTCCCCTCAGCAGCAAGGTGGTTGCTGCCTGCCCTGGGTGCATCATGTCCCTTGGTGCCAGGCTTTTATCTCATTGACTTGCCCAGTTATCCACACTTGGGGGAATAGTCAGATAAGTATAGGTGTATATATTAACAGAGGAAACATTTCACAGATTATATAATTTTTCTATTAATTATTGTCATTGGACAAGCATTGTACAGCTGTTTTTAAATAACTCCTCATGCTCACATTGTTTCCAGTTATAGAGTGGGTACAATAACAATAATGACAATTCAATAGTTGAAAACATTAACATTAAATTGAGTTATGTGGCACAGTCTTTATGAGAAAAGGATTATAAGATTGATCGACCTTCTCAAGTCTCTGAGTAGTCATTACTCCAGCCTGTATGCCAGTCTTACAACACTGAGTAAAGAAAATAGTCGTCAGTTTGAATATTGTGACTAATACAAAGACTTCAAAGAGCAATAGAAATAGGAATTGCCATCTGAATTACAAAAGGGAATCAATTGGGGCTGGCCCTGTGGCCAAGTGGTTAAGTTTGCATGCTCTGCTGTAGGCAGCCCAGTGTTCATTGGTTCGAATCCTGGGTGCGGACATGGCACTGCTCATCAAGCCACGCTGAGGCAGCATCCCACATGCCACAAATAGAAGGACCCACAATGAAGAATATACAACTATGTACTGGGGGGCTTTGGGGAGAAAAAGAAAAAAATAAAATCTTTTTGAAAAAAGAGAGAATCAATACCTGAAGGGTGCCAACCAAAAAAAATCACAACTGGTTGTAAGATCACTTAAGACATTCACCTGCTTTTTCATGTGCTTTAGCAGAGATGACACAATGAAAGAGTCATCAGGTATAAAAGCACAGCATCTAGTTTGAATCATTGTATATATACCACCTTGGAATGCTGATAGAATTTCTAAGGAAATTCTGTTTTGAATGACAGACTTTCCTATTAAAAACATCTCAGTATTTAATAAGGCTATTTCTGCTTGAATATCGTTAATGACTTTTTGAGTAAATTTAGTCAGGACTTCTAAATGTGACATGACATCTTCATGGAAGATGAAGGCCCAAGGAAGGAAGAAATATAGCTGCTAGGTGTCCATAGCAGTGGACCACTCTACAAGACCATCTGACCTTAAAGAGCAGAAGATGGGCAACAGATATTAGCTCAGGGTGAACCCTTCCCTGCTTCCAAGGGAAGTTAAAGGTGCAGTGTTTTAGCCATCCAGCCAGTAACCAAGGCCATAGATTTGTTCCACATAAACACTGAATCCCATTAGGAGTCACTCAATAAACACCTGAACATCAAAAACAGCCTGTTCCAAACCAAAGACTTTCTTGAAGGATGGTAGTGTTCTGAAAACCTCACGTGGAACAATTATAAAACAAGTATACAGTTTAAGCATTACAAAGATTTAGACGAGCAGATATAAGGTTGGGAATACAGACCTGGTCCAGAGTCTTGGGACAGCTGCCTGCAACAGATGCCGTCTTCTTCTCATCCTGGTCTGGAGACTTTTGCCTTGGTCAGTTGAAGCCCGGGATCAGAAATAGGCAGTGAAACCCACTCAGATGGAGAGGCCTTGGATACTCCTTTCCAACAGGGCTGCAAAGAGTCTTTTATCTGATGTATTTCTCAAAAAGCAAAATCTTCAGGTGGAAGTCCG
Organism: Equus przewalskii; assembly: GCF_037783145.1. Lineage (NCBI taxonomy): Eukaryota > Metazoa > Chordata > Mammalia > Perissodactyla > Equidae > Equus > Equus przewalskii. The sequence continues at coordinate 32,674,398 of NC_091858.1, forward strand.
TGATTCTTAAGGTCTTCATCTCTCAGGAACTCACTGTGAAAAGAATCAGCAGCCAATCTCTCATTTCTTTACGTGCCTCAATGAGACTTTGACGATGATGTAAGAAATCTGCTTTAAGAAATGTTGGCTCACACATTCGTTCATCTAACTGCATAGGCCATCCATTTAATATCTTGAAAAGGGACAGCTGATGCTTACCACAGTGTGTAGATCTAAGATTGAGGAGCACTAGCAGAAGAGCTTTCATCCAGAGGACATTAATTGCTTCTGAAAATTTTGACAATTGAGCTTTTTCTTTGCACCATGAATTAAAATGTTGCATTATTGGCCAATGTTACAAATAGATTTAATTATTTGTCTCACGAAATTAGTTCCCAAGTCACTGTGTAACTCAGTAGGTATTCCTCGAATAGGAATTATATTCTCCAATAAGAATTTACCTGAAGCCATTGTTCTTTTGTAAGGAAATGCTTCAACCCATTGTGAGAACATACAGATCATTACAAGAGAGATTTATATCCTTGAGATGGTGGCATTTGAATAAAGTCCAATTGCCATACCTCAAAGGGTCCCTAAGGAAGGGGAGGTGGCTTTATGACTCATGAAATTGTCTCCCTAGGTTATTTCTTGGACATACGGTACAGTGAACATGGTTTATGAGCCACTGTGGGAGAAATGTTCCAAAAGTATTATTACCCCCTTAAAGTCATCTTTTAAGATGTCCAGTGGGTTAATTGGTGTATTTGCTGGGCCAGTGGCAATTGTGCTCCAATATGCAGTGTGAGTTTTTCATATCAGGCCCGAGCCACATCTCTGTGATGGGGTCAGAAATTCCCCCTTTTGTTGCCACCTTGATTCTCTTCTTCTGTGGCAAATTCCGGAACCTGTAGAAGGAAGTCTTTCACTCGATTAGAAGAGTTAATAGAAAATAGCATTCATTCTTGAGGCTGAACAGTAGGTTTCGCTTGATAATGTCCTTGCTCAAGCTTTAAGTAAGACCTATCTGTAAACCAAATGAGAAAATAGAATGCAATCGTGGGCATTTTCCGCCTGTGGTGCTGGAAGCAAGGTAGTAGGGTTAGGATGGTGAAAAATATTTACCTATGTATAACCTGAGAAAGTTTATCATTATTTACTTGACACTGCTTCCCATGCATTTTAGCATAACAAACTACCCTAGTTAGTCTTGTATCTCGCTCTTTATAGGAAGAGAGAATAAATTACTTTGATAAGTCCAAGGGGCCTTCTGAAAATTCACAGAGAAATTTTCAAATCAAAAGAAAGACTTTATTTAGGATATGAATTTGGGGGGGCTTGTCAAAAATATCAAAAGGTTTTAAAAACCCTTGGTCAAACAAGATCAAGTATTTGCTGATCTTGTGTCACTGTGGGATAATGGTTGCTGTGAAACAATGCTTAGTCATCCATATGAACAAAGAGAGACTTACTCAAAAGTAAAGAAAACCTTTTATACTCTCTTTATGAAAAGCCAAATAAAAGTCTAGGAAAAATATCCTTTTATGTGAGAGAGAACCAAATTTTAATTTTCCCCCAGCTTACTTTTGGTATTAAATGTTACTGAATTAAATTTATTTTAATTTTGGCCAACATGACCCTGCACAAAACTCTTTCCTCACGGTTCACTTTCCCCAAAAATTCTGTACCTTTCTTGATACACTCAAAATTTATCCCATATCTTCTTTCCTTCCTAGAGCTTTAGGAAAAACTTATGTTTCTCAACAAAACAATCAAAAATATTTCCATTCTTTATACATACTTTACTGAAAACATACATCTTACTTTCCTTGAATACAAAGATGTTTTCCTTGTGAAATTTTTAGTAGTGTTAATGACATATATTAGTTAGGATTTTTAACCCTGTCAGACCTTAACTTTTAGTGAAAACTATGAAGTAAGCAGTTATGAATCATATTTATATTAGCATTCTGTGGTTTGGCAAATTTTTAAAAGCTTTTTATTATTTATAGAAAAATTCAAATTCATACTACAATATTTTAACAAAATATAACAGTTTTTACTAATAGACTCAAGCATTTTTTAGTTTCTCTGTAATAAGGAGCCCAAAGTAGATACATCTATCTTCTATAATTAACATCTAATATTTTATCACCATGGAAATGACCTAGATATGAAACAAATTTTAGCATTTAACTCAATTAGCAAAACCTAAGGTTTCAAGTTTCCAAAGGGTTTTGAAATTATTTTAAGTGCCTACCCCATAACACAGAGTGATTGTTAAAAATTTCACCCAACTCTCTTTTCATTTTCACGTTTATTTAGTTGACTTGTTTCCATACTGATAACTCTGAAAATAGGTTTATGTTAATCAAACCAACAAACTAAAATAAGCTTCCACTTGCCAAAGATTGTTGTATATTATGTTAACTTGAAAGATATTTGGGTTCATTTCCATTACATTTATATCAGTGCTTACTTTAAGCAAACTAAACAGAGCTCTTTACCATCTGGAGGTAAGATATCACACATATATGACATACATATAGACACACATACAGAAACTCCACAGCTATTGTTTTAAAATTACTGACATGAATCATGTTCAGTAGTATAAAGCTCACTAGTCATGAAAAAATAATGGAATCTAAATTTTGTTTTAAGCTTTTTCTAGTAATATTTGTGGAGAAGAACCTCAAGATGCCAGATTTCAGGCAAGGGTGACCTTACGGCCATTTTTCTTGCCTTTTTTCCTTCACTTTTCCTCAATCTTAGGAATAGGAGATGGGCTGGATAAGAGTTCCTGGAGAGGTGAGGCAATAAGCCTTTTTGAGATGAAGGAAATGTGTGGAATCTGAACTGCCTCTAGAGCTGTTTTCTACTTTTGCAAAGCTTTGTAACTTGAAGAGACTTGCTCTTAACCTCTCAGAAATTTGGGTTCTAACATAAAAATCATTAGAAGTCAATCTACCTGTCCAACTACATCATCCTAATTGGCTTCTTTCCCTCTGGGTGCTTAGTTTTGTTTTAACTTATGGAAGAAGGCCAAAAAATTCTTAGGAGGCTCTGCATATCAGCTTCCAGTTTGGCTGAACTTCTCATCATAAATTGTTAACTCCTTCCAGTGTCTTGTCAGGTTTCAGAGGGACAAACAGTATCTACCTGGCGGTATTGAACAATTCCATTACCTTTAACATAGCAGTTTCCCAGAATGCCTCTCAGAGTCTCATTAACTCTGGGAGAATAATACAGGGGTGTCTGTAAAGACAAGTCCCAATACATTTTCTTTTAGGTACCTTTTATAACTTAATTTTCTATTAGCTTTTTGCAACAAAACTTTCAATAAGGTTATTTTGGAATTTTGAAAGTTTTGTTTTAAACTGCACCTCTTATATAATCTGATATAATCACTTTGCTCCTTCTAATAGCCCATGTAATTCCTCTGAGGGTGGTGACAGTTTGGTAGCCCCCTTAGCTGAGAATAGAGTAGAGCCCACATTTGTGTTTGACTATTTCTGACTGCAAAATGGGAAACAACCACATTTTGTCTGGCTGTATATAGAAACCTGTACCTGATGATTATTGAGCCAAGGTCAGGACACAAGCAAGCATGGTAAGAATTTTTTTGTTTCTTGTAACTATTTACAGTTTCTGAAACCTTTAGTTGAGCAATTATGCCAGAACGTGGAGAGCAGGACTCTTTAAAGCACTTCCCTCTTACCTGGCTCTTATAAAGGATCACAGAAATGGCCACTGTAAATTTAAATTATTCTGGCTGTCTTGTCAAGCATTTACAGCTATGCTATTTCATTAAGCACTTGCAAGTTTCAGCATGAAGCCAGTCAGAGTTCCAAGGGGAGGCTGCCCATTCAAGGCTTTTAGAAGCTCAATTTCCTGTTTTTTGTTAGTTTGCATTTACTATAAATTCTGACCAATTTCTAGGGGCAGTGTAATGGGTCTGCCACTCCCATGAGGTTCTCAGTCAGCTCAGCACACCGTACAGCTGGGAGAAGCTGGTGTTCTTCTCTTCAGAGCTGAGGAAGTCCAGACTCTCATGTCTCTATCAAGCAGTTTGTTCAGACTTTGTAAACACAACTCTTTCTAATTTAGAGCCAAATTAAAAGGTCAGCCACCCTATTCCCTCCAAAGTCACCCCTCTAGGCTCCGAAGGCTGAGAATATCCCCTTGGGTTTCTCTTCCCTAGGAATTCCTCCTTAGGTTGCTCTTATCTAGAGTATGTAATAGTACCCCCTTAAAACACCTAGCCTTAAGGATAGAAACAGCTCATATAAACTGTGCACCATTGACTTAAAATAAGCAGATCCAAGTTTCAGGGAAAATCACTGGGTCACCTGAAGAATGCTGTAATTTGTGGGGGCAATGGGTCAGTTTGTACCAAAGGCCAGTTCAGTGTAGATTTCAGGTGGTCTCTGGTGAGTTTTTCTGAAATCTTGCTGGAATGACACCAAGAAATGTCAATGCAAATTATCCATAGTTAATATATAAGTTAAAATTGGGGAAGCCTTATTATGAGCCAAGTTCGAGGAGTATAGCCTGGGTACTTTATTCCCCAAGGAAGGGAGGTCAACAAGGAAGTGGGGTGTAAAGAGTGGTTATATGCCATCTTGCAGGAAAGAGTGTACATCACACATGATAGAAATATCTCTTTTACTACTGTCAAAGCATCTTAGCTGGCACAGCACATCAGCGGTCCCCAGGTGAGCACAGTAGTTCAGCAACAGTTCCTAAGTTCCCAGGAAGAGCTGCTAATCCTTAAACAAATGCTGATATGGGGGTAAGTCACATCCCCATCATTAAGGGCATCATTCTTCTCTTTGGGACATAGTAAATCTTTCAAGCAGATGTAGAACGCATGCTCAACAGGCCACATCAGGCCCCTTTGGAAAAACAAGGTCAGGCCCAATGAGTTTTAAGCTAAATGACTTCTTCATATACTCCAACACATCTGACTGTTTTCATTTATTCATCAGTGTTAAGTCTGACTCTATTCAAGAAACCCGATATTAGTGATTACTTATGTAAATAAACCTTCGATTTAACCCTTGGATGTGCCACCCTCTAAGAGAGAGCCAAATCTTAGCGGTCCCTTCCAGGGGCAAATGCAAGCAGCCTGAGAACCACAGCTGGAATCCTGGTGGACATAAATGCTAGAGCTTGGTGAATTGCCGGCAGTGGCAACATGGACCCCAAGGACCTTCCCAGATGCCAGTGTGATGGATAACACCCAAGGGCCACATGGGGGCCTCCTCTGACCCAGATGAAGACTCACAAACAGGCCCGATGGGAGCATCTATGGTACCTCACCTCATGCAGCAAATTTGAGCTGCTGCTCTTCATGGGGAAAATATGGCCCCATGTGGGCTGTGATGGAAGACTTTGGGGCAGAAACCCCAGATGTGGGATGTCTATCACTCCACACAGCAAACCTGCAGCAGGGCTTGGTCACATGAAACTCAGAGGTTTGGGCAGAGATTTTAAAGAACACAAAACATAGTCATTGCCTTTGGTGACCTTGTTCTACCCTTTAGAATATAATCCTCGCCTGTGAGCCTGGACCAGAGATCTGCTGTCAGTTCACTTTAAACTAGTGCTACAATAATCGCCTACCCAAAAATCAGACCTTTCGTTCACCCCTGGTAAAGGACCAGGAAAAGCAGAGTTCCTGACATTACTGAGGACTTGTTGACGATGAAAGTCATGGACAGCCCACCTTTCTCCACCTCCTGGGAAGCAATAGGTCAGTGAGGAATGCGGAATTCTGGTGGCCAGCTGTCGGTGGGAAAACCGACTTTCAGATGAAGTAACAGGATAAACACTGAGCACGGTCCGCTCTGCCAGCACTGCCCACAGTGGGGTTGGGAAATATCTTCTCCCATGATGGGGAGGCCAGCGAGAATCAGATGAGTCAGACCCAGAGGGGAGCCTCCCTATTTGAGCTTTGAAATCTAAGCTGACGCTCTGCTTCCTGATCCTTCCCCTGGGGTCAGAAAACAAGAGGCCGTAATGTTCCTGCTGTGGGTGTGGATTCTCCATGGCTCCCACCTTCCCAGCTTGGAGCATGAAGGCAGCTCCAGAGGGTTCCTTGGAAGCAGCTGCTGGTCTGATAAGTGACAACATGCTGCCACCACAGAGGGCTGATACAGCACTGTGACCACGAAGCTCGAGCCTTGTTTTTGTGTGCCATTTGTGAATAAAATAGGGATATCTTAAAGCCCCTGTGGTAGGCTGAATAATGGCCAACCAGGCATCAACTGTCAGCTCTAGAACATGTGAAGGTGACCTATTTGGTAAAAGGGTCTTTGCAGGTGTGATTAAGTTAAGGGTTTTGAGATGGGAGTTTACCCTGGATTTTTCGGGTGTGCCCTAAACACCAGCACAAGTTATAAGACAGACACAGAGGGAAATCAGAACCCACAGAAGAGCAGGAGGCACCAGGTCCACAGAGACAGAGACTGGAGGGATGTGGCTGAAAGTCAAGGGGTGGAGGTAGCCACCAGAAGCTGCAAGAGGCAAAGGACAGACTCTCCCTAGAGCCTCTGAGAGAGCATGGCCCAGCCAACACTGTGACTTCTGCCCAGGGACACTGATCTCAGAGTTCTGGCCTCCTCAGCTCTGAGAGAATCAATTTCTGTTGTTTGAAGTCACTACATTTGTGGTCATTTGTGACAGTGGCCTCAGGAAAGGAATCCAGCTCCAGACCCAGGAAGAAGGGACTTCACCTCCTGCTGCAGGAGCATCTGCTCTGTCAGGACTCGCTGTTATCAGAGCAAATCATGGAAGAGCAAGAGTGCGCTCATCCATCTTGTGACCACTGTGCGTGCCTGAGCTGCTTCTGCTGCAGGTCTGAACAGCAGAGGAGGCCCACGTGAACGTGCAAGAAGACAGCACAGCAAAGATATGGCTGCGAATCCCTCCCCCAAGCATCCCCAGGGGTCCTGTGACTTGTCAAAGAAATCTAGAGCTTTCCTCACATTTCATATGTGATATTACTGCTTTACCTGACTAGTAGAAAAGCACAGCTCTGTTCCCAGGGGCGGCCACCAACCCTGCCCAGCCCCCCATCACGGCTGGGCTTCCTCTGCCTTGCAGCCTCAAATCTCACTGCCAACCCACATGCTTGCAATTGCAGATAAGCAAGAACTCAGCTCAACCTGAAGAAAATAAACAAGGGCCACGGTTGGAACCATCCAGAGGAAGGTCAGGATTCGGGGTACTTGGACCCCTTTTTGGGTACAATGTCCACAAGAACCCAGGCTGTTTTCACCAGTGTCTGATTTATGCCCTGATCCACTTCTTTACAAATGGGAAATGGCTGCTGCAATCCTGGGGAAACGTTGCTTTTGTACCTTTCAAACAAAAAGAGCTTTTCTTTCTCCAACAATTGAACAAACGTGCTGAACTTCACAGTCATGGACGTTTCCACCACAACCCACCCCGATCATCATTTTGGTGAAAGGAATCTCCTCTCTGGTTGCTGCAGCATCGGTTAGGGGTCCATCCTCACACACTCTCTGAGGTCAGGTGTGTGGGTCAAGCATCCCACCTTAGAGTGAGATTCCCACCTCAAGGGTGTGCCTGAGGGAGCGGGGTTGGGTAATGAACAGTGTTCCATGTACAGATATCAATAGTTGTCTGTAATCAGGATCATAGCAGGCAAGGTTTCCAAACAAGTGCTGTTGTGCAAGCCCCCAGGAGGCATAGAAATAGAGATTCCTCAAGCCCACAGCAGCCTCGCTGGGTCCAGGTCTCAGAGCAGCTCCTCCATCTTCTCCCACAACCCAGCATCCAGCCGGCGTTCACCATGCAGGGTCTCTGCTTCGTGCTCCTGACCTGCTTCCTCCTCTTTCCTCACTTTGCCACAGGTGAGCTCTGAAACCAGGCTGGTGTGGGGTCACAGGGGTCTCATGTGATGGGAATGGGGACCAGCCCGTGTAGGGGGAGTGGCTTTGGGTCTAGAAATATGTAATAAATCTGAGCATCAAGAAGAGTGTCAACCAAAGAAGGAAAGTCTCAAGCGAGATTCTTAGCTTTCTCTTAATGAACTGAAACATGCCGCTCAGTATCTCTCAGGCTAAGGATGGAGTCATTTCCGTGAAACATGGACCCAGTGACTAGGTAGAGACAACACCACTGGGCCAGGCCAGGCCTTCATGCTGGCAGGTGATGCTGGCCTTGGGACAGGCCATGGGGATAACTACCACGTAGGAGGTGCTGTCCCCAGGGCTCATTTGCTGTCTGACTTTACTGCCTGGGATAGAGCCCAGGATAAAGGAGAGAGCTGGACCCAGGAGCCAAAACACTAGTATGTGTTTCTCAGCTCTGACACTGACTCAGAGCGTGCACTTAGACAAGTCACCAAGCTGTCCTCAAACTCAGTCTTGTCTTCTTTAGAATAGGAAGACAAACCCCAGAGTTGTACAGAGTCAGATTGAAGACAAACAAGGCAGAGCTTAGGAGAGGCCTCATAGAGCAGGACAGACATGCCAGGTGTGTTCCCCCTGTGTGATTCCTGGCTCTTGATTTTGTGTGTTCTTGACTGGATGGCCCACGGTGACAGGCCCACATGCCAACTCCTCCTGAGACCTGGATGCAGCACAGGGGATGGCAGGACGGAAGTCCACTAACCCCTGTCTACTCTTTCTGCCCAGTTCCTCTGGCCCAATCTCTCCTGTCCTTTTGTGCCCAGGGCATGTTGGAGTGTGCACTGTGGGGTGGTTCTCACCAGGCCACATGAGGCTGCACAGATTCCCCTTGAGCATCTGGAGTAGGGCCTGGACGCTGAAGGGCAGCGGGGGAGCCTTGAGTCAGCATTCGGGGCAGACACTTCGGTACCTGCCCTCTTTAAAGCAGAGGCTGTCCTGCCCGCCAGGAGCCAACATAGCAGTGGCAGCAGAGCAGAGGGAGCGGGGGCTCCGTAGGGTTTCTAAGGGAGGCACCTGCAGAAGGAGCCTCTCCTGCCGGCTCTGCGGTGCACATGTCATGACCCTGCATTCACAGGGAATGTTGCTCCCAATGAGTGACTGAAATATCTTCCTCTCCACAGCCCAGGTCCTGATCATAAACACAGAAGAGAAGTGCGGTTACGTTAGCGGCAAGTGTTATTGGTTTTCTTGCCCAGAAGATCATGTACATATTGGTTACTGTTGGATGTTTGCAGTAGGGAAATGCTGTTGGCCCCGTGCGGAGATGAAGAACATGGGAGGATAAGGAGCCCAGAGACTGAAATAAAGGGCCGACTATAACTCTGAAAGTGCTATGGTATTCTTTCCTGAAAATAAAGAAATGACCCCTGCTGTATTTCTGTATTTTAAAAAAAAAAAGTGATTACTCTGTGTGACAGTGTCTGGGAGAGACATGTACGTGGAAGCAGAGAGGGAACTGACGCGTGCATGGCAGGCCTAGGAGTGGGAGGCCTGGCGTGTGTGATGGGAGATGCTTTCACATGGAAATGTTGGGCTGTCAGGTATGTGCTGGAAGAGGGGATTCTAGCTCCCTAATTATAGGGAGGGTACTGTGATGTCCCCATATATGGCAGATGTGTGTGCAAGGGACAAAGGAGGGACATTAAATCAGAAATTCACCTTATTCTGTTTTCCATTAATGCTGAGCCATCTCCTGGGCCTTCAAACATTTATCGGTTGACTTTGTGAGACCCCAGCCCAGAACATAGTGGCTTAAACACCCACCACCTACTGAGCTTATGATTACATGATTGGCAGGAGGAGCTGGGCTCAGTTGAGTGAGTCTTCTGGTCTCACCTACCAGATATGAGTCCTCTGGGGCTGTCATAACAAAGGACCACAGCCTGGGTGGTTTAAGCAATAAAAATTGATTTTCTCACAATTACCAAGGCTGGCAGTCCAAAATCAAAGTGTCAGCATGGTTGATTTCCTCTGAGGCTTCTCTCCTTCACTTGCCGAGGGCTGACTTCTCCCTGTGTCTTCGCATGGTCTTCCTGCTGTGCACACCTCTGTTCAAACTTCTTCTTCTTGGCAGCATACCAGTCATTGTGGCTTAGGGCCCACCCTAATGACCTTATTTTAATTTAATTACCTCTTGAAGGACCTTATCTCCAAATATGGTTACATTCTGAGGTATTAGGGGTTAGGACATCAACATATGAATTTGGGGGGACACAATTCATCACAGAACACCTGGGCTTACTCCTGCATCTGCAGTCAGCTTCCAGGTTGACTGCGGCTGCCTTCTGGCAGAGACAATGGGAATCTCTGAGCCAAGTCTCTTCTCATCTCAGACTCTCCGAGGCTTGTTCTCATCATGATTTCCAGGGTCCCAGCAGAACCAGACGAAGAATGCAACGTGTCTAGAAATCAAGGCTTATAAGTGGCCTTGTCCGCTGTATTCTATTGACCAAAGCAAGTCTAAAGGCCAGGGAGATTCCAGAGTTATGGAAACAGACTCCACCTGCAGACGGGAGGACATGCACAGTCACACAGTTGAGGTCCGATTCAGGGAGAGGGGTACAATGGTGGCCACTCTTCCATTGACCACAAAGAGTATCCGGGGCCCTTCTACCAATAAGGGACTGTGTGTTGTGTGAGGGGCTTAACTCGGCTCAGGAGAAGGCTCAGACCTTTACAAATCCTGTCTTCAAGATAAGATTCTCTGGACAAATGTCCAGATGGATCAGGGCTCTGCTCTAGAGACGGGACCCAGAGTCCTATGAAGTATAGCCCAGGGCTGTGATGGCAGTGGAAGAATTTGCTGAAAAATATCATGCATGACTAGTTGTTGCCGAGAAAATCAGAATTTTCTGGACTCAATTATACTTATTTTGCCCTTTATACTGTATTGGTTGCGGAATCCACAGAGGGGAGGGGACCAATAATGTCATCTGTGCTGAAAGCCCCCCAATGTCTTCATTCAGACCTTTCCCTTCCCTGTGGACCTCTATGTGACTGGAGACAGTCGTGTTTCTCTCTACACCCAGAAGCAGGGCTGAGTCAGGGGGAGGTGAAGGAGGGGTCTTTAACACCCCAATCATCTCCTGCAGGCTCCTCCCTACAGCTGCCCAAGGAAGGATGAACTAGAGATAACGCCAAGAACTTGCAAAACAAATGCAGCTTCAAAACCATCCCCCAAACCCTCCACCACACTGCTCTGTCTAAATGCTTCCTACGTAGACCTCTGCAGCCCCTGCCTCTGCCCACACAGCCCCCAAATCAGAACACGCTCCAAGTCACAGCCTAACTCTCCCGCTGCATCTGTCCCTGCCCTCTCCTGTCCTCTAATCCTCTCACCGAACACACCCCGCATGTCTATGCTGTGTCATCCCCACGGGGAAGGACCTTCCAAGGCTTAGTAGCTCCCCTTCCTGCTACCCATGGGAGTTATTCACCTCTTCCTCTGTTCTCCATGAACATTCATCCACCAGGGCTGTTGGATCCTAAAGAGGAGAGGAGAGGAGAGGGGAAAGTCTGCACAGTGACTGGGCAGGGGACCAGGATGTCTGCAAATCACCATCCTTTATAACCCTAGACCCCTTCACGCATTCACACCATGGGTATTTATTGTGTCCTTTCTGCCAGGTTCTGGGATGAAGGACTGAGATAATGTCCCTCCTCCTGGGTATGACATTCTAGTGGAAACAGATGGACAATGAGAAAATCAACTCATTAAGTGACACCTGTGCTGAAAAGAAGAAAGCAGAGCGAGGGGATGCCTGGTGTCTATGAGGTGCTATTTTATACTGGGCGGCCTGCATGAGCCTCTGTCTTGTTTTTTCATTGGTATTTAATGTCAGTTTGTTATTAACACTCTCGGTAGGACCTGCACCAAATAATTCCACCACCTCCTGTAATAGCTCTTACAAAGGAGGAGAACAGCGATGTCCTCAGACCCCCTGACACAGACACAGCACTGGACTCACCCCGTTTACAGATTCCTGGAGGGCAGGGAGCCGCCCCGCATTCCTCTCTCACTTCAGCCCACGTCTCCAGGAGTGCTGCTGCCTCATGGGACAGAGTGGCCTGCTTCTCCAGGGAACACTGCCTGGTCTGTACTGAGGGACAGTGTGGGCACGGACCATTGCCCCAAACACACTCACAGGTGGCCCCGTGTCGCCGGTGCAGGGATGCTTCCAGTTTCATTGAAACAAAACACATCTTGGAGTTGGGGGTCTGAGTTCCATGATCTCCAGCACTTTCCTGGCAGTTAAATTTGCCTGTTTGTCAGCATATGCCCTTCACATCAGCAGCAACCCCCCTCCACCCCAGTTCATGATCCTCTCCTCCAAACAAGTTCAACTGAGTGTCAGACAGGAAAGCATGGAGAGTCGAGCAAGTCTTGAAAAGGGAGACACATAAGCAGAAGAGGGTCAAGATCTGAGGTCAGCAGACACTGCAAAATAGCCCTGGCCTGCAATCCCTCTTCCTTCTGTGAGCCGGGACAGCCGTTTCATGATGCTCTAACCACCACCTGGATGCTGCAGGCAGAAGGAGAGACGGCGCTCAAGCAGAATCCCGTGATGTGGTAAAGGACATACATTCTCAAAATTTTCTCAATACTTTGTCCCTTCAGTTGAGTTTTAATGCTTTATGGCCTTCTCCTCTGATGCTCATACAATCCATTAGCTTTTCTCATCATCAGCCAACCAGTCTCCTCTATGCATGGATCCTAGGAACAACCCCCTGGTAAAGGGGAGCTGGGGTGACTTTCCTCTCACTACTTAGTTCAATGCACCATGCCACATAGGAGCAGTCTTTGAGTCACTAGAGTTTTGAAGCCTGTGTCTCTATAGAACATGCACTAGAAATTTCCACAGAGAGAATTCAATGGTGGGAACTGGATGAAAGAGTGGGAGAACTGAAAAAGTAAAACAGGAAGAGTGGGGTGGCAACTGCAGCACACAGCCCCCACCCCAAGGACTTGGAGAGCAGAGTAAAGACATTTGGGTTAGCAGAACCCTGAGACTCAGAGAAGGAGCCCCACCCAGCTGCAAGCCTGCCTCTCTGGGAGCTCTTCTGGGGCACCACATGCCGGTTCCAGCAGTGCCAACAGAGACAGCCTGGAAGCATCAAAGCTCCAGGGCAGAGAGCCATTGCTGGGGCATCCAGAACAGGGGCAGGAAGCCAGCAGAAGGAGCAATCACCTTCTCCTCCTCTTCCTTCCCATCTTCTGTGGCTCCTGTCTGCAGAACCCAAGGGACGTGGCAGGCAAAGGAGGAACATGCTTTGCAGACTCTCAACCTTGGCCTCACAAGGTGGGCTTTGAAGAATCATCTGGAGCTGAGGGGTGATATTCAATTTCATGGTGGTTTGGCAAGCTGAGTCAAATTAGTCCCATCCAGGCACCATAATAATGACTCAGTGGAGGGATATCCACATTCATTACTGTGTAACCAACTACTCCAACCAGAAGTGGCTTAAACCAACACAGATTTTAGGTGCTCCTCATTCTGTGGCCCAGTAGTTTGGGTTGGCTCTCCCAGAGGAGATCACGTGTGGTCCTCTGGCGTTGGGACTGGACTGGGCCGTCTCAGATGGTGTCACTCATGTCTGGAGTTGGACTGTGTCTCCAAGAGGTCCCCAAAGTTAGGCCCCTACCACCCCCAGAGACTGAGAGATAGCAGCTCTGTCTCCCCAATAGTCACATATCAAAGAGGTGCCCTGTGTCCCTGAGAAAGACATTCTTGGCCAGGAAAACTAGGAGACTTTTGAAAAGATTTACGTACCTCTCAAAGGGACAGAGAAAGAGTTTACAGTGACAAGTTTTCTAAGTAAATTTTCTAAGGAAGGGGAGGTCAGGGGCCTGGAATCAGGAAGAAGTCCCTTCTAGTTTAGTCTAACTGAGGGGACATCAAGGCTGGACGGTCAGAGGCTGTTCCAGCTTCTTCACAGGACAGGCTCCGGGTGCTGAGAGAGAGAAAATGAGAGAGACAGAGACAGAGAGACATAGAGAGAGAGAGACAGAGACAGACAGAGAGAGAGAGAGAGAAACCCAAAGAGAAAGAGAAAGAGAAAGAGAGAAGCAGCTGCTGGGAGTCTGGGCCTGCACTGGGAACTCCTGCAACATAACTGCTCCCACATTCTCTTGGTCAGAGGAACTCACAGGCCGGCCAAATTCCAGGGGGTGAAGGAAAAGCTTCTTCCCTTAATGCATAAGTGGCAAAGTCATGTGGCAGAGAGGTGATCACGTGAAGATGGAAGGAAATGTGGTCCTTTGTCCAATCTGCCACAAAAGGCTTAGCTAAGGGGTCAGGTGTGGACACTTAGTCAGACACGCTTCTCTACCTTCTGAGATTTCTGCTCCACCCACTCCCACTCACCATCCACTTCATCTCATGGCTGTGATTTGAGGTGGAAACCACTCTCTTCTGAGCTGAGGCTATTCCCCAGGGACAATCACCCCTTTCCCCAAGATGTTATCTACTTTTCCTTTCAACAACAGCCCCCCCAGCTTCAAGGCAGAAGACATTGACTGTAGCTCTTATTCATACTGCTGCTGTCTCAGGAGAAAGACCCGCCTCCAAATTTTTTAAAGCATTTCCTTCTGTTTTTCACATATGAAATATGGGATATGTGGAGATGCCTTGAATAATACCTAGAAATTAGGGGAAATATTTTGTCTTAAAGGTTGAAATGTTGAGGAATGTATGGAATACCACAGCGATCACTCCTCAACCATAAACACCCCCTACTCCCAATCCTAACTCCTGTACGTGATTTCAATTTTACATTCCTTTTCTAGCAGATAGAGTTCTGCTCCCAGTGTGTAGGAACTGTGACATTCTCCCTTTGCAGGACAGCTTGGAAAGGAGCATCTGGGGAGTAGAATCAATGAATGGGCCCTTGTGGTAGAGGGGAGGAGATGGGACTTTGCCAATAACGGTTTGGGGAAAATGAAGCTGAAGGACTGGAAACCCAGACCTTAGGACTGCATGCTTGTATTGGATTAGAGGAAAGAGACTCAAAAGAGTAAATAAAATTTTGATCACCTGTGTTGTAGAATTATGTCTCTGAAATGGGGAGAGACGTAGAAGAAGAGAATTCGAAATTCTGATGAAAAACGGGAAATGCTTTGAAACGTGATGGCAAACTGGGCATGAGGAGGAGAGGAAAGGCTCTCAGGATAAGTAAACATTCCCTTTAGGGAAATAAAGCATTTGATCAGAAGCACAGTGAAACTGTAGGGAGGAACCAGAGATGTCTGACTCTGTGGTGTTATTCTGGTAAATGGGAAACAATCAGAAGAGTTTCACAGGTTCAGCTGCACCGTCCACTCTGCTCTTCCCTTCAAGAGGGTGCGTTCTTCCACGGCAGGTTGTTCTGCTGCAGGACTTGCCCAGGGAAGGAGGGAGCACTCCACCTCACCCACCACCTGATCAGTGCAGCAAGGTCCTGGGGATGGGAAACGCCCTTGACTCAAGGACGGCACCAAAAGCTGCCCCAAAATAAAAAGGAGCAAGAGTTTGGCTATTGCCTGCTTTAGGAGTTAAAGACTCCATCTTCCTCATCACCATCACCATGCCAAAGTACCACTTCTTCCTCAAATTATGCCACAAATATAGATGGATGGATAGAGAGACAGACAGATACATAGTTAGATAGATAGATAGATAGATAGATAGATAGATAGATAGATAGATAGATAGATAGACGGATAGATAGAGATCCTGAGAGAAGGTTTTCCACCACCCACGTTTCCTTCTTACACACTGGAACCTGGATTAACCCTCAAGCCCATCCGGAAAATCTTTAGTGAGGGCAGAGATCCTAACGGACTTGAATGTGAGAAGCAGAGAAGGTGCCACTTAACATACCCTGTAAGACTTCCAAACACCAGTTAAGTCCTGGAATCCCACAGACACGCACTCTGACTGGTGGGTACCAGACTGCCTTTCAGTGGCCCAGAGGCGGTGACCAGTTTAACCATCCTCTGACTAACCTGCCTGCAGTCATAACCACCAGGAAGTACTTTTCCAGGGCCTGTTACAAGGTTGGGAACAGCAGAGAAAAGACTGCTGCCCACATCGAGAGACCGGATCTGATCTGTACTTTCCCCACTAGAAACCAGAAAACGGTGCCCTCGCCCCACGCCCTGCTGGCAATTTGGGATAAAGCAGAAGCAGCCATGGTGTCCCAACACGTCAGGCCCAAATTCTTCCTGCAGGCGGGTCTCTGGCCGGAAACCGCCCCGCCATGGGACAGCGGGCAATGGATTGGGCGGGGGCCAAGGAGAGGAGCCGGCGGCCGGAGGCGGGGCAACAGCCATGCTCACCCCTCCAGCATCCCAACCCACCGAGATGCCCCAGGACGCACACGCCATCCTGCAGGGGAAGGCAGCCTGACTATGCCTGGGCACAGCGCTGGGCGGCAGTGCGTGCATGGCGGCACCTCACCCCACCGGCTGAGCACCCCAGCCCAGACCCTCGTGGATCCCCGCAAATGCACCATCTTTCTGTGTAGGCGTGATTCCCCCCAAAGATGCATGGTCTCCCCTACATGAGACCCCCACGGATGCACAATCTCCCCACGAATGCATGATCCCCTGCAGATTCATGGTCCCCCTCACCCCCTCAAGGATGCATAATCCTCTCCTGGAATGTGGGCGCCTGTAGCCCGGCCCTTCCCTCCAGAAAAGCCTCCTGGACTCAGGCAAGCCCTGTGGTGCGACATGCGCGGAAGACCGGCTTGGGTGCGCCCTGCTCTCCCACCACCGCGGCCTGCCTGGGGGTCTCCGAGGCGGGGGGCACTGCTCGGGGACCTGCGTTGGCGGTGGGGGGTACCGGGCTCGGTGTTTTGCGCGGCCCTGGAGGACTGTTTCTCCGCTTCTGGGTTTGGGACGAGTCAGAGGCGACCTGCTGGGGACACCCCAGTCCCATGAGGAACCCGCGCCTGGCCACACAAGATGGCAACACTGTTTAGCGCCTTTCCAGTTTGAACTGGTAACTCTTTCAGTGCCAGAGTGGAGGCCTCTGCCCACTTCCGCTGGACTCCCTGCAGACACTTCTTCCTTGGCGGGGTCCCCTGGGATGGAGGTGGATTTAATGACCGCCCGGCCTCGAGACCCCAAGTGACCCTGTGACTCTCCCCAGCACCCACGCAGACGGGGACCCTGGCTAGCGCTGACTCTGAACTACACCCTGGGTCAGAACTGAGCCCTTTGCTGCATCCTAGTTGGCGGGGTCCCTTGTTTGAACCTCCATCCCTGTGGGTCCCCCAAGGGCCATTTCAAAGACACACTGGGCCAGACCTGCACCAGGAGGAGCCTCTGTGAGGTTTGCACCAAAGCTCCCTGGGTCCAGCGCTCCCACTGAGAAGGGCTAAGACAGGACAGGACCCTTTGGTCTCAGCCCCCACCCCAGGTGTTCACATGGATATTCTCCCTCCCTTTCTCCCAGCCTGGAGCAGCCAAGGCCTCAGCAGTCCTCAGCCTGGGCGGGGCAGTGACTCCTCCACAGACTTTTTGTGCAGGGACCCTGTTTTGCACTGTGCGGCAAGAAGCCCAGGGTGGTTAGAGCAGGTGACAAGGCTTGGGGAGGAAGGAAGGGCTGCTGGGACCCTGGCTCCTCTGTCCACACCCGCAGGGTTCTTGTCTGTATCCTGGGCAGTGCTCTCTTTCTGCTATCGCAGCTTCGTGTGACCATAAATCCGTTTTAAACTTTAATATGGAAAACCCAAATTATAGGCTCATAAAACGGTGACTGCATCGTGCCCTTGCTGGTGCTGCACAGATACAAGCTGCCACCCCACTGTCACAGATGGGGATGCAGATCCTGACCTGGGTCTGACTCACTCTGCCCACCCCGATACTCCACCCTACCATCCTCAAAGGTAAAATGAACAGCCGCCCCAGAGAGGAGGCTTAACATTTTTTGAGCACATACCAGATGCTAGGTGACGATTATAGAGCCAAGCCCTCAGGACACAAACAAGCATGGTAGGAATTCTTTTTTCTTTCTTTGTAAATATTTACAGCTTCTGGAACCTTTAGCTCAGCAATTATGCTGGAAGGTGGTGAGTTGGACTCCTTAAAAAATACCCCTATTACCTGGCTTTTATAAGGGAGCCCAGAAGTGGCCACTATAACTTTAAATTATTCTGCGTTATCTTGTCAACCATTTGCAGCTATCCCCATTTCATTAAGCACTTGCAAGTTTCAGCATGAAGCCAGCCAGAGTTCCGAGGGGAGGCTGCCCATTCGGGAACTGGTCAGCTTTTAGAAGCTTGATTTCCCATTTTTCCTTTAGTTTCTTTTTACTATAAAAACTGACCAGTTTCTAGGGACAATGTTGCTTGTCTGCCACTCCCGCAAGGTTCTCAGTCATCTGAGAACACCTTATGACCGAGAGGAGCTGATGTCCCTTCTCTTCACAGTGGAACAAGTTCAGACTCTCATTTCACTATCAAGCAGTTTGTTCAGACTTTGTAAACACAATTCTTTCCAATTTAAAGCCAAATTAAAAGGTCAGCCTGCCCTATTCACATCAGAGTTCCCCCAGAGGCTCCCCTGGCCTAGGAATTCCCCTTGGGATTCTCTTTCCTAGGAATTCCCCCCTAGGCTCTTCTTACCTAGGTTATGTACCACTATCACCTTAAGACACCTAGTCGTAAGGTTGGAAACAGCTCATAAAGTTCTGGACTATTGACTTAAAATAAGGAAATCCGAGTTACAGGAGAAGTCACCGGGGTTACCTGAAGAATGCAGTGATTTGGGGGGGGCCAAAGGGGCAATTTGTACCAAACGCCAGTTCAGTGTAGATTACAGGTGGTCTCCGGTGGGTTTCTCTGAAATCTTGCCGCAACTGCAACAAGAAATGTCAATGCAAATTATCCACAGTTAATCTATAAAACAAAATTGGGGTTTGTTTATTATGAACCTTGTTCTAGAAGGATAGTCTGGGATCTTTCTTCCCCAAGGAAAGAAAGGTAACAGAGAAGTGGGGTGTACATAGTGGTTCTATAGACTCTTGGAACAAAGAGCCTACATCACATATAACAGGAATATCTCTTTTCCTACTATCACAGGATGCTTTGCTGGCAGAGAGCTCACAAGGTGAGCACAGCAGGTTGGTAATTAATCCATAGTTCCCAGAAGGAGATGGTAATCCTTAAACAAATGCTGATGCAGGGGGAAGTACATCCTCATCTTTAAGGGTATCATTCTTGTCTTTGGGACATAGTAAACATTTCAAGCAGATGTACAATGCATGTTCAACAGGCCACATCAAGCCGCTTTGGGAAAGCAAGGTCAGGCTGAATTAGTTTTAAGCCAGATGACTTCCTCATGTACTCCAATATATCCACTTTTCTTCATTTATTCATGAATGTTAAGTCTGACTCTATTCAAGAACACCCACCATGAGTGAGCACTTGTGTAAATAAACCTTCGATTTCCCCATGCATCTCTCTCCCAGAGAGAACCAAGTCTTAGTGGTCCCTTCGTGGGGCAAATGGAAGTAGCCTGAGAACCAGAGCTGGATGCCTTGTGTCCAGAGATGCTGAGAGCTGGGTGAGGTGGCCTGGCAGTGGCAACATGGACCACGAGGACCTTCCTTATGCCAGTGTGAGGGGTAATCCCCAAGGGCCACATGGAGGCCTCCTCTGGGCCAGCTGAGGACTCAGAAACAGGCCTGATGGGAGTGTCTGGTACCTCTCCTCCTGCAGCAAATTTGACCTGCTCCTCTTCGTGGGAAAAGGTGGTGCTGTGATGGAAGACTTTGGGGCAGAAACCCCAGATGTGGGGATGTCTGTCATTCCACTCAGCAAACCTACAGCAGGACTTGTTCAAATGAAACACACGGGTTTGGGCCAAGATTGTTAAGAACATAAAACATAGTCCTTGCCTTCAGTGACCGTGTTCCACCCCTTACCGTATAATCCTCCCCTGTGAGCCTGGACCAGAGATCTGCTCTCAGTTCACTTTAAGCTAGTGCTGTGATAATCACCCACCCAAAAACAGACCTTTCATTCACCCCTGGTAAAGGACCAGGAAAAGCAGAGTTCCTGACGTTACTGAGGACTTGTTGACGATGAAAGTCATGGACAGCCCACCTTTCTCCACCTCCTGGGAAGCAATAGGCCAGTGAGGAATGCGGAATTCTGCTGGCCAGCTGACAGTGGGAAAACCGACTTTCTGATGAAATAACAGGATAAACACTGACCATGGTTCACTCTGCCAGCACTGCCCACAGCAGGGTTGGGAAATATCTTATCTCATGATAGGGAGGCCAGTGAGAATAAGACCCAGGGGGGAGTCTCCCCGTTTGAGCTTCAAAATCTAAGCTGATGCTCTGCTTCCTGATCTATCCCCTGGGGTCAGAAAACAAGAGGCCGTAATGTCCCTGCTGTGGGTGTGTATCCTCCATGGCTGCCACCTTCCCAGCTTGGAGCAGGAAGGCAGCTCCAGAGGCTTCTCTGGAAGCAGTTGCTGGTCTTATGGGTGATAACTTGCTGCCACCACAGAGGGCAGATGCACCACTGTGACCACGAAGCTTGAGCCTTGCTTTTCCGGGTCCATTGTGAAGAAAATGGGGACATCTGAAAGTCCCTGTGGAAGGCTGAATAATGGCCACCAGGTCATCAGCTACCAGCTCTAGAAGCTGTCTTTGTGACCTTGATAGTAAAAGGGCCTTTGCAGAAGTGATTAAGTTAAGGGTTTGGAGATGGGAGTTTACCCTGGATTTTTCCAGTGTGCCCTAAACACCAGCACAAGTCATAAGACAGACCTAGAGGGAAATCAGAACCCACAGAAGAGCAGGAGGCACCGGGTCCACAGAGACAGAGACTGGAGGGATGCGGCTGAATCTAGTCAAGGGGTGCCGGCAGCCACTGGAAACTGCAAGAGGCAAAGAACAGACTCTCCCTAGAGCCTCCAAGGGAGTGTGGCCCAGCCAACACTGCGACTTCAGCCCAGGGACACTGATCTCAGAGTTCTGGCCTCCTCAGCTCTGAGAGAATCAATTTGTGTTGTTTGAAGTCACTACATTTGTGGTCATTTGTGACAGTGGCCTCAGGAAAGGAATCCAGCTCTAACCCCACCCAGGTGCTGGAGAAACACAACACAGAGGAGGACATTGTGGCCCCTATGGAGAAGGACGTTGACGAGAAGTACAACCCCACCTGGCACTGCCTTGTGGGGAGGACCTTCAGGTTACGCGACACAGGAAACCACACACTTCATCTACATCTGCTTGGGCCAGTGACCATTCTGCTGTTCAAATCTGGGTAAAAGCAAGGATGTGCCACACCCCCACTGATCCATCCCAAAACAAGGACTGCGGCCTAAATTCCAAATGCCGGGGACTGGAGTCTTCAGCCTTGCCTGAGGGAGCAACCTCGATCTTTGAACTTTACCCTGTTGTTTCAAACAGGACATGCTCTCTGCTGATTTGTTGTGGTTACAAAACAACTAGCAAAACAGCTTCCCTTTGTCTTTATTCTCACCGAGAAATAAAGGACTTGATCTCCTGCTGCAGGAGAGTGGGGTCTTGTCAGGACTTGCTCTTAGATCAAATTGTGACAGAGCAAGGGTACACTTCTTCTCCTGACCAGTGTGACGTGCCAAAGCTGCTTCTGCTGCAGGTGTGAACAGCAGAAGAGGCCCACGTGAACGTGCCTGAGACTGCACAGCAAAGATATGGCTGTGCATCCTTCCCCCAAGAATCTCCAGGGGTCCCACCATAGCCAACAAGAATCTACAACACTACCCCCATTTCAAATGTGAAAGTATTGCTTTACTTGACGAGTACAAAAGTGCAGCTCTTCTCCCATGTCCCCCATCAACCCTGCCCAACCCCCATGGTAGCTGGGCTTCCTCTGCCTTGCAGCTTCTAATCTCGTATGCCAGCCAACAGGCTTGCAACCACAGGGAACCAAGAACTCAGCTCAAGCTGGATAAAGTAAACAAGGGCCATGGTTGGAGCCATCCAGAGGCAGGTCAGTCTTCGGGGTCCTTGGACCCAGTGTGGACACAACTCTGCAAGAGCCAGAACACTTGCATCACTGTCTGATTTGTGCCCAGATCTGCTTCTTTACAAAAGGGAAATGGCTGCTGCAATCCTGGGGCAACATTGTTTTTGTATCTTGCAGAGAAAAAGAGCTTTTCTTTCTCCAACGATTGAATAAACATGCTGACTTCACAGTCATGGAAATTTCTGCCACAACCCACTCCTGATCATCATTTTGGTCAAAAGAAAGTCCTTTGGTTGTTCCGGCCTTGGTTGGTGGTCCATTCCGGAATACTCTCTGAGGTTTGGCGTGTGAGCCAGCATTCTACCACAGAGTGTGAAGTGAGGCCATTCCCACCTAAACAGTGTGCTGGGAGGACGAAGGAGGGTTGGGTAACAGAAAGCATCCCACGTAGAGATATGAATAGTTGTCTGTAATCACAATCATAGCAAGCAAGTTTTCAAAACCAAGTGCTGTTGTGCGAATGCCTAGGAGCCTTATAAACAGAGGCGCCTCCCACCCGCAGCAGCCTCACTGGGTCTGAGTCTCAGAGCAGCTCCTCCATCTTCTCCTGCCACGCAGGGTCCAGCCGGTGTTCACCATGTGGGGCCTCTGCTTTATGCTGCTGACCTGCTTCATCCTCTTTGCTCACCTTGGCCCAGGTGAGCTCTGAAGCCTGGCTGGTGTGGGGGCACCGGGGTCTCATGCCCAGGGAATGGGGACTAGGCCGTATAGAGGGAGTGGGTCAGGGTCTGGAAATAAGTAATAAATCTGAGGGTCAAGGAGAGCGTCAACCAAAGGATGCAAGTCTCGGAGGAGATTCTTAGCCTGCTCTTACTGGACTGAAGCATGGCCCTTAGTATCTCTCCAGCTAAGGACGGGTCATTTCCCTGGAACATGAACCCAGTGAGTAGGTAGAGAAAACACCACTGGGCCAGGCCAGACTTTCCAGATGGCAAGTGTGGCTGAACTAGGGACTGGCCTTGGGGATAACGACCACATAGGAGGGGCCATCCCCAGTGCTCATTTGCTGTCTGACTTCCCTGCCTGGGAGAGAGCACAGGACAAAGGAGAAAGCTGGACCCAGGAGCCAAAAGACCAGTGTGTTTTTCTCAGCTCCGATGGTGACTCGCAGTGTGCACTTAGACAAGTCACCGAGCTATCCTCACACTCAACTCTGTCTTCTCCTGAAAAGGAAGACAAACCCCAGAGTTGTACACAGTCTGATTGAGGACAAACAAGGGAGAGCTTAGGAGGGGCCTCGCAGAACAGCAGAGACACGCCAGGTGTGTTCCCTCTCTGTGATCCCTGCCCTTTTACTGTGTGTGTTCTTGACTGGATGGCCCATGGTGACAGGTCCACAAGCCATCCCTGCTGAGGCCTGGATGCAGCATGGGGGATGGCAGGACGGAAGGCCCCTGACCCCTGTCTGCTCTTTCTGCCCAGTTCCTCCGGCCCAATCTCTCCTGTCCTTTTGTGTCCAGAGTGTGCTGGGACTGTGCAGTGTCGGGTGGTTCTCATCAGGCTGCGTGAGGCTGCACAGAGTCCCTTTGAGCATCTGGAGCAGGGGCTGGAGGCTGGGGCACAGGCAGGGGAGCCTTGAGTCAGCATTTGGGGCAGACACTTCAGTACCTGCCCTCTTTAGAGCAGAGGCTGTCCTGCCTGCCAGGAACCAACGCAGCAGTGGCAGCAGAGCAGAAGGAGCGGGGGCTCCGTAGGGTTTCTGAGGGAGGCGCCTGCAGAAGGAGCCTCTTCTGCCTGCTCCGCGGTGCACATGTCATGACCCTGCATTCACAGTGAATGTTGCTCCCGATGAGTGACTGAAAGATTTTCCTCTGCACAGCCTAGGTCATAGGATAGACTCAGAAGAGGAGTGCATTCAGGCTGGTGCCCAGCATAAATGGTTTTCTTGCCCAGAAGATCATGAACGTCTTGGTTCTTGTTGGTTTGGGATAAAGAAATGCTGTCTGCACCGGGGATGAGCTGGAGAACACGGGAGGACAAGGAGATAGGAGTTTGAAATAAACAGCTGACTCTAATTCTGAAAGTACTGTGGTATTATTTCCTGAAAACAAAAGAAATAAGCAATGCTGTTTGTACAGAAATGATTACTCTGTGTAACAGTGTCTGGGAGAGACGTGTGTGTGGAAGCAGAGAGGGAACTGACGTGTGCATGGAGGCCCTAGGAGTGGGGAGGTCTTGTGTGCCTGAGATGGGAGACGCTTTTACATGGAAATGTTGCTGGAAGAGGGGATTCTAGCTCCCTAATTATGGGAAGGGAACTGTGGTGTTCTCATATATGGCAGATGTGTGTGTAGGAAGCGAAAAGGAGGGACGTTAAATCAGAAATTCACCTTATTCTGCTTTCCATTAATTCTGAGCCATCTTCTGGTCCTTCAAACATTTATCAGTTCACTCTGTGAGACCCCACCCCAGAATATAGTGGCTTAAACACCCACCACCTACTGAGCGCATAATCCATTGTTAGCAAGAGGAGCTGGGCTCAGTTGAGTGAGTCTTCTGGTCACACCTACCAGCTATTAGTCTCCTGGGGCTGTCATCACAAAGGACCACAGCCTGCGTGGTTTAAGCAATAAAAAATGATTTTCTCACACTTTTGGAGGCTAGCAGTCCAAGATCAAGACGTCAGCGAGGTTGGCTTCTTCTGAGGCCTCTCTCTCTCACTTGCCGATGGCTGACTTCTCCCTGTGTCTTCCCATGGTCTTCCCGCTGTGCACACCTGTGTGCAAATTTCCTCTTCTTGTCAGCACAGCAGTCATCGTGGACAAGGCCCCACCCTAATGACCTCATTTTAATTTAATTACCTCTTTAAAGACCTTTCACCCAATAAGGTTACATTATGAGGTATTAGGAGTTAGGACCTCAGCATATGAACTTGGGGAGACATGATTCAGCCCAGAACATCTGGGCTTACTCCTGCATCTGCTGTCAGCTTCTGGGTTGACGAGGGGCTGCCTTCTTGCTGAGACAACGGGAAGCTCTGAACTGAGCCTCTTCTCATCTCAGACTTGTTCTCTGCATGGCTTCCAGGATCCCGACAGAACCAGAGGCAGCATGCAGGGTGTCTTGAAGTCAAGGCTCTATCTTTAGGTGCCTTGTGTGCTGTATTATGGCACTTCTCAGCGAGGGGAAGGCTCTGGTCTTCCTAAATGCTGCCTGAGCGACAGAATTCTCCTGACAAAAGTTCATAAGGGTCATGGTTCTGCTCTGGAAATGGGACCCAGAGTCCTACCAAGTATAGCCCAGGAATGTGATGCTGGTGGAGGAACTTGCTGAAAAACATCATGCGTGACTAGTTGTTGCAGAGAGAATCAGAATTTCCTGCACTTCTTTATACTTCTTTTGCCCTTTACACTGTATTGGTTGTGGAATCCAGAGAGGGGAGTGACCCTATAATGTTATCTGTGCTGAAACCCTCCGAAGGACTTCACCCAGACCTTTCCCTTCCCTGTGGACCTCTGTGTCATTGGAGGCAGTCGTGTCTCTCTCTACACCCAGGAGCAGAACTGAGTCGGGGAGGTGAAGGTGGGATCTTTAACACCCCCATCATCTCCTGCAGGCTCCTCCCTACAGCTGCCCAAGGAAGGATGAACTAGAGATATAGCCAAGAACTTGCAAAACAAATGCAGCTTCGAAACCATCCCCCAAACCCTCCATCTCACTGCTCTGTCTACGTGCTTCCTACGTAGACCTCTGGAGCCCCCACCTCTGCCCACACAGCCCCCAATCAGAACATAGTCAATTCCCAGCCTAACTCTCCTGCTGCATCTGCCCCTGCCCTCTCCTGCCCTCTAATCCTCTCACCGCACACACCCTGCATGTCTATGCTGTGTTCATGCTCACAGGGAAGGACCTTCCCCAGCTTAATTGTAGCTCCCCTTCCTGCTACTCATAGGAGTTATTCACCTCTTCCTCCATTCTCCGTCAACATTCATTGACCAGGGCTATTGGATCCTAAAGAGTGGAGGAGAGAAGAGGGGAAAGTCTGTACAGTGACTGGCAGAGGGACCAGGATGTCAGCAAATCACCATCCTTTATAAGCCCAGACCCCTTCATGCATTCACGCCACCAGTATTTATTGCATCGCCTCTGTGCCAGGTCCTGGCATGAAGGACTCAAATAACATCCCTCCTCCTGCATTTGACATTCTAGGGGAGGCAGGTGGACAATAAGAAAATCAAATACTTAAGTGATACCCATGCTGAGAAGAAGAAGAAATCCGAGCCAGGGGATGCCTAGTGTCCACACATTGCTATTTTATACTGGGTGGCCTGCAAGAGCCTCTTTTTTGTCTTTTTGATTGGTAATTAATGTTAGTTTGTTATTAACACTCTCAGTAGAATCTGCACTGAGGAATTCCTCCACCTCCTGTAATAGCTCTTACAAAGGAGGAGAACAGCAATGTCCTCAGACCGCTGACACTGACACAGCACTGGACTCACCCCATTTACAGATTCCTGGAGGGCAGGGAGCCAGCCCCACATTCCTCTCTCACTTCACCCCACATCTCCAGGAAGGCTGCTGCCTTAGGGGAGAGAGTGGCCTGCTTCTCCCGGGGACACTGCCTGCTCTGTGATGAGGGACAGAGTGGGCATGAGCCATTGCCCCAAACATACTCACAGGTGGGCCTGTGGCCCCTGTGCAGGGGTGCTTCCAAATTCCTAGAAACAGAACTTGCCTTGGAGTTTGGGGCCTGAGTTCCATGATCTCTGCACTTTCCTGGTGGTTAAATTTGCCCCTTTGGCAGTATATAACCTTCACGTCAGCAGCACCTCCACGCTCACGATCCTCTCCTCCAAACAAGTTCAAATCAGGGTCAGGCAGAAAAAGATGGAGAGTCCGAACAAGTCTTGAAAAGGGAGACACATAAGCAGAAAGGCCTGAGATCTGAAGTCAGCAGACACTGCAAAATTGCCCTGGCCTGCAATCCCTCTTCCTTCTGTGAGCTGGGACAGCGATTTCATGATGCTCTAACCACCACCTGGATGCTGCAGGCAGGAGGAGAGTCTGTGCTCAAGCAGAATCTTGTGATGTGGTGAGGACGTAACTATGGAAATTTTGTAGATACTTTCTCCCTTCAGTGGGGTTTTGATGCTTCCTGGCCTTCTCCCAGATGCTCATACAATCCATTAACTTTTCTCATAATCTGCCAACCAGTCTCATCTCTCCACGGATCCTAGAAACAACCCCCTGGTAAAGGGGAGCTGGGCGACCTTCCTCTGACTACTTAGTTCAAAACAGCATGCCATGTAGGAGCAGCCTTTGAGTCACTAGACTTTTGAACACTGTGTTTCTATAGAATCTGCACTAGGTATTTCCACAGGGAGAATTCAATGGAGGGAACTGTATGATGGAGTTGGAGAAAGGAAAAGCAAAAGAGTGACAGTGTGGTGACAACTGCGGCATGCAGCCCCCACCTCAAGGACTAGGAGAGCAGAGAGAAGACATTGCGGTTATCAGAACCAGAGACTCGGAGAAGGAGCCCCACGCAGCTGCAAGACTGCCACCCTGGGAGCTCCTCGGGGGCATCATGGCCTGTTTCTGGGAGTGCTGACAGCAACAGCCTGGAAACAACCTCAGCTCCAGGGTGGGGAGCCATTGCTGGGGCATCTAGAATAGGAACAGGAAGCCAGCAGAAAGAGCAATCAGCCTCTCTCCTCTGCCTTCCCGTCTTCTGTGGATCCTGTCTGCAGAACACAAGGGACGTGGCAGGCAAAGGAGGAACACGTTTTGCAGAGTATCAACCTTGGCCTCACAAAGTGGGCTTTGAAGAATCGCTTGTAGCTGAGGGAAAAATACTCATTTTCCCAGTGGTTTGGCCATCTGAGTCAAAACAAGTCCTGCCAGGC
The DNA here is from genome assembly GCF_037783145.1 of Equus przewalskii. NCBI lineage: Eukaryota > Metazoa > Chordata > Mammalia > Perissodactyla > Equidae > Equus > Equus przewalskii. The sequence goes on from NC_091858.1 coordinate 32,702,176, forward strand.
ACCATAACCATGACCCAGTGGAAGGATATCTATATCCATTACTGTCTAACCAACCACTCCAATAAGAAGTGGTTTAAACCAACACAGATTTTAGGTGCTCCTCATTCTGTGGCCCAGTAGTTTGGGCTGGCTCTCCCAGAGGAGATCATGTGCAGTCATACGGTGTTGGGACTGGACTGGGCCGTCTCAGATGGCCTCACTCACGTCTGCAGTTGGGCTGTGTCTCCAAGAGGTCCCCAAAGTTAGACCCCAACCATGCCCCAAGAGACGAGGAGACAGCAGCTCTGTCTCCCTAGATATTTCAAAGAGGTGCCCTGTGTCCCTGAGAAAGACATTCCTGGCCTGTAAAACTGGCAAGAAACTTTTCAAAAGATTTACATACCTCTTAAAGGGACAGAGAAAGAGTTTACAGTGACAAGTTTTCTAAGTAAATGCTCTAAGGAAGGGGAGGTCAGGGGCCTGGAATCAGGAAGAAGTCCCTTCTAGTTTAGTCTAACTGAGGGGACATCAAGGCTGGACGGTCAGAGGCTGGGCCAGCTTCTTCACAGGACAGGCTCCGGGTGCTGAGAGAGAGAATGAGAGAGACAGAGACAGAGAGACATAGAGAGAGAGACACAGACAGAGAGACAAAGGGAAAGAGAAAGAGAGAAGCAGCTGCGGGGCCTCTGGGCCTGCGCTGGGAACTCCTGTAACATAACGGCTCCCACATCCTCCTGGTCAAAGAATCTCACAGGCCGGCCAAATTCCTGGGGGTGAACAAAAAGCTTTGGCCCTTAATGGACACATGACAAACTCACTTCCATGAAACACATTGAAACTGTAGGGAGAAACCAAAGATGTCTGACTATGTGGTCTTACTTTGGTAAATAGAAAACAATCATAAGAGTTTCATAGGTTCAGCTGCACTATCCACTCTGCTCTTCCCTTCAAGAGGGTGTGTTCTTCCACGGCGGGTTGTTCTGCTGCAGGACTTGCCCAGGGAAGGAGGGAGGGTTCCACCTCACCCACCACCTGATCAGTGCAGCAAGATCTGAGGAATGGGAAATGCCCTTGACTCAAGGATGGCACCAAAAGCTGCCCCAAAATAAAAAGGAGCAAGAGTTTAGCTAATTGCCTGCTTTCGGAGTTAAAGATTCCAACTTCATCATCACCATCAGCATGCCCAAATACCGCTTCTATCTTAACTTCTATCACAAATATGGATGGATGCATGGATAGATAGATGATAGATAGATAGATCGATAGATAGATAGATACACACATAGATGGATAGACAGACAATAGACAGACATAGAGATCCTGAGAGGTTTTCCAGTGCCCACCTTTCCTTTTTACACACTGGAATCTGGATTAACCCTCACGCTCATCTGGGAAATCTTTAGTGAGGACAGAGATCCTAACGGACTTGAGTGTGAGAAGCAGAGAAGGTGCCAGTTAACATCCCCTGTAAGACTTCCAAAAACCAGTTTAGGCCTGGAATCCCACTTCTCCCACAGACCCACACTCTGGATGGTGGGTACCCGATTGCCTTTCAGTGGCCCAGAGGCGGTGACCAGTTTAACCATCCTCTGACTAACCTACCCGCAGTCATAACCACCAGGAAGCACTTTTCCAGGGTCCGTTAGAAGGTTGGCAACAGCAGAGGAAAGGCTGCTGCCCACGTGAAGAAGCGGGATCTGATCTGTACTTTCCTCCTAGGAACCAGAAACCCTGCCCTCCCTCCCCGCCCTGCTGGCAACTTGTGATAAAGCAGAACCAGGCACCACAAGCAGACAGCTCAGGCCCACATGCTTCCAGCAGGCGGGTCTCTGGCCAGAAACCTCCCCGCCTTGGGGCGGCAGGCAGGGGAAGGGGCGGGGGCCCAGGAGGCGGGCCGGCGGCGGGAGGCGGGGGCCTGGGGCCGAGCGCGGAGGATGCACGTGGGGCTCCCGGGCCTCTCCGCCCTGCTGCTGGCGACCATGCCGAGCGCACCTGAACGCGGGCAACCGGAGGCGGGGCGCCTGCTCACCCCTCCAACACCCAACCCACCCAGATGCCCCAGGACTCGCCTGCCATCCCTGCAAGCGCAGGCAGCCTAACGATGCCTGGGCACAGCGCAGCGCCAGTGCATGTATGGCGGCACCCCACCCTCCAGCCGAGCACCCCAGTCCAATCCTTCGTGTATCCCCGCGGATCCACGATCCTACTGTGGAGGCGTGATTGCCCCCAAGGATGCATGCTCCCCCGTGCCTGAGACCACGGATGCACGATATCCCCGTGGATGCATGATCCTCCCCGAATACATGGTCCCCCAAAGGATGCATAATCCTCTCCTGGATTCTGGGCACATGTAGCCCACCCTTCCCTGCAGAAAGGCCTCCTGGACTCAGCCAAGTGCTGCGAGTCCAAGACGAGTTGACCACGGGCCTGAGCGCATCCTGCTCTCCCACCACGGCTGCTAGTCTGGGGGTCTTAGAGGCGGGGTACGCTGCTTGAGGACCTGCATTAGTTGAGGGGGGTGGGACCGGACTTGGTGTCCGCGCGGCCCTGGAGGACTGTTTCACTGCTTCGGGGTTTGGGAGGGGCCGGAGGTGACTTGCTGGGGACACCCCAGTGCCCAGAGGAGTGGGTACTGGCCACACAAGATGGCAACACTGTTTAGCGCCTTTCCAGTTTGAAGTGGTAACTCTTTCCGTGCCAGAGAGGAGGCCTCCGCCCACTTCCACCGTGCTCCCTGCAGACGCATCTTCCTTGGCTGGGTCCCCTGGGATGAGGATGGATTTAATGAGGGCCCGACCTCGAGAGCGCCTGCCACCCAGCGCCCCTCCCCAGCACCCAGACACTTGGGGACCCTGGCGGGCGCTGGCGCTAAACTACACCCCTGGAAGACCCTTGCTGACTCTGGGTTGGCGGGGTCCCCTGACTCAACCGCCATCTCTGTGGGTACCCCAAGGGGAGCCCCAGCCGCGCTGTTGCAAAGGCGCACTGGGCCGGACCTGCACCAGGACAGGCCCCTGCGAGGTCCACACCAGAGATCCCAGGCCCAGCGCCCCGCTGAGGAGGGCTAAAACAAGACAGGATCCCCGGGTCTCAGCACCCACCCCAGATGCGATATTCTCCCTCCCTTTCTCCCAGCCTGCAGCAGCCAAGGCCTCCACAGTCCTCAGCCTGGGAGGGGCAGTGACTCCTCCACAGACGTTTTGTGCAGGGACACTGGTTTGCAGTGTGTGGAACGAAGCCCAGGGTGGTTAGAGCAGGTGACAGGGCTTGGGGAGCAAGAAAGGGCTGCTGGAGCCCTGGCTCCTCTGTCACACCTGCAGGGTTCCTGTCTGAACTGCCAGCAGTCCTCTCTCTCTCCGCTGTTGCAGCTTCATGTGACCGTTTTAAACTTTAATATGAAAACCCAAGTTATAGGCACATAAAACGATAACTGTGCATCGTGCCCTTGCTGGTGCTGGACAGATACAAGCTCCCACCTCACAGTCACTGACGGGGGACAAAGATCCTGACCTGGATGTGTCTCACTCTTCCCACCCCATTGCTCTACACTATTATCCTCAAAGATAAAATGAACAAAACAGCCCCAGAGAGGAGGTTTAACATTTTTTGAGGACATACCAGGTACCAGGTGTGTTTTACTCCTGCTGTCCTGTGCCATCCTACAGTCCCTTCCTAGGACCCTGGGATCTGATCCTCTGGGTACCCTGGAAACTCCTGGCCTTTCCTTCAACCTCACGCCCCTCTGGGCTGACAGCTGCTCTGCCCCCTCATGGGCTGGGTCTAGCTGAGAGCCCTGCTGGGGACAGGGACACAGTGCTGGCTGGGGACCCAGCCTCACTCCAGCCTTGCCCTGACCCTGGTCTTTCCTCTTCCCTCCCGCAGGCCTCTGCACTGTGGTTTACTACTTCACCACAGGACAGCTCCTCTGGGGGGACTGGCCCTGGCTGTGCTGCTGCCCGGCTGCTTGGTGCAGGGCCTGAGCTTTCTGTGGTTCCGAGCAAATGGACATCAAGGTCATTGTTTGCTGGTCCTGCTGCACGGCCTATAGCTTGGTGTGTGGAAGCGGTAAGGACTGGCAGCCTCCTCTCGACTCTGAGGCAGGATTGCATGAGTGCAGTAGGAGGGCTCTTCTGTGCACGTGGACTCTATCATATTGTCCTAGAATTTCAGGGATGCGGGAATTTTCAGAGCCACCACATAGAACCCTTGCTCTGATATGGGCATCCCTCTTCCAGCCTGCACTTCCTGGAGCATCTCTATCATCAGGGGGCGCCCTCCAGATGCAGCTGTGGCCCTTCCAAAGCTTCTTCTTGACCTGAGCCAAATCTGTCTACTGTTATTTCAGTTCGTTGCCCCCGGCCTTAGAGCCATGGAAAGTGACCCACTTAATGCTGTTCCATTTAAACATGTACTGCCTTTTTAGGGAAGGTAGCATAGATTTACCCACAGACTAAAGGGTGGAGCGGGCCTGGTGACATTTGCATCAAGGCTTTATTGCAGGAAGAAGGCATTTGGGAGCCAGGGCCAGTTTTTCCACAAAAAAGCAACCTGGATGGCCTAGTGTCCTGCCGGCTTACCCACGGTTCCCCTCTTTTTTGGGGGGCCCCATTTTCTTTTTTTTTTTAATTTCAGTAACATTGGTTTATAACGTTGTATAAATTTCAGGTGTACATCGCAGTATATTTCGAAGTCTGTGTAGATTACCTCATGTTTACCAGCCAAAGGTTAATTACAATCCATCAACACAGACATGGGCCTAATCTCCCGTTTCACTATCGCCCCCTGCCCCCTGCCCCCTCCCCCTCCACTACACACTAGTCAAATCTCTGTCTCTATCTGTTTGTTTGTTGTTGTTTTTATCTTCTACTCATGAGTGAGATCATATGGTATTTCACTTTCTCCCTCTGACTTATTTCACTTTGCATAATTCCCTCAAGTTTTATCCATATTGTCTCAAATGGCCAGGTTTCATCCTTTCTTATGGTTGAGTAGTGTTCCATTGTGTGTATATACCACATCTCTCGATGGGCACCTAGGTTTCTTACAAGTCTTCAATGTTGTGAATAATGCTGCAGTGAATGTAGGGGTGCATGTATCTTTATGCATTTGTGTTTTCAAGTTCTTTGGATAAACAGCCAGCAATGGAATTGCTGGATCGTATGGTAGATCGATTCTTAATTTTCTCAGGAAACTCCATACTATTTTCCATAGTGGCTGCACCAGTTTGCACTCCCACCAGCAGTGTATGAGGGTTCCCTTCTCCCCACATCCTCTCCAACACTTGTTGTTTCCTGTCTTGTTAATTATAGCCATTCTGACCGGAGTGAGGTGGTACCTCATTGTAGTTTTGATTTGCATTTCCCTGATAGCTAATGATGTTGAGCCTCTTTTCATGTGCCAGTTGACCATCTGTATATCTTTTTTGGAGAAATCCCTGTTCAGTTCTTTTGCCCATTTTTTAATTGGGTTATTAGTTTTTTTGTTGTTGAGATGTATAAGTTCTTTGTATATTTTGGATAGTAAGCCCTTATCTGATATATAATTTGCAAATATCTTCTCCCAGTTGTTAGGTTGTCTTTTGTTTTGTTAATGGTTTCCTTTGCTGTGCAGAAGCTTTTTAGTTTGATGTAGTCCCATTTGTTCATTTTTCCTTTTGTTTCCCTTGCCCAGTCAGACATGGTATTTTGAAGAAAGGCTGCTAAGACTCATGTCAAACAGCATACTGCCTATGTTTTCTTGTAGAAGTTTCATGGTTTCAGATCTTGCATTTAAGTCTTTAATCCATTTTGAGTTGATTTTTGTGCATGGTGTAAGATAATGGTCGACTTTCATTCTTTTGCATTTGGCTGTCCAGTTTTCCCAACACCATTTATTGAAGAGACTCTCCTTTCTCCATTATTTGTTCTTGGCTCCCTTGTCGAGAATTAGCTGTCCAAATGTATGTGGGTTTACTTCTGGGCTCTCAATTCTGTTCCATTGATCTGTGTGTCTGTTTTTGTGCCAGTACCATGCTGTTTTGGTTACTATAGGTTTGTAGGATATTTTGAGATCAGGGAGTGTGATACCTCCAGCTTTGTTCTTTTTTCTCAGGAATCCTTTGGTTATTCAGGGTCTTCTGTTGCTCCATATAAGTTTTAGGATTCTTTCTTCTATTTCTGTGAAAAAGATTGTTGGAATATTGATGAGGATTGCACTGAATCCATAGATTTCTTTAGGAAGTATGGACATTTTAACTATGTTAGTTCTTCCAATCCAAGAGCATGGAATATCTTTCCATTTCTTTGTGTCTTCTTCACTTTCTTTCAACAATGTTTTATAGTTTTCGGTGTAAGGATCTTTTACCTTTTTGGTTAAGTTTATTCCTAGGTATTTTATTCTTTTTGTTGCCATTGTAAATGGGATTGTATTCTTAATTTCTCTTTCTGTTGCTTGATTGTTAGTGTATAGAAACACAACAGATTTTTGTATGTTGATTTTGTATCCTGCAACTTGACTGTATTCATTTATTATTTCTAAAAGGTTTTAGTGGATTCTTTAGAGTTTTCTTATATAAAATCATGTCATCTGCCAATAATGACAGTTTCACTTCTTCTTTCCCAATTTGTATCCCTTTTATTTCCTTTTCTTGCCTGATTGCTTGGCTAGGACTTCCAATACTATGTTAAATAAGAGTGATGACAGTGGGTATCCTTGTCTACTTCCTGTTCTTAGAGGGATAACTTTCAGTTTTTCTCCATTGAGACTGATATTAGCTCTGAGTTTGTCATATATGGCCTTTACCATGTTGAGGTATTTTCCTTCTACATCCATTTAATTTAGAGTTTTTTATCATAAATGGATGCTATATCTTGTCAAATGCTTTCTCTACATCTATTGAGATGATCCTGTGACTTTTATTATTCATTTTGTTAATGTAGTTTATCATGTTTATTGATTTGCAGATGTTGAACCATCCCTGCATCCCCGGAATAAATCTCACTTGATCATGGTGTATGATCTTTTTAATGTACTGTTGTAATCCATTTGCTAGTGTTTTGTTGAGGATTTTTGCATTGATATTCATCAGTGATATTGGCCTGTAATTTTCCTTTTTTGTGTTACCCTTGTCTGGTTTTGGTATCAGGATAGGGTTGGCTTCGTAGAATGCGTTAGGAAGCTTACTCTCGTCTTGCAGTTCTTGGAAGAGTTTGAGAAGGATGGGTATTAAGTCTTCTTTGAATGTTTCATAAAATTCACCGAGGAAGACGTCTGATCCTGGACTTTAATTTTTGGGGAGGCTTTTGATTACTGTTTTGATCTTCTTACTGGTGATTGGTCTATTCAAATTCTCTATTTCTTCTAGATTCAGTTTTGGAAGGTTGTGTGATTCTAAGAATTTGTCCATTTCTTGTAGATTATTCAATTTGTTGGCATATAGCTTTTCGTAGTATTCTCTTATAATCTTTTGTATTCCTGAGGTATCTGATGTAAATTTCTGCTCTTTCATTTCTGATTTTATTTATTTGAGTCTTCTCTCTGTTTTTCTCTTGTTGAGTCTAGCTAAGGATTTGTCAATTTTGTTTATCTTTTCAAAGAATCAGTTCTTGGTTTCATTGATTTTTTTCTATTGTTTTTCTAGTCTCTATCTGATTTATTTCTGCTCTGATTTTTATATTCTTTCCTTCTGCTAATTTTGGGCTTTGTTTGTTCTTCTTTTTCCAGTTCCTTTGGGTGCACTGTTAGGTTGTTTATTTTGGATTGTTTTTATGTTGACGTAGGCCTGAATTGCTGTAAACTTCCCTCTTATAACTGCTTTTGCTGTATCCCATAGATTTTGTCATGTCATATTTTCATTTTCATTTGTCTCCAGGTATTTTTTTTATCTCTCCTTTGATTTATTCATTGACCCAATCAATGCCCAGTAGCATTTGGTTTAATCTCCACATATTTGTGGCTTTTCTGGTTTTCTTACTGTAGTGGATGTCTAGTTTCATACCATTGTGGTCAGAAAAGAAGCTTGGTATCATTTCAATCTTCTTACATTTGTTAAGATTTGTTTTGTGGCCTAATATGTGATCAATCCTGGAGAATTTTCCATGAGCATTTGAAAAGAATGTGTATTCTGCAGTTTTTAGATGGAAAGTTCTATATATATCTACTAAGTCCATCTGGTTGAATGTGTCATATAAGACCAATGTTTCCTTATTGATCTTCTGTTTGGATGATCTATCCATTGGTGTAAGTGGACTGTTAAAGTCCCCCACTATTATGTGTTACTGTCTACTTCTCCTTTTATGTCTATTAATAATTGCTTTATATAATTCGGTGCTTCCTATGTTGAATGCATAGATATTTACAAGATTTATATCCTCTTATTGGATTGTTCCCGTTACCATTATGTAGTGCCCTTCTTTGTTTCTTGTTACGGTTTTTGTTTTAAAGTCTATTTTGTCTGATATAAGTATTGCTACCCCACTTTCTTTTCTTTGTCATTTCCACACAGTATCTTTTCCCATCCTTTCACTTTCCATTTGTGAGTGTCTTTAGATTGGAAGTTTGTCTCTTGTATGCAATATATATTTGGGTCTTGTATTTTTATCCATTCAGCCACCCTAAGCCTTTTGATTGGAGCATTTAGTCCATTGACATTTAAAGTAGCTATTGAGAAATATATTTATTGCCATTTTGTTATTTTTTTTCTGGGTGTTTTAGTAGTTCTACTCTGTTCCTTTCTTCTTCTTTTGCTCTTTTCTCTTGTGGTTTGAAGGCTTTCTTTAGTAATATGTTTGATTTCTTTCCTCTCACTCATTTATTTATTTATTATAGTTTTATATTTTCCAATCACCATTAGATAACTATATAATATTCTATGTATATAGAAATCTATATTGTGTTGATAGTCTCTTTAGCTTGACCTCTTTCTAAAAGCTCTACTCTTTTACTCCTCTCCTCCCACATTTTATGTTTTTGAAATCATATCTAATCTCTTATTTTGTGTGTGTCTATTCATTCCCCTCATATCATTGAAAGAGGTAATTTTAGTGCTTTTGTCTTTTAACTTTCATATTATCTTCATACATTATTGATCTGCTACCTTTACTTTATGTTACCTGTACTAGTGATTTTTAAAAAGGTTGGTTCACACATTCCTTCATCTAACTGCATAGGCTGTCCATTTAATACCTTGAAGTGGGATAGCCAATGTTTACCAAAGTGTGTTGGTCTAAGACTGAGGAGCACCATTAGAAGAGCTTTTGTCCAGAGGAGAATAAATGCCTTTGAAACTTTTGACAATTGAGTCTTCTTTGCACCATGAATTAAAATGTTGCATTATTGGCCAATGTTACAAATAGATTTAATTATTTGTCTCACAAAATTAGCTCCCAACTCACTGTGTAACTCGGGAGGTATTCCTCAAACAGGAATTATATTTTCCAATAAGAACTTAACTAAATCCATTGCTCTTTTGCAAGGAAAAGTCTGAACCCAATACAAGAAGATACAGATTATTACAAGAGAGATTTATGTCCTTGAGATGGTGGCATTTGAAAACAACGTCCAATTGCCATACCTCAAAGGGTCCCTTAGGAAGGGGAAGGTGGCTTTATGACCCATGAAATGGTTTCCCTAGGCTGCTTTTTTGGACATATGGTATGATGAGCGTGCTTTATGAGCCATGGTGGGAGAGAGTTTCCAAAAGTATGGTTTCCCCCTTAAACTCATCTTTTTAAGTGTCCAGTGGGTTAATTGGTGTATGTGCTGGACCAGTGGCAATTGTGCTCCAATATGCAGTATGGGTTTTTCTTATCAGCACTGAACCACATCCAGGTGATGGTGTCAAAAATCCCCATTTGTTGCCACCTTTGCTTCTCTTCTTCTGTGGCAAATTCCTGACCCTGGAGAAGGAAGTATTTCACCAGATTAGCAGAGTTAATAGAAAATATCATGCATTCTTGAAACTGGACAGTAGGTCCAGCTTCATAATGTCCTTGCTCATCCTTTAAGTAAGACCCATTTGTAAACCAAGTCAGAAAATAGAATGCAGTCATGTACATTTTCCTCCTGTGGCACTGGAAGCAAGGTAGTAGAGTTAAGATGGTGAAAAGTATTTACCTATGAAATATAATCTGAAAAACTTTATCGTTATTTACTTGACACTGCTTCCAATGAATTTTAGTATAACAAACTATGCTAATTAGTTTAGTATCTCCCTCTTTACACAAAGGGAGAACAAATTACTTTGATAAGTCCCAGGTGCCTTCTGAAAATTCACAGAGAAATTTTCAAATCAAAAGAAAGACTTCATTTAGGATATGAATTTGGGGGAGCTTGTCAAAAATATCAAAAGTTTTTCAAACCCTTGGTCAAACAAGATCAAGTGTTTGCTGATCTTGTGTCACTGTGAGATGATGGTTGCTGTGAAACAATGCTTAGTCATCCATATGAACGAAGAGAGACTTATTCAAAAGTAAAGAAAACCTTTTATAATCTCTTTATTGAGAGCAGACTAAAAGTCAAGGAAAATTATCCTTTTACAGGAGAGATAATGAAATTTTGCTTTTTGTACCAGCTTACTTTTGATATTAAAACTTGATTAAATTTATTTCAATCTTGGCCCACTTGACCATGCACAAAACTCTTTCCTTATGGTCCTCTTTCCACAAACGTTCTGTAACTTTCTTTTTACGCTCAAAATTTATCCCATACCTTCTTTCCTTTCCTAGTGCTTTAGGACAAATTTATGTTTCTCAACAAAACAAACTAAAGTATTTCCATTCTTTATACATACTTCACTGAAAACACACATCTTACCTTCCTTGAATACAAAGATGTTTTCCTTATGAAACTTTTAGTAGTTTTAATGACATATATTAATTAGAATTTTTAACAATTTCAGACCTTGATTTTTAGTGAAGACTAAGAAGTAAACAGTTATGAACCATATTTACATTAGCATACTGTGGCTTGGCAAGTTTACAAATACTTTTTATTATTTCTAGAAAAATGCCACTTCATAGTACAATCTTTTAGTAAATACAAGAATGTTTTCTAATAGACTCAAGGATTTTTTACTTTCTCTGTAATACGGAACCCGAAGTAGATACACCTATCTTCTATAATTAACCTCTAATATTTTACCTGCCATGGAAATGACCTAGATATGCAATAAATTTTAGCACTTAACTCAATTAGCAAAACCCTAAAGTTTCGAGTTTCCAAAGGGTTTTTAAATTATTTTAAACACATATACCATAACACAGAATGATTGTTAAAAATTTCACCCAACTCTCTTATTGTTTTCACGTCTGTTTAGTTTACTGGTTCCCATACTGATAACTATGAAAATAGGTTTATGTTAATCAAACCAATAAATTAAAAGAAGCTCCCACTTGACAAAGGCTTTTTTCTGTTATGTTAACTTGAAAGACATTTGGGTTCGTTTCCATTACATTTATGTCAGTGTTTACTTTAAGCAAACTAAATAGAGCTCTTTACCATCTGGAGGTAAGATATCACACATATATGACATACATATAGACACACATACAGACACTCCACAGCTATTGTTTTAAAATTACTGACATGAATCAGGTGCAGTAGTATAATGCTCACTAGTTATGAAAGAATAATGGAATTCAAATTTTGTTTTAAGCTTTTTCTAGTAATATTTGTGGAGAAGACTTTCAAGATGCTAGATTTGGGGCAAGGGTGCACTTATGACCATTTTTCTTGCCTTTTTTCCTTCTTTGTTCCTCAATCTTAGGAATAGGAGATGGACTGGATAAGAGGTCCTGGAGAGGTGAGACAATAAGCCTTTTTGAGATGAAGGAAATGAGTGGAATCTGAACTGCCTCTAGAATCGCTTGCTACTTTTGCAAAGCTTTGTGACTTGAATAGACTTGCTCATTATTTCTCAGAAATTTGGGTTCTAACATAAAAGACATTAGAGGTCAATCTACCTATCCTACTACATCATCCTAATTGGCTTCTTTCCCTCTGGGTGCTTAGTTTTGTTTTAACTTATGGAAGAATGTCAGAAAATTCTTATGAGGCTCTGAATATAAGCTTCCAGTTTGGCTGAACTTCTCATCATAAGTTGTTAACACTTCCCAATGTCTTGTCAGGTTTCAGAGGGACAAACAGTATCTACCTGGAGGTATTGAACAATTCCATTACCTTTAACATAGCGATTTCCCAGAATGCCTCTCAGAGTCTCATTAACTCTGGCAGTATATTACAGGGGTGTCTGTAAAGACATGGCCCAAGATGTTGTCCCTTAGGTACCTTTTATAACTTAATTTTCTGTTAGCTTTTGGCAACACAACTTCAAATAAGGTTATTTTGGAATTTTGAAGTTTTGCTTTTAAGTGTACTACTTAAATAATCTGATCTAATCACGATGTTCCTTCTAATAGCCGATGGAGTTCCTCTGAGGCTGATGACAGTTTGGTAAGACCTTTAGCTGGGAATGGAGTACAACTCACGTTCCTGTCTATCTCTGACTACAAAATGAGTGCCACCACACTTTGTCTGACTGTATATAGAGAACTTGACCTCAGGATTATTGAGCCAAGCCCTCAGGACACAAACAAGCATAGCAAGAATTTTTTTCTTTCTTGTAAATATTTGCAGTTTCTGGAAACTTTAGTTGAGCAATGATGCTGGAAGGTGGTGAGCTGGACTCTAAACAATTTCCCTCTTACCAGCCTCTTATAAAGGAGCCCAGAAGTGGCCACTGTAACTTTAAATTACTCTGGGTTATCTTTTCAAGGCTTTACAGCTATCCCCATTTCATTAAGCACTTGCAATTTTCAGCATGAAGCCAGCCAGAGTTCCCAGGGGAGGCTGCCCATTCGGGAATGGTCAGCGTTTAGAAGCTCAATTTCCCATTTTTTGTTAGTTTGTATTTACTATAAATTCTGACCAATTCCTGGGGACAGTGTAATGGGTCTGCCACTCCCATGAGGTTCTCAGTCAGCTCGGAACACCTTACAGCTGGGAGAAGCTGGTGTTCTTCTCTTCAGACCTGAACAAGTCCAGACTCTCATTTCTCTATCAAGTAGTTTGTTAAGACTTTGTAAATACAATTCTTTCTAATTTAGAGCCAAATTAAAAGGTCAGCCTGCCTTATTCACTCCAGAGTCACCCCTCCAGGTTCCTAAGGGGTAGAAATTGCCCCTTGGGTTTCTTTTCCCTAGAAATTCCCCTTAGGTTCCTCTTACCTAGTGTATGTACCAGTCCCCCTTAAGACACCTAGTCTTAAGGATATAAAGAGGTCATGTAAACTCTGCACCATTGACTTAAAATAAGGAGATCCACTTTTCTGTGGAAATCACCAGGTCAACTGAAGAATGCAATGATTTGGGGGACCACTGGGTCAGTTTGTACCAAACGCTGATTCAGTGTAAATTCCAAGTGGTCTCCAGTGGGTTTCTCTGAAATCATACTGCAATGACACCAAGAAATGTCGATACAAATTATCTGTAGTTAATCTACAAGTCAAAATGGAGTTGCCTTATTATGAGCCAAGTTTGCAGATTATAGCCTGGGTACTTTATTCCCCAAGGAAAGAAAGTCAACAAAGAAGTGGGATATACGCTGTTGTTATATATCCTCTTGGAGCAAAGAGTGTACATCACACATGACAGGAATATCTCTTTTACTACCATCACAGGATCTTAGCTGGCACAGCAGGGCAGTGGTCCCAAGGTGAGCACAGAAGGTGGGTAGTTGATCCTTAGTTCCCAGGAAGAGATGCTAATCCTTAAACAAATGCTGATAATGGGGTAAGTCACATCCCCATCATTAAGGGCATCATTCTTCTCTTTGGGACATAGTAAATCTTTCAAGTAGATGTAGAATGCATGCTCAACAGGCCACGGAAAACAAGGTTGTGCCAAGTGAGTTTTAAGCCAAATGACTTCTTCATATACTCCAATACATCTGATTATTTTTCATTTATTCATCAATGATAAGTCTGACTGTATTCAAGGACACCCACCATTAGTGATTACTTGTGTAAATAAACCTTTGATTTTAAACCTTGGATGTGTCTCCCTCCAAGTGGGAACCAAATCTTACTGGTCCCTTCCAGGGGCAAATGCAAGTAGCCTGAGAAGCAGAGCTGGATGCCTTGTGCCCAGAAATGCTGAGAGCTGGGTGAGGTACCAGCAGTGGCAACATGGACCCCGAGGACCTTCCCAGATGACAGTGTGATGGGTAACCCCCAAGGGCCACATGGGGCTCTCCTCTGACCCAGATGAAGACTCCCAAACAGGCCTGATGGCAGCATCTATGGTACCTCACCTCATGCAGTAAATTGGTGCTGCTGCCCTTCGTGGGGAAAATGTGGCCGCATGTGCGCTGTGATGGAAGACTTTGGGGCAAAAACCCCAGATGTGGGGATGTCTATCGTTCTACACAGCAAACCTGCAGCAGGGCTGGGTCAAATGAAACACACAGGTTTGGGCCGAGATCGTAAAGAACACAAAACACAGTCCTTGCCTTCAATGACCTTGTTCTGCCCCTTACAGTATAATCCTCGCCTGTGAGCCTGAACCAGAGATCTGCTCTCAGCTCACTTTAAACTAGTGCTACAATAATCACCCACACAAAAACAGACTTTCATTCACCCCTGGTAAAGGACCAGGAGAAGCAGAGCTCCTGACATTACTGAGGACTTGTTGACGATGAAAGTCATGGACAGCCCACCTTTCTCCAGCTCCTGGGAAGCAATAGGCCAGTGAGGAATGCGGAACTCTGGTGGCTAGTTGACAGTGAGAAAACTGACTTTCAGATCAAATAACAAGATAAACATTGACTACGGTCCACTCTGCCAGCACTGCCCACAGTGGGGCTGGGAAATGTCTTCTCCAAGTGATGGGGAGGCCAGTGAGAACCAGATCAGTCAAATCCAGGGGGGAGACTCCCCATTTGAGCTTCAAAATCTAAGCTGATGCTCTGCTTCCTGATCCTTCCTCTGGGGTCAGCAAACAAGAGGCCGTCATGTCCCTGCTGTGAGTGTGGATTCTCCATGGCTCCCACCTTCCCAGCTTGGAGCAGGAAGGCAGCTCCAGAGGCTTCTCTGGAAGCAGTTGCTGGTCTTATGGGTGATAACTTTCTGCCACCACAGAGGGCAGATGCACCACTGTGACCACGAAGCTTGAGCCTTGCTTCTGTGGGTCCTTTTTGAAGAAAATAGGCACATCTGAAAGCCCCTGTGGTAGGCTGAATAATGGCCAACCAGGTATCAGCTGTCAGCTCTAGAACCTGTGAATGGACATATTTGGTAAAAGGGTCTTTGCAGATGTGATTAAGTTAAGGGTTTTGAGATGGGAGATTATCCTGGATTTTTCGGTTGTGCCCTAATTCCAGCGCACATTATAGGACAGATGCAGATGGAAATCAGAACCCACAGGAGAGCTGGAGACAACGGGTCCACAGAGGCAGAGACTGGAGGGATGCGGCTGAAATAGAAGGGTGCTGGCAGCCACTGGAAGCTGCAAGAGGCAAAGGACAGACTCTCCTTAGAGCCTCCAAGGTAGCGTGGCTCAGCCAACACCGTGACTTCTGCCCAGGGACACTGATCTCAGAGTTCCGGCCTCCTCAGCTCTGAGAGAATCAACTTCTGGTTTTGAAGCCCCAAGTACGTGGTCATTTGTAACAGCAGCCTCCTCAGGAAAGGAATCCAGCTCCAGACCCAGGAAGAAGGGACTTCCCTCCTGCTGCAGGAGCGTCTGCTCTGTCAGGACTCGCTATTATCAGAGCAAATCATGGAAGAGCAAGAGTGCGCGCATCCTTCTCGTGACCACTGTGCATGCCTGAGCTGCTTCTGCTGCAGGCATGAACAGCAGAGGAGGCCCACGTGAACGTGCAAGAAGACAGCACAGCAAAGATATGGCTGCGAATCCCTCCCCCAAGCATCTCCAGGGGTCCTGTGACTTGTCAAAGAAATCTAGAACATTCCTCACATTTCATATGTGATATTACTGCTTTACCTGACTAGTAGAAAAGCACAGCTCTGTTCCCAGGGGCGACAACCAAGCCTGCCCAGCCCCCCATCATGGCTGGGCTTCCTCTGCCTCGCAGCCTCAAATCTCATTGCCAGCCCACACACTTGCAATTACAGATAACCAAGAACTCAGCTAAACCTGGAGAAAACAAGCAAGGGCCACGGTTGGAGCCATCCAGAGGAAGGTCAGCACTTGAGGTCCTTGGACCCCTTGTGGACATGGTATCCACAAGAACCCAAGCTATTTTCACCAGTGTCTGATTTATGCGCTGATCCACTTCTTTACAAAAGGGAAATGGCTGCTGCAATCCTGGGGAAGCATTCTTTTTGTAACTTTCAAACAAAAAGAGCTTTTCTTTCTCCAATGATTGAACAAACATGCTGGGCTTCACAGTCATGGAAGTTTCCACTACAGTCCACCCCTGATCATCATTTTGGTGAAAGAAATGTCCTCTCTGGTTGCTGCGGCAGCAGTTAGGGGACCATCCTCGAATGCTCTCTGAGGTCAGGTGTGTGGGTCATGGATCCCACGCCAGTCTGGGAAGTGACGCCATTCCCACCTCAAGGGTGTGCCTGCTGGAGGGGTGTTGGGTAATAAACAGCATTCCATGCACAGATATCAATAGTTGTCTGTAATCAGGATCATAGCAGGCAAGGTTTCCAAACAAGTGCTGTTGTGTAAGCACCCAGGAGGCGTAGAAATAGAGGCTCCTCAAGCCCACAGCAGCCTCGCTGGGTCCAGGTCTCAGAGCAGCTCCTCCATCTTCTCCCGCCACCCAGGGTCCAGCTGGCGTTCACCATGCGGGCCTCTGCTTCATGCTCCTGACCTGCTTCATCCTCTTTCCTCACATGGCCCAAGGTGAGCTGTGAAGCCAGGCTGGTGTGGGGTCACAGGGGTCTAATGTGATGGGAATGGGGACCAGCCCATATGGAGGAGTGGCTGATGGTCTAGAAATAAGTAATAAATCTGAGCATCAAGAACATCAACCAAAGAAGGAAAGTCTCATGGGAGATTCTGAGCTGTCTCTTAATGGACTGAAACATCACCCTCTGTATCTCTCAGGCTAAGGATGGGTCATTTCCCTGACATGGACCAGTGAGTAGGTAGAGACAACACCACTAGGCCAGGCCAGGCTTTCAGGCCTGCAGGTGTGACTGGCCTTGGCACAGGTGGTGGGGATAACTACCATGTAGGAGGTGCCATCCCCAGGGCTCATTTGCTGTCCATCTTCCCTGCCTGGGAGAAAGCCCAGGATAAAGGAGAGAGCTGGACCCAGGAGCCAAAACACTAGTGTGTGTTTCTCAGCTCTGACACTGACTCACAGTGCACACTTAGACAAGTCACCGAGCTGTCCTCAGACTCAACCCTGTCTTCTCCTGAAAAGCAATACCAACCTCAAAGTTGTACAGAGTCTGAATGAGGACAAACAAAGGAGAGTTTAGTAGGGGCCTCGTAGAGCAGCAGAGACATGCCAGTATGTTCCAACTCTGTGATTCCTGCCCTTTTATTTTGTGTGTTCTTGACTGGATGGCCCATGGTGACAGGCCCACAAGCCAGCCCCTCCTGAGCCCTGGATGCTGCACAAAACATGGCAGGATGGAAGTCCCCTGGCCCCTCGCTGCTCTTTGTGCCCAGTTCCTCTGGCCCAATCTCTCCTGTCCTTTTGTGCCCAGGGCATATCGGGGTGTGCAGTGTGAGGTGGTTCTCATCAGGCTGCATGAGGCTGCACAGAGTCCCCTTGAGCATCTGGAGCAGGGGCTGGACGCTGGGGTGCAGGCAGGGGAGCCTTGAGTCAGCATTCAGGGCAGACACTTCGGTACCTGCCCTCTTTAGAGCAGAGGCTGTCCTGCCCGCCAGGAACCAACGCAGCAGTGGCAGCAGAGCAGAAGGAGCGGGGGCTCCGTAGGGTTTCTAAGGGAGGTGCCTGCAGAAGGAGCCTCTCCTGCCAGCTCCTCAGGGCACGGGTCATGTCCCTGCATTCACACTAACTACTGCTCCCAATGAGCAACTGAAATATTTTCCTCTCTACAGCCCATATCCTGGTCATAAACACAGAAGAGAGCTGCAATCCTGTTGGCGCCCGGTGTAGATTTCTTTCTTGCCCAGAAGATCATGTACATATTGGTTACTGTTGGATCTTCAGAATAGGAAGATGCTGTTTGCGCCATGATGAGCTGAAGAACACGGGAGGACAAGGAACCCAGAGAATGAAATAAAGGGCTGACTTTAACTCTGAAAGTGCCACAGTGTTCTTTCCTGAAAATAAAGAAATGACTCGTGCTGTATTTTAAAAATGTGATTACTACGTGCAACAGTGTGTATACATGGAGAGGGAAGTGACATGTACATGGCCGGCCAAGGAGTGGAGAGGCCTGGCATGCCTAGGATGAGAGATGCCTTTACATGGAAATGTTGGGGTGTCAGGTGTGTGCTGGAAGAGGGGATTCTAGATCCCTAATTATGGGAAGGGGGCTCTGGTGTCCCCATATATGGCAGATGTGTATGCAGGGGGAGAAAGGAAGAACATTCAATCAGGAATTCACCTTATTCTCTTTTCCATTAATTGCTGAGCCATGTCCTGGGCCTTCAAATGTTTATCGCTTGGCTCTGTGAGACCCCAGCCCAGAACATAGTGGCTTAAATACCCACCACCTACTGAACTCATGGGTCTATGATTGGCAAGTGGAGAGGGGCTCAGCTGAGTGATTCTTCTGGTCTCACCTTCCAGGTGTTAGTCCTCTGGTGCTGTCATAACAAAGGACCACAGCCTCGGTGGTTGAAGTAATAAAAATTGATTTCCTCACAATTATGGAGGCTGGTAGTCCAAGATCAAGACGTCAGCGAGGTTGGCTTCTTCTGAGGGCTCTCTCTTTCTCTTGCCAAGTGCTGACTTCTCCCTGTGTCTTCCCATGGTCTTCCCGCTGTGCACACCTGTGCCCAAACTTTGTCTTCTTGGCAGCACACCAGTCATTGTGGCTTAGGGCCCACCCTAATGACCTCATTTTGTTTTAATTGCCTCTTTAAAGATCTTATCTCCAAACACATTCTGAGGTGATAGGGGTTAGGATCTCAACATACGAATTTGGGGGGACACAATTCAGCCCACAACACCTGGCCTTACTCCTGCATCTGCAGTCAGCTTCCAGGTTGACTGGGGCTGCCTTCCGGCTGAGACAATGGGAATCTCTGAGCCGAGGCTCTTCTCATCTCAGACTCACCCAGGCTTGTTCTCTTCGTGGCTTCCAGGGTCCTGGCAGAACCAGAGGAAGCATGCAAGGTGTTTTGAAGTGAAAGTTCATAAGTGGCCCCTTCTGGTGTCTTCTCTTGACCAAAGCAAGTCAAAAGGCCAGGGAGACCCAGAGTTAAGGAAACAGACTCCACCTACAGATGGACAGAGATGCAACGTCACACAGTTGAGGTCTGATTCAGGGAGAGAGGTACAATGGTGGCGACTCTTCCATAGACCGCAAAGAGTATCCTGGGCCTTCTACCTTTATGGGTCTTGTGTGCTGCATAGGGGAAGAGGGGGATGTTCTCGGCTCAGGAGAAGGCTCAGACCTTTATAAATGCAGCCTTAGAGACAGGATTCTCTGGAAAAGTGACCAGATGGATCAGGGCTCTGCTCTGGAGACGGGCCCCAGAGTCCTACGAAGTATGGTCCAGGGCTGTGATGGCAGAGGAAGAATTTGTTGAAAAATATCAGCGTGACTAGTTGTTGCAGAGAAAATCAGAATTTTCTGGACTCCTTTATACCTCTTTTGCCCTTTTACTGTACTGGGTGTGGAATCCAGAGAGGGAAGGGGCCCTATAATGTCATCTGTGCTGAATCCCCCGAATGTCTTCATCCAGACCTTTCCCTCCCCTGTGACCTCTGTGTGACTGGAGGTGGTTGTGTCTCTCCACACCCAGGAGCAGGACTGACTTGGGGAGGTGAGGGGGGGGTCTTTAACACCCTCATCATCTCCTGCAGGCTCCTCCCTACAGCTGCACAAGGAAGGATGGACGAGAGATAAAGCAAAAGCAAAGAACTTGCACAACAAATGCAGCTTCGAAACCATCCCCCAAACCCTCCAGCCTCACTACTCTGTCTTAAAGGATCCAGGAAGAAGGGACTTGACCTCCTGCCCCTGCAGAGTCCAGTCTTGTCAGGACTCCCTGTTATCACAGCAAATAATACAAGAGCAAGAGTGCGCGCATCCTTCTCGTGACCACTGTGCGTGCCAGAGCTGCTTCTGCTGCAGGTCTGAACAGCAGAGGAGGCCCACGTGAATGTTCAAGAAGACAGCACAGCAAAGATATGGCTGCAAATACCTCCCCCAAGCATCTCCAGGGTTCCCGCAATATCTAACAAGAATCTAGAACACTCCTGCCATTTCAAATGTGAAAGCATTGCTTTACCTGACTAGTGGAAAAGCACAGCTCTGTTGCCAGGGGTGGGCACCAAGCCTACTGGGCCCCCCATCATGGCTGGGCTTCCTCTTCTGGCAGCCTCAAGTTTCATTGCCAGACAACACACTTGCAATTGCAGATAACCAAGAACTTAGCTCAACCTGGATAATATAAACAAGGGCCACAATTGGAGCAATCCAGAGGAAGGTCAGGATTTGGGGTTCTTGCACCCATTGTGGACACAACGTCCACAAGAACCCAGGCTATTTTCACCAGTGTCTGATTTATGCCCAGATCTGCTTCTTTACAAAAGTGAAATGGCTGCTGCAATCCCGGGGAAGCATTCTTTTTGTACCTTTCAAAACAAAGACAGCTTTTCTTTCTCCAATGATTGAACCAACTCAGTGGGCTTCATGGTCATGGAAGTTTCTGCTACAACCCACCCCTGACCATCATTTTGGTGAAAAGAATGTCCTCTCTGGTTGCTGGACCCTCAGTTAGGGGTCCATGCTAGAACACTCTCTGAGGTCAGGTGTGTAGGTCAAGCATCCCATGTTGGAGTGGAAAGTGAGAACATTCCAACCTGAACAGTGTGCCTAAGGGAGGAGGGTTGGGTAACGGACAGTGTTCCATATATAGATATCAGTAGATGTCTGGAATCGCAATCATAGGAGGCAAGGTTTCCAAACAAGTGCTGTTGTGAAAGCACCTAGGAGCCTTATAAACAGAGGTTCTCCCACCCGCAGCAGCCTCGCTGGGTCCCAGTCTCAGAGCAGCTCCTCCATCTTCTCCTGCCGCCCAGGGTCCAGCCGGCATTCACCATGCGGAGCCTCTGCTTCGTGCTCCTGACCTGCTTCATCCTACTTCCTCACTTTGCCACAGGTGAGCTCTGAAGACTGGCTGGTATGGGCTAGCGGGGGTCTCATGCCCAGGGAATGGGGACCAGGCAGTATAGGGGGAGTGGGTCAGGGTCTAGAAATAAGTAATAAATCTGAGCATCAAGAAAAGTGTCAACCACAGGATGAAAGTCTTGGGGAGATTCTTAGAAGTCTCATAATGGACTGAAACATGGCCCTTAGTATCTCTCAGGGTAAGGATGGGTCATTTCCCTGGAACATGGACCAGTGAGTAGGAAGAGACACCACCACTGGGCCAGGCCAGGCTTTCAGGCTGGCAGGTGAGGTTGGCCTTGGAACAGATGATGGGGATAATGACCAAGGAGGAGGTACCATCCCCAGGGCTCACTTGCTGTCTGACTCCCCTGACTGGGATAAAGCCCAGGATAAAGGAGAAAGCTGCACCCAGGAGCCAAAACACCAGTGTGTGTTTCTCAGCTCCGATGTTGACTCGCACTTAGACGAGTCACCAAGCTGTCCTCAGACTCAACTCTGTCTTCTCCTGAAAAGGAAGACAAACCCCAGAAGTGGTACAGAGTCTAACTGAGGACAAACAAGGGAGAGCTTAGGAGGGGCCTTGTAGAGCAAGAGAGACACGCCAGGTGTGTTCCACTTATGTGATTCCTGCCCTTTTATTGTGTATGTTCTTGACGGGATGCCCCATGGTGACAGGCCCACAAGCCAGCCCCTCCTGAGCCCTGGAGGCAGCACAGAGGACAGCAGGGCAGAAGGCCCCTGACCCCTGTCTGCTCTTTCTGCCCTGTTCCTCTGGCCCAATCTCTCCTGTCCTTTTGTGCCCAGGGCACATTGGGACTGTGCAGGCTGTGGGGGTTCTCATCATGCTGCATGAGGCTGCACAGAGTCCCCTTGAGCATCTTGAGCAAGGACTGGACCCTCGGGTGCAGGCAGGGGAGTATTGAGTCAGCTTTCTGGGCAGACACTTCGGCAACTGCCCTCTTTAGAGCAGAGGCTGTCCTGTCTGCCAGGAACCAACACAGCAGTGGCAGCAGAGCAGAAGGAGCGGGGGCTCCGTAGGGTTTCTGAGGGAGGCGCCTGCAGAAGGAGCCTCTCCTGCCTGCTCTTCGGTGCACCTGTCATGACCCTGCATTCACAGTGATTACTGCTCCCAGTGAGTGACTAAAATATCTTCCTCTCCACAGCCCAGGTCCTGTCTCTAGACACGGGAGAGAACTGCAAGCGTGTTGGCGGTGAATGTAAATTTTTTTCTTGCCCAGGAGATCATGAAACTATCAGTTCCTGTTGGATCTTTGGAATAGGGCAATGCTGTCGACGCCGTGGCTAGCTGAAGGACACGGGAGCACAAGCAGCCTGAGAATGAAATAAAGGGCCGACTTTAACTCTGAAAGTGCTCTCATATTGTTTCCTGAAAATAAAGAAATGACCCGTGCTGCATTTAAGAAAGTGATTACCATGTGTAACTGTGGCTGGGAGAGACGTGTGTGTGGAGGCCAAGAGGGAACTGACACTGCAAGACAGGGCCTAGATGTGGGGAGGCCTTGTGTGCCTGGGATGAGAGATGCTTTGACATGGAAATGTTGGGGTTTCAGGTATGTTCTGGAAGAGGGAATTCTAGATCCCTAATTATGGGAAGATAACTGTAGTGTCCCCGTATATGGCAGATGTGTGTCCAGGGGGAGAAAAGGAGGGACATTCAATCAGAAATTCACCTTATTCTCTTTTCCATTAATGCTGAACCATTTTTCTGGCCCTTCAAATGTTTATCGGTTGATTCTGTGAGACCCCACCCCAGATCGTAGTGGCTTAAATACCTGCCACCTACTGACCTCGTGAATCCATGGTTGGCAAGAGGAGAGGGGCTCAGCTGAGTGATTCTTCTGGTCACGCTTACCAGGTCCCCTGGGTCTGTCATAACCAAGCACCACAGCCTCGGTGGTTTAAGCAATAAAAATTGATTTATTCACCATTACCGAGGTTGACAGTCCAAGGTCAAGATGTCAGCGAGGTTGGCTTCTTCTGAGGCCTCTCTCTTTCTCTTGCCAAGTGCTGACTTCTCCCTGTGTCTTCCCATGGTCTTCCCGCTGTGCACACCTGTGTCCAAATTTCCTCTTCTTGTCAGCACAGCAGTCATCGTGGACAAGGCACCACCCTAATGACCTCATTTTAATTTAATGACCTCTTTAAAGACCTTATCACCAAATACTATTACATTCTAGATATTAGGGGTTAGGACCTCAACATATGAATTTCGGGGGACAGAATTCATCGCAAAATGCCTGGTCTTACTCCTGCGTCTGCAGTCAGCGTCCAGGTTGACTGGGGCTGCCTTCCAGCTGAGACAATGGGAATCTCTGAGTCGAGTCTCTTCTCATCTCAGACTCATCCTGGTTTGTTCTCATCGTGGCATCCAGGGTCCCAGGAGAACCAGAGGAAGCATGCAAAGTGTCTTGAAGTCTAGGCTGATAAGAGGCCCACTCTGCTGTCTTCTATTGACTGAAGCAAGTCTTTTGAACATGTAGACTCCAGAGTTATGGAAACAGTCTCCACATGCAGATGGGAGGACATGCAAAGTCACACGATTGAGGTCCGATTCAAGGAGAGAGGTACAATGGTGGCCACTCTTCCATCAACCGCAAAGAGTATCCTGGGCCCTTCTACTTTTATGGGTCTTGTGTGCTGCATGGGGGGAGAGGGGGATGTTCTCGGCTCAGGAGAAGGCTCAGACCTTCACAAATGTTGCCTTAGAGACAAGATTCTCTGGACAACTGTCCAGATGGATCAGGGCTCTGCTCTGGAGACAAGACCAAGAGTCCTACCAAGTATAGTCCATGGCTGTGATGGCAGTGGAAGAACTTGCTGAAAAATATCAGGCATGACTAGTTGTTGCAGAGAAAATCAGAATTTTCTGGACTCCTTTATAGTTATTTTGCCATTTATACTGTACTGGTTTTGGGATCCAGAGAGGGGAGGGGCCCGATAATGCCATCTGTCCTGAAAGCCCCCAAAGGACTTCATCCAGACCTTCCCTGTGGACCTCTGTGTCATTGGAGGCAGTCTTGTCTCTCTCTACACCCAGGAGCAGGACTGAGTCAGGGAGGTGAAGGCGGGGTCTTTAACACCCCCATCATCTCCTGCAGGCTCCTCCCTACAGCTGCCCAAGGAAGGATGAACTAGAGATATAGCCAAGAACTTGCAAAACAAATGCAGCTTCGAAACCATCCCCCAAACCCTCCACCTCACTGCTCTGTCTAAATGCTTCCTACGAAGACCTCTGGAGCCCCTGCCTCTGCCCACACAGCCCCCTAATCAGAACATGCTCCAAGTCCATTCTTACCTCTCCTGCTGCATCTGCCCCTGCCCTCTCCTGCCCTCTAATCCTCTCACTGCACACACCCTGCATGCCCATGCTGTGTTCATGCCTGTGGGGAAGGACCTACCCTGGGTTAATTGTAGCTCCCCTTCCTGCTACTCAAAGGAGTTATTCACTTCTTCCTCTGTTCTCCCTGAACATGCGTTGACCAGAGCTGTTGGATCCTAAAGGGTGGAGTAGAGGAGAAGGGAAAAGTCTGCAGAGTAATGGGCCGAGGGAGAAGCATGTCAGCAAATCACCATCTTTTATAACCCCAGAAACCTTCACGCATTCACCAGTAATTACTGAGTGCTGCCTTGGTGTCAGGTCCTGGAGTGAAGAACTCCGATAACATCCCTCCTCCTGAGTATGATATTCTAGTGGAGGCAGAAGGACAATGAGAAAATCAACTAATTAAGTGACACTCATGCTGAGAAGAAGAAGAAGCAGAGCTAGGGGACGCCTAGTGTCCACGAGGTGCTATTTTATACTGAGAGGCCAGTATAAGGCTGTTATTTTTTTCCATTTTCTCAACACAAGATTAACATAAGGGAAGCCATCTTGTAGAAAAGTAACCATACTGTAACTTTGAATGACCTCAGACCAACTAAGCCTGCTGGATATGTACCCCCCAGGAGATCCACCTGCTCTCTAGATTTTATGACCCCTGCTTGTGCACATACCTCCCAGCTGCAATAAGATGATAACCTCATTCTTTTGAGTTCCTCAGGAATGTGATGATCCCTTGAGCAGAGAGTCTACACTGACAGCCATCATCAATGACAACTGAAAGAGCTGGTGTGGTGACTCCTGGATCAACATTCCTAGCCCCTCCCCTTTAACCCACTGGCCTATATAACTGCTTCAAGATTCTGTGTCCCTCTTAAGAAGGTTCTTTTGGACATTAGTCAGCCATCTTCCCTTTTGCTAGCAAGTTGTAAGAAAATGCCCTTTCTCTGCCACCATCTTATGTTGTTTTGAGTACATACATCATAACACATAATCATTGTTAAAGAGTTTCCCCCAAAACTTTTACCCTTTTTACATTTATTCAGTTTGCCTTTGTCCAATAATCACTTAGAGTGCCTACAAAACTTCATGAGACATATAGACAAAATAGGCCATCATGGTAAGTTATTATTTTGGCTAACTAGTTTTGTGGTAGAGATAACATCAGTTTATTTGACCAAGAAACATAGAATAAAGGCTGCATGTTGCATCAGTGCCAATGCTGGTAGCTTTAAGAACATGCCCATTTTAAGCAAACCATCAATCTTAAATGATTTTTCAGCTACCAAAGACTAATTTTATCATGTTAACTTGAATGACATTTGGGTTAATTTCTATTGCATTCAGAATTTATGTAAGCACTTACTTTTAGTCAATTGAATGGAGCCCTTTAGAAATAATCCCGTCCAGAGGTAAAATATCACACACACACATATATATATATAGACTCACATACACAGAGACTGCACAGCGGTTGTTTTAGTTCCTGCCATGAATCAGGCATAAGGCTCCCTAGTTATGAATCCAAATTTTGTTTCAAGCCTTTTTACTAATATTTGTGCAGAAGACAATCAGGATGCTAGATTTTTGGCGTGGGTGCTCTTATGGCTGTCTCTTTTGCTTTTTCCTCTTTTTTTCTTCAGTTCTAGGAATTAGTGATGGGCTAGATATTCCCCAGAGCATTGGCAAGCTCTTTGAGATAAGGGAAACTGCTGGGACCTGAACTACCTCTAGAGCTGCATTTCCAGTCTTGCATGGATTTTTCTTAAGGACAATTGCTCGTTTTTCTCAGAAATTGGGTTGTAAGTTAAATCACATTGTAAGTTGATCTACGTGTCCAACTACATCATAAAGGCACAGAGAAACCACTCAAGTTTTCTCCAAGATGTTTCTGGGTCATATTTGGCTTATCAGTTTTTAACATCCCAATACTTAACAGCATTTATGGCTTAACTATGGACAAAGAGCCATCCCCAAAAGAGAGTGCAAAAGGAGCAGCCCTCACAAGATGCAGAAAGTTCCCTCCCAGAAATAGTCCAAGCAAGCAAAGGCTTCTGCTGCACAGGCGGTAGTGCACTACCAAGGAACAAAGGTTGAGACGACGAAGGTCCCGATGGACTGGGATCCCTCAGGACCAGATAGGTTACAAGGTCAAGCTCTCAAGACTCAGCACTAGACAAAAAGGAAAAACCTCATCTCATAGGCACATTAAGAGTATTAGCTATGCTTTGGGTCTCTCAGAGCCAGCTAATACCTAGGAGGGAGATGCCACAGGGCTGGGGATTGTGTAAGCGATTTCTTGAGGTGGTGAGCGCCTTAATGGCTCTTTTCTGCTCGACCTGTACCCACCAATATTCTAGACTTTTTGGCTTCTAAGATGCCCTTAGCAACAGGTTCCACCTTATGTGCATACTCCTTGGGCGGGCTCACGGCAAAGCCTACTGCAGCCCACCAAGATATCAGGCTTATGGAGGGCCTGCATGTTGCTCTACAGTTTTTCTTTTTATGACAAATGGCACACACACACACACACAAAAACAGAGACAAGGAAAAATACTGGCTGTCTCTGGGAGGAGAAAGATCAATATAACGAGTCCTCAGTAGCTCACACTACTTCCTAATAGCTAAAAGTAGCCCAACTCCAGAGAATGCAGCATAAGGGGCTACAAGTGGGATCAAATTAGAATTTCCCATTGTTTCAGAATCTAGACATTGCTGGTCAAAAGTATATTTATGCTCCAGCTAGAATCAGATTGGGAAGATTTCAAGCATCCCTGAATTCAAGACCCTTACAATGAAGGCCTGGCCAAGGCTTTCTTCTAATGGCCAATGTAATTCCCCTGAGGCTGACGGCAGCTTGGAAGGACTCTTAGCCACAAGCAGGAGTGCAACCCGCATTTCTGTCCTACTATCTCTTTCTGCAAAATGGGGTGCAAAAATATTTTTGTCTGACTGTATTTTGGGACACCCCCCCCCCGAAACTGAGAGTTATCAAGGCAAGCCCTCAGGACACAGAACAAGCTTGGTCAGATTCTGCTGTCCTCTGTAAACATTTACAGCTTCTGAAAACTTTCAGTCAAAAAGTGGCGACCTTGACTCTTTAAAGAGTAAAGATTTTCCCTTGTTCCTTGTTTTAGAGGCTCAAAAAGAACCCACCATAGCCACTGGAATTTTAAATTATCACAGATTATCTTGCCAGCTGTTTACAATTATCCCCATTTTAAGGGCTTTTCCCAAGGTGGCCACAACAAACAAGGTAATTTCTAGAGAGAGTTCATTACAATCACTGAGAAACTCAGTCCCCAAGCAGCCGATTTTAACAAATAGAACAGTCAGATGTAGACAAACTTGAACAGACACCAAAATCCAGTACATCTGGGACCCTACCCCAGAGCTCAGGACTCTAACCCAATCCTTTTGAGTGCCCCAGTGGCTGTGACCCCTTTATATTTTCTCCCACAATCCTAGGTGTGAGACTTTAATCCACCAACCAGATCTCACCAGTGGGGCCTCTAACCTGCTATGCTGATGAGATATTAGACAATTTTAGGCACAGGCACATTTTAACAAGGTCACTCATACAAAAGGCACCTGATCCTGGAGCTCTTTAAAGACACAGATGCAAACACAAACATAGAAAAACCAGACACCAGTAAAGCGGTTCCTAGATTTCAGGTGAAGTCCTATAGCTCCTCCCACTCTGGCAGGGCACCCTATTAACCTGATAGTCCCCTCTCTCAAAGGGGGTACCACAGATGGGTGGGGAAGGAAAGTTCTCAGTGGTGTATCCCCCAGGCAACTTACCCTACTCCAGGATGTGAGCCCCTGGACCCACCAGAAGTAGCCATTTCTGTTTCCACCATAGGGAGCATCAGGAGGCAGCCTGTCTTTGCACAGGAGAGCAGGAAGGGCACATCCCCAAGACAAAGGCAGTCTCGGTGGCCACCAGGGACTTATCCAACAGATCACCCATCCAAGGTCGACTGGCCTCGAGCAGGACTTATATTCCTTTCGTGGTTCCCAGATTTCTCTTACAGCACTGAGGGTATGATCAGCTCACCACAAGACAAAAGCCAATCGTCAAGAGGCAAGATGGCGGCAGAGAAAGGGCATTTTATTACAGCTTGCTACCAAGAGGGAAGATGGCCAACTAATGTCCAAAAGAATCATCATAAGGGGGGGAAAGAATTTGGAAGCAGTTATACAGGCCAGTGAGTTATAGGGGAGGGGATTAGGAATGTTGACCCAGGAGTCACCACACCAGCTCTTTCAGTTGTCTTTGATAATGGCTATCAGCATAGACTCTGTTCGGGTGTCATCACATTCCTAAGGAACTCAAAAGAACAAAGTTATCGTCTTATCACATCTGGGAGGCACGTGCACCAGCAGGGGTCATAAAATATACAGCCCAGGTGGATCTCCTGGAGGGTGCATGTTCTGCTGGGTTAGTCACTCAGAGGTCATTCAAAGATACCATATGGTTTCTTTTGTACAATATGGCTTCCCTTATGCCAACCTTGTGTTGAGCTGATATCATAACCACCCCCTGACTAACCTACCAGCAGTCATAACCATCAAGAAGTACTTTTCCAGAGCCTTTAGAAGGTTGGGAACAGCTGAGAAAAGGCTACTGCCCACATCAAGAGGCCAGATATGATGTGTACGTTCCTCCTAGAAACCAGAAAACGCTGCCTTCCTTCCCCGCCCTGCTGGCAACTTGGGATCAAGCAGAACCAAACAACAAGCCCTAACAGCTCTGGTCCCAATGCCTCCTGCAGGCGGGTCTCTGGCAGGAAAAGGCGGGGAGGGGAAGCGGCGCCACCCAGGAGGCGGCCCTGCGGCTGGCAGCGGCTGGAAGTGGAGGCCCATGCTGGCGCAGACGCTGCGCGCGGGGGTCCTAGGGCTCTCCGTCCTGCTGCTGGCGGCCGAGTGGAGCGCGCTTCAGTGCGGGGAAGGTGGGGAACGGGCGCCTCTCATGCTCACCCTTCCAACACCCCAACCCGCCCACATACCCCGGGACGCGCCTGCCATCCTTGCAGGAGCAGGCAGCCTGTCTATGGCTGGGCACAGGGCTGCGCGCCAGTACGTGCACGGCCACCCCACCCACCGGCTGAGCACCTCAGCCCAGTCCTTCGTGGATCCCCCCGGGTGCATGATCCTCCTGAGGAGCCGTCTTTCGGCCCATGGATGCATGCTTCCCTGTGCGTGAGACCCCCACGGATGCACGATCGCCCCGCGAATGCACCATCCTCCGTGAATCCATGGTCCCCCGAAGGATGCATCATGCTCTCCTGGAGCCTGGGCATGCGTAGCACCCCCTTCCCTGCAGAAAGGCCTCCTGGAATGAGCCAAGTGCTGCTAGTGCGATACTTGCTGAACGCCAGCGTGGGTGCGCTCTGCTCTCCCACCACCGCGGCCGGCCTGGGGGTCTCAGGGACGGGGTAGGCCACTTGGGGACCCAAGTCGAATCGGGGGTGCGGGCGACGGGGCTCAATGTTCGCCCGGCCCTGGAGGACTTTGACTCCGCTTCGGGTTTTGGGACGGGCCAGAGGAGACCTGCTGGGGACACCCCAGTCCCGCGAGGAGCCGGGTCCCCGCCGCACAAAATCGCAACACTGTTTAGTGCCTTTCCAATTTAAGCTGGTAACTCAGTGCCGGAGAGAAGGCCTCCGCCCGCTTCGGCCGGGCTCCCTGTAGACGCGTCTTCCTTGGAAGGGACCCGGGGGGTGGGGGTGCATTTCATGAGGCCGCGGTCTCGAGACCTCCAGGGATCCTGCGCCACTGCCCAGCGCCCACGCGCTTGTGGACCCTGGCGCGCGCTGGCGCTAAACTACACCCCTAGGAGCCCCTTGTTGCCTCCAGGTTGTCAGGGTCCCTTGTTTCAATCGCCATCTTTATGGATCCCCCTCCCCAAGGGGCGCCCTATCCGCACTGTTTCTAAAGCTCCTCTCACTGGACCGGACCGCACCAGTAGCCTCTGCGATATCGGCCGCTATGCTCCGGGGTCCAGCGCCTCCGCCAAGGAGAACTAAGACAAGACAGCAACCCCAAGAATCACCACCCACTCCAAGTGGTCGCCTGGGTATTCTCCCTCTCTTTCTCCCAGCCTGGAGCAGCCAGGGCCTCCGCATTCTTCATCCTGAGGGGGGCAGTGACTCCTCCAGAGACTTTTTGCGCAAGGACTCTGGTTTGCAATGTGTGACAGGAGGCCAAGCGTGGTTAGACCAGATGACAAGGCTTGGGGACCAAGGAAGGGCTGCTGGAGCCCTCGCTCCTCTGTCCACACCCGAAAGAGTCCTATCTATATCCCAGGACAGTGCCCTCTTTCCTGCTGGGGACAGGGACTCAGTGCTGGCTGGGGACCCAGGCTCAGTCCAGCCTTCCACTGACCCTGGTCTTTCCTCTTCCCTCCCGCAGGCCTCTGCACTGTGGTTTACTACTTCACCCCAGGACAGCTCCTCTGGGGGGACTGGCCCTGGCTGTGCTGCTGCCCGGCTGCTTGGTGCAGGGCCTGAGTTATCTGTGGTTCCCAGCAGATGGACATCAAGGTCATTGCTTGCTGGTCCTGCTGCACGGCCTACAGCTTGGCGTGTGGAAGCGGTAAGGACTGGCAGCCTCCTCTCGACTCTGAGGCAGGATTGCATGAGGGCAATAGGAGGGCTCTTCTGTGCACGTGGACTCTATCATACGGTCCTAGAACTTCAGGGACGGGCGATTTTCAGAGACACCACATGGAACTCTGGCTCAGATATGTGCATCCCTCTTTCAGCCTGCACTTCCACTTCTTGGAGCATCTCTATCATCAGGGGGCTCCTTCGCAATGCACCTGTGACACTTCCAAAACTTTTTCTTGACTTCAGCCAAATTCTATCTTTCTGTTGTTTCAGTTCATTGCTCGAGGCATTAGAGCCATGGAAAGTGACCTGCTTGAGGGCATTCCATTTGGAGACCTACTACCTTAGTCAAGGAAGGTGGCATAGTTTTAACCACAGACTAGAGAACAAAGCTGGGCTGGTGACATTTGCATTTAGCCTTTATTGTAGGAAGAAGGCATTTGGGAGCCAGGGCCATTTTTTTTCACAAAAAAAGTAGCCTGGATGGGCATAGTGTCCTGCAGCCTTACCTGTGGTCCCCCTCTTCAGGTAAGGTAATATTTTCACTGGGATACCTGGATGCCTGGAGTGTCAGGAGGGATGTGGCAGAGACATAAACGAGCAATTTCAGCTCTCAGCTGACTCATAATCGATCTAGTTGCCAGGAAAAAAAAAAAGAAAGAAAGGAGAAAAACCAGGGATCCCTCCATGAAGCCATGCAGCACTTGTTCGTGACATTGGAGACCCCACGGATTGGAAGGGTGTTAGGGACTCACTGCCAAGTCTCGCATCTCGGGCTGTGCTCCTGGCTCTTCATGGTGCCTTCGAGCTAGTCCCAGGGCTTTCCTTGAAGGAGATGAAGTGAGTTTCTGATTCTGAGGTGAGTCTGAGGAGGGAATGATTCCCTTCTCACCCAGAGCGGAGTCTCATGTAAGAGGCCGAGGGTGCTGCTGAGAAGGACATCAGTCCCCACCCCCCCGGATTTCATGGGCCCTCGGAGCTGGAACCCTAGATTCTAAAGACAGCAGAAGCACATTTGAGCCACAGCCATTTTGCCCAAACCTGGGCCTTTGTGTCCACACAGTGCGGTTCCTCTGAGAAGATTGGACCCTTACTAGTGGGAAGAGAGCAAAGATGGTTTGTTCACTCGACTCACAGAGGATGGGGCCTCTGCTGAGCACTACCTACCACATCAGCCCTTCCCTCAGCCCGGCCTGGGGAGGAAACCTAAGGGGTCGGGCCCCTGTAATCACCAAGAATGTGACCTCGAGGACAGACACCCTATTGAAAAAGTGAATCAACGTTCACCCAAGCAAACATCTGATGGCTCAAAGGAGACTTAAGTCAACACCGGCCACCAGAGAGATGCTTCCTGAATAAATGCCACATGAATGTGCCTTCTGGAGCTCTGTGGGGCCCCTGGGGCCGAACTGATCCCGTGATGGGGACCACATCAGTCCCCTGATGTGTCCAGATTCTTGCTGCTGGTGTCCGACACGGACTCTACTGTTGTCCTCCCCACACTCCTGCAAATGTTTCGTAAATGATGCCAGGAATATTAAATACCCTAAAAGTGAAATGGAGAAGTGAAGAGAGACGTGAAACTTAGAAGTCGGGAGAAATGACTAGTCATCTATATCAATTCTTAGTTTAAAAAAGAAGTTAAAGTAACTAAAAAAATATATGATTTAAAAGGACAAGACAGAAAACGTGAGAAAAGGGAGGAAGTGTTGAAAAAGAAGCTAAAGCCAGAATGTACGATTACTCGAGGTGAGCCACAGTTTGGCTCTGAGATGTGGAACAGCCAGTGCAAGCATGAGAACTGCGTGGTTTGCAATGAGCCCAAGATTAAAAATAAGCCAAACAGTCAGAAATCTCCTTCCTTAGAGAAAGCTTTGACAGGTAAACAGAAAGCAGCAGGTCCCTTCCTGCTCCCGGCACCAGCCCACTGGGTTCTCACAGAGCCAACACGGGAGGAGGGAGAGTGACTTTCGGCAAAGC
This sequence comes from Equus przewalskii, assembly GCF_037783145.1. Lineage (NCBI taxonomy): Eukaryota > Metazoa > Chordata > Mammalia > Perissodactyla > Equidae > Equus > Equus przewalskii. The sequence continues at coordinate 32,735,363 of NC_091858.1, forward strand.
CAGGCTGAATTTTCTTTTAGTTTGTATTTTAGTATGATAAATACTAAATTTGGGGGGGTTTGTTACTTTCTCCTTTTTTTTTGTACATAGCATTAGATTATAACATTATACAACTTTCAGATGTACACTGTAATATATTTCGAGTTTTGTGTAGATTACATCATGTTCACCACCCAAAGACTAATTACAATCTATGCCCACGCGCATGGGCCTAATCACCCCTTTCACCCTCCTCCATCCACACTTTCCCTCGGGTAACCGCTAGTCCAATCTCTGTCTCTATCTGTTTGTTTGTCATTGTTTTTATCTCCCGGTTATGAGTGAGATCATATGGTATTTGACTTTCTCCCTCTAACTTATTTCACTTAGCATAATTCCCTCAAACTCCCTCCATGTTGTCACAAAGGGCCAGACTTCATCATTTCTTATGGCTGAGTAGTATTCCAGTGTGTATATATACCACGTCTTCTTTATCCATTCGTCTCTTGATGGGCACCTAGGTTGCTTCCAAGTCTTCATTATTGTGGATAAGGCTGGGGTGAACATAAGGGTGCATGTATCTTTATGCATTTGTGTTTTCAAGTTCTTTGGATAAATACCCAGCAGTGGAATAGCTGGATCATATGGTAGAGCAATTCTTAATTTTCTGAGGAATCTCCATACTGTTTTCCATAGTGGCTGCACCACTTTGCACTCCCACCAGCAGCGTACGAGGGTTCCCTTCTCTCCACATCCTCTCCAACACTTGTTTCCTGTCTTGTTAATTATAGCCATTGTGACTGGAGAAGGAGACATCTCATTGTTTTTTTGATTTGCATTTCCCTGATAGCTCATGATGGTGAACATCTTTTCATGTGCCTGTTGGCGATCAGAATGTTTTTTTTTTTTTTTTTTTTTTTTTTAAAGATTTTATTTTTTCCTTTTTCTCCCCAAAGCCCCCCGGTACATAGTTGTGTATTCTTCATTGTGGGTTCCTCTAGTTGTGGCATGTGGGACGCTGCCTCAGCGTGGTCTGACGAGCAGTGCCATGTCCGCGCCCAGGATTCGAACCGACGAAACACTGGGCCGCCTGCAGCGGAGCGCGCAAACTTAACCACTCGGCCACGGGGCCAGCCCCTCAGAATGTTTTCTTTGGAGAAATCTCTGTTCAGATATTTTGCCCATTTTTTAATTGGGTTGTTGGCTTTTTGTTGTTGCGACATATGAGTTCATTCTATATTTTGAATATTAACCCCTTATCAGATATATGGTTTGCAAATATCTTCTCCCAATTGTTAGGTTGTCTTTCGTTTTGTTGATGGTTTCCCTTGCTGTGCAGAAGCTTTTTAGTCTGATGTACTCCCATTTGTTTTTTTTTTTTTTTTTTTTCCTACTGTTTCCTTTGCCATGTTATACATGATATTCAAAAAATGCTGCACATACCGATGTCAAAGAGTGCACTGCTTATGTTTTCTTCTAGAACTTTCATGGTTTCAGGTCTTACATCAAGGTTGAATCCACGTTGAGTTGATTTTTGGCCATGGTGTAAGATAATGGTCTACTTTCATTCTTTTGCATGTGGCTGTCCAGTTCCCAACACCATTTATTGAAGAGACTCTCTTTTCTCCATGGTAGCGCGTGGCTCCCTTGTTGAAAATTGGCTGTCCATAGCTGTTTGGGTTTATTTCTAGCCTTTCAATTCTGTTCCATTGATGTGTGTGTCTGTTTTTGTGCCAGTACCATGCTGTTTTTGTTATTATAGATTTGTAGGATATTTTGAAATCAGGGCAGGTGATACGTCCAGCATTGTTCTTTCTCCTCAGGATTCCTTTGGCTATTGAGGGTCGTTTATTGTTCTATATAAATTTTTAGGATTCTTTGTTCTATTTCTGTGAAATATGTTTTGAAACTTTGATAGAGATTGCATTGAATGTATAAATTGCTTAGGAAGTATGGACATTTTGTCCATGATGATTTTTCCAATCTAAGAGTATAGACTGTCTTTCCGTTTCTTTGTGTCTTCTTCAATTTCTTTCGAACTATGTTTTATAGTTTTTGCTGTACAGATCTTTCACCTCTTTGGTTAAGTTTATCCCTAGGTATGTTATTCTTTTTGTTCAATTGTAAATGGGATTGTATTCTTAATTTTCTCTGTCTGTTACTTTGTTGTTAGTGTATAGAAATATTACTGATATTTGTATGTTGACTTTCTATCCTGCAACTTGACTGTATTCATTTATTATTTCTATAAGGGTTTTAGTGGATTATTTAGGGGTTTCTATATATAAAATCATGTTATCTGCAAATAGTGACAATTTTACTTCTTCTTTTCCAATTTGGATCCCTTTTATTTCTTTTTCTTGCCTGATCATTCTGACTAGAATTTCCAATACTATGTTGCATAAGAGAGGTGAAAGTGGGCATCTGCCTCCTGTTCTTGGAGGGATAGCTTTCAGTTTTTCTCTATTGAGAATGATATTAGCTGTGGGTTTGTCATATATGGCCTTTATTATGTTAAGGTATTTTTCTTCTCTATCTATTTTATTTAGACTTTTTATCATAAATGGATGCTGTATCTTGTCAAATACTTTCTCTGCATGTACTGAGATGATCATGTGATTTTTATTCTTCATTTTGCTAATGTGGTGTATCACCTTGATTGATTTGCAGATGTTGAACCATCCCTGCACATCCCTGAAACAAATCCCACTTGATCATGATGTATGATCTTTTTTAATCTATTGTTGTATTCAATTTGCTAGTATTTTGTTGAGAATCTTTGCATCAATGTTCATGAGTGATATTGGCCTGTAATTTTCCTTTTCTGTGTTGTCCCTTCTGGTTTTGGTGTCATTACCATGTTGGCTTCATAGAATGAGTTAGGAGGCTTCCCCTCTTCTTCAAGTTTTTGAAAGAGTTTGAGAAGGATAGGTATTAAGTTTTCTTTGAATGTTTGGCAGAATTCACCAAGGAAGTTGTCTGCTCCTGGACTCTTATTTTTGGGAGATTTTTCATTACTGTTTCAATTTTACTGCTGGTGATTGGTCTATTCAAATTCTCTACTTCTTGCTTCAGTTTTGGAAAATTGTATGATTCTAAGAATTTATCCAGTTCTTCTAGAATATCCAATTTGTTGCCATATAGCTTTTCAAAGTATCCTCTTACAGTCTTTTGTATTTCTGAAGTGTCCCTTTTGATGTCTCCTCTTTCATTTCTGATTTTCTTTATTTGAGCCTTCTGTCTTTTTTTCCTGGTGAGTCAGGATAAAGGTTTGTCAATTTTGTTTATCTTTCCAAAGAGCCAGCTCTTGGTTTCATTGATTCTTTTCTTTTCTTTTCTTTTCTTCTTTTTGTTTTTAGTCTCTATTTCATTTATTTCTGCTCTGATTTTTATTATTTCCTTCCTTCTTCTGGTTTTGGGCTTTGTTTGCTCTTCTTTTTCCAGTTCTTTTAGATGCACTATTAGATTGTTTATTTCATTTTTTTGTTTGTTTGTTGAGGTAGGCCTGAATTGCTATTAACTTCTGTCTTAGAACCACTTTTGCTGTATCCCATAGATTTTGGCATGTCATATTTTCATTTTCATTCATCTTCAGGTATTTTTTCATTACTCCTTTGATTTCTTCGTTGACTCAATCGTTGTTCAGTAGCATTTTGTTTGCTCTCCACATGTTTGTGACTTTTCTGATTTTCTTCCTGTAGCTGATTTCTAGTTTCATACCTTTGTGGTCAGAAAACATAGCTGGTATTATCCCAGAATTCCCTTAGATGGTTCTCATTCGTTTTAACTCTTTATTCTTTTATCTTCAGCTTGGGTGATTTCCTCTAGTTTTTATCCAGCTCTCTGATCCATTCTTCCATATCCTCTACTCTGCTATTCAGTCCCCCTGGTGAGTTTTTCATTTCCAGTACTGTATCCTTCATTTCTGATTCGTTCTTTCTTATATAATCAGATTCTTTGTTGATGTTCTCACTGTGTTCATCCAATCTTCTCCCAGTATCTGTGAGCATCCCTATGACCTTTTGGTTGAACTCTTCATCAGGTAGATTGCTTATTTCTGTTTCATTTAGTTCTTTTTCTGCAGTTTTCTCCTGCTCCCTTGATTGGAGCATATTCCTTTGCCTCCTACGTATGCCTCTTTCTCTGTGCTTATATCTATGTATTAGGTGTTTCAGCTAAGTCTCCTGGTCTTGGAGAAGTGGCCTTCTGAAAGAGACGCCTTTTGAGGCCAACAGTGTGCTTCCCTCTTATCACCAGTGCAGATGATCCAGGAGTGACCCCTGTGTGGGCTACTTGTGTCCTTCTGCTGTGGAAGGTTTGCTATATCTGTAGCTACCCGGGGAGTCTAGGCTTTACACCCATTGCCAGCTGCTTGTAAATAGGGTTAGGGGAGCCCCAGCACCATTGGCTACAAGCTCTAATATCACACTCCTGTTGTAGTTTCCCTGTTAAATGAGTAGGCACCCAGAGTAGTGATTGCTAGGCTCAGGGACTTACAGTAGCTGTGGGCCTCATGCCTGCAAGGGTGTTGTCCACACTCTTAAGATTGCAGCTATGTGCGACTGGACCAAGGCACATGAGTCACCAATTGTTTCAGATTTGGAAGGTTCTGCTGATCTCTTTTGCGGCTGTTTGTGAAGCACAGGTCTTCTGCCACTGATAAACACCACCCCCTATGGATCCACACACACTGTTAACACAGCCCTGGTCTGTGCACACTTCCTCACCCCCTGGAGGGTACCCAGTCACCCCACTGCAGAGGCCCTCTCCTCTCCACTCACACCCCACACAGTTCACCTCGTCCTCACCCAGGCCCTGCCCCTCAGAGGCAGACACACTCGCCAGCCAGGGTGAATTTTGAAGACTTTTTTCTAATCAGGGCCTGCAAAGGAGCCTTTGGGAAAGTTGTAGTTCACAGAACCACCTGTAGGAGGAGCCAAAGGAATTGTGTTTTGCACAGTCCTGATTGGCATCTAAGAAGGGATCACTGTAAGTGACTTCATAACAAGGCAGAAGAATCTACAAACAGCCGAAAAACTCAAACCTCCTGAGATAAAGTACCTTATGAGAAATATGACTTAAAATGTAAATTTATTATTCCTTTTTATTCTAAATGATGCATACTAAATTAATGTTGTTGATGCAAATAATGAATACTCAATGTATAAGTCAAATTGGGGTCAATTTATTATGAGCCAAGTTTGAGAACTATGGCCTGGGGCCTTCTAAGGAAGGAAGGGCACCAATGAAGTGGGGTGTATAAAGTGATTATCTACCATCTCAGAACAAAGAGCATACAGCGTCTATGACAGGAGTCTCTCTATTACTACTCTCATGAGATCCTTACAAGGTACAGCAGATCAGTGATCAATAGGCCAATGGTCACAAGATGAACACAGAAAGTTGGTAATTAATCCTTAGATCCCAGGAAGAGATCCTTGTTCTTCGTGAAATACTGATACATAGGGAAGGTCCATCCCCATTTTTAAAGGCACCATTCTTCTCTTGGTATATAATAAACGTTTAAAGCAGATGTACAATGCCTAGTCAATAAGCCACCTCAGAACCCTTTGAAAATAAGGTCAGACAGAGTTAGTTTTAAACCAAATGGCTTGCTCATATACTCTGATATATCCTATTGATTTTGATTTATTCATCATTATCACCCTTTTGCTCAGTAAATCTTTGATTACTTGAGATAAGTCACTTAGAGTGATGCCTTCTAGGATGCATTGATTTTGAAAGCATCCTCCCTCAGCACCAAGATGGTTGCTGCCTGCTCTGGGCCCATCATGTTTCTCAGTGCCAGGCCTTTATCTCATTGATATGGCCAGTTATCCACACTGGTGGGAAATAGTCTGATAAGCATACAGGTCTATATTAACAGAGGAAGCATTTCATAGGCTAAATACTTTTTCTGTTAAGCTTTTATCATTGCACAAACATTGTACAGCTGTTTTTACGTGACTCTTCAGGCTCACATTGTTTCCAGTTGTAGAATGGGTCCAATAACAATGATGAAAGTTCATTATTTGTAAAGATTAACATTAACTTGAGTTCTCTGGCACAGTCTTTAAGAGAAAAGGGTTGTAAGATCGATAGACCATCTCAAGTCACTGCAAAAGAATTACTCAAGCCTGTACGCCAGTCTTAGCTCACTGAGTAAAGGAAATAGTATTCAGTTTGAATATTATGACTAATACAAGAATTCCAAAGAGAAGTAGAAATAAGAATGGCCATCTGGATCAAAAAAGGGAATCAATACCTGAAGAGTGCCAACCAAACAAACCAAGACTGGGTGTAAGATCATTTAAGGCATTCACTTGCTTTTCCATGTGCTTTAGCAGAGACGACAAGTTGAAAGACTCGTCAGGTATAAAAGCACAGCATCCAGTCGGAATCATTGTATATATATCATGTTGGGATGTTGATGGAATTTCTAAGGAAATTCTATTTTGATGGCCAGCCTTTCCCATTGAAAACGTTTCAGTATTTAATAAGGTCAACCCTGCTTGGCTATCAGTAACAGCTTGTTGAGTAAATTTAGTCAGGGCTTCTAAATGTGACACGACATCTTCATGGAAGATGAAGCCCCAAGGAAGGAAAAATATAGCTGCTAGGTGGCCATACCAGTGGACCACTCCACAAGACCATCTGACCTTAAAGAGCAGAAGATGGGCAACAGATGTTCGCTCAGAGAGAATCCTTCCCTGTTTCCAAGGGAAATTCAAGGTTCAGTGTTTTAACCATCCAGGCAGCAGCCAAGGCCAGAGATTTGTTCATCATAAACACTGAGTCCCATTAGGAGCTACTCTATAAACACCTGTACTTCAAAAACAGTCTGTTCCAAACCAGTGACTTTCTTGAAAGATGGTAGTATTCTGAAAACCTTAAATGGAACAATTATAACACAAGTGTACAGTTTACACATTACAAAGGTTTACATGAGGAGATATAAGGTTGGAAATACAGGCCGGGTCCGGAGTCTTGGCACAGCTGCCTGTAACAAATGCCGTCTTCTTCTCATCTGGTTTGGAGAATTTTGCCTTTGTCAGTTGAAGCTCGTTATCAAAAACAGGCAATGAAACCCACTCAGGTGGAGAGGCCTATTATGCTCCTTTCCAACAGGGCTGAAAAGAGTCTTTTATCTGGTGTGTTTCTCAAAAAGCAAAATCTCCAGCTGGAAGTCCATGATTCTTAAAGTCTTCATCTTTCAGGAGCTCACTGTGAAAAGGATCAGCTGCCAATCTCTCATTTTGTTATAGTGTCTCAATGAGACTTTGACAGTGATGTAAGAAATCTGCTTTAGGAAAAGTTGGTTCACACATTCCTTGATCTAACTGCATGAGCCATGCATTTAATATCTTGTGCCATGTCTTTATAGACACCCCCATAATATTCTCCCAGAGTTAATGAAACTCCGACAGCCATTCTGGGACTCAGCTATGTTAAAGGTAATGGAATTGTTCAATACCACCAGGTAGTTACTCTTTGTCCCTCCGGAACCAGAGAAGACATGTGAAAGGAGTTAGCAACATATGACGAGAAATGCAGCCGAACTAGAAGCTGATATTCAGAGCCTGATAAGAATTTTTTGGCCTCTTCTCTAAGTTAAGATAAAACTAAGCACCCAGAGGGAAAGAAGCCAATTAGGATGATGTAGTTGGACCCATCGATTAACCTCCAATGTCACTGAAGTTTGATCCCAAATTTCTGAGAAATTAAGAACAACTCTCTTCAAGTTACAAAGCTTTGCAAAAGCATAAAGCAGCTCTAGAGGCAGTTCAGAGTCCACCCATTTCCTTTATCTCAAAAAGGCTTATTGCCTCACCTTTCCAGGAACTGATAGCCAGCCCATCACCAATTTCTAAGATTGAGGAAAAAGGAAGGAAATATTCAAGAAAAATGGCCATAATGCACCCTTGCCTGAAATCTAGCATCTTGTCTTCTTCACAAATATTGCTTGAAAGGGCTTAAAACAAAATTTGGATTCCATTATTCTTTCATAACTAGTGAGCTTTACACTACTGCACATGATTCATCTCGGTAATTTTAAAACAACAGCTGTGGTGTGTCTATGTATATGTCATATACGTGTGATATCTTACCTCCAGATGGCAAAGAGCTCTATTTAGGGTTCTGAAAGCAAGCATTTCCATAAATGTATCAGAAACAAACTCAAATGTCTTTCAAGTTAACATGATATAAAACAATCTTTGGCAAGAGGAAGCTTATTTTACTTTGTTGGATTGATTAACATAAATACATTTCTAGAATTATCAATATGGAAACGTAAATTAAATAGAGGTGAAAATGATAAGAGAGTTAGGTGAAATTTTTAACAGTCACTCTGTGTTATGGTGTATGGGCTTAAAAGAATTTCAAAACCTTTTATTAACTTGAAACCTTAGAGTTTTGCTAATTGAGTTAAATGCTAAAATTTATTGCATATCTAGGTCATTTCCATGGCAGATAAAATCCGTGATGTTAATTAGAGTAGATAGGTGTATCTACTTTGGGCCTCTTACTACAGAGAAACTAAAAAATCCTTGAATCTATTAGTAAACATGTCTTGCATTTTATTCAAAGATTGTACTATGAAGTAGCATGCTTCCAAAAATAATAAAAAGCATTTGTAAATTTGCCAAGTTATAGAATGCTAATGTAAAAGATGATTCAAAACTGTTTACTTCTTAGTTTTCACTAAAACCTAGGGTCTGAAAGGGTTAAAAATTCTAATTAATGTATGCCATTAAAGCTACTAAAAGTTTCACAAGGAAAACACCTTGTATTCAAGGAAAGGAACATTTATGTTTTCAGTCAATTATATTAAAGAAGGGAAACATTTTTGTGTGTTGTGTTGGGAAAGCTACATTTGTCCTGAAGCACTGATTATTGTTCATTATTCATCACTGTTAAGCCTGACTCTGTTCAAGAACATCTGCCCTCGGTGATTACCTGTGCAAATACACCTTCGATTTTAAACCTTGGATGTGTCTCCCTCCAAGTGAGAACCAAATCTCAGTGGTCCCTTCCAGGGCCAAATGCAGGTAGCCTGAGAAGCAGAGCTGGGTGCCTTGTGGCCAGAAATGTTGAGAGCTGGGTGAGGTGCCAGCAGTTGCAACATAGACACTGGGGAACTTCCCAGATGCCAATGTGATGGGTAACCCCTAAGGACCACACGGGGGCCTCCTCTGAGCTGGGTGAGCAGTCACAAAGAGGCCTGATGGGAGTGTCTGTGGTACCTCACCTCATGTGGCAAATTTCACCTGCTCCTCTTCGTGGGGAAAATGTGCCCCATGAGCGCTGTGATGGAAGACTTTGGGGCAAAAACCCCAGATGTGGGATGTCTTTCATTTCATGCAGCAAACCTGCATCTGGGCCTTGTCACATGAAACACACACATGTGGGCCATGATTGTGAAGAACACAAATCATACACCTTACCTTCAGTGACCTTGTTCTGCCCTTTACAGTATAATCCTCCCCTGTGAGCCGGGACCAGAGATCTGCTGTCAATTCACTTTAAACTAGTGCTACAGTAATCACCCATCCAAAATCAGATCTTTCATTCAGCCCTGGTAAAGCACCACGAAAAGCAGGGTTCCTGACATTACTGAGGACTTGTTGACAATGAAAGTCATGGACAGCCCACCTTTCTCCAGCTCCTGGGAAGCAATAGGTCAGTGAGGAATGCGAAACTCTGGTGGCCCGCTGACAGTGGGAAAAGCGACTTTCTGATGAAATAACAGGATAAACATTGACCACGGTCCACTCTGCCAGCACTGCCCACGCAGTGTTGGGAAATGTCTTCTCCCGTGATGGGAAGGCCAGTGAGACCCAGATCAGTCAGACCCAGGGGGGAGTCTCCCCATTTGAACTTCAAAATCTAAGGTGAGGCCCTGCTTCCTGATCCTTCCCCAGGGGTCAGCAAAAAGAGCCCGTCATGTCCCTGCTGTGGGTGTGGATCCTCCATGGCTCCCACCTTCCCAGCTTGGAGCAGGAAGGCAGCTCCAGAGGCTTCTCTGGAAGCAGCTGCTGGTCTGGTGGGTGACAACTTCCTGCCACCACATAAGGCTGATGCAGCACTGTGACCATGAAGCTTGAGCCTTGCTTTCCTTGGTCCTTTGTGAAGAAACTGGAGACTTCTGAAAGCCCCTGTAGCAGGCTGAACAATGACGCCAGGGCATCAGCTGTCAGCTCTAGAACCTGTGAACGGACTTTTTGGTAAAAGGGTCTTTGCAGATGTGATTAAGTTAAGGGTTTTGAGATGGGAGATTACCCTGGACTTTTCCAATGTGCCCTAAACACCAGCACAAGTCATAAGACAGATGCAGAGGGAAATCAGAACCCACAGAAGAGCAGGAGGCACTGGGTCCACAGAGACCGAGACTGGAGAGATATGGCTGAAAGTTAAGGGGTTCCAGCAGCCACCAGACGCTGCAAGAGGCAAAGGACAGACTCTCCCTAGAGCTTCTGTGGGAGCATGGCCCAGACAACACCGTGACTTCGGCCCAGGGACACTGATCTCAGAGTTCTGGCCTCTTCAGCTTTGAGAGAATCACTTTCTGTTGTTTGAAGCCACCAGGTTTTTGTCATTTGTGACAGTGGCCTCAGGAAAGGAATCCAGCTCTAACCCCCACCCAGGTGCTGGAGAAACACAACACAGAGGAGCACATTGTGGCCCCTATGGAGAAGGACGTTGACGAGAAGTACAACCCCACCTGGCACTGCCTTGTGGGGAGGACCTTCAGGTTACGCGACACAGGAAACCACACACTTCATCTACATCTGCTTGGGCCAAGGGGCCATTCTGCTGTTCAAATCTGGGTAAAAGCAAGGATGTGCCACACACCCAGTGATCCATCCAAAAACGAGGACTGAGGCCTAAATTCCAAATGCCGGGGACTGGAGTCTTCAGCCTCGCTTAGGGGAGCAACCTCGATCTTTGAACATTTACCTTGTTGTTTCATACAGGGCATGCTCTCTGCTGATTTGTTGTGGTTACAAAACAACTAGCAAACAGCTTACCTTTGTCTTTGTTTTCACTGAGAAAGAAGGGACTTCACTCCTGCTGCAGGAGAGTCTGGTCTTCTCAGGACTCGCTGTTATCAGAGCAAATCGTGACAGGTCAAGTGTGCACTCATCCTTCTCATGACCACCGTGACATGCCACACCTGCTTCTACTTCAGGTGTGAACAGCAGAGGAGGCCCATGAGAATGTGCATGAAGACTGCACAGCAAAGCTATGGCTGCAAATACCTCCCCCAAGCATCTCCAGGGGTCCCGTGATAGCTAACATGAATCTAGAACACTCCCCCCATATCACATGTGAAAGCACTGCTTTACCTGACTACTACAAAAGCACAGCTCTGTTCCCAGGAGCCCCCACCAACCCTGCGCGGCCCCCCATCATGACTGGGCTTCATCTGTCTTACAGCCTCAAATCTCATTGCCAGCCAACACACTTGCAATTGCAGATAACCAAAAACTCAGCTTGAACTGGAGAAAATAAACCAGGGCCACAGTTTGAGCAATCCAGAAGAAGGTCAGCCTTCGGGGACCTTGGACCCTATGCAGACCAATGTCCCCAGGAACCCAGAATATTTTCAACAGTGTCTGATTTATTCCCAGACCCACTTCTTCACAAAAGCGAGATGGCTACTGCAATCCTGGGGCAATGTTGTTTTTGTACCTTTCAAGACAAAAAGAGCTTTTCTTTCTCCAATGACTGAACAAACATGCTGGGCTTCACAGTCATGGAAGTTTCCACCACAACCCACCCTTTATCATCATTTCGGTGAATGGAATCTCCCTTCTAGTTGCTGGGGCCTTGGTTAGGGGTCCATTCTGGAAAACTCTCTGAGGTCAGGTGTGTGGGTTAAGCATCCCACACAGGAGCGGGAAGTGAAGCCATTCCCACCAGAGCGGTGTGCCTGAGGGAGAGGGGTTGCATAACGGACAGCGTCTCATGCACAAAAGTCAATAGTTGTGTTGTAATCAGGATCACAGCAGGCCAGCTTCCAGAATCAAATGTTGTGCAAGCACCTAGGAGCCTTGTAAATAGAGGCTCCTTCTGCCTGCAGCAGCCTCGCTGGGTCCCAGTCTCAGAGCAGCTCCTCATCTTCTCCTGCTGCTCAGGGTCCAGCCGGCGTTCACCATGCGGTGTCTCTACTTCGTGCTCCTGACCTGCTTCATCCTCTTTCCTCACTTTGCCACAGGTGAGCTCTGAAGCCAGGCTGGTGTGGGGCACGGGGGTCTCATGCCCAGGGAATGGGACACAGGCCATATAAGTGGAGTGGCTCAGGGTCTGGAAATAAGTAATAAATCTGAGCATCAAGGAGAGTATCAACCAAAGAATGAATGTCTCATGGGAGATTCTTAGCATGCTCTTAATGGACTGAAACATGGCCCTCAGTAACTCTCAGGCTAAGTTTGGGGTCATTTCCCTGGAAGATGAACCCAGTGAGTAGGTAGAGACAACACCACGGGGCCAGCCCAGGCTTTCAGGCCTTGGAAGAGGCCATGGGGATAATGAGGTGCCATCCCCAGGGCTCATTTACTGTGCGACTTCCCTGCCTGGGAGAGAGCCCAGGATAAAGGAGAAAGCTGGAGCCAGGAGTCAAAACACCAGTGTGTTTTTCTCAGCTCTGATGCTGACTCACAGTGTGCACTTAGACAAGTCTCTGAGCTGTCCTCAAACTCAACCTTGTCTTCTCCTGAAAAGGAGGACAAACCCCAGAGTCGTACAGAGTCTAATTGAGGACAAACAAGGGAGAGCTTAGGAGGGGCCTCGCAGAGCAGCAGAGACACGCCAGGTGTGCTCCCCCTCTGTGATCCCTGCCCTTTTACTGTGTGTGGTCTCTGACTAGATGGCCCACGGTGACAGGCCCACACCCCTGCCACAGCTGAGGCCTGGATGCAGCACAGAGGGCAGCAGGGCGGAAGGCCCCTGACCCCGGTCTGCTCTTTCTGCCCAGTTCCTCTGGCCCAATCTCTCCTGTCCTTTTGTGCCCAGAGCGTGCTGGGACTGTGCAGTGTGAGGTGGTTCTCATCAGGCTGCGTGAGGCTGCACAGAGTCCCCTTGAGCATCTGGAACAGGGGCTGGATGCTGGGGGGCAGGCAGGGGAGCCTTGAGTCAGCATTCGGGGCAGACACTTCAGTACCTGCCCTCTTTAGAGCAGAGGCTGTCCTGCCCGCCAGGAACCAACGCAACAGTGGCAGCAGAGCAGAAGGAGCGGGGGCTCCATAGGGTTTCTGAGGGAGGCGCCTGCAGAAGGAGCCTCTCCTGCCGGCTCCTCAGGGCCCGTGTCATGTCCCCATATTCACAGGGAATATTAGTCCCTACTTAGTGACCGAAAGATTTTCCTCTCCACAGCCTCCACCCAGCGCATAGACTCAGAAGAGGAGTGCATTCAGGCTGGTGCCCAGTGTAAATGGTTTTCTTGCCCAGAAGATCATGAACGTCTTGGTTCCTGTTGGTTTGGGATAAAGAAATGCTGTCTGCGTGGATGGTCGGCTGAAGGACATGGGTGGACAAGGAGCCCAGAGATTTAAATAAAGGGCTGACTATAACTCTGAAAGTGCTGTGATATTATTTCCTGAAAATAAAGAAACAACCCATGCTGCATTTAAGAAAGTGATTACTACATGTAACAGTGTCTGGGAGAGACGTGTGTGGAAGCAGCGAGGGAACTGACACGTGCATAACGGGCCTAGGAGTGGGGAGGCCTGGAGTGCCTGAGATGGGAGATGCTTTTACATGGAAATGTTGGGGTTCAGGTGTGTGCTGGAAGAGGGGATTCTAGATCCCTAATTATGGGAAGGTGACTGTAGTGTCCCCATATATGGCAGATGTGTGTCCAGGGGGAGAAAAGGAGGGTATTATCCAGGAATTCACCTTATTCTGTTTTCCATTAATGCTGAGTCATTTCCTGGGCCTTCAAAAGTTTATCACTTGACTCTGTGAAACCCCACACCGAAAGGTAGTGGTTTAAGACAGCCAGTACCTACTGAGCTCATGAATCCATGGTTGGCCAGAGGAGCTGGGCTGAGTTGAGTGATTCTTCTGGTCACGCTTACCAGGTTATTAGTCCTCTGGGGCTGTCATAACAAACGATCACAGCCAGTGGCTTAAGCAATAAAAATTTATTTATTCACTATTTCCGAGGCTTGCAGTCCAAGATCAAGACAGCAGTGAGGTTGGCTGCTACTGAGGCCTCTGTCTCTCACTTGCTGATGGCTGACTTCTCCCTGTATCTTCCCATGGTCTTCCCGCTGTGCACACCTGTGTCCAAACTTTGTCTTCTTATCGGTACACTAGCCATCATGAATTAGGGCCCACCCTAATGACCTCATTTTGATTTAATTACCTCTTTAAAAATCTAATCTCCAAATATGATTACATTCTGAGGTACTAGGAGTTAGGACATCAAGATATGAATTTAGGGGGACACAATTCAGTCCAGAACACCTGGGCTTACTCCTGCATCTGCAGTCAGCTTCCAGGTTGGCTGGGGTTGCCTTCTAGCTGAGACAACGGGAATCTCTGAGCCAAGACTCAGCTCATCTCAGACTCACCCAGGCTTATTTTCATCGTGGCTTCCAGGGTCCCAGTAGAACCAAAGGAACCATGCAAGGTGTCTTGAAGTCTAGGCTCATAACAGGCCCCCTCTGCTGTCTTCTATTGACTGAAGCAAGTCTTCTGACCACATAGATTCCACAGTAATGAAAACAGACATCACCTGCCGAGGGGAGGAGATGCAAAGTCACACAATTGAGGTCCAATTCAGGGAGACGTACAATGATAGCCACTCTTCCATCGACCACAAAGAGTATCCTGGGCCCTTCTACCTTTATGGGTCAGTGGGTTGTGTGAGAGGGATTACTGGCTTAGGGGGAAGGCTCTGATCTTCGCAAATGCTGCCTTAGAGACAAGATTCTCTAGAAAAATGTCAAGATGTATCCGGGCTCTGCTCTGAAGACAGGACACAGAGTCCTACCAAGTATAGTCCCAGACGTGATGCTAGTGGTTGAACTTGCTGAAAAATATCATGCATGACTAGTTGTTGCCGAGAAAAATCAGAATTTTCTCGTCTCCTTTATACTTCTTTTGCCCTTCACACTGTATTGGTTTTGGAATGTTTAGAGGGGAGGGGCCCTATGACGTCATTTGTGCTGAAAGCCCCCGAATGTCTTCATTCAGACCTTCCCCTTCCCTGTGGAACTCTATGTGACTGGAGGCGGCCGTGTCTCTCTACACCCAGGAGCAGGACTGAGTCAGGGAGGTGAAGGCGGGGTCTTTAACACCCCCATCATCTCCTGCAGGCTCCTCCCTACAGCTGCCCAAGGAAGGATGAACTAGAGATAACGCCAAGAACTTGCAAAACAAATGCAGCTTCGAAACCATCCCCCAAACCCTCCAGCCTCACTGCTCTATCTAAATGCTTCCTACATAGACCTCTGGAGCCCCTGCCTCTGCCCACACAGCCCCCGAATCAGAACACTCTCCAAGTCTGAGCCTAACTCTCCCGCTGCATCTGCCCCCTGCCCTCTCCTGCTGTCTAATCATCTCACCGCACACACCCTGCATGTCCATGCTGTGTCATGCCCACGGGGAAGGCCCTTCCCTGGCTTAATAGCAGCTCCCCTTCCTGCTACCCATGAGAATTATTCACCTCTTCCTGGGTTCTCCCTGAACATTCATCCACCAGGGCTGTTGGATGCTAAAGAGTGCAGAAGAGAAGGAAAAGTCTGCACAGTGACTGGCCGAGGGATCAGGATGTGTGCAAATCATCATCCTTTATAACCCCAGACCCCTGCATGCATTCACGCCACCAGTATTTATTGAGTGTTGCATCAGTGTCAGGTCCTGAAGTGAAGAACTCAGATCTCATCCCTCCTCCTGGGTATGACATTCCAGTGGAGGCAGATGGACAATGAGAAAATCAACTCATTAAGTGACACCCGTGCTGAGAAGAAGAAGAAAGCAGAGGTGGGGATGCCTATGTCCACCAGGTGCTAGTTTATGCTGGGTGGCCTGCATGACCACTTTTCTTCTCTTTTCGATTGGCAATTAACATTAGTTCGTTATTGACACTCTCAGTAGAACATGCACTGAGGAATTCCACCACCTGCTGTAACAGCTCTTACAAAGTAGGAGAAGAACAATGTCCTCAGACCCCCTGACACAGAATCAATAAGGGACTCACCCTGTTTACAGATTCCTGGAGGGCACGGAGTCAGCCTCGCGTTCCTCCCTCCCTTCACCCAAGTCTCCAGGAGCACTGCTGCCTCATGAGACAGAGTGGCCTGCTCCTCCCAGGAACACTGCCTGGTCCATGATGAGGGACAGTGTGGGCATGAGCCATTGCCCCAAACACACACATATGTGGTTCCTTGTCTCCAGTAGGGGGATGCTTCCAATTTAATCCAAACAAAACACACTTTAGAGATTGGTGTTTGAGCTCCATGATCTCTGCACTTTCCTGGCAGTTAAATATGCCCCTTTGGCAGCATATGCCCATGCCGTCAGCAGCACCTCCCCGCTCATGATCCTCTCCTCGAAACAAGTTCAAATGAGAGTCAGGCAGGAAAGCATGGAGAGTCTGAGCAAGTCTTGAAAAGGGAGACACATAAGCAGAAGAGGGTCAAGATCTGAGGTCAGCAGACACTGCAAAATAGCCCTGGCCTGCAATCCCTCTTCCTTCTGTGAGCCAGGACAGCGATTTCATGATGCTCTAACCACCACCTGGATGCTGCAGGGAGGGGGAGAGACGGTGCTCAAGCAGAATCCTGTGACGTAGTGAGGATGTAACTATGGAAATTTTCTCAATACATTCTCCCCTCACTTGGGTTTTGATTTTTCATGCCCTTCTCCCCTGATGCTCATACAATCCGTTAGCTTTTCTCATCATCTGCCATCCAGTCGGCTCTATCCATGATTCTAGAAACAATCCCTTGGTAAAGGGGTGCTGCGGTACTTTCCTCTGACTATTTAGTTCAACGCACTACTTAGTTCAAGGCCACGTAGGAGCAGCCTTTGAGTCACTAGAGTTTTGAAGACTGTGTCTCTATAGAATCTGCACTAGGTGTTTCCACAGGGACAATTCAAAGGAGGGAACTGGATAAAAGAGTTGGAGAAATGAAACAGCAAAACAAGAACAGTAGAGTGACAGTGGCGGGATGCAGCCCCCAAACAAAGGACTGGCACAGTTGAGAGAAGACATTGGAGTTATAAGAACCCAGAGACTCAGAGAAGGAGCCCCATCCAGCTGCGAGCCTGCCACTCTGGGAGCTCCTCTAGGGCATCATGGGCTGTTTCTGGGAGTGCCGACAATGACAGCCTAAAAGACCTCAGCTCCAGGGTGGACAGCCATTGCTTGGGGATCCACAACAGGAGCAGGAAGACAGCAGCAAGACCAATCACCTTCTCCTCCTCTGCCTTCCCATCTTCTGCGGCTCCTGTCTGCAGAACCCAAGGGCAGGCAAAGGAGGAACACGCTTTGCAGAGTCTCAACTTTGGCCTCACAAGGTGGGCTTTGAAGAATCTTCTGGAGCTGAGGGGTGATACTCATTTTTCCTGTTGCTTTGGCCAACTAAGTCAAAACAAGTCCTGCCCACGCCACAAAATGATGACCCAATGGAAGCACATCCATGTCTGTTACTGCGTATCCAAACACTCCAAAATGAAGTGGCTTAAAGCAACACAGATTGTATGTGCTCCTCATTCTGTGGCCCAATAGTCTGGGCTGCTTCTCCCAGAGGAGATCATGTGCAGTCATACGGCATTGGGACGGGACTGGGCTGTCACAGACGGCCTCGCTTATGTCTGGAGTTGGGCTCTTTCTCCCCAGAGATCCCCAAAGCTAGGTCCCTACCACCCCCAGAGATAGTGAGACAGCGGCTCTATCCCCCAGACAGTCACATTTCAAAGAGGTACCCTGTGTCCCTAAGAAAGACATTCCTGGGCTGTAAAACTGGCAAGGGACTTTTCAAAAGATTTACATACCTCTCCAAGGGACAGAGAAAGAGTTCACAGTGACAAGTTTTCTAAGTCAATGCTCTAAGGACAGGGAGGTCAGGGACCTGGAATCAGGAGGAAGTCCCTTCTAGTTTAGTCTAACTGAGGGGACATCAAGGCTGGACGGTCAGAGGCTGGTCCAGCTTCTTCACAGGACAGGCTCCGGGTGCTAAGAGAGAGAATGAGAGAGACAGAGACAGAGAGAGACAGAGAGAGAGACAGAGAGAAAGAGAGAAGCAGCTGCGGGGCCTCTGCGCCTGGGCTGGGAACTCATACAACATAACTGCTCCCACATTCTCTTGGTCAGAGGAACTCACAGGCCAGCCAAATTCCAGGGTTGAAGAAAAAGCTCCACCCCTTAATGCAGAAGTGGGAAAGTCACAGGGCAGACAGCTGAGCACGCGAGCATAGAAGGAACTCGTCGTCCTTTTTAGATCTGCCACAAAAGGCTTAGATATAGCGTCAGGTGTGGACACTTAGTCAGACATGCTTCTCTACCTTCTGAGGTTGCTCCACCCACTCCCACTCCCCGTCTACTTCATCTCATGGCTCTGACTTGGGGTAGAAACCACTCTCTTCTGAGCTGAGGCTATTGCCCTGGGAAAATAATCCCTTTCCCCAAGATGTTTTCTACTTTTCCTTTCAACAACAGCCCCCGCAGCTTCAAGACAGAAGACACTGACTAGAGCTCTTATTCATACTGCTGCTGTCTCAGGAGAAAGATCCGCCTCCAAATTTTTAAAGCAGTGCCTAGTTTTTTAACATATGAGATATGGGATACATCCAGATGCTCAGATAATACGTAGGAATTAGGGGAAATATTTTGTCTTAAAAGTTGAAATGCATGGAATACCACAGTGATCCCTCCTCAACCAAAAACACCCCCTACTCCCAATCCTAACTCCTGTACGTGATTTCAATTTTATATTACTTTTCTAGCAGCTGGAATCCTGCTCCCAGTGTGTACAAACTGTGACATTCTCTCTTTGCAGGACAACTTGGAAAAGGAGCTTCTGGGGACTGGAATCAATGAAAGGGGAGGTTGTAGCAGAGGAGAGGGAGTGGGATTTTGACAAAAAGATTTTGGGGAAAATCAAGCTGAAAACTAGAAACCCAGACCTCGGGACTGCACGCTTGTATTGGATTAGAGGGAAGAGATTCAGAATATTTACAGGACGTTTTGATCGTCTGTGTGGTAGAGCTGACTCTCTGAAAAGGAGAGAGACCTAGAAGATCAGAATTGGAACTTCTGATGAGAAAACAGCAAAGGCTTTGAAGCGTGATGGCAAACTGGGCATGAGGAGGGGAGGAAAGGCTCTCAGGATAAGTAAACATTCCCTTTAAGGAAATAAAGCATTTGATCAGAAGCACAGTGAAACTGTAGGGAGGAACCAGAGATGTCTGACTCTGTGGTGTTATTCTGGTAAATGGGAAACAACCAGAAGAGTTTCATAGGTTCGGCTGCACCGTCCACTCTGCTCTTCCCTTCAAGAGGGCGCGTTCTTCCACGGCGGGTGGCTCTGCTGCAGGACTTGCCCAGGGAAGGAGGGAGCGCTCCACCTCACCCACCACCTGATCAGTGCAGCAAGTTCCTGGGGATGGGAAACACCCTTGACTCAAGGACGGCACCAAAAGCTGCCCCAAAATAAAAAGGAGCAAGAGTTTGGCTATTGCCTGCTTTAGGAGTTACAGACTCCATCTTCGTCATCACCATCAGCATGCCAAAGTACCACTTCTTCCTTAAATTATAGGGCAGATTTAGAGAGATAGATAGATAGATAGATAGATAGATAGATAGATAGATAGATAGAGATTGAGATCCTGAGACATGGTTTTCTAGTGCCCACCTTTCCATCTTACACACTGGAACCCAGATTAACCCTCAAGTCCATCCAGAGAATCTTTAGCGAGGACAGAGATCCTAATGGATTTGGGCAAGAGAAGCAGAGAAGTAGCCAGATAACCCCCCTACCCCCTATAAGACTTCCAAGGACCAATTAAGGCCTGGAATCCCACTCCTCCCACAGACACGGGCACTCTCTGACTGGTGGGTACCCAACTGCCTTTCAGTGGCCCAGAGGCGGTGACCAGTTTAACCATCCTCTGACTAACCTGCCTGCAGTCATAACTACCGGGAAGCACTTTTCCAGGGCCCATTAGAAGGTTGGAAAGAGCAGAGGAAAGGCTGCTGCCCACATGATGAAGCGGGATCTGATTTGTACTTTCCTCCTAGGAACCAGAAACGCTGCCCTCCCTCCCCGCCCTGCTGGCAACTTGGGTAAAGCAGAACCAGACATGTTATCCTAACAGCTCAGACCCAAATGCCCCTGGCAGGCGGGTCTCTGGCCGGAAATCTCCCCGCCTTGGGGCGGCGGGCAAGGGAAGGGGCGGGGGCCAAGGAGGCGGGCCTGGCGGCAGGAGGTGGGGGCCGGGGTCCCGGCGCGGAGGATGCACGCGGGGGTCCTGGGGCTCTCCGCCCTGCTGTTGGCGGCCGACAGGAGAGCGCATGAGTGCGGGGCAGCCGAGGCCTGGAAGCCTGCCGTGCTCATCCTTCCAACACCCCAATCCACCCAGATGCCCTGGGACGCACGCGCCATCCCAGTAGGTGCAGGCAGCCTATCTATGCCCGGGCACAACGCTGCGCGCAAGTGCAAACACGACGGCACCCCTCCCGCCGGCTGAGGACCCCAGTCCAGTCCTTCCTGGATTCCCGCGGATCCACGATCCTACTGTGGATGCATGATTCCTCCCAAGGATGCATGGTGCACCGTGCATGATGATGCGGGGTCGGTGAGCCGAGGAGTCGAAAGAAAGATTTCTTAGACTCTCAAGATCTGGCAGGAGTGCTCTTTTATTTAGAGAATAGTATAGAATAGCATGGGGACAGGACCCACGGGCAGTCAGAGCTTCTGCTGCCGCTGCTTCTGCTGCCCCCGCTGGCATGGGGACAGGGCCCATGGGCAGGCAGAGCTGGTGCGTGGGGACAGGACCCACGGGCAGTCAGAGCTCCTGCTGCTGCCCCAAGTTGAGGGTTAGGGCTAAATTTAAGGCATGGGTATGTGAGTCAAAGGGCAAACAAATTCCACTCCTCGGAGCCTACTTCTTATCTGTAGTTTTAAAAGTAACCAGCCTAAAAATCCTCATCACATGAGACCCCCACGGATGCACGATCGCCCTGCGGATGCACGATCCTCCGCAGATGCATGGTCCCCCAAGGATAAATAATCCTCGCCTGGCGCCTAGGCGCCTGGAGCCCGCCCTTTCATCCAGAACGGCCTCCTGAACTCAGCCAAGTGCTGCGGGTGTGAGATGTGCTGAACTCCTCATGGGTGAGTCCTGCTTTCCCATCACCACAGCCAGCCTGGGGGTCTCTGCGGTGGGCGAGGCAGCTTAGGGTCCCGAGTTGAGGGGTTGGGGGATGGGACGGGGCTGGGTGTCCGCGCGGCCCTGGAGGACTTTCTCCGCTTAGGGCCTTAGGACGGGCTGGAGGCAACCTGCCCGGGACACCCCAGTCGCGCTAGGAGCCGGGTCCCGGCCGCATAAGATGGCAACACTGTTTAGTGCCATTCCAATTTGAGCTGGTAGCTCTTTCGGTGCCAGAGAGGAGGCCTCCGCGCACTTCCGTCTTGCTCCCTGCAGACTCCTCTTCCTTGGCGCCGTCCCGGGGATTGGGGTGGATTTAAGGAGGCCCCCGCCCTCGCGACCCCCAGGGACTCTGCGCCGCTCCCAAGCACCCACGTACTTAGAGACCCTCGCGGGCGTAGGCTTTGAACTAGACCCCTGGGAGCCAGTTCCTGACACCTGTTAGCGGGGTCCCTTCTTTGAACAGCCATCCCTGTCAGTCCCCAAAAGGGCGCCCCCGCCGCGCTGTTTCAAAGCCACACCAGGAGCCCCTGTGAGGTCCGCACCAAAGCTCCCAGGTCGAGCCCCCCGGCCGAGAAGGGCTAAGACAAGACAGGACCCCCACGTCTCAGCACCCACTCCAGGCGGTCGCGTGGGTATTCTCCCTCCTTCTCCCCTAGTCTGGAGCAGCAAAGGTCTCCGAATTCCTCAGCCTGGGCGGGGCAGTGACTCCTCTACAGACTTTTTGTGCAGGGACACTGGCTTGCGGTGTGTGGCAGGAAACCCACAGTGGTTAGAGCAGATGACAGGGCTCGGGCAGCAAGGAAGGGCTGCAGGACCCTGGTTCCTCTGTCCACACCCGCAGGTTCCTATCTGTACAGCGTGCGGGCAGTGCTCTCTTTCTGCTATCGCAGCTTCGTGTGACCATAAGTCCGTTTTAAACTTTTAATATGGAAAAATCTAAATTATAGGCACATAAAACGATGACTATACATCGTGCACTTGCTGGTGCTGGACAGATACAAGCTCCCACCCCACTGTCACTGATGGGGATGCAGATCCTGACCTGGATCTGTCTCACTCTGCCCACCCGGTTACTCCACCCTACCATCCTCAAAGGTAAAATGAAGACAGCAGCCACAGAGAGGAGGCTTAACATTTTTTGAGCACATACCTCATGCTGGGTGTTTTTTGCAGCTGCTGTCCTGTGCCATCCAACAGTCCCTTCCTAGGACCTGGTGTCTGATCCTCTGGGTCCCCTGGAAAGGCCTGGCCTTTCCTTCAACCTCACACCTGTCCTGGACTGACAGCTGGCTCTGCACATTCATGGGCTGGGTCTAGCTGAGAGCCCTGCTGGAGGCAGAGAAACAGTGCTGGCTGGGGACCCAGTCTCCCTCCAGCCTTCCCCTGACCCTGGTCTTTCCTCTTCCCTCCCGCAGGCCTCTGCACTGTGGTTTACTACTTCACCGCCGGACAACTCCTCTGGGGGGACTGGCCCTGGCTGTGCTGCTGCCCGGCTGCTTGGTGCAGGGCCTGAGCTTTCTGTGGTTCCGAGCAAATGGACATCAAGGTCATTGCTTGTTGGTCATGCTGCACGGCCTACAGCTTGGCATGTGGAAGCGGTAAGGACTGGCAGCCTCCTCTCGACTCTGAGGCAGGATTGCATGAGTGCAGTAGGAGGGCTCTTCTGTGCACGTGGACTCTGTCATATTGTCCTAGAAGTTCAGGGATGGGGGAATTTTCAGAGCCACCACGTGGAACCCTTGCTCTGATGTGGGCATCCCCTTCCAGCCTGCCCTTCCTGGAGCATCTCTATCATCAAGTGGTTCCTTCCCCATGCAGCAGTGGCCCTTCCAAAGCTTTTTCTTGACTTCAGCCAAATTCTGTCTTTCTGTTGTTTCCATTCATTGCTCGATGCCTTAGAGCCATAGAAAGTGACCTGCTTAAGGCCGTTCCATTTAAACACCTACTACCTTAGTCACAGAAGGTGGCATTGATTTACACACAAACTAGAGAGCGGAGTGGGCCTGGTCACATTTCCATCGTATTTATTTCAGGAAGAAGGCGTTTGGAAGCCAGGGCCAGTTTTTTCCACAAAAATGACATGTGGATGGCCTAGTGTCCTGCAGGCTTACCTGTGGTTCACTTCTCTTTTTTTTCTTTGTCCCCATTTTCTTTTCTTTTTCTTTTTCTTTTTTTGCTTCAGTAACATTGGTTTATAACATTGTATATATTTCAGGTGTGCATCGTAATGTGTTTCAAATTCTGTGTTGATTCCATCATGTTCACCACCCAAAGACTTAGACTCCATCACCACACACATGCACGTCATCACCCCTTTCACCTTCCTCCCTCCCACCTTCCCCTCTGATACGCACTAGTCGAATCTCTGTTGCTATCTGTTTGTCATTGTTTTTATCTCCCGGATATGAGTGAGATCATACAGTATTTGACTTTCTCCCTGTGACTTATTTCACTTAGCATAATTCCCTCAAGGTCCATCCATGTTGTCACAAATGGCTGGATTTCATCATTTCTTATGGCTGAGTAGTATCCATTGTGTATAAATACCACATCTTCTTTATCCATTCGTCCCTTGATGGGCACCTGTGTTGCCTCCAAGTCTTGGTTGTTGGGAATAACGCTGCCATGAACATAGGCGTGCACGTACCTTTATGCATTTGTGTTTTTTCTTTGTTTTTTCCTCAATCTTAGGAATAGGAGGTGGGCTGGATGACAGTTCCCAGAAAGGTGAGGCAATAAGCCTTTTTGAGATAAGGGAAATGGGTGGAATCTGAACTGCCTCTAGAACTGCTTGCTACTTTTGCAAAGTTTTGTAAGTTGAAGAGACTGGCTCTCAATTTCTCAGAAATTTGGGTTGCAACTTTAATGACATTGGAGGTCAATCTACCTGTCCAACTCCCTCATCCTAATTGGCTTCTTTCCCTCTGGGTGCTTAGTTTCATTTTAACTTAGTGAAGAAGTCGAAAAAATTCTGATCAGGCTTTGAATATCAGCTTCCAGTTTTGCTGAATTTGTCATCATAAGGTGCTAAATACTTTCAAATGTCCTGTCAGGTTTCAGAGGGACAAACAGTAACTACCTGACAGTATTGAATAATTCCATTACCTTTAACACAGCAGTCTCCCAGAATGCCTCTCAGAGTCTCATTAACTCTGGGAGTATATTTTGATGGTGTCTGTAAACTATGGTCCCATACATTTTCCCTTAGGTACCTTTTATAACTTAATTTTCTATTAGCTTTTTGCAATAAAACTTTCAATAAGGTTATTTTGGAATTTTGAAGGTTTTGCTTTTAAGTGCACCTCTTAAATAATCTGATCTAATCAGGATGCTCCTTCTGTTGACAGCTATAATTCCTCTGAGGCTGGCGACAGTTTGGTAGGGCCCTTACCCAAGAATGACTGCAACCCACGTTTCTGTCTGACTATCTCTGACTACAAAATGGGGTGCCACTACGCTTTGTCTGATTGTATATAGAGACCTTGACCCGACAATTATTGAGTCAAGCCCTCAGGACACAAACAAGCATGGGAGGAATTTTTTTTTCTTTCTTTGTAAATATTTACAGCTTTTGGAACCTTTAGTTGAGCAATTATGCTGGAAGGTGGGGCGCTGGACTTTTAAAACAATTTCCCTCTTACTTGGATCTTATAAAGGAGCCCAGAAGTGTAGATTCCAAGTGGTTTCTGCTGGGTTTCTCTGAAATCTTGCTGCAGTGACACCAAGAAATGTCAATGCAAATTTTACATAGTTAATCTATAAGACAACTTTAAATCGTTCCGGGTTATCTTGTCAACCATTTACAGCTATCCCCATTTCATTAAGCACTTGCAAGTTTCAGCATGAAGCCAGCCAGAGTGCCGAGGGGAGGCTGCCCATTCGGGAATGGTAGGCTTTTAGAAGCTCAATTTCCCCTCTTTCTTTTAGTTTGTTTTTACTATAAAGTCTGACCAATTCCTAGGGGCAGTATAGTGGGTCTGCCACTCCCATGAGGTTCTCAGTCACCTCAGAACACCTTACAGCTGGGAGAAGCTGGTGGCCCTTCTCTTCAGAGCTGAACAAGTTCAGGCTCTCATTTCTCAGTCAGGCAGTTTGATCAGACTTTATACACAATTCTTCCAAATTTAAAGCCCAATTAAAAGTCAGCCTGCCTATTCACTCCAAAGTTCGCCCCATAGGCTCCCAAGGCCTAGGAAATTCCCATAGGTTTCCCTTTCCTAGGAATTTCCCACAGGTTCCTCTTATCTAGGGTATGACCCAGTATCCCAATAAGACACCCAGGCTTAAAGTTGGAAACAGCTCATATAAACTCTGGACTATTGACTTAGAATAAAGAGGTCTGAGTTTCGGGAGATCTCACCAGGGTCACCTGAAGAACGCAATGATTCTTTGGGGCCAATGGGCAGTTTATACCAAAGGCCGGTTCAGTGTAGATTCCAAGTGGTTTCTGCTGGGTTTCTCTGAAATCTTGCTGCAGTGACACCAAGAAATGTCAATGCAAATTTTACATAGTTAATCTATAAGTCAAAATTGGGGTGTGCTTACTATGAGCCAAGTTTGAGGACTGTAGCCAAGTGGCCTTTCTTCCCAAGGGAAGAAAGGGCAACAAAGAAGTGGGGTGTACAGAGTGGTTATAGACCCTCTTAGCACAAAGGGCATACATCACACATGACAAGAATATCTCTTTAAAACTGTCACAGGATCTTCGCTGGCACAGCAGGGCGGTGGTCCCAAGGTGAGCACAGAAGTTCGGTAGTTGATGCTTAGTTCCCAGGAAGAGATGTTAATCCTTAAACAAATGCTGATACGGGGGGAAGTTACATCCTCATCTTTAAGGGCATCATTCTTGTCTTTGGGTCATAGTAAATGTTTCAAGCAGATGGACAATGCACGCTCCACAGACTGCCTCAGGCCCCTTTGGAAAAACAAGGTCAGGCCAAATTAGTTGTAAGTCACATGACTTCCTCATATACTCCAATACATCCGATTGATTTTCATTTATTCATCAATGGTAAGTCTGACTCTATTCAAGAACACCTGCCATGAGTGAGCACTTGTGTAAATAAACCTTCGATTTCGCATGCATCTCTCTCTGAGAGAGAAACAAGTCTTACTGGTCCTCCAGGGAAAACGCAAGCAGCCTGAGAATCAGAGCTGGAAGCCTTGTGACCAGAGATGCTGAGAGCTGGGTGAGGCGGCCCGGCAGGGACAACATGGACCATGAGGACCTTCCCAGACACCATTGTGAAAGGTAACTCCCAAGGGCCACACGTGGGCCTCCTCTGAGCCAGGGGAGGACTCACAAACAGGCCCAGTGGGAGTGTCTATGGTACCTCACCTCATTCAGCAAATTTGAGCTGCTCCTTTTCGGGGAGAAAAAGTGGCCCTATGCACACTGTGATGGAAGACTTTGGGGCTGAAACCCCAGATGTGAGAGGTCTGTCATTCCACACAGCAAACCTGCATCTGGGCCTTGTCACATGAAACACACACATGTGGGCCATGATTGTGAAGAACACAAATCATACACCTTACCTTCAGTGACCTTGTTCTGCCCTTTACAGTATAATCCTCCCCTGTGAGCCTGGACCAGAGATCTGATGTCAGTTCACTTTAAACTAGTGCTACAGTAATCACCCATCCAAAATCAGATCTTTCATTCGCCCCTGGTAAAGAATTGGAGGAGCAGAGCTCCTGACATTACTGAGGACTTGTTGACAATGAAAGTCATGGACAGCCCACCTTTCTCCACCTCCTGGGAAGCAATAGGTCAGTGAGGAATGCAGAACTCTGGTGACAAGTTGACAGTGGGAAAAGTGACTTTCTGATGAAATAACAGGATAAACATTGACCACGGTCCACTCTGCCAGCACTGCCCACGCAGTGTTGGGAAATGTCTTCTCCCGTGATGGGAAGGCCAGTGAGACCCAGATCAGTCAGACCCAGGGGGGAGTCTCCCCATTTGAACTTCAAAATCTAAGGTGAGGCCCTGCTTCCTGATCCTTCCCCAGGGGTCAGCAAAAAGAGCCCGTCATGTCCCTGCTGTGGGTGTGGATCCTCCATGGCTCCCACCTTCCCAGCTTGGAGCAGGAAGGCAGCTCCAGAGGCTTCTCTGGAAGCAGCCGCTGGTCTGGTGGGTGACAACTTCCTGCCACCACATAAGGCTGATGCCGTGCTGTGACCATGAAGCTTGAGCCTTGCTTTCCTTGGTCCTTTTTGAAGAAACTGGAGACATCTGAAAGCCCCTGTGGAAGGCTGAACAATGACACCAGGGCATCAGCTGTCAGCTCTAGAACCTGTGAACGGACCTATTTTGTAAAAAGGTCATGGCAGATGTGATTAAGTTAAGGGTTTTGAGATGGGAGATTATCCTGGACTTTTCCAATGTGCCCTAAACACCAGCACAAGTCATAAGACAGATATACAGAGGGAAATCAGAACCCACAGAAGAGCAGGAGGCACCGGGTCCACAGAGGCCGAGACTGGAGGGGTGTGACAAAAAGTCAAGGGCTGCTGGCAACCACCAGAAGCTGCAAGAGGCAAAGGACAGACTCTCCCTAGAGCTTCTGAGGGAGTGTGGCCCAGACAACACCGTGACTTCGGCCCAGGGACACTGATCTCAGAGTTCTGGCCTCTTCGGCTCTGAGAGAATCACTTTCTGTTGTTTGAATAAACTACATTTATGATCATTTGTGACAGTGGCCTCAGGAAAGGAATCCAGCTCTAACCCCCACCAGGCACTGGAGAAACACAACACAGAGAAGGACATTGTGGCCCCTATGGAGAAGGACGTTGACGAGAAGTACAACCCCACCTGGCACTGCCTTGTGGGGAGGACCTTCAGGTTACGTGACACAGGAAACCACACACTTCATCTACATCTGCTTGGGCCAAGGGGCCATTCTGCTGTTCAAATCTGGGTAAAAGCAAGGATGTGCCACACACCCAGTGATCCATCCCAAAACAAGTACTGTGGCCTATATTCCAAATACCAGGGACTGGAGTCTTCTGCCTCGCCTGAGGGAGAAACCTCGATCTTTGAACCTTTACCTTGTTGTTTCATACAGGGCATGCTCCTTCCGAATTTGTTGTGGTTAAAAAGCAACTAGCAAACAGCTTATGTTTGTCTTTATTTTCACTGAGAAAGAAGAGACTTCACTACTTCAACAAGAGGGTCCATCTTGTCAGGACTTGCTGTTATGGGAGAAAATCGTGACAGATCACTTGTGCACTTATCCTTCTCATGACCACTGTGACATGCCACACCTGCTTCTACTGCAGGCGTGAACAGCAGAGGAGGCCCATGAGAATGTGCATGAAGACTGCACAGCAAAGCTATGGCTGCAAATACCTCCCCCAAG
This sequence comes from Equus przewalskii, assembly GCF_037783145.1. NCBI lineage: Eukaryota > Metazoa > Chordata > Mammalia > Perissodactyla > Equidae > Equus > Equus przewalskii. The sequence continues at coordinate 32,764,090 of NC_091858.1, forward strand.
CATCTCCAGGGGTCCCGCGATATCTAACAGGAATCCAGAACACTCCCCCCATATCAGATGTGAAAGCACTGCTTTACCTGACTACTACAAAAGTGCAACTCTGTTCCTAGGGTCCCCCACCAACCATGCTGAGCCCCCCATCATGACTGGGCTTTGTCTGCCTTGAAGCCTCAAATCTCATGTGTCAGCCAACACACTTGCAATTGTATATAACCAAGAACTCAGCTCAAGCTGGAAGAAATAAACAAGGGCCACAGCTGGAGCAATCCAGAAGGTCAGGCTTAGGGGTCCTTGGACCCATTGGGGACCAAGTTCGCAAGAACCCAGGATATTTTCACCAGTGTCTGATTTATGCCCAGCTCCCCTTCTTTACAAAAGTGAGAGGGCTGCTGCAATCCTGGGGCAACATTGTTTTTGTACCTTTCAAGACAATAAGAGCTTTTATTTCTCCAACGACTGAACAAACATACTGAGCTTCACAGTCATGGAAGTTTCCACCACAACCACCTTCCCCTCAACCCGATCATCATTTTGGTGAATGGAATCTCCCCTCTAGTTGCTGGGGCCTTGGGTAGGGGTACAACCTTGAACACTCTCTGAGGTCAGGTGTGTGGGTCAAGTATCCGACGCCGGAGCGGGAAGTGAGGTCATTCCCACCTGAACAGTGTGTCTGAGAGAGGGGGGTTGGGTAAAGGACAGCATCCCAGATACAGACATCAATAGTTGTGTTGTAATCAGGATCATAGCAGGCAAGCTTCCAGAATCAAATGTTGTGCAATCACCAAGGAGCCATATAAACAGTGGCTCCCCCCACCCGCAGCAGCCTCGCTGGGTCCCAGTCTCAGAGCAGCTCCTCCATCTCTTCCCACCACCCAGCATCCAGCCGGCGTTCACCATGCGGGGCCTCTGCTTCGTGCTCCTGACCTGCTTCATCCTCTTTCCTCACTTTGCCACAGGTGAGCTCTGAAACCAGGCTGGTGTGGGGTCTCAGGGGTCTCATGCCCAGGGAATGGGGACCAGGCCGTATGGGGGAGTGGCTCAGGATCTGGAAATAAGTAATAAATCTGAGCATCATGGAGAGCATCAACCAAAGAATGAATGTCTCAGGGGAGATTCTTAGCTTGATCTTAATGGACTGAAACATGGTCCTCAGTATCTCTCAGGTTAAGGATGGAGTCATTTCCCTGACATGGACCCAGTGAGTAGCTAGAGACAACACCACTAGGCCAGGCCAGGCTTTCAGGCTGGCAGGTGTGGCTGGCTTTGGAACAGGCCAAGGGGATAATAACCACGTAGGAGGTGCCGGCCCCAGGGCTCATTTGCTGTCCAACTTCCATGCCAGGGAGAGAGCCCAGGATATAAGAGAGAGCTGAACCCAGGAGCCAAAATACCATTGTGTGTTTCTCAGCTCCAATGGTGACTCGCAGTGTGTACTTAGACAAGTCACCGAGCTGTCCTCAGACTCAACTTTGTCTTCTCCTGAAAAGGAAGACAAACCCCAGAATCATACAGAGTCTGGTTGAGGGCAAACAAGGGAGAACTTAGGCAGGGCCTTGCAGAGCAGCAGAGACACGCCAGGTGTGTTCCCCCTCTGTGATTCCTGCCTTTTTACTTTTTGTGGCCTCTGTCTGACAGCCCATGGTGACAGGCCCACATGCCAGCCCCTCCTGAGGCCTGGATGCTGCACAAAACATGGCAGGACAGAAGGTCCTTGACGCCTGTCTGCTCTTTCTGCCCTGTTCCTCTGACCCAATCTCTCCTGCCCTTTTGTGCCCAGGGCATGTAGGGGTGTGCATTGTGGGTTGGTCTTCATCAGGCTGCATGAGGCTACACAGAGTCCCCTTGAGCATCTTGAGCAGGGACTGGACGCTGGGGTGCAGGCAGGGGAGCCTTGAGTCAGCATTCAGGGCAGACACTTCAGTACCTGCCCTCTTTAGAGCAGAGGCTGTCCTGCCCGCCAGGAACCAACGCAGCAGTGGCAGCAGAGCAGAAGGAGCCGGGGCTCCGTAGGATTTCTGAGGGAGGCGCCTGCAGAAGGAGCCTCTCCTGCGGGCTCTGCGGTGCACATGTCATGACCCCGAATTCACAGGGAATGTTGCTCCTGACTGTGTGACTCAAAGAGTTTCCTCTCCACAGCCCAGGTCCAGGATGTAGACTCAGAGAAGGAGTGCTATAAAAGAGAGGCCGAGTGTAAATGGTTTTACTGCCCAGAAAATCATCACCATCTTGGTACCTGTTGGTTTGGGATAAAGAAATGCTGTCTGCGCTGGGAATGAGCTGAAGAACATGGGAGGACAAGGAGCCCGGAGAATGAAATAAAGGCCTGACTGTAACTCTGAAAGTGCTGTGGTATTATTTCCCAAAAGTAAAGAAATGACCTGTGCTGTATTTGAAAAAAGTGATTATTACATGTGACGGTGTCTGGGAGAGACGTGTGTGTGGAAGCAGAGAGGGAACTGACGCGTGCAAGGCGGGCCTAGGAGAGGGGAGGCCTGGCGTGCCTGAGATGGTAGATGCTTTTACATGGAAATGTTGGAGTTTCAGGTGTGTGCTGGAAGAGGGGATTCAAGATCCCTAATTATGGGAAGGTGACGGTGGTGTCCCCGTATATGGCAGATGTGTGTGCAGGGGGAGAAAAGGAGGGACATTCAATCAGGAATTCACCTTATTCTGTGAGACCCCACCCTTAGAACATATAGGCTTAAAACACCTTGCTCTTGAGTAAGCTCATGATTACATGGTGGGCAAGAGGAGCGGGGCTCAGGTGAGTGATTCTTCTGGTCACATCTACCAGGCATTAGTCCCCTGGGTCTGTCATAACAAAGCACCACAGCCTCGGTGGTTTAAGCAATAAAAATTGATTTCCTCACAATTAGAGGCTGGCAGTGCAAGGTCAAGAGGTCAGCGAGGCTGGCTTCTTCTGAGGCCTCTCTCTCTCACTTGCTGAGGGCTGACTTCTCCCTGTGTCTTCCCATGGTCTTCCCGCTGTGCACACCTATGTCCAGATTTCCTCTTCTTGTCAGCACACCAATCATCCTGGCTTAGGGCCCACCCTAATGACCTCATTTTAATTTAATGGCCTCTTTAAAGACCTTTCACCAAATAAGGTTACATTCTGAGGTACTAGGGGTTAGGACCTCAACATATGAATTTGGGGGGACACAATTCATCACAGAACACCTGGGCTTACTCCTACACCTGCAGTCAGCTTCCAGGTTGACTGGGGCTGCCTTCTGGCTGAGACAATGGGAAACTCTGAGCTGAGTCTCGTCTCATCTCAGACTCACCCAGGCTTGTTCTCATCGTGGTTTCCAGGGTCTCAGCAGAACCAGAGGAACCACGCAAGGTGTCTTGAAGTCTAGGCTCATAAGTGACCCCAATGCTGTCTTCTCTTGACCAAAGCAAGGCAAAAGGCCAGGGCCACTCCAGAGTTATGGAAACAGACTCCACCTGCAGACGGGAGGACATGCATAGTCACACCATTGAGGTCCGATTCAGGGAGAGAGGTACAATGATGGCCACTCTTCCATCAACCACAAAGAGTATCCTGGGCCCTTCTACCAATATGAGCCTGTGTGTTGTGTGAGGGGCTTAACTCGGCTCAGGAGAAGGCTCAGACCTTCACAAATGCTGCCTTAGAGACAAGATTCTCTGGACAACTGTCCAGATGGATCAAGGTTCTGCTCTGGAGACAAGACCCAGAGTCCTACCAAGTATAGTCCAGGGCTGTGATGCTGGTGGAGGAGCTTGCTGAAAATATCATGCATGACTAGTTCTTGTAGAGAAAATCAGAATTTTCTGGAGTCCTTCATACTTATTTTGCCCTTTATACTGTACTGATTTTTGGAATTTTTAGAGGGCAGGGACCCTATAATGCCATCTGTGCTGAAAGTCCCCGAAGGACTTCATCCGGATCTTTCCCTTCCCTGGGGACCTCTGTGTCATTGGAGGCTAGTGTCTCTCTTTACACCCAGGACCAGGACTGAGTCGGGGAGGTGAAGGCGGGGTCTTTAACACCCCCATCATCTCCTGCAGGCTCCTCCCTACAGCTGACCAAGGAAGGATGAACTAGAGATAAAGCCGAGAACTTGCAAAACAAATGCAGCTTCAAAAACATCCCCCAAACCCTCCACCTCACTGCTCTGTCTAAATGCTTCCTATGTAGACCTCTGGAGCCCCCGCCTCTGCCCACAGCCCCTTAATCAGAACACGCTCCAAGTCACAGCCTAACTCTCCTGCTGCATCTGCCCCCTGCCCTCTCCTGCTGTCTAATCATCTCACCGCACACACCCTGCATGTCCATGCTGTGTTCATGCCCACAGGGAAGGCCCTTCCCCAGCTTAATTGTAGCTCCCCTTCCTGCTACCCATGGGGCTTATTCACCTCTTCCTCTGTTCTCCCTGAACATCCATCGAGCAGAGCTGTTGAATCCTAAAGGGTGGAGGAGAGGAGAAGGGAAAGTCTGCACAATGACTGGCTGAGGGAACAGGATGTCTGCAAATCACCATCCTTTATAACCGCAGACCCCTGCATGCATTCACACCACTGGTATTTATTGTGTTGCCTCTCTGCCAGGTCCTGGGATGAAGGACTCAGATAACATCCCTCCTCCTGGTATGACATTCTAGTAGAGGCAGATGGACAATGAGAAAATCAACTCATTAAGTGACACCTGTGATGAGAAGAAGAAAGCAGAGCAAGGGGATGCCTAGTGTCCATGAGGTGCTATTTTATACTGGGTGGCCTGCATGAGCCTCTTTTTTGTGTTTTCTATTGGTAATTAATGTCAGTTTGTTATTAACACTCTCGGTAGGACCTGCACCGAGGAATTCCTCCACCTCCTGTAATAGCTCTTACAAAGGAGGAGAGAACAGCGATGTCCTCAGACCCCCTGACACAGACACAGCACTGGACTCAGCCCGTTTACAGATTGCTGGAGGGGAGGGAGCTGCCCCACATTCCTCCCTCACTTCACCCCACATCTTCAGGAAGGCTGCTGACTCATGGGACAGAGTGGTCTGCTTCTCCCAGAGATATTGCCTGGTCTGTGATGAGGGACAGTGTGGGCATGAGCCATTGCCCCAAACATACTCACAGGTAGTTCCTTGTCTCTGGTAGGAGGATGCTTCCAAATTCGTCCAAACGAAACATATCTTGCAGTTGGGAGCCTGAGCTTCATGATCTCCAGAACTTTCCTGGCAGTTAAATATGCCCCTTTGGCAGCATATGCCCTTCACGTCAGCAGCACCCTCCCCGCTCATGATCCTCTCCTCCAAACAAGTTCAAATGAGATTCAGGCAGGAAAGGATGGAGAGTCTGAGCAAGTCTTGAAAAGGGAGACACATAAGCAGAAAGGTCCTAGATCTGAGGTCAGCAGACACTGCAAAATTGCTCTGGCCTGCAATCCCTCTTCCTTCTGTGAGCTGGGACAGCCATTTCATGACGCTATAACCACCACCTGGATGCTGAAGGCAGGAGGAGAGACGGTGCTCAAGCAGAATCCTGTGATGTGGTAAAGGACATACACTCTGGAAATTTTCTCAATACCTTCTCCCTTCAGTTGGGTTTTGATGCTTCCTGGCCTTCTCCCCCGATGCTCATACAATCCATTAGCTTTTCTCATCATCTGCCTTCCAGTCAGCTCTATCCATGGATCCTAGGCACAACCCCGTGGTAAGGGGGAGCTGGGGTGACTTTCCTCTCACTACTTACTTCACTGCACCGTGCCACATAGGAGCAACCTTTGAGTCACTAGAGTTTTGAAGATTGTGTCTCTATAGAATCTGAACTAGAAATTTCTACAGGGAGAATTCCACAGGGAGGGAACTGGATGAAAGAGTTGGAGAACTCAAAAAGCAAAACAGGAAGAGTGGGGAGACAACCACAGAATGCAGCCCCCACCCCAAGGACTGGGAGAACAGTGTTAAAACATTTGGGTTACCAGAACCCAGGGACTCGGAGAAGGACCCTCACCCAGCTGCAAGCCTGCCTCTCCGGGAGCTCTTCTGGGGCACCACATGCTGGCTCCAGGAGTACCAACAGAGACAGCCTGGAAGCATCAAAGCTCCAGGGCGGAGAGCCATTGCTGGGGCATCCAGAACAGGGGCAGGAAGCCAGCAGAAAGAGCAATCACCCTCTCCTCCTCTTCCTTCCCGTCTTCTGTGGCTCCTGTCTGCAGAACCCAAGGGACGTGGCAGGCAAAGGAGGAACACGCTTTGCAGACTCTCAACCTTGGCCTCACAAGGTGGGCTTTGAAGAATTGTCTGGAGCTGAGGGACGATACTCGATTTGCTGGCAGTTCGGCAAGCTGAGTCAAATTACTTCCGTCCAGGCACCATAACCATGACTCAATGGAAGGATATCCACATCCATTAGTGCGTAACCAACCACTCCAACCAGAAGTGGCTTAAACCAACACAGATTTTAGGTGCTACTCATTCTGTGGCCCAGTAGTTTGGGCTGGCTCTCCCAGAGGAGATCACGTGCGGTCCTACGGCGTTGGGACTGGACTGGGCTGTCTCAGATGGCCTCACTCATGTCTGGAGTTGGGCTGTACCTCCAAGAGGTCCCCAAATTAGGCCTCCACTACCCCCCAGAGACAAGGAGACAGCAGCTCTATTTTCCCAGTCACATTTCAGAGAGGAGCCCTGTGGCCCTAAGAAAGACATTCCTGGGCTGTAAAACTGGCAAGAGACTTTTCAAAAGATTTATATACCTCTCCAAGGGACAGAGAAAGAGTTTACAGTGACAAGTTTTCTAAGTAAATGCTCTGAGGAAGGGGAAGTCAGGGGCCTGGAATCAGGAGGAAGTCCCTTCTAGTTTAGTCTAACTGAGGGGACATCAAGGCTGGATGGTCAGAGGCTGGTCCAGCTTCTTCACAGGACAGGATCCGGGTGCTGAGAGAGAGAATGAGAGAGACAGAAATAGAGAGACAGAGACATATAGAGAGACAGAGATAGAGACACGGAGACAGAGAAAGAGAGAAGCAGCTGCGGGGCCTCTGGGCCTGCGCTGGGAACTCCTGCAACATAACTGCTCCCACATTCTCTTGGTCAGAGGAACTCACAGGCCAGCCAAATCCCAGGGGGTGAAGAAAAAGCTTCTCCTCTTATTGCAGAAGTGGCAAAGTCACGTGGCAGAGAGGTGATCACGTGAAGATGGAAGGAAATGTGGTCCCTTTTTCATATCTGCCACAAAAGGCTTAGTTAAGGGGTCAGGTGTGGACACTTAGTCAGACACGCTTCTCTACCTTCTGAGATTTCTGCTCCACCCACTCCCACTCACCGTCTACTTCATCCCATGGCTCTGATTTGGGGTGGGAACCACTATTTTCTGAGCTGAGGCTATTCCCCAGGGACAATATACCACTTTCCCCATGATGTTTTCTACTTTTCCTTTGAAAAACACCTCCCACAGATTCAAGACAGAAGACACTGACTAGAGCTCTTATTCATACTGCTGCTGTCCCAAGACAAAGACCCACCTTCAAATTTTTAAAGCTTTGCCTTCTTTTTTGCACATATGAAATATGGGACACGTGGAGATGCCTTGAATAACACCTAGGTATTAGGGCAAACATTTTGTTCTAAAACTTGAAATGTTGAGGAGTATATGGAATACCACAGTGATCACTCCTCAACCATAAACACCCCCTACTCCCAATCCTAACTCCTGTACGTGATTTCAATTTTATATTCCTTTTCTAGCAGCTAGGGTCCTGCTCCCAGTGTGTACAAACTGTGACATTCTCCCTTTGAAGGACAACTTGGAAAGGAGCATCTGGGGACTGGAATCAATGAAAGGGGAGGTTGTAGCAGAGGAGAGGAGTGGGACTTTGTCAATAAGGTTTTGGGGGACATGAAGCTGAAGGACTGGAAACCCAGACCTCGGGACTGCACGCTTGTATTGGATTAGAGGGAAGAGATTCAGAATATTTACAGGACATTTTGATTGTCTGTGTGGTAGAGCTGACTCTCTGAAAAGGAGAGAGATGTAGAAGACGAGAATTGGAACTTCTGACGAGAAAACAGGAAATGCTTTGAAGCCTGATGGCAAACTGGGCATGAGGAGGGGAGGAAAGGCTCTCAGGATAAGTAAACATTCCCTTTAAGGAAATAAAGCATTTGATCAGAAGCACAGTGAAACTGTAGGGAGGAACCAGAGATGTCTGACTCTGTGGTGTTATTCTGGTAAATGGGAAACAATCAGAAGAGTTTCACAGGTTCAGCTGCACCGTCCACTCTGCTCTTCCCTTCAAGAGGGTGCGTTCTTCCACGGCGGGTGGCTCTGCTGCAGGACTTGCCCAGGGAAGGAGGGAGCGCTCCACCTCACCCACCACCTGATCAGCGCAGCAAGGTCCTGGGGATGGGAAACGCCCTTGACTCAAGGACGGCACCAAAAACTCCCCAAAATAAAAAGGAGCAAGAGTTTGGCTATTGCCTGATTTAGGAGTTAAAGACTCCATCTTCGTCATCACCATCAGCATGCCAAAGTACCACTTCTTCCTTAAATTATACGACAGATTTAGATAAATGGATAGATAGATAGAGGGACAAATAGATAAAGATCCTGAGAGAAGGTTTTCCACCACCCACCTTTCCGTCTTACATCCTGGAATCTAGATTAACTCTCAAGCCCATCCGGAAAATCTTTAGTGAGGACGAGACCCTAATGGATTTGGGCAAGAGAAGCAGAGAAGTAGCCAGTTAACATCCCCTGTAAGACTTCTAAGGACCAATTAAGGCCTGGAATCCCACTCCTCCCACAGACACGGGCACTCTCTGACTGGTGGGTACCCGACTGCCTTTCAGTGGCCCAGAGGCGGTGACCAGTTTAACCACCCCCTGACTAACTTACCTGCAGTCACAACCACCAGGAAGCACTTTTCCAGGGCCCATTAGAAGGTTGGGAAGAGCAGAGAAAAGGCTGCTGCCCACATGATGAAGCGGGATCTGATTTGTACTTTCCTCCTGGGAACCAGAAACGCTGCCCTCCCTCCCCGCCCTGCTGGCAACTTGGGTAAAGCAGAACCAGACATGTTATCCTAACAGCTCAGGCCCAAATGCCCCTGGCAGGCGGGTCTCTGGCCGGAAATCTCCCCGCCTTGGGGCGGCGGGCAGGGGAAGGGGCGGGGGCCGAGGAGGCGGGCCTGGCGGCAGGAGGTGGGGGCCGCGGGCCCGGCGCGGAGGATGCATGCGGTGGTCCTGGGGCTCTCCGCCCTGCTGCTGGCGGCCGACGAGAGCGCGCGTGAGTGCGGGGCAGCCAAGGCTTGGGCGCCTGCAGTGCTCACCCCTCCAACACTCTAACCCACCCAGATGCCCCCGGACGTACGCGCCATCCCTGTAGGTGCAGGCAGCCTATCTACGCCCGGGCACAGCGCTGCGGGCCAGTGCGTGCAGGGCGGCACCCCTCCCGCCGGGCTGAGCACCCCAGTCCAGTCCTTCGTGGATCCCTGCGTATGCACAATCCTGCTGTTGATGCGTGATTCCCACCAAGGATGCATGGTCCCCCGTGCATGAGACCACCTGGGATGCCCGGTCTCCCCGCGGATGCATGATCCTCCGTGGATGCTTGGTCCCCCAAGGATACATAATCCTCTCCTGGAGCCTGGGCGCGTGTAGCCGCCCTTCCCTCCAGAACGGGCTCCTGGACTCAGCCAAGTGCTGCGGGTGCGAGATGCACTGAAGACCGCCGCGAGTGCGCCCTGCTCTCCCACCACCAGGGCCGGCCTGGGGGTCTCAGCGGCGGGCGAGGCCGATTGGGTACCCGAGTTGTGTGGGGGGTAGGACCGGGCTCGGTGTCCGCGCGGCCCTGGAGGACTGTATCTCCGTTTCGGGGCTTAGGATCGGTCAGAGGCGACCTGCCCGGGACACCCCAGTGCCGCGAGGAGCCGGGTCCCGGCCACACAAGACGGCAACACTGTTTAGCGCCTTTCCAGTTTGAACTGGTAACTCATTCGGTGCCAGAGAGGAAGCCTCCGCCCACTTCCGCCGTGCTCCCTGCAGACGCCTCTTCCTTGGCGCGGTCCCCGGGGATTGGGGTGGATTTAATAAGGCCCTGGCCTCGGGACCCCCTGGGACCCTGCGCCGCTCCCAAGCACCCACGCACTCAGAGACCCTCGCTGGCGCAGACTTTCAACTAAATCCCTAGGAGCCAGTTGCTGCTTACCGGTTAGTGGGGTCCCTTGTTTGAACAGCCATCCCTGTGGGTCCCCAAAGGGGCGCCCCCGCCGCGCTGTTTCAAAGCCACACCAGGAGCCCCTGTGAGGTCGGCACCAAAGCTCCCGGGTCCAGCGCCCCCTCCGAGAAGGGCTAAGACAAGACAGGACCCCCGCGTCTCAGCACCCACCCCGTTTGGTGGCATGGATATGCTCCCTTCTGTTGTAGCCTGGAGCAGCCAGGACTTCAGCAGTCCTCAGCCTGGGCGGAGCAGTAACTCCTCCACCGACTTTCTGTGCAGGTACCCTGGTTTGCAGTGTGTGGCACGAAGCCCAGGGTGGATAGAACAGATGACAGGGCTTGGGGACCAAGAAAGGCTGCTGGAGCCCTGGCTCCTCTGTCCACACCCGCAGGATTCCTATCTATACTACGGCCCGTGCTCTCTTTCCACTGTTGCAGCTTCGTGTGACCATAAATCCGTTTTAAACTTTTAATATGGAAAACCTGAATTATAGCCACATAAAACAATGACTGTGCATCGTGCACATGCTGGTGCTGGACAGATACAAGCTCCCACCCCACTGTCAGTGACAGGGACACAGATCCTGACCTGGATCTGTCTCACACTTTCAACTCTGTTTCTCTACCCTACCATCCTCAAAGATAAAATAAAGACAGCAGCCACAGAGAGGAGGTTTAACATTTTTTGAGCACACACCAGGTTCCAGGTGTGTTTTGCTCCTGCTGTCCTGTGCCATCCAACTGTCCCTTCCTAGGACCTGGTGTCTGATCCTCTGGGTACCCTGGAAAGGCCTGGCCTTTCCTTCAACCTCATGCCCCTCTGGACTGGGTCTAGCCCAGAGCCCTGCTGGGGACAGGGATGCAGTGCTGGCTGGGGACCCAGTCTCCCTCCAGCCTTCCCCTGACCCTGGTCTTTCCTTTTCCCTCCCGCAGGCCTCTGCACTGTGGTTTACTACTTCTCCGCAGGACAGCTCCTCTGGGGGGGACTGGCCCTGGCTGTGCTGCTGCCCGGCTGCTTGGTGCAGGGCCTGAGTTATCTGTGGTTCCGAGCAGATGGACATCAAGGTCATTGCTTGCTGGTCCTGCTGCACGGCCTACAGCTTGGCGTGTGGAAGCGGTAAGGACTGGCAGCCTCCTCTCGACTCTGAGGCAGGATTGCATGAGTGCAGTAGGAGGGCTATTCTGTGCACGTGGACTCTATCCTATGGTCCTAGAATTTCAAGGATGGGAGATTTTCAGAGCCACCACGTGGAACCCTTGCTCCAATATGGGCCCCCCTCTTCCAGCCTGCACTTCCTGGAGCATCTCTATCATCAGGGGTTCCTACCCTATATAGCTATGGCCCTTCCAAAGCTTTCCTTGACTTCAGCCAAATTCTATCTTTCTGTTGTTTCCATTCATGGCTCAAGGCCTTGGAGCCATAGAAGGTGACCTGCTTAAGGCCGTTCCATTTAAACACCTACTACCATAGTCACAGAAGTGGCGTAGATTTAACCACAGACTAGGAGCGGAGCTGGCCTGGTGACATTTGCATCAAGGCTTTATTGCAGGAAGAAGCCATTTGGGAGCCAGGGCCAGTTTTTCCCACAAAAAAGACACCTGGTTGGCCTAGTGTCCTTTAGGCTTACCTGTGGTCCCCTTTTTTTTTTTTTAATTTTTCTCCTTGTCTTTTCTTTTTCTTTTTTAATTGCAGTAACATTGGTTTATAACATTGCATATATTTCAGGTGTACATCGCAATCTATTTCAAATTTTGTGTAGATTACATCATGGTCACCACTCAAAGACTAATTACAATCCATCCCCACACATGTGCGCCTGATCACCCCTTATGCCCTCCTCCCTTCCCCCTTCCCCTCTGGTAAGCACCAGTCCAATGTCTGTTGCTGTGTGTTTGTCGTTTTTACCTTCTGTCTTCTACTCATGAGTGAGATCATACGCTATGAGACTTTCTCCCCCTGACTTATTTCACTTAGCATAAATCCCTCAACGTTCATCCACGTTGTCACAAATGGCTGGATTTCATCATTTCTTATGGTTGAGTAGTAGTCCATAGTGTCTATGTACCACATCTTCTTTATCCACTCGTCCCTTGATGGGCACCTAGGTCACTTCCGTGTCTTGGCTATTGTGAATAATGCTGCAATGAACATAGGTGTGCATGTATCCACATATTTGTGGCTTTTCTGTTTTTATTCCTGTAGTTGATTTCTAGTTTCATACCTTTGTGGTCAGAAAACATGATTGGTATTATATCAATCTTCTTAAAATGATTGAGACTTGTTTTGTGGCCTAATATGTGATCAATCCTGGAGAATGTTCCATGAGCATTTGAAAATCACGTGTATTCTGGGTGTTTTTTTGGATGGAATGTTCTATATATATCTACTAAGTCCATCTGGTCTAATGTGTTCCTTAAGGCCAATGTTTCCTTACTGACGTTCTGTTTGGATGATACATCCATTGGTGTAACTGGACTGTTAAAATCCCCTACTATTATTGCATCACTGTCTATTTCTCCTTTTATGTCTGTTAACAATTGCTTAATATATTTAGGTGCTCCTATGTTGGGTGCATAGATATTTACAAGTGTTATAGCCTCTTGTTGGATTGTTCCTTTTATCATTGTAGAATGCCCTTCTTTGTCTCTTGTTACAGCTTTTGTTTTAAAGTCTATTTTGTCTGATATGAATATTGCTACCCCAGCTTTCTTTTCTTTGCCATTGGCATGGAGTATCTTTTCCCATCCCTTCACTTTCAGTTTGTGAGTGTCTTTAGGTCTGAAGTGTGTCTCTTGTGTGCAACATGTATATGGGTCTTGTTTTTTTATCCCATCAGCCACCCTATGCCTTTTGATCGGAGAGTGTAGTCCATTGACATTTAAATTAGCTATTGAGAAATGTGTGTTTATTGCCATTTTGTTACTTTTTTTCTGGATTTTTAGTGGTTCTTTTCTGTTCCTTTCTTCTTCTCTTGCTCTCTTCCCTTGTGATCTGATGGTTTTCTTTAGTAATATATTTGATTTCCTTTCTCTTAATTATTTTTTTATTTATTATAGCTTTCTGGTTTGTGATTACCATGAGGTTCATATATAATAACCTACATTTATAGCAATCTATATTGAGTTGATGGTCCCTTTATTTTGACTTCTTTCTAAAAGCTCTACTCTTTTACTCTCCTCTTTCCACATTTTATGTTTTTGAAATCATATCTAATCTCTTATTTTGTGTGTCTATCCATTACCCTCTTATCATTGAAATAGGTCATTTTAGTGCTTTGTCTTTTAACCTTCATATTATCTTCACAGGTGGTTGATCTGCTACCTTTACTTTACTTTTGCTTTATCAGTGATTTTATTACCTGTTGGGTTTTGTTTTGATAATTTTCTCATTCTTATTTGTGATCTTCTCTTTCTCACTTAAATAAGTCCCTTCAGCATTTATTGTAAGACTGGTTACTTGGTGATAAACTCCTTTAACTTTTGCTTATCTGGGAAACTCTTTATCTCTCCTTCGATTCTGAATGATAACCTTGCTGGGTAGAGTATTCTTGGCTGTAGGTTTTTTCCTTTCAGCACTTTAAGTATGTCATGCCACTCTCTTCCAGCCTGTAAGGTTTTGGCTGAGAAGTCTGCCGATAGCCTTATGGGGTTTCCTTTGTATGCCGCTTGTTGCCTTTCTCTTGCAGCTTTTAGGATTCTCTCTTTATCTTTAATTTTGGACACTTTAAATATAATGTGTCTTGGTGTGGGCCTCTTTGGGTTTATCTTGTTTGGTGCTCTCTGTGCCTCCTGTACTTGGAGGTCTGTTTCCTTCCTTAGGCTAGGAAAGTTTTCAGCCATTATTTCTTCAAATGGATTCTCTGCCCCTTTCTCTCTCTCTTCTCTTTCTGGGACACCTATAATTTGAATGTTAATGTGCTTGATATTGTCCCTTAGACTGTTCTCGTTCTTTTAAATTCTTTTTTCTTTTATCTGTTCAGCTTGGGTGATTTTCTCTAGTCTTTCATCCAGATCACTGATCCATTCTTCTGTATCATCTACTCTGCTATCAAGTCCCTCTAGTGAATTTTTCATTTCCAATATTGTATTCTTCATTTATGATTGGTTCTTTTTTATATTTTCCAATTCTTTGTTGACATTCTCATTGTGTTCATCTAGTCTTCTCGCAATATCTGTGAGCATCCTTATGAGTTTTTGTTTGAACTCTTTGTCAGGTAGATTGCTTATTTCTGTTTCATTTAGTTCTTTTTCTAGGGTTTTGTCCTGTTCCCTTGCTTGGAATGATTCCTTTCCTCCTGATTTTGCCTCTTTCTCTGTGCTTATATCTATATATTAGGTGAGTCAGCTGTGTCTCCTGCTCTTGGAGAAGTGGCCTTATGTAAGGGATGCCTTTTGAGGCCTAGCAGTGTGCTTCCCTCTTGTCACCAGTCCAAATGTTCCAGGAGTGACCCCTGTGTGGGCTACATGTATCCTTCTGCTGTGGCAGGTTGCTCTTGCTGCAGGAATCCAGGGAGTCTAGCCTTTCCCTTTCTGGCTGACTATTTGTAAATCGGGTGTGGCTCCAAGGTCTAACAGCACACTCTTGTTGCAGTTTTTCTACTATGTGAAGGCCCCCAGCATGGCTGGTTGCTAGGCTCAGGGGCTTACAGTTGCTGTAGGCCTCAAGCCTGCAAGCCTGTTATCAGCTCTCTCAGGATTGCAGCTGGGTGGTGCTGGCCCCAGGCTTGGGAGCCCCTAATTGTTTGAGGCTTTGGAAGTTGGGGCTGATCCATTTTATGGCTATTTGTGAAGCACAGGTCTTCTGCCACTGATAAGCCCCACCCCGTGCAGGTCCACACACACCGTCAATGCAGCCCTGGTCTGTGCACACTTCCTGAACCCCTGGAGCATATCTAATTGTCCCACTGCAGAGACACCCAAACCCCCACAGTTCACCTGGTCCTCATGCAGGTCATGCCCCACAGAGGTGGACACACTCACCTGCCTTCAGAGGATCAAGGCACCCAGACTATGTAGGCCGACAAGTAGTCTGAGGGTTTGCTGTTGGGTGGGGCCAGTCCCTAGGGAAAGATGCCTGCCCTGGCTGAGCTGGATTAAATTGGCACTCTACTTGGCATGGCACACATCTGGGCTAACAGGCCAGGGAAATAACTTCAATGGCTGCCAGCATCTGTGTCAGCATGCCTGTACTAGGTTACAACAATGGCTGTCACTAATGTCTCAGTCTCTGGAGAGGTCTCACCTCTCACCAAGGTGCACCCAGAGCCTACCAGGTGAGTCTCTTTTCACCAAAGGATTGTGTACCTTTCTTTTTGGTGATTTTAAGTTGCTCTCTGAGATGGGTGAATTTGTGCATGGGCCCTTTAAGAGCTGGGTTTTTTCACTTATGTTGATAGCTTTTCTGGGGATATTCCCCTTTGTAGTTAATAGCTCGCAAAGCCAGATACTATGAGACTCGTCTCAGTTGTGCTGAGTCTGAAGGATGCTTAGAGCAGTAACACACCCCCGCTCAGGTCCCCACTCCTCCAGGGAAGGCTGTGTACCGTAGGGCTCCTCCCACTCAGCTATGAAGCTCCATGGCTGGCACAGGTGACTTTTTTCTCTCCAGAAAGGAATTTCTGCCTCTACGCCTCAGTCAGGACTGCCCCTGGTTGTAGGGGTTCTTTTTATCTAGTTTTCAGTTCTCACTCTGGGGTAGTTTTCCCAAGAATTATAGTAACCTGGTGGTGTTCATGAATGGAGATGAGTTCAGAGTCTGCCTACATCACCATCTTGATGAGATTTCCTGTGGTCCCCTCTTCAGGTAAGGTAATCTTCTCACTGGGGTACCTGCATGCCTGGAGTGTCAGGAGAGATCTGTCTGTGGTTGATGTAAAAGGCCCATTTCAGCTCTCAGCTGCCTCATATTCCATTGAGTTGTCAGGAATAAAAGAAGGGAGAAAAGTAGGGGGATCCTGTCAGTGAAGCCGTGCAGCAAGTGTTCGTGAGTTTGGAGACCCCACAGATTGGAAGGGTGTTAGGGAGTCACTGCCAAGTCTCGCATCTCGGGCTGTGCTCCTGGCTCTTCTTGGTGCCTTCGAGCTAGTCCCAGGGCTTTCCTTGAAGGAGATGAAGTGAGTTTCTGATTCTGAGGTGAGTCTGAGGAGGGAATGATTCCCTTCTCACCCAGAGCAGAGTCTCATGTAAGAGGCCGAGGGTGCTGCTGAGAAGGACATCAGTCCCCACCCCCCCGGATTTCATGGACCCTTGGAGCTGGAACCCTAGATTCTAAAGACAGCAGAAGCACATTTGAGCCACAGCCATTTTGCCCAAACCTGGGCCTTTGTGTCCACACAGTGCGGTTCCTCTGAGAAGATTGGACCCTTACTAGTGGGAAGAGAGCAAAGATGGTTTGTTCGCTCGACTCACAGAGGATGGGGCCTCTGCTGAGCACTACCTACCACATCAGCCCTTCCCTCAGCCCGGCCTGGGGAGGAAACCTAAGGGGTCGGGCCCCTGTAATCACCAAGAATGTGACCTCGAGGACAGACACCCTATTGAAAAAGTGAATCAACGTTCACCCAAGCAAACATCTGATAGCTCAAAGGAGACTTAAGTCAACACCGGCCACCTGAGAGACGCTTCCTGAATAAATGCCACATGAATGTGCCTTCTGGAGCTCTGTGGGGCCCCTGGGGCCGAACTGATCCCGTGATGGGGACCACATCAGTCCCCTGATGTGTCCAGATTCTTGCTGCTGGTGTCCGACGGGGACTCCACACTCTCATCTTCCCCACACTCCCACAGGAGTTTCTCAAATGATGTCATGAATATTAAACATAATAAAAACTGAAATAGATATGTGAAGAGGGACATGAAAATTAGAAATTAGGAAAAAAACAACTACTCATCTATATCTCTTGTGATTTTCAAACAAAGTTAAGATGACTAAAAATATATGTAATTTAAAAGGAGAGGAAAACAGAAAAGAAATAAGTTAGGAAAGTCAGGAAAAGGGAGGAAATGTTAGAAAAGAAGATAGAGCCAAATATACGATTATTTGAGATGAACCACAGATTTGGCTCTAAGATTTCAAACAGTCAGTGCAAGCATAAGAGCTACATGGTTTGCAATGATTCTGAGATTAAAAGTAAGCCAAACAGTCAGAAATCTTCTTCCTTACAGAAAGCTTTGACAGTTAAATAGAAAGCAGCAGATCTGTTCCTGCTCCTGACACCAGCTCACTGGATTCTCACAAAGAAAACCCTGGGGGCAGCAGTGTCTTTCAGCAAAGCCAGCCTGAATTTTGAAGACTGTTTCTAATCAGGGCCTGCAAAGGAGCTTTTCGGGTGGTTGCAGTTCACAAAAGTGCCTGTAGGAGGAGCCAAATCAATTGTGTTTTGCACAATCCTGAATAGCATCTAAAAAGGGATCATGTTAAGTGACTTCATAACAAAGCAGAAGAATCTACTAAGAACAGAAAAACCAATAAATACAAACCTCCTGAGTTAAGGTAGCTTATGAAAAATACGAGGACTTAAAACATAAATATATTCCTTTTTTAAATGCCAAATAATACATAGTAAACTAATATTAAATTTGACTCTATTCAAGAGCGCCCGACATTAGTGACTACTTGTGTAAACAAAGTTAGTTACTTTTTTCTATTTAGCTTTTCTATTTCCACTCAAATGCTATATGTTACCAACATCGTTTTCATTTTTTAAGCGTATGAATCCATTTGGAAACTCAGCATGAGGTGCTAGAAGAGTCCCTAACTCTTCTCATCTTTAGCATGTGTCTTGGTTTAGGAATTTTTTTTCAGTGGAAGCTAAAAGTTCTTAGAAAGAAAGTGGAGGTGAACTTTAAGGATATGTAAGGCAAGCTCAGCACAGATAGTAGAAACTTAATATTTAAAGTATGTAAAATACAGCCATAACAATAAGCACATGAAAAGATGCTCAACATAACTAATCATCAGGGAAATGCAAACAAAAGCCACAATGTGACACCACCTCACACCCATTAGGATGGCAACTATCGAAAAAACAGAAAACAAGTGTTGGCGAGGATGTGGAGAAATTGGACACTTGTGCACCGTTGGTGGGAATGTAAAATGGTGCAGCCGCTGTGGAAAACAGTATGGCCGTTCCTCCAAAAAATTAAACATAGAATTACCCTATGATCCAGGAATCCCACTTCTGAGTATAGACCTGAAAGAATTGAAAGCAGGGTTTCAAAGAGATATCTGTATACCCATGTCCATAGCAGCACTATTCACCGTAACTAAAACATGAAGCAACCCAAGTGTCCATCGACAGATGAATGGATAAGAAAAATGTAGACACACAATGGAATATTATTTAGCCTTGAAAAAGAAGGAAATTCTGCAATATGGTACAAGGTGAATGAAACTTGAGGACGTTATGCTAAGTAAAATAAGCCAGCCCCAATAAGACAAATACTATATGATTCCACTTCGAGTAGTCAGATTCACAGAGACAGAAAGTAGAATGGTGGGTGCCAGGGGGTGGGAGGAGGAGGAAATGGGGACTGGCTGTTTAATGGGTACAAAGTTTTGGTTTTACAAGATGAAGAAAGTTGTGGAGATGGGTGGTGGTGATGATTGCACACCATTATGAATTATTATAAATTATTAAGTTCGATTCAATTATTATTAAATCAATATAATTTAATAAATTATTAAATTTGAATTATTAATAACACTGACGTACACTTAAAATGGTTAAGATGGTAAATTTTATATTACATGTATTTACCACTATAAAAAAATTGAAATAAAAAGCCCAGCCATAGCCAAATCTTGAGCTGTTTGCTATCTCAGCTTTAACATCCCCAAAAAGCGTTAAGAGGGAGAGAAGCATTGCTTATTTTTCAAGTCATGGGACTATGATCGATTATTCTAGGTGAAGTGGATGTGTTTGCTTTTTACTTGAGCTGCTAATTAGGAAAGATCAGAGCTTGCTGAGAAACTTCATTCAAAAGGCCTAAGTTAAGATAATTTGTCATGTGTCCAAATGTCAACCCAGAGCATATGTTCTTAATGCAACTAGAAATCTTAGACCGTCCTCAACACACCTCCTTATGCTCAGAATTGATTTGTCCACATTTACTAACTTATGTGTGACCGAAGGGACTGGAGACACACATGATTAAGATACAATATCTGAGGCTGAACTGGGAACAAAACAGTGAACTCAGAAGAACAAAGCGAAGAAGTTTGCAGTCTTGGGGGTGCCCCGAGGATTGCCTTCGGGAGCGGTCCCCGCACCGGCATCCACATCATGGACCAGGGGAACTCGTTAAAGATACGCGTTGTCGAACTGCACCTGGACCAACCAACATCACGTCACAGCAAACTTCTCCTAGTTCTGCAGACGTTGTCTCACTCATCAGAAATTCAGAGCCTGGGGCCCAGCAGCCTGTACTGAGCAGCCCTCCAAGTGGCTCCGATGTCCACTCGAGTTTGGGAACCACTGCCCTGGTGCAGGAACTCTTGAGTGAAGGCTGAGGATGAGGCGGATTTCCATCCACGAGGGAGGAGGAGGCACTTCTGACCCAGGAAGCAGCCACAGCTGGTACAGAGGCAGAAAGGCGTGCTGGAAATGGTGTGCTTGGAAACCAGAAGTTTGTTGTAATGTGGGTGTAGGGTAAGAATGTTCTAGATGAGAGGAAGGGGGTCGGAGATAGATTGGGCTCAACCGTGAAGGAACTTGTGTACTAGGTGAGGAGTTTGGGTTTTATCCTCCATGTGTCAAAGACCCATTGGAAAGTTTAAGCAAGGAGATAAACTGCTCAGATTAGGCCTTTCGAGAGATGGCTGCAGGGAGAAGGAAATGGAGCAGAGTGGGAGAGACTGAGGGCCAGGCAGGCGGGCAGAAGTCCAGACAGGAGCTGTGAGGACCCGAATGAGGCAGCAACTACGATGATGGGATTTGACGGGAGCTGCTGACCACCCAACACCACTGCTTCCTTTCCATCCCCCCCCCCCCCCCATCTCGCCTCAGCTCTCACCTGGGCACCCTGACGGCTTTCCATCCTCGCAGCCTGAATCCCTCCCTCTGCAGTGGGATCAGGAAAACCAGCTGAGTCACATCCCCCTGGTTCTCCATTTCCTGGAAGGAACCCCAACCCCTCACTAGACCCACAGAGGCCTCTACTGTCCGGCTCCCCTTCACTGTCCCCAGCCTGGACCCTCCACTTCAGGCCCTCGTCCTGCCCCACTGACCCCCTGGACCCACACCTGCTCCCTCAGGCTCTGCTCCACGGCCTGTCCTCCTCTCCCAGGAAGGCTTCCCTGCCCACACTGTCCTCTCCCTGGGTCTCACCCCGTCACTCTCCCCTTAAACTCCCTTAAAGTGAGTTAAAGCTGCTCACTTTAACGTGTTTTTCTTCCTACTCAAACTTTTCACATGTGTATGGTTTCCTTCCACGACTGATTCTTGGGCTTCCAGGGAACATCTTTCATTTCATTTGCACCTTCTACAGTCTCCGAGGTGGGAAAAGAAGCCCAATAAAAATGCATATGGGAGGAATGGAGGCTTCCGGGAGGGTAGGAAGAGGGACGAGCAATTGAACCAATGATTCAAGACCGAAAGCGAAGCTGCAACCTACCGTCACGATTACACTTGTTGGTTTCATATTTTTTTTCTTAACATGACGTTTGTGTCAGAGATCACAGCTTCAAAGACTCAGTAAGAAGTCAGTTCACTCCACAACTCCAAATTGTGAGAAAGGAGCACTGTTTTTCTTACGTGTCTTTCCTGGGCCCTGGGTACCGTGAATAAAGCCGTTTCAAAGAGGACCCCCTTCTGCTCTGGCCGTAGAAGTGTTAGCAGAGACCGGAGCTTGGTGTGTCATCTGCACAGCCAGAGTCCTCGGGGGTCCTTCGGGAGGGGGCTTTCCAGGTGACTTTAAAGGGGCATCCAGCTCTGATTCAGGAGTCCTTAAATTAAAATGATTTCTAGTTTTTCTTAACTTGTTCGACATGGAAGTTTGCAATCCCAAATGGAGGCTGTGGGCACGCCCACGCCTGTGCAGGCAGGTGTAGTAATCGCCCCGTCCTGGCTCAGGCGTAGACCGAGGGGGGACACTGGAGGGTGAGGGGGGAATCTGCTGTGGAAACCCCAAGTGCACAGTGCCTGGGGAGTGGCCTCATTTTCATCTCTGCCACCCGAGCCTTCAGAGGGCACAGGCTGGTGGCCCATGGCACCTTCCAGACCTCTCTCATAAGATGGGAGCTTCAGGAGAGGTTCCCAGGACGGGCCTATGAGAAATGGAATGAAACAAGAACATTTCCTAATTTCTCTCTCTTGTGTTGGTTCCCTTCCCTGGACCGTGGGGAGGTCACCCAGCCTGGGGGCACTGGAGTGTCCCTGTGGCCCCGGCCAGCCCTGTCCTGCAGACTCTCAAGAGTGGCCTGCCCTTCCTGCTGTCCACCTGTGCAGGCCTGGCCCTTCGGTAGGGGGCTGCTTGGCAACTGGCCCCCTGCAAACCTAGCCCCTCCTGTTAAGCTGCGTCTGCTTCAGCCTCATTTCAGCTCCTGGCCCTCCTCCCGCACGGGGGCAGCTTGCCAGTCCGCCGGCCAGGCCTTGCTGAGCAGGATTACCCATGGCAGCATTTGGATTAGAGCTGGCATCTTCAGGCTAGAGTCAGAGCTCAGAGACTCTAGTGTGTAGACAGGTTATTCTCTAGAATGCGAAAGGTCTCTAAATGGTAAGCCAGGAAAGGGGCGGTGTCCTAATTAAGCTGTCACCCTCTGGCTCAGCACCATGTCACCCCTGCTCCTCCTCAGGCATTGGGACGCCGCATGCACTGTTCTGTCGAAGGAGTGGAAGGCCTCCCACCGGGGCCAGCTGCTGCTGCAGGAGGCCGACCTGTCAGCCCTCCGCCTCCTAGAAGCCCTGCTTCAGGCTGGGCCCCACCTGCTGCTTCAAACGTATGTTTTTCTCGCCTCGGACTTCACTGATGTTGTGCCAGGTGAGTGACTTCCACCACTGAGCATAGACAGTCCAACTTCTCAAGGGGGACAGAAACGAGTGCCTTATTTATCAAAACCCCACAATCTAAGATTTCCTCTGCTTGGGAGAATTAGGGCAGCCCGAGCTCACTAGTGCAAGGGGATGGCTAAAATTAGCTTCCGTTTGTGGCGATTAGTTCAGAGTGAGGGGGCTTCCTTCCTGGGGCTTGGATTCCAAAGTCAGTCCCTAAGGTAGAAGTTGTGGATGCTCAAATGACCCTGAAAACACCTTGAGAAGGTGCCACACTCTGCTTCTCAGCAAGATCAATGTGTCTGTTTTTTCTGCAACTTTAGTAACTTGAGTAACTCAGCGCAGCCAGAAGCTTACACCTCGAGAACCGTGCGGAAACTGAGCAGCTCAGGGCCCAGCAGATGTGTGTCCCGGGCTCGCACATTCTCCAGGGCGTGGGCGTGCTCATTCTCTCTCGTTTTCTCAGTCGCTTCTTGCTCTCTCCCCTCGTCTCCTTTCTCTTCTCTTCTCTCTTTGCCGAGTGTCCACACTGATATGTGCATAAGTTAAATGCTTGAGAGTCCTGGCTGTCCGTCCATCCATCCTTTTCAATGGGCCTGGTACAGTTTGATGTTCTGGTTTGAGTTCTTTGATTAAACCTCCTTCCGATGGGTTGAACAGCAAAGTACATTTGGGATGGAATACCACGTTCAGAGCCCCGAGGACCTGCTTCTTCATAACGGAGCTGAGACAGGAGGGCTTAGAGGAGCAGAGACTCAGGCGCTCTGCTTAAAGGGTGACAAGGGAAGAGCCCAGCTCGCTCGCTGCGGAAGAGCCCCCACTGCAGTTTGCAGAGGCAGCCTCTCCTGCTCGTCCTCGGTTCTTCCCGCACATAGTCGTGCGCGTTTGTACACAGAGTTGTGTTACCCGCCCATCAGGGCCTTGGTGAGGAATACCCTTCGTAAAGCCAGGTTTTTTTAATAAGAGGTTAGACGTCCCACAAACACTGTTGTCCCTTCCCTTCCAGGGGTGAGCGCCCTGTGCTCCTGGTCCGCGCTGTCCTGGGCCCTGGTGTGCTATGCTCGTTCCATGGACTCCATGAAGCCAGGTCGCCTCTCCATGCCGTGGGCTGCCCTCCTCTGCCAGCAACTCTGGAGGATGGGCATGTTGGCAGCCCGCGTCCTCAGTCTGGTTCTGTTCTTCAAAACTTACCACATCTGGGTTTTAGTTGTTGGAGGTAAGCCGAGCTTGAGCTCCAGGTGTCTATTGCTGTGTAACCAACCACCCCAGAACTTAACGGCTTAAAATAACCACTGATGACCATCAATCCTGGTTCTGATGTATGAATGGGCTGTAGGGGGTTCTTGTTAGGGGACCTCACATGGGTGTTTGGATTCACAGGGAGGCCCCCTGTGCTGGCCGTATGGACGGCGTCTTTGCTTATACGCCTGGTGCCCCAGAGTCCCTCCTGTGCCCTTTCTCTTCTGCAAAGTCGCCTGGACTTTGGACATGGCTGCTGAGAATTCCAAGAGAAGGGAAGTGGAAGCTGCCAGTCCTCTTGAAGCTCGCCCAGCCCTGGCTCAGCACGGCTTTGCTGTTTTCCATCCATCAAAGCAGTCACGGCCAGCCCAGATTCAAGGGCCTGGAGGAGTGGACTCCAGCCCCCATGGATGCGCAAGGAGGGGAGGAACCTCTGGTGGCTCTCTTTGGAGAAACATGCCCATAGCTTATAGCCCAACCCTCAAAGTCCCAGCCAGCTCCGGAGCACAGCTTTGGCTGCTGTGAGGGCTCCTCGGAAGACTGTGTTCTGTATCTCAGGCTGAAATCTTTTCTGAAATCAGGCTGTCACTCAAACGGGAGGGAGGCTTAGGGTCCCACCTACCCTGACTCAATACGAAAGTATTCACTATATATGTGATATTGCTCATAGCCTCCCAAAGCCCTCCATTTCATTTGGATGCTGAATTTTGGCCTGTTTCAAATAGGACGTCTCCACTGAACCCAAACCCTCCCTCGGTCCTCAGTCCAGTCACTTGCTGATGTGAACGGTGAGGACAAGGAGTCTGCCTGACTGTGCAGAGCCCTGGAGGGGCCTGTAGTCCCTGCCAAGGAGAGGAATCTCTGGCCATCAGTGAATACGCTCTGCAAGAAGGAACAGTGTGCCCTTGTTTAAGGAGAACTGGAGGCATTAGAAATCTTTAGACCTGGAGCCTAAAGCAAACATTAATACATTTATTGATAGAAAGGAGAAATTTTTGAAAGAAATAGTGCTCCTAAAGAGAGATTACTTTTATATTCATTTTTTTTAATTCAGATCAAACTCCAGTATGATATTATTCATCTTAAAATAAAGGGATAAAAATTACAGCTGGGCCACATCCAGATCTTTCCTTTGGACGCAGAGGGTTTTAGCTCTTGCAGCAGCAATTTAAAAAGATGGGGCAATCAGTTTAGAACTGCCTCGTCAGACAGTTTCCAGATCTCAAAGGGCACAAGTCCGTAAGGTTTGGTGAGTGTTACGGAAGCTAGTCTTTGTTTGCTCATCCCCAAATTAGGTCAGCTGCCCTTTATAAGGATCGAATGAGATAATCCGTGCAAAGATCAAATGTGTTGCTCTTCGTGCCCCTTGAATCTCTTTTCGGATGCTGACTCAGGTGCGGTCAGAACAGAGAGGAGGGTCACGAGGCCCTGGTTTCCGGGTCCTTGCCCAACCTCCTCCCATCTCCCCGTGTGGACCCTGACTCTCCTCCTCCCTCCAGGTGCTCACTGGCTGGTGATGACCTTCTGGCTGGTGGCACAACAGAGTGACATCATCGACAGCACCTGCCACTGGAGGCTGTTCAACCTGCTTGTGGGAGCCGTGTACGTCTTCTGCTACCTCAACTTCTGGGACAGCCCTTCCAGAAATAGGATGGCCACGTTCTACACGGCAAGTAGTGATGGTGGCCTTCTTTAATGCCAACCTTTACTGTATATATAGAACACACGCATGTGTGCGTGTGCATGTGTGCGCCTGTGCATGCACATCTATTAAGAAGGGATAGCTTAGTTTAGGAAAAACTCTAGAGGGAATTATAGTCTGGAACAGAGATGATGGACTCTGGAAATAGTAACCTGACAAGCAGTTGTTCCACATGGTTAAGGCAGCAAAAACTGGCAGATTTGGCGATGTTTCTTAGACACTGTCTGTATCAGCCCACCTGATAAATATAATCCCGATTCTACTCCGTTGTATCATATACACAGTGTCCTTGTTAATCAACTTGATTGTTATTGAGTTCCAGCCCGGGTCCCAGCAGTGTGAGAACCACAAGGGTGATATAATGTCTGTGTTCGGGTTGCTTCTTGTCCAGTAGAAGAGAGAAGCTATGTACGCAAATAACCAACAAACAATGCCAATCATGGGTAAATGCTGGGAGAGGAAAAGATGCCTAGAACACAGGGGAATATGGTGAATATCACTTCCCGCTGGGATGACCAGAGACGCTGTTGACCAGAAGGTGGAAGCTAAGCTGCATTGCAAACGGCACAGGAGAGAAGATGCAGCCCAGGGCCTCAGAGCACAGGTTTTGGAATCGGACAAGCTTGCATCGGAACCCCGGCTCTGCCGACCACCAGTACCGACTGATTTGGCCAAGAATGTCAACTCTCTGAACCAATTTTTTCATCCATACATCAGGAATGAGGCTGCCCCCTCCTCCGCATTCCTGTGATGATTACATAAGATCCACCTACTTTTGAGGGTCCTTGTGAAGATTAAATAAAATAATAAACAACTTGGCACAAAATACCTGACAAATAGCAGCCATTATTGATCATAAAAGATGCAGAGACTTTCCGGGAAGCAGGCGCTCCAGGACGGAGACGTGAACGAACATAAGGGGGACATGCAGCTCCTATTCCGGAGAAGGTGGGTGGCATGGTCACTTCCCAGTTTTAGGAGAGCCCCGTCTAGCTTAGTGACCACACGGGCCATGGGGCCAACAGACCAAAGAGGACTTGTGATGTTGGGTGAGTCACAGGGCCTCACCAAGCCTCAGTTCCACATCTGAAAACCAGAAATAATAACGCCCATCTCATTGTGTGAGGATGAGGACTGAATGTGTTTACATTGTCAGGGCCCAGCCCCGCTTTTCCAACGTACAAATTCTCAGGCACCTCATCAGCGATGCTGACCCAGCAGGTCTGAGTGGGCCCTGGACCAGTGTTTTGGAAAGAGCGTTGGGCAGCGCTGATGATACGTCTAATTGAGAAGCCCTTAGCTATACTCACGTCCTCCTTCACGGAGGTGGAAACCAGCCTCTGGGTAATTCGTGAATGTCCTAGAAAGCTCGGTTAATCTCCTTCGCTCGTCATTGATAATTCACTTAAACATGCATCTCCAGTTTCCTCTGAGTGCTGGAAACAGACTCAGATGCCAGTGTGAGAAGGTCATGTCTCGGTGGCCACAGAGGCATGAACACATGAATGGATCCACTGTGACCAGAGAAACGCTGCTATCAAAATCCTGCAGGAATATGAGAGGCCGAAAGAGGAAGGTCAGGGAAAGCTTCACAAAAGCTGGGTCTTGGGAAACGAGTACGGTTTGCCCGAAGTCGAGCATGGTGGGGAGTGGCTGAGGCATTTCAGGCAAAGCTACAGAAGGAAAATAAAGACCATGAAGTATCAAGGAGTCTACAAGAAAGTGAGTGTGCACAGGACAAAGACAGACAAAGCCAGACACTCGTTAAAGGCGAAGAAAACAGAGTTCATTAAGCCAATTGCAGCAGGGAAGAGGGTCCAGCGTGAACTGACCCCAACCTCAATTTGTACAGAGGAGATGGTGCTTTAGAGGGAGAATGAGTGAGGCAGACGGGGGATGTCGGGGGCTGGAGCAGACTCAGGGAAGTGGAAGTTTACCAAAAGTGGGAAAGGAGGTGGTTAGTGTGACTGTACCATCTGGGTTGTTAACTGGCGCTTGTTGGGAGAGGAAACACTCTTCTCCTGTCTTCCTATAGAGCAGGGTGCCCACCGAGCTGGGAGAGTCGTCTCCGTGGTTCTCAGGTCCTTGAGAAGACAGTTCTGGATGGGAGAGAATTTACATCTCAAAGGGGCAGAGAAAGGACTTATAACTACAAATGTTCTAAAGTAAGTGCCCTGAGAGAGGGTTCCAGGCTTATCTGCCTTTTACCAGGTTTTGGATGGAACAAATAAACTTTCCTGGCAGCGTCGAGCTTTCTTAGACAGGAACTTAACTGGGGCTACGGTCATCATCCTAGGGATGCGACCTTGAGCTGTTAGAAACTATGTTAGTGTTTGTTCAAGTCTGTTAATGTGCATGGGGAGGGGGTATGAAATCATTTGGGCTAAGAGTCTGCAGGTTGAGGCCTCACAAGAAGAGGGCTTGGGGGAGCCTGTCTGAGTCAAGTTTGGTCCAGGAGAGTCTTTGTCGGTGGAATGTCATTGTATTAGTCAGGGTTCTCTGGAGAAACAGAAGCAATAGGATATATAGAGATATGTAAGAGGAGATTTATTATGAGAATTGGCTCACCTGTTTATGGAAGCTGAGATCAGCCTTCTGAAGCTGGAGAACCAGGAAAGCTGGTGGTATGATTAGCCCCAGTCCGAAGGACGGAGAACCAGGAGCTCTGATGTCTGAGGACAGAAGAAAATGGATGTCTCAACTCAAGAAGAGAGGGAACAAATTCATCCTTCCTCTGCCTTTTTGTTCTATTCAGGCCTTCAAAGGATTGGAGGATGCCCACACGTACTGGGCAGGGTGATCTTTACTCAGACTACTAATTCAAATGCTCATCTCGTCCAGAAACACCCTCACAGATACACCCAGGGATGTTTTACCAGCTCTCTGGTCATCCCTTAGCCCAGTCAAGTTGCTACACAACATATCACAGTCATTTTGGGGGCGGCATGTTGGAAAATGACCCTGGAAAGGAAAATTGCGATACATTGTAAATAGGATTGCCTGTGTTGTCGAGGAGTGCAGACTTGATCCTGAGTCGAGATGGGGCTATTTTGAGGCATGTTAAGGAGTGATGACAAGGTGTGATCTGCAGGTGAAACAGATCACCCAGCAATGGTGTGGAGGTGAGATTGCAGAGAGAGAATGAAGACAGAGAACATGGTAGGACTCAGACAGGAAGTCATAGGATCAGAACTATGAAAATGGCAGTAAGGACAGGAAAAAGGCAATGGATTTAAGACAAACCTAAGAACTGGAATCAGCAGGACCAGACAGCTGATAAAATGTAGTTGACTTAAGGAGTAGGATGAGAACAACTCCAAGTTTTATGGACTGGGCTGCTGGGCAATGCCTTTTAGTCTGGAAATAAAGCCTGCTGAACCTTTGAAACACTGCCACCCGGAGCCCAAAGGCATTCTCAGGATTGTTAAGCAGCTGCCAGTAACGTTTTTAATTCTCTCCTAATTCGGCTTTTCTAGAGTTAAAATGAAGCCAATGAATGACCATGGCAAAGCTTTCAAAGACTTAGCATAACAGTATTACAACTTAGTATTTCTAATGTCTCATACACAGTATTTAAATATATCATATTTGAATTATGTCCAGCTTCTTTACTTATTTTAAGAAATATAGTTTTATAGTTAAAAATTGGAAACCAAGGTGAATAAGCCAGCCTAGATGGGAGGTGCAAAGAGCCTTCTAGAAGAGCTGTGGCCATTTTGGATGCAGAGGGAGGATCCATGTGCACCCAGCAGCCGCTCTCTCCCTGGTGCCACCTGGTGGCCACAGGCCAAATCTACCCTTAAAGAGGCAAATATTTGGAAAAAAAGATTCTAAAGTTATGAAAGTTTGTGACTCTAACTTATAGGAATTCAGTGGGACTGTGAGCTCTGCAGATAATTTTACTTACTGTATTACAAAGCTGGTATATGGGTCCAGTTAACATGAGAATTTGAATATATAAAGTTGGAAGTAAAAGTCTCCTCTCTCAGCCCCATCTGACTCATCAAGGGGAGCCACCGTACCATATGGGCTCTGTGCTTACATTTCCTGTGATTTTATATTCTGCAGACATTTTAATGAGCTGCACTGAGCACAAGGAGAATCCCCCTGTGCCAGAGAAACTCTCTTGGACCCTGACTCTGCTTCTAGGAGGGCCCGGTCAGCCATGGGAGCCCCAGTGGGCACTGAGGACAGAGCCCACAACACTGCAGGACGGGGAGCATCCCTGAGGCCAGGTGCACCTGACTAGGTGTGGTGACTCTCCTTTTGGTCCCACAGATAATGCTGCTGGAGAACGTCATCCTTTTGCTATTGGCCACTGACTTTCTCCAGGGGGCCTCGTGGACCAGCCTGTGGACCACAGCAGGAGCCTTGTCTGGATTTCTGATTGGTAAGACCCAGTGTTGCCTTCTCATTCCCTCCCTCCCTGCCCCCAATTTGTTTCTTCACATTGAACTAGCTCCAAGGGTAGGAAACTGCTCAGAAGTGGTTACATGGAGACCAAGGAATGGGACTCGCTGCACCGTGGGCGGCAAGGCCATCCCCACCGGAGCGTGAGAAGCTGAACTCAGCCTCTGTCTGTCGTGTTGGCTGTGCTCAGAACTGCAAGCAGGGGCTGTCCACTTCTCTCCAAAATGCCTCATGGGCGAGGCTCGTCCCTGCAGCGATGGCAGGAGTCAAAGACGTGACTGCTCTCTCCTTTCCCACCTCAGCATCCTGGCATCGGGGTGCAGAACAGGGATGTTCTTGACACTGCACCACGTGCTGTGTGTCAACAAGAACCCTGGGAGATGGTGCTGAATTGCCCCCAACTTAGAGTTGAGGAAGGTGAGGCACAGAGGAAGTCAAGTAACGTCCCACAGGATCAGACGGTTTCTAAGTGGCAAAGCTGGGATTTGCACCCAGCTCCAATTCAGGCATCTAGCACGCTGTCTGGCAGTGTTAGATAATCAGTTACGTTTCATGGATGAATAAATGAGTGAAGGACTCCAGGGTCGATGCTGTCCCCACTGTGTTAACCTGGCTTAAGATCGATGTGAGCTCCAAAGGGAATTCCTCTCCTACACTTGGAAAATAAAAATAAAAAACGCCCCTGCTGTCAGCCTGCACTGCCCCAAGCCAGCACGTGCTGGCTCAGCGACCACAGCCTCTCGTTCTGCGGGTTTGTGCTTAGACTGTCCTGGACAGCCACCCAAATGCCTCATGAGGGTCCTCGTCCTTCTGAAACACCATCCAGTGCAGAGACTCCTCAGTCATCTGCAATGACTCATGGGCCTGAGCGCCCACCCTCACCCCAAAGCCCTCTGGTCACTTGCATCCCGAATTAGGCATGTGGATGTGGTGGGCACCACCTGGACAGGCCTGGGGCCTGACTCAGAGAAATGGGTGTCAGGGGACTCGAGTCCTTTTATTGCTCATGGCAGCTGGGGGTCAGAGTACCCTTGCAAGTAGCTGACCAGGGAAAGGAAATGACCTTGAGCATCCCAGGGTTTAGAGAGATGACGAGACTATTCAGGGGACAGAGCAGATTCATACGTTGTGGCCTTAAGACAAGTATTCGAGAGCCACAAACCACCTGGGCTTTAAGCTCCGACCTTCTTCAGTAGATGGCACGAGACATAGCTAGTTAGAGATTAGGGCTGAGTCAGCCCCTTCTTTTTTCAAATTAAGTTCTTTTTTTTTTTTAGATAATTGTGGTTTTAATAAATAATACAGAGATATCCACATCAATAAATGTTTTTGAAAAAATTTTTAAAAAGTATAAAGTGAGAAATGACACAAGGACAACTGATGTACCTGGAAATGCATGAAAAGAATTCACCAATGAGATAACTAGAGCCAGATTTAGGAGGATCCATGGGAGGTGCTGAGATAAAGAACAGGAAAATGTTTCAAAATTGTGCATGAAAGAAAGAGAAAGAGAGAGATTGAGGGGGGAGGGAAAGAGGAGAGAGGGAGAGGAGAAGAAGAAAGAGGAGGAGGAGAAGAAGGAGGGAGGGAAAGGATGAGAGGCGAAATAGAAAGAAAGAAAGAAGAGAGAGAGAGGGAGGAAGAAAAGAGAGAGAAAGGAGAGAAAGAATACAGAGGCCTCCCTGTATCCATTACCCAGTTCCCCACAATGGTAGCATCTTTCAAAACTATAACGCAGTATTACAACCGGGATATTGCCTGACACATTCAAGATGCAGAGAGAACATTTCTGTCACCATAGGACCCTTCCTGTTACTCTCTCTTAAATACACCTGCTTCCTCACAACCCCTCCTTAACATCTGGCAACCACCAATCTGTTCCGCATTTCTATAACTTTGTCACTGCAACAGTGTCACACAAATGAAATCGTATACTATGTAAACTCTGCACACTGGCTCGTCACTCAGCGTAATTCTCTGGTTCACTCGGGCTGTCCTGGGCATCACCAGTCCCTTCCTTTATTGCTGAGTGCTGTTCCATGGTGCCGAGGCACAGTTCACTAGCCATTTGCCTGTTTGTTGAAGGACATCTGGTAGTCCTTTTTAAAATATTAGTTTGCATAGCAGGGCGCTGATTTCTAAGCTGCTTGTGTGTGTGTAAATGACAGAGAAAGTTGAGGCCACTGGTTGCCCAGGTGTGACCCAGCTGTACTCACTCACCTGGCACATCAGTCTGAGTGTTCCTGGCACCTCTCATCGGTCCTTCCTGAGGGCCTGGGGCACATGACACTTGGGATGAAGGGTGTTGCTGGCTGGGAAGACTAACCGCTCATTGGATGTTCCAGTTCTCGGGAGGCATAACTGAGGCCTGCGGGCACTGCAGCGTAGGGAGTAAAAACATCCTCCCCCAGCTGCTTTACACATTTTAACACTGCAATCCAGATGTCCAACACCATTCCCAAAGTGTGTCGCACTCTTGGGAGCCACTGCGCTGGTTCCCCACCTAGTTTAGTTCCAACGAGAAGGTGATTTCATTCTCAACCTGTTGACCCAGGGTGCGGGGAGTGGAAGCTGGGGGCCAAGGCTCAGCACCCGGGGATCAGACGGCCAGAGGGGCTCGGATGGAGCCAGGCCTGCTGGTCCTGCCGCTCTGCTTCCTGGAGCTGCCTGAACCCCTGACTCCCAAGGGGCCCTGGAGGGAGTCCTCAGCGGGAAGATCTTGTGTGAATCATAGTCAAAGGAGCACAAGCATTAAAGCAGGCAGCTCTGGCTCACATCTTGGGTTTCCTTGACCAACATCTATTGAGTACCTACTGCATGCCAGCCTCAGGCTGCAACCAAGAGCCCTGCAAATGATGTAGCCCTGCAGAAAGTCTCTCTTCACTTAATACATGTATTTGGGACTTGTTCAGTTCCCCTTTCTTGGCCTTGGGTGGCTCTAACGTCTCTCTCACCAGCAACTGTGAGCCTTCAGAACAACGTCCAGAAGTGGTCTGAGCAGCAAAGGCTGCAGAGCCAACACGCATCATGCAGGAATTCCGTCTCGTTTCCCAGTTCGAGGCCCACTTTGTTATCCCCCTCTCCTCATCCCCCAAAGATACTAGAAGAGGACGTGAGGGGATCGGTCAGGTTCCTTCCAGCCCTGTGGCGCTGGGACTTCCCGGCCCCCTCCCAGGCTTTTCCCCCAGCCTATTTCAGGTTTCATGCTGTTTATAACAAGCGCCCTGCACTAGGCACTTGCTCCAGTACAACAGGAAACTGGAAATAACGTGGGAGGATTACTGGAATGCTCTGTTAAAGAAATTATTGCCGTAGTCAACACTTCTGATCAAAATAAATTAAACTGACAACAATGTGATTAAGATGTTTATGCACAGAGGAAGTGTTGTTGCTGCTCATGGAAATTCCTTGATAGGAGATTTTTGATGGAAATGTTTAACCTCTGCTTGGGTCTTGTTTTTGAGATTATTCCTTACCTCCCCCTCCTTAAACCAATGTGTGGATTGTTGAATGCTGAATATTTGTGTCCAGTTGTTTGACAGTACAATTAGAATTTCTATCAAACATCTCACACATATATACACACGCTTGTACACACATGCACACACGGACCCACATACACATCCAGAGTGCTCAGTTGGAGCCACCCTAAAAGAAGAAGTGACACAGAATCAATAGGATTAAACTTTATTATTGCATTTTTAAGTACGAAACATTGTCAGTTTCTGGAAGCTGGAGGCTTCTTAAATTATCCCCAAAATATCCAGTTCCAATGTTCCAACAAGAGCCCTGTTTGGGATCCCAAACTGTATTACTCTACTCACAATTCCAGAACCTAGAATTCTGCCAACAACAGGGAAGATACAGGACTTCGAAGAACATAACTTGTGCTCTCTTTTCTTTGCTGCTTCTTTTTCAGGCAGTGTCTCGCTGGTAATTTACTACAGCCTGCTACATCCTAAATCCACAGACATCTGTCAGGGCTTTGTAAGGGAGTCCTGTGACACCTCAGGGGGTGATAAAGCAGAGAGAGCATCTTCTCCATGGGCCACGGCTCCAGCTGGGGAGAGGCCGGGGAGCCCAGCAGAGAGCCACGAGGAAGGCTATGAGCTGACAAGTCTGGGGAAGCCCCCCAGTCCACAGTGGGGCCCCCCAGAGGCTGGGCTGGAAAGCCAGATTGTTGGGGAAGACTCTTTCCTAGGTCACCACCACTGGCTATTGATGAAACTTGCCCTAAAAACAGGAAATGTGTCTAAGATCAATGCAGCCTTTGGAGACAACTATCCTGGATGTTTTTGTCCCCCTGCATGGCAGTTGAGCCAACACTACCAGCAGCAGAAGCCCCCGTTTTCCCAGCAAGAGCTCCCATCATTGCCCCATGACCTCCTGACCTCAGAGAAAGGCTCTGAGTTTCAAGGCATCCCGAAAGCAGCCTCTAACCTGTTGGAAACCTCAACCTATGTCTCTTTTGCCAGTGATAACCATGATGATGCTCCCGCCCAGAAGCTGTCAGCTACACCACAGGAGGGCAGCCCCAAGGAAGGAGCCGGGGCTGGTTCTGGGACATGGGGCAGGGGTGCGAGTGGGCAGCCGAGAGGAGGGGAAGGACAGGAGAGCTCCACGCTGTACTTCAGTGCCACCACTGAAGAGGTCACGTGCTCAAACCCAGAAGGTGGGCAGGCAACTCCAAAGACACTCCATTCTGGGAGGAGGTTGGGAAAGGGCAGCCCTGCCCAGCTTGCCTCCCCTCGGCCGGCCACTCAGCCCTTTCCCATCACCATGGCCAACATCAGCCCAATCCTTGGCACGGGCCCAGGTAGAAGCTTCCGCCCCAGTGCAGGCTTCCCTGGCAGAGCCCCAGGTGGCTCAGAGCGTGAAGAGCAGCAGGAGCCCACGAGGAACCTGAACCCTTCTTGTACCACTGGCACACAGATGTCACTGCCAAAGGTGAGCCTGAGGCCCGCAGACAAGCCCTGCCTCACGTCCACCCCCAAGTCTGAGTCCACCCAGAGGGACTGCAGCGGCAGGGGGAGGCTGAAGACCGAGACAAGTTTCTTCGTCTGACCTCAGGTATGGTGGGATAACACAGCAGGCTGGCAAGCCAAGCTGGCCATCGGGTGTCGAGATCGGAGGAACCCCACTGCTGACACCTACGCCCTTGCGTCCATCACGTGGCCCCTCTCGACCTCTGCACAGTTGAAAACTGAGAGAACCAGATTAGGTTATTTCTAAGATCCCCTGTGAACACCACATACCACATGTGTGCATGGAAGACGTTCTTTGACACAGTGTGGGAGGAGGAAAGGCTTCCAGTCAAAATTGCCTGCTTCCTTTCTCAAACTATATCATCCCTATTTTTCTTTTCTTTTCTTTTCTTTTTTTTCTTTTGCTCTGGCTTCTAGGAAACTCAAAGGTAAAACCCACTGTCCTATTTTATTCTGGGTTCTTATTGCAACTAGCTTCTCCAGACACTAGGTGGTTATTAATCTCTCTCTTTTTTTTTAATGTATTCTAGCTACATTATTTTCTGAAATCTTGTGCTAAGATAACACAAGCCCTTTCTAGAAGTTCATGTGAAATGTATGCTTACAATCACCAACCTAAGTTGGAATCTAAGCAGATTCCATTCTGAGATTCCTCTATCTCTTTGGCAGAGCCTAAATGACATTTTTCTGTTAAACACACCGTTCTCCTCCTCACCAGGCAGCCAGAAGTTCTGTGTCAGGTCCCTCTTCTCTGCTACTGACTTTACACTCCATTTCCTTTATCTCCAAACTCTGCTCCCTCCTCCATTCAGAGTGAGATACTCTCTGTGATTTAAGTTCATCCAACGAGAGGGGAATTAATGTCTCATTCCCCTCGTGCTCTCTCTTTCTAACTCTTCCCCTTAAATGCATTCTTTGTGGATCAATATTTGCATCATTTCTGTAAACTTTCCTTCATAGCCCGTTAAGGAAGTCCAATCATAAACCATTGAAGTGGAAGGCAGTCCACACTCGGAGGGCTGGGTACTATGTGGTTCTGGCCCATTTTACCTTTTCTACACACTTGATCTTAGCCAAAAGGCCAAGAAGTGATTTTTTTTTACCTTTTCCAAACACCTCTGGGTTCAGGGACAATATTCGAGCCCTAAAGAGGCTCTACTCCCTGTAGAGTAAGCTAGCTCAACTCGCACATGCCAAGAGCATGTCCCAACATTTTCTGCAGGAAGCTCTCGGGCCATCAGCATCTCCATTGCCAGCCACATAAGCCACTATGAGACAGCAGACAGTGACTGAGCACTTTTGGAGCAACAGGTAAATACAGAGTAAGGCGAGTTTATTAACAGAACAGAAAACCATCCGCGGTTACTCTCCGATACTGTTGTAGCATCTTGGTTCCTCCTCCACCCAGTCTCTCACCCAACCAGGAACCTGGGCCTCTTCCTTGACTCCTAGCAGACCCCCACCCCCTGTTCCTCCTCCCAGACAACTCAAGCATTGCCCTTGGTGATGACCTTGCCTTCTGCCCCAGGTCCTCAGGGGTTTGCCCTCTGCTGATCCCTTGCTAAACTTGAATGAGGTGCTCCTGTGAAGGCTGACGAAGGGTTGCAAATCCTAGCTTTGAGTTCTGTGGGGCCCAGCACAGGGCCTGGCACGGAGCAGGCACTGGGACACTATAGGGTGAATTAATTCGCGGCTGCTTTAGCCATGAATTGTGGCTTTGTGTGTGTCTCAGTGCTCTCAAGCAGCTATAGCAAAATACCATAAGCCAGGGGCTTAAACAACAGCCATTGATTTCTCACAGCTCTGGAGGCTGGAAACCCAAGATCAAGTTGCCAGCAATCCAGTTCCTGGGGGGACCCCTTTGCAGGTGGGCTCACAAACGCCCACCTTCTCCTGTGTCCTCACACGGTAGAGACAGGAAGCAAGCTCTGGGGTGTCTCTTCTTACTCGGGCACTGATCCCATCATGAGGGCCCCACCCTCATGACCCAAGCTAAACCTATCGCCTCCCAAAGGCCCCCCCTCCAAACACCATGACATCAGGGGTTAGGGCCTCAAGGGGACACAGTTCAGTCCACAACAGTGCATATCCTGTTCGAAGGGCCTTTGTGTCATGGGGGAAGGTAGAGGTGGCATGCAGGGAATTTGCTTATTCTCTTCAAACTTTCCAGCCCTTGAACAGGTTAGAAATCCTCTTCATTCACTCATTTAAGAGATTGGTATTGAGTATACAGCAGGCACTAAGTAGACAGAAACCAAGGTGTTTATTTGCTGTTAAGGGGCCCGTAGACCAGTGTGGGCCTCTCCAATGGCCTATTCATTTCACACTTCCAGAAAGTGTATCCCCAGGTGGTGAAAACAATCAGAAAATATACATATATTTGTTAGCGAAGATTAATAAATGGACACTTAATTCTAAAAAGTGCTTATTGAGCGTCTACTGAATGCTAGTCACCAGAAGCACAGCTGCACACGAGGAGCTTCAGCAAACACTCAGCAGGGAAGCGAGTTGGTGAGCTTATTGTGTCCACTCCAAGACGGGGCTGCGGGAACCGGCAGCAGGCTCACTCGGCAGGAATGACGCGGTTGCCGTCTTCAGGGACGGGGCATCCTGTGAAGAGGACTTGGGGTTTTTCCTGCAGGGTGACGCGCACCCTGAGAAGCACATCAGGGCTCACCATGGGGTCTTCAAGGCAGAGTTCTCCGGAGGCGGAAAGGCCCTGTCAGTTGTCAAGGGGGTTATACTTCACGGGAGGTGCTCCAAGAAAGCCTGGACAGTCCCTTCGCCCAGAGGCCATGGAGGGAATTCAAGGACTAGAAAATTCAGCTCAAAATGATCTTTTAGATCCTGACCCCATGACTCTGTGCAAGAGCAAGTGGGGGCCACAGACACTTCAGTGTCTGTTCTGGGGAGTTTTCCTCCCTCAGGGAGAAGAAAAGAACTAGAGGATCAAAACCAGCGCCTTGAGGGGGATCTGAAGACGGCACGTCAGCCTCCCCGCCCTTCCAGACGCCCGCCAGCCAGGTTTCTGAGTCATCTAGAATATCCAGCCCACGGAGATCCATGACGTTCCACCCCAGGAGACCTCAGGTCTCAGCCTGATGGAAGGAGAATCAGGAAAACCAGAGCTGGAAAGAAGTTAAAACAGTAAAAAAAATTATTTTTTTGAGGACTATTGCAATAGGGGAAAAGAGACCTTGCTTTGAACTGGGCTCAATTCCAGATACCACATGGACAAGTGGGGTTTATAGCCAAGGAGCAGGGTGGGCTCAGTGGGTGGAAAATTACTAAGAGGAAACCTTGGCAGCTTCAGGCTAAATCAACTTAATGGGAATCTTGCTGAAGGCAGGGCCAGGTGGTCAGACATCAGCTGGGTGTCATGGGGGATGAGGAATTTGACTAGATAGAGAAGGTGATCAAATATTGGGGGCAGGGGATTCTGGTTAAATTCACTTAGCAGGATTCCTGCTAAAATGGGACAATGCAGAGAGGAATAAGGACGAAGACCTAGTGACAAGTCCAGAGGACCCTGAATAGTGTTGGGTCAAGGACAGAGTCTTTCTCAGGGGGATGTGGAGAGCAGCATTGGTGACCCTGCCCAGGACAGAAGGGCCTTCTCTGAGCCAGGATGTCTGGCCTTTCCCCTCTACCCCGAAGGCTTGCCACGGACTGAATGCTCACCGCTACCTGGAGAAAGATAGTTATTGGACAGAGCGTTCTGCATTACTATATTGCTTGTCTTAATCTCTGTGGCCAGAATTCATGGAGCACAATTACGACATTTGGAGCATCAGCAGACTTTGGCAGTGCCAATGCTCTCAAAGCAGGGACCACCAGGAACCATCTAGCGTTGAGCCAGCTGAGTTTATGACTCATGGCAGTGAGGGAGAATGCACCCAGGGGGTCATCTCAGGAAGAGGGTGTTAGAAGGACTTAGAGGATTTGGGCTTTGGTTGGGTGGATTTGGAGAGGGCCCGAGGAAGTGGGGGATCCCTCTGGACTGGGTGCAATTCTACTATCATGTATCACAATAAACCTCATCTACAGAGAGGGCAGACTAGAGCAAGAAGGAACCTGTGATTGGGGAAGAAGCAGCATCACCCTCTGGACTCAAAGGGTGTGGTGTTTTGCAGGCTGCATGGTGACCCTACTTTTGTCTCATCTATCAGGTCTCCGTGTGGCCTTATTGAAGCTGATATTCTGTGAGATCTTTTGTGGCCAACAGAACATGTGGCCTGATTGCGGGCATCAGACGAGCTCCCAGATGTCAGGGCTGCTCTTTCCTCCCTCAGAATGTCAGTAGTGGCTTGACCGCTGTTTGTTAGGTCAAGTGGGGTATGTTTGTTCTAGTGTATTGACGCTACTGCTTCAGGGAGTGGCTGTCACTCAGAACTCGGAAACGTGCATTGCTCCCATGGTAATGGCTCTAAGAGCATTTGTCCTATATCTGCTGTGGCACCTACTTTTCACATTTGTTTAAGCCTCTCTCACTTCCCTCTTCTCCCATGAAGCTACACAGGAAGCAGCAACAGGACTCTGGTCTCCGTAAACACTACAGACTATACAGATATTCCCTTCCTTGTCGTTTCCACCAAAAGCAGGCAACCCTGGCTCTCCAGGACCTGCTGGGAATCAGGGCTGATTTATTTCCCTAAATCTTTCCGTAACCTTGTACCCTCCTTGCGGCAGGCTCGTTTCTCCAGCCCTTCGCCCTGGGGAGGCCTGGCCTGACGGATGGCCGTGGCAGGCACTCAGTAAACACCCCATAAGTAGAGCTGAATGTCTGGGTTCTTCTGATTTCTGACTAAGGATTTTACCTCTCATAAGCAAAGCTTCTTGACAACCATTTTGGAAGCGGGTCTTTGCAAACCGACTACCACCCCCTGCCTTTTCAGCGGAGGACGCCGGCATCTCAGAACGGGACTGCGTCTCTCACGCTCACATAGGGTAATTGAAAGTCTAATAAAGGGACTGTTTGCAACGTCGTGGGGTGGAGTTGCAGAAACCAAGGAGGGGTGGCTGGGCAGCACCCCAGCTTGCTGTCACGCCCTTGGGGGCAGGAGAGGGGGCCACCATCAGACCCGGGAGGGCACTAGCTGCTGCCCGGTCGCCAAGGGATCTGCGCTGTGGTCTTGGCAGGGACTGAGGCCAACCCACAGTGACCTGGCAAGAGGAAGTCAAGGAAATGAATGCCCTGTCCCCACTCCCTGGCTGGTACTGCCAGGCCAGACATACCGGGAGCCAAGGACATGGAGCTCACAGTGCTGTCTCCAAAATCAGCTCCGCGAGCCAGCGCATCGTGGAGAGACCAGTCTGGGGGAGCTGGGAACAACCACAGTCACCACACGACGCCCTCAGGACATCCTTCACAGGCTGTGGGGCACTTGGCCTCTATACCGAACACCCAAGCTGTGGTCCTTTTAAATGTGTGCCTGCTTTTTGTCATTGTCCTCACCCCTCAAACAAGAGGAAAATAAAATTTATTTTTATGTATCTAGTTACTTAAGATCTGAACTGCTGGTTAACATCTTTCCTTGGCTTTTGCAGGCACAGCGACATAGTTCATTGCAGGTACTTCTGGTAAGAAGCAGGAAAATACAAATGGAAGTTTTACATCTTCTGTCTGCTTATGACATCAAAAGGGAGCCTGGAAAGAGGGCAACTTTAGAAGACCTTGTTATAGCCGTTTTGTAACATACTGGAGTGGTACAGCTGGAAAAGAATCAGATATGATGTACCTGGCTTAAGTTCCTTCCTTAAAAGCAGGTGTATTTGTCAGCTTTGGGCGCATAACGAAGAGCACAACACTTCAGTGGCATAAAACAGCAAGTGATTATTTTTCACTTGGGTTGCATGTCATCTAAGGGGGCTCCTCTTCAGGCTGCAGGTCAAAGTCACATGTGCTCCCCATTCTGGGGTAGATGGCAGTGGACACGCTGGTCAGACGTTCCCAGAGGGGCAGGTGGAAATGCGATGCACTGCCACTCCTGCCCATGTTGTGTGGCCTCCACAAGTCACAGAGCCAAGCCCAACTTCCATGGGCGATGTTAGAACAATAGTCTACCGAAGCCAGTCGACACCATTTCACTCGTGTCCTGTTTCTCCGTTTCGCGATCCTGGACTTCATGGCTGTAGAATTTAAAACAGCAGGAAAAGTCAACGCACACCTCCCCAAACCTGTGGATTTATAAATCCAGAAACAGATTCAACGCACACCCTGGAGCCTCTAACTCCAGAGACAGGTTTAATGGTCACACCCTGACGTCTCTGTTTTTAAAAGTCAAAAAAGAGATTTGATACGCATTTCCACTCACCATGCCACAGAGTTGTCAGGGGCTCCATGACCCGTATTTCTGTCCTGGCTTGCCCATTTCTGCCTTAGTTTTGAGTCTACATTCCTTCCTGTCTTTTAACCCCAGTCGGCCTATCAATTCCTAAAAGTAGGGGGTTTTCATAGCACTTGGAAAGGCAACTGGAGCGACCTGAGAGAAGATCCAGAAAGTAGGGCACTGAGTGGGGTCGAGACAGGAAACCCGGCTCCCCTAGTTGGCTTCCGAGCCCCTTCTCTCCTAGAGGAGAGAGAGGGTGTTTACAGAGCAGTCAATTGCCTGCAGAAAGTCCTGGAGCCATGAGGCCCTGGGCAGCAGCCCCCTGGGAGGGTGTGAACCCCCCGTGAAACGCCTCGTTTCTGCTCATGCTCCGTAGACCAAGGGGGTAGGTTAACCTAAGAAATTGTCAGGCAGAACAGCGGTCTTGGTTTTTCGTATTATATTCTGCTATGCCAAGCATGAAATTTTTAAATTCCTTTTGAGCTGTTTCCTGAGTCAGTTCTCAAGCTAAATGCTGATTACACTTAGGGTTTTTTAAGCACCAAGAAAGGATTTGTTTTAAAACCCAGTCTGGTGGCTCTCTTTAAAATAGGCTGTTACTTTTCTGTCCTCCCTAATCTCGTTCTACTTTCCATACTGTTTAGGATGACCGACTACCCTGGTGTCCCCAGGACTGGGCAGTTTTCTGGAAGGTGAGATTTTAGGCCTAAAACCATATAGTTCCAGGCCAGAAAGGATGACTGGTCACACTCATACTATTAGCCCCATTCACTGTTTCTACTTTAACATAGCCACCAGGTCAGAGAGGAGAGAAAATCCTCTGCGGTTAAAAATCTGGGAGAAAATGCGTTTCCTGAAATAAGCTCCTATACCACTAAGCCCCCATCCCCCACCCCATCAATCTTGCAGAAATCAATCTGACTAATGTCCCCCTTGCTAAGCATGACCACAAGGTCCATAGAATTGTTGACTTCAAGCTACACGCAATCAGGAGAGATCCTGTTCTGAAGTCAGAGCCATAATCCAGATTTTCAGTTAACATCTCTTAGGGAGGAAATTTCCCATGGAAAAATACCATGGAAAATCGTTGACTTTGACCACACGGATCCATTCATTATGGCGAGACTGTAATTACAACATTGCCGTCAGGGTTTCCATTATAAATGGATCTAAATCTTGGTGGAACACAATTCTTTCCAGCTGGAGTAAGCCATGGACAGGTTTTCAGCCCATTGTGGATTTGTTTACAAATTGGCCAGGCTGGGAGTTGGGGGAGGGTCAGAGGGGGAAGATGAGCTTGGGGGTGGAATAAACAACACGGACTTTTGTGCTTAGTGTGTTCTTTAAACTGAAACTAAGAACACAAACAACAACCAAGCAACCAAGGTCAATCAAGGATGTCACTCTGACCTGAAAATTTTGGATTTAAAGGCGACCCTTTGTCTTTAACTTACTTTAAAAGATGGAGCGTTCAATAAAGGAACAGAGATTTGCTTTTTTTTTTTTTTTCTCATACCTGAAGTTTGGTCAACCAAGGAAGAAATGAGCTTTGGGCTCCCTGCGCCTTTGAGGGAAACAGCGTGGTGGGGAGATCACTGCGGGAGATGAGACCCGGGTTCTCTTCCGGCTCTTTTTCTAGCTAATTCTGTGATTGTACATAAATCACTTCATCTTTCTGAGCTTCAGTTTCCTCTTCTAAAAATCAAGGATGCTGTTTGTTGGTCTGGCTAGATTATGAAATTATGTGTGGCCACTGAGGCGATGGGTATGCACTGTCTTACCCCAGTGACAGGTCCTCTGCTCATTCTGTCACCCCTCAAGCTGACGTCCTAGCTGCCCTCTTGGAGTGGAGTCTGAGAGTCATCCTATATAGTCAGAGCCATGTTTCCTGAGACCACAGAAGAAGGGAGACACCTCCACACCATGTTCTGGATACTGACTCATCCCACAGCAAATGCATATGGCACCCCGATGGAGGCTTAAGCTTGTTTTTACTAAGAAGTTTTACAGGAATTGCTCCAAAGCCATGAAATCACTTTGGGGCATCCTGCCATGGTCTTGTGACCTTGAAGGACAGGAGGGGCAAAGACTTCATCCATGGAGCCCTGCGGGAGGGGCAGAGACACTTCTCCAGCCTTGTAGGTTCGCACAGCGATAAAATGACCCTTACAAAACAACTGATAAACAAAACAGGAATTTCAAAAATGTTAGGTCCCGGTCTTCCCCTCTTGTCCCAAGAATATCTAGGAATAGTGAAGGGAGAGGGGTCAATTCAGGTTGCAGATCACGTGTTGGCTTTAAATCACATTGCAAAGTGAATCACAAAGAGAAAGTTCTACTCGGATATCTGGACCCCACTTTCCATTCTCACATGTCTTAAGAATTTGAAGGTCAATATATTTTTTCCCCAGCCGTCAGGAAGTAATGTGATTAATCTGAGTAATGGAGCTAGGTGGTCAAAGGTCCAAGTTGAATTTTGTAAGGTTATGAAAACTTTCAGGGTTTTAAGTCATTTTTTTAAAATCACTGTCAGCTAAAAGCTTAATCTGGCTTAGTTTTGACTTGGGTTTAAGATAAATGGGCAATTGCCTCCTTCTCTCACTTAATTCATGATAATATTTAGCCATAATTCTGAGCTGCAAAGAGCCGGGTCTGTGTAGAGATCAACACTGCACTGACACATTAATGCATTAGGCACCTATCAATCTTGTCAACTTTCCTAACGAGGGCATTCTGGGGCGCTCTTTGAATAGTCGTATATTATGGAGTTAAGCATACTTCACATTCATGTTTTGCTTTAAGACCTAATGCTGTTGTAATCTCACATAATTCCCAATCTTGGACAGAGATCGGGGACCACGGAGGACTGGAAGCTTAGTTCAAGCTTGGCACTTGGCTCCCTGCTCAGTAGGTGGCGCCCTTGTGCCTCCATCAGCCCACTGCCAGCCTCGCATAGACGCGCACACTTCCTGGAGGCCAGTTCTCATGAATCACGCTCCATCTCTTGTCCTTTTCAGTGTGAGCTTGGTTGGTTGAGTCTCAATTCGTTGCCTGCAGTCACACACACAAACACCCCATGTGGACCATACACGGGCTGGTGAAAGGCTTGACACAGGCAGTACCTGCTGCATTTTCCCGGCAAGTGGAGGACCTGTCTTTGTTGAAGTCCTGTGCTTAAGGGTTTATTGAGATGATTAGGTGTTCAAATGCAGTTATCTATTTTTTGGAAAAAGAAAATACGAATTCACATTGTCAATAGCAAGTGCCCTCAAATTTGAAGTCAGCAGTTATGACATATCCAGCAAGGGCTTACTCACGAAGCTAAGCATGCTCATTCTTGGGGCTGGACCCGCACAATTCCTGGCCCACGTTTTATGTAACGGGGTCAGATAGGCTCATTTTTATTATGGGGACCCATGAATCAGGCTCCTATGGCTATTGTCATTAAGGAAAAAAAGGCATTTTCTGTGTCTCTTCAGGGACAGTGAGCTGTGAAAGGTGACACGAGTTCTACGGTATCCCTAGCTCCCGCGTTTAGTCTACATTTTATGGATCTAGAAAGTGCTTCTCATTTCTATGAGGTGAAAATTGTGCTCTTCTCAGACAATGAAATATTACTCAGGACTAAAAAGAAATGGGCCATCAAGCCATGAAAAGACACAGAGGAAGCCTAAATGCATGTGACTGAGTGAAAGCAGCCAATCTGAAACAACTACATACAGTGTGATTCCAGCCATAGGACATTC
Organism: Equus przewalskii; assembly: GCF_037783145.1. NCBI lineage: Eukaryota > Metazoa > Chordata > Mammalia > Perissodactyla > Equidae > Equus > Equus przewalskii. The sequence continues at coordinate 32,808,669 of NC_091858.1, forward strand.
TGGAAAAGACGGAACTGTGGAGACAGTAATAGGATCGGTGGTCGCCGTGGTTGGGATGGGAGAGACGGTTGAATAGGCAGAAACAGGGGATTTTTAGGCAATGAAACTACTCTGTATGATACTACAATGACGAATACACATCATTAAACATTTGTTCAAACCCACAGAATAAACATCCGGAGTGAACCCCAATGTAAACTGCGGACGTAGGGTGATGATAATGTGTCAATGGAGGTTCGTGGTTGTAAGGAATGTGCCATCTGATGGGGATGTTGGTAGTCAGGGAGGCTGTGCGTGTGTGGGGGGAAGGGAGGTATACGGGAAATCTCTGTACTTGCCTTTCAATACTCCTGTGAATCTAAAACTGCTCTAAAATAACAAAGTCTATTTTTAAAAATTTTTCTAATTATGCTCTTCTCAGCCATGGACCAAAACCTCTTCTTATCCGTTGAAACGTTTAGTTGAGCACCTATATGTGCCAGGCCCCACACCAAGTGCTGACAACACAAGGTCTAGCTCTTGAGTGCTAGAGTCCAGTGGAAGACGGTCGCACAAAAGGCAGAGGGCTCGTCTCCTTCGCAGGGTTGCTGTGAGGATCAGATGCGGCCCATCCGTGAACAGATCAGCACAATTTTTAACCCATTACCAGGGCTTTGCAACTGTAGATCCGAACCTGTGGGTTAGTTGGAAGAGGCTCCAGGGTGAGTAGGATAAAACCTTAACAGGCTCCATGGTTCACGTCACCCTCCTTGGGTGGACCTCCCTCAAGTCTGGTTGGTCACTCTACCTTCCAGGGTTTGAGTCCCTGCTCCATCCCTTGTGAGGTATGTGACCTTTCTGTGTGAAGTTTCCCTCTGTCTAAAATGAGGATGGGGCTGGCCCGGTGGCATAGTGGTTAAGTCCACATGCTCTACTTTGGCAGCCCAGGTTCTTGGGTTTGAATCCCAGGTGCAGACCTATACAACGCTCATCAAGCCATGCTGTGGCAACATATTACATACGAAATAGAGGAAGATTGCCACAGATGTTAGCTGAAGGCCAATCTTCCTCACCAAAAAAAAAAGAAGAAGAAGGTGATACACAGCCCATGTTATAGGATTGTGTGTACAGTCAAGTAGGGTAACACTTAGCCAAGCTTTTGGCACAGATTAAAAACACAGTGTGTTAGTGAGCACTGTTTTTCCAGGTGGTAGGCATGTGGGGAGAGGTGAGTAAGCCATGAATTCATTATCTTCATGACTCCACATAAATGCACATCTTTTCTATGACACATTTGAAATCCCTCAAAATCTGCAATACCCACGTGGCAGTCTTTGCCTGCCCTATGTCCCCAGGAGGGCATGCTCCATGGCAGGGACAAGGACGACACCCAGCCCCCATTCTGCATCTTGTAGGGCTCACTGTCAACCACCAGGGCAGGCATTTTCAGACTTTTGAAAGGTCAAAGGTAATGGCAAGGAGCAGCTCACATAGGACTTTCTTTAGGGAAAAAAAAAAAGGTTACAGTTTTTTTCTGGCCCAGAGAGTTCTTGACGTGCTTCTTCTTGTTTTTCTTAATACTCGGGGACAGCAGAAATGATACACGGCCTCCCCATAATCGTGGGGGCCTATCCAGTGGACCATGATATATTTACTGAGAAATTTTTAATAAATAAACCACAGCCGTGAACCCATGTGCCCTTATAAACCAGCTGGTTCTCATGGGGAGAGTTCAGGAGTTTTTATGGAGTAATACTATGTTCTCATGAGAATTTTATTAGAAATCAGAGACTTGAAATGCATTGAGCAGGAAATTTATGAGGTTACATGGGAACCATCCTTTCATTTTGTCATTCTGGGCTAATTTACCTCTTCTTATTATGTTGATTTACTTTTCAAATTTCTACCATGAACATTATCCTGAATTTCTCAGCAAATTCAAGCCAGCTAATTGATTTCTTGAACTTTTCACTTTCCATTTTTATCCTTAAAATAAGATAGATAATTATTGATAGTCTATACAAGAAAGTCCCCAAATCTATGGGAAAGGCAAATTCCTGGTCAGAAATCTGTCAGAGTACGGCTCTGCCAAGGAATAAACAGAGCTTAGTGAAAACATTTTCATAACCACATGCACTTCTTTACGTCTCTAACTTTTCCACTTAATAGCTTCTTCAAATATTTTTTTGTAATTGTGTTTTGCGAAGTACCCGGTTAAAATTTCACTTACCAAAAAAAACTTGTTTATCATCATGTAACCCAACTTGGAAAACAGCCCAAACCCAGAATAGATGTTTGTGCCGGTGAAGTGGAGAGGAAGTGTTCTCAACAAGGTTTTCGTCTGGGTCTGTTCCAGAGTTTCATTAATTGTCCGTGTTAATGGTGTGAGGAAAAAGGCCAGCCCCCGGCTCGCCTGGCCTGGAGTTGAGAAAGTGAGTGAGCGACACGTGAACGGGTCCTTTATTGATCAGCTGACCCCTTTGCCGACATTTGAGCTTGACTCCTGGGTGAAATCCCATAATTAGGCAATTTCTCTTAATCTCTAAATTTAATCCTAAAATTGCAACTGTGTTTTTCCAGCCATATTCTTTGGGAAGTGGAGTTAATTGAACTGCCACCATGACATGGTTGGTTTATTTTAACCTTTACTACCTACCTATCACCCAAAAACTCCTAGGCCCCCATTTTAGAAAAAATAGTCATAATGAGACACAAGAAGGCTCCCTGGTTGATGGCTTCATATTTCTTGGCCAGAGAATGACATCAGCTGCCCTGTCTTAGCTCAGCTGTCCTGTGGACTGATGGAATTTGGTCATTTCTCCAAAATGCAAGTTGAATAGTCATTGTCACCATCAGCAAATCTTTCCTAAGCGTTTTCCAGGGGCCAGGCTCTTGCTATTTCATCGATACGAGCACATGTGCTACTGGAAATGCCTCTCTAAGGTAGATTCTACTGTTCGCCCCATTCCACAGTTGAAGGTCAGCGGTCACACAAGCAGACATGGCCCTTACCTGCTGTTCCCAGCTTCTTCAGGGCCAAGCTCTGACCCGGCGCGGGTTGTGGGGGGCAAACAGGAGACATAAGCTCTGCTCTCAAGAAGCTCACTCCCTAATTTCAGGAACGAGGAGCTTGAAACCAAGGCCAGTGCTCAGATCCCAGAGTGACTCTGTTCTTGTGTGGGACAAAGATGCCTTGAAGGCAAATAAGCACATGAAAAGATGCTCCCGTCATAGGTCCTCAGGGAAATGCAAATTAAAACAATAACAAGATACCACGCACACCTACTAGAATTGCCAAAATCTAGAACACTGACAACACCAAATGCTGGCGAGGATGTGGAATAATAGGAATTTTCATTCATTGCTGGGGGGAATGCAAAGTGGTGCAGCCACTTTGGAAGACAGTTTGGTGGTTTCTTACAAAACTAAACATACTCTTATCATATGATCCAACAATCATGCTTCTTGATATTTACCCAAAGGAGGAGCTGAAAACTTCTGTTCACACAAAAACCTGCACACCAATGTTTATGGCAGTTTTATTAATAGTTGCCAAAACTTGATTGCAACCAAGATGCCCTTCAGTAGGTGAATGGAAAACTAAACTGTGGTCCATCCAGACAATGGAATATTATTCAGGGCTAAAAAGAAATGAGTTATCAAGCTATGAAAAGACATGGAGGAAACTTAAATGCATATTACTAAGTGAAAGAAGACACTCTGAAAAGGTTACATACTGTATGATTCCAACTATATGACATTCTGGAAAAGGCAAAACTGTAGAGACAGTAAAAATATGAGTGGTTGCCTGGGGTGGGGGGTGCAAAGGATGAACAGGTGGAGCACAGAGGATTTTTAGGGCAGTGAAAATAGTCTATCTGATACTATAAAGGTGGATACATGTTATTATCCATCTGTCCAAACCCACAGAATGTATGGCACCCAGAGTGAGCCCTAATTCAACTCTGGACTCTGGGTGATGATGATGTGTCCGTGTAGGTTCATCAGTTGGAACAAATGGACCACTGTGGTTTGGGATGTGGATAGTGGGGGAGGCTGTTCATGTTGGGGGGCAGAGGGTATACAGGAAGCCTCTGTACCTTCTCCTCAATTTTGCTGTGCACCTAAAATTACTCTAAAAAAGTAAAGTCTATTAAAAACAAAACAGACAAACAACGGTGCCCTGCCCTGGGCTTAGGAAACATTCACCCCTGTAACTCGGGAGCAGGGGACTTTGAAACAGGGCTGCTCCACCTTGAGAACAAAACCAAATCAAAATGACAAATCGAGCCCCAGCCAGTTGCTGTGGAGGCCTCGTCCTGGAGGCAGAAGAGTGCTGGTAATGGGGTGGAACAGCAGGAGGGCTTCCTGGTGGAAGGGGCCTTGAAGGGCATGAGGGTGAGGTTTGGCTTGAGGCCAGAGGCCAAGGCAGCAGCTGGACCAGGGCCTGTCACTCGGCCTGCAGTCTTGGCCGTAGTTCTGCCTCTAATTCTGCCCCCTACCTCCCTCTGGCCTGTTCTGCCTGAGAATTGTTAACAAATTCGTTTCTTCCACCTCCAAGCAAGCTGTGTTTGGTGATGAGCCAAGGAAAACACCACGGAATACAAACCAGCCTCACAGAGCAGCCCCAGGAAGGTGCCACAGCAAATACCCACAGATGTGGCCTCCCCTCGTCTTTCCTCAGAAGCCTGAGGGCCCCAAGGGACAGATTTCGCTGCAGGAAGACGCCGTCCATCGGTGCAGCCTCGGAGGACAGTGAGGAAGGACAGACGGTCTTGGCAGAGCCTCCTCCTGCCCTCAGTTGAAACATTTCCAGCCGCCACACACAGAGAAAAGCCTTCCAGCCCTGGGAGAAACCTCGGCCCCCTGGGACGAGGTCCAGAGAGCACACCCTCCAGATTAGAGGCAATACCGGGGCAGGGGGCCACCGTGGGCTCAGAGGAAAACAGAAGAAGTCCAGGAGGCTCTGCTGGCTGTTCCAGCCTCCTCCGCATCCAGCTCCCAGCGGGGAGATGGCACGGCTCTGCGGGAGACAAAGGAGACACATGCATCCTATTTGAGATTCCACACAGGTTCCGGATCACTGCCAGCCAGTCCTCAGCAACCTCCCTCTGGACACTAGTTTCTTCCCTTCTCTAGATTCTCAGGTCCCTGAGGCTGAGCCTACACTTCCCTCCTCTCTATGTCCCCTGCGCTCACCGCATGGCAGGTGCCCAGATTTGAGCCCCCACTAGCCCTATGGCCTCTGCGCACGAGTCAGGAAAACTTCCCTGTCTGGGTGGGTTTGCTCCCTCCTTCCCCCCGGCCCGGTGCCTCCTGCAAAATTCAACTCACACAATTGTGCCCAGCAACCCAATGCTAGACGTCAGTGCTTCTAAGTCCCCTCGATGGATTTGCACATTCAGTTACCTAATCGATTGGTCTCGCTCTCTGCAGGAAGGTAGTTACCTTCAGGGCTTAATTTTCCACTTCGTCCCCAATTTAAAAGGCTTCCATGGGGCCTGGGATGTTTGCCAGATAGTCACACAAATGGGCCTTTGAATTCCTCTCACAAAACCTAACCAAAAATTCCTGCTGGCGGAGGCCTGGGTGCCTGCGGGAACGCAGCCCTGCATTAGCTGGGATGATGGTAGATCTTAGGAAAAACGGCATCTGCTGGAAAAGCTGGGAAAGGAGCTGTCGCAGTGCCTGCATTAAACAGTGCTGGCAGGAGCAGTGCGGAAGCAGTCCCTGGATGAACACTGGAGGCATCCAAATAGGTGTCAAGGCAGCTTCAGAGGCTTCCCGTCCCTCCTCAGCCCCTGAAGGTGCAGCCTGTCTGTGTCCGCCAGACACAGTTGTGCAGTGTAGCACTGGGTGGCTGCTCTCTTTGCAACCTGTTTTGGGAGTTCTGTCAATTCATTTCGGCCTGGAAAATGGAAACCTGGAAGAGTGCAAACCATCATGCGGCCCCAGCCCGTGCGTGGGGCTGGCATACGAGGGGAAATCTCGCTCGGTCATGGCGGGCATGGCTCTTGGCTTGAACTCAAGTGGGACATTCATTAATTCCCTTGGGGGAGGGGAAGAGGAGATTAGAACAATCAAAGCTTCTCTCTCAGTTATGGGGGACTTTTTGGGGAGGTGGGCATGTCAGAAGGCTGAATTATCCAGGTGGCTATAATGCCTAGAATAAATTATGGCTATGACATTAAATCATAACTGTGGCTGTCATTCATTGAGCCAGGCACTCTGCTAAGGATGTTACATGCATCATCTCAACTTAATCTTCAAATTGGTCATAGTATCCTCATTTTACAGATAACGAAACCGCTGTTTAGAAAAACTAAGGGATTCTGTCAGTGTCCCAAGCTGGCATTTGGCAGAATCGGGAACGGAACCCACTCTGTCTGATCCTTTGATCCCGGTTCCTCACCGACCCCAGCATCTCCCCGTGGTCCTCTACCCCTCACCCCATCATCCCCCAGACACATTCACTCTCTTCTTCAAAGCCTCGTCAACCCACTGAGGATGCACACAGTCACTTCTCCTGCCCCATGTGACCTGCACCTCTCTTGGCTTTATTTATCAAGTTTGCTGATTCTTTGAAACTCACTTAGGAATCATCCCAAAGCAGGTTGAAGCGACCTGGTGGCCACAGAGGCACCAACTCACCTGTAAACATTGACAGTCGGTGTTGCTTCTCCCACAACAGGAAAGGGTGTAAATTAGACCCAGCATGTTACCAGGCCACTTTTCCAACAAAGACTGCATAATAAGATGTTACATATTGAAGAAATTGGGGAATCAGGATTTTAGACAAAGATTTGATCATCTGAATCCTTTAAAAAAACGTTCATATGCATAGTGGTTTTAATGGTTCTATGCTCATTATGATGGTCATTAGGGATTACCTTAAATGTTCCAATTCTGCTCTCCTTCCTTCATGTGGAATTAGGGTATGTCCTGCCCCTTTTGAGCTTAGGCATGGCCATGTACTTGCTTTGAGCAATGAAATATAAAAGCAAATGATGTATGATGCGTCTCATTTCCGGGGGGAGTTTTAAAAGCTAGTGTGGTATTAGCTACATTCCCTCTTCCGGGCACAGGGATTGTGGGAGCACGTGCTGCAGTGGGGCTTCCATAAGTCTGGTCTCTAAGGGATTGCCATAAGCAGGGACATCTTGTCAACCCTACTAGACATGTAATCTGAGCAAGAAAAAAAACCTTTTTGTCCTAAGTCCTGAGATTTTTGGTGTTTTGTTGTTTGTTAGCATACCATAAACTCGCCCATCTGATTAATACTCTCATAGAAACACTTGATTATGAAACAGAAAATGAGACAGGAAGGAAGCGGGACGCCAGGGAGGAGGTGGAAATGGGGACGAGGCAGAGAAGGGGGCCCCTAAGAAAGGGAGGAGAGCACTTCCTTACATCATGCGTCTAGTTCTCTGTTGAAATCATTTGATTAAGGTGATGGCTACTTGGGATATTGAAATAAAGGAAAGATCCAGGTCATTTAGTCCTTGGTGACACCCTAGTATAGCACTGGACAGAAAAGCTCTTCAGAGGCTATTTCTTGATCAAATTTACATCAATTAAGAAATATAAGCCTTACTGAGTTTCAATTTGGGATGATGACAAACTTCTGGAGAGGACTATCAAGCTGTGAAAAGACAGCAAGGAATCTTAAATGCATATGACCACGTGAGAGCAGCCAATCTGAAAGGCTACATACTGTATGCTTCCAACTATGAGACCTTCTGGAAAAGGCAAATGGTGGTCACAGTAGAAAGACCAGGGGTTGCCGGGGTTGGGGGGTGAGGGGATGAATAGGAAGAGCACAGAGGGTTTTTAGGGCAGTGAAACTATTGTGTATGATACTACGATGGTGGGTACATGTCATTATCCATTTGTCCAAACCCATAGAATGTACAACAGCTGAAGGGAATCCCAAGGTAAAATATGCACTTTGGATGATGATGATGTGTCAATGCAAGTTCACCAGTTGTCACAAATATACCATCTGGTGGGGATGTTGATAATGAGAGAGGCTATGCACATGGGGGCGTAGGGGGTATATGGGAAATCTTAGTATCTGCTGCTCAATTTTGCTGTGAACTTAAAACTGCTCTACAGTAGAAAGGCTATTTAAAAGAGGCAAAAAGTTCCTGGAGATAGATAGTGATTATGACGGACGCAGAACAATGTGAATGTAGTTAATGTGACTGAAATGTACATTTAAAAATGTTAAAAAGAAACTCATACAACTTAATAGCAAAAAAACAAACAATCTGATGTAAAAATGAGGAGAGGATCTGAATAGACATTTCTCCAGAGAAAACATAGAGATGGCTAACAGGTATGTGAAAAGGTGTTCAACATCACTCATCATTAGGGAAATGCAAATCAAAACCACAATGACATATCACCTCATACCTGTTAGAATGGCTCTTATCAAAAAGACTAGAAATAACAAGTGTGGGAAGGATGTGGAGAAAAGGGAACCTTCATGCACTGTTGGTGGGAATGTAAATTGGTGCAGCCACTATGGAAAACAGTATGGAGGTTTCTCAAAAAACTAAAACTACAACTACCATGTCATCCAGCAATTCCACTTCTGGGTATTTATCCAAAGGAAACAGAAACACTAACTTGAAAAGATATGTGCACCCCCACATTCACTGCAGCATTGTCAACAATAGCCAAGACATGGAAACAACCTAAGTGCCCATCAAAAGATGCATGGATAAAGAAGATGTGACATATAGACATATATTTATATCGTGTATAATATATTTATATATTTTATAATATATAATAGATATGAAATATATTTTAGATATATAATGGAAAATTAACCATAAAAAAGATATCCTGCCATTTGCAACAAAATAGATGGAACTCGAGGCCATTATGCTAAAAAAAAAATAAAACTAAATTAACAAAGAATTTATTAAGACAACTGTAGTGCATTCACACTTTACTTCACACATATTGGGTAAATACAGTACACGACTGAATAAGATTTAAAGAAAGGCAAGTAGCTGAGTATTGACTGACACCACCACCCTGCATCAGATCTCCCATTTGGTTTCATGTGAAGTGTCATCCAACATCTGCATGGGGACGGAGGGCAGGCATATGAACATACCAACAGTGCCTTCGGGGACAGGTGTGCTCTGAGATACACTGCTGGAATTGGTCAGCTTGTGGGTTGTGTGTAAAGCCAGGAGACTGGGGGAGGTCATCAGGGAGGGAGTGTGGACAGCAAAGAGAGGACAACCAAGGACTGAACTCTGCAGGAGTTTGGAGAGAAGAGGAGACGATGCACATGAGGCAGAGAAGGAGCGTCCAGGACACTAGAAGGCCAGGCTCTTGTGGGTCTGGAAGCCCAGTGAAGACAGCGTTTTGAGGGGAAGAGTGTGACTGACCGTGTCAAATCTTCTGAGGGCAGAGAAATGACCACTGGATTTAGCGATGCAGGGACCTTGGTGACCATGGCAGGAGCGGTTCCAGGGGAGGGGTCAGGGTAAACCAGCTTAGAAAGGTTTCTAGAAGGAATGGGAGGAGAGTGATTGGGGCAGCAGGCCGTTTCAAGGTTTTGCTATAAATGAAAGGGGAACAGGGGTTAGAGAAGGGTTTGGGGTTTGGCTCTGTTTTTAGCAAGGGAGAAATGGCAGCATGTGTGCACACAGGGGGATTGAGCCAGCTGAGAGGGGAGCCCAATGTGCAGAAGAGAGGAGAACTTCGGGGAGTGGTCTCCTTGGCTAGCAGAGAGGCTCTGGCAGACATGCAGGGCTGGGAGCCAGAGCACGCAAGGTCACCTGCAGAAGCAGCAGAGAGGGGGCAGCATGACCTAGGGAGGGGTGGGTGACTAACCGGGAACGTAGAACATAACTGTTGGGCAGCTTTCAGCAGGAACAATGACCAAGACCCAGACAAGGACAGGCACAGTGCTGTCCAGTCTCCTCCAGCCTCTCGGGGTCACACACAGTGGGAGCTGCATTGCCCCTGGGCCATGACTTTGTCACAAGAGAAGGACAAAGCAGAGCATCGCAGGGGAACTGGATGAATACAAGACAGCCACTGTGATGACAACCACGGGATCTACCCTGGCGCCTGGGGCTGGGGGGGACCTTCATCAAAGGACGGCTGGAATTGGGGTGCTCAAGGGAGTGAGCAGCAGGGAAAGAAGGCAGTGGTTGAAAAGTGGGGTGTTGGACATTGGGATTCTGGAGGGATGGCACCTGTTATAACAACAAAGTTAAGGGTGTGGCCCCAGGCATGAAGGCTGAGTAGGAGGGAGGACACGATGGATCATGGGAGGAAAGGACTGAGGCTGGTGCCAAGGGCACGCTCTCCATAGGAGCCTGTTTCACTCCCAGCCCTCACCACAGGTATGATGCATAGTTATTTGTCTGCATTCTCGTTTTCTGTTTATAATGAGGCTGTAGGCTCCTCGAGGGCAGGGACCCTGGCTGTCTGATTTGTAATCAACTAGCATGGCTTCTGACATATGGAAGGAGTTCCATAAATGATTGTTGATTGAATGAATGCAACTCAAACAAAAAGCTAGACAGGGTGGGAGGTGGTGGCTGTCCCACTGTTATTATCTCATTTAGTCATTAAGGAGAATTATTTCATCCTAATTATGGCAGCCTCTGTTAGAATAAAGGAGTTGAGGCATCAAGGATGAAAGGTGGTTTTAAAAATCTATCTATCTGGGGCCGGCCAGGTGGCATACTGGTTGAGTTCACGTGCTCCATTTCGGTGGCCAGGGGTTCACAGGTTTGGATCCCAGGCACGGACTTAGCACTGCTTGTCAAGCCACACTGTGGCGACACCCCATATAAAATAGAAGAAGACTGGTACAGATGTCAGCTCATGGCTAATGTTACACACACACACACACACACATAAAATCTATCTATTTGACAAAAAGAATTCTGGCTGGGTCAGCCAAATCACAAGTTTTCTTGCCTGTTGAGTGACTGCATTGACTCTTGGAGGCAGACAGACGGACTGTGAAATATAGAGAGAAGTGTGTGCAGTGGAATGAGAGACAAGGGAGAGTGCACGGTGGGGTGTGAGTGGGTGTGTGCGTGCATGTTCGAGTCTGTTGAGTTGTGTCTGGTGAGTGTGTGCATGTGGCTGTGCATGGTAGAGATAGCCCAAAAGACAGCCCCAGAGTGAGTGGACAGGAGGGACCGCTTTAGGAAGAAAGACTGGGCCAGCCAAATCAGTGGAACTTCGCCACAGTGGGACCAAGGGCGAAGGGAATGTGGTAACAGCCCGCAAACATCTGAGAGGTATCAACAGCAGGAAAAGGAGTTATTTGGCCTGGCACAAGGAGATTTAAGTAGGAGTAATGGGATGTAATTAAGGAAGAGGAAATGTGGGCTGCGTTGTCAGAAAGCTTCCTGACAGCATCAAACCACGGGCTCGCAGCGCTGTGTCCAGTGGGGTTGGAGCTGCCACCGCTGGGGCTGCAGAGGAGGAAAGGGCTGGAGACCACGTGCCCATCCCAGCCCTGCCTTGGAGTGTGGTGGTGGCACTTCTTTCCGAGAGGCGATGAATGCAGGATGAGAGGATAGGGATGGAAGGATGGCCAGGGACACACGAGTGCACAAGGTGGTGGTCACCTGTGAGCCCAGAGGCCACCTCGCCAGAGCTGACAGAGAGTAGAGGACGATGCTCCAGGAGGACCCCAGCCTGCGGCTCTGTCTGAACCTGGCTGTGTGGTCCTGGAGGCTCAGCTGAGACTCGGAGAAGCACGACAGGCTCCAAGGGAGACCCAGCGGAGGGAAGGGCCCTCCCTGCTCCACTGCCTGCTAGTGAGCATGGCTGGGTGGCTTTTTGCCTCTTGAGGATAAAAAAAAAAAAGGAAAAGGGTCACTTCCTGAAACAAAACCAGGTGAACTTCAGCCAAATCAGTTGATAATTTGTACCATTTGCACCTCACCCCAATGTCAACGTGGAAAACTACTAGGCTGAAGAAAAATTTCCCATATTATTGCCCTCATATTCGATATATAAAAAAGGGCGTGTAACATAATATCATGAATCGGTGAGGCTAGCGCTGCCCCTGAGAGCTGGGACATCACCACCCGCTTGCATCTATCCCACTGCCCCCTCAGGAGGTAACTCACTCACGGATGGTGTGTTTAGCATTCCGTTGTTTTTTTCTTTTTTTGGTTCCATGAGCTAAAGCAATTTTTAAGGAAAAAAGCATAATTTATAAATGGCAACTGTAGACTAGCAACTATATGTGAGGATTTGTGAGAAGGAGGAAAGAGCCTAGAACATGTGGGTCTGAGGGTGAGTGAGGTCTCAAGAAAGATACACAGCAGCCAGGAGCTGGAATTAACTCAAGTGGCCACTGAAGGATGAACGGATAGGTAAAAGGTGATCCATCCATACAATGGAATAGTATTCAGCCACAAAAAGGAAGGAAATCCTGACACATGTACAACATAGATAAACCTTGAGAACATTATGCTAAGTGAAATAGGCCAGTCACAAAAGGACAAATACTGTATGATTCCACTTATATGAGGTACCCACAGCTGGCAAATTCATAAAGACAAAAAACAAAATGGTGGAAACAACCTACGTGTCCATCAACGGATGAATGGATAAAGAAGACGTGGTATATATACACACAATGGAATACTCCTCGGCCATAAAAAGATGAACTCTTGGCATTTGTGGCAACGTGGATGGACCTTGAGAGTATTATGCTATGTGAAATAAGTCAGATGGAGAGAGTCAAATACTGTATGATCTCACTCATAATTGGAAGATAAAAACAACAACAAGCAAACATAGATACAGGGATTAGATTGGTGGTTACTGGAGGGGAAGGGAGCAAGGAGGAGGGCGAAAGGGGTGATAAGGCACATGTGTACAGTGATGGATTGTAAGCAATCTTCGGTTGGTGAACATGACGTAGTCTACACAGAAATCAAAATATGATGTACACCTGAAATGTATATAATGTTGTAAACCAATGTTACCTCAACAAAAATAAAAAATTAAAATTTTTTTTTAAATTAATGAATTAAGCGAAGGGGAAAAAAAGAAGAAGGTAGAATGGTGGGTGCCAGGGGCTGGGGAGGAGGGAACAGGGAGTGATTATTTAACAGAGACAGAGTTTCAGTTTGGGAAGAAGAAAAAGTTCTGGAGATGGAGGGTGACGGTTGCACAACAATGTGAATGTACTTAATGCCACTGAACTGTGCACTTAAAAATGGCTGAAATGATCAATTTGATTGTGTGTGTTTTGCCATAACGTTTTAAAAGTAGATGAGAGAAGAAAGAAAGGTACGTGGTTACTGGTCTTTCGGGAAGGCCTTCTAATATTCCCAGAGCATTTATCACAGGCGACAGGTCTGTGCAAGGCTCAACATGGTGCCCATGGCCAAGTTCAATAGCCACCGCTCTCTGGATGGGTCCAGGGACTGGGCCTCCTCCAGGAGTGTAGACCCTGTGGTCCTCTCTCCTGACTCCCTTCCCGCTTAGCAGTCATTTCCGCCCCACTAGTGTAATGGAGCAAAGGGAAGGCACTGGGAGCGGATCAAGAGCATAAACTAGATGCTGATTTGCAGTTATGGGAACAAAAGCTACCACTGCTGAGGGCCTACTGTGCGTCAGGTGCTTTATATGCATTTTTAATATTTGAAACGAGCCTGTGAGATGGGTAATATGCTTAGCTCCCATGTTTAGAGAATGTTACGGGCCGAACCGTGTCCCCTCAGCATTCATATGTTGACATCCCAACCCCAGGGCCTCAGAATGTGACCTGATTTGGAGAGGGAGTCTTCACAGAGATCATCAAGTTAAAACGAGGTCACTGGAGTGGACCCTGATCCAGTATGACCAGTCGTGTTGTTTCCTAGGGTTGCCAAAACAGAATACCCTCACACAGGCTGGGGGCTTAAACCATCAAAGTGTATTTCTCACAGTTCTGAGGCTGCCAGTCCAACATCAAGGCTCTGGCTGATTCGGTTTCTAGGAAGAGCTCTCTTCCTGGCTTGCAGACGGCTGCCTCCTTGCTGCATCCTCACATGGCCTTTCCTGAGTGTGAGTGTGCATGTGTGTGTGTGTGCTCACGTGTAAAGAAAGAGAGAAACAGAGACAAGAGAGAGAAAGCATGCTCTCTGGGATCTCTTCTTATAAGGACACTAATCCTATTGGATCAGGGCCCCACCCTTATGACCTCATTTAACTTTAACACTTTCTTAAAGGCCCCATCTCCAAATACAGTCCCGGTGAGCGTGAGGGCTTCAACATATGAAATTGAGGGGAACATAAACTTTCCGTCTATAGCACTGGCGTCCAGAGACTGACACACAAAGAGGGACGACTGTGAAGAGACACAGAGAGGAGATGGCCATCCACAAGGAGAGAGGCCTGGAAGAGATCTTCTCTCATGGCCCTCAGAAGGAACCAACCCCGCTGACACCTTGATTTTGAACTTCTGGCCTCCAGAACTGTGAGACAACAAACGCCTGCTGTTTAAGACCCCCAGCGTGTGGCCCTCTGTGATGGCAGCCGAGTGAACTAACACAGACGGGAAAATCAAGACTCAGAGGGGTTAAGTGATTGGCCAAGCGTCATGTAGCTAGCAAGCGGCAAGGCAGTCATTCCCATTTGACCTGGTGGTGGGCTCTAAATGCTAAATGAGTGGTTCTCAGGCAGGGGAGTGGGGAGCCCTGATTTGTAGTTTTTGTCAATTACCATGGTGTAAAAACTCCCACCACAGCCAACTGCAAGCGACCAACCCGGGGTCACTGACCAAGGAATTGGGAAGAAACATGCACAGGGAGCAGTCAGCTCTCATGAGCTTTGAACTCTTCAAAAGCACTAGGGACAAGTGCTTTTATATCTATGGCTGGATGGAAGTTGGGACAAAAACTGGGAAACTATTTTACCTATTACCTCCCCTTACACCTTATTAAGGTGGCAGCTCCAGGACTCAATAACATGGTGACTTTGTGCAAGGTCTTTAATCTCACAGCTTCTCTGATGTCATTTATGTAAAACAATAGGGGGAGGGGCAAATGAAGACAAGTTGGTCAAAGGGTGGAAGTTTCAGTTATGCCAAAGGAACAAGCTCTGGGGATCTAATGTACAGCATGGTGACCATAGTTAATAATACTGTATTACATGCTTGAAATTTGCTATGAGAATATAAACCTTCTCACAACGCACACATACACACACACACACACACAAATGCTAACTGCGCAGAGGTGACGGATAAGTTATTTAGCTTGATTGTAATGGTCTTCTCACAATGCATCTATACTATAACATCAAGTTGTGCACCTTAAATATATACAATTTTTATGTCAATAAAGTTGTTGGAAAATAAAATAAAATAAAACAATGGAGAGAAAACAGTAACAATTATTAAGGTAATTGAACGAGATGACTTACACTACTTGTTTTGGGAGCACTAAAGAAATGAACCATTTAACAGCCTCTGCTGTGGCTTAAAGTCTAATCTATTCTTTGCACAATGAAGAAGCAAAAGAAATGATCTGATGGAAATGTAGTATCAAGCACAACAGAGAAGCTGCTTAAGAAATGCCAGTTGAATGAATGAATGAAAGGATGGATGAGTGGCTGATGGATGAATGTCAGGTGCGCATCTGAACAGACTCACAACTTTATCAATGTCCCAAAGCAGACAGAGTATGGATGGGCCCCCCAACATCACTCCTAGTGTTTGCTAATTGTCATCAGAACATGACTGGGGTGGAAGGAGCAGACATCTGGCCTGATAATCTTCTATTTCAACTTTTTTCTCAGCACAGACACAGTTAAGAAAAGAACAGACAAGTTTGAGTCTCCTCAGTCTGCTTGAGAAGATTAAATAGCAATGGATGCATCTTGGTCAATTTTGTTCCTGGTATGAAACCATTTCAGAGCCTGTGCAAGGCATCCTTTGGGCATTTCTAAGGGGCTTCTAATCTGCCTTGGTAAATTCTGATCTAGCACAAGGATTCTATTTTCATAGAAAAAGTCCTAATTGAGCAGTAAAGTGTTCTGTTCTGTGTGACTTATTGGAAAGGAGTCAACCTGGGAAGTTTATGCAGCCTATTGCCTATCCTAATATAACTTCTTCTCAGTCTGTATCAAATCCTTTTAAAAATGAAATTTTATGATTATTGGTTTTCATAATAACTGGAACTAGACCAATTACATTTTTCCCGAGATTAACACTTAGGGAGACAATCTTAATAGACAGATACAGGAAAGTTTAGAGTAGAACATGTGAGTAAATTGTTTTCTTCTGTAGATGAGAGCAGGTGAAACACTCATCAGGTACATTTGATGGTTTTATAACAAATTCGCACTGAAGTGAACCATTGATATCCAGCACTTTACATAACAGACATGCAACTCAAATATTCATATAAAATAAAATACTATTAGTAAAAAAGTAATCTTAAATTCAATAGCAATCTTACTATTTAAAGGTATTCTATACATTTTGAAAGTAAACAGTAATTTTCTAATTCACCTGTTTTAGTTCATCTAGAAAATTATGCGTGTGTGAATCCTGCTACTTTATAGATGTTGGTGTGCATAGCCAGCTTTCATATGCTTATCGATTTTTAGGAACTTCACCTGAAAATAGAATTAACTGCCTTTGGCAGTGGGTTTCTCTTTGGCCCATCAATTTTGCTACCCAGAGAATGATGAATTGGACCTAAGAGAATCTCAACTTCTCCACTTCAGTTCATTCTCTAAGGAGTTAGAATTCCTCATTAGCTAAACCTCCTTATCCAAACCTGTGTGTGCTTCCTAGGACAGCCGTCACAAAGCACCACAGACTAGGTGGCTTAGAACAGAAATGCATTGTCTCCCGGTCCTGGAGGCTGGAAGTCCAAGATCAAGGTGTGGGCAGGGCTGAGCTCCCTCTGAAACCCTGGTGGGATCCTCTCTGGCGTCTTCTCAGCTCCTGGTTGTTCGCTGGGGAGCTTGGGCATTCCTTGGCTTGTCGATGCCAATCTCCAATCCTCTGTCTTCACGTGGCATCTTCCTGGGTGTCTTCATGTTGTCTCCCCTCTGTGCCAGTGTTTACCCCGATGGACGTGAAATACAATCAGGACTTACATTTTTAAGTATATATATACTTCCACGCAATTAGAAACCCTTCTCAACAGTCTTCCATTACCATCCAATACTAAGCATTTCCTCCATCCAACCACTGTTCCCTCCTCAGACTTGACCAAAACACCCCTTCAAAGTCACTCTCAAACTCGCAGCAGTGAGTCTTTCTGACTCCTCTGCAGGCTTTTCATGGAAAGCCTTCATCAGCCGTCGTCCGACAGCTCTTGATCCTCAGGGCGGTCAGAGTCCCTGGAATTCTGCTCTGCTGGAGGCTCTCTGCTCTTCCACCTCCCCAGCCACATGGCAGAGCAGGAAATCGTAGCCCAGGAGTGTCATGGCGGTCATGCCAGCCTCATTTCAACAAGAAAACGCTGGCTTTCCTGCCGTCTTGCTCTCTCATTTCTCAAAACTCTACCTCCCTCCTATGCACTATATTGAATGTCTATTTTTTAACTGGTGTCTCCAATATCTGATTGCTTTAGGTTCCCTGGTGGTCTAGTGGCTGGAATCCAACATCTGATGCTTTAAAACAAAAGCTGTTTGTCTTGCCTAGGACCTACGGTTACAAGAATGTATTGATCTGAGTCGTAAAGGCTGCAAGGAACAGATATGCAGACGTCACCATCTGGAACAGGTCATTGGAAGGTCAGCCACAGAGGATTCAGGGTCTCTCGGTTTCTGAGAACGGGGAGCACAGCCAGATGTACGTGGAAGCAGGGCAGAGGTTCCCCACAGCCCAGAATCCAGTTTAACTCAAGGGCACCCCCTTCTCAGGGTTCCCCTGCATTTTACACATCCCCAGTGAGAGGACTCCATGGGGTTACTTGCTGCCATCCAATATAGTGCGCCTGTATCAGGCGGAAACTTGCACCAAATAGACTGGAACTCAGTCGACCTTCCCCTGCTAGCCTGGTCTGTGTGTGCCTGCCATTGGCCCAGTCCTCTGACCCTCATGCTGCACATCTCCTGTTTTTCTTCCAACGCACATGGTTCAATCCATAGCAGCTATGTTGGAGGGAAAGCCTGTTGAGGCCACCATTCTTAAAAAGTAACAGGCATCTAAAGTTTTGGAGACTTTTCTGGAAGTCTCTAGGAAATAGACTAACTTCTCCTGTATCCATGCTGACAATGCTGCCCTGCGCTGACCTAGCTTACTGAGTAAATGGAAGTATTTGACCTATATTTACGAACATTCTAAGTTTGTCCTTATGGTTTCCACAATCCCTTGGTAGTCTTAAGCTTATCAACATGTCAACCCCATCCCCTCCCACATACTCATATTCAACTAATACTTATGCATCGAGCTGGATAATAGAACCTCATATTCCTCGGTTTTATTCTTCTTGGTAGCCCTGTTAGTTTTTATTACCTCATTTTACAGATAAATACACAGAAGCTGAAAAGGAAGAATTTCTCAAGATCACACAATTTGTAAATGGCCCTTAGCATTTAAGATCAGATTCTCTGACGGAATCCAGTGCTCTTTCAACAGTTGACTGTGCAAAAGCCAATTTCTATTCATTCCCTGAGCAGCAGCCCCAGGAAGGATGAGCAGCATCCACATAACAGTGCCTCCCAACTTGAGTCAAAGGGCTGCGGTTGGGGAAAATTCTAGTTATAGCAGATGGACTTTCATGCTTTCAACAAGGTCAATGCCTTCTGGTGGTCGGAATCCGGAGAGAAGAACTAGGAAATGCTTCTGACCATCATGAGACGCGAAAGATTCCACCACCCTGATTTCTCCCATTAAAAGTGGTTTTTCCACATGGAAAGAAAGCAGTCACCTAGTCACAGGCCTCAGATTGGTCAGTGGCCAGTGGGAACCATCCTCACAGCACTGCACACATCTCAGATGGAAAATCGGCCTGCATCATTCTGTCCAGTCCCGGGGAGGACATTCCTGAATGATTCCATGGGCTGGAGCAATGGAGCAATGGGCTTCCACTCGTCCCCAGGGACGCCTTGCAATTTCATGACTCCCCATGGTTGTAAATTTCCTTTAGTTCATTTGCTTGCTTACGTTTGGGGACAGTTTTTTTGCTTTTTCTATTTTTTTTTTTAAGGAAAAACCAAACCAAAAAAGAAAAATAACATAGTTCTTTTTTTTTTTTAGCCTAAAGATGATAGTTTCCCATTCACAGAAAAATATACTGGCTTAAAATTTACCTGGATTTCCTTGGACTTCTTTGAATGAATTATACTTTTCTCAGGTCATAATAGCAAACATTTATCGAGCATTTGTCATGTGTCATGTCACATGAGCCTCCCAACAATCCAACGGGGAAAGAACTGTTATCTTTCTCCCATGTTGCAAATGAGGAAATTAAGACTCAGAGAAACTCTTCCCCAGAGCCACCCATTGGCGGCAGGGGGCCCACACTCATATGACCACTGGACGTGGGAGCGCTTCATCAGCTTCCTGTCTGTGCCAGCTTCATTCAACCTGAAAATGAATACCTTTTTATGGAAACCCTCAGAACTACGATCTGTTGCAGGCTATCCGTGGGACCCTAACCAGTTTTAATAAGATTTCGCGACGCCTTTCCTCCCAGGACCTTCTTCAGATCTTGCCATGTGCACTCAGGAGCATGGTTTTCCACTGTTCTATGAAAGCACAGGGATGACTGGAAGGAGAATTGCGAGGGATGTTTCCTCCATGTCTCCTGGCTTCTGAAATCCCGGTGCACCACAGGACGCAAAGGCTGGGCTCTCTCAGATTCCCCTCAGCAGCTCTTGCAAATTGTCCTCTTGCTTTATGTTTGCAGTAAATATCTTTCCTCTGGTGTCCAAAGAGAAAGCAGGAATATCTATTTTTAAGTGTTTTGCACAGAGTGAAAACCAGCCCCTCCACCACACGTCAGCTTGACCTAAGCCGGTTATCCCAGCAACAACCGGTCTCCTCTGGAGAGATGACAGCCTCACGCCATCCAAAAGGCAGTGACTACATCCTAGCTGGAGGAGGTGGCCCCATGTTACCGGTGTACGAGATTATGAGAGCAGGTGGCTCTGACAGCAAGCATGAGGTCAACTACACACAAGTAATCTGTCGTCCCGGGTTTACCGTTAGGAGCCATTCCCCTCCTCCATGGGCCTCATTCCTACATCCACATACCTCCTGTGTCACAATCACTTGGCAGGTGGTTAAAAAAGCGAGTTTCCGGGCTCCTCTCAGACCTACTGACTCAGTCTCCTGAGGATGGACCTGGCAGATTTAAGAACCAGGCCATCAGGGGTGCGTCTGACCCACCCTCTCCCCACACTGCACAAGCACCCATGACTGATGACGGCCGGAGTGCGCCGGAAAGCCACTCTCCAACAGACAGCAGAGTCGTGGAAAAGTTCTGCTCTGGAGCAGACGGTAGGCAGGAGAGAAACGGGGGTCTGCAGAATGGTGCAAACCTCCTTGGGTCAAGCCCAGGCCTCCCACTCACAGCTTCTTTTAAAGCAGGGCCAGGAAAGAATGGAAGACCTGGCCTCGTTGGGCCTGGCTGCAGGGCCCCCCATGTCCTCGGTATTAATCTGACGCCGAGCGCTCACTGTGTCCTTTGTTGTTGTTGTCAGTGTTTTTGTTCTGTTCTGTTGATCTTTGTTATTTAAACTCATGCTGGACGACCTGGATCTACGCCTAGTTGTTATTATTCCCAGGCAGTTTCAGCGAGCCGACACCTCTCCGCTGGCCACTAGATGGTGCCGAATCCCCGGTCTGGGACCCACAGCTCCCGCCTTAGCTGGGAGGCACATTAAAGGAGAGAAGCAGGAAGGGAAGGCAAAGCTCGAATAAACTCGAAGGAGCAAGGGGAAAAAAACCCAAATACAATGTCCTAAATCTGGAAGCCTGTCTGGGGACAAGTGTGCAGCCAGAATCATTGCCGGGTCCCAGAGGCTAGAATGCTTTCGGCGAGAATCACCACCTGCAACGCGCGCCCCGTCCGCGCGCTCCGGCAGCCGCGCATCCGCGGGGCGCACACGAGGCGCGGCGCCGCCGGCCCGACCCCTCTGCGCGCGCGGGGCCTCCCTCCCCAGGAGCTGCGGCTCCGGCTCGGAAGTCGGGCTGTCGGTTTTTGTTTTTCCGTCAGCCTGGCCTTTCAGGCGGCTCCATCCCCCGCGGAAACCCGAGCTGTTTACGCCTCCGGGTCCCCGGGAGGGGCCTTTTCCCCCACGCCAGGCGCCGGGGCTCGCGGTGTTTACGAGGCTGGTTGTAAATCCTTTCCTACCACAGGCGGCTCATCCCTCGATGGGCAGAAAAGGTGCCGCCTTTTTGACTCGTCCTGTGGAAACTGTCTTTCCGGGCCCGCTGCTGTGACTTTTGACTTGGGACGGGCGTGCGCTGGCTCCGAGCAGGTTTGTGACTGACATCCTCTGCCGTCAGTGCCTGCAGGATGCGCGGTCCCAGGATAAACAGGAAGGCCTGGGGAGAGGTTCAGAGAAACAGCGTTCCCAGCTGCCCTGGGCTGTATTTTGATCACCTTTGAGAATGGTCTTCTTGTCCGATAAGGATAGAGGCTTTTCCCCGCAACCCTAAAATATCACCAGTTTGTTTTCTTCTGCCCCCGATGTAAAATGAACTGAAACAGCAATATCCAGTTTAAATAACAGCCTCCTAGGGCACTTCGGGCCCTGGGCCTGATCCCTGGGGTCCTGACAGCTCCTTAATTCACCGCGTGCAGAGAAATCCTCCAGGAGGCCCCTTCCAGTGGGGAGGCACACAACCTGCGTCCTGTCAGCTGGGGCTGCACGAACAAAATGCCACAGCCTGGGCGTCTCAACAACTGACATTGGTTTCTCCCATGTTCCCCTGGCCTGAAACGACCCCCTCCCTGTTATCTGCCTCCCAAAGCTTTGCAGACAAGTACACATACAAGCAAGTCCCAGCAGCTCTTTCAGGGATTAGTTCTACAACGGTGGCCGTGTCTTTTCCCAGCTCTGAGACTTGGTTTTCTTGTCTGTAAAGTGGGAACAATGATGCCCACTTTATAGACTTGGGAGGATGAAGCAAGACAAGTAAAACACCTGATGGCACTGTGTCCCACAGGACTAACAGTCGGGGACCCAGGTTCCGGTTCCCTCAGAGGTGACCGGGCCAGGCTGTTACCACTCCAGCCTCTGTCTCCCCATCTGAAAGTCACTGGCCCACACTAGGGGCCTCTGCATTCTCCACTCAGCCCTGAGGGGCGGGCTCCCTTGGTCCAGGGAGAGTGGAGGCTCCCACCTCTGCAGCCAGGCCCGCCTGTCCATATGGATGTGGCTGAAGGTAACAACAGGCTAAGCAGGCTGCTCAGGGAGGCCAGAACCCTCGTCTGCCATGCGTTTATTGACAGGCCTCCGGGAGATGGTTACCTCACCGAAATGGAGCTGAAACATTTTTTTTTTTTTTTTTTTTAAACTCTTTCTTTTTTTTTTTTATTTTTTCCTTTTTCTCCCCAAAGCCCCCCAGTACATAGTTGTGTATTCTTCGTTGTGGGTTCTTCCAGTTGTGGCATGTGGGACGCTGCCTCAGCGTGGTCCGATGAGCAGTGCCATGTCCGCGCCCAGGATTCGAACCAACGAAACACTGGGCCGCCTGCAGCGGAGCGCACGAACCCAACCACTCGGCCACGGGGCCAGCCCCCGGAGCTGAAACATTTTATAGGGGACTGGAAACACATCCCACCCAGACACATAGCCGCAGAGACATTCTTGCTAGTTCACTGTCCCATCGGAGTGAATGGGATGTTGCCAATGCTGCTCCCAGGGCTCCGGGGGCGTTTCCAGCCAGGACTGAGTTCCCAGTGCCTCAAGTGACCCAGAAGAGGACGCAGCCCCAAGGGAGGGACTGGGGCCAGCAGGGAATGAGCAAGCACAGAGCTGGCAGGACGCGGGGCTTTGCGAATTGCCAGTAGGCGAGGCACAGCCTGCCAAATGTGATGACATTTTTATGGCGCATGGAGCAGTGAATGAGGCCGGGGTGCATTTAACTGGAGATGAAATCCTTCAGGTTGGGAGCAAGGAGAGAAGATGCTGGTAAGGTAGTTTCCTTTCTGCTCCAAATGACTGTGCTGGATCCCCTGCATCTGTGGGAGCATCTGGGCCTGCAGGTGTAAGGTTTGCCACCTGGTGAGCGTGACTTCTCACCAGAGGTCCTTGCCTTTGAGAAGCACTTTCCAACCATTAAGTGGCCACCAGGGGGTGGCAGGCAATCGTGGCAAAGGAACTCCAATTCAAAGTCCGCCTTCAGCGGGGTTTCCTGCTCTCTCTCCCATCCACTCCCTTGACTTGAATTCCTGCCTTTCACCCCAAAGTCCATCGATGCAGAGGAATCACACCACCACCCACATGGTGTGTCGAGATAGGCTTCAAGTACTGTTTCATGTGAAAACCTAAGATACTGCACGAGCCTATTAACAAGGCCTTTTCTTCTCTTCCATGTTTATGGTTTCAAAGGAAGCTATCAGTGGCTTCATTTACCCCTTAAACCCCTAGGCTGCCCTTGGAATTTAAGTCTTCAGAGCCAGCTTTCCACTGGATTTTGGCTCAAGACTAGAGGGCAATAATAGCACAGAGGGTAAAGCACAGACTTTGGAGTCACACCTGGCAGTTCAAGGGCGACTCCAGCAGATGACTCTCCTCTCCAACGCGCTGGCTCCCCATTGCTAACGTGGGTAACAGCAGGAGCTCTGCCATAAAGCACTGATGAGGTCTGGAGGAGATAAGGCAGTGGGGCCCCGGCCTCTGTGATTTCTCAGCCTTTCCTGCTCTGTCTCCCGGGGTAGAACCAGGAGAGGTCAAGATGCCTGTTCTTAGCCCACTAGTCCTCCCCTCACCACCGATGAGACCACAGAAGAAAAACAGAATGAGGCTCTGTAAAAGACAGCTACTCTTTCACCAAATTTGGAAGGAGGTAACTCTTTTTCCAGCTCCAGGCATCGGTCATTGGCTTCCGTAGCGAAAGCAAGAGCCATCATTTCCATCTTCAATGGGTTGAGTTTACAGGAAAGAGACCGTAAGATTCTTTATTATGAAGAGACACCTGTTGACCACCTACTGTGTGCCAGGCAGTCATGCTAAGTGCTTTTACTTACATTTCCTTGATCTTCACCATGACACTGGGTGGCAAGCATGCAGTTGGGAATTTCACCATCATGACTTGTGATAACGGTTACCATTTATCTTGTGCCTGCCATCTGCCCAGGGTGTGAGTTTAACTCAGTGCCATGATCTCTCTGCAAAGCAGTTCCCTCCATTTCCAAACTAGAAGACAGGCCCACACAAGTTACGCGAGTCACCCAGGGCAACGCTGGGTGTTCAGATCCTTGATGATTCAGCCGGTTGGGCACAGCTGCCTTCGGTTTATGAAACTAGTGACAGAGGCATGCTAGTGACTTCCCTGGTGACACGAGGAGGCCACTGGGAGGAGACTGGGAAACCCTGCCTCCCAGCAGCAGGGGGGCGGTTTTCTGTTCCCAGCCTCCGCAGACCGGTTTCACTCCTCTGTGCGGCATAAGAGCAAATGTCAGCCATCTTTTAGGACCTGACTCTGCTTTTGGACGATGAGATTTTAAAAAGGTAATAAATACTCATTGCAGGACATCTTGGGACCCCTAACCCACTTCACAAGGTTATTGTGAGAATTAAAGGAGAATATTTGTAAAGCACTTTGCACAGTGTCTATTAGAGAGTAAACAAAGGACAGCTATTCTGATTATCATGAGTGGGGCTTTTATTTGAATATGGATATGGCTGATGCTTTGAGAATTCTGTCAAATATAGAATACTTTACACTCTTGATTAAACATTTTACGTAAAGACCCAGTGCTGCCCTAGTCTGGTGGAGACAGACGAATATGGCAGGAAAATGCACATAAATGTAATATGTTCTTGTTAAGTGAAGATTTCTGTAAGAGGTTAAGAGAGATGGTAATTGGGCATGTGCGGAAATTAAGGAACCCAAGGATAAACCACTTACATCAAAGTCAGCTGCCTCCAAATTCACTGCGAGGCTTCAGGGTGAGGTTGCTTGAAGCATTCATTGTGCCACTGAGCACAGAGTGGGAGGTCACCCACCTACAATTCGTGGAGGGCCTCTTCAGAGAAGGTCACCTAGATCCTGGACTCGACATTAAAGATGTGAAGAAAGGCAATTCAGCATTGTCTGAAAAGTCCTTATCAATGGTAAATCTTGTACATATATGTATATACACATATATTCCATAGGTATGAAATTAGATATGAATATATTCCTCTATGCATATTATACTCCTTATAATAAAGTCACATCAAGATTTGGTGATTATAGTTCAAACGGGCAGAGGATCAGGAGATGAGGTTCTCATTCTGTCTCTATTACTGACCCCTCGACCTGTGAGCTCTGATTTCCTGCAGTCCTCATGGTCGTTTCTGCATCTGAAAAGCGAGCCAGGGGTGCTCGCCTCCCCCGATACAGTCTTTCCCCCACTCAGGGTTCTGGGTTGTCTCACTGCACTGACCTGTCTAGAAACTGATCTCATCTGTAACCATTAGTCCTAACCTAAAGTGCCAAAATTATTTACTAGATTACAAACGTGTTCTTTTAACAACTCAGAGGGAATTATCTTGTTTCCTAGGCACTTCTTGGAATTATTAACTGCTACCTTGTTAAAATGTCTTGTTCTTTTGCTGTCAGCATTTTTAATGTGTCTTCCGAGGCCACTATAAACACACTGTCTTTCAACACAATTCATCCCAAGTAATTTTCTTTGGGATGAAAGGAGCAGAGAGAAGTAATACATTTTTTGCTCTTCATTATAAGCAGATGCAACAAACAAATATTTCCAAGAATTGTTTGGAATCATAGCACCACTTAACATTCACTGATTACATTCAGCTATACCAGAGAGAAACTTGTAAGAGGATTTTTCAATTACTTGCATTCATAAGATTTTACTGATTCCATTCATACTTGGGCTAGTGATCAAGGAAAAGTGGTGACATATTTAACTAGTGATTGTGATGTGATATAGAATCACCTTCAGATAATACTGCTAAACAAAACAATCTATGTGCCTGGATTCAACATTTTTAAATTCAGAAAAATTTAAAGATACAAAGAAACACAGAGACTAGTAGAATGTAGTAGCCACTGTAAGCCCAATTCAGAATGAATACATCTCAATATTGTCATGTTTCTTCAGATTTTGTTTCTTGGTTGTGCTTTATTGTCTGGAAGAGCATCAATAACTGGATGGTCCTTCCAAATGAGAACTTCTGTATCACTTAGTAAATTTGATTAAGTCATTTACTTTTTAAAAGAATTTGCTGACTTCAGACTATAAAATTAAAACATAGCTGCTTCAGAAAACCTTCAACTGATATTTAATCTGGTATCACAATGATGAAGGCAACGCTCAGATCTGTATCTACTGAACGAGTTAAAGAAACCCTGCTGAGCCCCTCACTGTGCCGGGAATTGGAATTGCGCTGGAGCCTCAGGACATGACAGTGGAGGGAAAAGCCCCTGACCTTTGCCATCTTGTAGACTAGGCCTGTCCAACAGAAACATAATGCCAGACACATATGCAATTTTTAATTTTCTAGTAGCCACATTTTAAAAAGTAAAACAGGTGAAATTAATTTTAATATATTTTATTGAGCATGATATATCCAAAATATTATTACAATACATAATCAATATAAAGATTAATGGACTATTTTACAATCTTTTTTGTACTAATTTTGAAATATGAAGTATGCATTATTTCAAGGGCTCGGTGGCCACATGGGACTGTGGCTCCCACAGAAGAAAGTGCAGATGTGGAGAGTAGGGTGTGACTTACATGTTCTAAGAGGGAAACTGGGAAGCTGTCATACTGGCCCAGCACTCAGTGTAGGGGGCTTTTGGCGGGGCATGAAGAGAGGGAGGACACCGATGAAGACAGGATAAAGAAACCAAAGAAACCGTCAAGCAGCCTAGCCTGGGGAGACAGGTGGAAGGAGTGGTTGAAGGCAGCCCCATGCATCAGGCCCAGGGGGCAGGGAGGATACCGGGGAATGACAGACTGGAGGATGGAAAGACTTCAGCAACCATGTGACTCAGCCCCGTGTCACAAAAGACGCTGCGATCCAGAAAGAAGTGACCCACCGTCACACATCTGGAACCTGGCCACAACTCCAGGTCTCCTGACTCTCAGACTGATATTTCTGTACACTGCTCTGCCTTGAGGCCGAGTTCAGTTTAAGCCCTGTTGCTGTTTTACGTGAGATTGGAGCTAGCGGCCAGTAATAAAACACATCAGGAACCAAAGTGACACAATCAAGAAAGTTAGAAAACCAGCAGACAACCAGAGTAAGAGCATGTTAGGGACCACAGAGACAAGAGGTACCAGAGGCAAAGATGCACGGAGGGACACTTTCCACTGGATTTATTTCAGATCTGAAATCCTTTATTTATCTCAACTTCTAGAAATAGAGAACAGGGAGGAAATACAGAGACCAAAAAGAGTAAAGATATTAAATATTAGCACACAAGAAGAGAGGGATACATTGTCTGGTATTGATTTTTCAAAATATTCTTTATTTCATTTCACAGTGTCCAGTTTTTGTCTGTCATATGCCAAATTAGACCAATATACCAAAAACCTAAAATAAAAATGTTACTTGGGGCTGGCCCCATGGCCGAGTGGTTAAGTTCGCGTGCTCCGCTGCAGGCGGCCCAGTGTTTCGTTGGTTCGAATCCTGGGCGCGGACATGGCACTGCTCATCAAACCACGCTGAGGCAGCGTCCCACATGCCACAACTAGAAGGACCCACAATGAAGAATATACAACTATGTACCGGGGGCTTTGGGGAGAAAAAGGAAAAAAATAAAATCTTTAAAAAAAAAAAATGTTACTTGTTCTAGTGCGAGGCAGAACTCACTTATGGACATCCATATGGACATGGTGTTTGAGGTGGTTTACAATAAAAGGCACAGGTATAACACCAATTTGATAGTTTAGCTGCCCAATTTAATACTGGGGCTCCTGGGGACACGGTTCACTGCTGTCATTGTGGATCATCCGGATTTGTTGGAGCACCGATATCAACAGCTAACACCTAGTGCTCAGGATGCGACAGGCTCTAATCCAGGGGCTTCACATGGGTTATTTCCCTTAATCCTCACAATAGCCCTAGGAGGTAAGCAGCATTATCATCATTTCTATTTTATAACTAACGAAACTGAGGCACAGAGATGAGGAACCTGACCAAGGTCACTCAGCTGCAGAGCGGCCAGAGGGATTCAAACCCCAGCGACCTGGCTCTGAATCCATCTCTCGCCCCATCCTCCTCTTACTCCCCAGTCTCTCCTCCCCCAAATCACCTTCACAAACGAGAAACATTAAAAGACAGAACAACTGATAAAGAACCGTGTTCCCACCATCTGAACAACAGAAGCTACACTTTTCAGAGACACACAGAGCGTGTAACTGGCAGTGCTGTCAGTGGTGTGACCTCACCCATGGAGCAGCAGCAACTGCTTTACTCTCTGGTTCAGGGAACAGTGGCCTCCCACAAAGAGCAAGCCAATAATGGATTGCGTCAGAAACAGTTAGTGCCCACACAGGCCCCTCCAGCATCATACTTATAGTCTCTGCCAAGACTTGAACGAGGGACGTGGTCGGGATGGTTGTGTAGTCACTAGTCCTTATGGGACCATGGTGAGGCCTTCCCTTCATTTCCTGACATGTGTCTGGCTTTGCTGGATTCCTCACTAGGCTTTCTGTACATCCTGAGCGGCACCTCTGGAAACAACCGTGGCAGTCCAGCCCCTGGCAGAGCACCGAGCCCAGCGCGGGCATTCAGGGAATACTTGGAAAGTGAAGGCACAGTGCTGCCTGCAGTTTTAGAAGACCTTGGCACCAATAACGGGATCACCACATCAGAAATCTTTAAAAGGGACAATGACTGTGCTGCTAGCAATTCTGCCTGGCTCTCTAGAAGGTCCAACTTCAGCCACCATCATCCAGAATAAAATCAAATGCGCCAATGCAAGCAAACAACCACCCCCCCCACAGTCGGATGCGTTCCAGATGACGGGAAGAGACGCACTCCCCTCTCCTCTCCTCACCTTTGCTACCCAGTAGCCTGACATAAACGTCCCCTTTAGTTCTGGTTCTCTTCAATGGATACTTAATGTGAAAGTGCTCTTCCTTCTAAATCAGCTTCTTTCTCCATCCTTGTCTCCATTATACAGACCAGAAATGGCCTCCGATAGTGGTTAATGGTATTTCCCACTCTGGCCAGGGATAAAACATTGGGATGGGCCGGTGGGTGGGAAGAACACAATTTTCTCGACCATCTTCCCTGCAACAAACTTCAAAGACCTTATAAAAGATGGGTGCAGGTAAGCAAGAAGAATGAAGGTGGTCACGAACAAATGAAAACTGGTTAGTTGTCCATAAAATTAAGAAACTGTCCTGTGACCTAGATAGAGAGTAACTCAAGTATGTATGGATAGAACACAACATAAGTATGATCCTGAATGACTGAGAAAATGTTTAATAATAAATATTCCTCATAATCATGTGTTTGAGTCCCAAAATGCATCAGAAAATAAGGGACAATTACTTATTCACACTTTATAGACAGTAAGTAAAGCTGAAATGATTTAGTAAGAATCATAAGAATTTCCCACACTTACGGTAAACTTTAAATAAAAATGCATTTTTACAACTATCATCTCATTTGACTCTTACTAAACTCTATGAGGTGAGTACTCTCCTCATTTTATCAAAACAGGAGGGCTCAATCGGGGAAGGGAATTTGCTTAAGATGACGTACATGCAGAGACACAGCACCGACTATTTCACAGTTTGGGATTTCCCTCAGTGAGGACCATCAGTGGGATAATTTCAAGTATTACTCTACTCCATGCCACTCTCAGGAAGTACTCTGAATCTGCCATTACACAGCCCCTTCTACTGACATGAAAAGGACTCTGCTCCCAATGTGAGGGGCCAGGCACCCCTCGGCCGTCAGGATCAATGTGGATCAGTGTGGACAGACTATGAGATCTTCTTATGAAAGATGGAGAATCTTTCTTTTTTGTAATCTCTATACTGTTGACTTCCAATTTTAAACAAAGCCTGTAATCTTTAAATAACTATGATTGTAGTTATGACCATCCACCTTTAAAGGCACTTCAGTAATTTGAAATATTGCATTGCATCCTTGTTAATCAGAAAATGAGAGTGCATTTTTCTGCTAGAAGCATTAGTTGTGTGATTTTGTGTATTTTATTCAAGCTCTCTGAGCCTCAATTTCCTCATCTGTAAAGCTGGGAAGAGGAGGAGAAGCTGAAGAACAAGATGTCCTAGGCCCCCGCTCCATTCCACGCATGACATACAATGCTCCACGAGCCCTCAACAAGCCTCTGAGGTACACATGGTGACTATCGCCCT
Organism: Equus przewalskii; assembly: GCF_037783145.1. Taxonomy (NCBI): domain Eukaryota; kingdom Metazoa; phylum Chordata; class Mammalia; order Perissodactyla; family Equidae; genus Equus; species Equus przewalskii. The sequence continues at coordinate 32,839,142 of NC_091858.1, forward strand.
CTCAAACATGAGAGAACTGGGACACAGAAACTTGAAGTAACCTGCCCAAGGTCAAACACCAAGTCGGAGAACCAGGACTCACAACCTGGCATCCCGCCTGCAGACATGTTCCTCTCAATGGCCAAGCAACAGTGCGGCACAAGGTGTATTATGAGGATTAGATGAGATAACGCCCACAGGAGGTCGGCACACCACCCCACATACAATAAGGACTCGAGAGATGCTGCCAAGGATCAAAACAAATTTTTTTTTTGAGGAAGATTAGCCCTGATATAACATCTGTGCCCATCTTCCTCTATTTTATATGTGGAACGCCTCCACAGCATGGCCTGATAAGTAGTGCGCAGGTCCGCGCCCAGGATCCAAACCAGCGAACCCTGGGCGGCCAAAGCAGAGCGTGAACTTAACTACTATGCCACTGGACCAGCCCCAAAACCAAGCGAACTTTCAAAATAATATGTAGTACTCTGTAGCTGTATTTGGCAATGTAACATATATACTTATATAAAATATATATACATATTATCACATACACAAAATAACTGTCAGCAAATAGATCTTTTATCATCATATACCTCAGCAAATAACTAACCTTTGAGATTTACATTTTCCTTTTTTTGCTAAACTAATGAAGTACCAATAAACTCGGAACACGTCCGAATTTGTTCTGAACATACTGTAAGGAGACAAGACTGTTAGTCGAATATTCTCTCTGGCTGCACACTAAGAGAGTATCAGTAGTATCTTCTTCTCTTTTTTAGATGTGAAGATTTACAAAAATAAAATTGTAGAACATGTCTTTCTCACATATTCAACATATGAAATCATGACCCACCACTACTTTGGATGGAATAAGTGACCTGTCTCATCACTATTAACAAACGTTTATGGAGAGTTTGCCTCAAATATCAGATCTTCATGAATACAGTAGAAGTAACGGAGCTTTCCATTTGGAGTGGCTGTCTAAAAAATAACTTTCTGTTCACGACCATAAGCAGGTGTTTGTCTCTTTGACCCCATGCACGACTACCCCAAGAACCAGTCTCCAGTGGGCAAAAGTGATGGATTTACTTTATCATCCACAAAGTCGAAAAGGTGTCAAATGAAACCTTAGGGATAATGCCAAGTCATAACTACTCTAAACTGAAATAAATCAGTGATTATATTTGCAGCACTCCAAAATATCTGAATGTTTCCAAATATGAGTTTGAAACAAGTACTGATTTTCATTCTAATGCTTGGATATTAGGTAAAGTTCGCCTGTTTATAATGCCAAATATACTAAGTGGTAACATAATATTCTAAGTTAGCCAATCTTTAATCTGAAAGTATGTGTAACTCATAATAAAACTGGCTCAACCCTCCTACTCCCAAAATCCTTATAAACAAAGATATGTAACTTACGACAAGGTGACATCTGGAATATCTGCCAAGACAATCTTTTCCTCAATAGTTCAAGAAGAAATATTATTAAGGTTAAAACGTATTTTTACTATACATTTGCAATTGTACACATGAAATACTATTATTATTATAACAGACGTTTCTCCGTCTTCTCAAACGTGAGTCTGATACATATCTGGCAGTTACTCTACGTCTTATACTTGATGGGCAAATTTTATATATATTTCTTTTTTTATTCTTTTATAGATAATAGCCAATCTATTTAGCTAATTTTATTAACATGGACCTATTCAGTAAATGTAATTACAAAGCATGTAATATTACAAAGGAAAAAATAAAGCTTAAATAATCTGGATATAAAGGAAAATTGATACCACTCTAAATGAAAAAAAAAAATCACATGGAAATGAAATAATGAAAGAAATCATTAGTATGTATGATGTAAGGACTAGCCAGATTGGCCCTTTACTCACCAACCTGGCTAATTTTAGGTATGTGACGTTTCAGTGAGATATCCCAATGATTACGGAATTGTCAAGCAATTAATGCAGGTCATACATCTTATAAAATATATCGATGAGTTTATATAACCAAACTAATATTCTGCTTCACCATTTTCAGTATGATATTTTTTAGCCAGCCCCGGTGGTCTGGTGGTTAAGATCCTGTGCTCTCACCGCCACAGCCTGGATTCGTTTCTGGTCAGGGAACCACACCCCGGGTCTGTCGGCTGTCATACTATGGTGGCTGTGTTGCTGTGACGCTGAAAGCTATGCCACCAGTACTTCAAATACCAGCGGGGTGACCTATGGTGGACAGGTTTCAGCAGAGCTTCCAGACTCAGACAAACTAGGAAGAAGGACCTGGCCACCCACTTGTGAAAAAACGGCCATGAAAACCCTATGATACAGCACAGGAGGGGAGCGGATGGCGCTGGGTTCTGCTCTGCTGTGCACAGGGTGGCTCGAGTCAGGATTACTCACAGAGCTAACAACAAAAAATGTATTTTTTAAAAACTTGCTTAATACTTAAGAAAAACTATTATAGTTTTACATATTCAGAATGCAGGGCCAGCCGAGAAGCCTATTTTATGTAACAGGAAACTGTTGGTGAATTCTTGAATCACAAAATGTTAAAAAGCCCAGACATCAGAGACAGTGAAAGATTTTATTTTTTCTTTTACCTTCATCCAAACACACCCTTTTCTGAAAAACATAAAAGCATGCACATTGATGGCATTCTTACAAAGAAAAACTAAGTAATAACTAAGCTGTAAATCAACAATAACACAAACAAAAGGTAAAATGATAGCATGTGAAAAGATTTACAGGTAGACACAGGGCTCTTAATTTTAGAAAATAATAATTCAGGTCACATCAATACATGTTAAAAAGAAGCTTCTAATTTTCCAAATATTTTGATACAAAATTTTTTAAACTAATAAATATTTTATCGACCTTTTGTGAGAATATAAGGACAGCTGTAAGAACATGATGTTCAAGAGATCTTACACAGTTCACTCGGCCTTCTTAAAATCAATTACAATCAACATAACTCTAGTGGTATATCCATGATATTCAAAGTAAGTTACACAACTTACATTTACTTTGATCTAATTAGAAATAGGTTCTAACTTCAGGACTGTTAAAAAAAAGTATTTAACAAGATATGAATTGATTTAAATTTCACTTTACAGGTAAGAGAAAATTGCAATTTGGCATGAGAACATTTCTCAGAAGTTTTACCTACACCCCCAGGCATCATTAGGCCAACTGTACCCCGCGGGAATGTGTGTCTACAAGTGCGTGTGCACAGATACATTCTAACACATACAAACCCATTCAGACCACCCACTTCTTCGAAGGGGTGGCTTGAAATGGTTTACTCTCTGGTTCTGAAGATTCAGTTACACAAAATTTCCCTTAATTACTGTTTTCATTTTGTGTATCCTGATTCAACTGGTGTGTTTCATCTGGGGAACTGATAGAATTTTACAAGAAAATCTATTAGCAGTAAGCAGAAATGTTATCTTAAAAGACTCTCAGGCAATCAAGTTTAAATTATAACATAAAACAGAGCAGGTCGCACTTTAAGAAAGGTCCTCTTGCATGGGATATATTGTCCCATGGCTGAAAATTGTGTGATTTGGTTGCTAAAACACGGCCCTTGTTTTGAGGTGATATACAGATTAACTGTAAAACCTATTAAAACTAATGGTGACTGAACCAATTCACCGAGTCCTCATGGATCAAGCCTGTGTTTTACCGGCCTCTGCCGCAGCCAGTGGAGCTCACTCACCAGAGCTTCCACAGTTCAGCTCTGCACCAGGACACTCCAGCTACACGCTTCCTCGCTGCAAGTCTGCTGTGCCTGCCCCCGAGCAGCACAGTGCTCAATCCGAGGGAAGAACTCAAGCACCGTGGAGACCGACCATGAGGACATAAAAAGCCGTTTGGATTAAATATCTTGCTAAACCCAAGAGTAAGAGGCAAAAGGCACACGCTAGAAAATCTAGTCAGACGTCTGAAGGCTCCCAACACCTCAAATATCTGTGGACTCAGGTCCAACGAAGGTATACACTGATTATTTTGACGTAAAAAGTAACAGGAAACCTTAAGGTTTTCAAGTCCTTATGGCACAGATGTTGCGAAGTACTCAGAGCTTAGCTTAAAACTGCAAAAAGCTGGGCAATTTAAAGTTCTGCTACAATGCATCAGGGCCACAATTTTAACTCAAACTTAATTCTCACATGTCATACATTATTCTTTTGTGTAGGGTACAAGGTGTGCAAAGTAAGCTGTCTCAATAAATATTAGAAATGTTAACTACTTTGCAAATATACAGTAAGTGAAATCAGCTAATAAGGCGACACAATAAAAGCGTGCACTAACCAGAGCTTCCTCCCCACAAGCATTTCTTGCCCCTTTCCTTGTATCTTTCTCGATACTTAAATACAATTTCTTTGTCTTGGAGAAATTAAGCAAAAAGCAAAATATTACATAGCTGCAAGATACTAAATACTTTAGGGATAAGAGTTTGGACCAGTCAAGTTGGAAAAAATTGAAAATAACAAATATAGTGAAATATACTGCAAATTAATGTTCATGAATGCAGCTATCTGAATTACAAAACAATAACAAATTATACAATCCTAATAATCTTCAGAAGTTGACATTAGTTCACAGGAAACATCAAGTACAGCATAAACTCTGTTTAGCTTTTCCCTTTCCGGCAGCTTCTGTACTAAAGTTGTAAGACGTGTATGTTTGCCCAAGACCAATAGCATATTGGCTTTAGTCAGAAATTCTATTTTATCCAATGTTCAATCAATAAGGCTTTATTTACACTTCTTATTAAATTCAGGAAACAATTTGATGCAATGGGCGGCTGCCAATAAGAACCCACGTAGCACATTCCACTGCCTGGAGACAGCCGCTTGTTTATGCTTTAATACTAACCCACAAGCAGCCAATTAAGGTTCCGTAAATCCACGTTTTTACATATAGTTTCCTTCCAGCCTCAGTCATAAGCATACCAGCAGTCAAACTACTTAAGATCAATAATGATGGTAAAGTCTTCTTGAGACTTAGTTTAGAATTAACACTTTTCCCAGGAAATTTGTTTCTTCTTTCTGGATCCAGTGAATCATAGAATTCTATAAGCAACCTATGGCCAGAATGGAAAAAGAAACTTTAAAATTTCAGGTTTAGTCATTTCAATATTCTAATTCAACAAATATCTCTTGGGTGCCTATTAGGTGCTGGAGAAGCTATAGGTCTTTGAGAAAGAAAGATGAATAAGGAAACACCAGAAACTTGGTTTAATTGGAGTTTCCAGACTTTACAAATATCTTTAATATGTTCTATAATTAGTGTAGACGAGTTGTATTATAAAAACAGATGGGTTTAAGTAATTTTATGAGCCTGTTTTTGTTTTTTAAACTTTAGATCTTTAAAATTTTGCAACGACCTGACGACCTGACTCACACATGGGTAATAACCATCTCAGACTTTCTCCACCTTCCACAGTCTTTAGTCTTCCTTCTTCCCACAGCTCCCATTCCAGTGGAAGTCAAAGAAGAGATCAGCGGCGCTTATAACATACACGAAGTTTCCCAAAAAAGCCCTTATTGGCATGGAATTATAAAAGCAGGTAAAAAAGGGAAAAAATATTAATTCGTTTTCCCAGCTTATTTAAAAAATGTGGTTAGAACATACTCAATATAAAAATCTCAAACACAAAGCACAAAAAGGGTAAGTCCTTCTACTCCCTTATAAATCACATTCTCCAGAGAACACCACTGTTTTAAAATGTCTAGACTCATCCTAAATATATACAAACACTACAACACAAAATATATTGGATATTAGATTTACTATTCAGGCTTTTGTCTGAGAACAGATTTTCACGTCAAAACACACAGATCTTACTTTTTAAATTTTTTCCATAACCAAAGTGGGTGGCACTGAAGGGCTGGTTTAAAAAATTATGTCGTGTACAACTGAGAGTGGATGAAATACAAAAATTTAGCTACTTGTTTATAAACGTTATAAAGTTTCATTTCAACACAGTACACTTTAAATAATTTCCACTTGTTAAAGTTAATCCAGGAGGGTTAATTAGGAAATATTTTACTGTACTACAACAAGGAAAGGAGGAACAATGGCAGTCTCTTAAGAAGCAGCATATTAGGAGAATAGAGCATGGGTAAAATTTCATAAAATATAACATAATTTGGGAAGTATTTTCTTAAGTCTTTAAAAAAAACCATACTTTTCAATGTGGTCTTAGTAAATGGTGCATCTGAAAACTAACAGATCCATGTTTTTGAAAGGAGGATAAAAAGTACAGATGTTTAAAACATATCTTTCAAAAAATAGGATATGCATCAGAAAGGATAAAACTTCCACTGACAGCAAAACAATAAATGAATAATATATCCTGAAGTTTTCATCTAAGAAAATTCAATTTATAAATATCATATCTAAACCTAAGACCCCCTTTTTACCTTCCTAAAAAGAAAACAAAATCCTAAAATTTCTACCTTTAGAAATTTGTGCTAAATCAAAGAGAGACTAACCTACTTTATCCATGTCACCCCTGCTCCAGCTCGCTCTGCAGTGAGTGGCCCGTCACTCCCACCCACTCAGTGGACCTCTGCAGGCCATGCCTCACACACGAGGTTTCCCACATGCCTGTGATTTCCTCGCAGGAGGTCTTGGCCAGGTCCAACACGGTTGTTTGCTCTAAAGTGACGTTATCAGCAGAGACAAACACAAGGTCAATCCCAGAAACTGCTTAGGCCCAAAAATACTAACAGCAAAAACACATTTTGGTCATGAAAATGTCAACTGCCCCTTCCTCTTCCAACAAATACACTGGGACCAATTCCACACGCACATCAGACTCATTCCTCTCTCCCAAAGCCCCGCTTTTCCACACACTGCGCGCAGGACGGCTAGTCTTCAAACAACACACCACCTTGTCTCACCTGAGAGGGCAGATTTGGGGCATCTTACACTGGAAAGCTTTTTGTGTGTGTCTTTCTCTTTTTTTAATTTTATATCGTACCATAGAGTGTAGTCTAAGAAATACTGTAAATGAAAATAGATAGGCCTCCCACAACCAGTTCTTTTACAGTGACTCGTAACAATGAAGTTTAAAACATGAACAGATTATGCGTGGAACAAGATTTGACTTGAGTTTATAAAAAGCATTCTAAGATCATAAAAGCGTTTACATTCATTTCAAATTGTTTACTGTAGTGAAATTTAGTTGAACCAAAGTTTCTGAAATGCTAGAACTGTTGTTACTCACTTATCTTTTATTTCAAAACGTTCATGAAGCCATCTTCTCATATATACTTGTTCTTCTGGGACATCTTTTTTGTCTATACGATCAATGTGAATATGAATTTTTGGACATTCTTTGCAGAGAAATTCTAAGAAAGAAAAATATTTCATTTTTAAAATTATTTTAGAACTCACAGTTATACTATAATGAAAATGAGGTAAAAAAATTTTAAGTGATGAAAAAGTACAGATTCCTTATTTATCAAAAAACAAAGTTAAAAGAAAATAAAGACTATAAACTGTGGTTTTGGGTTTCAAGGTGAAGTAGAAGAGTATGTTGTAATTTTCAAGTCTACCACAATTCCCTAAGCCATTAAGTTAAATCAATAGTACAAACGTTACTCTCTACACAACAGCTTTTACCTCTATAGGCAGCCCAGGAATAGGAAGTTGGACTCTCACTAGAAGTAAGTACCCACCCTCGAAAGGAGTCCCCAAATGCCAACCACCATCAGACCCACCAATCATCTTCATGGGACCACTAGTCTTCCATTCCCAAGCCTATCATTTGTCACACATTGTCACTGCTGTTCCCACTGGACTGCGAGTCCCACAAGGACAGAGATGGAGTCTGTCTGGTTCCCTCTGGCAAAGCACTGGGCACACAGGGGCACTTAATCCCCATCAATCCCTAGTGCCTGAGCTGGCACATGAGCCTCCATTGCTGACTGCTACTCGGCCACATCAGACTTGGGAGAGGGATCTCCTTTCCTCTCTGACTTGCTATTGGCTTCCACTCACTGGTACTCCTTGCTTTCCTGATCCTTGCCATGAAAAACAGACTATACGTGGTTCAGGAACCAAATTCCTTTTGTAGAAGAGCTATGTGCTCTTAAATAACTCTAGCTCCTAAGACATACTAATTTGACAAAAGCAGACAGCCTTTTTTCAGCCGGGGTTGCACAAGAGATGAGGCTAGGATTTATTCCAAGATAAGAAAGAACTTTGAGCCTGGAAACTCCCTTTTTTGTAGGTGGCTCTGTGGAGAGCCGAGAATATTAACATACTTAAAATTCCTTGGAGAACAAGGAAATACTCCTAAGACATTTAAGAGAAGACTATGTTCCCTAGGCGGGTATGCAAGCAGGAGGCTGAGACCTTCTCCCTCAAGTTGCAATGTGTTCAAAGACGTGTTCTAAGAGATGGTGACTGGCATGCTGCACAGTTTGACAAAGCCTTTAAGCCTCTCCTTAAAGCAGTCTCTACTCTTTTGACTCCACATCCATCCCTTTTTCGCTAAGGACTCTCTTCGACTGCTCTTCTTTACTTATGACGTCAAGCGTTAGTAGTAGTAACATGCAGCATTTTGGGCATCAAAAATTATCTTATTTTTTATATACTTTTAGGAGTGATCTGGCTTTGATGATAAATGTGCAAAAACACTGTAATAGGGAAGATTGTAGCTTTTCAATATTTTTGTCTTAATTTCCCTCAGGTTCTATTGTCATTTAAATAATCAAAGAACTGCTTAAGTACTTTTAGAATTGTGCGTCAGTCAAGAGCATGGACAGTGAGCCAGGCAGCCTGGCTTTCGATCCCTTGTCAACCCAGGCAGATCTGTCAGCCTCTTCCCTGTTCCCACCTGCCCAGCAGGTGGTTGCGGGAGTCCTCTGAGCATGCAGAGCACAGAGTTTGCACCACATGTTAGCTATCATAATTTTTTAGTGGCATATCCTTCTCATTTGGCCCTCTTATTTCTATTTCTAATACATAAAAACGCAGACTCCAACATCAATTTTCCTACCTTCACTTAATTATCTACATCTCCCCCTCAACATTTCCATAATTAAGTCATCATCCAATTGACACTGCATTTATCCTTGATATTGCAAGCACTGTGTATGGCTACAGACTGTGAGGAAATGAAACCGACTGCACTTTAAATGTCAGAAGTGAAATGTGTATGAACTAAAGCGGTCAGAATGTGATGGCAACGCATCTAATAAGACAGGAGCTCAGGAGGGAAGAGCACTCACACTGTGAGAAAGGAGCTCCAAAACTTACATGGGTGTTTTAGGCTTTTCTTCCCCTGAAATTTACACGGTGACTTTGGCATTTAACACACTTTCTTCTACATTGTTTCACTTGATCTCCACAAGTCTACGTAGGTGAGTACTATTACCTCCTCATAGGGATGAAGAAACTAAGGCTCAGAGAGGACCAAGGCCTGGAGTAGCTGGTAGGGGAGCCAGATCAGCCACTTCTGTGGTCAGGCATCCAACCAGAGCCCTAAGGTACCATCAGATAACCACTAACTGACGTTCGGGAGGCCCTACCACCAAGGACAAGCAGTCAGGAAAACAAATACTTTAATATCTAACAGAGCTCTTGTATCTATATTTGTAAAAACTATCTTAAAGATTTTCTTTTTTCTCCCCAAAGCCCCCCGGTACACAGTTGCGTATTTTTAGTTGTGGGTACTTCTAGTTGTGGCATGTGGGACGCTACCTCAGCGTGGCTTGATGAGCAGTGACATGTCCACACCCAGCATCCGAACCGGCGAAACCCTGGGCCGCCGAAGTGGAGCGCACGAACTTAACCACTAAGCCACGGGGCTAGCCCCTCTAAAAACTATTTTAGTTGGGGCATATTTCATATTGCATGGGCGAAAATTATCCCATAATATTAGGGAACACAGGGAAAAATACTCCAATGAAGGTACATTTCTTTTCTAATCGTCACTTTCCCGGTGGAGCCCTAGAGTAAACTGACAGGCTAGGGCACTACAGGAAGTCTTCCTGGTGTCCACACACATCACAGAGCCAGCCCCTGGGGAAGCGGAGCCCGTCTGCTCAGGGCCTGGGGAGCCCAGCATGAGCAGCCAGGAGAGAAAGTGGGAGCAGATGACGGGCCTGTGCTGAACCGAGGCCTCCACATGCTACGTCCTCACTCAGCTCCCACACTGCTGACTGTCAGCTTATCATCTGCCCCCTCACCTTTCTCTGGGGGAAAAAAGACTATCTATATTTATATAAAAATACATATATATAAATATAACCTAGATCCAACAGTAGAAAACGGGGCAGGTAAGGCGTATATTCATATCAATGAACACTATGTAGCCTTTAAAAAATAATTACAGAAGTGTGTGTACTGACATGTAAAGATGTTCATGACACACTACTAAGCACAAAAAAGCAAGCTATAAAGAAAGCAATATATATATGAACCATTTCATTGTTTTTAAATACATAAAGGCACATATACACTCCAACACACAGGCATAATAAAAAGAAGATTCTGAGAACAGCATCCAAACTGCTAACTGGTGCTGCATCTGGACAGGTGAGCGTGTGGAGTCTTTTTCCCTTTTTGTGGGTTACCTGTAATTTTCCCCTCAAAGTATGTTTTATTCTCATAAAGAAAATATTAATAAAATAGTTACCTAGAGTCATATAAAATGCTTCAATAGAATATCAAATACTCTCTTTAAGCTCACAATTTATTACCCATACCACTCAGTTTAGAAAGAGAATTTGGAAAAAGTCAATTATAATCAAACTGCCCCTTCTTACCGCGCCCCCAATGGACATTGTCCACGAAAGCACTGTGACTCCGACGACAAGCCCAGATGAACCACGCACCAGAGGATGCCCGGGGGTTTTGATCAATAGCCACCTTACGATGAAATACACCACGAAATGGGAAAGCCAGAGGACATGACCTGCTGCCCATCTCGCTGATGTGAGGCCTCACTAAGGCCTCAGCCGTAGACTCCCGTGACCACAGAATCTGTGCCAAGTTCACTCGCACTGCAGCTCCCGCCCTCACCTGCAGCGAGGCCCTGTCAGCGGTCTAGACTGGTGCTGGGGCCCTGCACGGTCAGCAACCATCCCAGGTGATTCTGATGCATCTATAATCCTCCTACAATGCTTTGAGAAACACTGGCCTATGGCATATAAATGAACAATCTAGCAACTTTATGGAAAAACATTGTTTTTATAATTGGGCTACGAAATATGGATATTAAATGATAGTCCACTATGTATGAAGATAATATTTAATACCAATTAAACACAAAGTACTTACAATATTCTAAGTCACAGAATTTCATACCTAACGCAACTTACATTATACTTCATAGAAATGAAAGTGAGCCTTAATCTATACTAGATTATAAGTAAAGCATAATATCAATTAACTTATATAATAATGAGAGCAGGGCTTTTCAAGCTACAGGTCCCAACGCACAATTAAAATAAACACACAACAAGGGAAACCAGGTATCATTTCTTACGTGCACAGGTAATGTGCAGAAGAATGGCTCAGTAGTGGGAATGTAAATGCATCTGCGAATTGGACAAACATTGCCAAGATAACTTCTACAGAGGTTCTACTATGCTGTACTCCTAACAGCAAAGCAGATAAGGGCCTGTTCTCCGTTAATCTCACCCCAGGGCCTGTTACCAAACCTGCCATAGGGAGGTTTGCCAGTCTCATAGTAAAAATATGGTATCTTACTGTTTGTTTTAATTTGCATTTTTCTTATAATGAATGAGGTTGAACATTCTTTTCTGTGAACTGTCTGTTGTTACACTTTACCCATTTTTCTACTGAGTTATCGGTCACCTTCTCATCAATTTGTAGGAACACTTTATACATTACAGAAATTAGCCTTTTTTCTGTGATCTAAGTTGCAAATATTTTCCCAGTCTGCCTTCAATCTTTTGATTTGATTCTAGTATATTTTTCCATGTAGAAATATTTATCTTTAACTGATTGAAATCATAGATTTTATTTTCTACATGGCTTCTGGGTGTGATAGTTGGGAAAGCCAACCCTTTCAAAAATAGAGACATTCTGTAATGAACACACAGAGCCACTGTCAGCTAACGTGTAGTAGACTAAGCAGTGCCGTGGGAGGGGTGCTGGGTCTGGAACCTGGGCTACGCAACTCTGAAATGGTTTGCTTCCTCAAGCTTTTCTGATCTAGCTGGGAGGAGACAGAGTTACCATACGCTAAGTATCATATGCTTGTGGCACGTGCAGTGCCAGGAAGCGCCAAAGCAAGAGAAAGTGCTACGAGCTAGAAAGCAAATGACTAGGAAAGACTTCATCAGACACGGAGGTTGAGGGGGAGCAGACTTGGATGGGGGCAACAAAGGGGAAGGAGGGGGTTTCATTTGGAAAGGAGGCCTGGCCTACACATAGCCTTCCGTTACAGAACCTGCGTGGAGGTACATGAAGAGGTCCGTAACAGCAGTAAACCAGCTCCCCTTCTCAGCACAGTGCAGGAGGGACAAGGGAGAGAGGAGCTCGGGCTGGAAGACAGAGTCCTTGGATGGCAGGCTAAAGAGGCGAGTATTTACCCTGTGAACACAGCCAAGCCATCAAGATCTTATGAGCAAGACGGTGACACAATGAAAACAGCATTTTAAAAAGGTTCTTATGGGAATTATATCTGTTTTTCATACTTAATAAAAACATGTTTAATCTCATTTTTTAAACAATGTTTGATAAACTAATGATAATATTGTTGAACAATTAAATGCATGTCTGTTTTCAAATATAAAAACAGGTCAATGACTCCTTCAATGGTTAAAAAAGAAAAATATTATTACATTTCCTTTTTAATAAGAAAGGAGAAATGGTAGAGTAAGAATATCCACATACGATACAAAAGAAATTAAGTAGTGGTCACCTCTGGGAAAGGAAAGGGGCAGACCAGGCGGACGGGGACAAGGTGGAAACCAACTATGCCTTACACAGTTTTAATTTTTAAACTGTTTGATGTATAATATATTCCAAAAAATTACATTTAAAATGGAAAAAAAAGAACTTTAGCTTCCTACTTCACAACTACTCTGTGTTAAAGGCAATTATAAGGGCAATCACTCTTGTTTCAGATTTTATTTCCTCCAGCACGGTCAAATTTTGGACCATTTAGCCCCCTTGTGCCTCACTCCGCCATCCCCTCTCCCAAACTTCCTGCTTGGGGAGCTCCTCTTTATGCCTTTTGAACGTATTTTGAACCTCTGCCTTCCAGAGATCCTACTGAGGGAAGCACTCTGACGTCAGCTCCAGTCAAACAGCTGCTGGGTGGAGCATAAAGCCCAGTGCTCTCTCCACCACAGCACGAGCGGACACACTGAGAAGGGGACGGAGGCTCCACACGCCTCCTCGTTCACCTGTTCTCACGTTTAAATTTCTCTCACAGGCCAGAGAGTTTGGGTTATGTTTAAAACATTATGCTCACTAACAATTTTACTTTTTATTGTTAAATCTGACATACATACACAGATAACAGCTCAAAGGTCCCTAAAACCTAGCACGTTTGAAAAAAGAAAAAGTCATACTTCACCTGTTCTTCTTGTCAATGATCCTAAATTTCATAAATATTATGTGAAAAATACATATAAAGATGAACACTGACCATCAGTGCCCATCTCAGTATCACTAGGCCAGCACTCCCCATCCTTACTCCTTCCTTGGATGCACGTAGCTTTCCATTTTTATGTGTCAACTTTGGGTACAAAGAGGCTGAGTTAATGATAATGGGCGAGTCCAAAGGACTAAAACGGCAGCCAAGAAATACCGAACTGAGAACTAATGAAATTTGAACTGTTACAGATTAATAAAAAGTACTTGAAAATATATCAAGTATATTTACTTGGAAAACATATCAAGTAAATGCAGTGAAGTAGAGTACACTTACTTATTTTTTAAAAATGAATTACACGTTCATAAATATATATGATTCAATTGAAAACAAACTTACCAGCCATGGATGGTGCTTCTTTGCGTTGCCCTTTGTCGTCCATAGTCCCTTCGAAAGCCACTGTAACGTCATAAATTGCATCTAAATAGCTCTTCATAGTATCAAAAGCAACATGGGTTGCCTTCACTCTTGGCGTCAGCACATGTTTTAATACTGGAAGGCCTAGAAGATAAGTTGATTCCATGTGGCCATAAACTAGTTACGAAACATCTCAGTAATAGAATAGAACAGCTAAATTCTTCCTAAATTTCCATGAATAGACCAACCAGTATACATTAACGCCATAATCTGAGATCTACAGAACTTTCAGAAAGCACTCTCACATGACTTCCTCTATTTAAATCAACATTCATTTAATACATATCTATTAAACATGTACACACACAAGGCATTGTGGGAAGATGTTGGAAAATCAGCCCTCAAGAAGCTTATGACCTATCAACAACCCTTCAATTTAGTAACCCTGACAAGGGCAAATATGATTCTCATTTCTGGCAACAGAATAAAGGTGACAGCATCTTGCTCATGGTCACTCAAGATTCAGGAGTACAATTCATAATTTCTAACTCCTAGTCTATGATTCTTTCAGCTCTATTTTTATTCAAATAAGAACTAGGTGTGGGGGGGGGTGGATTACCTAAATGACCCCCACTGTGCACAGTATCTGAGGTAAGAGCTGATGTGGTCTATATAATACAATCTAGTTTCTTGTTATATATATATATATTTTTTAATTGAGGTATAACTCACATACCATAAGATTCACCCTTTTAAAGTATACATTCAGTGGTTTTTAGTATATTCAAAGAGCTGTGCAACCATCACCACTATCAAATTCCAGACCATTTTCATCACTCCAACAAGGCACCCTGTACCCTTTGCAGACATTGCATTCTCCCCTACACCACCGCACCCTACCCCAGCCGCCACGAGTCTACCTTCTCTCTGTATAGATTTGCCTCTTATGGACCTTTCACATAATGGAATCATACAGTATGTGGACTTTTGTGGTCTTTCTTCTTTCACCTAGCATAAAGTATCCGAGGTTCTTCCATGTTGTAAGATATACCAGTACTTCATTACTTTTTATGGCTGAACAGTATTCCATCGTATGGATCTACTACAGTTTGTTCATCCATGGGCCAGTTGATAGATATGTGGATTGTTTTCACCCTTTTGCAATTACGAATAATGCCACTACAAACATTCATATAAATGCATATGAATGCTGCATGTGAAAGTTTTTGTACAAAACTATGATTTCAATTCTCTTGGGTATACTTGAGATACATAAATATGTATATACACACACACACACTTTTAAAAGTTTCTCTGAGAAAATATTGGAATTTATATAGAATAATTAATCACATATTCATTAGTGCTCCTACCAGTGCTAAGAATTTGTTCTCCCAAATTTCCTACTGCCTCCCTTTTCCTGGATTAGAATATTTGCCGACAATTTAACAGAAAACAGTAGCTCTCTGAAGTGACATGGACTAGGAAAAGCTTGCCTTGGATTTTCCCCGGCCTCCCTCCAGGGAAGATGAGCTGCATAAGGAAGAGCAGCTACAGCATGTTGGGATCTTCCCGCAGAAGAATTTTTAGAATGCAGAGTGGTGTGGGAAAGAAGAAGATTCCCACAGCCACGTATCCGACTGACGTCCCCAGGGCAGACGCCAGTTCACTTCTTCACAACCTCACAACAAAAATCTGAATAGTACACCAGACTGGCAAACATTTATTTGTTCATTAAATTAGTTAATACTTTCTGCTTTGCTATTGGAGCTCACCCAGTTCTATGAAGTCCAAAGTCCCACAGAATCACTCTGTGGTATGCAGAAAGAACAAGTAATTACTAGAGTCTAAGTAGGTCAGTAAGATGTGCGGAGAAGAAAAAATCTGAAGGAGAAGGTCAAACATACTCATTTAAAGACACTGAAAGGTCCAGAACTGAGAAGGGACTGACCGCCTGGCAAGACAGAGGTTCCGGGTACCTGGCCTAGTATCTTCAGTGGGGTGGGAGGAATGGAAGCTCACGGGGGGTTAAGTGATGTGTCAATGTGTGAGGTGAGAAAAACAACAGCCAATTCTTTCCTGCATGTATTTACTACACACGGTCTATTAATTTTCCCAGACTTAGAATAATATAAGATACCCTTACCTTTATGACAAACAGAATCTGGCCCTTCTTTGATATCAGAAGTCCCTTAACAATGTGAAGTCCCAGCCATGGACTCCTCCAGTCCACAAGAGGAATGATTTATCTTCTCTGGCCAGGTCTTCAACTCTTAACAGTGAGGAGGGCACTCACTATCCCCAAACCTTGGGTCATTATTATACAACCAATTTCATGATAGCAACATAGAGCACAATTGGAATTTAATGACAGGTGTCCATAATTACCTGCTCGAGCTTGAGCCCATCACACTGAGACTAGATCTCCCCAGGAACCAGAGCAAAGCCCTGAGCCCCAACAGAGAAAAACGGCAGCTGATGAAGTTAATTCACCTGGTCAATAGCTGGTTCTCTACTTTAGGATCTGCTCTGCCTCATTTCACGTCCAGATCCCCCGAGCTCCCACTTGGTACTAACGGTAACCTCACCCCCCGACCCTCCCACCCCTGCCCCGACTATGCTTCTCCCTGAGGCCATGCGGTGGTGGCTGGTATAACTGAAACTCTGCTGTCAGTATTATATCGTGGAAACATCATAAATAAATGATAAACACACTGGAGAGAGAAGCCTTTATTGATCCATATAGAAAATCCTACATTATGTATATTATCATCTCACTTGACTCCCACAAATTAAGTAACTAAGGTTCAGAGAAGTAAAATGACTTGCTCAAAGTCACACAGCTAGCAAGACCTTTTAATGTCTTATTTAGTACTTTTTCTATTCAGTAAATTTTTTTTTTTTTAAAGATTTTATTTTTTCCTTTTTCTCCCCAAAGCCCCCCGGTACATAGTTGTGTATTCTTCGTTGTGGGTTCCTCTAGTTGTGGCATGTGGGACGCTGCCTCAGCGTGGTCTGACGAGCAGTGCCATGTCCGCGCCCAGGATTCGAACCGACGAAACACTGGGCCGCCTGCAGCGGAGCGCGCGAACTTAACCACTCGGCCACGGGGCCAGCCCCTCTATTCAGTAAATTTTAATAGGATACTACTCTAAAACTATAAACATGTAGGTTAGAGATTAATGAGGCAATAAAATAAACTTAAGCAGCTACAGTACATTGCAGAATGTCCTAAAAGAGATACGAAATATTCTCAGAAGATAAAAATATTACTCCGACTTACAGACTTTATCTGGTCACTCCTGTCTAATTGGGGAAAGCGTCGGGAACAAGAGGACACGGAGAAGGTGAGAGGGAGGCTCGCAGCACACAGAGTGGGGGAGACAGACAGACGAACAAAGGCAAAGAAGGACGGACCTGGACGGTCTGTGCAACACATGCACAGAGCTAGTAAGACACAAGATCAAAAAGTACCTTGGAGTCACATCGCTAAAAGCTTTAGAATGATAAGCTGATGCACTGATATTGATCTGTGGGACTCCAAGGATGTTAGGCCCAAGGAGAGATACAATCTAGGTGCTAAGAAAAACGGTTCGGGTTTCCGAAATAGTTTAGGACATTAGGTCACAGGCAATGAGATCCTGAGTTAGGACTGAAGCAGTGCAAACTGAAAAGAGAAAATGTAGTCAAATGATGTTATAAAAACAAAATATACACTGATTCAGCAACTAAGTGAATGTGGTAATAAAGGAAAAGAAGTAAAAAATACCCGGGCTTCTGCCCTGGAAGACACGAACAAGGTTGCATCATAAATAGAAAGAGAATGGCCAGGAGGAAGAGCTGGCGAGGGGGGTTGTGAGTGTGCAGATACCCATCACACAGAAAGAGCAGAAGGGGGAGAGCAGGAGGCAGGCAAAAACAGAGAATACGAGTTCAAATTGGGCACGCTGAAGTTGAAGTTGGATAGAAAACTCCAGAAGGAGTTGGAAATATGGTCTGTAAAATGGTCAAGAATCCACCAGAGATAAACATCTGGGAATCATCTGAACAGACATGAAAGCTGGAGTAATGGCAGTGACTGAGAATACGAAAGGACAGAAGAGAAAAGGCAAGGAATGCCTTAGGGAACATTCACTTCTCAAAAAAAATAAAAGATAAAATGATAATGGGGACTAAGAGAAGCCAGAACAAAAAAGAGGAAAGTCAATGGAATGCAAAAGCTCAGGGAAGAGAATGTTTAAGGGAAGAGGAGGTGATACTTAAAAAAAAAAAAATTATATATATATATACTGTCGCCATATTTATTTCTACAAAATAGTTGTTTCCTCATTATAAAAGTAGTAAGGTCATAAATAATGTCAAAAGCCACATGCACACTAACCACTATGAGAAGTGATCAAGATGCCATGAGACTGTAAGTTAGCGATGGCTAGTAAGATGGAAGTGGGGTGAACACCTCAAGAGTGGATGGGGGCACAAAGAACAAGGAAAGGGGCCCAGACTTCTCTTCCAGGAAGATCAGCGCTAAAGAGAAGGAGAGAGAAACCAGCAAAGCCACAGGTGGGGAATACATGCCCCTACCTATGTATACACACACACGTGCACACAGGCACACACACGCATGCACATGTGTGCGCACACGTACATACACACGCACTATTTATATGAGAATCAGGCTGTGTTTTTACACTGGGGGGAATGCAGTAGAGAGGAGTGTGGTGGTGATGTAAGCAAAAGGAACTTACTGAAGCAACAACATTAAGATTTTGAAATAAAGGGATCTGCATGATTATACAATACAATCTTTTCAGAGAAACATAACTTCAAGGCAAAGAAACTTGGAGATGTGAGGGGAAAAAAATCTGAAAAATATAAGAGTCAGACAAAAAGAGAAAAATAAAACAATTTCTAAACACAGCATTACTGGCTCAGCTGAGATTAGACAGCAGGGATTGGTTGCAGAAGGCAACCAGCATGGATTTTTACGATGCTCCCATTGCCACAGGAGAGAGAAAACAAACCAGGTTACGAGAAATACAACAAGGTGGAAACAAAACATGCCTGGAACCGGAGCTGCAGGGAACAGCAGCAGCTGACTGCAAGGCTGGGGGGCAAACAAGAGCTACATGAGGCCTAGAAAGCCACAGAAGAGCCAAGGAAGAGTCAGAATTAAGCCAGGAAAAAAAAAAAAAAAACAGGAGGGAAGAGCAAGGAAGAGGCAGAAGCGGAACAAGCTACATGATCTGCGGGATCCATTGTAATTCCCTGACCCTGACAGCAGAGCATTAAACCAAGCACAGTGTCCTGTGCAAGAAACAGACTCTCCTGGAGAGCCTGCAAAGGACCACAAAGATCCTGACCAGTTACAAAAAAATTCTAGGTATTTGGTTTGCTGTTATAGATGCGTCACTGAATCCCTGTTTTCTGTTACTAAATTCCTTAGTAACTATTGGAAAGCAAAACGCCTAAAATGATTCTAAGGACAATTAGTTAAAATGAAATGTTCATAAACTGAGAAAGGTTGAAATCATTAACGTGGTACCTGAGCGTTTGCGGGATCCCCATGGAGGGCTCCTTCCATAGCCCATCCCTAAGTTTCCTGTAATGGGCAGGGAACTGCTATTGCTTTTCTTTTTCTTAATGAAACAAGTATAAAGTAAAGGTTTACCAATAAATATTAGGTCCACAAGTTCTAGCTGAAACACAAAAATCTGACCCAACTACCCTACTGAGCACATGACTAATCTTATCTAGACCACACATTCTAAAAACTACGATGCATCAGAATCATCTGGAAGGCTGAGCCCCACCCCCAGATTTAATTTCTCGATGATGAAAATTAAGATTTTGAGAAGTCTGAAATATAGGTAGAGTCTTCAAGAAACTAGTAAATGTCAAGTAAGCAAGGTATACGTTGAAGACTGACCAATTTTGTAACAGTGAATTAGGGAAAAGAATTTTATTTTCAGAAAGGCTAACATGAAACCTGTCATTAAGAAAACATGGTAAAGCATTTAGTAAGGAAAGTGTCAACATAATATGTAAGTATAATAGCATTGTGTAGTATCATATAAAAAAATAGTCTAACTATATAAATATAATAGTACTATATAGTATAGCAGTATTAAATAATTATCAATAAAAGCATATGGTAGATAAAAATGATCTTTCTATAACACATTAAAATAGCATTGCAAGAGGCAAAGCTGTTGACAAACAGCATACTAAAGTTTTCAGGAATCGGATCCCTGCTGTAAAGTAAACCCTGCACCTCAGTCAGCTGCAGTCCTCTTGCTGAGTCTTGCTCAGGCCCTCCCCACTGCTCACCAGGAACACCCTCTGGTTCTCACTGGTCTGCCTGCTGCCCAACACTGACTCACCACGTCAGGACTCCTCACACGTCCCCTGGGGCTGTGCTCATGCCCTTCTTCCCCACTGAAAGCCGCCCTCCCTGAGGAGCAACACCTCTACCAACTGAAATACTTCCCGGCCCAGCCCGAGGGCATCCTCCTCTAAGAAGCCTCACCAAACCCACATCTAGAAGCTATTTAACCTAAAGTGTACTTTGCTTATTCTCTTCTTAACATATTCTAGTTTAGTGTAACTATTTATATAAAAATCTTATTTCAATGTCACTGAGGCAGGCAGGCTCTAAAATGCCCCAATAATCCCCATCTCCCAGAATTCACACCTCTTTGTAATCCATCCCCTCAAGTGTGGGCTGGACCCAATGACTTGCTTCCAGCAAACAATATGGCAGAAGTGATGGGATGTCACTTCCAAAACTAGGTTACAAGAGGAGTGTGATTCTGTCTGGCACACCCTACTCTGCTTCCACTGTTGCTACCTCTCCCTCCTTCTCTTCTCACCCACTCTCTGATCCACTGCTCTAGGGAAGCAAGCTGTCATGTTGTTAGTAGCTCTATGGAGAAGCCCAGGTGGCAAGAAATTGACTCTCTAGCTAACAGCCAGCCAGGACGGGAGGCTTGTCAACAGCCACGTGAGAGCCTGGAAGTGGATTCTCCCCAAGGGAGCCACGACGTGACTAATGACTACAGCTCCTGTTCATTGGAGCCTGTGACAGGCCCTGAGCAAAAAGCCCCCATCTAAGCCACACCAGCTCCTGACCCACATAAACTGTGAGATAATAAATGTTTGTTGTTTTAAGCTACTTTGATTTTGCATAATTTGTTACACATCAAAAGATAACAAATATGATGTTTTATCTCTCCTATTAAATTATAAACTCCTAGAAGACATTACAGCTAGTTGTACGACCTTAGCAGAATGTTTTACATACTATAAATTTAATAAAGACTGGTCAACATTTAAAAGTAGGATCTTATACTAAAATTAAAATCAGCAGACCATGAGGATCTAAAGCACTCTAGCAACTCCCTCCCACGTTCAATTATCTGTTCAACTCATAAAAACCACAAGCGTTTCAAGATGTAATGGATTATTTAATGAGGACAAAATGTCTCAGATTTTACAATACACATGAAAAGTAATGAGGAAAAAATTACCCAAATGTTAAGTTTACTGTTTCCCTTTCATCTTGTCTAACCTAAAATTGTAACTCCTAAACAGATTTAGAGTGGATACAAGAGATGACACACAAGAGTAACTAAAAATTTATATAGTTTAAGCCTATACTCAGGTTTATCAAGACTCCCACAACCGATTCATCTATAAACTATCTTCAGCTTCAAAGAGTAAAATATACATTTTGTTAAAGTCAGAGCTCAGCAATCTAGAATCTTTAGAGAAGGAATAATTCTAGACAGGCAAAATTTTCTGGAACCCTAAGAATTTACCGCATGAAAACCCAAAATTTTGTTTACCAATTTTAGATTGTTTTCTTTCTAAAATATATAAAATTAGAAAACAGCTCATTAAACAAAATCGGATATCTTTACAATAATCTTTTCTGAGACTAATACATAAATGTGAACTGTACCTCCCTAAGGGAAGGATATAAAATGTAACATTCTCTAAACCCATTTGGACACAAAATCCCTTTTTCCAAAACATCCCATGATCTCAGTTGTAGAACATGATTTTAGAAAAATGGAATTAAGACTATGATTTCTTAAATAAAACATAACGAACGAATTAAAAGACTACTTTTTAATGACTTCCATTCACCGATGGAATACGTTCTCTAACGCTAGGCCCAGTACTGCACGCCTTCCACAAGGGAGACCCATCCCGACCTCACAGATGGAATTCCTACAACTCTTCTTCACTCATCTTTTGTTAAAAATATCAAAATTCTTTGCCTACCTCACATGCCCCATCCATTCATAACTCCATGTCTTTGATATTGTTGTTTCTTATACCTACAATTCCCTCGTCATACACATGGGTCCTAATTCTACATTTCAGATGTCATCTCCTCCTTGCAGTCGTCCAGACACCCTGCGTGTTATTTAGTTCTTTCCTCCCTCAACTCCTGTAGCACATTATGTATGCTTCTAACATCTCATCACTTTAGACACCATATGCATGCGTTCTTATCCATTATCTGGATAAGGACTCACGTCTGCTTCACAATAAGTATTTCTTAAAAATGAAATTAGTATTAGTCTCAGAAAAGAATGTAGTTACAAGATATAAGGCTTATTTACCTTTTACAAAGAAGCCCAAATGGCAACAATTTGAGTTCTTACATCCAGTTTTTTTGTTTTAATGAAAGTATCTTTATTTCACCTTTACTTTTAAAAAAAATATACTTCACCAGGTATAAAAGACTAGGTTAGCCATTATTTAGTTTTAGTATATTGCAAACATCTTGACATTCTACTGTTGCTTTTGATAAGCTCTCTAAGTCAAGTGTCTAACTGCTGCTCCCTTGAGGTGTTTTGTTTTTCCAGATTCCTCCTTTTTTTAATTTCCCCATTGTCATTGGCTGTTCTTCCATTCCTTTATATTATGTTAAGGAGGAGATTCATTTTAATTAATCTTTCTTGGGATTAACTGAGTGTTTTGGATCTGAGGATTGATATCTTTCATCAGTTCTGAAAAATTCCAAACAATTACGACTTCCCATATTTAATATGCCACTCTCATCTCCCTGGGACTCTAATCAATGTGTCAGACCTCTAACTATATCCTCCACACCTCTTATGCTCTTATCTCTATTTTTCTTCTTTTTCTCTTTGTAGGGTATGTTCTAAATAATTTCTTCTGATGCATTTTCCAGTTCAACAACTTAATGTTGTGTCCAACCTGTTGTCAAATATATGCAATGTTTTTCATCTTATTTTCAATTTACTTAAACTAAAAAACAAAAACAGTTCACTAATGCATACCCCTGCCACCTCTAGCAACCACCAATCTGTTCTCTGCATCTATGAGCTTAATTTTTGCTTTACCATACAGGTATACTCATTGTACTGCATTTCACTTCATTGTGCTTCATAGACAGTGCAATTTTTACAAAACCTTCCACCAGCAAAAAGATTACGACTCACTGAAGGCACAGATGATGGTTAGCATTTTTTAGCAATAAAGCACTTTTTTTTGTTTGATTGGGTTTTCTTTTTGAGGAAGATTAGCCCTGACCTAACATCTGCTGCCAATCCTCCTGTTTTTGCTGAAGATTAGCCCTGACCTAACATCTGCTGCCAATCCTCCTCTTTTTTGCTGAGGAAGACTGGCCCTGAGCTAACATCCATGCCCAACTTCCTCTACTTTATATGTGGGATGCCTGTGACAGCACGGCTTGACAAGTGGTACATAGGTCCTCACCTGGGATCAGAACCAATGAACCCTGGGTCACTGAAGCAGAACATGTGAACTTAACCACTGTGCCACCAGGTCGGCCCCAGAAATAAAGTATCTTTTAATTAAGGTATGTACATTGTTTGCTTAGACATAAAGCTATTGCACACTTAACAGACTACAGTATAGTGTAAACATAACTTTTACGCACACTGGGAAACCAAATAATTCATGTGACTCGTTTTATTGCAATATTCCAAGGTATGCCTGTATATATATTTTTTTAGATTCCATTTTTAAGGGAGATCAAATGGTATGTGTCTTTCTCTATCTGACTTATTTCACTTAGCATAACGTCCTCAAAGTCCATTCATGTTGTGGCAAACACTTCCTTCTTTTTATGGCTGAATAATATTGCAGTGTGTGTGTGTATAAAATACCACATTTTCTTTATCCATTCATCCATCAATGGACACTTAGGTTATTTCCCTATTTTGGCTATTGCAAATAATGCTGCAGTGAACATGGGAGTGCATATATCTTTTCAAATTAGTGTTTTCATTTTCTTCAAATAAATATGCAGAAGTGGAATTGCTAGATCATATGCTATGATCTATTTTTAATTTTTTTAAGGAATCTCCATACTGTTTTCCATAGTGGTCGCACCAACTTACATTCCCACCAACAGTGCACAAGAGTTCCCTCTTCTCCACATCTTTGCCAACACTTCTCATGTCCAGTCTTATTAGTCTTCTGTTTCATTACTCAGTACCAGCTATCAACTTCTGCCATTATCAATAGATTTACCCATAGCAGTCCCTCTCCTCCACTTTCTAAGTTAGTAGTAATGACCTATTGAATATATATTACATATCAGGCTTTTTATAAACACTATGTCACTGAATCTCATAAACGCCCTGTGAAGGAGACATCATGATCCCTGGTTTACAATAAGGAAATAGACCAAAAGAAATAAAGTAATTTGTCTAGGGTTATATAACTGATATGCATTTGGGAATGCAGCCCAAGGCTAGTGGTAACGTCCATCTAAAAGTAAATACTGACTGAAGAATGATATTAAATACATGCCATGAGGAAAGTTGAAAAGAACTCTGAAGACACAGGCCTAGCTACTCCCAGCACTCCCAGCCAATGCAAGCAGGGCAGGAGGCACGGGAGTACAGTCCTCTTAGACTTTCCAGCCCCAAACAAGCTCCCACCCAAAGGCACTGAGGTGAGAGGCTTCAGCTGACCATGGGAAACAGATGAGCTATCCCTACTGAGCCCTGACCAAAGGGCAGAATTGTGAGGAAATAAAGCGCTGTCACTGTCTGAAGTCACCAAGTTCTTGGGTGGCTTCTTACATAGCAATAGATAATGGAAACAAGAAGTAATTAGATTTTAAAGTATGGCAGTAATGGTGGGGATGGAGAGAGAGAAACTCTAGATTTTGCTGATTTACTGGATGTTTGGAGGGATAAAAGGAAAGAGTCTAGGATGACTCCCAGGTTTTAGACTGAATGATGAAGTTACTAAGACAGGAAATATGAGTGTATGAGTGGAAAGATAAATTCTATCTTTGACATACTGAGTTTGAGATATGCCTTTAGGTCAGTCAAGAAGCTCTCTATTGGGCAATTGTACATACAGGTCTAGCATTAGGCAGAGAGATATGGATGGGAGAAAGCTCTCTGTGAGTCATCAGCAGTCAAATAAATGGTGGCTGAAGCTACGGATTTAGATGAAGGCCATTGTAAAAAGCATAGAAAGTAAAATGAATCAACAACCAAAGTCAGACATTGGAAACAACATATGAAACAGCAAAGAATGAAGCAGAAGAGAAGGCTAAAAAGGAGACTCAGCAGGAATCACCAATGAACTGGGGAAAAAATGGAGAATAGAGCTATACAAGTCTAGGGAGAGAATTTCAGTAAGAAAGTATCAAGAATTTCACATCACATGACAATGAATTAACTAAAATAAACTAAAGTTAAAATGCATTTCCGGGCCAGCCCAGTGACGCCGTGGGTTAAGTGTGCACGTTCTGTTTCAGCAGCCCGGAGTTCAACGGTTCGGATCCCAGGTGCGGACATGGCACCACTTTGCAAGCCATGCTGTGGCAGGCATCCCACAGATAAAGTAGAGGAAGATGGGCATGGATGTTAGCTCAGGGCCAGTCTTCCTCAGCAGAAAGAGGAGGATTGGCAGATGATGTTAGCTCAGGGCTAATCTTCCTCAAAAAAAAAAACAATACATTCCCTCTGATGTACTAGTCACATTTTGAAAGCCCACTAGCCACACGTGGGCAGGAGCTACCACTTTGGTCAGAGCAGATAAAGAACATTACCTTTATTGCAGAACGTTCTCTTGGATAGCACTGCACAGACTGACATAGCGTCGTCTACAAGTTATTTGTTTAGTAAGAGCCTGTTGATCCATGCATGGAGACCACACAGTAATTCACAGTCAATCTTCAAGGACACCCTTGAGAACACAGCGGAGCCACGGTTTTCTGTTTACTTCCCAATTTGGTTAAATTGAATAGCTTACTTATCCAATTATCAGTTATCCAATTTTCTAAAATATGGATATTAAGAACATTCCCATCACTGGGGACATTAATAGCTTCCAAGTACTGTGAACCAACTTTGTGTAATATTTTCCAATAGGAACTTCATATATCTTCTAATTTAATTCTTATACAGATTTAGGTATACCCTTGAGGCATATATTTTTTAAGAGATGAGGAAACTGAAGCTCAGTAACATTAGGCAACTTGCAACCATATAAATGTCAGAGTCTGGATTCCAGCCACGGTCTGTCAGCCTGCAGAACAGAAATTCTTTCTGTCACACAGAAGACACACTGTAGAGAAAAGTCCATCGACATAGTCATGACCTAGACAGATTTTAACTAAATCCATGGCACCAGAATGAGTATTGTAGCAAGCACTTGAATTTAATCTCTCAGATATACGTTAATAACGTGAATATTAATTAATGAGAAGAAACGTCATTTCCTAAGAGATAACACATACATTCATTCAAGGAATGAATACAACCATTCATTTCAATTGTTCTAAAACGTAAATATCTTCTCCAGGAACAAAATCTAAAAATGTCATATTTTTAAAAAATATTTTTTCAAATACAGTCAAATTTTTACTTACCTTCCTGAGCAGCAAATGTTTGACTAGCTGAAATGACTTTTGTTAGTTCTGGATTATACCTTGTTCCCTCTGGAAAAATCACAAGATACATCTGTGGAGCATAAAGAAAATTTGGTTTATTTTCTATGAGCTTTTTTGTTACTGTTGTTAATTTACCAATGCTAATCCTATTAAAGCTAAAAGAGTATTTCCTATGGGGGGGATGTACATTCATTTACATATGACCTTCATTTCAGGCACAGCAACCAAAATGTAAAAGTTCACTTAACTCAAAACATAATATGGACTATATTTAAAATGCAGGCCCACATTCACTGGCAGGTCAATCACTAAGAATCTAACAACATTTCTAATTACATGCTAATATTCACTAATTAAAAATTTGGCTATGAAATGCTGACTCATACAAAGCCTCAGTTAATTAAAGGTTTTTTCCCCCCTAAGATTCTACACAATGACATTTTAAAAAGATACAAATTTTAGAAATTAGTGCCCCTAAGTATCAATACCAAAAGTCTATCTCATTTGAGAAAAACTAAATATCAAAAATTCCACAATATAAAAGGTAATAAGTGTTCACATTATAAAAGATACACAGTATTCCTATTTTATAGAGCCCCCTTAATGCATTTTAAATGACAATTTATAAGCAGCTTCATAAACTGAAGTAATGTACTTATAAGTAAAGGAGAATATCAAACTGGATGTTTACTAAGTTATCAATTAGCCTAAGCTTTTACATTTGTCTGCTAGGGAAAGTGAAAACAGAAACAGTAAAACCACACGGTGAAAAACTCTTGACTTTAGAACTAAGTTATAAAAACTACCCCAACATTTTTAATTGGCAGCCAAAAGACAAAAATAAGACAGTGCTATCAAATCTTTTCAAGTACAAACAGAATACAGGAAACAAAAGGATAGAAGGAGCTCATGGGAGAAAATTACGTTCATTTTACCCATCCACGCCAGATCCTAGATAATACCGTCTACCTACACATCCAGTACAGGGGCATTCCCCTATCTGAATGATCTGTGATCATAAAACTCCTACTTGATGAACTTATGCAAGAGTTCAAAGTTTTTCATTACACAAACTTATGATTAATCTCTTCCAAAGTTTCATCTGAAAAACTGGTATACTTATCGCTCTGTATTTTGCATTTTTAGCTTCCATGCAAAAATACAAGCTTTCCACTCACTCATATAAATGTCTTTAGAACCCACTATCTTTGCCTAAGCAGATTTCAAAATGTATTATAGTCAAACGTAATCAAGACAGTTTAGTACTGGCCTGGGGATACACATAGAGATCAATGGAACAGAATGAATGGTCCAGAGATATACCCATATATATGCAATCAAGTTATTTCAAAGGATGGGGAAAAGGATAAGCTTTTCAATAAGTGGTGATGAATGTTCATATTTAAAAATACGAACCTTGACCTTACACCATATGCAAAGATGAACTCAAAATGGATCATAGATCTAAATGTAAAACTAAAACTATAAAACTTCGAGAAGAAAACATAGGAGAAAATCTTAGTTACTTTAAGTTTGGCAAAGACTTCTAAAATAGGACACAAACAGTAGATATTACGAGAGAAAAATCAATACATTGGACTTTAGCAAAATTAAAAACTTTTGTTCTTCAAGGCACTGTTATGAATATAAAATGTCAAGTCACAGATGCAAAGGATTGTACAGGAATATTCTTAGGCATTTTTAGTATTTTCAATAGCCCCAAACTGAAACAAGTTTTGGTATATTCATACAGTGACATACTACTCAGCAGTAAAAAGAAACTATTTATACAGACAATAATGTGGATGAATCTCAAAAATAATTATGTTGAGTGGAAAAAGCCAGATACACTCCAGAAAGAGAGTCCAAACTGTATGATTCCATTTATATAAAATTCTAGCAAATACAAACTAATCTACAGTGACAGAAAGTAGCTCAGTGATTGCCTTGGGATAGAACAGGCACAAAGACATACAAGGAACCTTTGGAGGTACTGGGTATGTTCATTATCTTGATTGTGGTGATGGTTTCATGGGTGTATACACATACCAAATTCATCAAACTCTATACTGTAACTATCTGCATCAATCATACCTCACTGATAATACTTCCATAAGAGACAGGGAGGGAGCCACTAGATAGAAGATGCACTGTGAGCAAAGGCTCTGAGGTGGGAAAGAACTTGGAGCATTGCAGGAACTACGAAAAGGCCAGTGTAATTAAATGTGGAAGTGCAAGAATGGCATAAAACAATTAGACAAGACAAAAAGTTACTACACAGAGTCTTTAGTCTCAGGCGGGGAAAAGGAGGGAGCAGGGAGTGAGTGCTAATAGGTATAGGGTTTCTTTTTGGGATGATGAAAATGTTCTGGGATTAGATAATGGTGGTGGTTGCACAACTTTGCAAATATATGAAAAACCACTAAATTATATGCTTTAAGATGGTGAATTTGACAGTATGTGAAGTATAACAATTTTTAAAAATTAAAAAAAAAACTCCAAAGCCCATTACTACCCCTGCCCCCAACAAGTCAGTGAGTAGGTTCCAAATTCTAAAAGAAACTATTACATAGAATAAAAGTTACATTACAAAAGTAAAATATAGTTTGGCAGTCAGACTATGAATTATTAAAGTCACTGGATAAATGTAAAGTTATTTTACGGCCACTACTCCACAAAGTAAGTGATCTTCTATAGGAAATCATATTTACAAAGAATATAACTAGAGAAAAAGTAGAGAACAGTCTGAATACCTGGCTTCCAATCCCACACCTTCCACTTCAAGCCCTGAGACCCTGAGTAAACTCCTGATCTTCGCTGGCCCTTAAGTTTCCTCGTCTATAAAATGAAATGACTGTGATACCTGCATCACAGAGAGATACTGTAACAATAAAAGGTGATAATTCACATAATCTACTCAATACAGTGCTTGGTGCAAAATCATATTGCAATTTGCTGTTAAAATTAAAACAGATCTGCCTTAGAAATCTGTGATGACATATCTAGCGGGAAGAGGAGTAACATGACATGAGCTGGGTGACCCGTGTTCCCCACCGTCACTCTGCATGCTGCATCCTCAGAAACAGCTGCCTCTAAAGGTGAGGAGGCCAAAGCAGTTCTCCTGGCTCTCGAACGAGAGCCTGGCACGACAGAGAGCAAGAGGCAGAGCCAAGACCTTAAAGTAATACTTTTTCCTCCTTCAGGTGCTCTCATCCGATAACCTCCTTGCTATTACTTTCAAAGTGCTGACAGAAAAGGCAGCTATCTTCTCCAGCCTGGAACTGGAGAAGGTGGCAACAGAGGAAGGGGAAGCACTAAAACTGAGGCACCAGGGCGTGAAAAGAATTCCAACAGGGCAGTCTGACATTTCTGGACTCGCTTCCCAATTAGGAAAATGTAACTGAAATCCCTACGTAAGGACAGGGCGGTAATGAGGACAAGAGAAAAAAAAAAGACAAAATGCTACAAACCACATTATGCAGAAGATTTTTGCTAGTGTTCATATAAATCTCCTATTCTGCTAATTTTCATTTGGAAGGAACCAGAGATTCTATTTCCTTTAGTAATCACCTTCGATATAAGAAAATCTAAATTCAAGATGTAATAAACCATTTTAAAAATAGATACTTTATCCTCTAATGGAAAATTAGCAAGCTATTTCACATTAAAAGTCTATTCAAAAGGAAAAAAGCCATTTAAGAGTTTTAAATATACAGTCATGCATCACGTAACAACGGGGATGTGTTCTGAGAAATGCATCGTTAGTGATTTCATCGTTGTGCAAACATTGCATAGTGCATTTACACAAACTTCGATGGCACAGCCTACTACACACCTAGGCTGCATGGCCTAACCTTAGGGGACCGCAGTTGTACACACAGTCCATTGTTGACAAAACATCATTATGTGGCACACGACTGTGTTCAAATTGCAACCAACTATTGAACTGATGCCTTCTATTAAAAATAGCCATTTCTCGGGGCTGGCCCCGTGGCCGAGTGGTTGGGTTCGCGCGCTCCGCTGCAAGTGGCCCAGTGTTTCGTTGGTTCGAATCCTGGGCGCGGACATGGCACTGCTCATCGAACCACGCTGAGGCAGCGTCCCACATGCCACAACTATAAGGACCCACAACGAAGAATATACAACTATGTACTGGAGGGGCTTTGGGGAGAAAAAGGAAAAAATAAAATCTTTAAAAAAAATAAAAATAAAAATAAAATAAATAAAAATAAAAATAGCCATTTCTCTATGCATTGGATAAGTTAATTTTCTTTTAACTGAGTCCCAGTTTCTCATTCACAAATGAAGACTCAGGGTTGCTGTGAGGATTAAAGGAAATATGTGAAAACATAAGCACTGTGTGGCAGGCTCTTAATACATACTAAGTTTCCTTCCCTTCTGGTTTTTAAAAATTCTATCCAGTTTACTAAATAGTTTCAAAGCAGGCACGTGTATATAGAAATAATGTCACAGAATTTTAAATAAATTTTGATTAGCTAGACATCTTTTAATCACTGTCTTCTCTTTAAATAAAAATCTACTTCATATTGAGATGTACAGAATATAAAAAAGGTACTGCATCTCTGCCTTGTGCCCCCAAATTAATCCATTCTAGCAAGTAACAACTTTTTAAAAAAGTTTTCTACAATTATAATCAGAAACATTCAACTCACTAAAAATTCCACTATACATTTACAGAGAAAGAATACAAAAGTGTGGCAGGACACAAAGTTATCTCTTTCCTCAAAGAGCTTATTACTGACTATGGAAGGGGTATATGAATGATCAGAAGACAATTATTTAGCCACACAAATGCATGAGTACGGCAGGCAGAATAATGCCCCTCCCCCACATGTCCACTACTAATCCCCAGGACCTGTGCATATGTTATGTTATGTGGCAAGGGGATTTAAGAGGCTAGTCATTGGACCTCAAGACAATGGGAATATCCTAGACTGTCCACATGGGCCCAATGTAATCACACGGGTTCTGAAATAGGAAAGAGGGAGGCAAAGAGTCAGAATCAGGGAGACAGCCAACAAAAAAAAAAACACCAGACCAGCCACTGCTGACTTTGAAGACTTAAGCCACGAGCTAAGGATGCAGGCAACCTATAGAAGCTGGAAAGGCAAGGAAACAGATTCTCCCTCAGAGTCTCCAGAAAGGACCTCAAGCCCACTAACAGTCTGATCTTATTCCAACGAGCCCCATTTTGGACTGCTGACCTCCACAATGTTTAGAATAATAAATTTGTGTTATTAATTTTTCTAGTTTTATTGAGGTATGATTCACAAAAAAATTGTGTATATTTAAGTTGCACAACGTGGTGTTTTAACATACATACACATTGTGAAATGATGACCACAACCAAACTAATTAACATATTCATCTCCTCACAGTTACCATATTTTTTGTGTGTGTGGTACGAAGAGTTGAGATGTAATCTTTTAGCAAGTTTCAAGTACACAATACATTATTCTTAACTATAGTCACCAGGGTGTATATTAGATCTCCAGAGCTCATTCCTCTTGCATAACTGACACTTTGTACGCTCTGACCAACATCTCCCCTTTCCCCACCTCCTCCACCTCTAGTAACCACCATCTACTCTGCTTCTATGAGTTCAACTTTTTTAGATTCCACATATAAGTGGGATCATGCAGTATTTCTCTTTCTATCTGCCTTATTTCACTTAGCATAATACCCTCAAGGTTCATCCACGTTGTTGCAAATGACAGGATTTCCTTCTTTTTTTAAGGTTGAAAAACATTCCACTGTGTACATATACCACATTTTCTTTATCTATTTCTGTCGATGGACACTTAGACTGTTTCCATATCTTGACTAATATGAATAATGCTGCAATGACCATGTGAGTGCAATATCTCATCAAGCTAGTAATTTTATTTCCTTTGGATATATATTGAAGTAGAACTGCTAGAGTATATGGTAGTTCAATTTCTAATCTTTTGAGGAACTTCTATTCTGTTTTCCAGTATCTAAGGGTTCTCTTTTCTCTACATCCTGAACAACACTTGTTATCTTTTGACTTTGTAATAGCCACTCTAACAGGTGTGAAGCGACGTCTCATTGTGGCTGTGACTGGCATTTCCCTGATGATCAGTGATGTCCAGCACCTTTTCACTCACTTGTTGGCCATTTGTATGTCTTCTTTGGAGAAGTGTCTATTCAAGTCCTTTGCTTATTTTTCAGTTGGGTTATTTGTTCTTCTGCATGACTTCCTCATCAATTTTTAGAAATTTATAGATTTATAGATTTTTAGAAACTTATCAGACACGTGGTTTGCAAATATTCTCTCCCATTCCATAGGTTGCTTTTTCATTTTATTGATTATGTCCTCTGCTGTGCAGAAGCTTTTTAGCTTGCTGTAGTCTCGCTTGTTTATTTTTGCTTTTGTTGTTTGTGCTTTTGCTGTCATACCCAAAATTTGTGTCATTTTAAGCCAATAAGTTTGTGGTAATTTGTTACAGCAGCAATAGGAAACTAATACAATCAGTATAATTTTCAAACATGTTATTTAATCCTAGCTATAAAATTAGGTAATTATTAACAGACTTAACGTATAAGGAAACTAAAACTTAGAAAAGCTAAGTGACGTGCACAAAGTAACAAAGTTTAAAAGGCAGATCCAGGATTTAAACTCAAATCTGATTTCAAAGCCAATACTTTTACCCACTAGGTTGCCTTCCATTTGAAAAGGAACTTGAGCAAAAGTTGGAGAAAAACCCCAAGGCACAAGACTCTCTACTTGTGCCATGAACTGTACCAGCTCAAACGCTGACTAAATGACTTCTATATGAGGTAGTTATGTTTATCATATATGTTTCATTTGTACTCACAACTGTCCCAGCAATAATTACTGAAATGTATTTCTTAGTAATTTATAATACAGACATATTTTTTGTAAACAAAATTCTGCAGCCTTTCAAATAATACTAATATTGAATGAGAAAAGCTGATTTAATCATGAAACAGATTCCTATGAGGCATATTAAACCATACGAAAGCTGACTTGATAAATATATTCTACCCTGTCAATGACTTGATTAGCTTTCAGAAACAAAAGAGAATCATGAAGAATCTGAGAAATATATATGAGTTTCATAGCATTTAACTATTAACAAATGAAGTGGCCATCCAGATACTAAGAAACCAGGCGTTGGACCCACAGCGACCTTCAGGTGACACCATTTACAGCACTGCCTCTTGAGCCTGCCAGTCTATTATTCAACACAACTGCACGAACATCAACAAGCTAGACTTTTGCCTTTGAAAAACAGAAAGGGTCTCTGATAGCCCAAAGTGAAAGACTAGGTTATTTCAACCAACCTTTCTACTGAAATACTTTTAAAAACTGGATATAACATCATTTTAAAAGTATCAAAGACCTGGCAAGATGCTAAGACCAAAATTAAAGCAAACACAGTAAAGCAGAAGCAAGCACAGAACAGAGCTTCTGTTTTAACAGATTAAAAGATGAGGAGAGGGGCCGGCCTGGTGGCACACTGGTTAAGTGCACAAGTTCCTCTTCGGCGGCCCGGGGTTCGCTGGTTCGGATCCTGGGTGTGGACATGGCACCGCTTGGGAAGCCATGCTGTGGTAGGCATCCCACATATAAAGTAGAGGAAGATGAGAATGGATGTTAGCTCAGGGCCAGTCTTCCTTAGCAGAAAGAGGAGGATTGGCAGCAGATGTTAGCTCAGGGCTAATCTTCCTCAAAAAAGAAATAAAAAGATGAGGAGAACAAAAATCAAGCAGAAATGTGAAGCATGAACCAGAAGGGAAGGGACCACCAAAGGCTACACTCCCAGCATAAAAGTAAACCAGATGTCCAACAGGTGTCACATGGGTTTGCAACCTGGGCTGCACTGCCTGAGCGGCCCAATTAACCTCAAGCTCCAAATCTGGTTTCGGTGGGCCCAGACTAGAGGAGCCTAAGGGGCCCAGCTAAAGCAAATGCAATTGTTCTCTGGAGGAAGGCACTAGGCTTCAACCGATGTCTACAAATAATCTTCCACATACAATCAGCAGCAAGCAAAGATAACCAAGCACACAAGGAAAGAAAGTACTATGAGCAAAAACTGGCAGAAAACAACAAACTTAAACAGGACTTCAAATACTGAAATCACTAAACACATCTTTAAATGATGCCTTCAGTATTTAAAGAAACAAAGACAAGCTTGAAGATTAACAGAAAAATAACACTCCAGGTCATCCCAAAACAGGACGCAATTTCATAATGTAAAAACAACTAGAGAATGCTTACAAGTAAAAATCTTGAACATTAGGGGACTTCCTCAGCTGACTATGGAAAAGTCTTCCTTAAATATGAGCTCTGGCTGCCACCTATGAGCCCTGGTGAGGAACAGAAGAGAAGAGAGAGAAGGCAAAGAGAGAGGAGGAGGAGAGAGGGGACGAGAAAGGAGAAAAGAAAGGAGCTTGTGCCCTGAGCTAAAGTTTCGGAGCAAGAGAACAGAAACCCACACAGCGCCCACGGAGCGCCCACGCAGCGCCTGAACGAAGCTCCAGGAGTCACTGCAGCCCTGCTCGTCCGTCCTCAGAGGGAGCCGGGGGATGGCCACTTGGCAGCAATTAGCATTCTTCAAAGAGAATATTAAGATTCCTTTCTGGGGAGCAAAGTTTTATAAAATAATATTTACACTGAATGATTCCGTGTTTGTAGATATTCATACTATTTTTGGCTTTTCAAATAACTCAATATATACAAGAAATCCAAATTTATACTGAGAGACAGAAAACAGTTGTTTCTTCTAAAACTACATCTGGTACTAAAGACGAGGAGTTAGAGGAGCTCTTAAGTAGCTCAAGTGTAAGGTTACAAGCTCAGTTCTGTTTTCTATTTATAGACTACAGAAACCAAATGTTCTCCTTTTATTCGTCTTTAAGTCAATATTGACAAGCAGCAGCAAAGACCGAATCGTGTGCAGCAGTCCGTCTGGCGGCCAGAGAGGGCTGCCCACCTCTACTTAGAGGGTCTTTGTTGCCTCGGCAAAACTGTGAATGATTTACGACCCACGGGATAAGACGTTTTCAAAACAATTCTTAAATTCTAATTTGATTCTTAAATCGAAAAATGAGAGTTGGCAAATAAAATAATAAAAACGAGCATAATCTTACTGGAGTTCCTGCGTTCATGTACCTCTGCAGCTTGTTTCTCATTTCCTTTTCATTAAATTTGGCACTTCGCTTTACATAGATTCCTCCATGCTGCCACATAAAAAAAAATTGGGGGAGAAAATTATTTACTATTAAAATATCCAATGGCCAGTCAGCAAAAAGGTAACTTCACTCCAAAAGAGTAAAGAATAAAATTACATTTTAGGAATTAAACTATATTTAATGCATTCAAATATTAGTATCTAAAGAACATTTAGCTGAAAATGCTATGTTTTAACATAATTCAAATAAAACTGCATGCTACACTGTACTGAAAAATACATGAACAGTGAGTTTTGAAATGCTTTCTTTCAAGGGACTGGTCTGGTGGTGCAGTGGTTAAGTTCACGTGTTCCACTTCAGTGGCCCAGGGTTCCAAGGTTCAGATCCCGGGCACAGACCTATACATCACTCAGTAAGCCATGCTCAGTAAGTAAGTATGGTGGCGTCCCACGTACGAAATAGAGGAAGACTGGCACAGACGTTAGCTCAGGGACAATCTTCCTCACCAAAAAAATAAATAAATGAAAATAAAAGCGCTTTCTTTCTTAAAAATATATTTTTTTAAATCAAAAACAAAATGAATCAGATGGATCTCAGCTCTCAATTTTTCTACTGACTTATTATAGAATCATTAAAAAGTGTCCTTAAAATGTCAACACTCACGATCTTTAGGGATTTTAAAAACTGGCCCAACTAGATATTTATGTGGCACTGTTGTGGACTTAATTCCGTTCCCTAAAATCCGTTTGTTGAAGCCCTAACCCCCAGTGTGACGGCATCTGCAGATGGGTCTTTCGGGGGTAATTAAGGTTAAGTGAGGTCCTAAGGGTGGGCCCTAATCCAATGGGACTAGTCCAGCAGAAGAGGAGGCTATTAGGACACAGATGTGTTCGCAGAGGGAAAACACAGGGGGAAGGCAGCCTTCTACAAGCCCAGGAGAGAGGCCTCAGGAGAAACCAATCCTGCTACACTCTGATCTGGGACTGCCAGCCTCCAGAACTGTGAGGAAAGAAAGTTCTGTTGTTTAAGGCACCCAGGCTGTGGTATTTTGTTATGGCAGCTCGAGCAGACTAACACAGGACTTTCATAAAAATTAAGGTCTCTCCAGTTAAACTTCATAAGTGCACTTCATTGGAACTTTGCATCGGGCCGGGATGTTATTTGTGATCCTCTGTGCTAAGCTGAATTCCTCTGTAAGATAAACCGACTGGGGGACTCTGATTTTGTCTTAGTCAAGAATATGAGTAAAAGGAAATGGACATAGAGAAGCAAGGAGAGGACAGTAGAGGGGAGAGGAGAAGAGGTGGCCTTCCAATCTGGTCACGGTTCCTCCCACAGGAACTGGCTCGCCCGAGAGCAGAGAATAAACTCAAAGCGCTCTACAGAATGCCTGTCACTGTTACCCAAATAGAGGGGACTGACGAGAATAGGTTCCTTCTTCACCATCTCTTTAGAATTGAAAGCCACAGAATGCATACACTGCAATGTAAAACATCCCCAAGTTTTAAAAGACATTATGTCTATTCTTTACATACTATTTAAAAGACATTACGTCTATTCTTTACATACCATTTCTTCCCTACCATTTAACTTGCTTATTAAAAGTCTATTTTAATTCAAAAACATCTGGGTTCTTTCCCAGGTATATGGAAGCTACAGAAGTGAAGACCACGTATCTTAAGGAGCTTTCTGATTAGTTCCACTGACTTATTATGTATATACATATGTATACATAAATTTGTATACAAGTATGCTATGAAGAGAATCTGGTAAGTTTTATCGTAAAGACAGCCAAACACAAAAGCAGGACAGAGGAAAGAGAGTGACTGCTAGGCTCAGGAAGGGTTTCATGACGGCATCTGAACTGGACCTTAAAGGCAAAGGCAGAAAGGGTATTTCTCTTAAAGTAAAGGAACAGCTTGAAGAGGGAGAGGGAGGTGAGAAACAGATCCAGGCTAGAAACAGAAAGGTAGACTGCAGGGGGTAGGTCACGGTACATCATGAACGTCATGCAAGGGAACTGGGACTTGATGCAGTCGGGAAACACAATTTTGAGCAGATAAGTGTTGACCAAATTTATGGTTTGAGAAGCAAATACAGTGTCGTTGCAGGCTGAAGGTGGAAATTGCCAAGTTTGGGTAAATGGTGAGCACACCCACATTGCTTTGATCCTCTCTCCCAGAGAAAAAAGAACAGGGCACTTCTGTTCTGTCAAAAACTGAAGCAAAATTCTCGGGGCCTTCACAGTCACCAGGGCACAGTCAGGCTACAAGGTAACCCCGGCCAAAGCTCCAATGCGCTTCAGGAGCCTCCAGAGTAATTCTAAAACGTTCAGTTTGATCTGAAGTGAGGAAAGTGCACAGACTAAAAAGCTTCCAAGGTTGATCATGAGAGCTCAATGTTCTCTGGAAAGATCCAAGATCCCCAGTCTACTCTTTGCAATAACTCCCCAGATCATTCCTTAAATGGCTTAATCCCCCAAACTAGGCATCCTTCTAGGGGCTCTGAATTTTTAAGACTATTCTTTAAATATTTCATAAAACTGCTGATTGTTTTCGAGAACTCGGCCTGTCTTGGGGTTGAGAAGGTCAAGAAGGGCAAGAGAAAGGATCCCAGTAAAACGGAAATGAAGGAAAAAAGGAAACTGAGACAATAAAGCCCCTGACTGGGAACTTTGGGTATAAATTGCCTTTTTATTCAAAAAGTGCTTTGACCTCCTATTCCTTTAGAATTCTAAAACATTATAGAACCTATTCATGAATATTCTTCCCTCCACATAAAAAACTTTACCCCAACGAAACTCCTGTTCACAGAAGAACGTGCTTTAGCAGCAAAGTCTCAGACAAACCACATTTCTTTCCACTACTACTTCTAAATTTCAAGACTTCCTCAAGTTGCCTTAATTATGGAGCAATTATATTTGCTATAAAATCATTTAAATTTCATAGGCATGTTCATCATTTTATAGGAAAGACTAATGAAGTCCAAAATACTCTGTTTTAAATATTACTGAAGTATAACAGTGACCTTCGTGTTTAAAACAGTTAAGGAAGAAGTAATAAACACAAGCCAAAATGTAACAATAAACCACTGGGAGAGAACAGTCTCTTCCACTAAAGACAAGAACAGTATTTTTAATTCATATATTATTTAATACTCGACTGTGACCTACTTAAAATACCATCAGCTTTACTACACAAGAATATAAAAAGATGCACAGTTATAAATAACATCACTGCTAAATGAGAGGTCAGTCACAGCTGTTACATATCTCTACTTATCGTCACAGGGCTTAAATAAGCAAAAGCTCTCTATGACATCTCTTTTTTTTTTTAATTTAACACAACAGTAAGGTTCCCAAGACACCTGCTTGGATTGATGGGGGGAGGGCAAGCAGAACTCTGCCATGTATTCCAAAGTTAAACTACACCTTACAATGTCCACAGGTGGCAGTTTGGAAATGCTTAGTTTTCTGAATATTTGTATATCTATGTATTTTTCTATATATATAAAATAACTTAGTATTTTATAAATACAATAATTTTAAGAAATGCAAAACTTGAAAGTCTGTTTCCTCATATTTTGCTTGTAAATAACTAGTTGTGAATAGAATTATTTCTGCTTCATACAAATTGTGAAAAACAAGTCCTTTTTAGAAAAATTCACTTCTTGACATAAAGTCCACTACTTCATAATCTATGCCATTTTTTATATGCACCCAGTAGTTTAAAATACTTTTCATCAAAATTTATATGAATTTTATTTTCCTTTAAAAGACTGAGGAAAAGAGGAAAGAGGAAACGAGTATTCAAGCACTGACTTCAAACACAACATAACACTCGTCATTCAACTTGTGGGTAGCATGAATTGGTGGTACTGCTATCTTTTGTTCATGAGATGACTTCTAGATTTACATATGTTCAGAGCTTACCATTACTTTAGCCTTTCTTCTTTAGTCAATTATGAAAATTATATTAACAAGCATGTCTTCCATATAAATTTCACACAACACTCAAAAAATTACATGTCAGATAATTTATTTAGACATGGCACAGGAAAAGGCTAGGAATCCCCTTTTGAATATAAAAGAGACTGTTATACAGAGTTTCATGACATGACAGCTATTACATAATTTTAAAGGGCATTCTGGGAAATCATATATATTGAATATTTATTACCTACCTGACACTCATGCTAAGCACTTTATATATATAGCTTACTATTGTTTTACATACTACAGATCATAATTACTTTTATTATTAGTTGCTTAAGGTAATCGTCTATCAAATTCTATGCATTTAAATTTTCCTATTTGTTAGATTTTTGTACATTTGCATTTTTGTTATTTAATTTAATTTGGCTATCTGGGTTATCAGACATGTATATAAATACACACCATTAAAAACGCCAAATACAATTATTTCAATTTAGAATAAGCTATTAATCCCATAAAAATAAACCAAAAACCCCATACATTTATAAAAAGTTTATGTTCAATCAAATCTAAAATTTTTATAAGCTACATATAAAGAAAAAAGCATGAAAAAAACGTTACCTGAGAAAAATAACAACCATACAACGGAAGCCATTTTAACCCATCTTTGAGCACATAGCGCACGTGTCCAAGAGCGTTCTGCCTGATGGCCAAAATATCCGCAATAATCCAGTCAACTGCAAAGACACAACCCAATTAGTGCACAAATGACCCAAATGTGAATTCCAGCATTCCTTCACACAAACAGAAAAGGCCTCTTCACAGACTCTATTAAGAATATGCTTTGAAACATTATTAGAATTTTAAAATTACTTTATATCAACCACAGACATTTAAACAATACAAATTCCGGTTTTTTGTTTGTTTTTTGTTGGTGGGTTTTTTTTTTCTTTTTGCATTTCCTGAAAGACACTATTTCAGGGATAAAATGCAAAGTCACAAACCATCAAAGTGATCCCAAAGCAGCATGAACAAGAAATAAAATAAGCTTCTCTAACCCTCCAATCCCAAAGGCTGCCTGGGGCAGGACCGGGGACTAGGAAGTCACGGGCATGAACAAGAAATAAAATAAGCTTCTCTAACCCTCCAATCCCAAAGGCTGCCTGGGGCAGGACCGGGGACTAGGAAGTCACGGGCACTAGGAAGTCACGGGCGCTCAGAGGTCAGGGGGGGCTGGAGAAGCAGTTCTCTGCAGGAGAAATGTAACTTTCTCAGGTCAGCTGGAGGCTGATTGTAGGGCTCACACTTGCCATATTACCTTCCAGTTCCAAACACAAGAAGAATAATTAAAGAAATCTGTTTCCTTCCAAATGATTTCCCAGAAGTCCTCATTTAGAAGTAATGTACACAAAGGGCAACACATGGTATGCCCACAAACAAAAGTAGTGGATATTATTTGATTGTTACTATTACTACTACCACCTCCAGGAATGCTCAGAGTACTTATTCCACATGTTCACATTAGTACCACAGCTCTGTTACTAGAACAGTATTTCCATTGAAACCTAGAAAAAGGAAAGTTGGCAGGGAACCTGAACAAGGAATTTTAAGAGAGAATCCTGTTAATCAGAAAGAAAACTCTAAATGAAATTAACCAGTGGCTCAATATAATGGAAATTTGGCTCTCATGAGCCACTCCCTTCCCTGGGCCCATACATACTTTTTAGTTGGATATTGGAACCCTGGTAGAAACATGCCATCAACAACAGGATGGGAATAGCAGGACTGTGTTGGTAGTAAAAAGACCAGTATGTCTGGAGGAACAGTCAAAATACAGGAACTAAGTCAGGCTGCTTTATAGCCCAGATGTGGAAGTAGACACTGATCATGAGGCTGGTTGCTTTGCTAAAGTCAAACGTACCAAAGGCAAATAGTCTGAACCTGTCGTGTTAATAAAGTCAGGGAAATACAGATACATCCAAATTCCTATCAACCCTTTGTAGCGTCAACTTTTGTCCTATAAAACTGAATGTAATCATTAATAAGCTAAATTGAGAAAAATGCATTTCAACTTCTTTTACTTGATTTACCATATCTAAGGCATAGGTAGTAATAAAAGCAACAAAATCATGAAGAGACACAGTTGACAGAAGGAAGATAAATGAAAGCCACAGGCATAAGTGATTTTTCCACTAAGGTATTACCATTGATCAGGTTGTTTTTAGCTTTGAATTCCTGGGTATTTTTTAAGTAACAGAAATCGAATTTAGAAAGTGTGCATCAAAAGCAGATACAGGTTTGAAGAAATTATGAAGTGGGATTTTTTTTTTGGACTGAATTATTTGGAGAACTAAAAAGTACCTTAACCAATGTCAGTTTTGTTGGTTTTGATACTGTACAATAGTTAATGTAAGATGTCGCCATTGGAAGAAACTTGGTGAAAGGGTCATGGGACTCTATGTACTATTTTTGCAAATTCTTGTGACTCTATATAATTATTTCAAAATAAAAAGTTTTTTAAAAAAGTACCTTAATCTACTCTAAAATATATACTGCACTATTTTGGAGACCAGAGTCTTCTATGATTCCTCTGATGGAGGAGTAAGCTATAATTAAACCAAAACATTTGAAGAGGCAAAAGGAACTGCAGACATTAGAAAGTCATACAGTGTTTAGGAAATGAGTACTTACATACTGGTACAAGTTTTCTGCAGCTTAACAATAAAAATATAAAATGCATATCCACTTTGGCCCACCAATTCCACTTCCAGAAACATAACTTACAAGAAGAAAGAATGCCTAGACTAAAGAGCTAGTCAAAGAAACAGAAAAAAGAAAAAAGCTTACTTATACCCATCAGAGGGTGAAGGTAAGTTCAGGAAAATTCACAGTTTTCACATTCCTGACTTTCTAAAAAGTAAAATCACAAAACTACAAGGTCATGTATAATATCTGCATAAGAAATTCACGTTTTAATAATAAGAAAAAATTTTCATTTAAATATATAACAACATATATAGTCTTTCTTTGAATGCCCACGTACTTTCCGTAGAAAAACCTAAGTTTCACGCAAATGAAATACAAACCTGTGCTTTGATGATTTGCTAAATATATTATATTTTCTTTATTTTTTGGCAAGTCTCCATATAGCAATATCTAAAAGATAAAACAAAAAGAAATATTATTTTGATATTTTAAAACATGTACTACTGTAACATACAAAATAGGACAATGTCAAAAAATTGATAAACACAGTGTCATGAATATTTCTATCCATGATTAACAAAATTAGATTTCTCTTAGAAGAACCAGAGACCATAAATGGCAAATGTTTACAAAGCAGTTAAGTGTAGCGTAGGTTGATGGTCATAAAGTAAAACAGAATAATCAATATCCTCATGAGAAAGATACAACAAACATTTACTGACTGCTTACAATATTTGAAATACTGTTCATACGGTGTATCTTCTATCTATCTGAAGAGACAGGCATGTAAACAATAACTGAAATGAGACCTAATGCAAATATTATGAAAATACAGTACATTTTATTTTAAAGAACTGTCAATTCCAGAGCAGAAGTAGTATTCATTAGGTGCAATTTCAGCAGACGAGATAAAGGAAGAATGTTTATGAAAAGATGAACAAAGAAATGGAAGCGGGAGCATCCGAGGCCTGTTGGGGTACACCAAGCAGTGTCATGGTCAATACACAGGCTGCATGCAGAGTTCGTGAGCTGGAGCAAGGAGACCAGAAGGGAAATCTGAACCAGAATGAAAAAAGTCTCCTGAGCATCAAGTAGAGATTAAGACTATACTCTGTAAGTAATAGGGAAACACAGTGCCATGATCAAGACTCTATATGTCTCTAAAGAACAGAGGGAGTCCAGGGTAAGGGGGCCCTCTGGGAAGAGAGGAGGCTGTGAGAGAGGAGGGTACGCAGGAGGTGTCAGCTCCAGCAGTCCTGTTTTCTCTCTTAAACCGGGTATCACAGTTGCTTGTTATATGAGTCTTTCTGTATTTGTATCTCTCAAATATTTCATAATAAGTTATTTAAAGAAATGAGAAGTATATTTATAAAGACTTCAAAGAAATGACTGCTATTCCTTTATTCATGGCATGCTTGTTTCTT
Organism: Equus przewalskii; assembly: GCF_037783145.1. Lineage (NCBI taxonomy): Eukaryota > Metazoa > Chordata > Mammalia > Perissodactyla > Equidae > Equus > Equus przewalskii. Next base: position 32,883,315 of record NC_091858.1, read on the forward strand.
CATCTTGTCACCACAGATTATGCAGGATTATGAACTAGCTAAGGCTTTTAATCTTTTAGATATCCACTGTGATTATCTTTTGGTCACAACACTACTCATTAATATCTTAACAGAAGAAAGAAAAGGACAAGAAGCCAACATCTCTGTCGATAAATGGAATTAGATGACAAAGCTCTGGAGGCCAGGGACTCAGACTGAGGCTTCTATAACCTTCCTTAGAAAACTGTACAGTGCTATGCAAGTAATATGCATTTAAATATTTGCTCAATAACTTTTTATTAACGAAGTTTATCAGTGATCAAAAAAAAAAAACCCCACCCTAAACCAACAGTTTGATCTGAGCAGGGTTAAAAGTGGAGTTCTGGCTTGTAAGTAATCCCCATTTTCTTACCGATCAGCCAGAACTGGTCCGAGACCACTGAGTATGGTGCCCTGGGCTTAAAGCACTGCCGCTACAGGAGAGAGTACTTCTGGCTTAACTTCCTTGGCTAGCATATTCGCATTTAAAGGCTGTGGTTTAATTGATTCAACCTGAATACCACTCTTTGGCAACCTGCCTGCCCTCCAGCTGAAGGCGATGTTTGAACTATCCAATTCCCTTTCTTGCTCTGAGCTTGATTAAGAGACTGCCAGGCTGCAGCCTTTGAAGGTAAATAATAAATAAGTTATTAAAAGGCATTTTTTTACTTTGTAGTAATCATTTTATAATGTATACATATACCAAAATATCACATTGCATACCTTAAATATATACAATTTTTTGTCAGAAATAATTGTTTTAATAATAAAATAGACATTTCTCACAGGATTATAGCATCAACCATAGAAAACATAGCAGTGCAAATTCTACCTTTTATAGAGGTAGATATATCCCATTTTAAAATAAAACAAGCACAGTGAGGGTGGAAAAGAAACCACAAAACTAAGTATAATCATCTCCTGTCATGGTAAACGATTCCCAGGAGTGAAGACACTCAGTGCGGGCCCTGGCACAGGAATGACGCCTGGCCGCCCTCGGGTCCAGCTCTCTGACTGCACACTGAAGTAGGCTGAGGCACACAGAAACCGCGGTGTGCTGTTGTTCAATGACTCGTCATCAGTTCACAGCACCACCAGCAAGAAGAGCCCACACCTCCACTTTTTGGCTTGGTCCCTTTACTACACCATGCTGGCCTTCAAATGCCAGTTTTCCACTTTCGTGTGCAGACATAAACACGACCAAAAGCTCTGAAGAAAAGGCCATCTCTGCGATCCCTCTAAGGCTCACCAACCCTCCCCACTCCTAAAGGGCTTCCACACAACGGACGTTTTCAATGTACTGTTTGATTAGCTCAGTAACCAAGTCAAACATGTTCCGTATTTAGAAACAGATCTTCAGTGGCAGCTGGAGTAAGATGATTCAGTTGAGCAGAACAGATGCGGAGAATGTAGCGCTACTGCAGATCACTCAGAAAGGAACAAAATCCTAATTCACAGCGGTTGAAGGGAAAACAAACCCACAGTTCATACTTTTACATATGCTTAGTGCCCCACTGAAATAAAAGCTATTTCCAAGGGAAATGCAAAAGACGGTAAGCCTTTGACAAAACATAACTTAGGATCTCAAAGTAGATATTTGGATTGACTGCCTCATTTAAGTTTTTTCACTTGTCACTATAAATGGAACTCAATAGAAATAAAAAAAAAAAGAAAGAAGTTAGAAACCGATAGCCCATCATATTCAAAATTTTTAAAGTTCTAAAAGCAAAGAGAAAAGAACTGTAAATCTTGCTGTAACAGTTGCAAATTATTAGTAAGTACTTCAAATAAACATCCAGTAAAGAAAGAAAGGACTGCGTAACCACAATGTGTATGGGTCAAACACACGCAGTTTTTAAGGTCCTTCACTTGACTGATTTCCAAAGCTTCAAAGAAAAGCATTTTACTCTAACTGAAAATTATCAAACTTCTTCCATTCATTGAAGTGGAAAGGTCATTTGTTTTTAAATTTACTAACGTGGAGAGGAAGAAAAAGTTTTAAGAATGCAGATTCTCAAAATAATAGGACAGTTATTACTATCATATTAACAAGTATATGACTAATGAGATAGCTGTAGTGTTTTCTAAATTTAAAAACGGTCATAAGAACTACAAAATACCACACAACTTATTAAACGATTATGATTATCTACAAGCCCACCTGCACCCTCTCATTGTAATCATTTTACATCAGCGTTCCCTTAAACTCATCTCTTCACTGCAGCCTTCCTGCCTTCTAACCGGACACCAGGATCAACCACTCCCCACTTCGCATGAGGACAAACCCCATTCACACTCCAATGGGAGCACCAAGGACACCTTGTGTAAACTTATTCACAAGTCAAGTCCCCCTTAATACCTGTAAGCTCCTCAGTGGCCAGGACAGGACTTCATCATTTTTCTACCCCCAGAGCCTAGCACCCAGATGGTTTTCAACACATACTTACTGAATCATTAAGTTGCACTTTTATTTTTCACAAGTGCATAAAGCTATACCTCATTTTCAACAGTAAAGTGTTTTGGAATAAACTTAAGCAAAATACTTTAAATGCACCAGTGACTTTTTAAAGGCATAATTCTGTGAATCTTCTAGTATTTATATTTTAAATTACATTAATCACTGTTTTTTGCAGGTAATCTGTTCCTTCAAAACAAGGCACATAAAACATATGGCTTTTTTTAATTCTTCCTAATTCTTTAAGTAATTTTAGGTCCATCCATTTTTTTAAAACTCATCTAAAGTCCCTTTAGAGAAAAAGAACAATTTCTTTTTATTAATTCAGAAGCAGACAATAAAAACGCTTTGTGAGTAATTATCTTCACTGCAACTGACACACTAGTTACTATTCTGCTTTAGTCAAACTTGTTTCCCTTGCACAAACTGGCTCTCAAAGGCGGCTTGAATTCAGATGTAGACTCCTTTCCCCTCACCTTGACCATATCTTTACACTGTTTTTAATTTGCTCCCACGACACGAAAACTGCTTGAAGACTCCCCCTTTTGTATCCTGAGAAGAGGTAGTAAAATGAAATGAAACCATACATTTAGCACAGTAGAGGATCCGACTAACAAGGCTACAGAGACAGATATACAGCATTCTTTCTTTGCAAAAAAGTCTTCACTGATCTCAATAATATCCATTGTCTTTCAGCATGCAAAACGAATGATGATCTTTTTTTTTTTTAAATTTCTTTCATTGTCCTTAAACATAGATGATGCTGTTGAAGGGGAGCAGAATATGCCATCTCAAACTATACCACTTTGGTACAAGGATTCTTTCGAGCTGAAGGCAACTGAGAAACAGCACATGCAGGAAGAGCTCTCGGCTCTTCCCCTTTCTGCCAAAAGGTGGGGCATAAACTTCCTTTGGCAAAGGCGACTTCCATTTCCACTCCTACAGTGTTCCCTCTAAAGTACCAGAAAGATTAGAGACAGCACTGAGATGTCTGCATAGCAAACCTTTCCACAATTTCCTAGTGACCTGCCCACAATTTACCAGCCCTAAGGGCCCAAACCTCCTTTTCTTCTGTCTAGTCATGTCTCCACAATTTATCGCTCTTCGTTAAAATGATAAACTCCTAAGTCGAGTCTTTTGGTTTTCACTTCTTTTCTGTGAGGCCTCAGCACATGTAAAAATATTAATATCAATAAAATTTGTATGACTTTTCTCCTGTTGATTTGGCTCTTGTCAGTTTAATTTGCAGGCCCCAGCAGTGAATCAAAGAGGGTAGTTTTTCCTCCTCTAGACTGTAACATAATAGTTACCAAGAGCACAGGCCTCCAAGTATTTGATCAAAAAAATTGCTTTTCTTCCAACAGGTACATGCTCAAGTGGGGATGGGGCCAAGCGAGGAGGAAGCAAGCACGACGCTGGGGGCTTTGGTGTGGCCGTCGGGGTGGACATCAGTGGGTACCATCAGGGAGAAGAGCACCACTCTGAGCATCCTGACCTGGAGACATCTGTCAGACGTTAATGTGGAGCCTCGGGGCCAGCTGGTGCATGCGGCCAGAGCCAGACAGGCCCCCTGGGGAGGTGTGGGGCAGGACGGGCCGCCCAGGGAGAGAAAGGACCTGGGGACACTAGAGTCAGGGGAGGATGAGTCTGCCAAGGACAGGTGGGGGTCTGCTCTGACTGGGCTGTAGTGAGACCACAAGTTTTATTAAAAACAAATTGTTTATTCAAAAGCAACCATCCAACAACTCAAAATGCAGAGCAAGAAGGATGAGAAACATCTCACTGTCCAAGAGATTGTTTTAATTTTTCACTATGTGAAACTCAAACTTCATTTTTAAGGAAAGGTTAACTGTAACTTCAGTAGACAGAAACACAGAAAGATTCTTCACACGGACTAGTTTCCATTCAGTCAGTCGACTGTTTCTAGCTGTCTCAGTTGGGACAGATGCATTTACAGAACTGGCTGTGCTCGCCTTCTTCGCAAGCAGCTTGCATTTGCATCTTAGTCCATCACCTTACTAACTATGAACTTTAGCAAAAGGACCTAACCTCTCCACACCTATTTCTTTACCCGTAAAATGAGTGTAGTAATACTAATTACTCCTCATGGGGCTGCGGTGAGATGAGACTACGTGAGCTCCTTCACACAGTGCCCGGAGCACAGTAACCATCCCAAAAAATGTTGTTATTGTTATTACCCAATAAAGTGAAACTTTTTATTCAAAGCTGCTAAATGATTAAAAGGATAAGAAAACCAGGGATCTAGTCTATCTTTCTTTTAAAAAGTCTCTGCTGATGTAGAAATGCAGCTATAAACAATCTGTTTCAATAAGATGGTAGATATAATTTACAGTCTACGATGTTTATATTTGCAATGAACTTTCAAATGTATTTATATGCCAATGAAATATATCACCAATTAACCAGTACAAAATTTCTATTGTAATGCATACAAAAACTATGGTCTTTTTCTGCCCACTTTGAAACATTTCATTGAATAGCCAAGTCATGATGCCCCTCTGAAACAAGGTCAAAATATAAACACAGCCATTTGTCTAATAGTATGACAAATTATCATGCAACATCTCAATGGAACCTTACAAATCACAAAGCTTTCTTGTGCATTTGCCATGTTGCCTCTTGGTATTGTGCTAACTTTACAGGGCGTGTTTCTTCTGAACATCTATGATGCACCATTCATCAAGCTGGGCAGCTTCACATACTATCCCCTTTAGTCTTCAAAATAACGTGACAATAAATATTCCATTTAAGGATGAGAATATCAAGTTGACAAGCTGATTTATTCCAGTTGATACGCAGTGTGGCAGAAAACTGGAAATTACACCCTGGTCTCTTGTGCTTTCAACTGTAACAAAATATCCTCTGCAAAAACTCCAAACAAAAAATGTCAAATGAGAAGGCTTCCCCGTAACTTTTTCACTTTGAATATTAACCAGAGGAGATAAGAAGCTTGTGAGAAAAAAATTCAAACTGATATAAAAGAAGTTCCCACAGAAATACAAATTAAGAATGAGAGCAAAGCAATCTGTAAGGGCCCAACGAGCCGGCATTCGCTGTGCAGCACCTAACTCAGATGAACCACCCGCTTATCTGTGCACAACCACCTCCCAGCTAAGTAACGGCTGGGATTCAGCCGCATTCCTCCTCTATCTCCTCAGAAGTTTGCTCATTTCTCTACTTTGCAACTTATCTCACCAACAGCTTTCTTTTTTTTAACTGACTTCTTTCTACGCTGCTAACTTGTGTGTTATTTGACGGTGGAGACTATTTTATCAATCTAAAATGCTCGCACCTAGCACACAGTCAGGACTTTCCAGGTCTCTCCCCCACCACTTCTTTCTGTGCCTGGAATTCCCACCCAGGGATGTAGCAGAGCAAAGCTGTCTTCCAAATGTCACTTACACTTGTACACACAGCCCTCTAAAATATCAGGCAACACTTGCTTATTTGGGGTTTTTATTGCTACTTCCTACAGAGAAACAGAGGAAACAAAATAAACCTTAGAGAATGGCATATGTTCAAAAACTGCAAAAAGCACAAGTTTTTATTGACAAGTAAACAAAGTTTTCTCTGTACTGCTGGCTGTTCCAGCATTCCCTCTTTTATAAGGTCTCTGACCTTAATTCATTCGCAGTCTTACTGCTGAGGGTGGAGTTCTTGTTTCTTTCTCCTTTATCTACTTCAGTAAAGAACGCAATTAAGACTCACTACACAGGTAGACCCTGTTAGATCAAAACGTGTCAACCACTAAGGCCATTCAACAACCCCCACCCTTAGAAGGACGATGCAGCTACATTTCCACAGAAACACAAACCAGTAGCTCTTGTAGACTGCTCGGCCGTTTTGTTAAAAAGGAAAAATCAGGTCATTCTCCCCTTTATTGCCACCTCCGAGGGGTCATGATCTTGTAGAGGGGACAATATATACATCAATATATGCTAACATTATGCTACTACTTTATAGGTTAATGTCACATATAAGTGATCCCGACATCGAGATGGGGTGAGTTCACAACTGATGAAGAAAAGCTGGGGCTTGAGTTGGAAGAAAGCATACAGAGAAAAGCAGTCCAAAGGCACCTTGTTGAGAATGTACTGGTAATTTGGGTGGAATTGGAGAGGAAGCAGCAGTTGGGCTACAGTGAAACCAATGAAGAAAAAAGTTGGCCAGGGCAGAATTTAGACAGCCGTGAATGCCATGCTTAGGAGTCTTCACTTTTATTCAGTTGTCAATTGAGAACCTCTTTTCCCTAAACACGCCATGCTACTTACTCCATCCAATTGGAAGATTCAAAGCAGTTCATAACAGTTGGTACAGCCTTCTTGAATAACACAAGCGAAGTTACTGTGTATCACAAAGCTAATAAACACAAACACTCCAATTTCAGCATTCCACTGTAACTGTTTGTCCATGTTTTTCCTAGTATGAATACCTTGAGAGTGGGGATCTCATCTCAACCAACACAACCACACCACCTAGCAAATCATCTTTGGAAAACGGACGCTGAAGCTAGACTGCCTTGGACCGAATCCCAGCTTACCCACTAAATACTAAGTTTGTTAGGAACGCTATCCTCTCTCCTTTTTCCTTCATATCCAATCACAAAGCCCTACCAGCCACCTCTAAAATAGACCTGGGATCCTTTCTATTCTCTTCACATCCACTCTTTCCACTATTCTGACCATCACCTCCCCCCTGGATTACTACAATAGCTCCCAAACAGGCCCTTTTTCAGAGCTCCACGCAAATGTCACATGCTCAAGGAGCCTTCTCCAAACCCCCACCCTCCACTCACTAGGCCAACAACCTCATAGAGCACAGTACTTTTTATTTTTTCTTGTTATTGTTTGTGTCCCACCAGAATGTGAGCTCCATGAAGGCAGGGACCTTGTCCATGTGTTTTTCACTACGTCCCTCAGTGTCCGGCACAGGATCTGGAGCATGGTGCACACTCCAATATTGAATGAATGAATGAAGGGTCGGTTCTAGGGATTTCTTACTGAGAAGTTACTACTTAGTTTTGGATTGTATTAATATCAACCTCTGTTTAAGAAATTATAATAAACTGAGAAAATATTACAGGAAAAAATAACTTCCAATCCCATTTAAGAAGAGTCAACTCTCAGTTTATTCAGCTCCACAAAATTAGACAAATTTACAAAAGAGGGAAGGTAAATTATGTATAAAGATTCTTATTTTCCTTTGCTTTCCATCACAACGACACAGAGGTGTCCCCAGAGGTTATGAGTATACTTAGTGCTACTATAAAACCCATCCAAGAAGTTAATTTAATGGAGATGGAGTCTTCCCACAATTCACACATTTATTTAAAAGCTCTTGGAAGAAATCAAAAGTTACACACCCAACTGGTTGCATACCTGGGAAAGGTGAGTGTAGGTAGGTAGAAAGAACTTTCTCAAAATATTTTGGCAGTGTTTGAATATTTTATTGCATTGATTTAAAATAAAAAAACAATACATTAAAAAAAAAATCTCAAACAAATGCAACCTAAAATAACTGGTATGCTCACAGTCCAGGATTTATATTTACAGAAAGCATAAAAACAATTTTACACTTCTCTAAGATTTTCTAAGTCTATTCCCTAGCCAGACTTGGGTTGTGTTAGACTGGAATCATATTTGAACGGGAAATGTTAATCTCTGCTATTAAAGGCTTGTATCATCCTGCTTAAACAAGGAAATGCAGAGGCAGGCCTAGATGTGGCCGACTCAGAACTGACACTTTTAAACTGAGGGAAGTAATCGAAGGTCTCTTAATGTCTTCACATGGATGATAAACAAGCAGAGAAAAAGAAAATTAAGGATACAAACAACAATTTATGTTCTGAGGAACTGGATATAAGGAATAACCAGGAATCAAGCTCTTTTGTCAAAGTGGGAAATAAAAGAAGTCACCATTGTTATTTTGTATGAGACTTCAAACAACTAGATAAGGTAAGAGGCCCTTCTACTTTTGTTTGTTTTACAAATTTAATCTACAAATCCAATCTCTCCAAAGAAAGTAACCAGACAAAAGACTAGCCACACATTTAAGCCCAGGCAAAGTAGGCTAGAACTGTATCTACGGTAGGGCTTCTACAAGAACAAATGTATTCATTTCCTCCCCCAGCTTTCACTAACACTCAGCAAGAACGCAGGACAAAGTTGTACTTCTTGTCCAAACAGTAACATTGATCTGTTTCGAGACCAGGTCTCCTATTTTTAAAAGCGCGCTTTTGAGTTCAAACACTGCCACCTTCTTACACCAAATGCCCAAAACCGTCAAACGCCGGCCCGACTTCAATGTTCACCTGCACCCACGTCGCTAAGCACCAGAACAGACAGCAACACATGATGGGGAGAGGGGGCGGCTGATCCCACTGGGAGCCTCAGAACAACGTTACTACAGCTTCCTAGTGACCTACGGGACCTGCAGGAAGCATGAGGCCAAACCCTTAAGTCAGACCATGAAACTTCCCCCGCGGTGGAAGGATGGGGTGATGGCACGTGGTCCTGCGGCCGGCTCTGCCAGGCAGGACGGAACGACCCTAAAGTCTCCGGGGGGGGGGGGGGGGAGCGGCTACTGGAGGGTTCCAAGCCGGGAGATGCCCCGGAGCCCTCGCGGGTACTCAGGTGGAGAGAGGGTGCGGCAGGTGCGGCGGTCGGGCCTCACCTGCACCCCGGTGTAATTCTCGAAGAAGAAGAGCACCATGCTCTGGTAGATGCAGTAGAGCCGATCGTCCACCGCCTGGTAGAAGCGGGAGGGCAGGAAGGCGGAGAGCAGGCGCCAGGCCCCCCAGGCCAGCACGTAGGTGGGCGCCGAGCCCAGCAGCACCGCGGCAGGCAGCACGCAGCGCATCGAGTACATGTGGAGCACCAGGGACAGCAGCATCTTGCCGGCCCGGCGCGCGGCCCGTTCCGCCGGCTCCTCCCCGGCTGCCGCCTCGCCGCCGCCGCGCTGCCCTCCGCCGGCGGCCAATCACCGCGCCGCGCCGCGCCCGCCGCCGCCGCCCCCTCACCGCCCCGGGCCGCCGGCCGCACCTGAGACGCCCAGCCCGCGCCCGCTCCGGCCTCCGCTCCCCGCCGCATGGGCCGCGCCGCCGCCGGGGGTGGGCGGACGGGCGAGTGCGGGCCCGGCGCGCTGCTCGCGGCCGCGGCACAACGGGACACCGCGGCCCTCCGCGGCTCGGCGGCTCAGGAGCGCTTAGACCCCATGACCCTCGGCCGTCACCCTACGCCCCTGTCGGGGGCGGGCTCCGCGGCAACAAAACGCCTCTTGAGTGGTCTCCCGTTACCATAGTTTCCCCTCGGGGGCGGGGCTCCGCGGCAACAACATGCCTTCTGATTGGTCGAGCCCGCTGACGGTTTCACAACTGCCGCCCGGCTACGCGGGAGGCCCGGTGCTGCCCACTGCGCGTGCTCCAGGGGTCGGCCTCGCTGCGGACGCGCGCAGGGAGGTGTGACCTGCCGAGCTGGGTGAAGGCGGGTGCCAGCCGGAGGAGGGGCCCCGGCGTTCAGCTGCCCCCTCGGTCGGACTGTGGACGTGGGTTGTTTCGAGGGAACGCCCACCTCTGCCTGCATGCCGCGTGCGCCCCAGGTTGCACCCCTCCTCTCGAGTGGTCCCCGTACGTGGATGCATGGGCGACGCGCTGCCCCGCGGATGTCTGCAGACCTGCCACCCCCGGTTAAGAGGACCATGCACTCAACAAACATTTGTGAGGCCTACTGTGGGAAGGCCACGAGACAGCTGGAGCAGTTATGATGAGTGTGATGAGCGCCGTTAAAGGCCCGCCCCGGCTTATCTACCTAAGGCCAGGCCTGGCAGTGCGGCTACCATCCATCTCGAGGTGGCTCCCACACTTGCCGGCTGGCTTCTTCCCCTTCTCCCAGCAGATGCCCGGGACGCCCTTCCTCCCCATCACTCGCCACTGGGGTAGCTGTGAATTAGGCCCCTTCTTTCTCCCATCACAGTGATGATGCTGATGACGTTTGCGCACAGCTGGACGGCCTTTTGCAAGGTTCTTTCCACAATGTTTTATCAGACCTTTTCAAATTCCCTCTTGCTTCGCTTCCCCAGGGCCTGGCTCTGTGACTTGTTTCTGGTTTTGTATAAGGAGCCTCATTTTTTTTGTGCAGTACTTTGCATGTATATGTAGAATGCATAAAGTACTGACATACTTTTGTGACCCTCACAAAAGTCTAGGAAGGCAGGGCAGCTGTTTTATTGATGTACAAACAGACTCCGAGGCCTTCTGGATCCTTCTGCTGCCCTTTGACTACAGTAAAAGTGTTTTAATGTGTAATGCTTTCCAGGGATAGTCGCACTTTAAAAGCATGTCAAACGCTTTAAGTGAAAAAAAAATTAATTTTTTTAATGGAAGCTTGTGGGGTAGCTTTATGCAGACAGGTGGTTTAGCAGAGAATGCTAATCAGGGCTAGGATGGTGGCTGCTTTCTTTGTGTCAATGATTGACATCATGTAACATGATTGGTAGTTAGTGACCTTACAGAAAAAAGCTAGGTGAATAGAGATCTCTGAAGGAGCAAATATTTGCACAGGTGTCTTGCCAACAGGAAGCATTACACAGTAGAAGGATTTTCCCCCTCAGGGGAATTTATTGCTCTGTACTGTGAGAAGAACCAGATTTCGTTTGGGAGGGGAAAAAGTCATGGGTGTGGATAATGTGCACAACCAATGCTGCTTAAGCTTCTTTTAATTAATTCAGACCGGATATCCCTACAATTAGACAAATGTATGAAGAGATAAAGCGCGTTCACCGTTCATATTACCATCTGTATGGATGAAGTCAGTAAATGCATGTGATATGTGTGAATATGTTACTTCCTGTAAATTACTCCCAATAACCAAGTTTTAAAGTTTTGTGCAATGTATTGGCATGGAGACACGGAACTTAAGTCTCTCCTATCCCCTATTTATGTCCAGCCGCTCCCTGCTTGCTTATTCCCTGTGCTCTTCACTCTCCCCTGTTCCTACTGGAAGTCAGAGATTCCCCCTCCCTTTCTGTCGCTGACCCACTTAAACTGTAATGAGCCTTCACTCTCTGCCTCTACTTCCTTACCTTGTAGTTTTTCTAGCCCTGTGCAAGCTGACTTCCTTTTACATCACTCTACTGAAATGGTTCTTTTTAAAGGGCACAATCAACCTCCCAGCCTGTGTACACTGGCACTAGGATCTGACAGTGAAAAGAATGGCTCTGTGTATGCCCTCCTGGTGCTTATTTTAGCAAGGAGTTACATGTGGGGTGAGTCTTCTGTAAAGGGGAAATTCATGGTACTGTAGGAACGTATGTTAAGGAGATCTCATTTAGTCAAGACAAGAAAGCTCCTCAAGTAGAGTGACATTTAAGATGAAGCTTGAGGGTGGAGTTAGCCATGCTGGAGCTAGACATGGGAAGGCAGCAGAAGAGCCTTCCAGGTGAGAACAGCCGATCTGAAGGACCGAGGCTAAGAGCACACAGTGGACTCACAGCGTTGAAAGACCTGCGGGGAGCACTATAGTGGACCACGCTTTTTTTTTAGATCCCCTAAAGCAATGCTATGTATTTCCCTCACACGTTTTTCAGTTAATACTGATAATTATTTTTATCATGTTTAGTTACAAAAGAAGTAAGTTCTGATGAGTTGTAAATGACCTTTTAAAATAAAGTGGTTTCAGAAATCTTTTAAATAGACCCCATGGGTTATAAATACCATTGTGGTTTAATACTTAGTTGCACTGTCGATGCAAATAATCAATAATCAATCTATAGATAAGAAATATGAGTGGTATTTATTGAGCCAACACTGAGGACTATCCCGAAAGTGTTCTCTCCACCAGGGAAGAAAGCACTCTGAGAAGCGTGGTTTACCGCATGGTTACACACCGTTTCAGAACAAAGAACATACATCAAGCATGACAGGAATGCAAATTTTTTCCCCAAAATCACGAGGATATATTTTGCTGCAGCTCAGCACAAACAGCAGATCAACTTGGCCTTGGATCTCTGGGAAGAAAAGCTTATCTTCAAAGAAGTGCTGGTACTGGCGTCAGAAAGGGAGACATTCATCCCTGTCTTTAAAGAGCGCGTTCTCTGCTTTGGGAAGATGTTTGAAGCTGATGTACAGTGCATGTTTGGTGGGCCATAAGTCAGGATGCTCTGGGAAAAACAAGTTTTAGGCCGAATCAAGGTTAAACCAGAATGGCTTCCCCATATACCTCAATATGTGAAAACTTATTATTTTCATCACGACCATCATCCGTTTTAAAAATACTTAAGATTTATACCAATGAGAATTTTACATTTATCCTTTCTTTTTCTCCTTGAAAACATATTTTCATTACACTTCCACCACAGAATTTTATCCTAATGCAATATGTTTTATGCTTCCAAGTCTTTTATTGATCAGACTGTGTCATCATGCTTCTAAGAGTTAAAATTTCTTCTAGGTTGAGCAGCTGTTGTTAGCAATATACAGTTTAATCAATGCATATCATGACATCTGATAATTGTAAAGAAAAGTAAAGTTTTATTGGAAATGCCTGTCTTAATGATGCTTTAATTAAAAGAACTTGTCACATTATCCTCAGAATCCTCAAGGTTATTATCCTCTTCACCTCAATACAGTACAACGTAGTAAGATTTTGGGTGGGCCAAGTGGGTGAGGGTCATTGTGAAATGAAAGGTGGGTCTGGACCCCAGGAATCCTCTCAGGCAGATCAGTTTTAGGAATTTGAGCATCTGAAAATCGAGTCCCTTAAAACTCCTCACGGGGCCTGCCCAGTGGCGCAGCGGTTAAATGCGCACATTCTGCTTCTCGGCGGCCCAGAGTTCGCCGGTTCAGATCCCGGGTATGGACATGGCACCACTTGGCATGCCATGCTGTGGTAGGTGTCCCACATATAAAGTGGAGGAAGATGGGCACGGATGTTAGCTCAGGGCCAGGCTTCCTCAGCAAAAAAAAGAGGACGGGCAGTAGTTAGCTCAGGGCTAATCTTCCTTAAAAAAAGAAATTTTAAAAAGAAAAAAATTTTTAAAAACTCCTCACGACCACATCCTTACATATTCTCAGGGATACCCAGGGCCCAGTTGGAAGATTATTAGTCAAGAAAATAAGCGGGGTGAGGGAGACGAAAGAGATTGAGTCAGGAAAGGAAAGATTGGCCAAGACTCAGGTGACAGCGGGGTCTTAGGAGACGGGTGAAGGGTTGTAGATTATCCCAAAAGTTCCTGGGAGCTACTGAAAGGTTTTAAGGAGGGAAGTGACATGTTTAAATTTGATTTTTTCAAAAACGTTGTTCCAGGCAGTGTGGAGGGCGGACTGGAAGCAGTTTGAAGACGGCAAGAGGCCCAGCTGGGCACCATGATGGCTTACACTTCGATAGTGACCGTGCGTGGAGAGCAAGAAGTGAATTCCTCATGTTTGGCCTTTTTGGAGAGAACTTTGGCAGTCTCGCCTACAAATGGACAAATACCCTCAGAATCAATAAATCTACTTGAATGTCGTGGTTCATTAACATCAGACTGGTTACATGAATACACAAGGATGACTCGTGAAACGCTATGCAGCAGTTAAAAAGAAAGAAGTAGAGCCAAATGTATTGTCATAGAAAGATTTCCAAGACATTAGGTGGAAAAAGCAAGTTGCTGGATAATACGTACACTTTTACCCCATTTCTGTAAAAACTAAATAAAACAATACATTTCTCTATGTAAATGTATAGAAACTACTGATGACAGTGATTTTTCTCTGGGGAGGGGAAGTAAGATCAGAGGAAGGTCAAGTGGACTTTTATTGTTTCCAGTTTTTACAAAGAAATATTGATTCAACAAATATGTATCCAGTGCCTGTCATGTGTCCCACCCACATCTAGCCGGGTGTCAGAGATAAAGATAGAGCATGGATAAAGGCCCTGAGGTCGTGACTCTTGTGGTCTGGGATGAAAGAGTGGGATTTACTCATTTGATAGGCAAATACAAATGAAGAAAGAAGAAAAAGAAGCAAAGAGGTAACCTTTTGCAAGAGATGGCTAAGAGGTGTGAGCCAGAGGAGTTCATTGACTGCAGGTGATAAATGACACAGGAGGAATGAAGAACACCTTCAAGTTTCAGGCCTGAGTAACCAGGTGGCATTTGGTTTCATCTCCTGATGGAGTGGAAACAGGTTCTGTGGGGCATGGAACTCATTCAGCTGGTGGAGTGGGGAGCCCTTTAAGAGAAAATTCAAGTTTACAAATACAAAATTAGATTTGAACATGGATATTTATTTAGAATGAGAAGAAAAATCACACACACAAAAAATGAGTTTTTACAAGCTGACATACCAGAAAAATATCCAGAAAAAACAATATTTTATTATGAAACTGTATCATATCTGTAACAAAGTATACCTTTCTTTTGATTATGAAAACCATTGTGTATTTTCTACATAGAGAAAAAAGTAGTCATCTTTCCTCTAGCATTATAAATGGAAATTTGGTTTTCATCATTGATTGTTAGGATGCTTAAAATATTCAGCCTCACACTATGACCTTAATATAGATTCAGTAACAATCTAACTAGGTTTTTTGAGAGGGGAGGCACCAGGAGTGAAGCAGGAGGGCAGAGTAGAGTGGAGTCTTGACAAATGCATTCAAAAATTCATGTAGGAAAACAACTCAAAAATTTTTGAAAAGGAGCAATATTGAGTGTGGCAGGTAGACTGATGGCCGTTCAAAGACGTCCACACAATTTCTGGATCCTATGAATATGTTAACTTACATGGCAAAGAAGAATTTAGGGCACAGATGGAATTAGGATTGCCAATCTGGTGACCCTAAGGAGATAATCCTGGGCTATCCAAGAGGGCCCAATGTCATCACAACGGTCCTTAAAAGTGGAAGAGGAAAGCAGAAAAGGAGCTCAGAGTGATGCATTGTGGGGTGGACTCACCTCATATTTGCTGGCTTGAAAGATGGAGGAAAGGGGCCAGGGGCCAAGGAAGGAGGGCGGCCTCCCGGAGCTGGAAAAGACAATGCTACAGATTGTCCCCCAGTGTCCCAGGAGTGCAGCCCTGCTTGGCACCTTTAGTCCAGTGAAACCCATTTCAGATTTCTGACCTCCAGAACTGTAAGATAAATTTATATTATTTAGGGGCCAGCCTGCTGGCATAGTGGTTAAGTTCACGCACTCTGCTTGGGTGGCCTGGGGTTCACAGGTTCAGATCCTGGGTGCAGACCTACACACCACTCACGAAGCCATGCTGTGGCGGTGTCCCACTTACAAAAAAATAGAGCAAGATTGGCACAGATGTTAGCTCAGCAACAATCTTCCTCACCAAAAAAATTTATATTATTTAAGCTACTAAACGTGTGGTAATTTTTATAGCAGCGGTAGGACGCTAACACACCGAGTGAGAGATTTTTCCAGTAAGTACCAAAACAAACTGTGGAGCTACAGTGGTAGGATGTTACTAGTGAGGAAATAGATGGCTCAGTGGAGCAAAATGAAGGGTCCAGAAACCCAGGCACTGCGTATGTGGATTTTGTCTTGCTTTATGAAAGTGGCATTTAAAATCCGAGGGAAAAGAATGAACTACTCAAAAAGTGATGTTAGTACATCTGTACATATATTACGGGAAAATGCTATAAACAAACATTACAACATACACCAAAATAAAACCCAGATGGGATTTAAACATAAATATTAATTTAAAAAAACGAGAAAAAATACCAGCTAATAGTTTGATAATCTTCAGGTGAAGAGGTTCCTCGGGCTAATACCAGGGTAAATAATCATCATGAAGTATTGATTCTCAAGAATCTCGGGATGTCCACAGAGCAATGTGACAGAGCAGAATTGAATAAACTTAATTGTGTTATGCCAAAAACTACAGAATAATCACCCTGAATACCATGCGGTCTTGTGGGTCTCTGAAGGCCTTGGGGAACATCCCGTTGAAGCTACGTGAACTCGAGTGTGGAGCGTAATTAAAGAGGCCTGTAACCTCATCAGTTGAAGCTACGTGAACTCGAGTGTGGAGCGTAATTAAAGAGGCCTGTAACCTCATCAGTTGTGCTGTAAATTGACCATCCTAAGTGGTAACAGAAGGTGCTGATCAGGACGGAGGACGCTTAGACGCAAAGGGAAACTTTCTGAGTGTGAAAGAATGGAAAGACCTTGAAAAAGAATACCTTCTATTCACTGACAGCTTAAAATTGTAAGCCAGTACTCTCCCTCTATTTGGTCAGCTCCCGCTCAAGATTTTTTTTTATTTGTAAAACGAAAGCAAGAAGGCATTCTTGTTCTAAATGATTTAAACACCGCTCTGTTCCGAATATTGAATGAACTGTGGAAATCTCCTGTAATTACTACTATTCCAAATCTGACTTTCTCACCTAGAGGTTACAGTCGTAATAAAGAACTTTCCAGTTATTCTCCTGTGCCTCTCTTAGTGGATGTTTGTGCATCCATTGCCCTGTTCCCCTGTCGGCATCGCTGAGATTGTCCCTCAGACCAGGCGTCCACCCCTCCCCAACATAGCTCATGAGCTTTTGGGGAGCATTGACTCAAGTCCGCCCTGCTGGGGTGGGTCATGATCAGTGTAAACACCAAGTGGACTTCGTTGTTGTTTTTGTTTTGTGTGGACTTTGAACTCCTATAGTTCCCTCAAGACCCTTCCAGGTGGTCCAAGGTCAAGATATTTTCATAGTGACACTGAAACATCATTTGCCTCTTTCACCATGTTGAATTTGCAGTGAGGATGGTGGGGAACCCTGTGGCCACCTTAGCGCTCCTCAAGGCAGTGATCCTAAAGTGTCCTGGTGACCACATGTTCTTGATTACCACATACTCGAGGCAAAGACACACTTGTTTCACTAAGAATATCCTTGGTGAAGCAAAAAGCTCGACCCATGAGTACACATCCCTTTAACATCCCGTGTCTGTAAACGGGAAGCGTGCGTGAAGCATGTACGGTGCCGAAGTCCAATAGTTCGGGGGCGGTAGGGGAGGGGGCGGGGAGACCTGTGAGTTGGGAGCTGGACCAGCTGCTTTGTTCACGGAATGTCATTTTTACTTGAAAGAATGAGTAACAAATAAACTGTGGTTATTCCGGCAGATATTTTCTCAAAAATGAACAAAATGATTCTGTCGCTTCAAGGAAAACAACTGATGGTATTGCTGATAATAAAATTCTGGTTTTCAAGTGAAAATTAGAATTCTGAAAAACTTATGTGCCCCCATGAGCTTGACACATTCCCAATTCTTAGATTTTTTTTTGATGAATTTCGTGGTGATATTAACTCGTGATTTTTCAATATTGTGTGTCAACATTTAGAAAATCTGCATAACTCAGTGAACCAATATTTTATAAATCATTGGCTCGGTGTCTGAAAACCATGCATGGGTAAATGATTCAGAGTGCAGGATAGACCAATGGATTTTAATGTAACAGGATTCAAAAATCTTATTGATTCTATTTTAAACTCCACATTGTTAATAACCTTAAAGAAATTACCAGTTACTGAGTTCTAATATAAAATGAAAGAATATTCACATTGTCTGAAAAAGCTATTAAAATACTCCCCTTTTTCCAGTCGCATTTGATTGGGGCTAGAATTTCTTCATCTGCCTCAACCAAAAAGCAACATAGCAACAGATTGATTATGGATAATCTAGCTGTATTCGGTTAAGCCAGCCATTAAAGAGATTTGCAAAAACATTGCAAGAGTGCCATTCTTACAGAAATTTTATTTTTGAAAATAGTTGTTTTTCATAAAGACATGATGTTAACATGTAATCGGCTTTTTACGTTATTTTTAAGGGAATTACTAAACATGTTCTTAATTTCTGGTTTTGATTTCCAATACAGTAAATATCAATAGGTGTGACTCAGGAAAGAAGCTCTTTATGTAAAGGGTTCCTGAGCCCTGGTCTAGGACAGCATAGCCCCACCTCTGTAGCCACAAGACGTTGTTCAGGAGTGAGCCCCCTTACTGCTTCTGAGACTCAAGCAGAGACGATCGGGGGATTCTGGAAAAGAAGCTTGTTCACTCTGCTGCAGGAGCTACCACAAGACATGCTCCTCCCTTTCCTAGTTGGCAGCTTCATTGGGGTGAAACTGGGAAGTGCACAGCCACTTTGCCATGACACGGGAAGTCAGTGTAGGATGAAGCTGATGCCCAGAAGCCAAAGCAGAGAAACAGAAAGACAGGAAGCCTTTGCACTCCTCCGGCTGTTGAATCAAACCAGTTGCGCAACCCACCCTGTCTCTCGACCCTCTAGTTAGATGAGCAAACAAAGGTCTTATGAAAGCACAGCTGAGGTGGGTTTTTCTCTTACCTATCATCCACCCAGTCATCCAAGCTAGAAACCTGGAGTTTATTCTATGTGTCTCTGGTCCTCACCTACTGATATCCATTTGGGCACTAGGTCATTCACTCACTCAGTTATTGAGTGATTAGCATGTGGCAGGCCCTGTTCTAGGATCTGGTAATACAACTGTGACCTGGGCAGGTAAGGTCCCATCTTAGTGTCACTTCTATGTCAGTAGTAAGAAATGGATAATAAATAAAAATATGTCAATTAGTTATAAGGCAAGCAGTGAATTAAAACAGGGTGATGTGACACTGTTATGAAATGGCCTCTTCAAATCCTAAGGTTGGGAAATGCCTCTCTAAAGGGAGGGGGTGGCATTTAAGTCACAATCCGAATGATGAGAAGACCTAAGATGAGAGCATTTCAGGCTGAGGAAAAAGCAAGTGCAAAGGTCCTGAGGCAGAAAAGAAGGAGCTCAGTCAGTGGCAGTTTTAATCAACCAGTGGCTAAAAACCTCATAGTCCTTCTTGACTCTTCTCTTTTCCCTCCTATATCTAATCCCACAATTTCCCATGAAAACACAACCAGAATCCATCCCCTCTCTCCACCTCACAGTGACCACCGTCATCCAAGGCACCATCCTCTCATCCTCTTATTACAGCTGCAGTAGCCTGCTACCCAGGCTCCCTCTTTCCACCGTCACCCCTCCCCAGCCCCATCCCCTTCACTGTATCTTCTACGCAGCAGCTGTTGTTAGGTGAACTGTGTCCCCCTCAAAATTCAGATGGCGACATCCTGACCCCAGTGTCTCAGCATGTGACCTTATTTGGAGATGAGTCTTTACAGAGGTAATCCAGTTAAAACGAGGTCCTTGGAGTGGCCCTAATTCAATATGACTGGTGTCCCTGTGAGAAGGAGAAATAGGGAGACACAGACATGCAAAGAGAGAAGATGACGTGAAGGGACACAGGAAGAAGATGGTCATCTACAGGCCAAGGAGACAGGCCTTGAAACAGATCCTTCCCCTGAAACAGCCCTGAGAAGGGCCCAACCCTGCCGACACCCTGAGATCAGATCCCCAGCCCCCAGAACTGCGAGACCACAAACTTCTGTCGGCGAAGCCCCCAGTCTGTGTTGCTGTGTCCCAGCCGCCAAGGTGGTCCTTGCATTGCTTCTCTGCTCCAGATACTCCCGTGTCAGAGTACCATCAAAGTTAACTCCTGCCTGTGGCCACCAGGCCCTGCGACCGCCCTCCAACAGGTACGCCGGTTCTGCCTCGGCCCCTGAGCTTCAGCTGCACAGCGACCCATCAGGACTAAGCCCCTCAACGTGACTTTGTTCTTCGTCCCGGGAAACTCTTGCCAGCATGAGACAGCTGTAAACCAGTGCGTAACTTGGTGCTTTTCTTCAGGAATCTCTCAAAATTCCGTCGATGCCGACACGAGGCTGCTCAGCCAGCCCCTTCTCGGCACAGAAGCCGCTCTCTGGGTGAACCGCCCTCTCGGGACGGGAGACCCCCACAACGGGTGCTGAGCAAAGAACTGCTTGGGCCTCAGACAGGCTCTGGAACCCTCGCCCAGCTGTGTCCACCAGGCATGAACTTTTATATCACAAATTTCACTCAATCCCAATTGGCTCCCCACATTGAAAGACTTACTTAACACTACTCCAACCCAGGCCCCCAAACCCTGTAAATGACCTCTCTTGACTTCTCCCTTCTGGGACTCTTCCAAAACTCTATCTGGATGAGCTTCCTTCCTGCAGTAAGTCAGTTACTGGCTTTGCTTGATCCCTAAGTTACTCTGGCGGTCATTGTGAAGCGTCAACCCTCCTGACCTCTTGCTGTCTTTTCCGTGCATTGTGTAGGACAGGCCTTCCCTGTATCTGGAATGTTCTTCCCCCCTGTATGGACATGCTTGCCTCCTTACTTCTTTCCTAGTCGCTGTCAAATGTTATCAAAGAGACTGTCCCTTAACCATCCTGAATGACATGTGAGTCCCCTTTGTGTTATTACTTGCTAACTTTGTAACAGACGCTGCTAGTTTTCTCTGATAGTTACACTTCCCTTTTCAATAATTAGATCCCTAATTTTTAGCTAGGCACATGGCTACCCAAAATAAAGACTGCTTCCCAGCTTTTCTTGTGCCTAGATGGTTTGACTAGCCAATGAAATGAAAAAGGAAGTGGGGTACGGGGTGTTGTGTACCCTTCTCTTTCATACTGGGTAAAATCATACATAATGGCTGGAGCTCCAGCAGCCATGTTGGCAGGCACACATGGCAGAACAGTCATATGAAACAAACCTGATCTCATCCTCTGAAAACCCTTCAAGGACTCCTCTTTTCTAAGGATAAAATCACACTCTTCGTGGACTCTAAGGCCTCTGACACCATGTAACATCATACCAGCATTGGACTTACTACCTCCAGACTTCTTGAAAGCAAAAAAAGAAAAACACAAAAACTTGTTTATTTTGGGACTTTATTTGCAGCCATGCCTGATCCTAATATAATCCCCCTTATACTGCTTTATATTATATTACATTTATTTCTATGTGACATATATATTAATTGCCTGTCTCCCCCTCACTAGAATGTAGGCTCCTTGACAGGAGAAACTTTGTTTTGGTTTTGCTATATTTTTACAGCCTGGACCAAAATAAAAGGCCTGACAAAAAATAAAAGGTCAATAAAAAGTTGTTGAATGAATTAAAGAGGAAATTTTCACTCCAGGAAGATGAGCCATGTTTTTTTCCTAGGATATATTGAATACCCCTGACACACTGCCACTCTGTAGATACATATGGGGAGCTTTCCTCATCCACGTCCCCTTCTTTGGCAGAGCTCCCCAGAGGCACTGCTAAGTGAGATCTATAGAATCAGGTTTGTACAAAGAAATCCCTCTCTCCAGCCCCTGATGTTGGATCTAGGGTAAGGAGGTCACACACCATGAGAGACAGAGCTGATGCACAAACAGAGCGAAACAGAACAAAGCACTGAAGAATAGAACTCATGTTGAATTGCAGTCATAAATGTCATGGAAACCCCAAATGGCACACATGTTGATGCTTTGGGTGAGCAGGAACAAATGGTCTTGCAGAGAGAGAAAAATGCAGCACACATACAACCCACGTACCCCAAAAGACAGGGAGAGAGAAGGAAGGAATAGCTGCCCCCGTCTTTCCTATGATTTCCAGCTCACTTCCACCATATGGCTTCAATAAAAGTTCCTTGATTCTTCAGTGATAAACTCCCCTTTACCTAATCCACTTTGAGTGAGTTTTCATTCTTTGTTTCCACACAATCCTGGCTGAGAAATCCTTGCGCCTCTTTGGGGTATGTGCTCTTTAGGACAACTCTGAAGCTCTCCCTCGTCTGGTCCAGACCTTCCTTCCTGACGCCATGACCCATTGCTTGCCTTCTTCTAACCTAAGCTTCATTCACACAAGCTCCTTTTCGCTCTCTAAAACAGCCATGCTGTTTGATGCTTGAGCATTTTTATAAGCGCTATCGTTTCTGCTGGAATGTTCTTCCTCTCTCATTCATCCACTGGGACCTAGCTCAAGTTTTCTTCCTGCTAAAAGCCTCCCTGGACCTTGTACACCCCCCGTCCCCCAAACCCCCTTCACCAGAGAGTAGAAAACTGCCCTGTCCTTCAACGGCCCCTTGAGCATGGCTCTATGATAGGTCTTGCCAGAGGTTATTGCAATTCCTTGAAATGCCTGTGGGTGTTTCTCTTACCAGAGAATGTGCTTTGAAGCCATCTCTTCCTCCTCTTTGTAGCCTCAGCCCAGACCATGGTCCTCCACAAGTCAGATGCTCAGTCCTTCACTCCACATTTCTAAGGCTGTCTGTGATCAGCCTACCTCAAATGCCTCGGCCACGCCCAGCCACTCCAGTTCCCCAGGTGTCCTTGAGCGAGTCTGTTTCCATCTATGGGTTTGGCTAATCCACTCTTTGCTAGTGGCCCCCAAATCTACATATTACTTCTCCTGAGCTGCAGATTTTTTTTTTTTTTTTTTTTTGTCTGCATTCTTGACTTCTGAGCTGGGAAATTCTACAAGAATTTTAAATGTTCTTATCAGAAAGTATCTCCACGACCACCACCCTGTTCTTGACCCTGAAGCCTCTTAGTTTGGTACTAAAAGATTCTGAGTTGCCCTCCAATCTTCCCTCAGCTACATCCATGCACACCCGACCCTCTATATTATTCAACTGGCTACTGGGTTCCCTTATGCCAATTTCTTTTTAAAGAAATGCCTTTTGACTTATCCTGTCTTCTCCACTATGGTATCATAGACTTCGCTGAGCCCATCACCTTCTCTCCCCTGCATTTCTGTGCTGGCATCCTGGCTCCAAGCTCTCCCACAGTGCTGTTGGTGCCACCTTTCGGAAACAAACCTGATCTCACCCTCTGAAAACGCTTCAGTGACTCCTCTTTTCTAAGGGTAGAATCACACTCTTCATGGCCTCCAAGCCCTCTCTCAATCCGGCCCAGCTTTCTCTGCAGCTGTGCCAGGCACCGTTTAAGTGGAGCAGTCACTGGCTCAACACCGAAGCACAGGACCTGACCCACATCCGCCTTTCATCCCGTCCTGCAGGCAGCAGCCGTTCCCGCTGACAGTGGCACCCAGCCACCTGTTTCTCCTGGCCTCTTGAATCAGACAGGACTGGTGCTTCTGGCTTAACCCTTCAGCTGCGACTCTTCCTTTCTAATTTTCTCTCTCCATGAAATATTTAAACTTGCCATATGGTAATAACTTGTTTTGGTTAGTTGTGTATATTTCACCTTTTTTTTTTTTTACAGATAAACTATGTGGTGACTTACAATCATGCATGCAGAATAGCAGAATAAAACAAGTAATAAAATGAGAAAAGAAAGCCAAGAATAGATGGGTACCATGAGGCCAGATGACAGCCGTGCCATGCAGACCTCTTCGTGATGAGGCCACAGCTTTATCCTGAAGTAGGGTTCCAGCTTTCAGAGCCCAGTGTACCTAAAAGTTGCTCAAGAGAAGTACAAGTAATCTTTGCATTTAACACCAGAGAATAATTTAATATTAAAAGCATAATAATTAACATAAGCAACAATTGCCTTTTATATACATAACTTAGGTTACCACACACAGCATGGGATGCTGATGGAGTCGAAGGCTCTTTAATGGTCTAAATCCAGGTATGACTGGGCATCCGAGTGGGCTAAACTGTGGCTTACACGTTGATAAAGTAGACGACCATTTTTCTTATCCTATACCCTGAAAGAGGAGAAGACGCACACACAGAAGCAGCTGTAATAACAACAGCTGGCATCTACTGATAGGCATGGAAACTTTTTATTTTGAGATTGGAGGGAGTAGCAGAGATTCCCAGTATCAATTCTCCCCTTCTCGGTATTAAGAACCCGGAATTTAAAGCCAGGAAGACTGCCACGCGGCTAAATGCCTGCCTTCCCTAACTTCCCATTGTAGAAGGGGTGGCCATGTTGACTACATTTTGGTCAATGAGATGTAAGCAGAGGTGTTGTGTGAGACCCCTGGGAAGTGTCTTAAAAGGAAAAGGTGCTCTCTTCTTTACCACCTATCTCTTCTGGGTGGTGGAATGCAAAAGTGATGGCTGAAGCTTGAAGAGCTATTTTGGCAGAGGAGTAGGATGGAAGGAGCTGGGATCTTGGAGCTTCTAGGGCCATTGCAAGGGGTGTGTGTGTATGTGTGTGTATATGAAAATTATGGCTAAAGTTAATCCTAACTGAGAGAAAAGAAGGATGTTGCTTGGAAGCTAGAGTCTCACCCTCCATTGGGTGAGTGCGGGAAGATCAAGGATGATGAAGGGGATGGTTTGACGTCTGTTTGCCATCTGGCCCCTTGGAGTAGGTTGAGTCCTTAGAGTTCTTTTGGAAGCTAAAAGAACCATTTTAATGAGAGACTTTATGAAACTCTGGGCAAAATCAGAGGTCCTTTGGTTCCTGAGAGGCGGTGTCACAGATTTAGGAGAGAACCCTTCTCTGCACCCCTCCTCTGAGCTGTCACACTGGGACTGGCCAGAGCAAGGAGCCCTCATGTGGAAATTATTGCTCTCCTGGAGGCAGTATTCTCATTCTGTGAATCGGTGCTTTCTTTTTATTGCTGTGTAATCTATCGAATGAATAGACTACAATTTATTTACTTACTGTACTGTTAACGGACATTGGATGGAGTCCAGATTTGGGCTATTATGAATATCATTGAACATTCTTGTACTTGCCCTCTGGCAGACATACACCCACTTCTCTTGGAAATATACTTAAAAATGAAATTACTGGGTCATAGGGTATGCATATGCTTACCATTAGTAGATATTGAATTTGATCATTGTCTTATGTTTTTATATATCACTGAATTTGATATGCTGATACTTTTTTTAGGACTTTTGCACCTATGTTCATGAGAGATAATGGCCAATAATTTTACATTCTTGTAATGTCCTTATTTGATTGTGGCATCAGGATTATATGGACATATAAAATGGATTGGGAAGTGTTCCTTCTTTCTCCGTTCTCTGAAAGAATTGATATAAGAATGTGTAATTTCTTCCTTCAGTGTTTAGAGCAATTCACCGCTATCCCTTCTGGATTTTCTTTGTGAAGGGTTCTAAACTATGGATTTAATGTGGATAGAGATAGATATAGATATATTAATATATTAAATCCATGGATTTAGTGTGTGTATATATATATTTGTGTAACACACGCACATATATACACACATATATTTGATAAATTAAGGTCTTTAATATATAATATGTTATTGAAATTATTTTACCTTATGTCAAATTTGGTAAATTGTGGTTTTCAAATTTCACTTCATCTAAGTTGTCAAGTTTATTAGCAAAAAGTTGTTTATATCTTCTCTTTATCTCTGTGATTAAGCCCAATTTTTCATACCTGGTATTAATCATTTTTGTTTTCTCTCCTTTTTTTCCCTTGATCAGTCATATAAGAGTTTTTCAGTTTTATTAATATTTCCAAAGAACTAACTTTTGCCTTCATTGACTTTTGTTTGTCTGCTTTCTGGTTCACTGATTTCTGACCTAGATTTTTCTTTCTTTCTTTCTACTTTCTTTGGGTTTAATTTGACATTATTTTTAGCTTCTTGAGTTGGAAGCTTACATAATTGATTTTTAACCCTTCTGTTTCTTATAAATGCATTTTTAAAACTGTACATTTCCCTCTAAGCACTCCATTAGCTGTACCCCAGGAAATTTGATATGTCATATTTTTATCACTCAGTTAAAAGCTTTTTCTATGTCTATTGTGATATCTTCTTTGAACAAGGGTAATTTATTTTTTATTTTATTTTTGACAAATAAAAATTGCATATATTAAGGGGTAAAGTGTGATGTTTTGATATATGTATACATTGTGAAATGATTACCACAAACTAATTAACATATACATCTCCTCACATAGCTTTAGTTTTTGTGTGTGATGTGAATGCTTAAAATCTACTCTCTTAACAAATTTCAAGTATACAATACACCATCATTAGCTATAGCCCAATTATACCTCAATTAAAAAAAATATATAACTCCAGTCACCATCCTGTACATTAGGTCTCCAGAACTTATTCATCTTATAACTAAAACTTTGTACCCTTTGATCAATATCTCCCATTTTTCTAGTAACCACTGTTATATGCTGTTTTTTGAGGTTGACTTTTTTTAATCCGTATGTAAGGGAGATCATGAGGTATTTGTCTTTCTGTGCCTAGCTCATTTCACTTGCATAATTTCCTCCAGAATCATCCATGTTGTTGCAAAATGGCTAGATTTTCTTCTTTTTGAGTATGATGTTAGCTGTGGCTTGTCGTATATGTCATGTAGTGACTTTATTATATTGAAGTTCATTCCTTCTATACCTAATTTGTTGAGAGCTTTTTTTTTATTATGAAGGAATGTTGAATTTTGTCAAATGCTTTTTCTGCATTCATTCTATTAATGTGATGTATCACATTGATTCGTTTGTGTATGTTGATCCATCCTTGCTTTCCCAGATATAAATTCTACTTAATCACGGTAAATGATTCATTTAATGTGCTGCTGAACTCAGTTTGCTAGTATTTTATTTAGAATTTTTGCATCTATATTCATCAGAGATATTGGTCTGCAGTTTTCTTGAAATGTCTTTATCTTGCTTTGGTATCAGGGTAATGCTGGCCTCATAAAATGAGTTTGAGACTGTTTTCTCCTCTTTTCTTTTGGAAGAGTTTCAGAAGAGTTTCAGATTGGCTTTAATTCTTCTTTAAATGTTTGGCAAAATTCACCAAAGTCGATGTCTGTTAAGTCCGTCTGGTCTAATACATCGTTAAAGTCCAATGTTTTCTTATTGATTTTTCTGTCTGGATGATCTATCCATTAACAGAAGTGGAGTATTAAAGTTCCCACTATTATTATATTGCTGTCTATTTCTCCCTTCAAGTCTGTGAATATTTGCTTTATATATTTAGGTACTCTTCTGTTGGGTGCATAAAGATTTACAAATGTTATATCCTCTTGTTGGATTGACCCCTTTATCATTATATAATGACCTTCTCTGTCTCTTATTACAGTTCTTGTCTTAAAATCTATTTTGTCTGGTACAAGTGTAGATACCCTAGTTTTCTTTTGGTTTCCGTTTGCATGGAACATCTTTTTCCATCCCTTCGCTTTGAGTCTGTGTGTCCTTAAAGCTGTAGTGAGTTTCTTATCGGCAGCAGATAAATGGGGCTTTTTTCTTTTTTATCCATTCAGCCACTCTGTGTCTTTTGATTGGATAATTTAGTCCATTTACATTTAAAGTAATTATTGATAGGTTTGGACTAACAATGTCATTTTTAAATTGTTTTCTGGGTGTCTTATGATTCCTTTGTTCATTTTTTCTCTTGTTCTCTTTCTTTGTGATTTGATGATTTTCTGTAGTGGTATTCTTAGATTCCTTTTTCCTTATCATTTGTGTGTCTATTATGAGTTTCTGCTTTGTGGTTACCTTGAGGCCTATATAAAACATCTTCTATTTCTAACAGTGTATTTTAAGGTGGTAACAACTGAAGTTCAAATGAATACAAAAGCTCTACCTTTTTACTCTGGACCCCATTTTTTTTTTGATATCACAATTTACATCTTATTATATTGTGTATTCTTTAAAAAGTTATGTAGTTATAGTTTTTTAATACTTTTTTGTCTATGAGCCTTCATTCCAGCTTTATGAATAATTTACCCACCACAATTACATTAGAGTATTCCAAATTTAACAATACATTTACCTTTACCTGTGCTTCCATTTATTTTCCTGTTAGTAATTTGCGCCCTTTAATTTCAGCTTGAAGAAATCTGTTTAAAATTTCTTGTAAGGCCAGTCTAGTGGTTATGGACTCCTTCAGCTTTTACTTGTCTGGAAAACACTTTATCACTCCTTCATTTCTGAAGGATGGCTTTACTGGATGGAGTGTTCTTGGTCGGCAGTTTTTTTCTTTTAGCCCTTTGAATATATCGTGCCACTCCCTTCTGGGCTGCAAAATTTCTGACGAAAAATCTGCTGATAGCTTTATGGAGATTTCTTTGTACATAACAAGTTGTTCTCTTGCTGCTTTTAAGATTCTCTCCTTGTCTTGAACTTTTGACATTTTAATTATAATATATGTCAGTATGGGTCTCTTTGGATTTGTCTTATTTGTAACTCTCTAGAATTACTGCATGGGGATGTCTCTTTCCCTAGTTTAGAGACATTTTCAGCCATTATTTTTTACAATAATCTTTCTGTCCCTTTCTTTCCTTCTTCTTTTTTTGGGACCCTTATAATGCTAATATTGGTGTCCTTGATGGAGGCCCATAAGACCTTTAAGCTATCTTCATTATTTTTCACTCTTTTTTCTTTTTTCTCCTTTGATTGGGTGAATTCCACTGCCCCATGTTTGAATTCACTGATCCTTTCTTCTGCTTCATCTATGCTGCTATTGAACCCCTCTATTAAATTTTTAGTTGTTATTATATTCTTCAACTCCGATTTGTTTGATACTTTCTTATATTTTCTATCTTTTTGTTGAAATTCTCACTTTGTTCATTTTTCTCCTGATTTCAGTGAGCATCTTTATGACAATAATTCTGAACTCTTTATCAGGTAAATCACTTATCCCTGTTTCATTAAGGTCTGTATCTGGAGTTTTATGTTATTCTTTTGTTTGGAATATATTCCTCTATTTCCTCGTTTTTCTTGACTCTCTATTTTGGTTTCTGTGCGTTAGATAAAACAGCCACCTCTTGCAGTCTTGAGGGCGTGGTCTCATGTAGGTGATTAAACTTATTTTTCAGCTTGACCCTAGTTCTTGGTTGTATTTCAAACCTTTGTGATTGACCAAGCCTCCTTCTTTGTTCTTATTGGCTCCCAGTAGTTGACGGTGTACAAGACCTGTAAGTATCCTAAAGGGGAGTATCTCAGTCAGCACTTAGATGAGGCTAATTAGAAGCCAGACCCTTAGGCAGCACATTTTAAAATATGTAAATAGACCTCTTTCTGAGATATCACTTGTAATGTCTCTTCTCCCATTTCTCATTTTATTTGAGACTTCTCTCTTTTTATTCTTAGTCAAGCTCTTGGTTTGTCAATTTTGTTTATCTTTTTAAAAAACCAATTCTTAGTTTCATTGATGCTGTATATTGTTTTTCTGGTCTCTATTTCATTTATCTCTGCTCTGATCTTTATTTTCTTTCTTCTGGTAACTTTGGGCTTTGTTCTTCTTTTCTAGTTCCTTGAGTTGTAAAGGCAGGTTGTTTACTGAGATGTTTCTTTTTTCTTAATGTGGACTTTTATCACTAAACTTCCCACTTTGAACTGCTTTTACTGCATCTCATAAGTTTGGTATGATGTGTTTCCATTTTTCTTTGTCTCAGATTTTTTAAATTTTCGTTTTGATTTCTTCTTTGACCATTGTTTGTTCAGGACTGTTTTGTTCAATAGCCACATATTTGTGAATTTTCCAGCTTTCATAGTTTCAAACGGTTTTGGTTGGGAATAATATTTGATATGACTTCAATTTATTAAATCTTGTTTTCTGGCCTCACATATGATTTGTCCTGGAGAGTGTTCCATATATGCTTAAGAAGAATGTCTTATTTCACTGCTGTTGGCTACAATATTTCATATATGTCCTTTAGGTCTATTTGATCTAAAATGTAGTTCAGGTCCAAAGCTTCTTTATTGTTTTTCTGTCTGAATGATCTACTCATTGTCAAAAGTGGAGTATTAACTGTTTTTATATTGCTATCTATTTCTCCCTTCATATATGTTAATATTTGCTTTATATCTTTAGGTGTTCTGATCATGGGTGCAAATATACTTACTACTGTTATTTCCTCTTGATGGACTGACTCCTTTATCAGCTTTCTTTGTCTCTTATTACAGTTTTTGACTGCAAGTCTACTTTGTCAGATTTAAGTCTAGCTACCTCTGTTCTCTTTCCTTTCCATTTGCATGGAATGTCTCTTCCATCCCTTCACTTTGAGACTGTGTGTGTAGTCAGTCTATAGAGGTGGGTATTGTTTTTTATCCATTCAGTGATCACTCTGGCTTTTTACTGAAGAATTTATTTCATTTACATTTAATTGTTGATAGGTAAGGTCTTACTCATGCCCTCTTCTTAATTGTTTTCTGGCTGTTTTGTAGTTCCTTTGTTCCTCTTTTGCCATCTTCCTTTGTGACTTGATAATTTTCTATAGTAGGATGCTTTGTTTCCTTTCCCTTTATCTGTTGTGTAACTATTGTAGGTTTGTACTTTCTGGTTACCATGGGGCTTACATAAAACATCTCGTAGTTTTAACCGTCCAGTTTAAGTTGATAACAACTTAACATTGTTCATGTACACAGGCTCAACACTTTACTCCCCTTCCCAACATTTTATGTTTTTGAAGTCACAATTTATATCTTTTTATATTGTATCCACTAGCAAATTATAGTTATTTTTAATTGTTTTTTCTTTTTCTTTTTATTTGCTGGGAAAGATTCATCTTGAGCTAACATCTGTTGCCAATCTTCCTCTCTTTTTTTCCCTCCCCAAAGCCCCAGTACCTAGTTATATATTCTAGTTGTAAGTCCTTTTCGTTCTTCTATGTGAGCCACTGCCACAGCATGGCTGCTGGCACATGAGTGGTGTGGTTCTGAGCCTAGGAGCTGAACCTGGGCCACTGAAGCGAGCATGCCAAATTTTAACCACTAGGCCATCAGGGCTGGCTCAATTCTTTTTTCTTTTAACCTTCATACTAGTATTAAAAGTGATTTACAGGGCCTGGCCTCATGGCTGAGTGGTTAAGTTCCAGAAACTCTGCTTCAGCAGCCTGGGTTAGCAGGTTCGGATCCTGGGTGCAAACCTACTCCATTCACAAGCTATGCTGGGGTGGTGTCCAACATACAAAATAGAGGAAGGTTGGCACAGATGTTAGCTCAGGGCAAAAGAAGAGGAGGATTGGCCATGGATGTTAGCTCAGAGCCAATCTTCCACAGGAAAAAAAAAAAGCAAAAGTGATTCACACACTGCCATTGAATATTCATGTACTATGAATTGGACTATATATTTACCTTTACTAGTGAATTTCATCTTCCATATGCTTTCAGGTTACTAGTTACCATCCTTTTTGGTGGCGGCATTCCCTGATTCTTTGTGGGCCTTGTAGCCTTGCGTAGGTTTCTGCACATTTGAAGAAGTAGTCACGTCTTCCAGACTTTATGGACTGAATTCGGTAAAGACAGACTTTCTTCAGGTGGGGGCAGGCTTTGGCATACTGTGGCCCTGTGTCTAGTGATGCAGGGTGCCAAGTGCGAGGGCATTTGGCAACTCTGAGTTTGGGGTTGGGCGTGGTGTCTCACTGGCTCAGGCCACTGGGGTGCACAACATCAACAACCGTGTGAGCCTTGGCATCGAGAGCTGCAGGGCATCGGTGGTGTCTGCAAATGTTGTCGGGATCTTCAGCAGTGCCTCCAAGTCCAGTGGTGTGGGATCAAGGACAGGAAGCATTGGTGGCCAGAGTCAGCAGAGTGCACACGCTCAGCTTCAGGTGCCTGTGTGGTGGTAAGGGCTGGCTGCTAGCGTACACACAGTGGTGAGGGCCAGTGGCAGTGGCAGCAGCAGCAGCAGGACCCGGAGCTGTTGGTGTGCACTCACATGGCTGGAGGAGCTCTGTCTAGGCATGTTTGTGGTGGTGGTAACTGGTGATGGGAATCAGAGCTGAAACATGCAAGTGGTGCATAACCGCTAGAGTAAACTGCGGGCACACATGGCAGTGCAGGCCAGTGGCAGGATTCAGGGCTGGATCCAGATACACAAGAAGCTTCTGGGACCCAGGCTGTCAGTATTTAGTTGTACGGGTGCAGGCCTACCTGTGGGCATGTGCACTGTGGTATCGCCTGTGACAGGAGTCAGGGCTGGTGTCTTACAAATTGATGACTGCAGGGGCTTGCTATGTGCATATATAGCAGTGCAGGCCAGTGACAGGAGTACAGGCTGACTATAGGTGCCCAAGAAGCTGTGGGTGCCTGGGCTGTTGGTGTGTACTCGTGCAGCTTCAAGGATTACCTATTGGCTGTGCACAGCAGTGGGGGTCAGCCACAGGGGACTAGACTGGCATTGTGCATACACTTGGCAGGAGGCCAGGCCTGCTTGCTGGCTTCGATCCCAGAACCTGGGGTGTACCCACTGGCACTAGCTGGGTCATCTCCGGCAGGAGAGACTCAGGCAGCTGGAATCTGTGAAGGTGAAAACCTGTGAGACCCTCAGCAGTAAAATCTGCAGGGAGTCCACAGTAGGTGTGCTGGCCATTGGTTTCCTCAGTGGTGAGAGCTACTGGGGTTCTCTGTGAAGCAGTGCATGGAGAACCCAGTCACTCACACCACGTGGCTAACTGATAGCCCCCACCCTTCTTCCTTGTTCCTAGCCATCTCTAGATAGCTCAGCTCTGCCAGTCTCTGGGTAACAAGACCAAAGCAGGTCCTTCCTGAAAGGCTTGAGAAGCTGGTCGCTAACCCAGCTCTCTCTTTCCTGGAGGCGAAGTCTTCAGAGTCAGTTCCTCTTGGCACTGAGCAGTGACAGCCTGGGAGACGGGATGATGAAGGCAAATGAAACTGTTCTTCCTACTCTTTTTGTGCAGTTATTCTCAGGTTTTCTGTTCCACTCTATTGATGAAGCTGATTAAGTGGATTCCTGAGATCTTCCAGAGCTATTTTCATTTATGGATATTGTCTAATTATTGTTCTTTGTTGGAGGACAGAGGCTGGGGTCTCCTAGTCTACCATCGTGGTGACGTCACTCACCATTGAAGGTAATTCAGAATTGTTACTTAATTTCCAAACATTTAGGAATTTTCTATCTATTTTCTTTTGTTGATCTCAAACTTAAATATCATGTCACTGAAAATATTCTACATGATATTGATCTTTTGAATTTGTTGTGATTTGCTTTGTGGTGGAGCATATAATCTAGTTAGCTAAGTGTTCCAAATAACGTGTTCTCTGTAGTTGTTCGTATAATGTTCTGTATATGTCAACTGGGTTAAGTAGGTTATCAGGTCAAAAATTCTGTATCCACACTGATTCTTTTGTTTCCCTGATCCATGATTTACTAAGAGATGTGTATTAAAATCTCCAATTATGGTTGCAAATTTATTTATTTCTCCTTTGGTTCTATTACTTTTTGCTTTATATATTTTGAAGATAAATTATTAGTTGTATTCAAACTAACTATTTTATCTTCCAAGTCAATTTACACCTTTAATTATTATATTTATCTCTAGAAATGCTTTGACTTAAAAGTCTACTTTTCCTGGTATTAATAAAGCCACAGCAATTTTCTTTTGCTTTGTGTTTGCTGATCATCGTACATCTTTTCATTTCAACTTGGGTCCTTATATTTAGAGTATGTCTCTTGTAAACAGCAAATAGTTGAGCCTTTAAAAAAAATTCCCATTAACAATTGTCTCTTAATTGGAATATTTAGTTTACCATCTTGCTATTTTTTTTGAGAAGAAAATTTCTTATTTACTTAGAGTCCTCCATTCTAGAAACATAACGGGCCTTACAGCATGGATAAAAGGCTCAAGTCATTCCAATTAAAAAAATCCCACAAAAATAAAACTAGCTCTAAATCACAGAAAGATGAACATCTTTAATTTAACTTTTAATTACCACTTGGTATGTAATAGCATTGCTTTAGAATATGTGTGCCTAACAGCCATGGGTTGAGGTCATATCAAGATACTGATAATGGGGTTCTCTGACTCCCTGGTCTGTACCTGGGCTTAGGTGATTGGCAGCCTGATTGACATATATACAAATCAGTTATTTTCTGGACAGAAGATGTTTTTTATACTTTGACTTCACTGACAAATTAAAATACTTAATACTAAGGCATGGTATATTCTTCTATGGTGGATGCGCAGATTAAAAAGAAATGTTTTCTGGGGCCAGCCTGGCGGCATAGTGGTTAAGTTCATGTGCTCTGCTTGGCAGCTAGGGGTTTGTGGGTTTGCATCCTGGGCACCGACCTATGCACCACTTATTAAGCCATGCTGTGACAGGCGTCCCACATATAAAGTAGAGGAAGATGGGCACAGATATTGGCACAGGGCTAATCTTCCAAAAAAAAAAATGCTTTCCTTTCATTCTCATATTTGTCATTATTTCTACATTATTTAATGCCTGGATAGTCATCTAACATTCATTTAAAAATTTGTTGCATTTGAACTTGGCTCAAAATATGGTATGATTGAAGAACCACTTCTTACCTCCTAATGCAGATACATACCTTTGCCCCCAAATATACTGGTGAAAATGGATTTTCTACCATATATCAAGAAAATCACCAGAGAAATACAGCATAAAGCAAATATGCACACCCACTGGGGAGAATGAAGATCAGTTATGCAATGGACAGCAGCAACATGTCCATGTTTAAATTATAGATCAATTACATATATAGCAACATGGTTTAAATTACAGATTAACAAAGGTTTCATGAGCTCAAAATAAAATTAAGTTATTCTGTTTAAAATCAACCACAAAGAGTGTCATTCTGCTTATTGCTTTGACCTCCAAACAAGGGTTTGAAGTAGGACTTTAAGTATGTTCAAGTAGAGAAGGTCAAGAGATCCACTCTTTTTCAGACCTGTGTAGGCTGGAGGGGCAAATGTTTAGGTGATTAACGCAATTAGAATGAGGAATGTATTTTTCAATGAAAAAAGTCTTCGACAACAACAACAAAAAAAACCTCACCAATCCACAAACTATTACCTGAAAAAAAGAAATAGTAGAGAATAAAATGTGGAGTACGTTTAAAAGGCGCTAGACTCGTTGATCTCAGAGCTATTATGAAGAGACCACGCAGGAAATCTGGAGTTACTCTTTTATTTTTAATCAAGTATAATTGACATATAGCATTATATTAGTTTCAGACGTACAATATAGTGATTCAACGTTTCTATATATTGCAAAATGATCACCACAATGTCTAGTTAACATCATCCCCATAAATAGTTACAGAAACGTGTTTTCCTTGTGAGGAGGACTTTTAAGATTTACTCTCTTAGCAACTTTCAAATATGCAGTACAGTATTAGCAGTAGTCACTAGGCTGGACATTACATTCCATTACTTATTTATTTTATAACTGGAAGTTTGTACCTTTTGATCTTCTTCACCTGTTTCACCCACCTCCCCACCCTATACCTCTGGCAACCATCAATCTGCTTTCTGTATCTGAGTTCATTTGTTTGTTTGGTTGGTTTTGTTTTAGATTCCACCTATAAGTGAGATCATAAGTATTTGTCTTTCTCTGCCCGACTTATTTCACTTGGCACAATGCCTTCAAGGCCCATCAATGTTGTGGCAAATGACAAGATTTCCTTCTTTTGATACCTGAATAATATTCCAGTATGTGTGTATATACATACCATATTTTCTTTATCCATGGACACAGATTATTTCCCTATCTTGGCAAATAACACTGCAATGAACATGAAAGTGCATATATCTTTTCAAATTACTGTTTTCCTTTTCTTCAGAGAAATAATCAGAAATGGAATTGCTGCATCATATGGTAGTTCTATTTTTAATTTTTTGAGAAACATCCATTCTCTTTCCTATACTGGCTGCACCAATTTACGTTCCCACCAAGAGTGCACAAGAGATCCCTTTACTCTACGTCCTTGCCCACACTGATTTCCTGTCTTTTTGATAATAGGCATTCTACCAGGTGTGAGGTTTAGATTTGCATTTCCCTGATGATGATAACGTTGAGCATCTTTTGATGTACCTGTTGGCCATTTATGTCTTCTTTGGGAAAATGTCTATTCAGATCTTCCACCCATTTTTTAATTGTATTGTTTGTTATCTTGCTATTGAGTTCTTTATATATTTGAAAATATTTTCTCTCATTTCGTGAGGTTGCCTTTTCATTTTGTTGATGGTTTCTTTTGCTGGGAAGAAGCTTTTTAGCTTTTTAGTTTGATGTACTCTCACTTGTTTGTTCTTGCTTTTGCTGCTTTTGGTGTTAGGTCCAAAAAATTGCCAAGAATGCTGTCAAGAGCTTACCCTCTATGGTTTCTTCTAGGAATTTTATGGTTTCAGGTCTCATATTCAACTGTTTGATAAATTCTGTTAGTTTTTGTATATGGTATGAGACAGTGGTTGAGTTTCTTTTACAGGTGGCCCTCCACATTTCCCAACACCATTTATTGAAGATATTGTCTTTTTCCCATTGTATATTCCTGTATCCTTTGCAGTATATTAATTGACCATATATGTAGTATATTAATTGACCATATGCTTTCATGTTACTAGTTACCATCCTTTTTGGTGGTGGTGTTCCCTGATTCTTTGTGAGCCTTGTAGCCTTGCGTAGGTTTCTGCACATTTGAAGAAGTAGTCATGTCTTCCATACTTTTTTTGTCTGAGGAAGATTCACCCTGAGCTCACATCTGTGCCAGTCTCCCTCTATTTTGTACGTGGGTTACCACCACAGCATGGCCACCAATGAGTGGTGTAGGTCTGCACCCAGGAACCAAACCCAGGCCACTGAAGCAGAGCATGCCTAAATTAACCACTAGGCCATGGGGGCCAGCCCCCAAGCATTGTTTTTTCAAATACGTTTTCTGCCCCTTTTTCTCTCTTCTACTGGGAACCTATCATGTGATTGTTAGTACACTTGATGTTGTGCCATATCTTTATTTTTTTCATTCTTTTTCTTTTTGCTGCTCTGGGTGAGTTCCACTCCTTTGTCTTTGAGACCACTGATCCTTTCTTCTGCTTCATCTGGTCTGCAACTGTGCAGGGTTGTCAGCTCTCTCAGGAGTGCAGCTGGCTGGGGCCAGCCCCGGCCATGGCAGCACACAATTGTTTCAGGCATTGGAAGTTGGGGCAGATCCCCTGTGTGGCTGTTTGAGATGACCAGCAGCACAAGTCTGCTGCAGCTGATACACCCCACCACCTGTGGGACCACATACACTGCCAATGCTGTCCCACCCTGAGTCTGCTCCCTGCCCCACCAAGGAAGACCCACTGCAGCAGAGGTCCATCACACCCCACCTGCGTTCCCTGTGAGGCTGCTGATGGGTGGGGCCCATCCCTAGAGTGGGTTGCCTACCCTGGCTGAGCTGGATTCAATTGGTGCTCTAGTGGGTGGGGCAAACCTCTGTACTAAGAGGCCAAGGGAAGAAATCCAATGACATCTGTTAGAGTCTGTGTCAGTATACCCATACAAGCTCACAATAACGACTGCAGCCAGTGTCTCAGTCCATGGGGAGGTGGGCTTATCCACCTCCTGCCCTTCTGAGATGCACTCAGAGCTTATCAAGTGAGTCTCTTTTGCAAAAGGACTATGCTTCTTTCTTTCTGGTGATTTTGTGTTGATTTCCAGAATGAGTGAATCTGTGCATGGGCCCTTTAAGAGCAGGCTTTTCTTTTTCTTATGTTCGAAAGTTTTTCTGGGAGTATTCTCCACTGGATTTAATAGCCAGCAAAGCCGAGTATTACGGCATTCATCTTGGTTGTGCCAAATTCAAAGGCTGCGTATTGTGACATAGCTCTCCTGCTCAGATCCCCCACTCACCCAGGAAAAGCTTCCTATCTTAATATTGCTCCTGGCTATGAAGCACCGTGGCTAGAATGTATATTTTTCCTCAGAAGGGGGTATTTCTGCCTCTTCCACCTCTGCCAGTGCTGTCTCTTGTTGTAGGGGTTCTTTTTATCCAGTTTCTAGTTGTCTCAGAGTTAATTGTTCCACAGGTAGTTGTAGATTTGTTGTGTCCATGGGAGGAGATGAGTTCAGTCCTCGTACGCCGCCATCTTCCCAGTGATTCCCACTTTGGGTCTCATTTATCTGAGCCTTGTTGGTTTTCAAAGCCACATGCTTTTGGGGTTCATCTCTCAGGTGCAGGTCTTAAAAGTTAGGGTGCCCAAGGTGGGGTACAAACTCTTTCACTCCTCAGGAAGAAGCTCTGGGTTTGAGAGCTCCCTCCCAATTATGGGTCACTGGGCTGAGGGCAGAGTTTTTGATGAGACTGTGTCCCAGCCTCCTGTACCCACCTTGACGTGGCCCTTTCCTCAGTTGCTGGTGTGAAGGGGCTGCTCAGCTAGTTTCCAGGTCTTTTTCAGAGGGAATTTTCCCATATGTAGCTGTAGACTCAGTGTGTCCTTAGGAGGAGGTGAGTTCAGGATATTCCTACATTGGCATCTTGGATTGCTTTCAAATGAATTTCTTATATTAAATATTTTTTTCTCTCCAGAAAGACTCTTTTAACATAAGTGCTTTTATATTATAGGATAATTTTAGATTTATAAAATTGTGAAGATAACACAGAAGGCCCCTGTATACACTTGACCAAGTTTCACCTTCCACAATCATAGTACACTTGACAAAACTAAGAAATTAGCACTAGTGCATTACTATGAACTCAACTCTGAACTTTGCTTGCATTTCACCAGTTTTTCCACAATTGTCCTTTTTCTGTTCCAGGATCCAATCCAGAGTAGCCCATTACATTTTGCCTGCCCTTTTTCAGTTTTGTTTTTAATTAACCAAATTTTTCCAGTTTTTATTTTCTATTAGCTTTTAGTGAAGCTAATAGTTAGTCTAATTATTTTCAAGTTTTCAGCTTTGAACAAAGTAACTTATTATACTTTCCAGAATAAACTAGTTCCTTACACTACACAGATTAGGTTGACTTGCTGTATGTGATTAGTACCTAAAAATCAATTACAAGCTGGGAGGTACCTACTAAAAATGACAACTTCTGTTTTAGGATAATTGATCTGTAGCTCCTCTTTGTAACGGTAGTGAGGTTGCAGGGCCCATTATATATTTGGAGTCTCCTAGTGAGTCATATAAGCCATGTCACCTGCATGTACGAGAATATGCATTCTTCTATTTTCTATGAGAGGAGGAGAAACATCTCACTCATCCAAAATTTCCGTAAGAGCCAGGAAGTCCTGTTGGAATGCTGAGCTAGCCCATTATCTTAAAGAGGAGGAAATTGAGCCCAAGAAATCCTGAGTCTGCCCAGGTCACACAGCTGGTATGTGATGATGCTGGAAAAGAACCATACAACCTCTGGTTCCCAGTCCACTGTCACCATTCCTTCCAATCTTAAACTCTACCTGCATTTGGCTTCTGTATTTCTGTATATGCTAAATCAATAATATTTTTCATGCAAATTTAAATTTGGCTGCATATGCTTTTGTTTATCACGGCAGAAAAAATGGACTTGATAGTGAACCCTGATTTCTTTCCCTGCATCTTAGCTTCAAGTTTATTACAGTACATCCGGTAGGACAAAAATCACATTGATTCACTTGATTACAAGTGAACTTATTAATTTACAAACAAAAAGTATAGGTTTAAAGACCTTTCAGTTTGCCACCTAGGTCATTAAAGCGGGGGAGGTTTTCTTCCTGTTTCCTTTATGAGTCGGTGGGAAGCTTTCACAGGTCATTACTGTTGTCACCAGTGCTGCAACTCCTTCCTCACCTCTCCCACTCATGCTCTACCTTTCTCTATGTCTATAATTCAATAATACTTACTCACATTTGCTAGAAATGTTGACGGTATTGTTACATTTAGATTTCTCATACTTTAAAAGTTAAAAATTATTAAAATTATTTTTCAAAAGTTTTTTCTTATAAATTGCTTCAAAATTTTTGACATCGTAAGACTGTTACAATTCAACCATACCATTTCTCTAATCTGTACTCCTCCAATAATTTAGGTCATTTAAACACATTGTTCTTTTTCTGTTGAAAGATACATATTTTGGAAATGTTCCTTTCTCGCATTCCTTTCATTTCTATAAAGAAAACACTACCATTGGAGACAGGCCGTTTGAATGAGCTACAGCCATTTGTGACTAAACATCAATCACTCTTCTGTTCTACTAGAGAATCCCCGTGATAATTCCCCTTGTCATCTGCCAAGAGATGTCAACAGCCATCCTATATAATGTCATTCCCCCTGCACTGATGGCCCTAGATATGTGTCACTTTCCTTGACCTGTGACCATTTTATTATCCGGCTTCTGAGTGTCTTTCTGATGGCTTCATTTGGACAGGCACTGATACCTCACAGGACATTAGAAAGCACAGCTCCCATTGTTTCTGGATTTCATGTCTTTCGTAATATATTGTTCAGAAGGGATAATAAGCTTCCTCTCTTCCTTTATTTTCTATACCACACTGTTACTTTTTTTTTTTTAACAAAACCAAAAGCCTAGATTTTTAATGATTGTTTTTTCTCTTTTGGAA
Source organism: Equus przewalskii (assembly GCF_037783145.1). Lineage (NCBI taxonomy): Eukaryota > Metazoa > Chordata > Mammalia > Perissodactyla > Equidae > Equus > Equus przewalskii. The sequence goes on from NC_091858.1 coordinate 32,923,884, forward strand.
ATCCATGCCAATTTATACTGTTTACTGAATAATATATTACTTTCGGATTTGTCCTCTTTGCCAAGAGCTTTATTTATTATTTAATATTACAACTGCAAAATCCTTCCACTTGAACCTTTCAAAACCCTGGTGTGTCTACAGAGTTTTTGCCATTAATCTCATGTCTTATGCAAAAGCTATATCATTCTTACAACCTTATCTCACATTTGGACTCCTTACACATATTCTAGGTTAAATTGTCATTTTTAATTCATTTCAATATTTTCTTATTCATTCTTCTTTGTCCAGCATCACTTAATTCAATAATTATTTTGACCTTACCATGTACAACACTGGACCAGGCTCCAGTAACATCACATTAGAGAAGACAGACACAGTCTGTGCCTTCATGGTGCTAACAGCCTAGTAACGGAGACAGACCAGATACTTTTTCATTCAACAAACATTTGTCAGTGCCCAACTCTCTCACTGATTACAGCTAACACCTCTAAAGACAATACAAATAGCAACTACCTGAAGACTGAAAAGTAAACAAGTGGATGAGAGGGAAATAAAATCTTGAAAAATGGTTGGTACCAGTGAGTGCCCAGGAGTTTTTTCTTTATCTCCTGACTTTTACCAATAGGTGGTCTGGCAATCTGAGTTGCAGAACTACACATGGGTGCAGAGAGCAAAAATTCCATGAGAAACCCTGTTTTTCTGGCCAGGAAATTGAGAAAAGGGGCCCTTTGAGCTAAAGAGTCCAGGGAATGGGAAATCTGTTTTCTATTTTAATTTTTTTTTCTCTCTTGGCCATAAAGCCAGCTCACCTTACAGGCACACACAGCTGCAGTGGTGTCATAGGCATCTAAACCCTGAGAGGAGGCTAAGATGGGCAGAGGAACGGGGAAAAGAGGCCCCTGGGAGTCAGACAACGTCAGGGAAATCTCAGAGAAGTGTGTTGGAGTACAGCATCCTCTAAATCTGTGTATGAATCTGCACCAGTCCTGTGCTCATCCAGAGCTGTGAATGCACAGAACAGGCCCAAAGAAGAACAGAAAGCCTTGGAAAACTGAGTTGAGGTTGAAACATTGCCCACAGAAGGCAAAAAGAAACTTGTATTGTCAACCTAACCAGGCTGACTGCCTGCTACAACAGACAACAAAAAATGAACATTCTCAAAAGATTTAAACAGGATCCAGAGCCTCACCACACAGTATTTAATACGTCCAAGATAAAATGCAAAACTACTTGATATTAAAAGGACCAGGAAAATACAGCTATTTCTCAAAGCAAATACAATCAATAAATGTCAGTGGTGAGATGACCAAAATTAATTGAATGGGCCCAATAGCAGAATGAAGACATCAGAAAAAGACACTAGAAAATGATCAGTAGAAGTTGTCCAATCTGAAGTATAGAAAGAACAAGGACTTAAAATTAACACTGCCTCAGGGACATGTAGAGTAATATCAAAAGTTTTAACATTTGCCATTGGAATCCAAGAAGTAGAAAAACTATTGGAAAAAGAATGCCATGCTTAAAACTTAACAAATTTGAGGAAGAATATAAACCTCAGTGAATAAAGGATAAATTTGAAGCAAACCAAGCCAAGACACATCATAACTAAACTGCAAAAGAAAAGAGAAGGAGAAGGAGTGGAGGAGGAGGGGGAAAGAGAAGAAAGAAAGAACAAAAAGAAAGAGAGACAGAGACAAAAAGAGAGAGACAGAAAGACATACTGTCTGTGTCTGTTTCCCCCTCTGTTTTCTTCTAAGAGTTTTAATGCTTATACTTAAGTCTTTGACCCATTTTGAGTTAATTTTTGTGTATACTGTAAGGGAAGGGTCTAACTTCATTCTTTTGCTTGTGGATATACAGTTTTACTGGCACCATTAATAAAAGACTATCCTTTCCTACTTTGAATGTTGTCTCTGGGACAACGTCAAGCACATTAACATCCATGTTATAGGTGTCCTAGAAGGAAAAGAGAGAGACAAAGGGGCAGAGAACCTATATGAAGAAATAATAGCTGAAAACTTTCCTAACCTAAGGAAGGAAACAGACGTCCAGGTATAGGAAGCACAGAGAGCACCAAACAAGATGAACCCAAAAAGGCCCACAGCAAGACACCGTATAAATAGAATGTCAAGAATTAAAGATAAAGAAAGACTCCTAAAAACTACAAGAGAGGCAACAACTGACATACAAAGGAAACCCCATAAGGCTATCAGCTGACTTCTCAGCAGAAACTTTACAGGCTAGAAGGGAGTGGCAAGTTATATTCAAAGTGCTGAAAGAAAAAATCTACAGCAAAGAATACTTTACCTGGCAAGGTTATCATTCAGAACGGAAGGAGAGCTAGAGTTTTATAAACATGCAAAAACTAAAGGACTTTATCACCAAGAAACCAGCCTTACAAGAAATGTCAAAGGAACTTATTTAAGTGGAAAAGACCACAAATAGAAATAAGAAAATTATCCAAAAAATAATGATAAAATCCCTGGAAAAGGCAAATACACAGTAAAGGTAGCAGATCAACCACCTATAACTTTTTATGACATTGGATTTGGCAATGATATCTTAGATACAACACCAAAAGTGCTGGCAATAGAAGAAAAAATACATCAATTGGACTTCATCAAAACTTAAAACTTTTGTACATCAAAGAACACTATCAAGAGAGTGAAAAGAAAACCCACAGAATGGGAGAAAATATTTGCAGTTTGTATATCTGATAAAACATTAATATTTAGAACATATAAAGAACTCCCACAACTCAACAACAAAAACACAACCCAATTCAAAAATGGGCAAAGGACTTAAATGGACATTTCTCCAAAGAGATATACAAAAGACCAACAAGCACATAAAAAGATGCTCAACATCACCAGTTATTAGGGAAATGCAAATCAAAACCACAATGAAATACCACTTCACATCCAGTAGGATAACTATTGAAAAAATAAAATAAAAACAAGTATTGGTGAGGATGTGGGGAAATCAGAACCCTGTGTATTGCCAATGGGAATGTAAAATGTTGCAGACATTGTGGAAAACAGTTTGATGGTTCCTCGAAAAGTTACACAGAATTACCGTATGATCCAGCAATTCCACTTCTAGCTATGTATTCAAAAGAAATGAAAGTAGAGCCTCAAACGAATACTTGTATACCAATGTTCACAGCAGCATTATTCACGATAGCCAAAACGTGGAAGCAACCTAAATGTCCATCAACAGATGAGATTAAAAGAATGTAGCATATACATACACTAGAATATCATGCATTCTTTAAAAGGGATGAAATTTTGATATATACTACAACATAGATAAACCTTAAACATTATGCTAAGTGAAATATATCAGACACAAAATGACAAATATTGTATATTTCTATTAATATAAAGTACCTGGAACAAGCAATTCTGTAAAGACAGAAAGTAGAATAGAGGTTACCAGGGATCATAGGGAGGGGAGAATGGGGAGTTATTTTTTAGTGAGTAGTTTCTGTTTGGGATGATGAAGAGGTCTGGAAATGGATAGTGGTGATGGTTGCATAACATTGTGAATGTACTTAATGCCACTAAATTGTACACCTGCAAGTGGTTAAAACGGTCAATTTTACATGCATATTTTACCTCGTTAAATGACTAAAAATGAAGATATCTGATGGAATTCAAAAGAGAAAAAGATTGACAAATAAAAATGGCAAGTAATAGGATATATTGGAATATATGAGGAAGCCATTTGGTATAAACCTAATTTGGCCTGACCTTGTCTTTCCAAAAGGGCCTGACCGAGGCCGTTGAGCATGCATTGTATATCTGCTTTAGAGATTCCCTATGGCAAGAGCAAAAGGCCCTTGAGGTAAAGGTGCAACTTCCCTCCCCCTCCCAACTTGGTGTCTCCTTAAGGATTAAGCATCTTTCCTTAGGCTAGAAGCTGATTGCTGCCCGCACCTGTGACCACCCAGCTGGAGACAATAGACTTGCCTCCTGCTACGCCCACCAAGATAGCAGACCCACCACCTGCTGTGTCCATCAAGTGCTGTGCCGACAGGGCAATCTTGTGACTATTGTGGGAGGGACATTTCAATCATATGTGAAACACCCTCTTTGAGGGTATATAACCACCCTTATACCCCCACTCCTTTGGAGTGCTCTGTTCCTTTGTGGAAAGACTCTCCGGGGTTATAATCCTAAAATTTAAGCTCAGAATAAACTCACCCAAATTTTCATTTATAGATTGGTTATGGATTATTTTCGTCGACAAGATAAATCAGCAATTATACTTAGAGACCTCAAGACCTCTCTCTTGGAAACAGATTAGAACAAATAGACCAAAAATCATCAAGGACATATAAGACCTGAAAAACATGACCAACCAATTTGATCTAATTGATGTTTATAGAATATTTCACCAAAAACACAGGAGGTGTATTCTTTTCAAGGGCACAGGAAACATTCACCAAGATAGACTATATTATGGACCATAAAACATACCTTAAAGAATTTAAAAGCATAAATGGAAATCATTCAAATGTTTTCTCTTGCCATAATGGGATTATACTAGAAACCATTAACAGAAAAATATCTGAAAAATCCCTAAATATTTTTAAATTAAACAATATGCTTCTAAACAGCCAATGAGGCAAAGTGGAAGTTTCTAGGGCAATCATAAAAGTTTGAACTGAATAAAAATAAAAATATAGCATATTTGTGGAGTGTAAAAGAAACTAGAAAGAGAAGAGTAAACTCAAAGTTGGCAGCAGGAAGAAAATAAAGAGCAGAAATCAATGAAATTGAAAACAGTCAATAGAGGAAAATGATGGACCCAAACTGGTTCTTTGAAAAGATCAATAAAATGCATAAACTGATAACTGGGCTGACCAAAAAAAAAAAAAAATACACAAATTGCCAATATCAGGAGTAAAGGAAGGGACACCAATATTAATCTCATAAACATTAAAAGAACGATGGAATATGATGAACAAATCTATCTCCATAAATTCAACTATTTAGATTAAATGGATTAATTATTTGAAAGAGACAAACTACCAAATTTTGCTCAAGAAGAAATAGAAACTGAAAGTTCTACATTTATTAAAGAAGATGGATTTGTGGGGTTTTTTTTTAAACTTCCCACTAAGAAAACGCCAAGGCTAAATGACCTAATTCAATAGTGAATTCTAACAAACATTTAAGGAAGAAATAATACAAATTCTACACAATCTCTTCCAGAATACAGAAGAGGAACCATTTTCTAGCACATTTTACAAGGCGTTACTCCAATGCAAAAGCCATAAAAAGACAAAACAAGAGAAGAAAACTACAGACCAATATCCTTCAGAAACAGAGGCAAAAAATTCTCAGCAAAATATTAGCAAATCAAATGTAGCAATATATAAAAAAGATAATACATCACAACCAAGTGAAGCTCGTTCCAGGAGTGCAACACTGGTTCAACGTCAAAAGTCAATTAATGTAATTCACCATGTTAATGAAATAAAACCCACATAATAACTTCATAGATGAAGAAAAACATTTGGAAAAATTTAAAAGTCAATGTAATTCATCACATTGATAAAATAGGAAAAACCATATGATCACATCAAGAGAAGCAGAAAAACGTTATAAAGTTGAACTTACACTTTCAATCTCAGCCAACAATCCCCCTTCTAAGTATTTACATAAGAGAAAATGTATGTTCATACCGAAAGCTGTTTGCAAATGTTTATAGAAGATTTATTGATAAGCAACAAAAGCTAGAAAGAACTCAACTGTCCTTCAATTTATGAATGAATAAGCAAACTGTGATATAGCCATACAATAGAATTCTACTCAGTAACAAAATGAAGGAATTACTGATACATGCAACAACTTGAAAGAATCTCAGATGAATTTATGAAATGGAAGAATCCAGACTGAAAAGACGACATACTGCATGATTCCATTTACATGGCATTCTAGAAAAGACAATTGATAGGGACGGTGAAGAGACAATTGACTGCCGGAGGTTAAGGTTTGGTGCATGAGTTGCTTCAAAGGCTAAGGAATTTGGGAGGGTGATACTTTTCTGCATCTTGATCACAGTAGTGGCTACATGACTCTTCGTATTTGTCAAAACTCATAGAACTATACTCTCAGAGTGAATTTTCTGTATATATAGTTAAAAATTTTAAAAATCAGTTTGCTGTAGGAACATATGATAGGGATATTTGTTCATTGATATTTCCCGTACATTTTCTGGTGCCATGATTCTATCAATAAATGTTTGTTCAACAAATGCATTGCCTTAGGGCTATTTTATTTGCAAAACTTTGCTCAGTTATCTTGAGAGGAAAGAGGAAAATGGCTTTATAAGTTCAAAGGGATTAGTTGTGTGGAGGGGGGGGAGGTCTCACAGAAACTGAAGAACAGGAGCCAGTCACATCTCAGCAGAAGCCAGCAAGGATCTAAATGACACCCTTCTCCCTCACAGATGGCTATCTCTCCATTGTCATGAGATTTTAAGATGTCTTGGGAAAGTGGGTTGGAGAGAAATCCTTTTAGAGAGAAAAAACATGCCTGGGATCAAGTTTGAATGTTGAATTGAATAATATTTATCCAAAAAGATTATTCAAGATCAAAGGGGGGAACATCAAATTTTGGGGGGGACATCATTACAGATCCCATGGAAATTAAAAGAATAATAAGGTAATACTATGAATAACTCTCTGCTCACAAATTTGATAATCTAGATGAAATGGATCAATTCCTTAAAAGACACAATCTGCCCAAACTCACATAAGAAGATATAGACAATCTGAAGAAGCCTAAATCTATTAAAGAAATTGAATTAATAACTAATAACCATCCAAAAAAGAAAGCACCAGGCCCAAATTGGTTCACTGGTTAATTGTATCAAATATTTAAGGAAGAAATTATACCAATTCTCTACAATCTGTTTCAGAGGATAGAAGCAAAAGAAATACTTCCTCATTCTATGAGGCCATCACTACTCTAATACCAAAATCAGACGAAGACATTACAAGAAAACTACAGACCGGTGTCTCCTACGAACATAGATGCAAAAATCCTCAACAAAATATTAGCATATCTAATCCAAAAAAGTAGAAACAGAATTATTAACCATGACCAAGTGGCATTTATCCCAGGGGTGTAAGACTGGTTCAGTGTTCAAAAATCAATTAATGTAACCTATCACATCAATAGATTAAAAAAGAAAAGTCACATGACCATATCATTAGATGTAGAAAAAGCATTTGATAAAACCCAACCCCCACTCATGATAAAAACTCTTAGTAAACTAGGAATAAAGGGAGACTTCCTCAATGTGATAAAGACTGTCTATAAGAATGCCTACGGCTAAGATCATGCTCATGCTTAATGGTAAGAAACTAGAAGCTTTCCCACTTAAGATCAGGAACAAGGCAAGATATCTCTTCTCACCATTCCTTTTCCACATCATGCTGGAAGTCCTTGCTAATGCAATAAGGCAAGAAACGGAAATAAAAGGTATACAGACTAGGAAGGAAGATATAAAACTGTCTTTGTTTACAGATAACATGACCATCTATGCAGAAAATCAAAAACAATTGCCCAAAAACTCCTGGAACTAATAAGCAATTACAGCAAGGCTGCAGAATATAAGATTGATATACAAGTCAATTGTTTTCCTATAAACTAACAATGAACAAGTAAAATTTGAAACTAAAAACACAACACTATATACATTAGCACTCCTCAAAAATGAAATACTTATGTATAAATTTAACAAAACATATACAAGATCTACATGAGGAAAACTACAAAACTCTGAACAAAATCAAAGAACTAAACAAGCGGAGAGATATTTCATGTTCATGGACAGGAAGACTCAATATTGTTAAGATGTTAGTTCTTCCCAACTTGATCTATAGGTTCAATGCAATCTCAGCTAAAATCCTAGCAAATTATTTCATGGACATTGAAACTGATTCTAAAGTTTATATGGAGAAGCACAAGAGCCAACACAATATTGGAGAAGAACAAAGTTGGAGCACTGATGCTACTCAATTTGAAGACTTCCTATAAAGCCATAGTAATCAGGACAGTGTGGTACTGGCAAAAGAAGAGACAAATACATCAATGGAACATAATAAAGAGCCCAGAAATAGACCCCATAAATATAGTCAACTGATCTTTATAGTCAACTGTGCAAAGATAATACAATGGAGCAAAGACAGTCTCTTCAACAAATCATGCTGAATATATACATACATAAAATCACCACACTGTACACCTTAAACTTACACAATCTTATTTGTCAATTACATCTCAATAAAGCTGAAAAAATGGTGCTAGAACAACTGGACATCCACTCACAAAAAAAGAACCTAGACATAGAAATTATACCCTTCACAAAAATTATCTCAAGATAGATCACAAACCTAAATGTAAAATGCAAAACTATAAAACTCCCAGAAGATAAAATAGGAGAAAATCTAGAAAACCTTAGGTATGATGACATCTTGTGATACAGCACCAAAGACATCCGTGAAAGAAATAATGGATAAACTGAACTTCATTAAAATTAAAAACTTCTGCTTTGCAAAAGACAATTCAAGACAATTAGAAGACTAGCCACAGACTTAGAGAAAATATTTGCAGAAGACACATATCCAAAATAGACAAAGAACTCTTAAAACTCAACAGTAAGAAAACAAACAACCTGGTTATAAAATGGGCCAAAGACCTTAAGAGACGCTTCATCAAAGAAGATATACGGATGGCAAATATGCTTTGGAAAAGAGGCTGCATATCATATGTCATCGGGGAAATGCAAATTCAAACAAGGAGATACCACTACACTCCTATTAGAGTGGCCAAAATCCAGAACACTGACCACATCAAATGCTGGAGAGGATGTGGAGCACCAGGAACTTTCATTCATTGCTCGTGGGAATGCAAAATGGTACAGCCACTTTGGAAGAGTTTGGCAGTTTCTTACAAAACTAAACATACCCTTACCTTGTGACCTAGCAATCATGCTCCTTGGTGTTTACTCAAAGGGGCTGAAAACATGTCCACTCAAAAACCGGCATGTGAATGTTTATAGAAACTTTACTCATAATCGCTGAAACTTGGAAGCAGCCGAGACGCCCTTCAGTAGGTGGATGGATAAATAAACTGTGGTACATCCAGACAATGGAATATTACTCAGTGCTAAAAAATGAGCTATCAAGCCACAAAAAGACGGGGAAGAATTTTAAATGCATATTACTAAGTGAAAGAAACCAATCTGAATAGGCTACATACTGTATGATTCCAACTCTATGACATTCTGGAAAAGGCAAAACTATGAAGACAGTAAAAGGTCGGTGGTTGTCAGGGGTGAACGGGGAGGAAGGGATGGATAGGTGAAGCACAGAGGATTTTTAGGGCAGTGAAACTATTCTGTATGACACTATACTGATAGGTACACGTCGTTATACATCTGCCAAATCCAAACAATGTACAACACAGAAAGTGAACCCTAATGTAAACTATGGACTTCAGTTAACAATAATGTATCAATACTGGCTCATCAACTGTAACAAAGGTACTACACTAATGCAAGATGTTACAAATAGGGAAAATGGGGAAGCTGTGAGGGGCTATATGGGAACTCTGTACTTTTTGCTCAATATTTTCTGTAAATCTGAAACTGCTAAAAATTGTCTATTAATTTTTATAAATCTGTAATTTTTTAAAAAAATCTTTTATAGCCTCCCATTATCTGCCCCTCCTTTTTTTTAACCAAAATATAAAACAGGGATATAAGTTTTACTAACATTACCTGTTTTCATTGCTGTTCTTTCTTTGCTTAATTTCCCTGCCATTTCGAAGACTAGCTAATTTTCCTTTCTTCCCGTCAAAGACAACCACCAGCAGAGGTTGCTAGAATGCAAGCATCTCTCTCTAGAGAGATGAGGCGATTCTGTACTGCTCTGGCTCCGTTCTGACTGCCACAGGCATGCACCATGGGAAAGCAATCAGTGGCAGAGATTTTACAAAGAATTTAGAATCTTTGTGTGTTCTGCAGGGTGTCTCATGAATATCCTTGAAGAAAGAAGACAGTCTGGACACCTGACCACTGAAGTGGACTCTCATCTCTTTTTCTGGATGTCAATTGTGAGGAAAGTTGAAAGAAATATCTTTCTTTCATTTTGTAGCCACCAGAGTTCCCAACCTAGCTAAGTTCTCAAGAAAATTAGAGATAAACTTTACTTAAGTTAAATAGTTGTTAGGTGAACTGTCCAGGTTGTGGCTTAATTTTGTTTTTGAAAAGAAAATTCCCAGTGATGAAGGAGCATGGCTGAAGACGTATAAAAGCTTAATTTAAAAATACATATCTCAGAAAGATCTATTTAAATTAATTTGGGAAATCATTTTATTTTCAGTTCTTTGGGTAACTGGGGAATGTTCAGAGTCGCTAATAGGTTCATTAAGAGTTTCGTTAAACTCTCTCAATAAAATTCTGAATGTGATTTCACTTTATTCCCAGAGGTTATCCAAGAGAGGAAGTGGGGAATGTTCTTTTAGAAAGCATGAAGTGGGAAAATGTTTCAAACTATTTATAGCAGCACTTAGCTGTGGAAATCCCAGACTTTACCATCTATTTATAGTTATTCTTTGGGTTAAAAGGGTGAGACCAGAAATCTTGAAAATGTGGCATGCTTTTATCCAGCAGTTGAAACTAATAGGCTGTCTTTTTGTGGTTATGATAACCAGATACTTAAAAGAGTAATTCTGGAAATGACAATAAATACATCTTGGTTAAGAGGGAAAAAAATGTTTAAATCTAAAAGAGCAATGTTTTCCCTGATTAAGTGGTTCTTACTTGGTTTTCTTACGTTTTCAAGTTAACTGCAAATTGGATTTTGTCTATAGGATGTGGGCTATTTAATGACAAATGGGAAGGAGGGTGGGCTTACAAAACTTTGTAGCTGGGCTAACGAATGAATTTCCAACACCGGTTGATTAATCTGAATAAAAAGAAGCCAGGTAAAATTACCAAGCTTCAAAGAGCAGATTTGAAACATTCCTCTGAGGAATACCAACTTCTGAAAACTTCCCCAGATTCCTCCAGCCTTTAGGTATGTGCCACAAGATTTGCACTTCTGCCACATAGACTGTTTGCTCTATGGTTCCTTAGGAACTTGACTGCGTTAGTTTCTTAATGTTTTTCTGGAGGAAAAAGACCAATTAGGAGGTTATTGCAATAGAATGTTCAGGGCTCTTGAGAGTTTTGGCTGGGGCAGTGGCCCTGAGCCGGGAGGAAGGGATCAGGCTGCGAGTTTTCAGAAGCAGAATCAGTTGGCCTTGTTGAGGTGTTAAAGTGTTAAGAATGAACTTCTTCCAATCGAAGGGAGAATTTTGCCTCATTCATAATGTGACCTTTGGCTGTGTATAAGAATCTAGAGATAATTAAGGATGGATGAATACAGTGGTGAGGAAACAACAAAATCATGTTGCTGCCTCAAGTTTTTTTGCATACGCCTCACACAAAACCCCACCTAACTAGAAGTTGTTAGTGATCACTAGTACAAATCTACAAGCAGAAGTTGTAGAACCCAATATGCTTTTGTGTCAATCAGCTTAGGCAGAAAAATCAGGCCACCGAAATGCAATTGTGCATGCAAAATGCACTGAAGCACTTCATCTACCACTCCCACTTTTTATTAAATTCCATTCTGCTGCCTGGGCAGCATCTCCTAGGATCACCTGAGAACAGACCTAACCTCCCACATGGACCTGACATGTTCATGCCTTTTCAGCTGGAGCATACAACTCACCTTGTAACTCTTTCCCATCCACCCATGCCAGTGATCTCGTCTTTGCAATTCCCAAAGTGCTAGTTGCTGAGGCCATGCATCCGTCACTTAATCACATGCTGCCTTACGCCACCTCTGACGCCACTGTCCCTTCTATTTGTTCCTGTTGTGGCCCCACTTGAGTACTCATTTCCTGTGGCCATTGTGGCTTGTCTGCATGCACCACCAGCACCTCATCTCAACGACCTCGTTTTCTCTTGTTGAGGCCTGAGGACTTCCTTGGAAACCACATGTGCTGCATTCACCAGAGGGAACCGGGACAAGTTAAGCCCCTGGAGTCCTCACCCTATTTCTGCCATCATCATTTTGAGCGATTCTGGACAATCGTTTAACCTCTCTTAGTCTCTGTTTCCTCTGGTCTGAAACGAAGGATTGGGCCAGATAATCTCTAAAGTCCTCTGGCTCTAATGGCTCCATGCCCTCCCCTCCAGCCCCATCCTGGACTGGACTAAACTCCGAGGACCACTCGATCATCCCACTGACAACCAGTCCCCAGGCCTGTAGGTGACATCTACAACCCTCCCCTCCCCCCGTCCAAGTCTAAGAACATTGTCAGGGAGTCCAAGCTGGTTAATGAAGAGGTGCCTGCTCTTACTCTGAAGCCGTGGGCTCTTAAGGGCCCGAAGAGGCCTGAGACCTTTGCAGAACCAGCAGCGCCCACATGGCCTGGCCTTCCTGGAGGTGGAACCTAAGTCCTGTTTTCCATATTTGACTGAGATATGGACATAGAGCCCTTAGCCCAGAGGTGTCACAGTGCAGCCCCTCAGTAGATGGAGCTTTGATGATGACAATATGGAATACGACTCTACCTCCCTGTGCCTTGTTCTTGAGTCTCATCCACTCCTGTCTGCTTGACTTTGCCTCGGGCTGTCAGGAGAGGCAGGATGCACTTCTGCAGGGTTGGTCTGGGGATGGTTCTCAGCAACGGTGGCTGAGTCCAGATTGCCAAGGGCAGGAACTGGAAGTGGAGGTGTGGTGGAGGCAGGCTCCAGGCAGTCAGGGCAGGATCCGGGGTCCTGGGAGCTGAGGTCCAAGAACTGCTTCCCTTTCTTCCTGGATCCCAGCTGTGCTCACTGGTGATGGCCTGGGTGTCACAGTTCCCAGCTACAAAGGTCTGCCAGCCAAGGTCCCCACATCCCCATTCTTGATTTACCATGACAGAACCAAGGGAGTGAAAGACAGACCACTCATGTTTAGTGTTTGTCCCTCCTGACACTGTTGTGGGCTCCCCCTAACATACTGTGGAGACTCCTTGGTCTCTGAGCTGCCCAGGGTTGGGGATGTGTACCTCCCACCTCGCCTTTCACTGGCTGACTAGTGTCTTTGTGTAGATTTAGTAAATTTTTTTGATGGGGAGGGAAAGTGGGCTAATTCGGTAATGGGTGAGAAGCCCGGCTCGCTGGCATGGAATGCGAGTGCCTAGTGGGCCACTTTTGGTAAGCAGAGCTGGTGCTGCAGGATGGACTGAACTCCGGGTTAACGTTCCCGATGACTTAAGTCGCATGAACTAAGACCTGATCCCCGTGGCAGCTTCAGAAACACCCAGAGAAATCTTGGGGAGTATGAGTTTCTCTCTGAAATATACTGGTCGATTCCCCAGAGAGCACATCATGTTGTATAGGCCCCCACTCCCCCAATCCTGATACACTCTGGGTATTCACGTCGGCTAAATGAATGAACACATGGTCGTTCTCATCTTCTTCCGAAAGGTCGGTAGTTTTCACACATCATGGATGGTGAAAGACCCAGAAGAACGAATCCTTTAAAGCGCACATGGGGGGCCCTCCTGAATCTCTGGAACTAGAGCCCAGGCACAGCATTTTTGGGGGTGAAAAATAATCTCCTCAGGTGACTCCAATCCACAGCCAGGGTTGAAATCCACTGCACTAGAATCGTGAGAAGAAAGCAAATGATTCCACCGTCTACCTTCTGTCCTTGGCATCCTCCGTAGTCAATCTCCCAACAAATCTCGTTTCACCCTGGATTGACTTTTCATGTGTTCTGCCCCAGCGGCTGCTTTGTCAGATCTTCAAAGGAATCATGCTGCTTACTGCACCTCAGACCGAAGTGATTTGACAGTACAACCAAAGCAATCATAAAACTGTGCTTCCAATTTTATGAGAAATTTGATTATACATGGCACTTACATCTTTGTGATAAAACTCTTTCATGTGCTCAGATAAGAAAGCAGCTAATTTTTGAGCTAACAAGCAACTCGGTACAGCTACACGGTCATTGGTACTGATGGTGGGAGTCTGGTATAGATTTGGCATTGAACTCTCAGCTCGTACAGTGGGATGATTTGCAAGGCACATGGAATCTTCCTGTGTTCAGGCGTGTGTCATAGAAAGGAACATGGTTGCAGGCTGTGCAGCTGGACTCCCTGAAGAATTGCCTGGGGAAATAAACACGGTCAGCACTTGAGAATAGAGAAAGAGAGAAAGATGACATCCACTGTATTTTTCATAGACTCAGAAAGGATTCCTTGTTGAGGAATCAACAAGTTTGAGCCTCCACTGTGGTAACTATTGGAGCCAGCAATGGTGGTTGTCTCATGGGGTTCTGCTGTGGTGAATTTAGATTCAGGGGAGCCCTGAGATAATGGGTAAACTGAGGCCTGAATTACAAACATAGCACAGCACACTCTTCAGACTTCTCAGTTGGTCGTGGGAAATGGGTTTTGTGATCTTTCAGTGTCTATTTGCAGACTACATATTTAATGATGAATATTTGTGTTATTTAGTATTGTCTAGTCATTAAAACTTGCATGGATTAAGATGTTCTTTTTGGGATTCAGTCATGCTAGGATCCATCCTACTGGTTCTCAGAGATTTTCATTTGGAAATCCTACAGGTTCCTCAGATTTACCTAGTGCGTGTTCAGATTCATGTTCATTTTCTAAGCCTCCTTATCCTTCCATCCTCCCTGTTTTCTTGAAGTAAACTATCCCTCTATCCACTTAAAATTTCTATCATCCAAATCAGGCAATCAACAGGTCCTATTGATCCTGCTTCAAATAGACTCTCAAATCTCCCTTCCTCTCCATCCTCGGCATCGCTGCTCTAGCTCAGACTCTCATAATCTTTCAACAGCTTCCTGTGATAACCTCACAGGTCTCTTTGCCTCCAGTCTCGCCCCACCCAAGCTGTCCGCCACCCTCCTAGCTGGATGACCTTCCCCAGACACAAATTTGATCACCCCATTTTCCTGCTTAAAAACTTCTGGCAGCTTTCCAGTGCTTACTAAATTAAGACAAACTGTATTAGCGTGAAACATCCAGCCTTTCACTAACTCATTCTAGTCTCCATTTCTGGCATCATAATCATCCTCTCTGTGTCTCAAACCATACACTGTAGTCTACATGGATGAAACCATGCACTCTAGTCTACATGGATGGAACCATACACTCTAGTCTATATAGAAGGAACCACGCACTCTAGTCTACATAGATGGAACCATACACTTTCATCTACATGGACGGAACCATGCATTCTCACCTAAATAGAAGCAAGCACTCTAGTCTACATAGACGGAACCACACACTCTAGTCTACATAGATGGAACTACATACGCTTATCTACATAGACGGAAACACGCATTCTAATCTACATAGGCAGAACCATACACTCTCTACATAGATAGAACAAGGCACTCTCATCTACATAGACAGAACTACGCTCTCTAGTCTAAATAGAACCATGCACTCTAGTTCCCATAGAACCATGCACTCTAGGCTACATAGACAGATAAATTACCACTTCCTATAAATGCCGTATAGTGACCTCTATATGCCTTCATCAGTGCTGTTTCCTTCTTCCAGAATGGCCTTTCCACCATCTTCCCTCTGTCCAGAAATCTCTTACATGTTTTCCAAGGCTGATTAAGTGCCATCTTCCCTGTCACTCTCCCTCCTCCTTTCCTCTTCATCCCTCAGCCACTTTAATTCCCATCCCCACTGTACTGTAAATACACTTCGATGTGATAGATTCACTTATAGCTATTTATTTCTCTTAGCCTATGATCTCAGATGCAAGGATTGTGTCTATTTTTTGAAATTTCCATGTAAATAGGTGCTGAGTGTGTGTTTGATCAAACTAGGTAACTGGGGGAGAGTTTTATTTATTGAGACAGTACTCAACGAAACTGCAAATAGATCCCTTGGCTTTACTTCCCACTTTTTTTACTTGGAAGTGTTTCCTCACATCTCAATGAATTTCTCTCAAAGACTTATCAGAAAAGCAACAGGCTGTTTTCCAGGGTTGTTACAAATTCAGCCCAATCTCTTAGACATTCGCCAGGTACAGAATGGTACCATAACTCTGAGATTCTGGAATAGTCTTTGGTGAGCCCATTGTATTTAGTAGGACAAGAAAACAGAAAAATTTTTGAAAGACTTTCAAGAAGAGGGCTTGAACTCAAAAAGGGTTTCCCATTAACTGTATTGACCAGGGAATTCAGAGAACTATGACATTTCTTTCTCTGAATATCATGGTTAGCTGAAGACTTATTAAATTTGAAAGCAGTAAATAAGGTGACATGTTTCTTAGTAGGCTGTAGAGTTCCAACTGTGAACCTAAGTAAGATTCTAAACTCCACTTTCCTCACCAAATCCACACAGCTTAGTTTTACTGTGTTAACATAATTCAATTTAGATGGGATATTTAATTCTTTATATGATTTTAATTTTTCTATGATTTTATTTTGGTCTATACTCATGACTTTGAGAATTTCCTCCATTTCAAGAGAAGTGTGCAGCCATTATACTTGTTATTTTTATCCCCACGGGATAACTTATCTTGTTTGGAAGAGGTAGCATTATATTATTCGTTAATTCTAAGTCAGCTCAAAATTAGCATTTTGGCTTGAAAACATTTACATGGTAACAATTAAATGTATTGTGTTGATTTAAATCCTCTCATATTCCCTTTTCCTTCAGAAGCTGTTATTAGTTACCATGGCTTAATTGGTACCTGCTGGCAAGCCATCTCGAGTAGGTGCTCCAAGGAGGAAATTGCGTGCCAGCCTCACTGCAGCGACCACGCAGGGCTGGCACATTCTTGATTTGCAGTTGTGCATCTCTGTGACAACCCATGTTTCCTCCTGCAGAAATTCCTCTGTTACAGAGATTTCCCTGGGGTACGAGGGAGTCAAATGTGGCTGCAAGATGAATGCCAGGCGTTTATTTCACTGGGGAGGATGGGGAGCGGGAGGCAAGGCCCTAGGAACTCAAAGTGACTGATCAATAAAGAGCCTTCCCATCCTCAAGGAAAGAGCTCTGTCACGTATTTGGTCTTCTGGAATCTTAGTTGGAAAGAACAGAGATTTTGGGATCAGACTGATGGAATTTGAATCTCCGTTCCACCACTTAGAAGTGGGTGACCTCAGAAAGTGGCTTAACCCTCAGTGGCAGACATTTCTTACATAATGTTCTACGGTATTAGTCCCAGCCATCTGTGTTGTTAGTCTCTTAAAAAGCAGATGACTTTTTAACCTTGCTGTGAATTACTTTACTCAGGTCATTGATGAAGATGGTCAAGGAACGCAAGTTCTGATTTGGGAATAGAAGTCTGGGCATTATGGGCTGACCTGAGTAGAGTGGCAACTTTAGACTCCACAGAATCCTATAGGGCTACCCAGGAATTGTGGCAGGAGGAGGCTAACAAGGGGACATGAAGTGTGACTGGAAAAGGATGCTGAGTTTGCACTTTGACTGAGTGCCTCTTTATAGGCAGTGTCACTGAGTAAAGTACGTGCTGAAGGCTGCCAGTAAGGTGAGAGGGCCAATGCTCTCCATTCGGCTTATTTTCCCTCCAAATTGTTCCAGTCTTCTTGATCCAAACCTTTCCATATGAGGGAAAGAGGAGAACAGAGGCTTCTCTTGCATCTTCAATCGGGCTCCTCCTCATTTTGTCTGTAGGGTGCCTTCCAGTGCCCCCGGCACAAAGGATTTCCCTGTTTCTCTGACAAATGCTTGTATAAAGCTAGGATGCAGGACTGAGAACACTGTGTATGAAAACACACAGATGCTTACACTATGACTGTCTTTTGTTAGCTTAAACCTTGAAAAGAAAGAATGCAGTGAATGTTTCTCTGAGCTGACATGGAGCTTCTCACCACTATTTTAGGCATCCTGGGCATTGGAAAACTGGATGAAAATTACTAAACAAATGCTCTTCAATGCCTCCACTGCATGCAGAAATAGATATGCAGAGAATAGGGCATGGTCCATGGTTGCCCCAGCACTGCGGCCTCGCAGAGGCTCTGGAACAACAGTCCCCACACTGCCCTTCCCAGGCCCGCATCAGTAGTACCCCTCAGGGAAGCTTCCATTAGCCTCAGAGGCCCAGCTGTGGGAGAGGATGTCCCAGCAGAGGTTGTCCTGGCAAACTTTGCTTCCATGGAGGGCATCGTGCTTTTGCTGGCAACCTTTCCCCAGTTAGAGCTTCACCCTTCCTTGGAATCCTCGGCCTGGGCACAATTCAGTTGCTAGATGAGCCTCATACCTCCGGGAAGGGCATGGAGGGGCAGAAAGAGACTCTGGGGACCCACACTCCAGCCTGAAGAGCACTGTGAAGACTTCCTGGAAGCTGTAGACGTGGGATCCCAAGGTCCACCCCTTTCTCTAGCCGACCTCAGCCTTGTCCTCCACGGCCTGCTCCTGGTCTGACCATTCTATACCTATTATCCACACACTGGGGGCCCCCTATCCCCATAACACTTTCCTCCTCACACGGCTGCAGAAGCCCCGATTCCTCCCCGCACGTGTTTCCTCTGCTTTCCCCTCTTCCCACAGCCACTGTGGCCTGACTCCATTTCTTAATGCCCCCAAGTCTTAATCTCAAGCTGTGTCATCCCGGTGGTCCCCCAAATAGGAGCTTCCCTGACATAGGAAGTGTTTAAGCTAAAATTGAGGCAAGAGGAAGTGGGCTGAGTGAAATGGTTGGTTGCTCCCCATCTTTAGATCCTTGGAGGTTCTACGAGTTGTCCTGTGGGAACTGACTTTCCTCCTTCCTGCTCCAGGAAGTGAGGGCCCTGGCCCAGTATGGCTGTCTTTGTCTGCTTGCTGGCTGGCCGCCCAGCAGGCCAATGGGGCTCCCCTTGCCCTCGTCCTCTTCCTTTTCCCACTCCTTTACAAGGGTGGGACAGAGCTCCAGAGATAAGCGCCCTTCCTTGGGTGGAGACCACAGACCTCCTCCCCAGCGGGGACAGTGTCCATGTCTTTGGAGTAGGTTCTCTATTCCCACACCCACCCCTTGGGCCAGTGGTCAGTTTAGGACCAAAAGTCCAAATGGCCTGGCAAAAAAATATTGAGGAAACAGAGCTTAAAACTAAGTCAGCTGTCCAGGGCCCTGTGGGCTATGTCTTCATTGAAAGAGGTTTAATAAAAATGGATAACCTACAGCAATATCTTCTATTTATGTCAAACATATAACACTTTGATTATGCTGTGGATAATAGTTATAGAATGGTCAGACCAGGAAGCAAGTACCAGCTAAGAGAAGTTTCTGTAGAATTCCAAACACGTGGCTCACAAACTGAGCTAACACGCTAAATTAGGGACCCCTGGCGTTGTAAGATGCGGATGTAAGTGACTTCTTCTGAATTACTTTCACTTCTAGAAGGCGTCCAGAGGTGCTGTCTGTCAACAACGACAGCATCCAGCTGGTCAGAAAGACTCCAAGATTTATAGCAGTGTTCTGTGGTTGCTCTCTAGAACCAAAGAAATAAGAACTCTTGGGAAAAGTCACTGTTCGAGGAGTTGAAAACATTGCCAAAGTTACCATGCAAAACCAAAGAAACTGAAACATTTTTAAAAAGATACAAAGGGATCTGCTTGACGGATGGGAAGAAACAGTTAGGGAAAGTTTCCCTTTTGGAACAGTCGATGGTGAGAGCTGAGGGGAGCCCTGTGCTACCACCTGGGAGGGAGGGTTTCTGGCATCACCTCTGTTGAATTCCAATACAAAATGTGTTTGGTCACTCTTACAAGATCTGAGCAGTCTTCTCAGGTTGTCCAAAGTGAATACCGGAGCTGGGCCACGCCAGGAGCCCCTGTTCCCCAACACAGGGGCCCTGCCATGCGGGGCCATCAGGTCCTCACACCGACATTGCTCAGGCAGCCAGGGGCAGCTGAGTTTTGAGGGGAGGGAGACACAGCTGCTCTTCTGAGGAGACTGCACTGAGAGAAGGATGTAGCCATCTGAATAAAGTCCATTTTTCCTGCCAGAACTACTCCTGAAGCTTTTAAGTTGGGTGTGGATTTTACAAGTATTTGAATAACTAGGGGATGCATCAAATGTTCACAAAGTATAGCTCCAAGGAGGAAAACACAAGGACTCATTCCTTCCACTTCCTTTTCATCCAAGCCTATCAAAATGGCGGCCCCTTGCTTTTCCTCAATAGTCTGATACTATCCTGAGCTCCCATGGAAAATCTCAACAGGCTTCTTGGTTCCTGATTCTAAACTTGCTCTGCTCAATTCAGTTTCCAGCTTTAGCTTTTCATTGGCTTTTGCATTCATTTCTTTTTCTTCACAGATCTAGAAGATTTAAGCATATTTCTGTTCTTTTAGAAGTTACCTTTGAAATTTTTTACACATTCCTAACAATCTAAAGTTGCTGAATATTTTAGCATCCTCCTGAATAATACAAAGATTTTAGGATGCTTTTGCTTCATTGGCCCTGCTCCCAGCTTATGTACCACTGGGCTATTATATTTTGAATCAATCTTGGTTTTTAGTGGTCATAATCACAGATTATGTCACGATTATTATTAATAGGTATTTAAATTTATCCATATGTTTACCATTTTGCTTACTTACCAAGTCTTCTTTCATTCAGACTTTCCTTCTGGAATCATCTCATTCTTACTGAGGTGCATCCTTTAGATGTGACTTTACTGAATTTTTGGGTAGTAAACATTCTGAATTTCTGTCTGTCTGAGAGTGTCTTTATTTCACCTTATTTTGGGGAGTTAATTTCACGAGCCTTGTAATTCCAGGTCTATAGTTCATCTTGCACATTGAAGATACTCTACTTTCTTCTGGTTTCCATTTTTGCTGTTAAGAAGACTGCTGTTTGGGCCGGCCCCGTGGCCGAGTGGTTAAGTTTGCGCACTCCACTGCAGGTGGCCCAGTGTTTCATCAGTTCAAATCCTGGGCGCGGACATGGCACCACTCATCAAGCCACGCTGAGGCGGCATCCCACATGCCACAACTAGAAGGACCCACAACTAAAAATACACAACTATGTACCGGGGGGCTTTGGGGAGAAAAAGGAAAAAAATAAAATCTTTAAAAAAAAGAAAAAAAGAAGACTGCTGTCAGTCTAATTGACAGTGTTTTATAGATAATCTGGTTGCTTTTATAATCGTCTCTTTGTCTTTGATGGTATATAGCATGACTAAGAGGTAGCTATGCATGAATTTATTTTTATTTATTTTGCTTTGTATATTATTGCCCTTCCTCAATTCTGGAAAATTCTTGGCCATTATTTATTAAGTAGTCTGTTAAACATTCTTTGAATAGATCTGTCCTCCAATCATTCTACCATTTTGTTCTGAAACTTGAAATGGATGTACATTGGACTTTTCATTTTATTTTTTCTTAACTTTCATATTTTCTATTTGTTCTTTTGTGATGCATTCTGAGCAATTTCTTTGGATGTATTTTCCAGTTTACTAATTCTCTCTTTTTCTAAAGATTGGCACCTGAGCTAACATCTATTTCCAATCTTCTTTTCTTTTTCTTCTTCTTCTCCCCAAAGCCCCCCAGTACACAGTTGTATATTCTAGTTGCAGGTCCTTCTGGCTCTGCTGTGTGGGACGCTGCCTCAGCATGCTTGATGTGTCATGCTAGGTCTGCACCCACGATCCGAACTTGTGAAACCCTGGGCCACCGAAGCTGAGCATGCAAACTGAACCACTTGGCCACAGGGCTGGCCCCACTAATTCTCTCTTAAGCTGTGTTTGATTTGTAGATTACACTTCCATTAAATATTTTTTCTTACCTTTGGACATTTAAATTTTTTGATATATCTTTTAAGCCTTTTAAAAATCTATGTTCCTCCTCTACACTCTTCACTCCCTTACAATTTCTCCAATTCATCTTTTGAATCCCGAGCCATTTGATGTATACGACTTCCCCCGACGTGGATTTTGGTGATTGTCTATTCATGGAGCAATTCAGCATGTACCTCTGTCACCTGCATTTCCTGAAAATTGGCAGCTGGCTCCACTGACTGGGTCACACTCAAACTCAACCTCTTTGCCAAGTCTGTTGGAAGATATAATGGTTGGTTGGCTCTCTATTTTGTAATCTTAGGAGTCATTGATTTTTAATGTCTATTTTCATTCATGGATTACAAAGGGCAATCTTCTAAATCTATGATTTCTTTTTCACCTATTATTTGGAATAATTTTATAAAGATACACTTTCTCTCATCTACTATTTGCTTACCAAGTGGTATAGTTTACCAAGGAGAGGCAAGATAAATGCTTGATCGCTTCCATTGATTTACTGGTTTTCGGGGTAATGGATTGGTTCCTTTTCATTCCTGTCAATTTCAATAGCCTTAAGAACTTACGGATTTAAACATCTTTGAGGGTTTTCAGTCAATTGCAATTATTTTTAGAGCTCAAAGTGTCTCATTGTGTCTAGTGAGAACCCCTTGCAGTGGGTTCCTAGGTTCTTTCACCATCATTTTAATGGTCTTTGACAGCTTCCTTCCTATTTGGTGCAACAAGATGCTCCAGACTCATCTCATACTTTTCTTTTTGCAGCCATGAAATCAACCATTCCTCCAAGAAGCCTTGATTTCTTTCTGTAAGAAATGGTATTTCAAGACCACAGTTTTGGCCCAAAGGGATGTTTAGTGGGCAGAATTAAGAACTGTATACATATATTAAAAGTAAAATACTTCATGAGTTCAGTTCAAATTAGATCCTATAGAGCTTAACCTCTTAATTACATCTGTATCTTCTTTCTTCTATACTTGAGAACATAATTCTCAGAGACACAGGAGATGCTAGAATTAGAATATCCCATAAAAACTCATTGGTTTTATGCCATATAACACACACAGCAGTCTCAGAATAGCACTACCAATACCACCATCAATATGATTCCAAAAACATTACATTTTTTTCAGATGTTCTCTAATTCTCCCTCCATTTTTCTCTTCCCATCATTTTTGAAATAACTGTCCTTTATCCACATTGTCAGAGCCTATTGCCATCACATACTGTCTCTCTCAACACTCATTCATATGTGATATATGCGTGTATGTGTGTGTGTGTGTGTGTATATATATATATATATATATATATATATATTTCTCCACCAGTGCTTAAGTCAATATCTCTTTAGTTATTTTGGTCACCCGAAGCTTGATTCCTCAGGAAAGGTTCATGGGAATAATATTTTATGAGTTCTGACATGTTGATAAGTTTGTGACTTTTGTACTTAAAAATCAATTTTTCTGGATATAAAATTCTTATCTCATATGTTTCTTCCTTGAGTATCTTAAATCTATTATTTCATTTTCCTTTCATAAAGCATGTAGTCATAAACTTTGATCATAATCTAATTTTTTCCCTTGTTAGTCATATGTTCCTTTTTTTTCTTTAGATGTCGAATGAATTTTTTTTCTTTAAAGTTTAGTACTTTTACCATTCTGCATCAATATTGTCAGGTATATGGTACACTTTTTCAAGATATAGCTTCAAACCTTTTTTTTTTTAAAGGACTAGCTCAGGGCTTTTTTTTCCCTTTGATTTGGTCTCTTCTTCAGGAACTCCTATGTCAATGTCCTTTGCCTATGTTTAATATTTGTCACTTTCTCTGATATCTTTTAAAATATTTCTTCATTTCTTTTTGATTTTTAAAACTTTTACCATTTTCACTTTCTATATCTCTTAAGAATTACATTTTGTGTTTGTTATTGTGTTCATTCTAGCTTAGTCTTTGCTTCTGAAATTTTTCTTTTATTTCTATACTTTCCTGAATTCTGTTGCCTCATTGACGAGTTTTCTAATTCTCATGTATATGTTATTTGATGTCTTACATAATTTTCCTGAAGTCATTTAGCCTGTTTAGGAATAGTTTTGGATTTGTTTTGGGGCTATGTCTTCGTTCATGCTTTTACTGTCTGTACAACATCATTCTACTCCTTTTTCTCTTTTTTCTTATAATAACTTTGTATGGGATTTGACCCTCATAATTTTCTGTTGCTTATTTTTATGTGACGTTAATTTGCCTGAACTTTTAGAATAAAGCACAGTTTAGAGTGGCTTTTCTAACTTCACAACACTCTTCTGCTGTTTTTGGTAGTGTTCAACCATAAGGTAGCTCACTTTCTGAGCTTTTTTTTCTTTTTAAATGTATTTTTTTATTGAGGTATAATTGATATATAACATTGTGTAACTTTAAGGTGTACGTGTGCTGATTTGATACATTTATATATTGCAATATGATTACCTCTATAGTGTTAGCCAACATCTCTATCACATCACGTAATTATCATTTACTTTGGGTAGTGAGAACAACTAAAATATAGTCTCTTAGCAACTTTGAAGTTTGTAAGATAGTACTGTTGACTATAATCACTAGGCTGTGCCTTAGATCTCCAGAGCTGATTCATCTTCTAATTGCAAGTTTGTACCTTTAAACAACACCACCCCAATTCTCCCACACCCAGGCCCTGGTAACCATCATTCTACTCTTCTGTTTCTACAAGGATCACTTTTTTTAGATTCCACATATAAATGGTCTCATACAGTATTTATCATTCTCTGACATATTTCACTTAACATAATGCTCTCAAGGTCTATCCATGTTGACACAAATGGCAGAATTTGATTCTTTTTCATGGCGGAATAATATTCCCCTGTGTCTGTCTGTGTGTGTGTGTGTGTGCGTGCGCGTGCGCATGTGTATACCACATCTTTACCCATTCATCCATTGGTGGACACTTAGACTGTTTCCATATCTTGGCTGCTGTGAATAATGCTGCAATGGACATTAGTGTGCAGACCTGTCTTCAAGACCCTTATTTCAATTCCTTTGGATATGTACCCAGGAGTGGAATTGATGGATCATACGGGTGTTCAATTTTTAAGTTTTTGAGGAAGTGCTATTCTGTTTTCCATAACAGTTGCGCCATGTTACAGTCCCATCAACAGTGTATAAGGATTCCCTTCTCTACACATCCTCACCAACATTTGTTATCTCTTGTTTTTTTGATAAAAGCCATTTCAACAGGTGTGAGTTGATATTTCATTGTGGTTGTGACTGGCGTTTCCTTGATGACTAGTGAGGTTGAGCATCTGAACTTGTGTTTTTTCCTTTACTCTACTTTGATTGGTACCAGGGCTTGGAAACCTAAATCTGGCCCACCACCAGTTTTTGTATGTCCTGTGAGTTAAGAATGGTTTTACCTTTAAATCGTTGAAACAACAGCAACAAAACCAAAAAAAAAGAAAAAGAACGTTTTATGACACATGAAAGTTTTGTGAAGTTCCTATTTCAGTGTCTGTAAGGAAGGTTTTAGTGGAGCACAGACACATCTCTTCATTTACACACCTTCTGTGGCTGCTTTCACACTGCGACTGCACAGCTGAGGAGTTCCAACAGAGACTGTGTGGTCCTCACAGCCCAAGGTATTCAGTCCGGTCCTTTACAGGAGAGATTTGCCAACCGCTCATCTTCACCCTCTTTTTTGTCTCTGTCATGCCTGTCTTGATCAATTTGGATCCCACTCTCAGCAAGTTCTCTTCAGTGTAGGACTCCAGCCTAGGAAGGCACTTGGGTGAGTCAGTTTTGAGCATTCATAGAGTGTAGACTGCTCTGGGACCCTTTGATCCTTCTTACTGTGGTCCCCTTGCACTCACATGCTGTTGGATTGGGCGAAACCCGGGGGCTGTTCTCAAATTGGGCCCCCTGTGCTCCTTAGTAATAACAGCTATTTGGGGATTCTACTGTTCTCAGGTCAGTCTCCTTCTCCCTGTATGGACATTGGTACCACACAGATCTTGTGGCCAGCAGTGATTTGTCTTCACGTGCATGCATTTTGGAGTTCATGAGCATACCTTGGTTTGGTTTTGCTATCCAGGGCATCTCCTTTTACGTGGAGATTCAAAAAAATTTTAACACTGTTAAAATTTAAAAAATTTTTTTCTGTAAGTTCTATTTAGTTCTTTTTCAACTATGGCTTATTGTTTTGGGGCATTTCTTGCTCCTTTCTCTTGTTTTTATGCTCTTCTTTTCTTTCTTTTCCCATGTTGAACATTCTTATTTTATAATCTACGTCTGATGACTCCATGTCTGAGGTCTTGGTTGGTCTCGTTCTACTTTTTGCTTTTCTTGAAGCCAGTCTTGATGGTTTACCTGGAAGTGCGTGTGTGCGCGTTCAAATCTGTGGCCACTTTACCTGTGAGTGCTAGCAGAAGCACAGCTTAAGGGAGACTCCCTAGAAGATATGTTCTGCTTCTTCCAGGTGCCTAAGGATGTTGCTGATAAAGACAAATATCCTTGTTGTTTGTCTTTGCAGAGAAGTCATCTTTCCCCCTGCCTAGCCCTTTTCCTGGGAGCATAACCCTGTCTGAGTCTCAACTTTATCAGAGGTGCCATCCATTCTGATTTCTCCTTGCTCCCCATACACAAACACACACAGACACACACACGGGTCTAGGTCAGCGGATCAGTGTGGACTCACCTCTCTACTTTATGCTGTCCCAGCTCTCCTCAGCTCTAAAGTCTGCAGGCTTATCCATCATTCAAAAGCAAATTCTCTACATTTCATTCTGCGTTTTGACATGTCCATTATAATATTCATTATCTTGCTGAAAATGGAAGTCAGTTATTTACTTTCTTTGATAACACAGTGTCAAGGTTTAGAAATCTGACAACTATTTAGAATATTTAACATGCCTAAAATAGTTAGGAAACATAATTTGCTTTTAATCGCCCCTCCCCCGTCTTTCTTACTAATGTCTTCAGCAAAAAGAACTTGGCTTCTTTATGTCCACTGGATCACATGCTTTACTGGCTACAGCACTCCAGTACAGTTTTTCCCTTTAGCTTATGGATCTGATGCCTATTAAAATGTAGATCTTCCTGAGAGTTCTAACACCGTCTACCTGAATCCTGAGACTCATCTTCATTCAGCTCTGTCTTCTGACTTACGCTGCAAAGCTAGTCAGTCAGCAAGTTCCATTAATTCCATCTTCTCCTTTTCACTTCTGTGAGCATTTGGTCCAGCACCCTGACGTTTCTTGTCTGGAAACTTACAGGAGCCTCTCGTAACCAGCTGATGCTCACGTCTGGCCTGGGCTGGTCTATCTGTTGCATTTCCTCTTACTGACCCCTCCCCCTGAAGTTCCAGCGCTCCTGCAGCGCAGCATGCTTTCCCACACCTCCATGGCCTCTTCCTTGCTGTGTTTTCCCCTCGAGAAATGCCTGAGCTTCCTTTAACACCTACCTCAGATGCCTGTTTCTCCTGGAAGAATTTCCTAAACCCCATCCCTTGCCCTAGAGAACTACCCACACCTTTCTCAGAGGTGTCTCTTTCTCCATCTTTGGTGAGCTTATCACAGTGCATCATAATTTATTTTCCAACCTGACTCCCTTCAAGGCTGTCAGCTCTCAGGGCAGCTGCTCTGTCTTAGTTTTTTCTGGTCCCCAGAGCCAGGAATATATCTGTACGTGATGATGTACAATAGGTGCTCCATAAATGTCTCGAGCATTTGGGGTATTGGTGTTCGGTGTGAATAAACCTCAGATGTGTGATGAACGTTGGTCAGGAAAGGACAGCAAACACTGTGAGTCCAAGGTGGCAATGAGCAGGTGTAGACACCCTATGAAAAGATGAAGCTACAACAGTCTTGCCTTGAACAACAGCATGGAAAAGATTCCCACGTCTTAAAAAATATTATCCCTTTGCCTCTGGTGACAGGCTAACTTCACTTGGGTCCATCAAAATTACGGATCACAGGGGTCATTTTTCTCAATCTCTGCTTCTTTAGTGCAGGATGTGAGCCCTTAACTCCTGGAGCATATATATGTTAAGTGTTAAAGTCTAAATTGGGCTCAGAGGATATTAGAAGGTGGCCCTGAATCCAATAAATCACCAAAGGGGGGTGGGGTGGGAATTGCTCAAGAAAAGCAAAACACCCAAGAGTTCAAAATAACCGAATTCCTCTGTCAGTCTCCCACTGCGTTGGATGGCTGCCTCCACAGTCTTTTCTGGGTTGTACGGCCACAGAGACGAGGTGACAGTCTGTCTTCAGCCTTCTACCTCCTACTGCGCCATCGGCTCTATCCCCACAGAATGTCCCCAGTTCTGTTTTTGGAGTGAAACTTGTGGCATCATGAGTCACAGCCCCTCTCCTGCCCTCTGCCATCAGCAGCTCTGCACACTCAGGACAAAGAGTCTCTTTTCTCTGACCAATCCCCAATAACTTACTGATTGAGTTTCACGCTGCTGGCAGAGCATGTTATCTGGCTGACAGCTGGCTTTTTGTGCCAAGCCTTGGGTCTGGCAGCCTCTTCTGTCCTGCTCTCTCTGGGTCCCTGTGGCATCCTTGAGCTGACAGAACTGCTGCTAATGCACGTCATCGCTACATTCCTGTTGATGGACGGATGGACGGACGGCTGGACCATCCCCAGAACGGGTTTCCTCCTGACAATGCCTCTCTCCTCAGGTTTGGCTGGGATTTCGTCCGCTGGCTTGTGCAGGAGGGGACACGAAATTACCTTTTTCAGTCAATCTTCTCTCTGGGATAGCGAAGATGGAAAACTATTTGTTCCCATAGATAAGCTGTGAATCCAGACATTTAAAAACTCGAAACCAGATTAATGAAGGGATGACTGGGGCCAGCATCTTAGGGTTCTAGATGGAGCTTGGGACTTTTGGAAGGCCCCAAGGCTTTGGGAAAACATCCGTGCCTAAACTGGGAACACATCCCAAACCAAACACTAGTTTCGCCTGAAGAATCTCGGCATGTGCTTGTTTAGTTTCAGTTCAGTAATTTTCATTATTGTCTCAGTTAACGTACAAATATGAGGGGAGAAAAGTGGATACTGTTTTCCTGGCACAGAAAATAGACTTTATAAATTTAAATAAAGTAAAAGATGAAGCAAAATTCAACAGGGGACATCGCTTTAATCACTTTCAAACGTACATATTTCGGCCTTTACAGTGTGATCAAATAAGTTAAATAATTGCTTAACACACACAGTGACTGTTAAGTAAAAAACGTTTTCTACTCTTTCTTCGTGGTTCCAGTTGTGAGAGTGAGGTCTGTTGGCTGGGAATTTCTTGGTCTGCGCTGGGCCTCCCTCTCAGTTGGTTGACCCACGTTTTGGGGTTGATATGACTCCTGAAGATGCAAACTCAGCGGCCTGGGCTCCCGCGCTGTTGCAAATGTCCTCTTCCATCTCGCCTGACCTTCATCCTGAGGGACCTCGTTGTGACTGTTGTATGTGTTGTGACTGTTGACAAAGACTCTGTGCTTGACCAAACTTCAGTCAGCCTCCTGAACCTTCTCCTAGGCCCCTCTGTGCCCCGCCTTGTAAATCCAGTTTTAGCGAGAACCCTGCTGTCAGTTTAATCAGAACCCCCACCCTTGATATCTGATCACCCTGGATATCTGATGGGTTCCTCACGCCTCACCATCTCCCAGGGGATGTCTGACCTCCTCGCCTGCCTTCAGCAAGACTCCTGTTGGATCGGTTTGGTCAGAAGCCTCCTCTCCCATCAGGTTTTCTCTTTCTGATTTTCCACTCACTGAGCCCGCCCTGCTCCTTGGCTGTGAACCCCGCTTGCTCGTGCTGTATTCACAGCTGAGTCCCATCCCTCTGCCCCACTGCAAGACCCCACTGCAGGGGTCCCCACATCCATTGCCGTGGCCCCCCTTGAATAAATTCTGCCTTACTGTGCTTTAACAACTGTCGTGATTATGTATTTTTCTCTTTAACACTATTGCCAGTTGAAGAAACTACAGCTTCGAGAAGACAAGTGTCTCGTCTAAGGTCCCAGGGCTGGGTGCCACTGAGATGGGTGACCAGTAAGTCCATCTTAGATTGAATTGGAATGAAGGGACAGGGTGGTAGGAGAAGAATGGCCCCTGGCCTGTGACTTTGTGACCTAACATGCCCAGGGGGAACTAAGGTTGCAGAGGGAAAGGTTGCTAATCAGCTGACTTTAAAATAAAGAGATTATCCTGGACCTTCTGGGTGGGTCCATGGTAATCAGTGTCATCACAGGGTCCTGAATTGGGGAAAGGAGGAGACAGAACAGTCAGTGTTAGGCTGAAGCATGTGATAAAGACTCCACTGGCTTTGGAAATGGAGGAAGCATCCACCAGCCAAGGACGGCAGGAGCCTCTAGATGCTGGGAAAGGCAAGAAAAGGACTTTTCCCACCGAACCTCCAGAAAGGAGGCAGCACCTTGGTTTAAAGCCTATGAAACCCATTTCGACCTCCACAAAGGGAGGGGAAAATAAGGAGATGGAAGAGAAGGCAAAACAATCAAGTTGAACATAGAAAAATAAAATTAAACAGATGTGGAGAAGGGGAGAATGGTCAAGTTGGAGAGCAGGCGATGGGGATGGGAGGTTGACCAGGTCTTCATTTGCAGTTTGCAAAGAGCTTTATGATCTGAGCAACTTGACCCCCTAATGGGGTTCTGAGTAAGTATTAATACTCCCGTTTTAGAGATGAGGACATTCATGCTTTGGGTGTTTAAGTAACTTGACCAAAGAAACTTGAACTCGTACGTAGGCAAAGAAACAGGAGGAAGCCCAGATTCAACATATAAACTGCTACATGTGTCAGGCTTCGAGTGTAACTGGCTTTGAGTAGGTAGGTGCCTGAATTTTTCTTTTCAAAATTCTTAGTAATACTACTGAACACACATTTTAACATGAACAAAAGTCTTATAACAAAATTAGTCATACCCAGTTACTCCACTCAAATCATATCTGTATGTTACCTTCCTATTTTTTTTTACTACACATATGTAATTTTGTTTGGTTCTGATTGCAGTATAAATGTAATTTTATATTTTTTTACTTCATATCATGAACATTTCCTATATTATCAGTCTTCAAAATTTGTAACAGCTGTTTGGCGTTTCATCAGACTGATAGATAATAACTTACTAAATAATTTCCATATTGTTAGATATTTGATTGTTCCCAGTTTCCTTTCAATGTAAACAATCCTGCAATGAGCATTTTTGGGTACACATCATTTTCCTTTTTTTAGAATATTTTCTTAAGATTAATTATTGAGATTGAGGATATGGATGTTCTGATGACTTCATGTTTATTGACAAATTGCTTTCAAAAACCATTGTGCCAGTTTATATGTATGAGTATCTGAATTCACCATGCCTGGGCCACCGTGGGATTAGACATTTTTCCATATCTTGGCTATTGTAAATAATGCTGCATTGAATGTGGGAGTGCAGATATGAACATGGGGTGCACATATGAACATGGGGGTGCATATGTGAACATGGGGGTGCACATATGAACATGGCAGTGCAGATATGAACATGGGGGTGCAGATATGAACATGGGGGTGCAGATATTTTTTCGAATTAGTGTTTTCGTTTCCTTTGGATATAGTTCCAGAAGTGGAACTGCTGGATCATATGGTAGTTCTATTTTTTAATTTTTTGAGGATCCTCCATACTGTTTTCCATAGTGGCTGCACCAGTTTATAATCCTACAACAGTGCAGAAATGTTTCCTTTTCTCCATATCCTTGTTAGGATTTCTTCTCTCTTGTCTTTTTGATGATGGCCATTCTAACAGTCATGAGGTGTTTATCTCATTGTGGTTTTGATTTGCATTTCCCTAATGCCAAGTGATGTTGAGCATCTTCTCATGTACCCGTTGGCCGTGCGTATGTCTTCTTTGTAAAAATGTCTGTTGAGATTGCCCATTTTTTAATCAGATTATTTTTTTTTAGTTGTATCACTTCTTTATATATTTTGCATATTAACCCCATATCTGAAATATGGTTTGCAAATATTTTTTCCCATTCCACAGGTTGCCTTTTCACTTTGCTCATTGTTTCTTTCGTGTGCAGAAGCCTTTCAGTTTGATACGGTCCACTGATTTATTTTTCATTGTGCTGCCGTGCTTTAGGTATCATATCCAAAAAATCATTTCGAAGACCCATGTTAAGAAGATTTTTTGAAGTTTTTGTCCAGGAGTTTCATGGTTTCAGGTATTACATTTAAGTCTTTAATCTGTTTCAAGTTAATTTCTATGAGTGGTGTAAGACAGGGACCTAGTTTCATTCTTTTACATGTGAATATCCCACTTTGCCAGCACCATTCATTAAAGAGACTGTTGTTTCCATTGAGTATTCTTCGCTCTTTTGTCCATATATACTTGGGTTTATTTCTGGTCTCTTGATTCTGTTCCATTGTCCTATTTGTCTGTTTTTCTGCCAGTACCATACAGATTTGATGACTACAGCTTTATGGGATAGCTTGAAATCAGGAAGGGCGATGCCTCCCACTTTGTTCTTCTTTCTCAGGATTGCTTGGCTGTTTGGGGTCTTTTGTGCTTCCACGTAAATTTTGGAATTGTTTTCTCTACTTCTGTAAAAAATGCCATTGGAATCTTCATAGAGATTACATAGAATCTATAGCTGGCTTTAGGTAGTATGGACATTTTAACAATATTAATTTTTCCACTCCATGTGATGGGGTTCAGGCCAGGATGCCCCAAGATGTGCCACTCTGGTGTGCAGATTACTTTGAGCTGAAGACAATAAAGGTTCAGACTCAGCAAAAAATTCAACCTTTCTCCCCAACTGCCTAAAAGAAAATTTAAATAAAGACCTGTCCCCAGGATAGGCCTCTACCATAGATAACTCTGGGTTTTGGTAGACTGGGAGGATCCTTGCTAAGCCCACCCTTATCCAAGTTCTATTTATCGAACATTTGCTTTTCCATTTCCATGTGGGTTGCCTTCCTCCCCTTTGAAGCCCCAAATCACCACCCCAAATGTCCTCCTTGTCTGTAGCTAAAGATACTTAAACAGGCAGCCTTGGCCATCTGGCTGAGTTGCTCCGTTTCCCCTGAGTTTCTCCCATGTATACATCCCATTAAACTTTGATTGATTTTCTCCTGCTAACCTGCCTTTTTAATTATTTGACCAGCCATAAGCACCTTAAGGAAAAGGCGGGGGGGGGGGGGGGGGATTCTTTCACTTCCCCAATGCATGAACATAAGATACCTTTCCATTTGTTTTTGTTTCCCTCAATTTCTTTCATCAATGTCTTGTAGTTTTCAGTGTACAGATCTTTTACCTCCTTGATTAAGTTTATTCCTAAGTATTTTATTTATTGTTTTTGATGCTATTGTAAATGGGATCATTTTCTTTATTTCTTTTTCAGATAATTCATTGTTAGTGTGTAGAAATGTTACTGATTTTTGTATGTTAATGTTGTATGGTGCAGTTTTACCGAATTTGTTGATTAGCTCTAACAGTTTTTTCATGAAGTCTGTAGGATTTTCTATATACAAAATCATGTCACCTGCAGATAGAGACAATTGCTTCTTCCTCTGCAATTTTGTTGACTTTCATTTCTTTTTCTAGCCTGATTGCTCTGGCAAGGACTTCTAGTACTACGTTGAATGGGAGCAGTGAGACTGGGCACACTTGTCTTGTTCCTGATCTTAGAGGAAAAGCTTTCAGCCTTTCACCATTGAGTATGATATTAGCTGTGGGCTTATCATATGTGGCCTTTATTATGTTGAGGTAAGTTTCTTCCATACTTAATTTGTTGAGTTTTTTTTTTCATCATGAATGAATGTTGCATTTTGTCACATGCCTTTTCTGCATCTATTGAGGTGATCATATGATTTTTTCCCTTTCATTCTATTAATGTGCTGTATCACATTGATTGATTTGCATATGATGAACCATCCTTGCATCTGAGGGATAAATCCCACTTGGTCATGGTGAATGAGCCTACAGAATTCAATTTGCTAGCATGTTATTGAGAATTTTTACATCTACATTCATCAGCGATATTGGCCTGTAGTTTTTTTTTTTTCTGGTAGTGTCCTTTGCTGGCTTTGGTATCAGAGTAGGGCCTGGTAAAATGAGTTTGGAAATGTTCCCTCCTCTTCAATTTTTGAAGGAGTTGGAGAAGGACTGGTATTAGTTCTTCTTTAAGTGTTTGGCAAAATTCACCAGTGAAGCCATCTGGTCCTGAGCTTTTCCTCATTGAGAGATTTTTGATTACTGAGTCAATCTCATGACTAGTAACTGGTCTATTCAAACTTTCTATTTCTTCCTGGTTCAGTCTAGGTAGTTTGTATGTTTCGAAGAATTTTTTCCATTTCCTCTAGGTTGTCCAGTTTGTTGGCATATCCTTGTTTATAGTAGCCTCTGATGATCTTTTGTATTTCTGTGGCATCATTTGTAATGTCTTCTCATTCACTTTTAATTTCATTGATTTGGGTCTTCTCTCTTTTATCCTTGGTTAGTCTAGCTAAAGGATTGTCAGTTTTCTTTATCTGTTCAAAGAACAGACTCTTAGTTTGGTAAATCTTTTCTGTTGTTTTCCTATTCTCTATTTCATTTAATTCTGTTCTAATCTTTATTATTTCATTTCTTCTGCTAATTTTAGGCTCAATTTACTTTTCTTTCTAGTTCCTTAAAGCATGGAGTTAGATTGTTTATTTGGGATCTTTCTTGCTTCTTAATGTATGCATTTATTATTATGAACTTCCCTTTTCAAACTGTCTTTGCAGAATCCCATAAATTTCTGTATGTGTTTCCATTTTAATTTGTCTCAAGATACTTTATTTCCCCTTTATTTCTTCTTTGATTTGTGGGTTGTTCAGGAGAGTGTTAATTTCCAGGTATTTGTGAATTTTCCAGTTTTATCTTTTGTTATTGATTTCTAGTTTCATATCATTGTGGTCAAAGATGATTTCTTGAATTTGTTAAGACTTGTTTTGTGGCCTAACATAGGGTCTATCCTAGAAAATGTTCCATGTGCATTTGAGAAAAATGGGTTGTTTGATAGAATGTTCTGCATATGTCTGTTAGGTCATTAAGTCTAAAGTGTTTAAATCCATTGTTTCCTTATTGATTCTCTGTCTGGATGATCTATCCACTGTTGAGAGTCGGGTATTAAAGTCCCCAACTATTATTGCAATGCTGTTTATTTCTCCTGTTAGTTTTTGCTTTACGTATTTAGTTGCTCAGTTATTGAGCTCATAAATATTTAGAATTGTTCTATCTTCTTGATGGATTGACCCTTTATCATTATACAGTGAAATTCTTTGTCTCTTTTACCATTTTTAATTTAAAGTAAATTTTGTCTAAGTATAGCTACTCTTGCTTATTTTTGGTTACCACTTGCTTGAAATATCTTTTTATCCCTGCACTCTCAGTCCATACATGTTTTTAAGGCTAAAGTGAGTCTCCTGTAGGAAGCATATTTTGGATCTTCTTTTTTCACCCTTTCAGCCATTCTGTATCTTTTGTTGGAGAATTTAATCCATTTACACTTAAAGTAATTATTGATAAGTGAGGACTAACTATAGTCATTTTGTTAATTGTTTTCTAGTTGTTGTGTGGACCCCTAATCTGTCTTATCCTCCTGTCTTTTTTGGTATTTTGATATCTGTGGCATCAGTATGCCTTGACTTCTTTATCATGCTCTTCTGTGTAATTACTGCAGATTTTTCCCCTGTGGTTACCATGAGAGCAACATTAAATATCTTAAAATTATCACACCATATTTTAAACTAGTAACAACTTAACTTCAATAGAATTCCTATGCTTTACACTTTTACCTCTCCTCCATCTCAAGTTTTAGGCGATTGATGTTACAATTTACTTATTTTTTATATCGTTGTAATTAATAACAGATTATTGTAGTTATGGATATTTTTACTACATTTGTTTTTTAACTTTTAAACTAGAGTTATAATTGAATTATGCACCATCATTACCATATTACAGAATCTAACTTTGACTAGACATTTAACATTACCAGTGAGTTTTACACTGCCTTCTTATTTTTTTTTGATGTTTATTAACTTGGTTAAGCTTTCAGATATTTACCTATGTTGTCAGTGTTTTCAAAAAATCATCTTTTGAATGGATTCTTTCTTTTGTTTCTTTATTTTTATTTTGTTAATTTCTGCTATTAACTTGATTATTTTCTTCCTATCACTTTCTTTAATTTACTGTATAGTACTTTACCCAACTTTTTTTTGCTGGATATTTAGCTAATTAATTTTTAGTTACATTTTATTTACTAATGTAAGCTTAGGGCTGTATGTATTTCTCAAAATACTGCTTTAGCTGTAGCCCAGGAGTTTATTCTTCTGTTCTAAATATTATCTCATTTCCGTTATGGTTTCTTTTGATGTATCAGTTATTTATGTTTTCAGACTTACAAATACAGTTTTTGGACTTCTTTATGCCATTGATTTTCTAAATTGTTTTTAGTTCAGAAAATATGGTCTGTTTGAAAGCAATCATTTTTTTTTCTCCCTGATTAGGACTCTCAACCAGATAGTACAGCTTCTTTGTCAACCAGTGTGGAATTTTTTCTAGTCTTCTGTTTCACTGAGTTTGCACCTGTCCGGAATTTCGGTTTTATTTGGAGGATTTACTCCATATCACTCACTTTGCACAGGCCCCTGGGCTCCTCTGCTGACCACTTTTGCCATAAATCCCCAGCCACTCGTTCTCCAGAGCCTGCTCTCCCTATTTCTGGGCAGCAGCGTTGGACGCTAAGGCTCGAGACAGTTCTGTTCCCAGCTCCCTCTTGACTGCCCACCCACTGGGGATTTCCTTTCTTTATTAGGATTTCTGCAATACATTTAAAAGGAAGTCTGTAATATTTTCTTCAGTATTTTTAGCAAAGTATTTTTAGGTTATTAATCCTGCTCCATTTCTTCTGTAATTTTTTGGATGTCAAAAACTTGACTGTTATCTCTTTTCTTTGCATTTCTCCCGAAACAAGACCTATCCTCCTCAGTATGATTTCCTCTAACTAAGAGAAAGTTCACATAAGGAAGGAAGGGCAAGAACAGCCCAAAAATGAAGGGTTACGATGATCTTTTCACCGGATCTCCAATTGTCACCTCTCGTTTGGTGAAATAAAATGGCAAACTATGAGTGGCTTTTAACATAAACAGAGAAGGAGGAATAAATTTGCTATTTATTTTTACCTGTAGTTATCAAGCCTACCTTGATATCCTACACAACACAGAACAACATACTGTGTAAAATAGGGCTGTTTTATGGTGTGGCCAATTTGGCACATTTTGCTTTAGCTTCATGCTTTGGATTTCATCATTTTAATCCTTCACAAAAAATACCCTTGTTTTTCTTACCTTCTTAAAGACCACTGTAGAATGTTGATTCCACCCTCACCCGTCCAGGTGTGATCATATCCAGGAGCCCTGGATGTTACTGCATGTCCTGTAAGGAGCAGAACTGGAAGATTTCAAACAACTTTGGGTTTAAACAAGTCATTCCTTCCAGGGGTCCTGATCTGGTCCTTCTGCAGTGGGCTCAGGAGTCAGCACTGTGGGTGATCCTGGGCCAGGAGGTCCCAGATGATGCTCTGAGAAACTCTCCAGTGGCTCATTCTCAGGCACCTTGCCAATCTGTCCTCATTTTTGTTTCCTCAGGGTAAATACAAACCAGCTCCTGGATATCTGGTAGAACAGGAATAAGGATAATCATGGTTGATGTTTTCATAGTGCCTGATGCTTTGCAAAGACCATTCACACCTTGTACTTTGGACCCTTACAAGAATCCTTGTTTTATGATGAGTTGTGCAGTGCAGTAGCTATGCCCATTTTACAGGTGAGAGTCCCGGGAGTGAGGGAAGCGAAGTCAACCTGCCCTGGTTCTACCAAGTGACAGGTAGAACCCAGTTCTACCGACAGGTTCTACGATACTCCATGACTTCTCTCTGGTCTGATAAACTCTGTGCCTAATGGCTTCACCCACGTTAGAGCTTGGATCCCAGTGTTCATCCTGCTCCAGGAAGCTTCCTAGGGGGAGGGGGAATGACAGACTGGGCTCTGCTCTCCCCACCCGCCCCGTCAACTCCTGATCTACTCTGCCATGCTGCTTAGACTCCTAAAGTATCCATCACAATACATCACCACACATCTTTCCTTCAAAGACCCGAAGGGCTTATTTAGTTGTCAATTCCCTTGGATTCACATACAGATTCAGCATTTAAATATCTACTTTATGCTACACACTTAAGGTTCTCCGGAGAAACAGAATCAATAGGGTATATTTACTATACGGAATTGGCTTATGTGATTATGGAGGCTGAGAAGTCTCAAGATCTACAGTTGGCAAGCTGTAGACCCAGGAGAGCTGATGATGTGAGTTCCAGTCTGAAAGCTGGTAGGCTCAAAACCCAAGAAGAGATAATGTTTCAGTTCAAGTCCAAAGGCAGGAAAAGACAGATGTTACAGGTCAAGGCCATCGGGCATGAGGAGGTCCCCCTTATTCCAGGAGGTTCTGCCCTTTTGTTCTGTTCAGGTCTTCAACTGATTGGATAAGGCCCACCCACATTGGGAAAGGCTATCTGTTTTACTCACTCTACCAAATCAAATATTAATCTCATCCAGAAATGCTCATAGGCACACCAAGAATAATGTTTGATCAAATATCTGGGCACCACATGACGCAGTCAAGTTGTCACACAAACATCACACTGGGCTAGGGCATTTCACATTTATCTTCACCCTATTCAAGGGGTTAGTGGTTAAACTGTGGCACATCCACACCAGGGAATACTGCTCAACAATAAAAAGGAACCAGCCATCGATACATACAACATGGATGAGTTATCAGAGAATTATGATGAGTGACAAAAGCCAATGCCAAAAGGTTACATACTGTACTATTCCATTTACGTAACGTTCTTGAAATGACAAGGTTATAGAGACGGAAAACAGATTAATGGTTGCCAGGAGTTAAGGAAGGGAGGAAGCTGGTAGGGAAGCAGGTGTGGTTATAAAGGGCAACATGGGGGATCATTGCGATGGAAATGTTCTCTACCTTCACGGTGGTGATGCATACATGGACCTTACATGTGATCAAATTGCCTGGAACTAAATAGACAAACACATGCCCCTTCCCTGCCCCAATATATGGATGCCCAGACAAGTTACATCAGAATCCTGGGGTATTGTCTGGTGTTTGTATATTTTTAAACTCTCCAGGTGATTCTGACGTTCAGCAGGAGTTGAGAGTCATTGCCCTATGCACTTTTGAAGAAACACCTTGATAAGAATTCGACAACATATTTGCAACACGCTGCTAGAACATCAATTTCGTTTAACAAGACATTAAAATCCCCTACTCATTAATTCCTGTTTAGAATAAATGGTATGTAAACGTATAACATCCCTCTGAGTGTTCCAAATCCTTGCTACTCCAACAGCTTCCATGAGATCATCTGGGAGCTTGTTAGAAATGCAGC
Organism: Equus przewalskii; assembly: GCF_037783145.1. Taxonomy (NCBI): domain Eukaryota; kingdom Metazoa; phylum Chordata; class Mammalia; order Perissodactyla; family Equidae; genus Equus; species Equus przewalskii. The sequence goes on from NC_091858.1 coordinate 32,963,227, forward strand.
ATTTCTGGCCCCACCCCAGATCCACTAAATCAGAATCGACCTTTTAATAATATCCCCAGATGATTCAAATTCACATTAAAGTTTGAGAAGCAGTCATATAAATCATTCCTGAAATGTGTATGCTCAGAATTTTCTCATACACTTTTCAAACACAATTCTAAGGGGGCATGATTGTAAATAACTATCTGGAAATTAAATCTTTTAAGCCCCTAAATGGCATTTCTAAAAACATGAGACAATAGCATGTAATAGGACACACGGTGGAAAATTTTCTATCCAAAACTGTGGCAATGTGTGCACAAAATAATGGGAGCGGCTTACGGAACACAAAGAAGCTTTAATTGCCTACGTCAAACGAAATCTCATTTGTGGTTCGTCTTTTCAGCGTGTTATGTGCGACTTTCAAAGCAGTTTTCTGAGTTTGAGCAACGTTATCCCGTGTGCGTAGACAATTTCGGCTGGTGCCATCTTGGGTGCCAAAAAGTGAAAGCATCGTGGGGAAGGAGTTCTGATACTTAGATTCTTTTCATAGAGTTACTGCTCGTTCATCGAATGACTTTGCAGGTGTCAGCTTCTTTGTCAGTCAAGCGAAGGATCGGACTAGCTGGGTGGTTGCGAGACCATCTCCTAAGTATCTACAGAGGCATTGTGGGAGTTATCCTTATCGGGAGAAGGAAGGGGTCCTTGGCGAAGATCTAGAACCCTCTCCTTTCCCCTCCCCAATTTTGGATCAGGGCAGTTCTCACGGGATCTGTTTTACCTATTTCAACTTTCATGCAACCTCATTGGAGCAAAGAGGTTTGCTGTTTAAAGGAGGCTGAAAAGAACTGTTAAGGTTTTGTGGAAATACTTTGATTCTAAGCTTGAGGACCATGTCGTTATATGAGGTCCACTGGACACAAACATACACAGTGCTTGGGATAGTGACCTGCACGTGGCGGGTATGCAGGAAACATTTGAAAATTACTACCAGTCCATCAGACATTCTCAGAGGTGCGTTGTTAAGCCTGAGCGAGCTTCCAGGGCTGTGAAGGGACTGGCTATGTCCAAACACCATTTCTGCCATCGACTGGTTTATGTGACTCTGTGCAAGTTACGTAATTTTCAAAAAGCAGAACATCTGTAGATAACAATATGAGTCCACAGTCGCTCATCTACAATTCCAAAATCCAGAAGCTTTGAAAAATAGGTTTTCGTAAGTGAATTTGGAGGCAAAATCTGACCTGAATATAGATGAGACTATTAATAGTTTTATGTATCCTACTTAATGTGCTATGTGTCACTGAAGACATATTAGGTTACAAGCTGCTGCCCCAGATTCCACCAGGGAATTCTCTGCATCACAGGACTTTCCGTCGCGTTGGTCGTCCGGGTAGCTGACGCTGATTGGAGTTAAGAGAGCAAGAGGTTTATTGGGGATAACTCCTGTGAGACATAAAAGTGGGAGGGAGCAGGATCCCATAAGGAAGGCCTTCAGGACCTCTTGCAGAGCTGACAGCTGCAAAAGGACAGGAGGAGGAAGCAGGAGTGGGCAGAGAGAGCCTTAGACCACACTGCAGAGCGGAATGGGGAGTTCCGGAGCCAAGATGCCTGTTAGAGGGGGCTCGTGTTAGCAGAATCAGCCTGTCCATGCACCCTGCTGGGCCCAGTCCTTGGCTGGGGACTGACTGCCCAGGAAGAGCGTGGCCTTGGCTTGAAAGCTGAAGTGGAGGCTGGAGGCTGTCAGCTAACTAGAGCTGAACAGAAGTTTCTTTCTTCAACTGAGATCTGAGCGGTACAGCTCCACAATGACCACATAGTTTTTTTTTTAAACAGCTTTATTAATATATAATTTATGCACCATAAAATTTACTCAAGTGTACAGTTCAATGATTTTACTAAATGTATACAGTTGTACAACCAAAATCACAACCCAGTTTTAGACTATTTCCACCCACCACCCCAAAAGTTTGCTGACAATACCCACTCCTATCCCCAGTGGCAGGAAACCATTGATCTGTTTTCTGCCCCTATGCTTTCTTGTCTAGAAACTTTATCTTTATCTAAATGGAATCATACACTATGCAGTCCTTTGAGTCTGGCTTCTTCCATTTATCATGATTTGGGGATGATCCAAGTTGTTGCATATATCAGTATTTTGTTCTTTTTTGTGACTGAGTAGCAATCCACAGTATGGATGTACCACATTTTGTTTATCCATTTATCAGTTGATGGATTGCATCTAGTTTTTGGCTGTTGTGAATAACGTTGCTATGAACATTTGTCTACAAGTCCTTGTGTAGACACATGTTTTCATTTCTCTTGGGTACATACCTAGGAGTGAAGTTGCTGGGTCATATAGTAAGTGTATGCTTAATTTTTAAAGGAAATTGCCCAATGGGTTTCAGGGTGGCTGCATCACTTTGCAGTCACCAGCAACGTGTGAGGGTTCTAGTTTCTCCACATGCTGGTCAACTCTTGGTATTGCCAAAAGTGTTGGTTATGGCCATTCCAGAGGGTGTGTAGTGGTATCTCCTTGTGCTTTTAATTTGCATGTCTCTAATGACCAACCCTGAACATCTTGTCACGTGCTTATTAATCTGCATGTTCTTGTGTGAAGTATCTTCTGCTCATTCTTTATCTTATTAATGAATAGAAGTTCTTTACATAGACTAGATACAATTCCTTTATCAGATACATGGTTTGCTAATATTTTCTCCTAGTCTGTGGCTTGTCTTTTCATTTTCTTAATGGTTTCTTTTGAAGAGCAAAAATTTAACTTGAATAAATTGAGGTACAATTTTTGTTTTTATTAATTGTGCTTTCAGTGTCATATCTAAGAAATCTTTGTCTAACCTAAGGTCAGAAAGATTTCCTGCTATGTTTTCTTCTAGAATTTTTATAATTTTAGTTCTCACGTTAGGTCTCAGCTGGGAACAGTTTTACTCTCCAGGGGACTTTGGGAATAGCTGGAGACACTGTGGATTGTCACAAGTGGGTGGGGTACGCTACTGGCGTCTAATAAATAGGTAAAGGCCAGTGATGGTGCTAATAAACATACTACAACGCACAGAGCAGCCCCCCACAGCAAGGATTACCCATCCAAAATGTCAACAGTGCTGAGGCTGAGAAACCCTGAGGCAGCTTTCTGGTCCATTTCGAGTTAACTTCCTATATGATGTGAGGTAAAGATCTATATGCATTTTCTTGTCTTTTTGCATGTGAGGTAAGGATATAAGTGCACTTTTGTCTTATTTTTTTCTTTTTCCAGGACCATTTGTTTTAAAGACTATCCTACTGCACTGAATTGCCTTGGCACCTTTGTTGAAAATCAACTGACCATAAATATGAGGATTCATATCCAGATGCTCTATTCCGTTCCCTCGACCTATATTCGATCTTTACGCCAACACCGCACTTTTTTTTTTTTAAAGATTTTATTTTTTTCCTTTTTCTCTTCAAAGCCCCCCAGTACATAGTTGTATATTTTTCGTTGTGGGTCCTTCTAGTTGTGGCATGTGGGACGCTGCCTCAGCGTGGCTTGATGAGCAGTGCCATGTCCGCGCCCAGGATTCGAACCAACGAAACACTGGGCCGCCTGCAGCGGAGTGCGCGAACTTAACCACTCAGCCACGGGGCCAGCCCCAACACCGCACTTCTTGATCACTGTAGTTTTACAGCCAGTTTTGCAATCAGGTAAATCCTCCAAGTTTGTTCTTTTCCTAAAAAATTGTTTTGTCTACTAGGGTTTCTTTGTATTTTCATCTGAATTTGAGCATCAGTTTTTCAAATTCTATAAAAAAGCACCCTGGGATTTTGATTATTACATTGAATCCAAGGATCAATTTGAGGAGAAATGCCATCTTATCAGTACTGAGTCTTCTAATCCACGAACTTGGTTTATTTCTCCATTTACTTAATTTCTCTCAGCAACATTTTCTAAGTTTTGGTATTCAGGTCCTATACTTCTTTTGTTAAATTTATTCCTATTAAGTTTATTTTTAGATGCCATTGTAAGTGGAATTGTGTCTTTAATTTTCTTTTTTCATTATTTATCGATAGTACAGAGAAATACAAGTCAGTTAGTTTTGCATATTGATTTTGTATCCTGTAATCTTACTAAACTTGCTTGTTCTATTTTTCCTTTGACACCTTATAATTTTCTACATATAGTGTCAGGTGATCTGAGAATAGTGTTATGTCTTTATTCCCCATCTGTATGCCTTTAATTCCTTTTTCTTGCCTTCTCTGGGTAGAATCTTCAATACAATGCTCAATAGAAATGGTGACAGCCACAATACGTTTCAAACCTTTTTAAAATACCAGAATTCTGAGGCACTTTTAGCCCTCCCTGTTTTGGGTAGGGGATGGCAGGCCTGCAGTAACTGACTTTTACGATGGTAGGGAGGATTAAATGAGGCAACACATACAAAATGCTTAGTGGAATGCCTGGCACAAATCAGTGTCTTCATCGAGTGCTGGCTTTTAGAAGGAGAATCCCGACTGGCCGCTGGCAGGCCAGCATCAGGAGACAGAACTCGGCACTGAGGACGCAGGCCTGGGTGGACAGACGGCCCGGGTGGACAGACGGCCCGGGTGGACAGACGGCCTGGGTGGCACTCTACGGCTGATGCGGTGGTGGTGGTGGGAAGTCCTTTGTGGCTTGTCCCCAGCAGGAGTCGCCGGTTTCTCTCGGCCTCCTCAGGAGTTTTTGGTTGTGGGAGCTCTGCCAAGTCCCTGAACTTGAAAGTAGCCAAGCCTGGGGCACTTGTGGATATAGCACAATGGGGTTTCTAACGAGAAGAAAGGGACTCGGGCCTGCCGAGCTGCTCTGAGACTCAACTGCTGTCGGGGCAGGAGTATTAAACTCTATTAAACTAAGAGAAAACCCTTCATTGTTTCCACGTGCATTGCCACCTCCTTTCTCTAAGGTTTGTTCTAGCAGTTGGCTCATGATATTTGTTGAGTAGGAGTAACAGCTGAGATAAGTAACAGAGGAACAAGGCGGAGAGGGGACAGTGTCATGAGGAGGCCTTCATGGCACCTTCAACCTTGATGGGATTTAGCGTTTCTCTCCTTCAGAATGTGACCGGTTGGCAGGTGTATGGTTCAGCCCCACTGCCAGTTTCCTCTTGGGGACAGCATCAGGGCGCCCGATGGAGGCTGTGGCCTGTTGCTGGCGATGCTCTCCTCACCATAAACTGAGCTTTGAGAAGCAGAGCTACTCTGATGGCAGTAATTATCAGTGACTGTGACTCCCACCCCTTCCTCATTAATTACCTTCAGAAGAGTCTCAGATACATAAAAAGTAACCCCAATAACTGATCTATGTCCTTCACGTCTAGTATGACATGTTAATAAAGATCTTAGGTTCTAACCAAGATACTTAGGCGGGTTCTTCAATTGTTCTCAGTAATAAAACAATTTAAATTAATACCCACTCTTTATTTAACAGTATGGTGCTTCAATGACAAAGGTTCTGTGACCTTTGAATTATGATCGTTACCAAGATACAAAGACGGCCCCAATAGGGCTGGTCAGCACTTCTCTGTAACACATTCAGACATCAGAAAGTCACACAAAGGAGCTTCTTTATGTAAAAACCACAACACACACAGGACAAACATGTGATGACATAAAAAGGCACCCTTTCTATGTCAGTTCCTCCTCTTCACAGTTTTGTTTCTCACTTGAATGTCTACAGACGACTTCGCGAGCTGTCTGCCGCAGCCACGTGTTGAGCGGCGCCCCATCATTGCAGTAATAGGTAGTTTTCAGAGGCACAGACCTTGTGCTGAGTGATCGAATCTAGAGAGAGAGAGAAGCAATTTAGTGTTTATGATGGCCAGCCCCACAGGAAAGCAAGAACCTTTAATATATACACAAAACCATATTTAAAAATTCTAAATGGTCTAGAATGCCTTGTCCAGATGTCCATATGTCCATATAGCACATGTGGCTATTTAAAATAAAACAAAATAATATAAAATGAAATAAAACAAAGAATTCAGTTCCTCAGTCACACAAGCCACATTTCAAGTGCTCAATAGCCACATGTCCTATTAGATAGAGCACACATAGGCCATTCCCACTATGGCAGAACGTTCTAGTAGACAGGGTGAATAAAGTTTGCTTTGTACCAAAGGGTATTCGCTGTAGCTAACTGACACAGGTCTCCCACGTCATGGACTGGCAGAGTATAAGTAAATACGTAAGAAAGTTTTAGTTATGACACCAACAATACATCCTAGGCTGTGTCACCCAATCTGCTGAGCGGAGAATTCTCTATGGAGTACAAAGTTAGTAAGCATACTTTCTAAAACTCAGGTCTTCATATTTTGGTAGAATACGTTGGACTAGTCAGCTCTGAAGGCCTGTCAGTTTGAAACTCTATTATTTTATGAAATCACAAGAAGTCACCTGATCCAGGACAACCCTGGGTGCAGGTGAACAGGCCAGCACAGGTGCACACTGCAGCCAGCTTGAAGCAGCCCCTTAAACTCTTTCCTTCACGCTGGAAAGTTCACGGCTCCCAACCCTTCTTCTACTGTTAGGATGAAAGAGGAATGTAATGGGCTGTCTGCAATGACTGAACTACAAATTAAGTTTAATTTAACTTATTTACCATTATTATCCAGAGGCATGGATAAATTACAATTGAAGGACCTATGAAGTCATGATGATGAGCAATACAAGATGGAAAACTATGAAGGCTGTGAGGTACAAAGCAGAAATAATGGGTTTATTCCATGACTATAGGAAAAAAAAAAAAGAAAGAAAAAGAAAGAAAAACTGGCTCATCTTAGTAGTATCTCAAGATAGTTCCCAGAATGTAAGGGTAGCCCTCCCAACACAAATGTGCTCCACAGGGGGTCTGGGCTGGACCCTTTCTCTTCTTTTCTTTTTCAATATTGCTAGGATTTTGACTGCAAGGTTTTTTCCCCCAAAGAACTCTTTTTTCTCTCAACTTTTTTTTCTTTGCTTCAATTTTGTTAATATTTGGCATTATCTTTATTCTTTCTTTCCTCCTACATTCTTCTGTACAATTTGGTGCTTGAAGATGAATGAATATATAGTAACAAAGTTTAAGAAAAATTGGTTAAAAAAATAATTTAACCCAAAAAGTTTTTTCTCTTCCCGCAAATTGAGAAAAAGTTTCTTTTATTTTACTTGATTCCCCACACTGACGATGACATTTCTAGTGATGGGTATAAAATGTTGCCTCTTTATAATATTTCTCATTCTGAGTTGGATCTGAGCTGACCTTTTTGTTTTCAGTGAGGCTTGAGGACCACGCGTGGCTGATTGGGGACAGAGAAGAGTCTTTTATTTTCCAGTTTGCGCGCTTGCCTGTCACATGCTTTCTAACCCTCACATCACCGACAGTGCTCACATCCGTGACTGGAGTCCGGCTGGTGTAAATTGAACAAAGGGGCGCCCAGGGAGGCCGGTTAGGAAATTTCAAAGATAACCATCTGGGACCACTAGTGGACCGCGGAACACAACTAAAGGGAGAGCTTAGAAACGCACTTTCTGGGCTCACTCTTTCCACATCTTTTCAAGGCTCTAGCAGGCTAGCAGTTAATTGAAAAAAAAAAACCACTAGCGATATACCTTTTAAAAAGCCTAAACACACGAGATGTTGAAAGTATAAAATTCCACGAGTCAGTTTTAGTTCTCATTCCTTTCTATTCTGGTAGATTTCACCCGCTTTGAGAACAACTCAAAAACAAAAAATTCATCTTATTGTCTGAAATGGCATCTTAAAGTTCCGCAGTGGCTGTCTGAATGGTTGCCGAGCTCCTGGGCAGGCGGCCTCAGGGAGGATGAGAGTGGGTGGTGTCCTCAGGAGGGAAGCAGGCCCGCCTCCTGTTCTCCTTTCTCCCTGTCTTTCCATCCTCAGCAACGGGCCTCACCTCTTGGTGAGGGGTTCCTCATCTACGCAATGAAAATCTGGCCTGAGACGATCTTGAGGAACCCTGACAGTGTCTATTTAATCAAGAAAGCCTAAGGTCCGAGGCCTCCAGAGTGGCCTTGCTTTAACCAAACGCTGCCTCCAAGAGCATGCGTTTTTCTGGGCGGAGTTCCTTGTCCACCATCAGGGGAAACAACATTAGCATGCACAGGGCCCACATGTTATCAGAGATCTTTTTCCTGCAAACAGCGACATGGGGAGACATTCAAATCAAATGCTTTTTATAAGCTATAAGGAAATCATGCCGAGGCTAAACTTTTTTTTTTTGGCAACGTTGTTGAGAATATTACATTATGTTCCCACAATAGCATAAAATGTATGTCTTATCACTTCAACATAACCCAGACAATAAAAAGGCGCCTGAGACTGGAAATACGTCTTATGAGAAAGGCCAAACTAACCTTAAATGATAACACCAATGGGGGATGAAAAGAGTGAAGAGAAACGATTAGGGCACCGAAAGTGGTGGACTGGCGATGAATGGGACACGGGTGCAGAGCCCCCAGCCCCTGGCAGCTTTCACTTCTGGCGCCAAGCCACGTCAGAGCCCAGGGTCTTAGTTTCCTGATATGTAAAATGGGAATTCTATTCTATGGGCCTGCGGGGGGAAATGAAATTCCTGGAAAATGCTTTCAAATAGAGTATGCATTACCAATATCAGGTAAAGCTACATTCTGCTTCCTAGTGCCGGGAACTTGATTTCTGTTTTCCTGTTTATTTTCATAAAATTCAAGCGCCCGCAAGTGTTTTCTCTCTCAAAAGTCCCCATTTCTCCTTCTGGTTGAATGACTCATCAAGAATCTTGGCCTAAGGATCCTGCTGTTTCAGGGAAAATGGGCTCTGGGGAACGGATCGGGAACATAATCACGACGGTTCAAACAGCCTCGTTATAAGGCAGCCCGGCATAGATGAGATGCTCCGTGGAGCAAATGAGTAAGACAGGGCTTAAGTTTCACGTGGGGAGTCCCGTTGAGAGGTTTCGTAAGTTCACACCATTCTATGCCAGCGACATGAGGCGTCAGCCAAGGGGGCAGGCTGGTTGAATGCTAAATGGACTCCCCAGAGCTGTGTCTCTCCCAGAGAAAGAGCCAGAGGCTGGAAGAAATTCTTAGAACTAGAATAAGCACTTAGGCAGTTCTTTTAATATTCATAAACGTTGGGTCACTCTTTTCAAGATACACATGGTGAAGGAGAAAAGGCTTATGCGATGGATTATGGTGCCAGGATGTCAGAGGTCCTGGGGACAGAGACCTCTTCTTTTGGTGGTGTCCACTTTTCCCTGTGCCAAAAAAAAAAGAAAAAGAAAAAGAAAAAGGAACTTCTCAGATGTTTCTAATGGCTAAAAAGAAAAAATCTCTTGCTTGTCCGTCCCTTGTGATTTTACTATGTCTGCAAAAACAAAGACCCGATAAAATATAGGACTAAATAGGAAAGTACTAAAAAACCCTGGAATCTTTACTTTGGAAGGTAAATTGCAAATCTGAAAGTGATACGAGCTACTTTTAAGACTGTCCCTATAAATGAAATATGTTCCAACTGGAAGATCAGCCGCTGTGTGAGGTAGAGTCCCTGAGACTTAAGAGTACATTAGGTCCAGAGAAAATAGATGATTTGCCTCTAGTCAGAGAATAGCTAGTGGCAGAGGCTCGATGGGGCGGAGAACGCAATGCTCTGGACTGTATGTTTTGCAGGTCCGTGCACGTGTACAGAGACATAAAAATGAAATCTTTATTTGTACAAAGCTGGAGCTAGGGTATTGTAACTCAATTCAGAAAGAGAAGAATATAAACTAACAAATGTTTGAAAAACACATGTTCTAACACCTGAGTGACCAGGCTGAGAGGACGCAGTGCAGACAGGGGCAGTGGCCAGAGTCAGGAGGCTCGTCTTTCTGGTGAGGATTTCACCACGCGGAGAGCCAGAGATTCCAGAACACACAATACCCGGATGCTGCCAAGGGCACTCACAGATGGTGTAATCAATGACAAATCAGAAACAGGACATGAATTATGGGAGAGGAAAGAAACAGAAACTTGGGTCCACGGCTCCAGCTCTGAAACTCAAAGAATTCCAAAGGGCCTTGTGAAAATTAATCCCTGGGGGCAAGCAGGTAGATAGACACTTGCCTCCTAGAAAACCACCAAGCAGGAGAGCTGAGTGGCAAAACAATTGGAGGAATCGGGTAGGGGGCAGGACTGTGCACGATCTGTGCACAGAAATGCACGAGCGACAGGAAGGGGCCGGCAGAGTTCCCCAACCTGGAAATAATAAGAGCGCAGATCCAGACTTTGGCCCTCTGCACAGTACACGACTGGCAAACTTTGAAAAGAGCGGTTGTTGATATGCGCTGTTGATATCAATCAGGTGCACAGTTCCGTTAGCTGAATGAGATGTTTTTTTTAAAAGCACAATTCTGGTCTCCAGTCGGTGTCATTTTGATACATGCGCTTTTTAAAAAACAAAACAAGAACCTCTGTTTCAGAACATAGGATGTTTTGAAGGTTATATTCTTGGCATTTAGAAAAGAGTAAACAGCCTCTTGGCTTTTGGACTGTAGCTAAAATCGCAGGGGTTTTTTTTTTGAAATTAGTTTCCAGGGAAAAGATAAATTACTCTGCACCAGATGGTAAAAAAAATTACTTTTGTTTGCCATACTTTTAAAATATATCAGAGGATGACCATCGTTCATTTAAACGACACTCATAAAATGTCTGTAGTTATGTATGAATGCAACTTGGACAAACACGGCATCTACTTATCTGTTGAAGGATAATGTCTAGGAAGCGGTGAGGAAAGCCAGAAGTTTGGGATTTAGAGACAAGGGGTGGCAAATAGGAGGAAGACTGAAAAAGAAACCTGGGGCGGAAGGAGGGAGAGAAAGAATGCACTTCTCCAGGCCCAAGAAGCCAGGTAAGGCTCGTGGCCAAAGGTGCTGAAACTGGAGTAATTCACTTTTATGGGTTGAATTATGCCCCCCATAATGCATATGTTGAAGCCCCACCCCCCAGGACCACCGACTATGACTGTCTTTGGAAATTGGGACTTTAAAAGGTAATTAAAATGAGGTCATTAGGGAAGGCCCCAGTCCACTATGACTGTTGTCCTTATAAGAAGAGGAGGTTAGGACACAGACACACACAGATGGATGGCCATCTACACGCCCGCTTGTCACCACAGCGTCAGCCTCCAGCCTCCTGGAGATCAGGGCTTATCTCTGCCACCGCTTGCCCTGCAGAATCCAGAGGAGCATTTGACACAATGTCCACTGAATTGATGCCCGATGTGTACATTACATTCACATTATGCTTACTTTTCTTTTCTTTTTTTTTCTGAGGAAGATTAGCCCTGAGCTAACATCTGCCGCCAATCCTCCTGTTTTTGCTGAGGAAGACTGGCCCTGAGCTAACATCCGTGCCTATCTTTGTCTACTTTATATGTGGGACACCTGCCACAGCATGGCTTGACAAGTGGTGTGTAGGTCCGCACTCAGGATCCAAACTGGCGAACCCCGGGCTGCCAAAACAGAACATGCAAACTTTACCACTGCGCCACTGGGCCGACCCCACAGTACGCTTACTTTTTGAAATAAAAGCTGGAGCTCCTAATGTACTAAAGGCAACCACTCTGAGCATGTGGACAAATGAGTTATCAGGAGAGCTGCATGTGAGGAAGGAGTGAGGGAGCCTGGGTGGCGGGTCTTGGCAGCTGGGCGCTCGCTGCCACCCCTGGAAGCAGAGTGAGGCAGGCCCTTGGGGAGAGACAGTGTACGAGCCGCAGATGGATGGCCTGTGCCGTGGCTTTAAGATTTGGGGCCCCTTTGGGTAGACTGGGTCTTTCACACACGCTAGTGGGGTAAAGTCTTATAGGAGCTCGTTTGTCGTCATTAACTACACTCCCACTGACAGTAAAAAGCAGGAATGTCTAGGTTGGCCTGTGACATGTAATAATTACAGGACTCTGGTAAAGCAGAGGTGTGGACACTCAGAGCTTGATCCAAAGGCCCCAGGCTGCATGGAAGGAGCGGTGGGCATGATGCTTCTCCCTGGGGAAACCTGTCCATGTGACTGGGACCCCAGAACAGTGGCTCTAAAGGGACCTTCAAGGGCTACTGCAATCAGAAGGCGCCTTCTCCATCCACCTCCACGTGTCCCCTGCAGGACCCACGGTTGTTCCTGGGCGGAGATTCCTACCTAAGATCCACGCTTCCGACAGATACTTGATTGTTGCCTTCCTCTTTCGTCGGGAGGGTCCGATGAAGATGCTGGCTTGGTGAGGGACACGCGTGATCCGGCCCCCACACAGGAGGACCAGTTCCCACAGCTTGGCTCTGGGGGGGTTGCTGGCCGGGGTGATGAACATCATCGGCTGATCGGCAAACAAGGTTCCCTGGTAGTGTCCCGCGGACAAGTGGCGCTCCAGGCGGCACAGCTGTCGGGCAAAGACAGCGGGAGGGTTAGCAGCAGTGCTGAACCATTTATTTTATTCAGAAAAGGTTGACAGTGAAGCTCACTCCCTTTTGGGAAAAAGAGCAGAACCTAAGGTTGCCTAGTCTTGGATGAATTTTGAATTCTGAGGATCCAGGGGAGATAATGACATTTAACAATAATGACAGATAATGAGCAGCTAAAATGGACATTTCCTGAAGCAGCCTACAAGTGAAACTCCAAGCAAACAAATGTATCAGCAAAAATGTTTAGGCCTTTGAATTATTACAAATTCTAACCCCAAAATATTGAGAATTCATCAGCTGTTCCATGGAGCGCGGAGAGCCGCATCTGCACTCTGCGAACCCTGTGGAGGTGACGCAGGAGCGCAAAGACGCCAGCCGACTGTGCTTGAGTAGGTGCTGTCGTGAATGGTGGTTCTATCCGTGGTGCTCCAGGGCTCCCGGCAGCAAACGACTTTCACAGGACCTCAGCAATGCTCCAAACCCAGCTGCACAGTTTCCCCAGGCAAAGAGAGGATGGGGCAGAACAAAGCAGAATTCCTACAGCTGTTCCCCAGGACAGCAGGTAGGGGCAGGGGGCGTCCAGAGGTCACTTCAGTGAGTCACTGTGGAAATGGTGATGGGGAGAATCTAGACAGTGGGAAACGCTGCAGAAACAGGGATGTTAAACTGCGCTTTTTTTCTGATACAGTTGTGGTCGTCTGGCTCACCCAAGGGACAGTGGGGAGGCCTGGTTATTCTAAACACACATTTCACTAATTATAAGGACTTCTTTTCAAGTTAAACACCCGCTGGGAGATGTTGAAGGTTAACTGCCATCCACATTTTGAGTATTTTAATCCGCTTATTTCCCTGAGGATTGAGTTGAGCGTTTGAGATCAGTGGCTCAGAGAAATTAGGGATTTTGAGGAAGTATGTGGGAAAAGAGATCAAGGTGCTTCTCAGAGGAGGGTGCCCTGGGGGAGGGGGTCGTGGAGGGAACCGCTCATCAGCAGAGGGTGGCAGACTGCCCGTCACGCAGAAGGGCTGACCGAGGAGATGGGAAGCAGGAAAGAATACATTCTTCAGTCCACATCTCTGGAGAAATCAGAGAAAGAATGAATTGTTCTTCTACTGGGTTTTCATACTACTTTTGTTTTTAAGAAAAGAAGATCCTACTACGAAAAAAATAGCTCCAACATTAATGGAATTAACCCAATAAACTTAAATATGGCCATGGAGTTAATTCTCTTTCCTCATTGCTGGTTTTGAATTTTGCAACGTAAGGCATCGCAGGTGAACGCTTTCACCTGATTGGGTGGGTGGCAGCGGGATCCTGAAGATGCACTAATGATTCTCCTCGAGTGGTGACTTTATTACTGTTTTTAGTTACTTCCGCTACCCGCCTGAGATAGGAGTGGAAAGGCTTTCACTTAATTTTGCAAATGAAGACAGTGAGGCAGAAGCCTGCCAAAAGATCTGCTTTGGCTAAATGATGAGTCAAGCTGGAAGGAAAAAACCCACAATCTACAAACTCAGTGAATTGCCAGACCATGTTGCAGTGAAACTGGAGATCAAGAAAGACTCTTACTAAGGTTGGATATAATCATATATTTAAAAAACGAGTTATAAAAGTGGTTGATAATTGAAACAATATAGAAGGACATAAAGTAAAAGGTGAATTTTCCTATGTTGGACACTGCTGTCTGTTACTCAAACCTGCTCTTGTCTTTCCCTCCTTGATGGCATGGCCTGTCTTTTTCTGTGGGCTAACCTCTGCAGGGCCACGTGTTCAAGGCAGGAGCCCCTTCCCAGCCCAAGGGGAAGACTCAGGATTGGTCCAAGCTAATCACAGGGATCTCATTTCCCTTGCAAAGGACTGGGGCAGACATGAGCTGCACCCGACCCTGGCCAATGGGACCTGAGACTAAGTCTGCTGGGGGGCGGCTCTTTCTCACTAATATAAACTAATGCAGAAGCAAAAACATGTCTCTGATTTGCTGGACTCTGTCATGCCAACACAGGATACACGGAGCCACCTGAGGCCCCAGGACACACTTAAAATGGCCAAGTGGGGCAATGGGAAGGCCCGGATACTAGATAACGTTTCTAAGTCACAGGAGTGATGGAACAAGGAATTGTCCTTCCTTTGTCCTTTTAATGTCAGAGGGGAAAAAAAAAAAGTTAATTCTTTAAGCTACTTTTTTGTCGAGATTTTTGTTTCCAGAAGCCCAAAGCATCCAGATGCCTCAGTTCTCACGTCCCCCGCCACTTACCAGAGGTAACCCCTATGAAGAGTTTGTGTGTATTTTTCTAAACTCTGTGCAGTGGCCACACACACATATTTAGGATACAGTTTTTCTTAACAAGGAAAAGTGGGATCAAGGATATTTATTGGTATATGGATAAGCAGTAAATCAAATCTGTTTTTAATCCAGTAGAAAAGGACAAATGTAAACATTTCAAATGTTTCAAAAGTGACTTCAGTAGCTAATTTCTTTGATTCTTCATTTTTCTTCCTCCCACATTAATTGAATGCTTACTGTCTGCCAGGCACGTGCAAGGTGCTGGGGAAGCAAAGATGATTAAGAAACAGTCCCTGACCTCAGTTTAAAGCACGCAATACAAAAGTCAACAAATGAAAATGCTTCCTTTTATTTATTTATTCAGCTTGAAATCAGAGGAGGCAAAGAATTACAAAGATCTGATTCTTCACTTAAAATAATTGAGACTATGTGCATGTTGACTTTCCAGTCCTAAGTAAAATAATTTCTGGGAAAGCGTAACCAAGATTTAGGTTACTTAAAATTAAAAGCTAATTTGGGAATTTATCCTACAAATACACTCTATATAAGGGCATGCATGGATAGGAATGCGTTGTCATAGAAACAAAGATGATTGGCAGGTTTTATTCATATTATACATATAATAAGACACATGATTCTGCTTATTACTGAGCTTTAGTTAAACTCGTTCTAGTAAGCGGAAGGTCTTAAGGATACTCTCCCAATACTCCCCGAGGACAGCCCGTACTTATTGTTCATCTCAGGCCCCCCAGCACGTCCACGTCTCAGGGCCTTGTGCTGTTGATATCATCTGTAAACACAAGTACCAATGCAGCCTTACCCTTGGAGACCATACTCTGCCTCTGAAGGCACCGACTGCCTGACGTGCCTTAAGAATTCCGACCGTGGCTAGTCAACTTTCCTCTCTAGCAGAGCACCATTTTGTCCCCACTGGTACATTTTTAAAAATAAATTGAAATTATAAGGCTGCAAGCAGCACAAAAAGTTAGCAGAGTGTCTGAGAATGCTGAGCGTGCTGGATGGTGCCCTCTGACTGTACCACCAGCAGGCCTTATCTCAAAGGGATGCATTTTACTTCGAGATCGAGGAGAAAAACTTCAGAAGCATAACTTTTAAGGTCAACTTGCTGTTGATTATTTTCATTGTCTTCTCAATCCTTATTGTAACAGCAATTCTCAGCAATTTGCTCTAAATCCTAATTTCATTTCAAACTTTTCAAACACACGTACACACTGGTGCCAATTGCCAGAGAAAGGCACCTGGGTGGAGCACGTGGGCCTTATGACGGGGCGGTGGAGGGCCCAGGAGTAGACTGCAGGGGTGACGGTGGTGTGTTATTTCTCTTCTTTACTCAAAGACGACCTCAGAGATAACCAGCTTTACCCGTACCGACCTAGAAGTTTCTAGCTAAAAATAGCTAAAAGGTAATTTTAAAAAATCATAACTCTCAAAAAGGTATGAAATGAACACTTAAGATGTGTTCATTGTTTTTAACTCTGACAGATGCTGTAACAGGTTCAAAGGAGAATCAAAGAACACATTTATAGATAGGAATATTGAAATGAACTTGAAATGGACCAAACAAACATTGGCTTTTCTGTCGGGGAGGAGGCTATTCCCTCCACCAGACAGAATTCATTTCATGTCCACAGAGAAGAATCGTTTGCGTTGCCAGCAAGTCTTTACAACTTTCCGAGTTGTGAACTAGCTCAAAGGCAACGAAAGCTGGGATCAGATAGCCTGGGAGGGTGTGTGCGGTCTAAGAAATGGGAGTTTTCCAATGACGAACAACTTTTCCCTACAGAGCCCAGGAAGTCTGCTGTTTAAAAGAAAGCCTGGAAGAAAAGAGGATTAAGTGGAGTTTACTGACTGCTGGGCTTAATTCGCCTCCAGATTAAACAGGGCAGTCAGTAGTCAGGGTGAATGTTGGGTGGAGTCCAGAAGAGTTCCCGCTTTTCTCTGTGAATGGCGACAGAACGTGATCATTATATATATACACACGTATGGATGGATGTGTAAGTATGCACATTTATGTACTTATATAAGACAAGGAGGCCACTGATGGAAGGCAGAAATCTTTCCCTGCCCTGAGTTCTTCATTTGAACCCTTGGTCGTAAAGGATTGGGACATTACTGAAGGGTCGAAGTTAGTTAAGGCCAAAGAGACATTAACTTTGCTTTATAAGGTGTTGCCTTTGCATTTGTGTCCTCATCAAGAAATCTACACTGATTTAACAGGTTGTAGCTCAGATCGTTCCAGTCTACTTACAAAGCCGTCAGTCAAGGGGGACCATGCTGTTCACAAAGCTGGGCAGAGCAGCATTCCCCGGAGTGCTTCTAGTCTCAGTGACTCCCAGTTATTTATCCCTGACCAGGAGCAAGCCCACAGGGGAGGGTGTTGACGGTTCACTTACCCCACCGCGGGTGTTAGATTTCAATGAGCGAACCTGCTTTTCCCTCCAGGAAGAGCTCACCTTGACTGTTCCTCTTTGGCTCACTGACAGTTTCCAGAGGTACTTATGAGCCGTACACCTCACTAGGAATTCTCAGAGCCAACTAGTCCACAATTGACAAGCCTGGAGCTCAGGGCGCCTGCTTCCTTTCAGTTCACCTGAGATCACACACCAGTAAACAGTAGTGTCAGATTCTGAATGGAGGGGAGTGCGCCCCCAAGTCCTGCCCTTTGCATAACTCACACGGTCTCTGCTCCTCACAGGCAACAGAGGGAGAGCAACACCCCTCCCCACATCGTACCCACCAAATGAGGTAATGCGGTGCCTTTTCAGTTCTAAGACGCCCTTCTCACATTCTAGCGATGATAATATAAGGATGGGTCTCAGTGCATGGCTGGTTGTAGTTTAATTGGCCAAAGAGACCACATACTTCCTTAATTTGTGCCTTGGTTTTTTTCAATTCCCCCTGTTTAGGAGGGAATTTTTTCAATTCCTCCCCAAGACGACACCTGACTGGAGTGATGGTCCATTTTATGTGTCAACTAGACGAGGCTAAGGGATGCCTAAGAGAGCCGGTAAAACATAATTTCTGGGTGTGTCAGTGAGGGGCTCTCGGGAACATCTAATCCTCTGAGGGCCCGAAGAGAACAGAAAGGTGAAGGAAGGTCAAATCCCCTCTGTCTGCTCAAGCTGGGACGTCCATCTTCTCCCGCCCTCAGACATCAGAGCTCCTGCTTCTCTGGGCTTTGGATCAGCCCTGAACGGCACCACCGGTTTTCCTGGGTCTCCAGCTGACAGTCCACAGATCGTGGGGCTTCTCACCTCTAGAATCGCGTGAGTGGATTCCTATAATAAGTCTCCTCTTGTATATCTATGTACCCTATCAGTTCTGCTTCTCTGGAGAGCCCTGACTAGTACAACTGCGTCACGAGGGAGGAGTGGAGTGAGCCAGGCAGAAAAGGGACGGACAGCAGGTGACATAGTGGCATTCCTGCCAGACAAGACAATGAGTTCAGGTGGGGAGGGTGGTTCTATGATCCTTTTTAAAAAAATAAGTAGATGAAAGGTAAATATATAGCTAAAATAGCTGAAAATTCCTACCATGAGAAGAGGTGGTTCCTTCGCTCCCACCTGCCACCCACACTGTGAGGTCCCTTCTCAGGGTCCTCTGCAGGGGGCCGAGTCAGTTAAAGTGCTCCAGCAGGTGTGGGCAGCCAGGCAGGGAAGGGAACCGTACCCCTGTGTTCCCTTTGGCCTCGCACTCTGCTGCTGACCCCAGAGATGCAGCACAAGAGAGGACAGGAGGCGAGAAAGGGGCTTTAGTTCAACTATAACTTCCGGCTAATGGGGATTCTGTGGAAGACGGCACAGAACGTCGGACGGGGGAGGATCTTGGAGAGCATCTCAACCACAGCTCAAATTTTACAGACAAAACTGAGGCTCAGGAAGACGAAGTTCCTTATCTGGCATTACCTGGCACCACAGAGATCCTGGAAAAGCTTTCCTGTGCTTCCTAAGATGTGAAATCCTCTTACCATTGCCTGCCACCCTGCAGCTCAGGGCTGAGCTACAGAATCAGTGTTCTCGGTGCCCACAGCTCCCCTGGCAGGAGGAATACCTGTTCATTCTTTTGTCAGTTCATTATTTAATTCACTCACTCATTCGTCTGGGTATCAGGCTAAGCTCCGAAAAGACAAAAATGGGAGGACACAGAGATTGCTTTTCCAGGACTTTCTAGAAATTCCAGGATAACAAGACATGTCATTTCACGGGATGGGAAATGAGAGCCTGAGTAGACTTTGCAGCAGGGGCATCTGACTTGGAGAGTGAGGAGAAGGTTTGCTCAGTGAAAAGCACTGGAGGGCACCACAGGTAAAAGGTGTGCGTGCAATCACACACGCTTGCTCAAACAGTTCAGGATCACTGGGGGGTGACGTGTGAGGGAGGCAGGGCTTGGCAGGTGGTCCCAATAACAAGAGCTACTTTTTAAAAGCATTTTAAGTAGGTCCCAAGGTGATGAGGCTGACCAAGCAGGCCCCAGAGTAATCATGATCACATGGTATGTAGTTAACGAGGAGCCACCAAAACCTCGAACAGGAGATGAGGTCACGAAACCCACGCGTTAGGAAGAGCACGCTGCAGACAACAAGGAGGGGTTGAGATCAGAAACAGGAAGACCCGAAGGAATGGACTGCAATAAATTCAACAGGAAGTGAAGAAGGGCAGGGCACGGCGAGGGGAGAGGAAGTGGATCAGGATGGAACGAGAGGGCAAATTCACCAGGATCCCGGCGTGTGTAACGGGGGAGGTTAGCGCCGTTAACAGAGCCATGCACCGCCTTTATAGGAAAGCTCAGCCACTGAGGTTTTAGTTTCCAATAAATAATACCTCTCTTTTCTCTCAGATTCAACACTAACTGGGAGATAGATACAGGTATCAAAATCACTATTGTCATTCATCAAGCTGACCGGAGATGTGGGCCCTAGACCTATGGTCATGTGAGTTTGCTGACGCCCCCATGATGATTTAGGAGGAGGAACCACAAAGTCACAGCAGGCACTGGACCAAGTGCCCCCTCCATGGCAGGGGCAAGCCCAGAGCAGATGAGCTGGAACACTTTCCTCAGGAAGGCGGGCAGATCTGAAACAGACGCAGAGGGGCTGAGTCAGGATGCCCAGCTCCTTCTGGCAAACTCTCCAGTTTACGAGCGGGTTTTCCTCTCTTGGGAGGTGTGAGTGAGGGGAGGACGCCCAAGACCAGGGGAACAGGAGGCGCCTCTCTAATGTCAACTTGAGAATGCAAGTACCTGAAGCACAGTGACTGGAAGTGGATCCTATCATAAGTCACTTGAGGGGCTCAGACTGGGGTGAAATCCTTAGCACTTGGGGCAACATCTCAGAAAACAGATCCTGGTGTGAACCCCTTCAACAGAGAAGACGGCAGACCCAGAGCAACTGTTTGGAAACACAAGATAGAACTAGAAGTTTCACCTTCGGAAAATGTCATTGCCTACCCTTGGCCACGTGGGATGGATTGAGTCTATCAAAGGTAGAATGAATTGGCTGTCATCAGAACTGAAGAGAAACATGAATGATGTCTAAGGTCCTGGGAAGTTAAAAAAAAAAGGAAATAGAAATAGAATACACTTTTAACTATTTTGACATTCACCTTATGCCCATAAAAATAAAAAAGACAAAGACTTCAAATGAGGGATACATAAAGACCCCCAAAACCCCTCAGTCTTACTGTCCTTCCTCTCATCTCCTGACCATTTTATTTCCGGGCTCACTGTCACTCTCCATCACCTCTCCTGTCCTCATGCTTGGAAATTTAAAAAGACACATAGGTGATCCTCCAAACACCTGTCCTCTCCATTCCTCAGACCCCTCTTTCCTGACGAGCTTGTTCTCTACCCGCCTAATGCTCAGCCCCCAGGGGTCGCAGAATTTCATACGTCCCAGGCCCACATCACCACCCCCCATCTTTCTAGCCCATTTTCTAGAAGTCTGCGGGAGCCTCTGTAAGTTGATACTACCACCTTCTCACTTCCACCCCCAGGGAGCCCTCTCTCCCCTCCAAAACCACTCCCAAGTCCATGGTCAATCTCTTGATGGCTGTTGACAGCTCTCTGGTCTCCAGCATTTCATTCCTCCTCACACCCAGCCAATGACGCCGTTTCACTTGACTGATTCCCCGCAGCAGAGCAGCTGTCACTGTAGATGGACCACCCCTGCTACAGTCGAACCCCCACTGTACACCAAGGGGCCCTCTCCCCTACTGAGGACTGGTTCCACCAATTCTCCCTCTCTCCTGATTGTTAAGCTGTGCTTACTGTATTCACACTGGCATACAAAACACCATTATTTCTCCTGTCGTTCCCCTGTTCTCCACTTCCCCTGGCAGGCACAGCCCCACATCTTTGTGTCCCTCTGTAGCATAACTCCTTGAAAGAGTGGTCCATGCTCCTGCCTCTCATCCTTCTCGCTTACATCCACTGTGATGGGCTTTTGCTCCCATCACGCCCATGGAACCGCCCCTGTCATGTCACTGAGGACCTCACACCGCTGATGCCAATGGGTGATTCTCAGACCTCACCTCATGGGAACCATCAAGACCTGGGACACAGATGACCCCTCCCCGTTCCTCAGTTGCTCAGCTCCTAGGACCCCACCCTCCCCTAATTTCTTCCACCTCCCTACCTGCTGCTGTTTTGGGTCTTTCTCTCCTTCCTGACTCTTGATGCCCAAGTGCCACAGGACTCAGTCTGTGGTCCTTCTCTTTCTACACTCACTCCTTGGTGACCTCATCCAGCATCAGGACCCCAAAGAGCCACTGTGCGCCGATGACTCCCACATTTTATCTCTAGTTCAGACCTCTTTCCAGAATCCCAGGTCCAGCTGCCTTCTTGACAGTCCCCTCAGATATCGATAGGCCTCTCAGACCCAATCCTGGCTTTCCTCCTCCTCTCTCAACTTGCACCACCCGCAGCCTTCTCCACCTCCAATTTTGGCCATTCCATCCTTCCAGGTGGCCAGCCCCCAAAAACGAGGTCAGTCTGATTTCCCACTTCCTCTCATTCCTCCCATCTCGCCTAGAAGGAAATCTGGTCAGCTCACCTTCAAAATACGTGGACGAGGACCACTCTCAGCGCTGGGCACCCCAGTCCAAGCCAAGCCAGCATTACCCCACACTCAACTGGACTCCCTACTTCTAAATTTGAACTGCTCACAGACTCTTCTCAACAGGGTGAGAATTTTAAAAACGTCAGTCGGATCATGTCACCTGTCTGTTCAAGACACTGGCAATCTCATTTCATTCAGAAAAAAAGCTGAAGCCCTTGCCATGGACAACATGGCAATGCCTCTCACTCCCCTCTTAGCATGTTCCTCCTTGCTCACTCCATTCCCCCTGGCCTCCCTGCTCTTCCTGACCACATGCCTCAGGGCCTTTGCACTAACTTTCCTCTCTGCCTGGGATGTCCTTTCTTCAGATGTCCATGCAGCTAGTTCTCTCACCTCCTTTATGTATTAACTCAGCTCTCACCATTTCAAGGAGGCCTGCCCTACCCAGCCTACTCAGAATCCCAATGCCCTCCTGACCATCAGCAACCTTGACACCCTTAACCTACTCTACTTCTTCTCTTACCACACATTTTACCACCTTCTATCATAGAATTTACTTCCTCACGGTTTATTTTCTGTTCCTCCTGCGAATCCAAGGGCAGGAATCCTTGTTTTGTTCAAGGCTATATCTCTGCACCTAGAACAGTGCCTGGCACACAGCAGGTGCTCAGTTATGTGTGTTGATCGATGAATTTATTGAGTGATGTGGAGTGTTGAGCTCAGGAGACTGAAGAGATTACATAGTCTGGTTTGAGGAAAGCTTCTACTCTAGTAAGAAGAGAAACTTACCCCCGGGGGAATCAGGGCAGCAGTGACAAGACAAGAAGGATTTCAAAAACAGGGGGCAGAGATCAGGGTAGGTGGGAGCCTGGGAGAAAGCGCCACGGGGTGGCAGTGGCTTCAGCCACCTGAAGGAGGAGTGGGACGTGGAAAGGCACAGCGAGGTGATCTAGTGGATGGTGAGGCCATCAGGCCAAATGGAAGAAAGCACCCCCACTGGGAGCAATAGGGGAAAGAGAGGACCAGGCAGAGGCCAGGCCAGCCGAGGAAGGGCAGGGGGTGCTGGAGCAGGTCCTCAGCTGGGGTGAGGGTGGAGGGGGAGGGTCAGGGTTTCGGGAGACTAGAGCAGACACTGCAGAGGATGCATCAAATAGGGCAGGTTCTGATGCTGGAAGAGCCAAGAGTGGGTAAGGATCTAGACTGGCGGGGTCACAGAGGGGATGGAGAAAGGGTAGTAAGTCTAAGGCAGATCTTAAAAGACAAGATATGGATGACTGACGGCCAGCATGTAGAGGAGGAAGAGAAGGGAAACTTCAGAGTAATGCTCTCACCAGGGACATCAGAGGAGAGGTGATTTGCTGGGAGCACTGGGCTGGCTGAGGGGGAGCTGGTGTGGCAGGTGGGAGGATGCAGGCTCCATTCTGGAAATGAATCGGATGGAGACCCATGTCACCAAATCAAGCAGTGTGAGGTACCGTCCTAAAAGATGAATCCGGAAGTCACTTGAACAGAGGTGAAAACTAAAGCCAGGAGAAGATGGATTCCTTTCTCACTCAACATGCAGTTCAAAAGTTCCCAAGTTTGGGGGCCAGCCCGGTGGCATAGTGGTTAAGTTCGTGTGCTCTGCTTTGGTGGCCCAGGCTTTGCAGGTTTGGATCCTGGGGGCAGACATGTTCACTGCTCATCAAGCCATGCTGAGGTGGTGTCCCACATACAAAACAGAGGAAGACAGGCATAGATGTGAGCTCAGTGACAATCTTCCTCACCAAAAAAAAGTTCCAAGTTTGGATGTTGTATTTTGAAGCACTGTTAGTAAAACACTCTTTGAAAGAGCTCAAGAGGAGTTTTTGTAAGAAAAATCAACATCTCATCTTCTTAGATTTGAGGAAGTGGGCTAAAGACACATCACCTTAGGAATGTATGAAATGGTTTTGTTTCATCAACTCCTGGCCTTGGAGACCCACGGGCTATGGGAAAGTTGAGTGATAACAAACTTCTAAATCCTTCCTTCTGTCGGCAGCGAGTTTAGAGGCCTGCGCTTTCTAAGCAGAATGATATTATGGGTTTTCATCATGAGGAAAGGAAAAGTCTTTAACAAGGGAGCTGAAAAGAAAGAAGACGGATGCTTTCCTTTCTCTGGGCAATTTTGTCATCACTGAGAGAAAACAGATTTGAGAAGATGATGACTTTGACCAAATGCTGCACCGGAAAGTTTGCAAAGACCAGCTAACTGCCCCAAACTCTGGGATGGCTGGAGCACAGAGGGAAGACTTAGGGTAAGTTACGAAAGGGTATTCGAACCAGCAACCAAGACCACGGCTGGAAAAGGTCAAGAAAAAGTTAAAAATCATGAATAAAGACACCGAATTACAACACGGACTTTCTTTGTTTAAACAACCATAGCTGGTGTTCCCAAACTTTCTGACTCTCAGGGACTCTGAGGGCAGAGCCCACAGCAGCCCCTGTCAGAGCGAATTTCCTGTCAGCTCTCGCTTTGCCCTTCTGCTCTGTAATAGATCTGCGTGTTTTACTATTAACATGTTTTAAATTACTTATCAATAAGTAAACACATCACACAAGAAAGATCAGGGCACTCACAGCTCAGTTTAAGGAGTACAGTTGGAGTAACATCTAAAAATAGTACATTTTTAAAAGCTGCTTGCATTTAGAATGAAATACTCTCGCAATAAAAGGGATTATTTGGGTCCAACTTTTTCATTCTACTGATAAGCAAACCAAGCCAGAGAGAAGTTAGGTGCAGGAGGCCACACAGAGAGTAAAACAAAATGGGGCTGTATCAGAGGAAGCCAGGATCTCTGTTAAGAGTTTTGACCTCAAATTCCCACATACCTACTAGGGGCTGGGTGCTAGGGAGGAAGACGATGAGGATAAAACATGGAAGCCCCCTGTGGAGAAAAGAGAACCCTCGTGCACGGCTGGTGGGAATGTAAACTGGTGCAGCCATGATGCAAAACAGGATGGAGGTGCCTCAAAAAATTAAAAATAGAACTACCATATGATCCAGCTTGGCTACTTCTGGGTTATTTATCTGAAGGAAACAAAAACACTAACTTGAAAAGATATACGCACCTCCGCGTTCACTGCAGCATTATTTACAAGCCAAGATATGGAAATAAGCTAAGTGTCCGTCGACGAATGACTGGCTAACAAAGATGTGGTACATACACACAATGGAATATTACTCAGCTGTGAGAATGGAGGATATCCTGCCATTTACAACAGCATGGATGGACCTTGAAAGCACTGCTAAGTGAGCTCAGTCACACAAAGAGAGACAAATACCATATGATCTCACTTACATGTGGAACCTAAAAAAGTCAAACTTGTAAAAACAAAACTAGATAAAATGGCAGTTACCAGGGGCTGGGGGTGGAGGTATGGACAGACGTGGTTTTAGGGAACAAACTTACAGCAAGTAGTAAGTAAGCCCTAGAGATATAATGCACAGTACAGGGAGTACAGACAGCAAGACTGCAGTAGAATCGTCAAACTTACTAAGAGACTAGAACTTAATTATTCCAACTACTAAAAAGAAAAGATAATTATGGAAAATGATAGAGGTGCTAATTATTGTTACAATGGCAATCATATTACAATATATAAATGTATCAAATTAACATGTTGTTCACCTTAAATTTATACAATGCTATGTGTCAGATACACTTCAATTGAAAAAATAACAAAACCACAAACCATGGATGCTCCCTCCAGTCAACTCCCACGGCTGCCACCTACCGTGCCGCCCCGAGCTTCCGCTGGTTGGTGTGCAGCGTGGGTCAGTGCCAATGCTGTCCCGGTGTGGGGACAGGAGCACACGGCCATGGGGTTACGGGAGTGGGAACAGCGTCTGGAAGAAGACGCCTTCACCTGGACTGAATTCTCAGCAGCTTTTGACACTGTTGCTGACGTCACCTCCCCCCGTGAAATATCTTGTCCCCTTGGCCCTGGGACCTACCACCCCTGGTTTTCTCCCTCAGCCTCTCCCCTCTGCCTGGGCTCATCTTCCCACTGGGCCATGAGATGCCGAGACGCCTCACAGCCCTCTCCTCTTCACAGCGCAAGCTCACTCCCCAGGCAGTTAGGGTCCTCCCGCCAACAGACGACCCACGTGTGTCACTGCCGTCGTTAGTGCAGAGCAATCCTCTGAGCTCTGGGCCCATGACCAATGGCCAGCCTGACTCTTTGCTTTTTTTGAGGAAGATTGGCCCTGAGCTAACATCTGCCACCAATCCTCTTTTCGTTGAGGAAGATTGGCCCTGAGCTAACATCTGTGCCCGTCTTCCTCTGCTTTCTATGTGGGACGCCTGCCACAGCATGGCTTGACAAGTGGTGCATACGTCTGCACCCAGGATCCGAACCGGCGAACCCTGGGCCGCTGAAGCGGAACGTGCGAACTTAACCACTGCACCACCAGGCCAGGCCCCTGACTCTCTTTTTGGATGACTCACAGGCAGTCCACACTTAACACATCTAAAACTTACCTCATGCTCTTCATTCCCAAACCTGGTCCTGTTATATAACAGCTAACAGTTAGTAAGAGCCTACTGTGTACAGGCACTTCTAAGCACTTTATCTGAATGAGCTCGTTTAATCCTTGAAATAACTAATCAAAGAGCTACTGTCGCTGTTTCCAGTTCACAGATGAAAATACGGCGCAGAGGGTTAACTTGCACAACGTCACATAATTAGGAAGTGAAGGAACCCTGGATTCTAACCCAGGCTAGCTACGTTCTTAATAAATACATAATATTGCTGTCAGAATCTCAGTGAACAGAACCATCTACCCAGGAATCTTCTTTGACTTCTTTTTTTCCCTCACCTTCTTTATCCAATTCATCACCAAGTCCTGTGGGTTTTATCTCCTGAATATCATTCCAGGTCCATCTATCTTCAACCCTACCATCACCATTCTAGCCAAGCTTCAATAATTTCTTTTCTGTATTAATGAGGTAGCTTACAAACTGGGTCCCGGCATACACTCCTGTGTCGTCGCTCACATGTTTTTCTTTTTTTAAAAGAGGTATTAAATGCATACCTAGCCCTGGTGGTCTAGCGGTTAAGATAAGGCGCTCTCCTCCCCACAGCCCGGGTTCGTTTCCGGTCAGGGAACCACATCCCTGGTCTGTACTGTGGCGGTTGCGTGTTGCTGTGATGTTGAAAGCTATGCCACCAGTATTGCAAACACCAGAAGGGTCACCCATGGTGGACAGGTGTCAGCGGAGCTCCCAGACACAGACAGATTAGGAAGAAGGAGCTGGCCACCTACGTCTGAAAAAACTGGCTATGAAAATCCTAAGAACAGCAGTGGAGCATTGTCTGATACAGCACCAGAAGGTGAGAGGATGGTGCAAAAAGACTGCTCTCCTGTGCACAGGGTCATTAGGAGTTGGAATCGACTTGATGGCACCACCAAGAAATTACCTGCATACAGTAAAGCGCATAACGTGCACTGGTCTTAAGTTTACAGCCTATGTATACACTCGGGTAATCACGACCACCGCTAAGATATGGAACATTCCCAGCACGGCAGAGGGCTGTCCTTGCCCCTCCACAGAGAATTCCCCCCTCAGCCCGGCAAAGATAACCATTATTCTGAGCTCTATCATCATGGATGAGTTCTGTCTATTACTGAACTTTATAAAAATGGAGGCATATGGTGTGTACCTTTTGCATCTGGCTTCTTTTACTCAACACATGCACAAATATATTCTTAAAGCCCTCCAATAGCTCCCCATTACTCAGAGCAAAAAACAAAACTTCTCAAATGGTCTACAGGACCTTCCACAAGCTGGCCCCTACTTTTACCTGTGGCCTAATCTAGCATCCTCCTCTCCCTCCCTCTGTCCTGCCATGCCAGTCTCCTTCGAGCCTCTGCTCCTTTCTGGCCACAGGGCCTTTACACATGCTGCCCCCTCTGCTTGGATGATGAGTCAGTCTCTTCTTACTCAGGTAACCGCCACTCATCATCTGGATTTGGGCTCAACTGTCATCTCTTCAGGGAAGCTCTTGCTATTCCCCAGCTAGATCATCTTTTCATCCTCTTATTTAATAAACACTAAGCACTTATTGGTGCTAGCCACTGTTCTAAACGTTTTATACATATTCGCTTATTTAATCCTCATAAAAATTCTGTGAGGCAGGTACTGTTACTATCTCCATTTTCCATATGAGCAACTGAAGACTCGGAGAGGAAGTAACTTGCCTAGGGTCACAGAGCTAAGGTGTGAGGAGCGGGGTCTGGAGCAGTCTGCTGGCTCTGGCGACCTGCCTGTCCCTTGGGGTTATACCATTCCTCCGTCTGCTCCCACAGAATGCTCCTCCTCCTCCAGTTACACCAGGCGCAGTTCCTGGCCCACAGGAGGCTCTTGATAAATAGTTGAACTAATGAATGGGTGTCAGCTATGAGTTTTAGATGATATATCTCAGGTACATTATAGCTAACCGGTGGCAATCTATGCGTATATGGATGTATCTGTACATGTATATATACGTGTATGGTAATGCTGCAGGGGCAATCTTTGATTTTTTGTGAGATAGTCACTTGGAAGCTGAATCTATAAAATCTATCAATCTACCTATCTATCTAGCAACACCTTTGTTACTCAGTTCTGTGTAACACATCCCTAACTTCTGCTGGGCACATCCAAGGATGTCTAACTTAGTGAACTACAACATAAATCATCTTCCTTCTTAACCTGGTTCCTGGTTCCTGTTTCTCTTATCGTCTCAATCACCCAGGCCTGAAACTTCAGGAACGTCTTTGATTTCTCCTCCTTGCCACTCTGTAGCCCCATTAGGCAAATTCTCCGCAGTTCCTGTCCTAGAGGCCGAGTGACACAGTGGAGCCAGCGCAGGCCTGGGCGCCAGGAAAAAGCTGGCTTTAAACCTCAGCTCTGATACTTGGTATCTGAGGGATCTTGCGTAAGTCCTCAGATCTCTTAAGTCAGCTTCTGCAGGTGTAAATGGTCATAACATCCACCTAGCAGAAGTGCTGGAAGGAGGAGTAGAAACATATGCCAAGCATGACACCTGACTCCTAGGGAGATGCTCAGTAAATGCCAGCTGTCACACTATCACCCTGGTTCAGGCACTTCCTCCTCCCACTGTGCCAACTCTATGTCTAGAGTCCAGAGAGCCAGACTCCTAGGGTTTTGGTATGCACAACTTGATAGCTAGTGGTTGCATTCATTAAGATTAGGAAGGCAGTAGCTGTTAAAATTAATAATTAATTAAGATATTAAATAATAATTGTTACTGAGCATTTGCACACAGCACTTTTGCTAAAATATTCCACGTATGTTCCATGAAATGTCTAATTTTAATTGCTACAAAAATCCTGGGAGGTAGAGACCATTATTACCCACGTTTTACAGGTGATAAAACTGAGGTTCGGGGTAATTTGGCTGAGGTAGCGTATTGGCACATGGAGGGACAGGAATTCAAATCAGACCTGTCTTATGTCTATAGAGACTATGCCCTTTACTGCACAACATACTGCCTTAAAATTCACAACCTGCAGAAGCCAGGAATGACTAACAACGCTAGTTTTACATTTCTCAGTTCCTATGAAAGTAACTATCTGGGGACATTCAGGTCTTCTATTCTAGAACTATCTTTGTCTTTCAGACAGGTCTGAATTCATTAAATTCCCCTAGTCCAACTTCAAGCTTGATTTCCTTGCTAATGTGGGATTTGAATTTACGAAGATCGCACATGGGGTCCTAGCTCCTCCATTCCGTAGCTATGTGACCTTGTGCTGTGTAAGCCTCGTTACATCTCAGTTCCCTTGGGGGCAAAATGTGGACGACAACCTCCCAGCATTGCTGTGGATGATGTCCTTCACCTTGCTCTTCTTGCCATCAAACACACACCTAACACTGGTGAATTCATGAGAGCGCACTGTAGCTGATGATCCCCAGACAATGTGACGGCTGAGCCAGGAACTGGGCAAGCGTGGTCAGGAAGGCAAGGACAATCAAGGCAGGGAGCCTGCACTAAAGGAGGATTGCACTGTCCCTGGAGAGTTACAGAAGACATACGTATCCTTAAAGAATCTTACATAATGCTCAATCCGATAAGCTGATAAAGGAGAACACAGGGGCTGGCCACATGGCACAGTGGTTAAGTGTGGCATGTTCCACTTCAGCAGCCCAGTTTGTGGGTTCAGATCCCAGGCATGCACCTATGCTACTTGTCAGCCACACTGTGGCAGTGACCCACAAATAAAGTAGAGGAAGATTGGCATAGATGTTAGCTGAGGGCTTATCTTCCTCAAGAAAAAAATAAAAGAATGGAGAATGTAGTCTAGATGGTAGACAACTGCCACCCCATGTCTATGCGATTGCCGAAGTCTGAGCTCTGAGGACAGAACAGAGAGGACCCCCCCCCCCCTCAGCTCCTACAGATGGGATGAGAGACTCAATGGCAACTCACCCCCACACATCTGCATCGATTTAGCAGAAGTGGAAGCATGCAACACTTAATAGTCAGACAAGGAGGAGACTCTAAAGACCAATAAAAATGGTGCAGATGATTTCAATAATCCTTATGGTTCCTGGCAGAAAAAGCCTCAGGCCAACACATGTGTTGTCGGGCATAGGAGTGCAGTTTCTATAATCAGCATTGGTCTTTAAATTTTTAAAAATCAATTTTTTTTCAGTCTTATTGAGATGTAATTGACATAATTAGCATTGGTTTTAACACGACAATGTTTCAGAAATAAAAGTTGAAATTCAAAAGAGTTTATGCAAAAAAAAAAAAGGGTGGATAAGGTAAGCCTCTGACTGGCTGCCATCGATATTGGTGCACCTGGCCAAACATGGGTGACATTTCTTCAGTAATGAAACTCCCAGGAAAGGAAAATCCATGATGTTGTCAAAAGGACGGGTGGAACGGCCTGTCCCATGTGAAGGGGTTCACTCTCCTAAGACATCTTCCTCAAATTCTCATTTTGTGCAAAAAGTGAAATAAAGTGCACAAGGAGAGTCACTCCCAGCTTAGCTTTCCCAAAAGTTACATACAAATGAGCCTGTCTTTCTGTTCTCCCTAATCAACTATAGTCTAAGCAAAGGGAGAATGCATTTTTCCCTTACTTTTGCTGAACGCTATTAGGACAACTGACGTTGAGCTCCATGTGTGCCAAACTTGGATTTTTTCAAAGCGTCATGTGAGTTTTAAAGGCTACACAAGTGATGGGAACATAATCGTCTTGGGAATCCACAAATAACTTTTTAAAAAGTCATAAATCTGGACTTCATGCCTCATAGTTTTCAACAACTGCAAGAAATAGGTCAAAGCTCGAACACGGTAGGTTCTTTTTCTCTTTAGCGGTCTCGGGGCTGGCTGCTCTGGGCCTTTTCCATTCGCTTTAGTGATAACTACGAAAGTGATCCAGCCACACTTGGTTCCGAATTGCTTTTAATGCTCGTTTTTCAAAAATCATAATAAAGTACATATGAAAATAACTTCTATAGAACTTTTTATTTGATTCTTTAAGAATTGTCTGGCAGGTGGTTAAGAAATTTTCAAGCCTATAAAAATACTAGAGCAAATCCATAGCATACTTGAAAGTTGGGAGTCTAAGCAAAATTTCGGAAAGAGCTGCAAACCAATGACCCGGGAGTGTTCTGCGCGTCTTCAGCCTTCAGAGCAGTACTTCTGACTGTGGCTGTACATCAGAATCCACTGGGAAGCTTTTAAAATAGTGTTGCAAGGGCCCAGCCCCACGGCAATTAAGTCAGAACGCCTTGGGGGCATGCTGGGCATTAGGATCCTTAAAGCTCCCTGGATGAATCTAGGGAACTCAGGCTGAGAAAGGATTACAACAGTGGTTCTCAAACCTGCATACTGCAGACACCTGGGGAGTTTTAAAGAATAGCGGTGCTGGGGTCCCAGTTCCAGACATTTTGATTTAATTAAAGGGGTGAGGGACTGTGGCCCAGGCGGGAGGAATTTAACAATGTTCCTAGGTGAGTCTAATGAGTGAGAACCACCAAATCACCAAATTAAAACCAAAGAGGCCTCCAACAGTAAGCAGTTTCACGTGGACAGGCCTGTTGACAGTTCTAAGGGCCATAAGCTTAGACGTCTGTAATGAGTATTTAACAAGTGGGTACTAGTTGCCTTGCATTGATCTGTCTAGCGAAGAAGGACAAAATATAGTGCCTGTCTTAAAAAGCTTGAATCGTGAAAGTAAATCAGTTTAGCTAATTCAATTTCAGTTCCAAGACAAATTAAGCCCCCACTAAAAGATGAGCTTTCTTTTTCGTAGCCAGAGTTCTCCAGTTGTCTCTGGATTGTCTTTAGGCTGCCACCTGCCTTTCCTCTCCTAGGGGTCTGTAGGCTCTGCCTTTCCTCTCCTAGGGGTCTGTGGGCCCTGGTGCCTCCAACTCCGCTCAGGCCCTCTGCCACCAGGAGATATGCTCTGGGGCTGGTGATTCAGGGGCCTGTCCCACCCTGGCATTCAGGCCTGCGGTCTTGTCCTCCTGGCCTGCCCTCCAGTCCTGCTGATACTTGAGTCCCGCTTGGGCTCCAGCTTACCTTGCTGTGGGTGGGCGCTCTCCGTGGCCTCCTGGGTGCCGATCAGGACCAGTATTCCACCTGCTGGCCTTCCTCACCCAAAGCCCTGCCTTCCAGCCTCCACCAGCTTCGCGCGGGTGTACTGGTTGCTCTCCTGCCAAGCGCATCCTGGATGGGACCCAGCTTGACAACATGGGCCTCCTGGTTTCCCACGGTTGCCAATCTTTTGTTTTGTTTTGATCTGGTCTCCACATTTTCTCATGTGATCTTCCTCCCTCTGAGATATCTCCATTCCATGCTATTGCTCAGTGTGGAGGAGGGGAGAGGAGGAGGCATTTCCTCCTGTCCCCTCCCTTGGGTTGACAATCCCTGGCTGTTTGGCTGGGGGGAAGGCCCTCTAACGAGGGCATGGATCTTTAACAGCAAATGACTACGACACCTCACATAGGTTAAGTTTTTTAATGAAGCTTTTATTCAAAGCCATATTTGGGGTCAAGATGTACACAATGACCTATTGTGAATTTTATTTTTAGGTCACTTGAAAGTCCAACATTGTGAATTTTCAAATTTGAGTAGAGATGAATTATGTTTGATTTCTCAAAGGTTTTTTCCCTCCTTCTTTGAGGGTTGCGAGATGTTTCAGATATTTTATTCTATATACAAGTAAATGAAACAACTTTATCATTCCAGGGTTTCAAGGATTTGTTTTTCTGTATACTTACAATCAGGTATATCTTCAGAGTACGATGGAAAAGAAGCATTCTCTAGGATCTTGCGATACTCCTGGACTTCGCAATTTGTGGGCTACCTACAGGACCCACTGCACTTACCAAATGTTTAAAAACTTCTTTATGAATTTGTTCTATTAAAACAAAACCTACTGATCTGGATTTTTTTTTCTTATTTACATTTTTACTATTTACATTTTCTTATTTACATTCTTATTTACATTTTCTTATTTACAAAAAGAAATTTCAATTATTTTTTTGATTTAATTCCCAGTGCTTAAAAATGAAACAATTTCTCTACATCCTTTGAATGAAGCCACAGGCCATTGGCTGCTGACCCTGGTGCCTTCCCACAGACTCAACCTGGAGGGCAATGCTCCCTTCAGAGTCCAGCGTGTGCAGTCTGGCCACTCAAACATAACGATTATTTTAGAAGATACTGGCGCTTTGCAGTGTCGCATCTTGGTTTAAGGACATATCATTGTTCACATCTATGATTTATATTCTGCTGAGTCTTTAGTCAGAAATGCAACCCTGGCCACAACGTTTTCCCAATGACTGGCCTTATAGTGTGGTTTCCGGAAACAAATCGCAGCGAAAGGCCAGGGACTCCCTGCTTTTAAGTTTCAAAATCCTTACCCCAGGGTGAAATAAGTTCTTTTTCAATGAATCTGAAGTCCCAAGGGAGGAGGGGCACAGAAAGGAGGAGAAAAAGAGCAACTGCCAAACTCGTAGAAAGGAAAGAGCACATTTGGATGTCAACGCTTGGAAAAAGGGATAAAAATGTCCCAAACATGAGTGACGGTTCTGGAGTTCAGGAGCCCAGGAAGAACAGGGGCTGGGCGCCAGGAGGCCCAGTTCCTTTGTTTCTCCACTCACAGCTGGCTGTGGGGTCACCAGCGGGGAGACTTCACCCCTCAAAGCCTCACAGGGGAGACATAAGGATGAGAAGGAGTAATCAATTCTCCGTGAAATAACAGAAGGCATCGTTGTTGGTGTAACGACTTTTCTAGGCCTCAGTTCTCAGCCAATAGTACTGGATATCCAATATCCAATGGTACTGGATAATGTCCTCATTTTCTTTCTGTGTGGACATTTTTGATTCGATGGTTCCTTCTGGTCAACTTCTTTGCTCTTATTCCTTTGTACTTAGCAACTCAATTTCCCCCAGGTAATTTCAAAAGCTTCTATGGTACTTAACTTTACAATTCTAAGAAATTTTGTCCATATTACCAAAATATACCGGGGAATTCCAACATTCACTGGAACATTCCATTGTATTCCAATCTACCTAAACAAATAGTCCTGGAGGTTTATTGGGGAATTTGTTTAAGAAATTCGTCTTTCAGGTACTGGAGTCCAACACAATCCAGATTTGAATGGCCCAGGGCCTACTTCTCTTTCAAAGTCTTTTCCATTGGCTAAAACACTGTAGGCCAGTGGGTGAACAGATCCGCTGGCCTTGTGGAAGGGCTTCCCTGGGAAAGCAGAGCACAGGAGCCATGTGATGCTTGGAAAGACATTTGACTTGGTGCTCAAGCAGCAAGCAGTGAGGACCGCTGAGATGAGGGGGTCCAAGGACCAGGCTCTCCCAGTTCTTCTCGTCAGTGAGACAAGTGAAGTGCACATCAAGCATATAAAAAGCTCATTTATTTTCATGGAGATTGAATACTTTGTAATGTAGTGTAGAATCACCACATACAGAAGAGTATTGACTTACTAGAAGTTCAGAGAATGAGAGTGACTAGTGACGGTTTCCGAGTTAGTTACTGACTCAGCCTCAGTCTGGATTCTTCTTAGAAACTTACACAGCCTACCTTCCACTTATTTGTTTGAAACCAAGTTTAGCCTTATCAATAAGTAGTGCCCATGTAACTTACTGAAGATGGGAACAGTGCTTCCACACCCAAACTCCTATCCCAGACCCCCTGCTGATGCCTGTAACATCAGCTATATCTTAAAACATAAACGTCCCTGGGGGAGGAAACCCACTGGCTTAAATTCACATAAATGCATAAACAACTGATAGTCTCATTTTCTAGCAATGTGCATGTGCTTATTTTTTGTGTTCAACTTTTAAAATTGACTTTATTGAGGTATAATTTACAAATAATAAAATGTGCCCATTTTAAATGTACAAAGTTTGATGATTTTGAAAAAAAAATATATACATATAATCATACCTCAATCAAGAGTAGAATATCTCCATCATCCCAGAAAGTTCACTCCAGTCCCTTTCCATTCAATTACCTCTCCCACCCAGGGACAGCCACTGATCTGCTTTCTGTGACTTTCCGTAGATTGGTTTAGCCTGTCCTTGAAGTTCACGTAAAGGGAATGACACAGCAAGCACTCTTCCAGGCCTGGCCTCTTGTGCTCAGCACGATGTGTGTGAGATTTAGCTATGTTTATGTGTGTATGAATAGCCTGTTCCTTTTTACTGTTGTGTATATTGTTGTATTATTGCATGAATATACCACAATTTTCATCATTCGCCTGTTGATGGACATTCGGGTTTTTCCATGTATTAGATATCATGAATAAGGCTGCTGTGAACCGTGGTATTTCAGTGTTCTCTTGGGTGAATACCTAGAAGTGGAATTGTTGGGTTATTTAGTAAGTATATGTTAAGCCTCCAAAGAAATTTCCAAATAGTGATCTAAAGTGTTTGTGCCATTTTATACTCCCGCCAGCAGAGCAGGAGTTCTAGTTGCTCATGCACTGGTCACGATGTGGTGTTTTAACTTTGGCCTTAATTTGGCCATAGTGGGCACGTAGCTGTATTTACTGTGGTTTTAATTTGCATTTCTCTGATGACTAATGATGTTCAGCATCTTTTTATGTGCTTCTCTGCCATTCACATAACTTCTTTTGTGGAGTTCTATTCTTAACATCTTGCTTGTTTTTTAAAGAACTTGGACTGCATTGTAAGACTTCTTTGTGTATTCTGAATACAAGTTCCTTTTCGAATATACAGAATATGCCTATTTTCTCCCCGTCCGGGGCTTGCCTTTTCATTTTCTTAAAGGTGTCTTTCAAAAAACATCGCTGTTCATTTTCATGAAGTCCAACTTGTCAATTTTCTTTTATGGTCAGAGCTTATACCTGGATTTGTGTCCTAAGAAATGTTTGCCCATCCCAAGGTCATGAAGATTTTCTCCTATGTTTTCTTCTAGAAGTGTTATCAACTAGTATGTTGTGACAAAGGGTAAGGTGAGAGCAGCTCACTAGAGAACAGGTGGGAAGAGGAGGGCAACATGCAAAAGAAAAAGAAAGAGAAAATAGAAGACAAAATGGAGCTGGCCTCTTTGATAACTACACATATGAATGGGACCATGAAAATGAGTACATCCCCCTAACCCCAAGACCTCACACAGATGGACGAGGACTTAGGGAGAATCAGGCAGTAGGTGTTGGTCACTTTCTGATTTTGCATCCCTTTTTAAAAAACATTTAGAATGGATTCATTTCTGGGGAAACTGGGAGAATCCAGGCTGCAGACTAATGCATGGGGCGCAGAACACCAAGTGAAAGCAGTGGTATCAGGGGACTGATGCCTCAGGTTCATAACACACTTACTCCACACACACACACACACACACACACACACACACTATTATACATGTGTGTAAATATATCTAATTTATTTTTTCTACTTCAAGACCATACTTGCCAGGCCATATTTAGTTGATTGCATCTCTTAAAATAATCAAAATGGAATAAAATCCAAAGACACAAAACAAATATCCTTCAGAGAGTGGCCAGAGGTCAGACCCAGGAGCAGAGTTTAAAAGAATAAAATATGCAGAGTGGGGCCAAGAGGTGACTAAGGGGGAAGGAGATAAGATCTGTCCACAAATACCTGGAGGCTGTAAACAACAAGGAAAGGACAAACCAGCAGCCCACAACAAAGGCTGACCAGGAATGTGCTACGTATTTAGGAGAGGAAGCCGACAGGCAAGGAAGCCTCCCCACTGGCAGCTCGCTGTGAGTGGAAGAGCACAGCTCAGGCCTCCTCCTCCTGCAGCCTCCCCCTAGGCTAGCCCTCGGGCCCTTGGTTCTCCCACTGTTTCAGTCTGGTTCTTCCTCTCATTTCCACAACCATGATTCTCGTTCAGGGTTTCCCGTCCACACATGCGGCTGCCCAGTGACCTCCCATCAGGACTCCCAGATCTCACTTCACCTGCCTTCACTTCATTGCCTGGAAATCATCATGCAGCTCAGAGACCATGCCCCTCTCTGGCTCCAAACCCTGCCGGATAAGGGATAATGACCTCAGTTTGGTGTTAAGGCCTCTACAATCTGGTCCCTAATGACCTTCCACCCTTCCCAACGAGTACCCTTCTCGAATCTTTCTGCTCAAGGAATTCAGCTTTCCTAACGTTTATCCGTACAGCATTTAGAATCTTGTTAGCTCCTTCCAATCAGATTCAGTTTTAACTCAAGATAGTTATTGAGTGTCTTCAATGGGTGATGCAGGGGATTAAAAAAAAATGAGGACAAAAATGTGGACCTTGCCTTCAAGCAGCTCATAATCTAGCAGAAGAGACATACATAAACAACTAACTAAACTATACGATATTATTTCTCCTTTTTGTACTATAGTATTTATACTAGTGATATAAAAACAATACTGTAAAACCATAAAAAAGGGTGCAATTAATTTTTCCTGGAAGGTCTAGGGAATGCTTCTCAGAAAAGCTTGTCCTTAGGATGATTAGGAAAAGGATGTGTATGTGTGTGTGTGTGTGTGTGTGTGTCTTGGGTGTGATGGGCAGGCAGGGTGAATCAGTGATCCTGACAGTGAGGCTGGCAGAGGAGAGACTGACATAAACAGCTTGGTTGCAGGTACAAAAGGTAGTCCTGTGCAGCCAGCTGGCATTTGGAGGCAGGGAAGCAACGGGGCTGGCAGGAAGGTGGGTTGAGAATAAGCTTTGTGAAAGGTATTGAATGCCTTGCTGAAAAGTTTGAAGTTGATCTTGCAGGCAAAAGGAAATCACTAGAAATTTAAACATGATGAGATCCATGTTTTCCAAAGATGCATTTACAAAGATAACTGAAAGCAGTGACAGTGGAAGTGGAGGGAAGGAACATCTGGAAACACAGCTGACATGCATTGCAATCCACAACAGTGAGGGTCAGAGACGACACTCGGGGTTCCAGTTTGTGTGGCTGCAAGGCCAGTGATGCCATTTCAAGGAGCCTGTGTTGGAAGTACAGAATGAAGACAAAGTTTAACTCTCTCCTTCCTGGGGGCTCAAGTCCGTATTTCTTCCTTTTTACCTCTTGATGGCCGTTTTATCTGCCTCCATGTGCGCGCATTGAGCAATTACGACCTGACTCCTTGCTTTTTTCCTCACCTCGAACTGTGTTAATAGGAACCGTGTTATGTTTTTTCCAGTAGATATGTCTGTTCAGTAGCGTTAGCTAATGTGGATTAGCACTCATCAATAATGTGGAAGTATCTGTAGCCATAAAGGGACCAAAAGACATCTGGAGGCCTTCCAGACCTTCTATGTGTTGCCTTGAAGTATTTTTGGAATTACCTGCTGGATCTCTTGCATTGTTTATCTATCGAAACAATGTTAAAAAAAACCCCTGTATTTATACAAACTTACGGAGGTTTAATTTTTTCATTTCAGAGTAACGTTGTTTTGTTCAGTCTTAGTCAGTCAATGAAAAAGAAAACCTAGCTAAAATAAATCTTTTGCTACACAGCCACAAAGTTTTTGCCTTGTCACATTTACAGTCTCAGGTCAGTCTAAAAATTGGAGACTGATCCTGCAAGCCTAGGCCTTCCTTCTGGATGAGGCATGCTCGAGGTCCAGCTCAGCATGGGAGCTGAAGGCAAGTGCTGACGGAACCCCTGGGGAGACAGCGCTGCACGGCAGACGGCTGTGACTGTCAAGCTGACGTCCACAGTGATGGGCAAGCATTAACGTGCCTAAAGTGTCAGGCTTCTAAACTTCAAAACAAGGTACTGCTCCGATTACAAAATGGGCCAAAGACATAACCAACCCCTCAACAAAGAAGACTGACAGATGGCAAATAAGCACATGAAAAGATGCTCCACATCATATATCATCAGGGAAATGCAACTTGAAACAACGAGATACCCCTACACCTATTAGCATGGCCGCAATCCAGAACACTGACAACGCCAAATGCTGATGAGGATGAGGAGCAACAGAAACTCTCCTTCACTGCTGGTGGGAACGCGAAACGGTGCAGCCACTTTGGAAGGCAGTTTGGTAGTTTCTTACAAAACTAAACATACTCTCACCATACAACTGAGTAATTGCCCTACTTGGTATTTGTCCAAAAGACTTGAAAACTAGTGTCCACACAAAATTCTGCAAACAGATGTTTACAGCATCTCTATTCATAATTACCAAACCTTAGAGGCAATCAAGGTGTCCTTCATTACGTGAATGGATAAACTGTGGAACATCTGGACAATGAAATATTATTCAGCACTAAAAAGAAATGAGCTATCAAGCCAAGAAAAGACATGGAGGAAGGTTAAATGCATATTATTAAATGAAAGAAGCCAATCTAAAAGGCCACATACTGTATGCTTCCAACTATATGACATTCTGGAAGAGGTAAAACTATGGAGACGGTAAAAAGATCAGTGGTTGCCAGGGGTAGGGTGGGGAAAGTTGAATAGGTGGAGCACAGCTGATTTTTAGGGCAGTGAAATTACTCTGTATGATACTATAAAGATGGATACACGTCATTATGCATTTTTCCCAACCCATAGAATGCACAACACCCAGAGTGAGCCCTAATTAAACTATGGACTCTGGGTGATCATGAAATGTCCACATCGGTTCATTGATTACAAGAAAGGGACCATCTGGTGGGGGATACTGATAATGCGGGAGGCTCTGCACGTGTAGGGGCAGGAGGTACATAGGAACTCTCTGTACCTTCTGCTCAATTTTGCTCTGAACCTAAAACTGCTCTAAAAAAAAGTCAAGAAAAAAAAGAGGTACAATTGCCCTGGTGAGAATACCAGTTATCCCGTGCACTTGGCTAGCACTCGCTCCGTCTGCAAAGCCTTCCTTCATGTGGCATTGGGGCATCTTCCTGACATGTCTTTGAATGGACAGGGCAGGGTAACCATCCTGATTGAGCAGACGGGTGAGACTGCCAGGCCAGGTCACAGAAGCTAGAGAAGGACTGAGGACCACTGCAGGCACCCTCATCCTCACGCACTCTCCCTGGGCCCCGCTCTGGGCTCCTGACTAAGTTCCATTAGGAGCAGCACCTCACTTGTCAGTGCACTAGTGAGCTTTCCAAAGACTGAACTCTTGCCAGGGTGGCTGTGGTTTTTGCATATTCTGAGGCAGCATCCTAGCCCAACCTCTCAGAAAAGGATGGGAAATTCAAATCTAAGATTTCTGTGTCTGTACCCACTCAGCTCAAGCCATTACTGTAAATTTGTAACACTATGAATCAAACTGTTACCTAGCTTCTGCTGTTAAATGTTTACTTTATTAACTGCTTAATAGCAAATAGAACATAAAGAAATCAATCCACAGTGCTTTTCATCTTTATTAATCTCAAATTCATTCCCCTGACTCATGGTTACTTGTGCAATAGCATTGAGGTAAACGATTATTTCACTATGATTTCACTTATTTTATACAAACGTTATTACAAAAATGCCTGTCTGTATGTATAAGGGGAAACTTCTCCCTGCTTTATTTATTTAATCTTGATAGGTGATATTTTTTAGTGTACACAATCTCCAGTTGAATCTCTATGTAATTTCCTACCCCCATCCACTGCCACTACTTTAGAAAAAAACCCCAAAAATGAAGATAAAAAGTAAATCCAGGGGAAAACTACCAGGAGACTATTTCCAACAACAGATGACTCAACTAGCACCTGAGAATTTGTTGTACTTGTGTGTGCCGAGGCTCTGAACTTCCTGTTTCAATAAAATACCAAACAAGTTGTGTTTCCTTTACAAATAGGCTATTACATCAAGCCCTGTTCCTATCATTTCAGGTTTTTGTCTCCATTCCAACATTTTCTTTGGCAAATGTAGAAACATTCTAATTAAAGTGGAGAGGAAAACAAGCATCATTCATCACGATAAGAATAACGCACAAAAGAACATCCTCGGGTTTTCATTCTCTCGCTAAGTTACGCTCCACTTTAAACAGTTTGGGGACTGGCGTCACACTGTCCCTGACGAATTCCCAGGTAATGGCTTAAAGCGCGCCTGAGTCACTTGAGAAAAAAATTCCAAAGGTATCAATAATTCCTGTCACAAGTTTAACATTCTCTTAAAAATATCCTTCCGGGCCGGAGAGGAAGGCATTCCTTTGGGCAATCACGTAACAACATCAAGGTTTCTTTTTAAGATTCTGAGATTACAGGAGTCCTTCCTATTTATGACCATGCAAGCCCGAGATGAAAGGAATAGTCTTACTTCCCAGGAGCTCTTTAAATGGTCACTTCTATCAAAACTTTTAACAGCCATATATTTGCTCCGAGAAGTGCCATCGGAATAGGTTTAATGCTTTTTGTTGTACATGGTTTAATCAGAAGGGATCAGGTCTTCTTGCTGCTTTCTCTCTCCTCCCAGTTAAGTCGGGGGTGTGTATACATCTGTGTCTATATGCAAGGCGTGCATGCACATATTTTAGCACGGTGTTCATGCCCAAGCCAAAGCTCCTTTTGTTTGGATTTTAAAAGCACTGTATTTTGGA
This sequence comes from Equus przewalskii, assembly GCF_037783145.1. NCBI lineage: Eukaryota > Metazoa > Chordata > Mammalia > Perissodactyla > Equidae > Equus > Equus przewalskii. Next base: position 33,004,981 of record NC_091858.1, read on the forward strand.
AAGTCAAAATCTGAAATGCATCCAGTGGGGAAGCTGCAGTTCTAGCAAGGCTGCAGCAAGAAATGATCATTTCTGGTCTGAGACTTCTCCAGTCCTGTCTGTGTCAGCTCTTTTCAGGGTCCGGCTAGCTTTCAGCTACAGCAGGCAGGAGAAAGCCCACCACAGGAGCACAGGCTGCGCACGCGCCTTCTCTTAGGGAAGCATCGCAGCAGCAAAATATAAGAGCATGTCCCTCTAACTTCTGTTCTGAAGCCACCTGCAGACCCACCGCTTAAACATGGGTGCAGATCTGTGTGCTTCAGCTGAGAACGGTAAACAGCACCATTTACCTTTTCAAAAGGCTTCCTGTTGAGGATAAAGCCCTGCTTTAAACCAGTGAGAGAACCGACCTCTGAAGGCAGTCTTTACCCTCCAGCCCACTGCTTTCTGTGCTTGCAGACCCTCTCGATGAGCTTGGTCCACAGTGCTCACTGCTGAGCCACGGGCATCTCGAGGTGAGGAACCGGGCCTGCTTTCCTCTCTCTTTGGTATTTGAGGCTGGGATCTGAGCTTTGTCTCTGGTTTCAGGGGCATCTGCTTGGCCTCCCACTTTCTGACCCCTCCATTCCCTGCTGGAGCTCTGGGTCTGCCTGGGATTCCAAAAGGCTCACTCCTGTGCCGGTCCTAGACTTGAGTAGCCACGTTCTCCTAACCCTGACCCCCATCCAGTATGGGAACCGACCATCTTTCAGAGGCGCAGGCCGCATCTCCAAGGAGGCGCTCTGATCCCTGCGTTTGTGTCCCCTCCTTCCTGCCCCACTGCAAATTCTGTGCACTGGGGACATTCTCATTTCATTGTGGGGGATGCAGTTGCAATTATACACTTGCACACGTGCTAAGCTAATGTTGTCTGGAAAACGGCAGACTCACCTGGGAATGTGACCGTTCATTCAGCCTGCACTCACCAGCATCTACTCCGTGTAAGGCTCTCTGCAAGGTGCCAGAGCAAGAAAGACCAAAAGCATATGGCTTTGCCTTGAGGAGCTCACATTTCTTCCAAAGAGACAGAAGAGGGCAGGGTGAGCCCTCAGAGTGGTGGTTATGTGGGCTCACTAAGGGGAGATACAGCATATGCAGGGAAGCAGTGAGTTCAGAACAGGAGAGTTGGAGGCTGAGAAAAGCAGGACCGTCTTGAAGGATATGTTGCCAGAAACAGACAAGTTAGGAAAGAGAAAGGGACTCCTCCTTGGCTCCCTCCCCGTTGCAGGCACCAGCTCTCGGCCTGCGGGGCTCTCCTGTCTGCAGCAACAGCTCCCAGACAGCGGGGGCAGGATCCTGGCTGGGCGAGTGAACCTTCGGGCTGAGAGTGAGCTCTGGGCCCAGGGCTGCTTGTTATTTATCTCTGCACTGTCTCTGGTGTCTGCAGCGCCAAGTGGCAGTGGCACAGGCACATAAAGTCCAGCTTCCACGTCAGATTTGTCACCTGTGAACCAAGTAACCAGTCCTTGCTCTAGAGTCTGTATCCCAGCCTTGACTTAAGGAATCCCTTCTTGACATCTAAAGTCCACCTGAAGCACAGGAAGACAACCATAGGAGATGCTGTGTCCTGCCTCTGCTCCCTTTCTTCCATATTTTCTCCCTATTGACAGGGATGATGGTAAAGATAACCTTTACGGAACCTTTATGAGCACCGGGCACGCTGCCTGGGATTAGTGCTAACACAGCTGCCCACTTAATTCTTACAGCACTGCCATCACTGCCCTCATTGAGACGCTGGGCAGGGACAGAAAGTGCCCAGAGTCACACCCGGGAACTAAGAGGACAGTGTCTGGTGTTGCCCGACTCAACTCTGTGCTTGGACTCAACCCCATGCTCTTGACTGCTGTGCACCATCGCTCCTTTCCTACCCTCCAGAGTGGCCTAGAGAATCAGTTTAGATTCTTTACTGATTTAATTTACCAGTCCCAACTGGTTGCTAAAATCTTACCATATTATCTATACCGAGGTCCTCACATTCATTCTTTATTTTTGTTCCCCCAGGAATAAATGACCAATAAAAACTGTATATATTTAGGTTATACAATGTGATGTCTTGATATACTACACACTGTGAGATGATCCCCACAATCAAGCTAATCAACATACCCATCACCTCTCAGTTACCTTTCTTTGGTGGTAAGAACACTTAAGATCTACCTTTCACTCTTTGCTTTTTTGTTCTTCTCCATTGTCTCATTTGGGCCTTGGCCATTTAATGTTGATAATTAATAAACTCCACTGTAATGTATTACCCTTTTAGAAGACTATGGATTCCAGCACAAAAGGGAATTATTTTGGCCTTGATCTGGTTGGGTCATTTCAGTCCTAGTTTGTTGGCATCTACCGTGGCCCAGGCTCTGTGCTGGTTGCTGGGGATATGACGTGAAATGCCACAATCCTGTTTCCTGGGAATCCTTCTGTTCGCCCCTATCCATAGCCAGATGCTCGTGTGCTCCTCCTACCCTCCACACTGCCTCCAAAGTTCGGGCTTCCTTACTGCCCATCCCAAGTCACCAGGTCATCTACTGTTCTAGTGTCTAGACTTTCTTGGCTGTCATGTGTGCAGGTACATAAAATACCTAAATTAGAAGTGATGGAGCCATCATCCTGAATGAAGGAGTTACTTTCCTCAACAGATACCTTCGGTTCCTCTATTGCTGATAACCTGTGACGATGCAGTAAGATGGCCACCTGTGAAAGCATTCTGAAGCTGGTTGAGCTACAAGAACATTTGAGCTCATTTATTTCGTCCTCTGCCCTACAGGTGAGTAAAAGCTACCCACAGTGGTGGAGGCCTTGGTAAAAGGCACAGTTCCAGGTAGACGCAAAGCCAAGATCTGAGCCCAATATGATTATCAAAATATCGTCCAATATCCTTTAAATTTAGATGAAAAGCGTGTCGCTCATGGCTTATGCTCTTCAGCATGACTAACACATGGAGAAGCAGCACTCCATGAATGTATGCTAAATGCGTGTGAAAAACTGTGTCTCAGAGGACATAGAAATGTATTTTTTTGTACAAAGGGGAAAAAAAAGAAAAAAGGAAGAAGAAACTTACACATGTGATCATTATTATTTATTGCTTATAGTGTTCATCTGACTTTCAAAGGCTCCTTTTCGGGGATTGATCTTTTTCCCTTTTGTGAAATGAAGATAAATACTCAATCACGCCTACCTCTTTTCTGGTGCCTTGTCATCTGTACAGTGCCCTTACCTACACGACTGTCTCTGACTCTCCTGACAACTCTGTTACGATCACTGTCATCCACTGTCACCCTGTGAGAGTCTCCTCCCTACACAGCAGCCAGAATGGTTCTTTTAAGACCTGAGCCAGATCATGCCACTCCTGATGCACACTTGCAGCGTCCCCACATCTCACGCAGAGTAAGAGCCCGATTAACCTGCCTCACCTCACTGCCTACTCCAGCTCCCTCCAGGTCAGGCCCCTGATCACACCAGGCGGGCATCCTCTCTAGCACGTTGGCTCCACCTGGAACACTCTTCCCCTGCTGTCTACTTGGCAACTTCCTCACCTCTTTCAGCTCCTTCTCCTTCTCGGTGAGATGGTGTAATGCTGCACACCCTGATAACCTCTCCTTTCTCCTTTGGGGTTTCCTCCCTTGTTCTCTTCCATGGCACTTATATTACTTGCTTATTCTGTTCATTCGTGGTGTCTGTCTCCTCCGTTAGAAGGAAATCTCCATGAAGGCAGTGCTGTGGTCTGATTATGTGTCCCCCCAAATTCATACGTCGAAACCTAGTCCCCAAGGTGACAGTGTTAGGAGGTGGGGCCTTTGTGAGGTGGAGCCCCCATGAATGGAATCAGTGCCCTTAGGAAAGACACCCGCCCTGGCCCCTCCTTCCACATGAGGACACAGTGAGAAGACGGCTATCTGAGAACCAAGAAGTGGGTGCTCACCAGACACAGAATCTGCTGGCCTTGACCTTGGACTCCAGAACTGTGAGGGAGAAGTGTTTCGTGTTTATGAGGCACCCAGCCTGTGGTGTTTTGCTATAGGAGCCTGAGCAGACTGGGATGGGTGGGGTTCCATGCCCCTTTTGTTCTCTGCAGCATCCCCAAGTACTCAGAGCAGTGCTCAACAAAGGCTGCGAATCAGTTAGTCATCGGTATTTACTGAGGGACTAAGGACCCGAAAGGTAAAGCGATTTGTCTGAAGTCACTAAGTCAGTTAGCAATAAACTCGATCTCAACTCATCTATTCTTGACAGTTATACTGTCTAAGATTTACAAAAGGTTATTAGTTAATATACCAGTCAAAAATAGTTTAAAAAACTTTGAAAATAAAGAAAAGTCTAAAACCATCACAGAGCCACTGAGAAGAGGGAGCTAAAATGGTCTTTCTTCTGCCCCTTAAATCAGGCCCTTCTCCAGGTTCATTCCATCACCCAGAGAAGAAGGTTACAATTAGACCTCTGATGTATTTATGCCTTTCCTTCTCTCTCTATACAATCTTAGAAATGAGCGACGGCAGCTGGAGGCCACTGCCATCTTCCCCTGCAGTCCTCTGCCAGGGGACATTGAGCTGTTCAGTCTTACTCCTTTCTTCTACAGAAAAATGCTTCATCACGTGCTCCCATCATGTGCCCCCGACAGCCTCCTCCAGGGAACCAGCCTGACAGCAGCAGGCTCCTCAGCCATGTGGGTGGATGAGATCCTACACTCACTTACTGTTTCACAATCAACTGGACAGGATCAATGGCCCATATTTCTTGGTAATGCCCTAGTTGTTCCATGGAGGGCCCATGAGTGACTCTTTTGGAAGGATTTTCATGATGCACAAGAGTGGTGTCCTATCTCTGGGCTGGACCACAATGAAAAGAGGCCACATCCCATAACGGTGACTCCCATCATAAGGACGTGTTCTGTGCACATCCCTCGCCCACGTGCCATCACCTGGCTCACAGCACTCCGCTGATTTGCTTCAGTGAATTTCGTAAAAATAAACAATCCTTTACAATAAACCCTCTCCAGGATCCTGCATGAGGATCCACCTGACAGGTCTGCCTAGAACACACGGTAGAGAGGCCGCGGGGGCAGGCGCGGCACTGTGGCCCCTCCCTGCGTGGCCGCCACCCTCCCACTCTCCTTGCATCTCCTGCTGGAGCACCGCAGCCACCCCTGCCTGAATAGCCACCTGTCGCAGCACTGCCTACAAGCAAACGTGGATCTGCGAGAGAGGTGGCAGTGAGACCGTCTGTGGGACATCACCTCTTTTCTCTCCAAAGCTTCTATTTGCTTGAGGATTGACTGCGGTGCCAGCTAGGATGCTTCCCACCAGGGACAGCCACATTCGCAGAGGAAGAAAGCAACAAACAGACTCTGCTCCGATAGAACGATTTCAATCTCAGCAGGAGAAACACCTTCACAGCGAAAGGGCATCTTCTCTGCTTGAGAAGTCTTATGCCATGATGTCAGGGCATTACCCAGGCTCCACGAAAATATACTGATGGTGCCCCAAATCATAGATTTATAAAGGGGCCTGAGACCTCTTCTCAATCCAAGCAAAGTGAGAAATCCCTCAGTAAAACCTGGAATCTTAACAAAGCCTTGAGGCAGCAATTCAAGACAAAAATAAAGCTCTCTATTTGAAAAAAAAAAAATAGAGAAAAACAAGGGCCTAGATCACTTTAAAAATAAATAAGTACAGCCTAAACATTAGAGTGACTTTGATTTAAAAAGAGCAAAGAGAGAAACTGACGACTGAAGGAAGACCATTGCGTGTTTGGACTAAAACCAAATGGGATGGCAACAAGTCTTTACACCCCACGTCTGGAGCCCACTGCACACTAGAAGCAGAAGTGACTAGAAGGGTCTTCTCAGCAGATGTCTTCTTACATGACTGGGGGCGGGGGAGGGGAGTGGCACCGTCTTGAGGTTCAGAGCCCTGAAAAGGAGTCACTGCCCCATCCCAGTGGTCCACTAACCAAGGTCTGAGAGAGACGGAGCCCCTTAACCTCTCCTGGGACTCAGTTTCCTGAACTGCAAACCGAGAGGCCAACATCCCCGAGGCACTCTGAGGTTCTCACGGCTCAAGGCCTGTGACGGAGATGGGTCTCTTGAGATTTGTATGTGCCAGGACTCACATTGCCATGCTATTCCTTTTGAAATGACTTTGATTATCTAGGCTCTGACTGTCACCTCTTAGCAGGTGCTCATGGCCCACATGCTTTTGAATGCCTCATTTAACCCTCACACCAACCCTGTTAGGCAGGTTATTATTCCCATTTAAGACGGAGAAACGGAGGCTCAGAAGGACCTTACCAATTTTCTAGAAAGCTCCAACATCTGCATTTCTTTCTTTTCTTTTTTTTTTTTTTTAAGATTTTTATTTTTTCCTTTTTCTCCCCAAAGCCCCCCGGTACACAGTTGTGTATTCTTCGTTGTGGGTTCTTCTAGTTGTGGCATGTAGGACGCTGCCTCAGCGTGGTCTGATGAGCAGTGCCATGTCCGCGCCCAGGATTCGAACCAACGAAACACTGGGCCGCCTGCAGCGGAGCGCGCGAAGCCAACCACTCGGCCACGGGGCCAGCCCCCCAACATCTGCATTTCTACCCAGCTATATTTGACTCCAAAACCAATGCCCTTCGCCCTTCTGCTTGAACCTCCCCATTTGAAAAACCACATAAAAATTATGCGATAATAGGCAAATGTCAGGATCACTGTTACCTCTGGAGAAGGAGGAAGGAGAAGGGAATCAGGTAGGGAGGGATACAAAGGGAGCTGTAACCTTGTAAAATTTGCGCTATTTTATTTATGAAAAGCAAACAAAAAGTGGAAGCCACAGTAATAAAATATGAAGATGTGATTGGCGCTGAGTGGCGGGCCCATTAGTATGACGCTATTTTCTGTTCTCTATACGCTTGAGATGCTTTATCAAATATCTGTATAAAGGAAAGGGACTGATTAACAATGACACTCCAGCAGAGCTTTCCACAGCTTTCTTGTCCCAGTTTGCCTCACAGAATTCTTCCCCACTTCTGCCCCATAGGTTTCCCTGGCATTTTATGTAAACACAGAGCAAAGTTGAAAGAATTCTACAGCGAACACAATATACTGACTGCTACCTAGAGACACACATAAAATCATGTCCCTCTCTTTCTTTGGCCTTTCAATAAATGTAGAGTTTGCCGTGGATCAAAATGAAGAATTCTATGGGTTGTAGACTGCGCGTCCCCAGCAGTATTTGAATGCTCTTCTATTCAACACAATGCAGAAACTATGAGTCTCCTGGTGCTGCTTCTAAAAAATTCAGCCCTCAAACTTCACCAATAAAGCTGAAGCAAGAGGTACCCAAATTATCTGTTCTCTAAGGGCCAAACGTCCTGGAAGATGGTGGGTACCTAGAGTTTATCATCCAATGGACAGAGCGCGCTGGAGGGAAGCCTGCAAAGATATTTCTAGAGGGCTCTTAAAATGCTGTTGCATTTAAGGAAATTCAGGTTTTTTAAAACCTAGTGGACAGAAGAGAAAAATTCCTGTTAATCTAACCACGCATTCCACACATGGGTGATTTCAATAGGGGAAATTTCCATTATTTATGCATATACTGACTTCGTGGGCCAGCAATGTAGAATCATTTTTGCCAGGGTTTATCACTCAACACTTGATAATCTATAAACACCATGTGAGATCAAGACCTTAATAAAAAGCAGCCCCAGAGTTCAACTCTGATGTAGCCTCCAAAACAGTAAGCACAGAGAGCATAAAAAGTAGGCATGTAGCTAAGGAGAATGATTTTAATCAATCATTGTGCCTAGTGAGGTGGCCTTGGGTCAGAGGGCCCTAAGCCAGTCTTCACTGGCCCATGAGGAGGTCAAAGTCACCTCACTCAGCCTTAGTGTCCTCCTCTGCCAAGCAGAGATCATCCTAATACCGCCTCGCAGAATTACTGTAGGCGCCGAGTCAGGTAACCTATGGGAACGAACTTCGGAAACTCTAAGCTGCTCTTCAATGTTTACAATTTTAAAATTATAAATTTTTAAATCTTTTTTTCTTCAAAAGTTATTTACTTATCGGAAGAAGAACAGGCTGCCTTTTGCAGAAGATACATTAATGCGACCTTTTCTGTTGGTAACTTTAAGAGATTATGAACTACTAGCAGGAGCACCACAATTCTTAGACATCAAATCCTCTCCTTCTGCTCCTGGAGTTCGCTTTGTCATGTTCCCATGATAAGTTATTGCTTGTGACAAGGTCTTGGGACAGATTGGCATCCAATATGCCACACAAGAAAAAATGGTTTTAGAGCCACATTCCAGATCAAGCCGCTTGTCAGTGTGAACCCAGAAACCAAAAGATTGTCCGGTGGCTGAGAGCCAGTTTGACTTGAGTTTGAGAAAGTGCCAACGTCTTCTGCTTACCACCCAGGATGTCTTGCTTTTTGTGTTTGTTGCTTAGTCTTAGGTGAAATTACCTTATGACACACTTTAGAAAACATAAACCAAATGTTTTTTGCTCTCCATGCGTGAAATGATTACAGGCTGATATTTAAGACACAGTGTTCTTCCACTCCCCTCCTTCCTCTACTTCATTCTAGCTTCATTTCTCATCGTTATTTCTATGTATAATTATTACGCATTTGGAACCTTATTTTTCTCACTTAATGATATCACACTCAGATGTTATTGAAAACTCTCTGTGAAAACAATTTTTCAACTCTACATAATTTACTCAATCGTTCTTCTGGTACTGAATGTTTATTCCTTACTTCCCTACTTTTTGCTATTATTAAGAACTTTCTAATGCAAAAAGTTTTAAAATGAGGATAGCATTTGAAATGCAACAGAAAAAGATAATATGGGGACAATACATGTCTCCTTTATGCGTGTCTTTCAGGTATTTTAAAGTTAACATAATTATTTATGAATCGAGACTTCTCTTTTGAATTATTTTCATTTCAATAAGCATAGATATATAGAATTATCCAATATATTTCTGCTGCATCTTCACATCTCAGTTTTACAATAAATAAGATAGAAAAGCATTCAAATGCTGTACACTGACTTAAAAATTAATAAGACCCTGAGACTCTATACATAATTCATTTAGTTGCAACAAATACCACAGCAACACTTGAAGAACACTGTAAGTTGTGACTGACAGGGCTTTTACTTGCTCTTCTGGTACAGCTGAGGAAAGCACGACAATGACACGAGAGGTGGAAGTGCCTGGCACACAGTAGGTGTTCACTGAAGCCTCATTTCCTTTCCCGTCCCCTCTAGCTTGTCTTCCTGAAAACAAAACCTTGTTGTTCAGGATTTCATCATTTCCAGATGCCTGCTCTTCAAATGACATCCAGAGCAGTACACACTGATGTCACAAAGCCTGGAATTTCTGGTGGGAAATCGGCAGTGGATGAACTCATTGGACACGAAGATCCTGTTTTCATGTCAATATCCTTAGTAATAAAATATGAGGAAAGAGGAAGTATGGCATATAAATAAGTGTTCCTCACTCACTATTGGAGCCTCAATTTATACCGAAAAAGGTCCCCATAAATTGAGGTATCAGTTGTTTGTTCTTCAAGAAGAAAAAAAAAACACAAATCCTTAATAGGTGAAAAAACATATTGCTAAAGTGTGAGTTCTGTAAAATGATTTTATTCCTGTCACTAAATTTCTCTAACATCTATCACTACAGGAAGGAGATCTCCTGGGAAAATTCTTGTTATGGATTTACCATCTAGGTATTCTGCTGAGTTTTGTACTCCAATTTTCATATATTGATTATTTAAGAAAAATCTATTTGTAAAAGCAAAAGTATATTTTCAATGATTACTATCTCATCCTCTCCATGTTGTCATTTCTGCCCCTCTACCCTTTTGATCATTTTTTCTGATGCTCTATAAGTAACAACTAGAGTAAAAACTATTCAAAGTCCGCATTCGAGTCTTTTCCCTTAGAAGTGGGATTCCAACCCATCTATCATGGTGCTAGCGGACGCTGCAGTGCACAAGCCCCCTGGACTGAAGGCAGTTGAGGCGAGATGGGCAGTTATGGTAAAGAAGAGCTTGCCCGGGACTTAGAAGTGTCCCGGATAGGCCAATGACATCGGAACATTTGAAACGGAGTGGACTACTGATTTTGCTCAACATCTATTTGAAGGAGAGTAAGAGCTGCAGGGTTCTGTTTCTATTGTCCTAAGCAATTCAGGGCTGGCCCAGACTGCCATACCCCACTCTGTAGACCCACGAGACCGCCCTCTTTAGGAAGGGGTTTGCTCCTTCCTTCTAATTCTAGCATACCTCTCTGGTGCTGGGGCGGGGGTCCTCATCCTTCCCAAATTGCTTATCAAACTATTTCTTCCAACCACAAAGTTCGTTTTCCAAGGGACGTTTCTCATGAACACAATTTTCTTTCTGGAGCTTTCTTGTTTTATACTATTCCCCCCCACCTTTTTTTCTTTTAAATTAACATTTTAAGTGAATTTCTAGTTCTTTCTCCAGTAAAGGTTAGCACTCTTCAGAGACTGACAGCTGCCTGATTGGCCCAAAACTTCTCCTGGCTCTGAAATACAAAGTTGACCTGAGAGCGGCAGCCACAGCCTCCTCCTCATGGACGACGACCGGGGTGGAGGTGAAGGCGGGGTACCCATGTGCCAACCTTGATAGCGGTCGGTCTGCCTCAGGACCCAGCCCTGTCGCTGTTGTTAGCAGCCCCTGCATCTCCACCATAAACGAGTCCTCACCCTCAGACCCCTCTACATCCTCTGCTGGCAAAGTGAAAATTCCTTCACCTCTGTTTTCCCCAAATGACCAGACTTTGGAGAGCTTAAGACAAAATGGTTCAGAGATATCTCAAAATTGAAGGAAGCTTGAATGCTATGGAACTCGGTCCCTGGGAGAGATTTTCAAGTGGGCTGTCCCCTAACACATCAGTCAGAGGACACTGACACACAGCACAAAGTACATCATCAGTTTAGGTGAGAAAGAGTAGTGTCCCCTGCCATGTGCTTCCGGGGATTACGCTTCACGGCCCTTTGACTTTGTCTGGGCTCTCTGGACAGGGTCTCCACAAGCCTTTGCTTTTTCTCCCATTTACCAAAGCTCCTTTGCATTCTTATAAAGGAGCACTGGCTGAAACCTTATTATCGCAAACCTTTCAAGACCACAGTAAACCTTCCAGGCCCCAAGTCTGCTATTCTCCTGAAGAATCACCAAGTGACATGTGACTATACACGAATGTCTGCCAAAAATCATAATCAGATCCGTAACAATCAAAAACTGGAAACAACTCAAATGTCCACCAGTCACCAAACGAGAAACACATAGTGTTCTGTGTTTTGAGTGTAGTGGTCATTACACGCCGCAGGGTTGCCAAAAGTCGCCCAACTATACGCTGAAAGTGGTGAATTTTATTGTACGGAAATTATACCTCAATAAAGCTGGAAGAAAAAAAAATCATGAGCCGAAACAAACTACTAACAAAATCTAAACCAGAAGTAGATGTTGTGATAGCAAAGTCTGAGGACATCCAGTTGGAACCCAACGTGGCCGAGTTAGAAGTCAGTTCGGAGGGCTCTATATCTGCCAGACTTCAGTGAGTCATTTTTCCTGTCAAATTATTTTCATAAAAGAAAGAGGCACTGTACAGACTCCTGGTCTATATAATCCAGACCACCACCAGAGACGTTCGAGCCTGCTCACACCAAATCAATACACAGCACTGACAACAAAAATAAGGGACTTTTACCAACACTGAGAATCTGAAACAGATGTCCTTCGCTCTGGGTTGAACAAACAGTGCTGAGAGTGCAAGACGAGGGCATCGATGGTCCCAGGGCTCCTCACTAAGACAGCCCAACTTCCAGAGTCCTCATTTTCTTAATGGGAGTATTTCTGTCACACAGGAATCATCTTAAGTGGTTTCAGGTCAGGATGCCCACATTATGGGAGGTTGTGTGACACCTCCCATAATGACACCACAACAGGTACGCTACTGTAGGCCAAAGCCAGTTATGGGATTCAGAAGGCCTGTTTCTAAATCTCTTAGCCCTTCAGCACATCCTAAACAGCACTGCCAGATTAATCTCACTCAAACTTGTTCATGAGTTTTCGACGGCCCCTCCTCCCACAGACATGAACGGCCCTAAGGCTAGGCATTCAATCTTCCTCTTCCAGCTTTTTCTCTGTCCCTCCAGCCAGACCGAGGCTCATGGTTTCTTACGGATACCCTGAACTTTTCTTCCTGTTTGCGTTTATTTTGTGTTCTCTTTGTCAGAACTCAATAAATTATATGTGTACTCCTAAACCCCACGAAGGGCATATGCCAGATGCTCACTAACTGTTCAGAGAATGGTGTCACAGAAACTCTTTTTTAAAAAATTTGCCTTACAGTCCTACGGTATAATTGGTCATAAAGAACAAAACATAGAGGCTGGCCCAGTGGCACAGTGGTTAAGTTCGTGTGCTCTTCTTTGGCAGCCTGGGGTTCGCCAGTTTGGATCCCGGGTGTGGACCTACGTACGTGCTGCTTGTCAGACCATGCTGTGGCAGGTGTCTCACATATAAAGTAGAGGAAGATGGGCACAGATGTTAGCTCAGGGTCAATCTTCCTCGGCAAAAAGAGGAGCATTGGTGGTGGATGTTAGCTCAGGCCTAATCTTCCTCAAAAGAAAAAAAAAAACAATAAAATATAGACGAAGGTGTTCAGCCACCAGGCATTATTTTGAGAAAACAGCAGTTAAATGTAATTTCTCTCTCTTTTTATGGACAATACAGAAGGAGGGATATTTAAGTGTGCATGAAAATCCAGTCAAAATGAGTGAAATGAAAGTGATGCCTAATGTTGCAAATAAATTTCCATGAAAGAAAAGAATACGTACAGTATTCTCTTGTTTTGTGACATTTAGAAAGGCAAACCTGGGAAAACCTAAAGTTCCAGAACTTTGGGATTAAGACATCCTAATCACGTGTCTGATTTGCTAAAAGAAAGACTGAGGTGGAAAACATGGGGGACAGAGGCTGCAGGTGCCACGTCGCACTTCTGGTGAGCCGGTGTCCATGGGAAGGGCTCTCAGACAGCTGTGGCTGTGCCAGGTCATACTTCCAGCTGTGGTGACCACGGTCAGATTCGACTTCCCTGTAGCGTTCACCCAAACTGTCTCCTTTAAACAGGAAGCTCACGGGACAATTGCAGGACACACTGCTGAGGGTGGACAGAGCCCTCTCTCCACATGTCACTCACATTGTATCTTACACTGGACGTGTGCTGGCTAAACCCACACTCCTTCCCTATGGGGTCCCAGCCAGGGAGAAGGCCTTTCTTTAACTTGCTAAGTCACTTATTTGCCACAGGAAAATTCAGAACACAGAGATATGGTGTACTAGCCTGAAAATATTAGAAAAATACACTTTTACACCCAATACTCAAAACTGAACTGCTGGAGGGTAGTTTATACTTATAAAATATTACTCCTATAGTGCTGCCAAGAATGCTGGAAGGGGGGTGGGGTGAGGAGGGGTTATCTACTGATCCATATGGCCCTGTTAATAAAATCTGCCAATTAGACTCCACAGGAAGTGTCCTATATTTTATTTGGGCACTTCTGAGATTATCTCCGCTTTGCTATCAGTTAATCAAATGTGGGACAGTTGTATAACTGGGGGACATGGTGTGACCCAACCTCTTCAGCAGAAGAGGTGTGTCTGCAAGCAAGGGCTTCCCAAAATAGCTGCATCTTGTCAGAATATGACTGTACTTGGAAAACACGAGCTGGACAGGCCCCTTTCACTGTAAAGTCACTTTAATAAGTCACTATAAACTGCTTTGTGTATCGCCAAATTTTGGAAAAGATTAAGTGAAGCTGTAGCCAACACTGAGAAATACTTTATAAGATAACCTTTTAAAAAAATTTCCTCCTGCAGTTAAAATGGTCTGAAACAGTTCAGGCTGGAATAGACTGTGTTCTGGTAACAAGTTTATTGCAGATTTGGAGTGTATCAGCACATGGGAGCAAAAAAGGCTTGGGATAAGCAGAGATTAAAATAAAAGAGAATCAGTCTAGTAAGAGTTCTTTTAACAATAGTCTCCATTTGCTGTGCTCCCTCTAAATCAGTTGACTTATTTTTGTGGGTGACTTTTGTTTGCATTAACTTCTAACTTTTCATGGTTCACTAAACCCTAGATGATATGAACACAAACATTTAGGAAAAGGAGGAATTCACATTTCGGATGAACTTAAAGTTCCTTCCTCCCTGAGCTTCCAATTCTGTAGTATTATTTTTAAAGTGTGTACTGATTCTGAATTCAACTTGTAATTTTTGATTATAAATTCAGCTCACAAACCTGAGGGTTTCCATTACAGACAAGCCTGGGAATTGGCAAGAGTTTGGCTGGAACTTCAGAAGCGTTTGAGGTTGATCAGCGATGGTGTAGACAGCAAGTCTTGCTGAATAACCAATGCGTTCATCGGACTGGAGAGAATTTCAAAGTACGTATAATCAAGTTTACATAACGAACCTCGAGAGAGAGCCACCAAAACAGAGTCCAGCCACCCGAAGTAGTAAAAACTCATAATTTAGGAAGAAAGTGCCAAAGAAGATAATACTAAAAACCAACCAACCAACCAACCAACCACAATAACAACCTAGAGAAAAAAGGACTCTAAGACAATGATGTTGCACACAACTGCCTCTTTGGGGTCAAGTTAGCTTATGGGCCTTTTCCACAGAATAACCTGCCCAAGATAACTCTAAGACTACTCATAAAATGTAGGAATGATCACTGCACCCAAGGCCCTTGTTTCTTACCGTCTCACTCATTCCTAGCTTTCCGCCAGCCAGCGTCCTGCTCCTCCCACAGGACTTACAGGTCCTTTTCTGAGAACTCCCCACGTGCCTACTACCCTCCTGTCCTTCATTCAGGTGTCTCACCTGAGAGACTTGTGGTGATCTCACTATAGAAACCAGCTCCTACCGCCATCATTCTCTACTCCTTTAGCCAGCTTCACTCTGTTGTAAGGACTTATCATTCCCGACGTTACGCACACATATATGTCTATCTCCTCCACTGCAGCAACGTAACATACATGCCTGTGACAGCAGGGATTTTGTAAGTTTTACTCACCACTATGGAACCAGTGCCTTGTGGGCACATGCAACGTGTTCGATAAATATCTGTGCGTGTTCGTGTATATTCATAACATCTGAGGAATCTTTCACAGGGACTCAGTCAGCTATTATTTGTCTCAATCCTTTCTCCTTGAATTGTGCTCAACAAATTTCTGGGCACCTAATATCCAGCGAGGTGCCATGCTAGGCAAGGCGGGGCATGCCGAGATGTAAAGTAACATTTTTCACCCAAGGGGTTTTAGTTACTGCAGAACATGACCACGCAGGGCCAGAGCTCAATTTCAATTTGACAGATACGAATGCCCACCGCTACTTGCCAAGAGAGGAAGAGCAGAGCTTCGGAAGAGAGAGATTGCTCTCCAAGGGTCGTGGCCCTTGGAGGAGACTCCATGGAAAAAAAGTAGAACTTAAGGGGTGGGGAAGACTTTGGAAGAAGAGAACCCCACCTGGGCAAAAGACTCTAAGAAAGACCAGTAGGAGCGAATGCCACAGAGATGGGAAGCCCCCATATCTTCTTGGAGACACAATGTTTGATAAGGAAGGAACAGAGAAGAAAAAGGCTGGAGAGAACCACACTGTAGGAGGCCTGAATGACAAGGATCCTGACAGTGGTGTCCTTGGAATGGGGAAGGCACGGCTGTGGGCACACAGAACACAGGAATAGAGACGACACCAGGGCTCTGGGTCCGCTGTTAAGTTCATAGGACTTATCACGTTATTAAAAACAAACACACACACTAGTCCTCCCTTAGCCAATGCCAACCAGTTCAGAAAATTCCAATATAGTTAAAAATTTCCCCAGAACTATGGCAAGTCACTAAACATTTAACCACATGTAGTTTGGGATGTTTTCTTCACATAACTTCCTAATTTTCCTGTAAGGATATCTAGTAAGAACTGTCAGAATATATTGTTCTGTTTACACATGAGATCCTGATGTTTAAGTTACACGCTAATGATCAAAAAGAAAACCAAGAGGACAGGGAGTGACTGTTTCATCCCTAATCTTGTGCTCTTCTTGGTTATACTCATGTGTACAGTTCAACCGCTTTTCTTCATTCCACAGCTACAAGTAACACAGGGGCAATGGATTCCAGGAGGGCAAGTCTACACAAGTAGCAAATCCATCCCCTATTTAAAAAGCAGTATAGTTACTGACTGTGAGGCAGTAACACTCCAAGTACAAAAGTATTACATGCACAGTTATCTATAGGAACAGGCATCAGAATTCTGTGTTCACGGGACGCACTGAAGAGCATCACAACCCCTGGAGAAGTGACCTTGTCTTCTTGCATCTTTGTGGGCTCACCTGTAAAGGAGGGCTCTTTCCGAGTTTCTCTCCAACTCTGAGATTTTTTCAGTTTAATGTGATAAAGGGCTACAAGTTGAATCAAGAAAGCGCTCACACTCGACTTAAAAACCTGTTAATGTTTGAATGATAGTGCAACTTATGAAGTATTGGAGACGTCACATAACTTCAGTAGGATAGGGGAGACCTTGTTCTGTGGTTGGCTGGCATCTGAGTGCCACTGTACGCTGGGACAATCGCCACCTCATGGGTCTTGGTCAGATGCAGAACTGCCTTCCCACCCTGGAGTCTGAAAATGTACGATTCTCACCTCCCCAGCTCCCTTGGCTGCTAGGGCACAGGTAGCTACCTAGACTTCACCAATTAGACCCACCCACCAAGAGGCTGGAATCTGATGCTAGGGACCATGAGAAGCAGGAATTGGCCAATGCCCCTTAGCAGGGGCAGAAACATGCCAGTGTTGGCAGCAGTTTCCCAGCTCAGTGCTGGTGGTGCTGGCTGCAAATCTGTGGCTCCTGCTTGCTTAGGGGGAAGTAACACCTCAATAGGCCAGTTCTCTGTGGGCAGTGTGGCTGTGGCTTCTGCGATATAGCCTCATTATTATGCTTATTATGTTCTGAACCACCCAATATCTTTTCAATAAATTCCATTTCTACATAAACTAGAAAGCATCAGTTTCCCTTGCTTTCAACTAAGAACCCTTTCTGTGATGGCTGGTGACATCTGCTTTGGGGACACAGAGAGAAGTGTGGTGTCCTTTGCTTATTCATGTTATTTTTCTAAAATCATCTCATTGTCTTATTTCTCAGTCAGGATAATATGCAAACCACTTGGCGTACCCATTAGCATTGAATTAATGGGTTAATTTCATGCCCACCATAACAAAAAGAAGTATGAACAAAATGCCCCAAACTCTACTCGTCAATTATATGCATAGCAAGCACTTTGTATAAACAAGCCCAAGAACACTTTACTTACTGATGGACATGTCAATCAGCGGGTGACAGACAGTTCAGCTCTGCCAATGTTAGGGCAGATGGTTTTTAACATCTAAAGTTAGACCCAGTGGAGAGCTGACTGCCATCACTTCTCAAGGGAATGGATCTACAATGTCTCGCTCATTAAGGCGATCTTTCTAAGATAACTAGTCAAATGGAGAATGGGATCGAGGAAGGGCATTAACCTGTGCACCAGACACTGTGCCTAGTACTTTGCCAACATCACTGAATTCTCCAGATAACCCTTAATTATTCTCCTGTAACAGATGGAGAGGGTAGAGGCTGCAGGTAGGTGAGGCTGAGGTGGAAGAGGCAGATGTCCAGTGGGTTTTGAAGGAAACAGAAGAGCTTCTCCGACCCCTGGAGGCAGCTCCATTCGGGCCTAGTCTTTGAGGCATCCTCGGTCTAGAGCTTGGTATTGCGTCTCGGTTTGAAACATCCCAGACCTGACTACCCAGCTCCCAGGTTTGCTCTGGGAGGGCGGGTCTGCTGCTAGGATTTCTGGGCTACTTCTGCACAAAACCCATGGACTCTGTGAAGCAGCTCTAGGAATAATCGAGTCCCTGGGCCAGAGAAGCCGAGCTGCACTCCCAACGTCCAACGGATCTCAAATGAGTTAGCAGGGGCTCTGTTGAGACCAGCGTCTGAGGTGGAGTCACAAAAGGGCCATCCAACTTTCACAGTGATGTGCCCCACTTCCCCTGAGAAGCGGTATAACTGCTCAGGCCCTGAACGAGCTTGTGTGTCATCAAGAAGCTATCAGCCGGGTCTGCTTACCCTGTGGACGACAGAGCATTTGAAACTGGCAGACAACATCGCTGGGTTACAGATGTCCAAAGTACACAGCTTGCAAAGTATACATACTTGCTAACTTACATTTGATTCTATTCTTTCTATTTTCTCCAAACTACTGGCATTTTGGTAGTAATGAATTAGTCTATTCTGAAAAAGAAACGGAAAAAATCCAATTACATAGTGAGATTTAGAAAACGATCAGGAAATATTTTTCTCTTTTAATCGCTAAAACATCTAAAATGTATCCTAAAAAAAAAAAAGGCCTAGAAAAGTCGGATATTAGCACTCATGTTCTGAAAACAGGCATATTTTTAAGTCCTAAATAAGCACATTATGGATAGGGGTTTCCCAAAGTTTTAGGCTTCGAGCCTTATTGTCTTCTCACTTTTCTTTTGCCAACTAAAATGTTGTTTAGAAATGATATTGGATACCGAACAGCTGCAGGTTCTGGCTGAGTGTTTTCCTAGAAATACCAGTTTGAGAAAGAATTTCCACCCCTTCCCCTCTCCCATGAGCCTTCATCGTGGCTCAAACTTACTCTTCTCAAAGATTATGGTCCAAATGTTTTCCAGGACAGTTGGGTGTCTGGGAAACCATGCCAGGGTGGTATTTTTAGCTGCTAGTGAAAGGAAAGCCCACTTCTGACCTCCCCAGTGGTGAGTGAGGCTCTCCCAGACATGGCAGGAAAAGCCCCCATTCCCAATTTGCTGAATATAGGGGATTTTCTGCTGTCTCGTGGGAGTGCACACACGTGAAGGAGAGCTTGCTCTCCACGACACCCAGGCTTGGACTTTTTTAGAGCGACTTTGGAGGCAGGTGGAAGACACAGATTCTGGATTCATTAGGCTCTGGATCACTTAGATCCTGTGGGGGAAATTAACGAGAATCATCTAGAGCTCTTTCTAGACCATAGGATTATTGGGAATTTCATAATTTGCATTTCTTTTATAACTAGCGCAATGTCACATCTGTTGGATTGAATAAAAGGAAACCACACTGAAAACTGACGGGATTGTTTAGTCATCTTTTAGACGCAACACAGCACTGCAGTTGGGGCGCATTAAAAATTATTCTGCCCTTAAAGAGTGAAAATGTAGCATCATGAAGGATATTCAAATGCAGGCCCTTTGGCTTAGAGCCATCATCCAAAAGAAGTTCTAAAAATGTGTGGAATAGGGGCAGCAGAGTGTCTATAGTCTCAAAAAAGTATCTTGGAAGACAACAGTTTCTTTTAGATGTAAGTCCTAGTACGTTTATTAGACACAGCGCGCTTTGTGCATTCAGAATCTGTGAGTGTTTATCTGAGGACAATCTATTCTGTTCCAGGCGCTGCACATTTGATAATTCAATTTGGAGCTATTTACCTATATTAGTGGCTTTATTCAAATGCAACAGGCTCCAGAGCAAATGAGGCGATAAGAAGATAGAGGCCCAAGGAGAACTCTATCAGTACCCTAGTTTGAAGAACAGAAGCCCCTAAATAAGATGACTATGGTACAAGCACTCCAGACAGTCTCAGGAAAAGGCATCCAACTGCTTAGAAAAGATGTAATTAGCCCAAGGGCTTGCAACCACCTCACAGAATCTGTCACCTCCACTACAACAGGAAACCAAGATGGCTGGATGGAAAGGGGTATCTTGCAACTCATCAAGAGCGTGATCCAATGGCAGGACTCTCAGCTCAATGCGGAAGGGAGCCTTGTCACAGCAGGCAGCTGAGATAAATGGCTCTGCAGAATGGGAGCCCTGTGCTGGCATTTCTCAGATTTATCTCATTTTTATAAGCCATTGTATTTGTCTGAGCTGGTGCTGCTGAGATGAATGCATAGATGTCATTTTAAAACAGACAGTAGCAGCAATCTGGTAAAGCACGGATTCAGGTTTAAGTGAGTTCACAGTTGAGTGGAGATAATGAGCCATTATGGAAGAACCTCACAGCCACACCCTCATGGAGGTATGGACAGATGCAGGGCCTTCCTTGAGGGTGGCATGCTCCGTTCTTCCTGCAGAGACACACGGAGGCTTCCTAGAGGAAGTGACATTTGAGCTGGGCCTTCATGAAGAAGGACAGTCTTACACAAGCACGGCTGCAATTCAAGAGCCTTACGATTTCTAAGAAATGATTTTAGTGTTGCAAAGGAAGTTTTGCATGGTTATCATTAAAATACCTGAGCTGCCTGGATTCTTTTCCCCGTTAGGTAAAATAGGAAGCACAACAACCAGATGGTTACAGTGGTTGGTGGAGGCTGCAAAGCACCAGCACCTTCATTCCCTTTCTACTACTACTTTTTGGAGGCTGTATTAGTTTGCTAGGGCTGCTGTAACAAAGAACCACAAACTGAGTGGCTTGAACAACTGAAACTGTTTCTGCCACAGTTCTGGAGGCCAGAGGCCCAAGATCAAGGTGTCAGCAGGGTTGCCTCCTTCTGAGGCTGTAAGGAAGAATCTGTTCCAGGGCTCTCTCCTGGCTTCTGGTGGTTTCTGGCAATCTTCGGCATCCCTGGGCTTATAGATGCATCACCTTGATCTCTGCCGTCCTGTTCACATGGCGTTCTCTCTGTGCATGTGTCTGTGTCCAAATTTCCCTTTTTTATAAGGACACCAGTCAGATTACATTGGGGGCTCACCCTACTCAGTATGACCTCATCCTCACTAACTATATCGGCAATGACTCTCTTTCCAAATAAGGCCAGATTCTGAGTTACTGGGAGTTCGGACATCAATGTATGGATTTTTAGGGGACACAATTCAGCCATAACAAAGGCTCTCAAAGAAATGACAAATTTATAAAAAGTTACCACGCTAATAATATCTTGCAGATTTTGTTTCCAATCACTTGCAACATCTCATAGATACTAAGAAGTACCTTTTTACTGACCAGATTGGATCCTCTTTACTTACTATTATTATCTATCTCTTTTAGAGCAGAAGTCTGGAGAATAGGACAACACGTCAGAATCCACAGAGGCTGCACCAGTGAAACTGTGGTCAAGGGTCAGAGTGGATGGAGGCACTCTGTGATTTAACTTTATCTAGAAAACCTAGATTGTTAAGATTTATGCAACTTACGTAGCTGTTCATTTTCATCATTTTCATCTACTATTTAATATTAGTTAAGATTATTTAACAAAGCTGGCACTGATATTGATCATGAAAATAGGTCTTGGTACTTCCAGCCCAGATCACTCTCTTGAGCTTCTGACCCACATGTTCGATAGGAAAACTCTATCTGGATGTTTCATAACCAGTTAAAACTGAACTTGTACAAAAGTGCATCCATTTCCTGCCTGCCTGGCTTTCCTCTCCTCCTGAGCTCTCCTGAGTCACCATCCAGCCAGCTGCCAGGCCAGGAGCTGGAGGATCATTCATTCTTGACTCTCCCGCTTACCCATTTATCCAGTCTTCTTATTATCCTGTTGGTCATTCATTGGGCTTTTTGAATCTGTAGCTTGGTGTCTTTCATCATTTTGGTGAACTCTTCAGCCATTATCTCTCTAAATGCCATCTGTCCTGTTCACTCTCTCTCCTCCTTCTGGAATTCCATTTAGACCGTCACCCTCCATCCATAGGTGTCTTACCTTCTTTCCTGGTCTCCATCTCCTTGTCTATCCTTTTAACTTATCCTTCAGCTCAGTGACTCTCTCTTCAGATCTTCAGATGTGTCTAAGCTTTACTGAAACACAATCTTTAAATTATAAATTTCAATGATTGCATTTTTTATTTCTGTAAGTTTTCTTTTCAAATCCACAAGGCTTTTTTCTTCTGTAGTTTTCTGTCCTCTTTAGGTGTTTTCTAAATTTTATTTTATATCCTTAAGCATGGTAAGTGTTATGGGTTGAATTGTGCCCTCCAAAAAGATGTAAGTCGTAACCTCCAGTATCCCAGAATGTGACCTTATCTGGAAATAGGGCTGTTGCAGATGTAACTAGTTAAGATGAGGTCACAATGGAGTAGGGTGGGCCCCTAACCCAATATGACTAGTGTCCTTATAGGAAGAGGGACATGTAAAGACACAGGGACACACACAGGAGAATGCCACATGATGAAAAAGGCAGAGAATGGAGTGATGCAGCTGCAAGCTAAAGAATACCGAAGATTGCCAGCAAACCACCAGAAGCTAGGAAGGGGCAAGAAAGGATTCCCCTACAGGTTTCAGGGGAGCGTGGCCCTGCCAACACCTTCATTTTGGGCTTTTAGCTTCCTGTACTGTGAGACAAGAAATTTCCGTGGTTTCAGGTTGCCCAGTTTGTGGTACTTTGTTACGGCAGCCCAAGAAAACTAATACAGTAAGGACGGCTATTTTATAAAATGTGGCTGACAGCTCCCACATATAAAGTTCTTGCCAGTCTGTTTTTGCCATTTTTCCTTTCTGCTGACTTTTGCTAACGGTACTATGTATTCTTAAATGCTCATCTATTTTTGTCTGTGATTTGTTCATTTTCCCTGGGAAATTATCTGTAAGAATTTTTTGAGCTCTATGATGAAGGTGCATTTCTTTGGAAAGGTTTCACATTTGCCACAAAACTGGGGTGTGCGGAGGGGTGAAGAGCACCAGCCTAGAACCGCTTTAAAAATTCACCATGGCTTGAGGTTTTTTCCAACCAGCTAATTTGCACTGTAAAACTGAAAAGGGTGAGCTTGTGGTTACAATCCTCAGGCACGGGTTCCCCCTTTCTGATGTGCTTAACATCAGGCACATTTTCTTCGCCCTTCTGAAGAGGCTGGGGATGGAACAGCTTTACTTCTGCCTCACCTGGACACACTGGGCGGAATCCTCTGGGGCTCACGTTCCTGGAAGGCGGCGTCTCAGACTCTCCACCATGTAGGTGGGGCCTCGTCTCCTCTCTGCACCCTCTCGGGCCCCAAAAAGGTTCAGGTTTTCCAGATTTGCCAAATGCCTTGTTGGCAAGGCTGTTTAATATTCCACTTGATTCACTTGGTTCCTGCCTCCACTTAAATTTGGGCCTGCCATTTTCCTATCGTCATTTTGTGGATGATTTTAAAACAATTTTTAAATTATTTTACCCAGCATTTTAGTTGTTTTAAGTAGAATAGTCAATCCCAATACCAAACCCATCCCATTACGGGAATCCTCATACCCAGTGGACATACTCTGGAGCCCTGTGTTGATATTCTAGCTCAGGCCGCCCTAACACCTGATGTGTTTGTCCTCAGGTCTCTGTCTAATCTGACTTTCTTCCAACCTCTCCCTGACACAGCCCTCCAGGGGCCTTTCACGATCAGATCAGGCCACTCCCTGTGGAAAGCACTCCATGGCTTCAAAATCCCTCAGGTCAAGTCCAAATGCCTAAACGGGACTCTCGAGGAGCAGATTCCCCTTGGGGTCTTCAGGTTTACCGCCTGCCCTGCACTCTGCTCAATTACACAGTGAATTTCCCTTCAGTTCCACGGTCTCGTGTTTATTGCACTTTTTCTCTGCCTGGAATGTATCTTCCTTCACTTCCGGTCTCTATTTTGAGGAAGCGATCAGAAGGTTCTTCTTAATAAGTGGAAGATTTGGATCTCGTCAATCGTTGGAAAGTATTCCTGCTGTTCACTCAGATCTACCTCCATCCAGGAGCTGTCCCTGTACAGAGCTCCTGCTCGGTAGCAGCCAGGATCACCAGGGAGGTCGTCACAGCACTGTCCCTGCGTGTTGGAACGTGGATCTGCCTCTCTAGACCGTAGTGAACTTGCTGTAGCAGTAAGTTTGTAAGCAGGATCAGGTGTCTAAACTCACCCCTTATGGAGACAGACAGCACAGGCGTCTAATTTTTCTACTATAGCCATAGTAAAGCTTAACTCATCAGGTAGTAACCTGATCACCAGAGGACAGGTGGCTTTGTGTGTACTAAACAAATGCTTAAATGTGTATATATATATATATATATATATATATATATATATATTTTTTTTTTTTTTTTTTTGGTGAGAAAGATTAGCTCTGAGCTAACACCTGTGCCAACCTTCCTCTGCTTTGTATGTGGGATGCCTCCAGTGCATGGCTGATGAGTGGAGTAGGTCCACCCCTAGGATCCGAACCCGTGAACCCAGCCCACAGAAGCAGAGAGTGTGGAAATTTACTGACTCAGCCACCGGGCCAGCCCTCTGCTTAAAAATATTTTTTATTCTGTGTGTGTGTGCGTGCACGTGCACACCTAAGTAGGCGTTTAACTTCTGCATATGGTGTGGTGTTCTTTTGCATTTAAACTATAATGGAAACATTCCAAGTTGTATATTAGTTGCTATTGATTTATGTCCTCAATCGCATATCATTTCTACTACTGATTAATAAAAACGGATAGTTTTGCCTGTTACCTGGTATGAAACCAGTAGAGGGAGCAGGTGAGTATTACAAGTGGATGTGATATTTGCATTCTCAGAGAGGTACCAGCTCTAGCAGTTTTTTGTTTTGTTTTGTTTTAATTTATACTGTAACGAGGCAAGACTTTTGGACTTGCAAATAAAAAAGGTCACCAAAATATGCATCAGGGTTTTGGGGAAAAGTAAATAATATGTTTTTCCTCTAAATATTCTACCAGAATAGTTTTAGGACTTTCAAAAACCACTGTCAAAATTTTTTTCTTAAGGGAAACAGATGCCAGGAACTAGGTACCTTAATACCACTATAAATGTCCTCTCTTTACAGGCTTTGTACAATTTACTTCCTTTCATTTTTTCTTTTGTATTAGTCTTTGAATTTAGACCCTTTCCTTAAAATGGAACATTTTGGGCAAGCACAGTTTATTATTAACGGAGTGACAAAGAAATTGCCTGAGATACAGTCTAGGAGAATAGTGGAACATTGACACATTAGATTACTAGGAAAGGTTTGAATCAGCAGACAAACATACTTAGACTCATGAAGGAGCAAGAATGGCAGTGAGTATTTTTATACACTTGAATGCAAACATCACTTCTTTTCATGCATAACTATTTATTATACTTCTAATATAATTCTTCAAAAACTATGTATCATTCTTCAGGAATGACTTTTTATACATGTAACTCCATAATCAAGTCTAATTTCCCACAGGAAGATTTTTTTATATCAAGTCAGTTGATGGATGGGAACACCAAAAGAGGGCCATGTGCTTTTACTTTTTTACTTCTTTGACCTAAGCAATTTTATTTATGTTAACCTATAAGCAAGAGAGATAATATATCTTAATGTAAATAGCACACATGACATTTTTATCTTATTTTAAAAGGTTCTCAATAATTAAGATAAAAATTTTATAAATTTAGATTAAACAAAGATTAATCTAGATGGCATTAAGCCACTTTCAAAATAAAATTCATTTGTAGAGAAATTCAGATAAATGATTATGACGAGACTAGACATTTTTCAGAAGCAATAGAATTTGAATTCTTTACAATCTTGTTGAAATGAATTTAGGAACATCTAATTAAAACTATAACTCATCAGCCCACCTCAAAATCTCTAATGAAATATTGTCTTAGCCAAAGGAAAGATTTTATTGACTTTACATTGGTTGTGCGTAAAACAGTAAACATTGACATCAATCCACTGAAAGAAAATGTTTAGCATTTTTTCTACAGGGGAAAAAACAGGACACAGAATTACTGGCAAAAATATTATCAGGCTAATGCACTCATCTATTGTTTTAGAATTTCATCCTCTGCCTTTTTAAAGTTATGACTTGTATCTCGACCTTTTAGGCATTTTTTTGATGGGAAGATAAACTATTCCATAAAAATATTAGAGAACAAAAATATTTAAAAATCAAACAGCATTTGAGATAACTTTTTGTAACAGGAGAATTGTATAAACTAAAATATTCCTAAAAATTCAGGGAATTCATGACGAAATATTAAAAAAAATAGTCACTTGGATATTTCCCAAGTTTCTAGTAAACAAAAAGTCTTTTCTTCTCAAAGTCTTTAAGGTTACATATTATATACAGTGTGGCTTTGAAAAACAAACATTCTTTAGCAGATGCTGTGCCGGTTTGTGGGAGTGCCAACTGTAAAGAAGTCGTCTCTAACTGTCCTCGGACATCACTTCACACGAAATACTCAGATAAGTTAGAATGACGAGGATTTGGTACTTTTTTAATTGAAGTAACCTAAATAAGAATGGCGACCATCTGAGAAGCCACATGAATATTATCAACTCTGATTCTTCCATCAGTACTAACTCTAACACACAGTTCCTATGGTTTGCTGTCAGACAGAAGTTACACAGCTGCAAGAAGAAAGATAATTGTCACAGATAAGGCTGATGCTATCGGGGCCTCTGTCCTTTAATGCGCTGCACTTACTCTGTCTGCTCCACGAATGAAAACACCGCTGGTAATGCAGGGGAAATGGCTGTTTCCCAGGAAAGGAAATTGACTGAAAACACATCTGGCAAAGGGCTTTTTCTCCTCCTTTGGCAGGCAGATACTGATTTTAACAAAATATACATTTCCTCACCTTCTACAAAGGTGAATTCTATGGGGCCAATGGCCCACGCTAAGCGGACTGCCTCAAATTTGTACTCTAAAGATAATGGGCCAGCTATTTTATGTCAAATGCTGGATACATTTAATTGCAACTAGGGCAGGAAATGTGCTAAACTAGGCATCATACTTCATTTCAGAAACTGTTTCTAATTTAAAAGGTACATCATACTCTTCTAGCTATCCACATAGATGAAATTAAAGAGGCAAAGAGAGCAGGGAAAAATATGTTAAAGCCGGAAAATTGACAATGTAACTAGAATGTATACACAAAGCTTAACTGACGCAAACAGACCACACGGTGGATTCCTAGAGAATCATCCTAACCCAGTAGGTAATTTTAAGTCTTCATTGCTGAATGAATTTGTGCACTTCTGATGGGACCTTCTCCATGCACAGATGCCATAGGTCTAGAATACTGAAGCAGGAACGTGGTAGCCACGTTTGTGACCCGGCTGCTCTAGCTTAGGGGGACCAGAGGCCACACAAAGTCTTTGGCAGCAAAATGGATTCTGTTGCTGGGTTTGTGCTGCAAAGATGTGATAGCCAGTACGAAACCGTGGTTCTTGATCCTCTCCAAAGAAGGTTGTGTTTTGCCATGTTAAAATTGGGGTAAAAAATTATGGATTTAAATTCTCCTTAAATTCATCACCCTTAAGGTTAAAAAAAAAAAAAAAACAGCACAGACATGGAACAGGCTGACAGAATTCTTGTCATCTCACCTCACTGAGCTTTGATTTCCTTATCCATTATAGGGGTGAAACCTACCTTCCACGATTATGTGTATGTGTGTCTTTATATTTATACTGATTTTCTTCTGTCTTTATGTAAACTTGAAAGGGCTTTTCCCTTTGGTACTTTTTTCAAAGCCCAGGGCTGAGAATTATCTTTCACGGCATTACAGATTCAGGGTTTGATATTACTTTCACATGATTAGTAACTCCAGAGAGAGGTAACACCAAAGTTTTTACAAAAGGACTCCATTTGTGTTTCTTCAGGTTCAGTTCAGCATATAGTAAAACGAAGTGGAAAGAGAGAAATGGAGCTCTTCCCTGAAGCTTATAAAGGAGTCACCAGGGAGGGAGCCTGCTTAGGAAAGCTGAAATTATTATTATTATTATTATTAGTTGCCAGTTGCAGCTTCTTCTTTAGCTCTCATTAACTACTGCACACAATTTGGAAGAAAAGTAGTAAAATAACTTTCTTGAACAACAATTTTACATCCAGTGAACTTTGTAATGGTTTTTCCTGTACACAGAACATTAAGTTGGACATAAACATGTGGACTGATTTTACTTGGCCAATTTTAAAAAGGCTGGGGATAGGGAGGGAGGAGAGATGGACAAGATGTCTCCAGAGCCCCTTCTGTCTCCAGCATGCCAGGCGCCCAAGAGTCCTGAGTGTGCCCGTCTGTCTGCAAACGGCCAAAAGTCTAAACAGAGTGTCCCCAGCTTCATTTCTTGGGGTATTTCAGTACTGAGAGTTCCTCTTACACCAACACAGAGCTTTCCAAAAATTAAGGCCATGCTGGCCAAATAAGCCTGCCCCAGTCACTGTCTCCAAGGCCTGCAAGCAGCAGTGACATGATGAGAGTGGACCGCGCTGGGTGATGGTGACTAGGGCAGGCATGAGACGGACTCCAAAGGACCCGCCCAGAAATGATGGAAAACAACTCTGGCACAAGGCATGCAACGGATGCAGGCGGTCAGTGTGCCTCTAAGCATGTCTCAGTCCTTCCTATGTGTTTTCCAATTAGATATGGGTTTTCAAAGCATCTATTTGTGATGTACACTTATTGGGATTTTAACAGTTCGTAAAGCAATATCCCCCTTCCCCCTGGGCCAGGTGGTCCAACTTCTATCCCATGATTTCTCCAACAATAGAACTCTCCAGTTAAATACTGAATATTGAACTGGCTCACTGGACAACAACAGAGGTCATCTGGGCCTACTTAAAAATTTTATTTGGCAATCCACGGCTCGGGGGCTGCCCTGCTTTGCACTGACTTAAAGTTGGCATCCTCCTTTGGTTTCTGGCTTCCCAGGACACCATTCAAACAGAGTCAAGTGTCTCTTGGGAGCCTCACAGATTGCTCTGGATGACCTGGGGCCTCTAGAAGCTTGTGGTCACTCGGATTCCACGATCCAGACAGAAGCAGATCTATGTCCACACGACCTACATTTCTAGAGAGGCCAGGGAGGCCACAACCAACGGGAGGTCCTCTGGCTTTTCCCACGCCTTAGGGCTTTGGTTCCACAGGGCAAACTGAAGGCAAAGTTCTTTGTCATGCTGGCCTCTTTCAGGGAATAGGTGGTCTTTTCGGTACCATCAAACAGGATTTACCTCTTTATGGCAAGGTACAAGGAGAACCTGAGACAGCTCTACAGAGAATAAACGGGAGCCTCCGAAATGTCAACTGATGACATACAGTATGAGGGAGAAAACAAACATTATTAATAAAATAAACAGTACCATGCACAGCTGTTCGGCAGAACTGTTAGGAAAAAAAAATTGGTTGGGCAGGCAGGCAACTTTGGGGAAGGCTGTCATAATATTTCTCATTTTATGGCTTCATCTGCCTTTAGCTATCCTGTCAGCAAGTCATTGAAGAAAACTCAAGATTCTCTTGGAAAATGAACAGCTCTGAGAACCCCAGTGAAGCCCCGTTCAGGAGCCAAGGATCTGGGCTGCGTTTGGCCTCGAAGCCCAGGCTGGGGTGGAGGTTGTCACTCAGCAGCCAGTGGCGTGGTGCAAACTAGATGACTACAGCAGGCCTGTCGGTAAGCGAGGGCAGGAGGGTTGACTGTTGGCCCTTTCAGTCAGCTGGCCACAGGCGCAATCCTAGCCTGTCCTCCTTCATGGGACTCCTCGCCGAGATCTGCCTCTTTCTAGGGTCTCCTACAGGCTCTTCCTCGCTGGCTGCAGTGGACCTGCAGAACTTCGCTGCATTTCCTCAGGGACGGGTCACTGCAGCAGCGTGTGCTGCTCCCATTACAGCAAACGCGCTGCCTTCTGCAGCTGCCGGTGTGCTGCCTGAGGCCGGCCCAGTGCACAGCGACGTTGCTCTACACTGGGGTCAGCTCTCCTGGTGCATCTCCTTGTCTTGCATTTTAGATCCAGCTTCAAAGTGGCACTTTCTCTGTGGGTACACGTTCCTGCCCCTTTCCTAAGTCCCTTTTCCCCAGCCTGTCTCATGCTTCTCAATTCTTTAAGAAGCCGTGCTGTGATCCGAGGCATGGAAGAGTTCCCTGTTTACATTGGCCATGCGTTGAGAGTGGCCTCACTGACCATGTCACATCCCTCCTTGGCCGACTCTCCTAGTTCTAACTCAGGGGTCAGCAGACTACACTCCATGATGTGTTTTGAACGGCTAAGAATGGTTTTTACATTTCTAAATGGCTGGAAAAAACCCAGAGACCAATATTTCCTGATGTGTGAAAATTACAAGAAATTCAAATTTCAGTGCCCATGAATAAAGCTTTGTTGGAACATAGCCATACTCCTTGCTTGTGGATTGTCTATGGCTGCTTTTCTGCCACAACAGCAGAGTTGGGTAGCTGCGACAGAGACAGTATGGACTGCAAAGCTGGTAATATGTACTATCCGACCCTTGAAAGAAGAAGTTTGCCTACCCCTGGTCTACCCAGAGCTTCCCCAGACTCTCTGGTAATAACATCTATTTAGGAACCTACGAAGAGTTGCTTGCTGTATGTTCCGACCTTGAGTGGACGGATGGATAAGGAAGCATCCATGCCAACTGTCTATAGGACCAGTGCCCTGGAAGCAACATTGTCTTCCTTCTGTATGCTCTCACAATTCCTCCTCTTACCACATCCTATCGGTTGGTGGGTCTCTCTCCCTCACTCCATTAGCTTCCTTAAGTCTGAAGTCCCCTTGTGTTACTCTCTGTTCTCAGTGCCCCGCAGAGTGCCTGAGACAACAGTAGCAGACAAGTACTTGTGGTACATCCGCTTCCTGCGGCTTCTTCTTAAACCACCCTACTTCCCTGGAAGGCAGATGAATGATTTTTAAAACCACAAATGCAATGTTAATACCTTATAATATGCCTTTTCAAATGGGGAGTAACTTAGAAGAAAAAATTTGCACCCTATGCTACTGCTTCACATTCAATCAGAGAATAACTCAGTTGTAATATCTGATAGTGGAAGAACTCATTTCCACTTAAAGGAAAGTGCTGAAAAAGGAAGGAATCTAATATTCCTAAGTAACATTTACTATTCTGTATCATTTTAATCCTAAAGGCACTACAAAGAAAGAATCATCTCATTGCACAAGTAGGGAAACTGAGGCTTGGAGAAGTTAAGCATTTGCTTCGGGTCTCACTGAAGCAGGGTCCTAACACAGGTCTGATCATCAAGCCTATATGCTTTCCTCTACAGCTCCTAGTCTCAATGGCTATATTTTCTTTAATTTGTTCCTTTAGCAGAAACCACACACCAGAATCACAGTGGAATCAAAGACCCTCTTCTACGTGACCCTTCTGAAGCAGGAGTTCTAGCTTCTTTGTGCGACAGAACCCTTAGTAGTCTAGTAAAGTCTATGAACCCCTTCTCAGAAAACGACATGTGCTATTTTATTCTGATATTAAATCACAGGATCTAGAGATGGATCTGACAACATTGTAGTGCTGAGTGCAAGTGATAGCCTGAGCTATCATAACAAAACATCTATGATTTCCATTGATGAGAAAGCCACAGATATTGACCACTGTTGTTCGCGACCTAGCCAAAGTTAAAGAAAAAGCTATGTTTCACTGAGAGCTTGGTGAAAAATAAAGACATATATTTTCCCATCCAAGTTCATGGACCCCATGAATTCTGTCTGTGGACCTCTGGTTAAGAATCCTGGCTTTAGAGGTAACCTGGGAGACAGCCCAAGTTAGGAGAGACGTTTTTAAAGGTCTAATCAGGTCTCTTGAAAACACATTCCAGGAAAACAGAATTCACTATACGAGTTCCACATCCACCCGGGAATTAAAATTACAATTCTGTAATCCTCTGAAAGCTGATCTTACATGACAGAGACTGACACTGGGTTTCATGGGTAGATGTGGTCCAACGTGCCAGAAATGCTACCACTGACTGGGAAGAACAAATCCTGGGCAGGAGATATAAACAGACCACGGCGGACTCCCAAGTGTTTTCCTTGTGTACGCTATGGCTGATGAGTTAGCATCTTGTTAGTCTCTGAAGTGTTAAGTTTTAGTTTTATTAAAGGAAGTAACTTGGAGCATATACAGAGCCATAGAACTGAAGGAGAAAAATCTTGGGAATTAATGCAATCCCTAAATTTTACAGATGAGGACACAAGAGCTTAATTAAAAAGAAGTGATTTGCCTGAGTCCAACACCCGGTGGGACAGATTTAATTGATGCTGGATAATATGTTGCAAAATGATGGGATTTGAGCAAATTCTGATCCAATAAAGGAGAATTTACGAGTTCCTCTCTCAACATCTTCTTATTTAAGTTTTAATTCTCTATTTATTGCAATTTAACAGACCATTATTCAGTCTAGTCTATTTTAAGCTTATTTTGAATACTGCCGTGGCTATTTTGTTTAAAATATTAGAGCTCAGAAATGGACCTCCTAAACTGATTTAATCAAGGAAGATCTAACTGCTTTAAAATGAAAATTTTGTATACTTAGCTAATAGTTCAAAAACCAAGTAATACTGATGAAACTATTTTCCCTATGAAAAAGCAAAGAGTTTACAAGAGCAAGACGACTTCTCCTTTGTTTGTAATAACAAAAATAAACCAAAGTCCTGACATATTTGTAGTATTTTTATTCCTAAAGGGAAAAAACAGGAACTTTCATTGTACTTTAAAGTTAAAGTTATTACCCCAGATATTTCACCAGCTTAGCACTGTGAAATCAGTTTCAGACACAAGAGACCCACTGCTCTCTCTAGGAAATGCTCAATTAGGGTGGTGCCTCTGAAATACCCAGGGGTCCTGTAACTGATCGGATTTTCCCAGAGGGTTTCTGCAGCATATAGTCCTGGTTGGACAGCAGCATCATGCTCAGATTTTTCCTGTTGCCTGGCTAGTGACCCCCCTACAGGAAGATAACGGACAAGCCAGGAGGGCGGAGCAGCTCACTACACATGTCTGGCTGCTCTTATCAACTTATCATATAAGGAAAGGAAAGTGATTGATTCGGATCCTAACACCACAGAATCTGGAGGAAGAGAAACAAAGAAGCATTAACGCTGATCTGTACAGCGAATACGGCCCTCGCAAGTAAGCAGGCTTACTCGTCCTGCTGCAATCTGACAGCTCACTGCAGGACCGGAGAGAAGACAGCATCAAAAACCACGTTTGCTGCTAGAAAAGGAGGAAAGAGAAGATTTTCATTGATGGACCTTAAGCCATGGCAGCAGAGCACTGCATCTGAGAGGACAGCTTAGGACTCGGGAGTCTTATGTGCCCTGAAGTTTGCTAAGCTGGTGGTTTATTACCAAAAGAAAAGAAAGAATGTGGCAGATTGTTTTCTTTACTTTGAGCTGTGATCTTGTCTTAGCCGCAGCCTATAACAACTTTCGGAAAAGCATGGACAGCATAGGGAAGAGACAGTATCAGGTTCAGCACGGCTCTTGCAGCTACACTTTCCTCCTGCCCGAGACAGACAACTGCCGCTCTTCTTCCAGCTCCTACGTCCCGAATGCCGTGCAGAGGGACGCGCCGCCAGACTATGACGACTCTGTGCAGAGACTGCAAGTGCTGGAGAACATCATGGAGAACAACACGCAGTGGCTAATGAAGGTAGGAAAAGGAATCAGTTCTACCTGGTGAACAGTTGAAGCTATTAAGATAGGCTCTGTTGTAACAACCAAAATAAAGGGGCTGGGGGATTAGAGCAAGAAAGAGATGCTTGCTGATGCCTTTGAATGAATTATCACTTCTTTTATTCTATCCCAGGGTGTAAAGTAGTCGTGGGTGAAAAGTGCAAAGGGTCATTTGAAAAGAATGCCAGAATCAATACAGGAAAATCTCTAAGGTTAGGAATCTTTGTGAATAAAACAGAGGAAGCGCATTTCTCTGCAAAGCGTGTAGCTGTTTTGTTTGTTTAAATAGTTTACACTCAGTAACACCCATTACCAGGGATGTTATAAACTGGTCGCAGGCATGTGAGGGAAGCTGTAAGCAACAGCAGCCCCCGGAGCCAGGAAAAACGTGACAATCATGTTAATTACTGATACATAACGGATGGAGTAAAGTGCTTTACCAATTTCCTGAATTTATTTACTAAAATAGATTGTGACTCTGGGTAAATGAGAGGAAATTAAATAAAGCGGACCTTATGCTTCTCAGATTCCGAGGGCTTCACCCCGGAGGGTTTGTCATTTGTAAATGGGGGCAGGTTTTCCAAGTGTGAGAGGGCGCTGGGCACTGCAGCCCCCATCGGGGCCAGCAGCCGGCTGTGGAGGTCACCCCACGTGGGATGAGTGTGCACGGCCAGTTTTGCTGCAGTTATGTCGTGACCAGACGGTCATGTTCTCGGGGCTACGATGATTCCCCTGCTTCACAAACTTTCTATAGAAAGTTTAACCAAAATAGGATATTGAAAGCTCAGTTTTTCTTTCACATGTAACCTGGGAGCTGTTTATGCAAAACCCAAAATCACCCTGGAATTTTTCTTGATACGGGCTACATATATTCTAAGGGAGTTTTAAACAAATTGTGTAAATAGTAGACTAATTATTAAATATTATAAGGATATTACATCACAATGCTGGTATGGTAGAGAATGTGGCTATTTAAAGTCATATAGGAACTTTAGCAAGCTGGTTTGCCTCATTCAAGACTCTGTCCCAGAAAAGCATAATTATGTCCTCAGTCTTTCATTTCACCCTAAACTTTCCGTTAGGACATTTTATCGTAATCTCAGAATAGATCTTGGCTCCTAATCTGTGTTTCTCATTAGCTCTCCTACCTTTAGAGAGGAAACAGCTAACTCTAGTTATTACTTGAGTCCTGAGCTTAAATGAATGAATGCTCTCAGCCTGCATTCAATGCCACAAGAGGGGTTGCTTCAAATCAAAGAACAGAAAACAACAAAAATGTATCAGAAAGACCTGCTGCATAATATAAAACTTATTAGCAGTATTTTTAAAGGCACTACCCCTTCTGGGCAAATTCTCCAGTAACTGTCCTTTTTCCTAAGAAAGTCCATGGGGTATCGTCTTTTTAAATCTTCCAAAATTCATAGATGTGAAAATAATAACGTTAAACTTAAAAAGTAGGCAGCAACACACATTCAAATATTTGGAAGACAAACTGTGTCTCAAGTATCTGCTTGCTCCGACTTCCCAGCTCTTTCTAAATCATCATGCTCATGTTGAATACGCTCCCGACATCTCACTGTGGTGTGCTTAATGCCAGGGCTACAGCCACGGAGAGAGAGGAAAGACACACTGTGCGTAGTAAACATTCTAATCTGCCCGCCTGGTAAATCACCTCTTAAAATAAACAGGCAAGAAATATAAAAGAATGTTTTGACAAATGCAAGATTGCCAAACTGTATTTCCTTATTGAAGTACACATTGGGGATACCTGAAACTCCATAAGCAAAGCTCACATTTCTTTCTTAGATTAACAATCCCCTTCTCTTCGATCTTTGAGACGCTGTTTAAAGAATGAAAAGAACAAGGAATTCTACATGAGGTGGCCAACATTTTTTCCCTTCCAGGTTCAATTAGTAAATATTTGAACAGTAGCACAATGGTATTTCTGAACTCTTTCTTTAGCTCTCTGGCTAAATATCGCCAACAACCATCTAATGTTTATCTTCACATGGGCTCAGCACCTGTTCTCCTGGCCCATCTCGGCCACGTGCATGAGAGAGTCAGTCTGTCCTCTCCCTCCCTCGGTTTACAGGCTTCGCGCTTGGGAACGAACGCAAAAAAAAAAAAAGCAAACATGCAACCCGCTTAAAGTGATTAAATGTAACCTCTCTGCTTGTTTTTTACTTCTGTGTTTTGCCACCTGTGATAATAAACACTGCTTTTCTCATAAGGGAGAAAATAATATATAATGGGGTGATAGATAAGCCACAGGATTAAAGGATCACCATCACAACCTAACACCTACTGAAAGATTATCACAGAAAGAAAAAGCACAATTCTGTGCTTTTCATTGTTTTACATATTTCCTTTTCTTTAGTACTGTTTATTTTTTTGTTTCCATATTTCCTTTCTCTCCCTGATCAACACTAAAAATAAGAGAGAGAGAGAGAGAGAGAGAAAAAAGTTTATGCTTTTAAGAGAACTTGTCAAGAAGGAAAAGAAAACCAGGTTTCTGGTTAATTCCAGGGCAGATGAACAGCATTTCAACTTCTGAGTGGTTAGCATCGTCCAAGGAACGTGGACTGAGGGGCTATTTTGCACATCATCAAAAGATACCACACTGCCCCTTTAATCTTCCAGGCAAAGGAAGTGTCAGACTTCTGAATGAGTGCAGAGGAACATGAATGGAACAATACCGGGAAGGCTCACTTTCTGCTCAGCGGTTAAACAAGGATAAGATAAATCCATGATAGTTAGCGCACCAAACACACCCCATGACCTACAAAAGCACCGTATGTCACACTGCCTCGCTAATCCTGCATCTGGTCTAAACCTCTGCCCCGGTGACAGTAAACACACTTCATAAAAACTGACAAATAACTTAGCAAAATGGATTGTGTCTTGCTAGGAGACTGAGTGTATTTTTTTTTCCAATAAGAGGAAATGGGGAAAGGAAATAATTATTTCACACTGATGAATACCTTAAATTTATAAACAACTGCAGAGTCTATTGTGCTTTAAAACAGAGTGTTTTGAAAAATAAAGCTAATGCCTATTAAACTGATGTAAACATTTCCTCTGTCATCTTTCTTTTTTTTTGAATGACAGAAATACAGGCTGGGAACTGTGAATCTGAACTGAGATCCTTTTCTTCCTTTAAAACTATGAATAATATATCCTTTTAACAAGATAGAACTACTATTCATCAGTTGATGTACAGGGAACAATGCAGTTTTGCTCCTAAAACAAAATCGCTGTCAACAGGAAAAACTGATGTTGAGGCTCAGATGAACTCAGCCCACCAGCCCCTCCCCCATCCCCGTCAGAGATCATGTCTGGTTGCAAAACACTCCTTAGCTGTATGTCCTAATGAACAAAGCAACCAACCAGAGCTTGGTTCCTTAAAAGAAAGAAAAAAAAAAATCCCACCATACCCATAGCCAACGGTCTACCACAACACTGGAGCAGAACCACCATTCCTCTACTGAAACTGTTGTATCTTGAATCATGAAACATGATTTTCTTCAGTATCAGATGTAAATTTTGTGCACTCAGATAAGGTGATTAAAACCTCTATTTAAGAATGCAGGAAAATGATTGCCCTTATTATTTAATTATATATTAATATCATAGTGGGATGAAGAGATGATTAAAGTTTCACCACAGTAGGGGAAGAACAATGTGTTTAAGTTTGGAAAATGCAAGCATAATATGTTTACTAAACATATTACACAAGACACGTAGTACAATATGTGCTTACTATATATATTATATAAAATACGATAAATGTTTACTATATATACTATATATAGTATATATTATAGTATACATATAATATTTGCTTTCCGTGGTCGAGTGTCCTCTGCTTATTAAGCAGGGCTGTCTGACACACTGGATTAGCTATGTAGTATCATACTGTGGGGAGATGATCATTTGCCTGCAGAGGCTAGAACTAGGAAATGGACTTGTGCATGTAACTTCTATAACATCTTACTTCCCGTTTAGACACTAGATAATCCATATACCCTTCATACTGAAGTTTGAAAATTGGTTGACTTTAATCAACATGGCTCTTCATGGCTTAAAAATAGGTTGTAATCCAAAAGTTTGTCTGTAAGCCAGTTACTGTATATGAAACTTGAAAAGGATAATGACCTTATAAATGGTGATCAGATGCTCAGGCTGGCCCACAGTGCTTATTTTAACCCATAAAGTAATGGAGATTTTGTATATTTGTAATTGAAAAACAACTGTTCCAATCAAACTACCACCACATGGATAACTTAAAAAAATATATTATGAAAGTATTAAATGGGCAATGGATAAAAAAAGTCAAACCATTAAAGCAGTAGAAAATAGGAATAAATTCTCCTTCCTTCTAATCTTCAGTCCCTTTCTTTGAGATGAGCACTTAGAGATTTATACTAGCCCTTTATTGTGACAAATTTAATATCAAAATGAATGAATTTCCTTCTCTTAAAATATGTAGAGTGGCGTTACACCGTGATCAGAATCTTGTTTTGGCTCACAAACAATATGAAAAGAGGTTAGAACAAAGATATTTTATTTAGAGAAGAAGAGCATAATTTGGAAGACTGAGGTAAAGGAGCACATGGATTGAAGAGGTGAGAGAGAGAGAGAGAGAAGAGGAGAGACACAGGGAGAGGAAGGAAGGGAGCAGGGAGCGGAGAGAGCGAGCGGAGACCACCTGTGACGGAATCAAGATAAGGAGAAGGAGCAGCACGTGGCATGACTATTTTGACAGAAAGGAGGTGGTCTATATTATTCCACATTCTGGCCACCAAACGACACCAGGGCCTGGACAGCTTTGTGGATTTCCGGAGTTGAGATCAAGATGGTACATTCAATGAATCAGGAACAGGTACAGACTGTTTCCAAATCAGATGCTCATAATTTGCAGAATGTCTATTACTTAATGATAATGACAACTTAGCAAGCCAGTCTCTCTCTCACAATAAATATTTAAGTATTTATACCTATAAAATATAATTTATATTTCTTATTAAAAATAAAAAGAGAGTCATATATACATATATGTTATTTTCTCACTACATCCTTCTTTGACTTGAAGGAAGCTAACAATAAGATTTTCCTCCTAGATTATTCTAGAATTCTGATACAAAGAGAGCCACTCAACTTTCCAGTCACATGTTCAGCACTGAGCACTCATAGTAATATAACGGGGGACAGGAGTCCAGCAGCACTGAGCAACTTTAGAGCACTTTCCACACCTTAGCTCATTTGTCCTCAAAATATCTCTAGAACACAGGCATGGCAGATACAATCCCATCTATTTTTTAATCACATAAACATGGTCAGGATAAAAATATCAATGTGCTTTTCAGTTTAGAAGTCTTGTCTGGATTACATAGAGAAGAAAACAAACATGGAAATGCACGCATATCCCCTCCTCTGAAAAAAAGCAGAATTTTCCACGGGGCTGGAAAGACTGCAGAAAATTGTTGGGAGAAGTGAGGATGAACACGAATACAGTGTTATTTCTTAGTGTGTTAACGTAAATGAGTGACTACCACTCTACCCCTCCCACCCCTTTTGGGGATTTTCCGGTTCAGGGCAGGCGTCATTCAAGTTCATTTATTTGTTCAACAAATATTTATGGAAGGTCCACGTGGGTCCAGGCAGTGCTCTAGGTGCCTGGGGTAAGTCAGCGAGGCGAGGACAGTGACTAAGGGTCTAGCCCTGGTGGGGACACACTACATTATACCACCACATTCTCATCAGACATGTGTCAGGAGGCGGTGAGTGCTGCACAAAACAATGAGTGAACAAGGGGAGAAAGAAAAACCAGGAAAGGAGCTCAGGATGTAGGTCAGCGGGGGCGGAGGGAGCCACGCTAAACTGTTAAGCCTCTTTTATAAAAGGAAAATCAAGTGAAACTACCCCTGAACGGTCATTTTTCTTGATTACCAAAATAACACGTGGTTATTGTAGGAAATAGGGCATATAAAGAATGCACAAAAAATAAATATTATATATAATGCTATCATTCGGAAATAACCATCCTTAGAATTTAGTGCATATATATGCCTATATATGTGTGACTATTTTTAAAGCACGTATATGCTGTAATATTATATACTCTATACCTATCTGATAACTTGTATTTTTTATTAAAAATTAAAAAGGAGGTGGGTCTGAGAGGTTAAGTAACTTGGTTGACATCCCAAGTCAGTAACGGAAACAATTCCCACCACCTGTGAGTCCTGTTTTAAGAAAAGTACAGGACATTCCAGGGCATTCCTGGGCACTGCAATAGCAGAACACCTCAGCAGCGCTGCGCACGATGGCTATTGCGTGGTCAACTTTGTCATCAAATTCTTACAGGGAAGATATGCAGCCCTTTCTAGGTGGGGATGGTGCGAAGCTGCTAAGAAAAAACGTGCAGCTTTTGGGGGGAACTATCTTGTGTGCAAAGTAATTACATGAAATTCCACTTTGTAGCTCAGCAGAGTAAAAAATTATATGCTAACTAAGAGAAAGCACATATGCAGCTTCTAACAAACCGTATATATAGTAACCCTTTTCTGGAAGTTGACTGAGGGTGACATCCTGAGTTTCACAGTTCCACCCGAAAGTCCAGGCAAATAAAATTCAGTCCCGGGAAAGTATTGTGTGACCTGCCCTGTCCTCTGTGCGATTTTTAAAAGGACTAGAGTGTGTCTCCCATCCAGTATCCTACACATGGGGATAACCAAAACTGCCTTGATGTCAGCATGACATGAATGTTTAACGTGAGAAAAACATGTAAAATTCAATCATTTGACGTAATCAAAAGCAGTAAAAGAATTTGTCATAATGTTTTTGAATAAAAGTTTCAACAATAAATTGGAATTAAAATAACTGTTTTACATAAAGTTTGAACATGAAGGGATGACCTCTCCTCCACCACCTGAACTGTGAGTCAGCTGTGCCAGCTGTCTGTCTGTAAATTAACATTTGATTAGATATTCTTCCATGAAATTGCCTTTCTTTCTTATCCTAAGCTTGGCATGCACCAGCTAACTAAAGATGTGAAACCTATTAAAACTCTCCCATGAAGTGGGCCTAATCCTTTTACCATCAGCACTGCTTCAACCAGCTAAAACCATTACCGTTGCAATTCAACTAGAACCTAATTAAACTGGCTGTGGGACCTGCCCCTGGGGGCGCCGGGGCCAGTCATTACTCCAAAATCAGCCTCAGTCCTCCCCTGGTGCAACCTTTCACAGGGCTGTGAATTGCTTTCGGAACACTTACGCTAACCTGACAACTTAACACTACAAAGTATCCAATATTTAATATCTAAAAAACCAACAATCAACCAAACTAAGTATATATGTTAAGAATAGAACCTGTCATTTTTTAGTAAGTAATTTTATATTTTTCATGGACAATGATGATCTTTAAGGGAAGAAATATTGAGATACAGAGGTCTTGGGAAATACATTATTTCATTGTGTCAGCACAGTTTCCTAGAGAATTCATTGTTTTATACGTGCTGAATATTCATAAATTATTAATCTTTTAGGTAGAGAATATTAATAAAAGTCTTAAAAGGAGGCAAGCATTCAACCTCTCCATTTCTCAATTGGGTCACCTTCCGTCTAGACCACACCAACACTCGCTCACGTATTAGCAGTCTTCTTGGTATGAGGGGGCCTATTCCACCAGGGTGACTTAATCTGGTGATCAGCCTGGGACAAAACCTACGACCTAAATGTCCTTGTCTTAACATAAGGACTCAGTATTCTAGGATGTACTTTAGCACCTTCCTTGACGTTCCAGCAAATTCCAGGGATCAGAGTTAAACCTGGACTGTAGGTTACCTCTGCATGTCGCTAACCAACATTTAGTGCTGGGCTGAACGTGCTCCCCACTGGAGATTTCTACTTTGGTTACCAAAAGTACATCTTGGTAGTTAGGCTCAACAGCAAAAGGGAAAAAAACGTGTTATGAGATTTTGTCTAATTTCCTGAATCCACAGCAAGGAGGCCATACTTTTTGGTATAACCTGTTGAATCATGTGGGACTTTACAAGGAGAGTTGGTCTGACAGTCTTTCTGTTCCAAGGTGGGGTGAGAGAGAACTGGGAGCTGCCCATTTCCCTCTGTCGAGCAGCCTTTAAGGCCCTCAAGACTTACATCCTGAAGGAAAAAGGAAGAGGTGAAAAAAAACTGAGACAAATTCAGGGATTTCATTTCTGGCCCAAGCCAGCCCCAGAAATTTAGCCAAACTAGAGCAAAGAGAACGATGTGTTCACATTCTCTTGAATTTGGAATAAAGTCATTCTATACCAAAAGAAGTATCTTGGACACAACTGATGAGATTCAAAGAAATATAAATATAAAATAGACCGTATTTGCACATGAAGTCCATGCTAATATCATTAGACAAGAGTGCCTTTGAAGTTATTTTCCGGGGTTTCAGTGTCTGCTTGTTTAACTATATAACCAGTGAGAGCTAGCTAGGTTAACTGGTGCAATCTGAGACTACAGAATAAAAGTTTTTTTGTTATTTCATTCATTCCTCCTTATATGTAGTAAATGACTTTTTTTTTAAAAAAGGTAATTTTTTTAGAGCAGTTTTATGTTCACAGTAAAATCGAGTGAAAGGTAGAGAGATTTCCAATATACCTCCCCACCCCACCCCATGCACAGCCTCCCCCATTATCAATGACCCCCCCAGATTGGTACTTTTGTTACAACTGATGAACCCACACTGACACATCATGATCACCCAGAGTCCTTAGTTTACAGTAGGGTTCACTCTGGGTGTTGTACGCTCTATGGGTTTGTTTGGACAAATGTACGACATATCCACCACTACAGCATCACGCAGAGTAGTTTCACTGGCTGAAAATCCACTGTGCTCTGCCTATTCACCCCTCCCTTTACTGTGTCCATAGTTTTATCTTTTCCGGAATGTCATATAGTTGGAATCATACCGTATGTAGACTTTTCAAACTGCCTTCTTTCACCTAGTGACTTTTTTTTTTAGCATGGTTGACTGTACATTTGTTTAGTGATCCTTGCCTTATTCAACTAAGTTAACGGCTAAAACCCCCACTGTGTACCTTCAGAAACTTAAGGTTTTCTTACCTACCTTTCTTACCTGCGGTGGGGACCTCAGGGGAGTATTATGTGTTTCAAATAGGATGATGAATGCAAAAGTGCGTCGGAAACTGTAAGACGTTATATCATTGCAGGGACTAACATTATAATTAATCTTAGTAACAGTACCAGAAACACACTTAGCAAGATCTGTACTATATCTCACATTAAAGATTATAATTCCACTTACTCTTATCAGGTTAAGTGATCTGACGTTAGACCTCTGAGTTATATACCCCAAAGCACATCTTTGTAAGATAATGAACCTCCTTTCAACATGGAAAAGGACAATTGTAAGTGCATATATAAAATGTCTTCATTTATAGCACATGGCTGAGTGCCTCGTTGCAGAAACACCTGCTCTAAAATTGGCCACAGCATCTTCTCCTAAACTACCCTACCTGTGCTCCATCATGCACACAGTTGATGCTGTGAGCCAATTAAGAGTCAGACTTTACTGTTAAATGTACTTTTTATCACTTCAGCTTTCAGTAAGTTATAAGCAATGCTACGCTTCTGTATGTTCTGCTTTTATAGAAGGCAGGAACTAAATGAATATTAAAGGAAAGCCCCAAAACTACCTTCTGAGCAGGCATTCTGGGGTTAACTAGTCAACCCGTACATCTCGGTAGAAAAGATTCAAAATTCCTAAGAGGTATCATTTCCTCCGGGCGCCTGAAAGCATTTTCTCTGCCATTAGATTTGTCGAACCAACAGATATTATCAACTCTTGGTTATTTGCGGATAATTGTAAACACTAGTCTGAAGATAACTGAAGTATTCCTTTGAGTTTTATTAAACACTATCTAGTCTTTGGAATCTTAAAAAATTATTACATACAGATGTAGCTTAAAACTTTCCTAAGAAAGCTGTTCTTAATGGGAAATTTTGTTGTGAAAATGCTGCTAGAGAGAAGACATTTTGCTGAATAATATAAAATCATCAAATTCTGACCACAAGCTAATTATCTATGCTTAATATTTGGTGTATGTGTATGGAATTCCTTATTATTTTTAGCTACTAATGAACAGATTCTTAAATTTCCTAAAAAAATAAATTTATCCTGTTTTAACTTTTCAGTGTTAATAACAGGAATTCCTGACCATAATTGGTTTTTACTTAACTGTAACAGTGAAATACTCTTAAAAGCAGTGATGGTTGGGATAATTATGTTACAAGTTAAAGAACTGAGATGAATCAGAACACCATCTCCTCAAATAACAATTGGTCATTTTTGTGATGTGTAATTAATTGCCCATATTTTCAAGTATGGTTCCCTTCTGGATTATAACAAACACAATAAATCCACATGTGCTTTCTTCCTCTAGTTGGACAATGTTTAATACATATAATTTATTTCTTACATGATTAGCCTGCCCCATGCCATGAAGCCTTTACGGCTGCGATATATAGAATGAATTGATAGTGTGCCCCTTTCCTTTCCCCTTTGTCACCCCAAAATACTACTACTATTAAAATAAATGGTCTCTGGGCTGGCCCGGTGGCACAGTGGTTAAGTTTGCATGTTCTGTTTTGGTGGCCCAGGGTTCACGGGTTCGGATCCCAGGTGCAGACCTAATATGCACTGCTCATCAAGTCATGCTGTGGAGGCATCCCACACACAAAACAGAGGAAGACGGGCACAGATGTTAGCTCAGGGCCAATCTTCCTCACTAAATAAATAAATAAATAAATAAATAAATAGTCTCTGGATGAGAAAGAAAAAAAAGGATGAAAATATTTGATGAATGAATAACTGTCTCTTCTAAATGGGGACCCTTTCTCTATCCACTTCAGTTTTAAATGATCCAGAATCCTAAGTCAGCAACACAGGTCAGCCACAGCAGCCATGGAGATAACCAGCAGCCTCACTCACCTCTTCAAAAACAAAGGCGCT
Organism: Equus przewalskii; assembly: GCF_037783145.1. Taxonomy (NCBI): domain Eukaryota; kingdom Metazoa; phylum Chordata; class Mammalia; order Perissodactyla; family Equidae; genus Equus; species Equus przewalskii. Next base: position 33,049,496 of record NC_091858.1, read on the forward strand.
TTCAGTTCATTCCTAGGATGCCAGCATCCTTCACTTGTTTGTTTAAAAAGTCTGCAGAGTTCTTGCAAAAAGGATACTGTTCATATGACAGCAGTCCCTAGAGGTCAAAACAGAGAAAGCCACTTTCTCCTCTTTGACGCTATGTAGTTGTTACTGTAAAATGACAGAGGTGACAATGCTGCTGATCATCATCATGATAGCAGCTGGCATTTACCAGGTGCACATGACGTGGTGACATCGTCACATTTAAATTCATGGCAGCCCATTTAAGGCAGATACTCTCTTCTTCCCTTACAGATGAAGAAACTCAAGCTCACAGTGGTATCAGATGGTACAGAGTTGGCAAAACTATGATCAAGTTTCTTTATTTCAGAGCTTCTTACATTAACACAGACTTTCAAAAGAGTTAAATAAAAATCCACAGGTCTTTTTGTGTGGGTCAGGAGAGCTAACAGGCTTGACTGCAGTCCCCCAACACCTGCCATTCTGACACTACACACAATGGTCACACCCAAAGCACGCCCACCACCATGAGTAAGAACAAATAGGGAAATACGGAACCAGTGGGATGACCAGTTTGGGTAGATGCTACTGTTCCCATTTTACCGCTGGGGGAATGTTGACAAGCAGTGCGATAGTAAGTGACTTGCTGGGTTCCAGAGCATCAGGCTGCAGAGCAGACATTTAAACCTAAGGACGTCTTATTTCAAAGCCCTGGCAGTGTTCCACCTCCTCCCAAGCTTTGCTTTTTCCCTCTCAGACTGGAACCTAGACAGAGCAGCAGAACACTAAAACCCAAATGATTTGAACCTCCATACGATGTCAACATTGGTTAAGAGTAAAGGGCAGCTGCCGTCCTTTGGTATCACGAGACACACGTGCACCATCACAGCTATACGGCAGCCCATGATGCTTGGAGAAAATGGCACATACGTGGCTATGTTTTCAGAGGTAGGGAAGGTGGTACAAAAGAAATGCAACTCTTCCAAATATGGCACTGTAGGAATAAGCGATGGGCAAAAGAAGCCTTGAAGAGCAGGAACTTCTTCCATTCACACATACACCTCAGCTCCCCAAATATCGGCTGGACCAGGTCAGCCCTGGTCTGTTCATTTCTTCAGACCACTGCCTTAGACACGTCTCAGACTCTGTGCTGCACTGTCTCTGTTTCACGAAATCTAGCGCTTTTTTTTTTTTTGAGGTATAATTCAGAGTAAAATTAACAAATCTTCAGTGTATAACTTGAATTTTTATACACGTATACATCTGTGTAATGACCACCCAGCTCACGATTGAGATTTCCAGCACAGCAGGTGGCTCACTCGTGCCCCCTCTCACTCAGCACCCCCTCGTCTCAAGACCAGCCTCTATTCCACCATAGGTTAACTCTAACAAGTTTTGTATTTCGTATAATTGCAACAATACAGTACATATTCTTGTTGGGTCTGTTTTATTATTTCTGTGATTCATCCACATTGTCGTGTGTGCTAAAATGTGTCCTTTTCTATTACTCTGTAGTATCTTATTGTATGAGTATGACATGATTTATGTCCCCATGGTACCACTGTAGAAGGATATTTGTGTTCTTTTATGGAAGTCAATGCTTCTTAATTGGACAAATACATGTACTGTTTTTCTTGTACTGTTATCTTTGGAATCTATACAGTTGGATTGACTTAAAGCTGCCCTGAGTGATTTCCAAGACTAAATCTGCCTTCTAATGAAATCCAATCTTCAGAAAATATGTCGAAAAGTGGTCTTAGTGTTTATTCCTGAGGTGCCCAGAAAGAACTTTTGAGGAATGCTTTAAGTCCTGGTCAAATATAATATAATCCCACTAAGGTAACAACCAAAGTTCACAAGGAGGTACTGAAAAAAGTACAACAGACGCCTAAGGAAAGAAGGAGCAGTATACACATTCAATGGAAAAGAAAGGGTGGGGATGAAACACAGGCCTGACCCATTCACAAGTTGAACCCATGCACCACTCCCTCTGGCCTTTCCAATCTTCACCTCTCCCCAGACAACACCTTCATTTTTCCAGCATAATCAAGAGACGGTTACTATGGGCAACAATTCTCCAGATTAGAGCCTGCTTCTGGGAGCACCAGGAGTTTTCCTTTTTCAAATCTTCCTACTATGCTTCAACTTGTATGACTTAGGGTCACCATTATGAAAATGCTTTAGGTGTACTCCCTGTACCATGGCTCGTATCAGCTCCTCTCTCACTGGGGGCTGGCCTGATCTTGCTTCTGGAGCAGGTACTGGGACCACTGAGATGCACAGCAGACGGACCATGAAAAACCAAGAGCTGCTTCTCTGAGGTCGGCCAGAGGAAAGCTCATGGCCACTGGGGATAAGGCTTAAGATGAGGATTCACTTCTCATTTCTGAGTTTATCACTGTAATTTTCAGGAAATTTCCTAGGCTAGCATAGACTTCCCGCCCAAAGACATCAACACTTTGGGAGACTAATGGTTCAGGGGTTCAGGAACAGTTAGCACTGTCAGGTCTACACACACCACCTGAAAAATGCTGGGACGCAGGACCGCCGTTTTGGACAAAACCTTTGCTTATGTCCTAATTTTGGCCTCCTTAAGCCAAAGTACTCCTAAAGGCACCCAGAAGAGGGCCAAGATTCCAGTGGAACCAACCACTCATAATTTGAATCCCAAAGAGCAGCCAAAACTCCAACGTAGGTCTTTGCACTGAGAGGATTCGACAAAGACGCTAAGCCACAAAGTTTAAGCTGGCATTCAGATCACTTTAATTTGAAACCAGATTTCCATAACTGAGGGAAGCTTTCAAGAATTCACTACCACTGATAAAATTAAACTGGCTTGTAGGAGTCAAGACCAAATCACAGCACCGACCACAGTGATTTTTGGTTAAAAAATGGGGGTAAGATGACTCATGTTTTGATTGAAACAAACAAACAAATCCTAACAATAGGAAAACCTCTGCTACTGCTCCCTTCTTCCTGTATGTGCCCTCATTCCCACTTCCTGTGCATACCCTCACTCCTCATTCCCACTTCCTGTGCATACCCTCACTCCTCATGCCCACTTCCTGTGCATACCCTCACCTCTCATGCCCACTTCCTGTGCATACCCTCACCTCTCATGCCCACTTCCTGTGGGCACCCTCACCCCTCATGCCCACTTCCTGTGGGCACCCTCACCCCTCATGCCCACTTCCTGTGGGCACCCTCACCCCTCATGCCCACTTCCTGTGTTTGCCTTCACCCCTCATTCTCACTTCCTACATGCACCTTCACCCCTCACTCCTACTTCCTGTGCACACCCTCACCCCTCATTCCCACTTCCTGTTTTCACCCTCACCCCATTTCCTGCATGCACCTTCACCCCTCATCCCACTTTCTGTATGTACCCTCATCCCACATCCCACTTCCTGCATGCACCTTCACCCCTCATCACACTTCCTGTGTGCACCTTCACCCCTCATCCCACTTCCTGTGTGCACCTTCACCCCTCATCTCACTTCCTGTGTGCACCCTCACCCTTCATTCCCACTTCCTGTTTGCGTCCTCACCCCTCATTCCCACTTCCTATGTGCACGCTCACCTCTCATTCTCACTTGCATGTGAGCTTTAGTCCCTACTGAATGAATCAGTTAAGATGTGAAGCTTAAGCGACTTCCGTGAATGAGGGTCACTGTGGTTCTGAAAAAGAGGTGGTAGTATGCTGCAATGTCACATGCTATCACTCAAAAAGCACTCGTTGATATAAATGTTTGACCCCCTAAAGATGAAGCAAACTCAGCTAATCCATAGTGGCCCATGGTGATGGATACTATGGCCCCTCACCCCAGTGATAGAGAAATATCTTTTGAAATAATTTTTTTCCCCTTCAAGTTATGAGTAAAAATTCAAGCATGCAGAAGAAAAAATCAGTTCTGAATGACATGCTTTTTATAACTCATGGCACTGAAGTGAAAGCGGATAGGAATTTTCCACTAGCTTCCATTGGAATAGACATGCATGCAAGGCAGTAGGGTTAGGGAGGGGAGGCAGACCTCCAGAACTGCAACTAATTATGGGAAAATGATTCAAGTCCCTTGTACTTTTACCACAAGCATTTGGAGAATCACACTGAAAATTTACTTCCCAAATTGCTTTGGTGTTCAAGTAAATTTGGCTTTTCTGTATGTTATAAAATGAGTTCAGCTTAGTACAGGTGAGGATGGCAAGCATGCAAACTATAAATTCCACGCAGAAATGGACCACATTATTTTGGTACAAATGGGCACACATTCTGTACTGCCAGTACACCACCCAAACCATATTGGCCTGAGGCGGCCATGCCATTCCACAGAACACAGGCACGTTGCTCTGAGGACATTTCTCCTGAAGCACACTACACTTATAAAAGGTGTTAGCCTGCAAGGAGACCCAGAAAACTACCTTGCAAAAAACATGGTTGTTTTTCTTAACAGTTTCAGAAGTTAGGAAAGTATTCAAGAATACATCTCAATGAAGGTCTTGCACAATTTACTAGTTCATTTTGATTTACTGGTTTTCCAATAAAGGCATCAAATCATCGAGATTGCAATTAAAGACAGTATGTGGATTGGGAGAACAGAAGGAGGAGAGTGGATTGAGTTTATATCCTACTAACAGCAAGGTTCTATGCAAAACCTGCTGAAACCTCTCAGCTCATGGCACCTTTAGTGTCTCAGCAATTATTTCTTTATGGCATCCCCAGGCCAAAAGGAGCACCTAACAGTTACATTTACTAAGTGGTTATGTTCAACAACGTAAATATTTACGTCCTGACAATTTAGCAGCCAGTTGAAAATACAAATACACATAAATTGAAAGTAAAAATTGATACTTTAATTTTAAGCAATTCCAATTATTTACGAGTGGAATATACTTGCCAGTTAGGTACTGCTCAGCTTCTCAAACTTTGGCATCAGATCGGACACCATGACCCTCATTTCAAGTTCTATTCTGACTTTCATGCAGTACTTGGCATTTTGCAACAGCAGCCACCAAAAACCCAGTTTTGCACAGTAGCACTATCTAACAGCATTGAAACCATGAGAGCTACTTTGAGTCGCTAATTCTTGCAGTGGCTGACAGACGCTAAGTACTGTCAGGTCTCCCTTGAACATTTAAACTATCTCCCAGTGCTCCTGAGTTTGCCGCAGGGACCCAGGGTGCCTCGGCATACAGTTTGGGAACTCTGCTATTCTATTCCATTTAATTTTCACCTAACATAGCAGAGGAGACATTTATATACCCATTTTACCAATGAGAAATATGAGGTTAAAAAAAATTGACCTGGTAGCTAGTATGTATCTGAGCTAGGATTCATACCCAGGGGTGTTTGAGTCCCCAGACCTGTGCTGTAAAGATGACTCTATAACAGCTTCCAAAATCACAAACAGAACTCCTTCCCCACCTTCGTCTGACAGACATAAAGCTTCTTTATTCAGGCTTTTATAATGTTGCTCAAAAGTAGGAAATATTTAAATTGGAGTAACTCAAAATATGATTAAATTCAGTAGACTAATTCACTTATTTCACTTTTCTCAGAGTAATTCTGTAGTCATTCCAGTGGGCAAATGGGTAGCACAACTATTCAGAGAATAAATCATTTTCTTCCTACACTCGAAGCCACTGAACTCCAACAAAATGCAACCCATGACTCAGACATTTATTTATTTATTACTTATTTTTAGACTAATGGGAACTGCTTGAATTCTTTCTTGGTCTTCCAAGAGCAAATGCCTTTTATGCTTGATCCGGAAAGAATTGAGTTTCGGAATGTTAAATTACTAGTTTACCTAACTGAATACTTTTAACCCCTTTGGGAAGCTGGAATGGTTTAATCTATAGCTCTTTGCAGACAGTCACTTTAAAAATCACTTTTCCAAAATTCATTTCTTTAGGCAGTATGCAGGTACAACCAGATGAAAACTGCAGACAGAGATAAATAAAACCTCCCATAGCAACTAGGATCATAGTGTCACAGCAAAATTTGTCAAACACTTCATTTTTAACATCTTTTCCTTTTAAAAATCTTTTTATTGTGGTCTAAAACACAGAAAGTATATAAAGTGTACTAACCTTAAATTGACAGCTTCGTGAACTTTTAAAATATTAATTTACTCAAGTAGCTAGAACCGAGATCAAGATATAAAACATCTCCAGCGCCCCAGAAGGTTCCCTCATGCCCTTCCCAGTTAATAATCTTCCTTGCACCCCTCTAAACACCTCCCGCCCAGAAATCATTATTCTGACTTCTGTCTTATCAGTAAGTTTGCTCTGTTCTTGAACTTGATATACATGGGATCAAACGGTAAGCATTCTTTTGGGTGTGGCTTCTTTTGCTCAAAATGATGCCTGTGACAGCATTTAATTTTAATAGCAATCTGTTATGTTATTTTTAAAAATTGAGTTGCAGTACATTAATATATCAAATAGTCCCCATGGAGTAATATTTGCAAATCCAAATAACAATTCTATTGTGAGTAGGAAGCTAGCAAAAAGTCCTCACCAAAGAAGGTTATTTAGCAGTTTCAATTTGGTATCATACAATTGGATGCAAAACATATTTCAGGTCCTCATGATTTGGACAGTTCAACAGATTTTATATATAGCAAGTTAGTATGTAAGAAAGGTTCTTTTATGTCAAAGTGTAACTCTATACGCTATATCTGTCTTTATTTAAATGAACTCCTTCTTAGAGTGAAATGTTATGTAAAAATTACTTTAGGATAAGTAACTAATCCTATAGAAATAAAATGATGTGTGTTTAAACTCCATTTAGAGCAATGACACCTTCATTTTCTGACCAAATTTTCATAAGTATTCCTACTCAATCACTGGAGAGAAAGTGACTCCCTTAGTATATGAATGACACACCCCTGAAATAAAAGATCAAAATAAGCTCCCTCTAAAAACGAGTCAGAAACAACATCATCTCTAGAACTGGTATTTTGTAAAGAGAAGTTTGACACAACATATATTTTGTAGCAAGATACTCTCTTATTTCGGGTCAGGAGGCCTTGGAAGACATAATTAGAAGCTCACTGATTTGTCCAAAGTCATAATCATTGTTTGCAGTTCCCAGTTGGGGCTCTCTTCTCGTGGAGTCAAACTGCAGCCATTCACAGAGCATGGTGCGTGTGGTTTTCAGTGCGGTGTCGCTGGACTGTGACCCACAGACAGAAGTGGGACGTGGTTAAGGCTCTTCTATGGCCTTCCAGCGTGAACAGCAGTCCCAGCTTGCCTATCGACATCTCAACAGTGAGCACTAAATACTGTGATATACATTAAATACACTTCTTATCAAATTTAAGATCAAGAAATAAAGATTAAAAAGAAGTCATAATTAGCAAAAAAACCCCACCAAAATCTATACTATTCTGTGTTGCCACATAATTTGAGTGTTGAATATTGCTTTGCTGCACTGTTTGATTAGAAAAAAATTCTGCTGTGGATCAGGTTTAAAATGAGTTGTCAACATGCTTAAAAATGCACCACAGCTTTAAAAATTAACATGCAAAACATAGCCTAATCAAACAAATAGTTTGTATTTCTAACATGCATTAAAAAAGGATCGATCACTTTTAGATAGCTTTGCTTCTGCAAAGCACAGGCAAGTATACAATTCCTTAAGGTATGTGTACCCAGGCCACTGAATTATGTAAATAAATACCAAAATAAGAACATTTTGTGGCTTAAAACACTTGCGAGGACGAGGACTGTTTGAACTAGAAGTCAAATTAGAGATAGTCTAATACAGTAGAAGAGAGAGACTTTCCCTCCCAAACGGTTCAGCAAAGCGTGAACTTCAAGTGTTATAAAATCATAAAACTAAAAAAAGCTGCTGCATTAGCTTATGAACGTGAAAATCAAAATGAAAAGACCACACTTGCCTAGATGTTTCCCAGCCTTATTACGGCATCAACTGTCGTTTGTGGTTTGGGCGGCTGTACCCATCGACCCAGAGCGTGATGCTCAGTGAAGCTCACAGCTCTCCCCCACCACACACGGGCACTGTCACACAGGGCTCCCAGAAATGTCAAATCGGTGGAGAGAGTAGACAAACATGTGTTGTATCCATTTATTTTAACCCACGGTAAAGCAGACAGAAGGGTGTTCAGGCAAGAGAATATGAACAGTTCAGAAGAGAGCCATCAGCTATTCTGAGAAAATACCACAAAAACACATTTCGCTGATGGTGCGTCAGCAGTACATCACCATATACAAAAGACGGAACACTTGATCGCTAAGTTTCCATGCAAACTAATCCGATGTACTCTGAGCATCTTCCAACATTATCCCTCCAATTCTCCCGGTTGGAATTCTTTCCACCTTTCGGTCTTGCACAGGGCTTGGCTGGAGGTCTGTCCTGATGTGCAGTGGTCAGCAGGGCACGCAAGGCCCACTGCTGAGACTTCTCCAGCATTCCCATCTGCATTCCCAAGTCCCCCTCCCTCCCTTTCTTTGAAAGAAACAACACAAGCTTCCTGCCTTCCTTATAAAGGAACGGGTTTGTCTTGAAAGTATCTTCAAGACAAAAACCACTTAAGTTTCTTTAGTCTTTTCCCTTTCCTGGTCATCTAGTACAGTAATGGTGACAGTGTAAATTTATTTCATGCTACGGAGGAAAAAAAGGGCTGCTCCAAAGACAATCCTAGAAATCTATGTGGATTTTAGCAAACCCACATAATACAGACAGTGATAGCAGAAACAGGAAGGATAAAAGACATAAATAACCTTTGGGATCTGAACACTTCATCTTAGAAGTGAAAAAGTAAAACTGTTAACCTTGGAGGCACATTTTTTTAGCTACGAGCAGCTATATCAGTGTGGTGGAGAGAGGGTTTGACCAGGAGCTGTGTGACCAGGATTTTAATTTTCCTCTGCTATGGGCTAGCACTGTGACCCAGGTCCTAGTGATCTCATTCATAAAATGAGAGTTCAACAATATTTTTTACTTCTAAAGCCTTTTCCCCCCAAGCTTTTGCAGGACTATCATCTCACAGGGAAGTGAAAATGGATGGATCTCTCTCCATCTATATATATCTCCACACAGGAAGACATATGTCTATGAATATAGACATACATTTCAAAGATTCTGTCTGCCATAGAAAGACACTGAAATATTTACTCACATTATTTTTTTCTCTTAGTACACCTTAATTTCAGAGAGGCAAGAACAACTTTAGTTCCATTAGAAAAGAAATCCCCAGAAAATTGTAGCCTAAATTCTTCAGTCTGATTCTCAGATCCGAATTTCAGATGCTCCCATTTGTAATAATTGATAACGCAGTTCAAGTTATAAAGGAGAGAACAGTTTCTATTCCCTTCCTACCTCTGTAGGAGACGTGCCTAGTGTCTCCAAAGCTGAGAACTTGACAGAACACCCCAGGACCCAGACCAGTGGCCGAGGTCTGCAGAATGTCTGATGTGAATGAGGATTTGCTCAGGTTAAAAGTGAAGCTCTTCTCAATTCTGCTGCTATAGCCTGTCCAGCTCATGTCCTATCTTCCTCACAGAGCGTTCATGGCCTCGTTTCTCGTCTCCAGCCTTCCCCTCTCTCCAATCTGTAAGAAACCCTGTCATTTTCAGAGGGGCTGCTTTTACGACTGACTGCTCTCCTCTGCAGCACATGCACCAGGGCTGGGTTTCCAACTGCACCAAACTGCTGCCGTGAGCTTTTACCCACAGGTCCCAGGCGACGCGGTCCCCGCGCCACTCCATCTGAGCCTCGTTTTTTGTTGCCACAGACTCAGGTTCGGGGCCCGTGGTGAGGCGTGCAAGTGCTCTGACCCTCAGTTTTCTCCTCTGTAAAAGACGCTTGAGAGCAGCAGCCTGCTGTCTCAGGGAACACCTCTCGTGGCGATTCCAATCCCTGCGGCCCCACCTCATCTTTCAGCTATTCCCACAGGGACCAGTCCTTGTGGGGCAGCCCCACAAACCCCTGCTCCCTGCCCAGCAACGTCTCCAACTCCAAGCTGGCTGGAGACGCCAGTAGAAACCCGGTCAGTGCTCCCGCGAGTACAACCCCAAGTGTGGGAGAGTTGATGCCCACAGGGCTATCCTTGCACAGCAGGGATGGCAGTGTCCTTTTTCTTGCCCCTGCTGGACAGTTCTGAGACACATTTCCCAGGGCTCCTGAGAAGGTCTTGCGGGATTTTTTGCCCATGGCCTCGGTGGTGGCTAACCGAGTCCACATGTTTGAACTGGCCTTCTCCTCCCGGCTCCCCTCGCCCGTCCTCCACGGCTGCTCCCTGGGACCACTTCCTAAATAAACTTCCTGCATGCATGCCTTTGTTTCAGGATCTGCTTTGGGGGAAACCCAAGCTAAGGCAGTGTGAGAATCAAGTGAGATAAAAATACACACACATACACACATATAGGCATTTGCAATTGTAAATTGCTATAACGACTCTTACTGTATGTAAACTTATACATGACCTTACAATATCTGCTGCATTTTATCTGCTCCTTGACTTACAAGTATCTGTAAGGTGCTGTGAGCCAGAGCTCTATCTGGGTAGATATTGAGTAGATATTGGATAAATATACATATACCTTAAGAGCCCTCTAAAAAGCCTCACATGGGTGTTACATGACACCTTCTGCCATATGAAATGCTCAAATTTATAGTAGGTTACTGTGCCAGCCTCATTAAGCCTGCTTATATTTAAAATGGCTGCTACTGACGAAAAATAGCCATTTTATCAGTAGGAAATGACTGGAACATTTGGAGGGGAAGAAATACATTTTCTCCTTAGATTTTGGAGTGATAGTAAAGGTAACATACAAAAAAGCAAAGAAATGTAAGTGTATGTGATAACCCTCTTTCAATTAACAAAAAAGAATATGTAGTTACACTCACAAATACAAGCAAAGAAATATGACTTGATGGAGCACAGATATTCTGGTATGCTCAAATTATTTTAAATTTTATCTGTCCCAGGAGGAGGAGGACAGACTATTAGATTTAGTACGGCACCAACCGGTGCCTGTAACTCTATTCCGTATCACGTGTTCAGCTTTACAGTCATCAACAAGCACACTTTTAGTCTCTTTCTACTAGTGACAATAGGAAAGAGGTTATCTAGACACAGTGTCAGAGTGCAGAAAGTCACTCATGAATTATTCACAGAAAAGAGGGAAAAGAAGAGATGAGAACAAACTAGTTATAGAAAGTGCTTTAAAGATCCTCTGCAGGTGGGGTCCACGGAGTTATGGTGGATGGAAGCAGGTTTGCTCAAGGACCACCTGGAAACCTCTGCTGGAGGCCCATGCTTCCTGTGATTTCAAGTGTAAGGCCAGGCCTTACACTAATGTGGGCAGAAAGGCCAAAATAATACAGTCAACGGAAGGCACATGGCTTTGACATGGACTTTCCTAGACTATGTAGATTCAAGTATGGCATCGATACACAGAGGAAACAGAGAAAAACTTACTTCCCAGCCCATGGGGGATTTGAACCTGGTCTCCAACACATGGATGGTCCATCTGCTCCCGGTCTCCTTGCATGTGTTTAATAGGACAAAAGCCTGCCCAAGTCATGTATCTCCTGGCCATTCCCCTTTAATCTCAGCATCTCTCATTAAATACTGCTGAGTACACATCTGTTTGGGCAGGAAAATCTCTAGGTTAAAAAAAAAACATTATAAGGAGGGGGAGGAAAATCCAGTTTGCTACTTTTCTGTCTGAAGATCTCAAAAGATGTTTCAGTTTACTCATGACAGGGAACCAAGAACATTAGGTCAAAAGCCTTCCAAACAGAATATCCCTGGATTTAATAATCTTGCATTCAAGTTTTCAAACTAATTATAAGAGGAAATGTTTTCCTTTTGTTACTAGGCTATATGGCTATAGCATTTCAGTACCCCAAGCAAAGAAGAATACAAACCTATAGTATTAGGAGATTTAAAAATCAATGAAACAAATACAAAATGTTTTTTGGTAACAAAAGGCAGCACACAACATGGTGGGGATCTTTGAGGAAGGTGGAGCAGTGGGACAGGGTGTAATCGCAGAAGGAAGGGGGAAGGACTCCAAGCAAAGGCAGCCGCAGACAAAGAGCAGAGGTGTGAAGCAGCCTAAGTGGTGTGGTACAGCCAGGAGGCAAGTGCACACAGAAATGAGGCTTGGAGATTACAGAGGACCATCAGAAAGGGCGTGTGCTGCCAAGCCAGGGAATCTGCACTTCCTCTTACAGGCGAAGGTGCAGGGAGGGATCTGAATGGCACTGATCATCGAGTCTGCACTGAGCACCCTCACTCTCCGGGCAGGATGGTGGGAGGGCAGTTAGGGGCTGCATGACAACCCAGGAGAGAGAGGATGGTAGACGTTGGGCAGGAAGAACAGATCAAGTCAGGAGGGATTGCTGAGGTCAGAAAAAACATCCTTTTTTGGGGGGGAGGTATGTGTAAGAGAGAATAGTTACTTCATTTCTAAATTGAAATGCTAGAGAGTAAAATGTTTCCAGTGAAACCTCAAGTTATTTGTTAATTTCCTAGGGAAATTCCGTCATTCAAATGGACAAAAAACCTCAACAATTAAGAGGCATTGGGCACGGAGCTTTATTTAAGTAGAAATGATCTCTCAACCAGGATCCATATAAAAGGGACCAACATCAAAATCTCGAAGTTGGGGACAGTTTTCACACACTATCAATGTTTTCCTTTCCCCATCCAATTTCAAGATTACTTTCTTTTTAGTACAAAAAATAATGATGATAATCTTGGTGAGAAGGAAGATCGTGAGCAGAACATTTTAATGTGCAATCAATCTGCCATAGTTGCCTTGCAAATGGACCTATTTTCCCTGTCAAATGTGATCGTTCCAAATGTTGGCAAGTAGTGAAAAACTTCAGGACATATTTTAAAGTAAAAAAATACGTATGTCTATGATGTGTTAAAATATTATATTCTAGTTGCTGGAGCTTCAACGTGTTGCCAACTTTTAAAGGCTGCATTCAGGGTGTAATTCTTTTCTGGCAAATCAAAATAATACTCAGTAACAATCTATGCAACTATAATGACAGTGATAGCCTTAAAATGTTAATTAAACTTGGAGAATTCATTTGAATGCTAAGGAAAGAGAAACAGTTCAAGGACCCACACTTGAAGAGTGCTCAGGCCATTCACTAAGAAGGGGACAGAAGGAATGTCCACACAGATCTTCCAAACTTACAGTGGGGACCTTTTCAGAGACATGTGGACTCACAAAGCAGAATGACTGCCTAATCGTCTTCAGATATGAAGGCAGTGTCAAACATTCCTGCAAAACATGAGGATGCGAAGTCACACATGTGAAATGAGATGGAACCCTGTCCCCTCCCTCGGGAGGTTCAAGTGTCTTGGAACTGTTTTGATAAGAGCAGCTAAGTGCAAATAGCGAGGACGGGAAATTTTGCCAAAGCAGAGCGGAGTATCAGGCTGCCAATGGGAAGAGAGATCTTATTTGCCTCATCTATTTTCTTGTACTAAGACTTCCATATACCAGGATGGAATTTCATTGGTCAGATTTCTATATTTCCGGGTTTCAGTCACACACATTAAAAATAAGGGAGATGCTAAACAGGAAGACATTTATTCTAGGGCAATAAACTAGAAAAGAACTAATTCACCAAGATCAAGAGCCAGGCAAATTTCAAGGTGCATCTATCCGGGTGGGTCAGTCACAGAGGCTTCATTTCTAGATTTGGTCTTATGCTCTGACTTGTAACGATTTAGGGAGACTCCATTAAATAGGAGAACTTCCTTTGGAAATGTTCATTTTTACCCTACGTTATGAACGTCAGAACTCTTTCTTTTTAAAAATTACTACTAGTCTTTGGAGGGAAAGACAGATTCTTCTGTCATGACGTTCCCAGGAAATAAAATCAGCATTGGTGATCTTCGATTCTAGGCTTTTCTGTTAGTAAAAACGATGCCCTCCCCTTCCTTAACCGCGTGGTAGGTGGTCTATCTGCTTTTTAAGGCACTGTGAATTTTCGAAATTGGAAGGCACACTCAGGCCAGTTTTGGGATATACACTTTTGGCTGTTGAAAGGCAGGAAAAGTGTGGCGTGGCCCCTGAGTTAAACTACCAGTTTGCTTACAGGCGTGCCAGTCCTCAGAAGCACCCATGCCCACACAATACCAGGCACCTGGAGGCCACAGAATGAGATGGAGACAGAAGCTGAGACAGTGGAAGGAACCGACAAACGTTAACTATAGTTACCGTATTGCTACTGCTGCTGTTGCTTCTGGGACTAAACATATTCTTTGTTCTTAAAGAGTCCATGACTGTCACATCACCCATTTCTCTTAAAATCTTAATTTATTTTCACTGCTTCAAGTGTAAGAGCACAAATCTTTTTAAGAATCAACACAAAATCTGTAACACACGATATTTCTGTTTTTGTTCCACTTTTCTCCTAAAGACTTCAATTAGTTAGCAATTGGGTCAGTATTATATAGAATTTTCCTTTATTTAGTTGTATATAGACACTACACACATATATACTATATAGAATATCCATATACACACTCATCACGTGTATACATAGATCTGTAACTTGCTTCAATGTAAGGTTAACCACACACACTCACACATACCTACCACATACACATACTCTGTCATCCTGAAAAGCAGAAAAAACAGCAACTTAAAAAGTATTTTGCATTCTATCGTTTCCAAGTTTAGAAAATAATATGGCAATAAAGTTAAGAAATTTTATTTTTAAAAATTAGGTCTTTTATGTCTGTTAAAGTTCCTAAGTCTAATTTTAAATGAGAATTTGACTTTAAAATGTCAAATTATAAACAATCTCCTCATGTCTCTTGATGGTTGTGACCACATTTACCAAGTAGGTCTAGAAATGGGAGTGGGGGAGGATTAAAGGATTCATTTTCCCCCTCTAGTTACATGATTTACAGAGAGAAAGACAGAATTATTTTTATTTAGCTTTTAAGTACTGCAATCAATAAGAAGGTTAAGACTTTTATTTATACTATTTTGTAAATTATTACTTCTGAGTATGGACTTAAACCAAACTCCAGCTTGAGCGTATCTTTAATGGTTCCAAAGTTCCCAGAATAAGTCTTTCTAAATATTATCTTTGCTGGGTGTTAAGAGGAACTAAAACAACCCCTCTGGATGACTTATACAGCTTTAACCCTAACCTCAGAAATTCCATCACCCCGGGTGATGAGAGCGAGAGAGAGAGTGGGAGAGGGAAAAAGGAGAAATTATAAACTTCTATCTACAAGTTCTTTTAAATTCGTATTTAAATCATAAAAGCTATAACTTTAAAAAGGCAGGGGGAAGGGAAGAATGAATTAAGAAAGAAAGAACACAGCCACTAAAAAGTCTGAGCCAGTTAGCACCAGCTAGTTAATATAGGGTTAACAAGGGTACCACTCTTGAGAGTTTATGGAGTCTCTATCAGAGATGTTGGACTGCTGAGGAATAGGACTTCATTTTTTTTTTTTTATAATGGTCTAATCTATTGTGATTTATGTTGAGAAGTAAAGGCTTCAACTACAAGATTTTGCACATGATCAGAGCCTTAGTAATTGTCAGATTTCATGCTACTTGCTCTGCCCAACAACCAAGAGAGAACCAGGGAGTGGCCATTAACCATCAAGATTACCAGCCCGGAGGGAGTGGGAGCAAGGACAGAGTCAATGGCGAGCAAGCAACGGAAACAGCAACCTTTCGCTTCTAAGACTGGCCCTGAGGCCCTAGAATAGCACTCAAGACGATTCATCAGTTGCACCTACAAAGGAGCCCTTGAACTCTCTGGGAGAAACTTTGCCTCTCCCGTTCCATTTTTCTCACTCTTACAGGGAGAAGGACAGAATTATTTAGTGGCTAACATTTTAGGAGAAATTATGTTTGATGACTGGCTCTACAAATGGTTTTTCTGCAGAGAACTACCAGTTTTAAAGAAAGGCACTTGAGGCAGTTTTATAATCTACTTCCAATTATTCAATTTAATAAAAAATGTTTGAGTTGTAACTATGTGAAAAAGAAATAAAAATAGGGTTTCTGTCCTCATGAGCCTATAGTTTGAATCAATGTATGGACTCATGGCTCCCATCATTGGATCATTGTGAAAACAAAGAAGAAAGGAAATTATATTTTAAGCATCCAAAGTTATACATGGACAATGACTTTAAAAGCATAGCTTAAGTAATCCTTAAAACACTGCTCTGACCAATGAGAAACTTTATTGTATATATGAGGACACTGGGGCCCCCAAAAGTTAAGCAACTTAACTAGAGTCAAAGGCTTGAAACAGGGGAGAAGGCATCCATGGCCTGAGGCCCACATGCTCTTTCCCACGCTGTCCTGAATTTATATACCATTATGTAATTTTATTGAGAAAGATATAGGTATCAATACCTTGAGCAGTGAAATTAGCTTCTTCACTCTCTCATGCTTAAGCTAACGTTACAATGAGTCAGCATGCCCATCATCCACAGTAACTCACGGAGGACGAACCAGTCTCGACTGGCACATGAGATGATGAATGGACTAGTGTAGGATTAAAAGTTTGCCTGATATATTAAATGATGAAATCGTGAAAAATGCATACCTGGTAGGAAAAACTTAATGGGTAGGATGCATGATGAACTCAATATGAGGGAAGTAGGGGCCACTGCAGAATATGGAACTGAGGGGTGATTCTTAGTTATGGGGAAAACCCAAAGGTGTGCCTTTCCTCATATTCTTGCCTTAGAGAGCCTACTAACATCTATATTTTGAGAAACCATAAGTCTAGAAAGTGGTAGAAACAAGTGATGCTTTTTAGTATCAAATCTTCATTTCCTGCGTCACATGGACAGAGCCTCAGCTTGGCAGAGTGGATGTAACACAGTGAAATCCCCATGGTCCTTCCTGCCGGCTGGCACGCATCTGCCCAGGCCTGAGCTGTGGCTTCATACATCCCTCACCACAGATCCCTGTGGACTTCTGGAGGGATCTGAACATTCGTCTCCTACACGGGATGTTACTAAGCTGCCTGATTTTGACTTAACAAAATCACACTGTATTTTACTACTAGTGATAAAAAAAAAAAAAAAAAAAAGCAAGATTTCAGAATGAAAGCAAGGCACAAGTCTTCCAATAGATATTTTAAAGGAAAGAGAAAATATTTAGGATTAAGTCTTCTGGTCATCTGATAATGACTGTCTTCCTGACATGTGTTCTTTCCTAGCTTGAGAATTATATCCAGGACAATATGAAGAAAGAAATGGTCGAGATGCAACAGAATGCAGTACAGAACCAGACGGCTGTGATGATAGAAATAGGAACCAACCTACTAAACCAAACCGCAGAGCAAACAAGAAAGTTAACTGATGTTGAAGCCCAAGTAAGTAAGGAAACAGAACACACACGATGGTCCAGCCAGATAAATACCAGCATGAAATCATGCTGCATGGTCACTTAATGAAATAATGGAAAAGTAAAGACAGCTCGACTATAGCAGGAAAATAAAAAAAGTAATTGATTAGAAATTAAGAATTTGTGGCTAGATAGGGATTTAAAATTAGCAAATGCATTTGCATTTTCAATACTGAGGTTAAATTACATTTATTCTACTAAGGACATTCAAATCATTTTCATCTTACTCACCCTTGACAACTACAAGATAAATGCTCCTCTGCCTCACTGGTATTTTCCAGACTCTAGATAAACTTCATTCCAAAGTCCTTAACTTTCTTTGTGCATTTGAGAAATGAAAAGCACTGAGGCAGCGTGCTAGAAACTTCATTATTTTTTTTTTTTGGTGAGGAAGATTGGCCCTGAGCTAACATCTGTTGTCAATCTTCCTGTGTTTGCTTGAGGAAGATTGTCTCTGAGTTAACATCTGTGCCAATCTCCCTCTATTTCGTATGTGAGATGCTGCCACAGCATGGCTTGAGAGTGGTGCATAGGTCCGCACTTGGAATCCGAGCCCGTGAACCCTCGGCCACCGAAGCAGAGCACATGAACTAATGACTACACCACACGGCCAGCCCCTAGAAACTTTGTTCTTAAATCTAACTCTTGAGTTAAGATAAAAGCTACATCTGAAAGAACTGTTAACACAATTTGTGGCATGAGTTTATACAATTTGTGGCAGGAGTCTGGAGAGAAAGAAGCAAACAGCATAGTAAGAGGCAGCATCTGGAGCACAGAGGGTGCCCAACCGTTAGCCAGGAGCCTGAGCCTGTGATGTTCTAGTCCCACCATCATCTGGATGAACAAATCTGGTGAGGCATTCCACCTTTCAGGCTCAGGGGTTTCACTATGAACTGAGAGGCGGGGTCAGATGACTGACTGCTGAGTTCCCTCTAACCTGCAGAGGCCATGAGCTACTGACGAACAGCAGTGGGAAAGAAGAACACGAAGTACTAAAATCATAGAAGAATGACAGCAAAACGTTCAAACAAAATTCATCCAGAGTCATACGAAACAACACAAAACATGTGGCTCGATAAGAATAGTCCAGGTGGAGGGGCCGGCCCGTGGCACAGCGGTTAAGTGCGCACGTTCTGCTTCGGCAGCCCGGGGTTCGCTGGTTCGGGATCCCGGGTGCAGACATGGCACCGCTTGGCACGCCATGCTGCGGCAGGCGTCCCACATATAAGTAGAGGAAGATGGGCATGGATGTTAGCTCAGGGCCAGTCTTCCTCAGCGAAAAGAGGAGGATTGACAGCAGTTAGCTCAGGGCTAATCTTCCTCAAAAAAAAAAAAAAAAAGAATAGTCCAGGTGGAAAAAGTGCTGTTGAAAGAATTCATGGAGATGCTTCAAGTTCAGGCCTCTTTATTGGTGAATCAACTTTCTGGTTCCTAATGCTGGCTTCTTTATAGGCTTGTGAAGTTAGTATCTTCCTACTCTGATTTATAAAGCATGCACATACACAAAGCAGATTTAATTATCAATGATTCCCAGGACATGTTATTCCTATATGCTCCTCCAGCTGAATGGACTAAGAAATGCCAGCCACCAGCCAGCAGAAGATGTGAGATCTTCCACTTGTGCTAAGACCAGGTCTGGAAGGGCAGAGGTATTCTTTCATCGCTCTCTGAAAACTGCGGGATAAGGCGGAGCAAACAGTCGGGAGCTGCAGAAGAGTAAAAGATGTTTGAGGATAGAATAAGAACTTATTTGCTGACCAAATCTTTCCACAGTATTAGAACAGTTTTAGGAAAAACAGAAATTGTCCACACAAGGGACCAGAAGGTACCGAAAACTGTAATCCCAAGAGGTAATAAAAGCTAAAAATGCAAAGATACAAAAGTTTAAAAGTAAATGTATCGATATATCCATGGTCAAGTAGTAAAATAAATTAGTATTGTTTAAGTCACATTTCCCACCTTTTGATAGTAAAACTGGTAGGAAATCCAGCTCATCCAAAACAGGTTCTGGAAGTGTAACATTTCTCATGTTTCAGAGAAGAGAGATAAACTGTAGACACGGAGCAATGACGTAAACCTGCTGCATCCTGTGTAAGTCAGCCTACCAGTGGCCAGAGTGCTTTCCTTGGGTCACGTGATTTAAAAAAAGTCTGTTGTGAAACTAGATATCATATGATCCAGGATAAACAGGAAAATCGGAAAATGGCTGGAAAGAAAACAGCCTGGAATGTCCAACTAAACACATTCGAACGGCTGAGCCTGAGGGAGATCAAGGGTCTGGATCATGTACCCAGCCCACCTGAGGGAATTTGCTGAGCAGTTCCTGTGTGAAACAGGTTTAAACCCAAATGTGGACATTTCTGATTAGAAGCAAGATTCTTCCAGCTGGTCAGAGTGAGAGACTATTAAACTGGACAATGATGGATGGTCGGAGATCTGAGATCTTAGAGAAACAGACAAGCACCTGACCTGGATATTTAGACAGTCACCTGCAGCTGGAGGGCCTCAGAGAAGTGATGGAAGGACATCGCAATTGATCCTGGTCAGTCAGGACACACACACCATCCTCCCCATCTTTCCCCCGTGGTACTCATTTATAGCCCTTATGAGTTAAATAAGACTTCAGTTTCCTTTTAGTAGTAACCAGCATAGAATGTTGGGACCCAAAGAAGATGTAGGCCAAATCTATATTCCAGGTGTTAATATTAAAACCCATCCCTTTTAATATTAAAACCTATCCCTTACATCAGCCAATGCCTTTATTCATTCACAGAAAAGTGTTCATGGTACAAATGCATCCAGCGTTGACTAAGGACTGGACTGTCCCTAAACCTGCACAGTGGGGCCAGGCCAACCCTTTTATGAATGACACAGACCCCGAACAAACAATGCTTCTTTCAAGGACCCTAATTCCTGGGCAACAATTCTGCCTTACACTTACACGTGATATCACATCCTGAATAAGCATGACACAGAGGATA
Source organism: Equus przewalskii (assembly GCF_037783145.1). Lineage (NCBI taxonomy): Eukaryota > Metazoa > Chordata > Mammalia > Perissodactyla > Equidae > Equus > Equus przewalskii. Next base: position 33,069,871 of record NC_091858.1, read on the forward strand.
TGAGTAATAGATTCTTCCTGCTAAAAGGCAGCCAAATGCTAAAGAATTCGGCCTTAAAGTTGTTCGAACACAATGGGAACAGCGATACTGCACATGGTATATGTCAGAAAGACCCACAAAGCAAAACTGAGCGCCCACTTATATTGATATGCTATTGTTTCTGAATTGGTTGACAAGATTTTTAAAATAGGAAGAAGAAATGGAAAAGGAAAAAAGCATAAAGGGCTAAACAAGTGAATACAAACTAGGAATTGCTGGGCCGAAAATGAACTGTATTATTAGAGAATGGAAGCTTGTGACTTCTAGATACTTTGTCTACTGACAAACAAATACGAGAAGAGCATTTTGTTTTGAGCAGAGGCAAAACCTTTTTTCATTTATCAACAATTTCTGATATATTAAATATGACCATTTTACACTCCCACTTCTCTCACTGTGTGAAAAGAAATGATAAACCATGCAGAACAAGAAAAATAACATTATATTATTTGACACAAACATTATTGTCCAGAACTATTAAACACTTTCCAAAATAAAGACGTGGTGAAAAAATGTTTAATGCACTCTCATGTAATCCAGGACATCAAGCCTTTTCTGAAAATGAAAAATATGCCAAAATAAGATGCTTGGTTAAATAATGTTTCATTTATGTTTTCCTATAATTTAGATAACTTAATTAAAAGGAAGTTATACCTAATTTTAAAAATGATAAATAGGAATTTTGTTTTGTTATATTTAGGTATTAAATCAGACAACAAGACTTGAACTTCAGCTTCTGGAACATTCCCTTTCTACAAACAAATTGGAAAAACAGATTTTGGATCAGACCAGTGAAATAAACAAATTGCAAGATAAGAACAGGTAATAAAAGTACAAAAACATTTATAATCCAGAATCACACACTTTCTAGATATGAAAGCCTATTTCATATTCAAGCATGGATTCCAAAATACGGAATTTCTTAACGTGTAGTGTGAGGATCAGAAACCTTGTGAGGGAAAGGTAGGGATAGAGTTTGGAAAAAATATTGAAATGGCATGCACCTTCTCACACAGTCCTCAATTTTGTTTTTCATTCCTGGGCCCTTAAAGATTCTCTTACAGAAATCCTCTGAACTGCCTCAATATTATTCATGTTAACCTATAAAAAAATACAGCCAGTATTATGAAACAAAAGTAACACTAGCCTAGGCATTTTAATATTAACGTTACCAAGCTTCTTTGCCTTAGGGCACTCAGTTATTTCCAATGCAAAATAATCTACAGCAGAAAAACTACACTTATAAACCAATGCACATTGCATGATGCAATCCTTACTCTTAAAACATATAAGGCAAAAGCTAAAGTTAATATTAAACATGATTGTATTAATGTTTAAATAAAATATAGAAAAATCCCAAGAAAAGCAACACAAAAGCAGAAATGATGGGTGATGCGTGGGAATTGTTTTCATAGCTCTGTTCCAGTCAGGGACATATGAGGATAATTGTATTCACACACCTACTGTGCTTATTTCCTTGTTTCTGATCAAGGCATGGAAATATCACATGGAGAACAGTCAAGCAACAATATACTCTTTCTATCTTACAATTTAAGTAATTCTTTATTCTTAGCCAAAAATGACGATAAACATTGTGTTATAATCCTTCTTTCCCGTTAATCAGGAACTAAGCTAAACTAATTCTTTCTGTTGTTTAGGTAACAGGTTTAACTTATTATTGATTTAGGGTTTTGAAAAGCAAATAGATTTTTTTTATCCAATTATTTTTCTTTAATGTTTCAATTTTTCCTTCTGCCAAGTGATAAATAAAAGTTTGAGATCAATAATTGAGATATTTCACTTTGTTAAAATGGTCTTATTTAATGAGGTTTTCTTCAATATGTTGCAGTAATGTTGGGAAGACATGGGGGCTGGGTAATTACTTCTGTCACTTGCCAGAACAATAATGTCTTTGAGTCCAGTTTGCTGAACCCACCCTAGTACTGAACATTGTTACTGCCTTACGTTTCTAGTTTAGTATCCTACAACATTCAAATTGTCAGTAAAAATGATCCTTCACATTTTTTTCACTTCAGTCCTTCATAGTATTTCCCAGTTTAATTCATATTGACCAATAATGTGCTTTTCCAATAATTCAAATCTAGTTTTGTATGAAATTCAATTTAAACATCACAACATTTCCTCCACAAAACCACCTTGTCAAACATATCTAACAAACTAAAATTTTATGTGACTTGCAACAGCAGTGTTCCACAACTTGGATTGTAAAAGTCTAACTCAGACTAGAGTTGCATAAGAACTGTTTCTGAGTGACCGGCCCTAGTACAGATACTAAAAGGTACAGCTTTTATCAGCTGATACATCACAAAAGTCATATGTAACAAATCTACACCTGCAGGAAGAATAATCTTTTTAGCAGCTGCAGAAATTATACTCTCTTTTGTCATAAATATGAAATGAAATGACAATAGTAAGGTTTCTTCATCAACTGCTATTAATAAATAAAAATAAGAAAATTGTGCCAAAGATTTTACATCTTTCAATGAGTTTGGCATGCTGTGTTTTTAGGTGCCTTAAATTTTGACTAGTCTAAGATTTCATTTGCAAGATCATCATTACAAAAATATGCCAATGTTTTGCACATTTGACAAAGCATATTTTAAATAATCTTCAATAATTCCCCCAAAGCACAATTGCTTTCTTCATAGAACAGGTTCAAATGAAGTCAGAGTACTTAGTAGGGCCAACATTTTGCTGAAGATTGCCACTATAACACATTTAGAGTCACCAGCTGAAGTTCAAAGTACTATGCATCTTTTCATCTTATCATTCTTTCTTTCTTCCAACAATAAATGATGGATTTAGGGGCTATTTGTGCCAGTTCAATTGAATTGTGATTATTGTCATTGAAAAGTTCTACCATTGACACTGTCCCCTTCTGAAGAGAGGCAATAAAAACTCTCAAAAGAAACACGATTCAGCCTTGATATTTTTGCCAGCACAGGATATTTCCCCACACTTATCAACTGACCACGAACTATGTTAATACAAGGCAGTACCTGAGTCAAACTTTTATAGTGATGATCAAATTGATCCTCCTGTATCAGAAAATCAACAAGATGCAAATGAGCAAAATTCAAACAATGCACGCATACCTCATGCTGCTCCACTTCCTGTCTTCTACCACCTGACAGTATTGACCATGGTATTTGTTGCAATGTGCAAAGTTCTTGCTATGAGTTTGCACTCGATTCTCATCTGTTTTATCCATTTAATTTCCTCTCATTAAAAAAATGTTGATTGTGACTCACTAAACTGATTTCACAAGCCACTAATAGGTCCTAATCTTCATTTTGCAAAATGTTGCTCCAGTTATGATCTCCGAGACTCCTTAGAGCTTTAAGATTCAATGATCTGTGTTTCTGTACTCACTATGTGACTAGAGCTGCTCTCAGAGCCAGCCTGGTCTGGGGTGACCTGATGCTGGGCTTAACTCTTCAATACACGCTTGCATTTAATCGTAAGATTAAATCTTTTAGATCAGGATGTGACTGGTATAGGTTTGGGAGAAAGAGACTAAAGTTTTTTGCTTGTTTGTTTATTTTTTAATATCCATCCCAGAGCATTTAACTCTCATTCACACTCTGGACCATGTGATTGTCACATCTTTCTGCCTCCTCATAGAATATTAAAAACAACAAAAACGGTTGATAACAAATTTCAGCATCATCATTTTGAAGGCAGCATAGATTAATGATTTAAAAATGCCCCATTGGGGCTGGCCCTGTGGCAGAATGGTTAAAGTTCCGTGTGCTCCACTTTGGTGGCCCGAGGTTCACAGGTTCAGATCCTGGGTGTGGACCTACTCCACTCATCCACCATGCTGTGGAAGCATCCCACATACAAAATAGAGAGAGACTGGCACAAATGTTAGCTCAAGGACAATCTTCCTCAAGCCAAAAAAAAGGAAGATTGGCAACGGATGTTAGCTCAGGGTGAGAGTCTTCCTTACCAAAAAAAAAAAGCCCCATATATTTTATGTTAATTGTCTAGGTCAAAGCGTTGTAGGATACTTGTTTCCCAAAGCATATTGCCTATACACCTATACTAGAAATGATTTTAGATAGGAAACAGAAAAACCTTATGTATTTATTTTTAGGTTATCTTCTGCTTATGGTAAGTCATTCTGGTTTTTAAATCAATGAAAGTGATATACAAATTAAAAAAATAAGTTAACTGATATCAAGAAGAATATCAAGCAATAATAGCTGAAAAGTGCATATGGTGAAACTGATGAAAGTCAAACGCAAAAGACTGCATTAAGGTAACATTATTTACTGACCTGTTCTGTTGACGGTATATTTACTGTCATATACTGATGTACAGTGACCACTGGGCTGCGATAAATTTAAGGGCTGCAGTTGAATTCTAATAATAATGATTAAGACTGATTGTTACTGCTTATAGGCAAGACCTACAATAGGGAGTCAGTTCCTTAGATGAGTAACGCTGTTTGCAGAGCTGAAGACTCAGAAAATGTTACTGCCCATGACACAAAGGCATGATAGACTTACAGATTATTTGAACTAGGAGCAGCATCAGAGATTATCATCTAATCTGATGCCTTCATTTTACATAGAGATTTATTTCTATAGGTGGATATCCACCTGAGACCCAGAGAGAGGATGGCCTGCCCGGGTGACTCAGATAGTCCTGTACGGAGCTGAGGTTCTCAGCTCGGGCTCTTTCCACTTGCCCACATGTGTCCCTAACACCGAGGATGCCTTCTCAATGTCCACATCCCTCTTCACTGAAACTAGTCTTCAAATGCACTCCATGTGATAACTTTGAATCATGGACCTTACGTTCTCACCAGAGTATTTTCTCCTCAATGGAGACACAGAAGCTTTGTCACATCCATGAATGTCATCTCAGCAAGCTTGAGCTTCTTCAGAGTTCTTGCTACTTTATAACTCCTTTAACATCTAAACAGAGTGCCCTTGAGAAGTAGAAATTCAATAAATATAAACAACTGTATATGAAACTGATTAGATGTCTATAAAGCACTTGGCTTTGATGGTCATCAGAACACCCTTCACTAACTACAATTATTCTCTTTACAAGTTTCCTGGAAAAGAAAGTACTAGATATGGAAGACAAGCACATAGTTCAACTTCGGTCAATAAAAGAAGAGAAAGACCAGCTCCAGGTGTTAGTATCCAAGCAAAATTCCATCATTGAGGAACTAGAGAAACAATTAGTGACTGCGACTGTGAATAATTCAGTCCTCCAAAAGCAGCAACATGATCTGATGGAGACAGTTCATAATTTATTGACTATGATATCGACACCCAACTGTAAGTAACATTTACATATCATTTTTCTTCAGTTTTAATTGCTGTTAGTGAAACTCTCAAAATTTAAAAAAAAATTTTCATCTTTCAGAAAAGGCACTATTTCTCTTACAAATTTCATATGAAAGCTTTATAGGGTCTCAGTATAAAAGCAATTGAAAAGAAGGAGGAAGACGAGGGGCGGGGGAATGCATATTTATACCAATTAATTATTATGAAGCAAAGACCCCAAACATAGTTTTGATTCATGGGCCCAAAGAGCCTACTTTGAGTTAGTTCCATCATTAACTGGATGTATGAAGCTGGGCAAGTTAATTTTTTAAGTGGGAAAAATAATACTAGACAATAGGATTACTGTGAAGGTTAAATGAGATATTATTATAGTAACCAGAATAAGATTGGGACTCAAGAAATGCTAGTTCCCTTCTCTCGCCACATCCTTAAGTATATTTTTCCTTCATTAGTACTGTTTTACCTTTCAACTTCTCTTAGTTATTAGAGGAAGAAGGGATGCATCTTAGGTTATTAACAGAGATGTGATATATAATCTTTGTGGTACTTTTTAGTGTTTTTCTTAAAGAAATTGGGTTGGTTCTTACCATGGTTTCTTCATAATGTCTTTTTGACGTGTATTCTTTTGACATAGATAAACTTCACATGTGAAACATGTAGAGATAGTCTTCACTTTCATAAGAAACACGTTCTCACATTTTCCTTGAGTCAGGCAGTTATCACAATTTTAATGTGATAAGGAAACAAACAAACAAAAACTGTGGCACGATCTTGATGCTGAGTGGTAGGTCTCACCCTGGGCTGCCAGTTTGCAATATGTGCCCTCCAACTAGAGTTTCACTCTCCTATAATTTAGAAAAATTGTATTTTTTTCACATTCATCAAAAAGGAAAAGCCAATCATCTGACATTGTCTGGTGGGATCAAGAGCGTGAGGTGTTACCTCTGATGACCCCACACAGAGAAAATCACATAGCTCAAATCCTGGCAGAAAACACGAGCTGGGGAGAAAGAGCCCCAGAAGGGGCTTTGGTCTCTGCACTGTGCCTCTAGCTGACAAGCAGGTGTGACCCTGTCCACACCACCCCATCCCGAGACTCCTGCTCTGCAAGTCTCTACAATGAAATATAAACAAATGCATCCAAGAGCACACATAGACATACACACACATTTTTTTGACCGGGCCAAAAAGGATTGGGAAGTCTAAATGTTGACAGCAGAGAAAAATCTGAAGGAATTTCATAGCCCTAGAATTTTCACAGGAAGAAGTTCCAAGACAAAGAAATGTTAGGTTCCTCTTTAACACAACAATTATGGGGCAGCTGCTAAAAATCCAAAGACAACTAAATGTCTTCACCCAATAGTCTAAAGAGATGTATAAAGACATGGCCTCAGATATATAAAAAGGAAAAAAGTACATACTACGGCCTGGACAGGCTAATGACCACTGGGCTGTGAGGTGGCCACTGTGGAGCTCACACTGCTTTTAGGTATGTTCTTTCTTTATTCTTCTTTAATAAGTTTATCGGATTCCACTCAAGATGAAAGATTTTTAAAAAGTAATAGTTTATTGTAGCTGATCGTGAAGTATTTGCATTCCATGTAGTTGATGATAAAAAAGGAAGTATGGATTTTGGTAACAATCTTAGAGAATTAATACAAAACATGCTGAAAGGGTAACTTTTTTGGAAAGGCTAAAAAACTGGCATATCCTTTTTACTTATTGTGAGAATTCAAACGTAAGAAAACTTAGCAACTGAGTGCATCTCGAAATAATAGACTTTGATCTTCTCATGAATGCCATTTCAATGCTTTCCTCTTTTTTAAAAGCAGCTAAGAACTCCTTTGCTGCTAAGGAGGAACAGATCATCTTCAGAGACTGTGCAGAAGCATTCAAATCAGGACTAACGACCAATGGCATCTACACGCTAACGTTCCCTAATTCCACGGAGGAGATAAAGGTAAGGGATTCGTCTCCGGTTTTTGACTCCCTGGCTGTAGGCAGGTCATTCTAGAAGTGGGGGAACTGCAGAGTATAGTTCACACACCCCACATGCTTCCCCAACTCCACTCAAAGCAAAGCAACAGACACTTACTGTCTACCTCACAAAAAGTACTTGCCAAGGGCTCTAAGTCCAATCACTGTGCACGGAACAGCCACATGGTATTAATGATGAAGAAATACATATCTTATTACATACATCTATCTTCTACGTAAGACGTATCTATCTTATAGTCTCCTTGCATTTGGTTTCATCGTGCAGACTGTCAGTTGCTTTCCTTGAAGCGTCAGACCCATTTCATTAATTTTATTTTATTTATTTATTATTTAGCGAGGAAGATTCGCCCTGAGCCAGCATCCGTTGCCAATCTTCCTCTTTTTTTTTTCCTGAGGAAGATTAGCCCTGAGCTAACATCTGCCAATCTTCCTCCATTATGTATACGGGATGCCTCCACAGCATGGGTGACCAGTGGAGGAGGTCCATGCCTGGGATCCAAACCCGCAAACCCTGGGCTGCCGAAGTGGAGTGTATGGAACTTTAACCACTCGGCCATGGGGCTGGCCTCTCATTTCATTAATTTTAAAGAAAATATCTTCCAAATACCAATGTTCGAATAACCATAGTTTGTCTTTCAATTGTTATTTCAAGTAACAAGAGTATTCTATCCAAATAAAAAAGGCCTCATTCAGCTCACAACTAAGGCAATCACACAGAAGTTGTTCTTTGGGACAACGGTGGTACTTTCGTGTGCAGAAGTGACTTATACACATTTCCCATTTCATCACAGAGAATATAAAAAGTTATGCACTCAGCAGTAGAAGTTTAATAAAATTAATTTTTACTGCTTTGTTCCCCCCAAGTGCGAGCATGTGACTGAAGAGTACAGTGACTCTAGCTCGGTTTGTACTATTCCCTTGATCCACGCTAGGGCGCCAGCAGTGTCACCCACTAGTGCCTTTGTACCATCCAGGAAAATGCCACCCCAGTGTCAAAGGCCAAGAACGTCGTAGTTATTATGGAAACAGTTCCAACCTTGTGGACTTGCCGCAAGGCTCTCAGGGACCCCCAGGAGTCTGCAGGCCACACCGTGAGGACCGCTGGGGCAGGCCATTCTTATGGCATCTAATGTAGGCTGGAAGACTTTCATTTTCTTCCCAAGTGCATGGAGTTTACTTGAAGGTGTAAGCTCCATACTGTGTGGACAGTGAACTAACAACCAGAACTTAGCATCAGGAGAAGCTAGTGTATAGCTTAACTCAATTTCTCCTTAGTTATTCTGGATTACTCACTGAGTATGGTTCCCGAAGTTGCTTTGGGAGACATTGAGATTTAGATAAGAAAAAAAAAAAATCATTTCCCCAGGGAATATTTCAATGTGGCTTCTCTTAGAAGTTTGATTAGGTAAAATAATATCACATGAGCATCAGTGTAAAGTGTTATGTAAAGAGTGGATGACTGCATATATTAAATGTCTATAAGTCTGCATCTCACTGTAACAGCAGCTACACAGTGAACTGAAGTAAACACTTACAGAAAAGACACTAGAGACTGCATCGAGTGGAAATTTTAGAGGCCCCTGGAAGAGTGTTATCTCTTTGAACTCAGTATTATCCTCTGTACTTAAGATGGTAATAAAGAAAAACACTTTAAAAATGCAGGCATTAAGGGTTTAAAGATATGAAATTTGAAATAGTAACATATACCTTGACTATGAATTTAAAGGATAAATACTGTACTATTCAAGATAATACTTTCCAAAGCAATCTTTCTAATTCATTCATGCTGCCTTAAATCAACCTTGAAATCAGTTAATGTCCCTAGCACCCTAGAAGCAGTGCATTGGGAGAGGAAAAAACCCAAGTAGTCCGTGCGGATGAAAAAGTAATGAACAAACCCTACATAAGCCTTTCAATCCCCTTTGCAATCTGGTTTTCCTGACAATTCTTTGCATGCTATTGTCAGTCACCAGATGTTAGTCTCTTCCTGGCCCAGAGATAACAGGGACAGGAGTGACAAGAGGAGGATAGAGGATACGAATAAAATGTGAATGCTACCAATGCAAATCCAGAAGGACCATCACCACTTGGACAGTACTACCCTACTGCTGGATAAGTGCTTTTCTCACTTAGAGCAATGTTCCCACCCCAGTGCACTATACCAACCCATTGACCTCACAGAAGATGAAAATATACAGCACTCTGGGATGACGTGAGTCTCAGGTCGTGGTTGGAAATATTAGGATTTATATTCCTTTTAAACACGTGCAGTAAAAATAACTCATTTACCACAGCAGGGAATAACAATCTTTCAAAACCTCAGTTTTCTCATTTCTAAAATAAATGGTCCAGATTAAGTTACCTTTAGATTCCCTTCCAGACTCCCTAACTCACAATCTGATCCAGGAAGAGAAAGCTGGACAGACTTGGGTTTAAATTCCGGCTCTGCGAATTCGTGCCTCTGAGCAAGTCGTTTAACCTGTGTGAGCCCTCAGTTTCCTAATCTGTAGCATGACATAATACCCCCAGTCGTAAAGAGCGGTTTTGAGGTGATGATGGAGGTACCCAGGACAGCACCGGCTACTTAGCACGCATTCAATAAGCAGGAAGTGTTCTCATTCTACTGCCCCCAAGACTATGGCAGGGGACCAAATTTTGCCCTGTTTCATCTAACTCAAGAAAACAAGGTTCAAAAGATCTTTGGGCAGATCTTTGCTAAAAGGGCCTACATATTTCATTTTTGAAAAATTCATTAAGTTTTTGTACAAGATAGACACTGCAAGAAGGCATTTATTAGAAACATTAGAGCACGTTTTTTTCCTAGTTAGGACACAATAGTTTCTTTCCCTAAATTTCATAGGATACCTGTCTCCTAATGTTTATCTATGTGTTTGCTGTCTAATCAGTCATTCACCATGGCCTCAGAGCTGAAGCGTAACATTTCAATCAGGCATTATTTGCTGAAAGACATCAAGATTTAGAGCAAGATATCAGCTCCCTGAACCATGCAATAGTGCGCTAACCAAAAGTATGCACTGCCCCAGGTTTGCTGTAATTGGAGCGGTGAAGTCTTGGGCATCACTGAGGACTTCTGCTTCTCTGCTCCTGATAGAATCAACTTCATCATTTTCACTCAGGACCTCTGGCGACGTGGATAACTCTATTTGAACACGATCTTTCCCTCAAAGTTTCATGATGCAATTAACCATAATACTTCAGATTTTATAAACTCTCTCATTTTTTTTTTTAAAGATTTTATTTTTCCTTTTTCTCCCAAAGCCCCCTGGGACACAGTTGTGTATTTTTAGTTGTGGGTCCTTCCAGTTGTGGCATGTGGGACGCAGCCTCAGCATGGCTTGATCAGCGGTGCCATGTCCGCGCCCAGGATTCAAACTGGCGAAACCCTGGGCCACCAAAGCAGAGCGCGCGAACTTAACCACTCGGCCATGGGGCCGGCCCCTCTTGTATTTTTTTTTAATCTGGACAAAGTAATATTAAGAATGTTCTAATAATCTTATCATTGTCCCTGATGGAGTTAGAGAACAGCATGGCTCAAATCATTTATGCTCTGGTAGTGAGTCCCAGCCATTCGAGTACTGACTCTGATTTCCATAACAAGATGGACTTGTTCTCTGATTTAAAAATCAGTAACTTCATAATGGTGATTTTGACACCAAAGAATCAAATACGCTTGGAACAAGGATACGATCACTAAGAACCATATTAATTCTTTCCACCCACTAGCACGTCACTTAGGATAGAGGGGAATTAACTTCTCTGTACACACATGACTCCTCAAACTAATGTAGCTTATTCAGCTGGTTTACTAAATGGATTTTTTTTAAAAAGATATAGTGATAGAAGTGAGCAATACTGACCATTTTGTGGACCACAGGCAAATAAGCAGCAATATTACTCATGAACCGATTTCAACTTGGAGCTGTCTTGAGGGACTTTTGGCCTAGTAACAAAAGGGTCAAGTTTCTCTGTTTCTGGCAGCATAGTACAGTAGAAAAAACATTACAGAATTAGGAATTAAAGAGACCTTATTCAAATCCTGTATTCCACCTAACAACTGAATGTCTCTGATCAAATTAATCTAGCTTTACCAAATTTTTTCTCTTTTCAAAAATGGAGAATTATCATATCCCAGCAACTCTGATTACAGATGATATAGGCAAAGTACCTAACACAGTGCTTGGAAGAGAGTGGTGCATAGCTATGATAATAATGAAAATTAATAATAATAATATCAATACAGCGTGGTAATAAGGGATTACCTTAAGCAGATCAATTTTACATGCCTGATTAATTTAAAATGGGGAAATCATTTTATTCTTAATAAATGTAATTTTCTTTAATGCAAAATATGTCTCCAAACATGAGGATCATCAGGAAAGTGGTGTGGGCCAAGTGACCTTCATGGAGAGAGACTAGAATAGTGGTGGAGCAAAACCTGCTGGAGGACAGGGCGCTGGGTTCCAATTGCAACTCTCTATTCCATTAGCAATGAGACATCAGGCAAGCTGCTTAAAATAAAAGAGCAGGCCTTGGTTCTCCTCTAGCCCTCATTCTCTAGGATTTTAAGTCCCAAATGCAGAATAGTTCACATTTAAACTTACTCTGCCATAATTATCTCCATTATTCCCTCAAAGACCATGGAAAACAACAAAGGAAGAATATTTCTAATTGGTTTTGAACCTTAACTTTCATATTTACTGCCTTGAATGCTGTAGGGAAATTTAACTTTCTGGAAAACTTTTTCATTCTACTATAATCTCATTATTTAAAACTATTTATGTAATCTTATTTTCAGAGGTTTTTAATTTCATAATAAAACTCTGGCTCAGTTGAAATTGAGCATGCATGCTCCTAGCCCAAGAAAGAATTTTGTGTTCTGAACAAAGTTTATACCCACGAAGCCAGTTTAAAAGCAGGAATAAAAAGAGCTGGGAAGAGAAATGCCATGGGCAGTGAGTAAAGTGCAAAGAAGCCTGAGGTCATGATCTGTGGACTAGAGCTGCCAGGCCATGCTCAGGTCACATCCACCATATTCAGTCCCTGGACGACTTAGGTCCCTTGTACTGAGGGATGAACTGAGCAACCCAACTTTTATCCTACATGGAGGAAGCCTAATAGCCCCACAGAATAACATAACTGGAGTCTTGAAAACCCTACGATACGAGAGGATCCCTTTTCCATAACTCTCTGCAGAGCTGATAGGGACTGGCAACTATCCTATAGATTTTCAGGGCTCTGGACTCCAACTGACAGGTTTCTACTGGTTGGAGAGGAGAGGTTTGGAGCCAGTCTGTCCCATTCAAAATGAATCTCTAGGGAACAACGATCTTTGGGTCAGCCATTGGGTGGGTCTTTAGCCTAGAAGAGATGATGACAAGACAGTGATATTTTCATCAACACGTCGTGTTATATTACTGTTTATTTTTCACCATCATTTTAAATTCCTAGTTTTCCATTTATTTAAAACCATCTGTTTCTTGGAAGACCACAAAGATTTACCCCAGAGAACCCTATCAGCACAAATGTTGTTCTAGGTATCTGCATTCATCTCGTTTCTGTTATTTAAGATGAAGACATGAGTCACGACGTTTCTCACACAGTATAACGGTGCGCTTCCCCTTGGCAGGCTTACTGTGACATGGAAACTGGTGGAGGCGGGTGGACCATTATCCAGCGACGTGAAGATGGCAGTGTTGATTTTCAGAGGACGTGGAAAGAATATAAAGCGGTATGAATACTCTTTAAAACATCTGAAAATAATTTTCTTTGGGAAAGCTAACTCTCAAGATCTGCAGAAACTTCACCACAAATCCACAACTAACCAATGACTTTTGACAATTTTATTTTATTTTTTTTTACCAATGGGTTCTTTTTAACTGCTGTTTCAGTCTCCCCATTAAAGAATGGCCCTGTCACTGTAACGTAAACTCTATGTAAAAACAAAGGCATGCGGGTGCTAGGCTTATTTTTAATGGCAGGCTCAGCACTTCGGGGTAAGCCAACTGTTTCACAGTTCTTCCCATGTCGACGGACTTCGCTGCTTCTGCTTATGTTGCTATTGGTGGCTCCCCAAGTGGTTCTAATTTTTCTAATACTAATTTTCTTCCAGTAACAGCTTTGTTTCTTAAAATTGACCCTTAAAAAAATCTACTTTCTTCTACGGAAGAACCCAGATTTTCACAGTCCAGGAAGGAATTTCTGCTGAATATTTGATAGTTATATCATGCCACATTGATGGACTATTGATTTCAAATACGTGACGAAAAAATACATGCGGTAATTTAATTTTACGACTTGGATTCCAGGGATTTGGGAACCCTTCGGGCGAATACTGGCTGGGAAATGAGTTTGTTTCACAAGTGACTAATCAGCAACGCTACGTGCTTAAAATACACCTTAAAGACTGGGAAGGGAACGAGGCTTATTCACTGTACGAACACTTCTATCTCTCAAGTGAAGAATTCAATTACAGGTAGGTCCATTATAGGTAACTGAAGGAAGTTAAAGGATTTACTGGGGGATTACTCCAGAAAATGAGAACCCCGTTGTATTAACCAGGATCTAAACTACTCTTATTAGACTATCCTAAATGGAAAAACACCTTGTTTCTTAGAGTTCTTTGCTGCCTTTAGGTAAATTTCTCTCATTTTAAAATTCTAACTTTAGTTTTAACAGTCGAAGGGAAACTTCATGAGGGCACTATTTTGTCCATGGCGTGTGCTGCGTATCCTCAAAGTATAGATGAGCCCTGTCCTGAAGATAATGGGCATTCAATCACTGTTTGTAGGATACCTGCATTTAGTGTCTCTATAATAAAATGTCATGCCAATATCATAACAGATGCATACCTATGACTGTATTGTTTTCTTCCAAGAGGTTTTAAAAGTTAAATATACCTTTTTGTAGTTTAAGCACATTCCATCGTTATGTTCCATCCCAAAGTCAGGATGAGTTGCAAGTTTAAAGGTGGTAGGATTAGGCAGGATGTCAGTCAGTCAGCTCCTCTGCTCTCTGCTGTAGAAAGCACTGCTGATTCTCAGCACTCCCACAGAATTTGCCTTGTGCCACCAATTTGGCGGCCCTAATCTCAAATGTTCCAAGAAAAGCATGGGCAACCTTGACTCGGAATTTACTTTCTGGCTCTAAAATGCCATGAGAGTAGAGACAGAGAGCCATGAGAGGATTGAAAGGCTAGCACCTTGTAAGGCAAGTGTACACACGTGTGTACGCTGTTATACAGAACTTCCAGAGATGCATGTGCAGTGATAGAGACAGAAGTGAGATTGCGCATCAGGTGGCATCAAAGGAACTGATCTGAGGAGGCACAACAGAACAGTTTAGTCACCAACGGAGCCCTGAAGGAGCCTAAAGAGCACAGACGGTGGTGTTAGGTGATCGTGAAGCACATATTCTGAAACACCTTCTCTTAAGGTCAGAAATAAACAAACGAGGTTCAATAGGAACATCAGAGAAAATAGTCATCATCTGGCCTACAGCCCCATCTAAATCTCATTAATGCCCAACTCAGACCCTCTGCTCAACAGAAATTCCAAGATCTGAATAGTTTGGAAAATAAACATGACTTCAAAGTCCTTGAGCTGGCTTCCCGGGGAGAGTCACAATGGACAGCATGGGAAAATGGACCGAAAGTCAGCTTGCCCAAACAACTACCTGAAAACTGTAGAATGTCCAGTAAGTCCTGCTTCATCAACAGTGGATCAAAGTTCAGAAGCATGTTTTGAACACAGACAACGGACGACAAGCATTGACCTGACTTTTAAAAAGTCAGTGAAACACAGTCCATCAACTCTCATTATAGAAAGAGCAGGGCTCTCTCAGAGAGGCAATGACCCAGATGAATGAAAAGAGAGGTGGTGGGCCTCGTTACAGCTCCAAGTGGACTCCAAAGAGATCAGCACTTCAGTGAATTTTTAGATGCGAGTGGTTGGTCATTGTTTTTACCTCCAAGCTAAATATTTTTTCAACTGGCAACAGTTAGGAATCTACAACAGAAGAATTAAAAAAAAAAAAAAGAAAGAAACACAAAAATTAAGGATTAAACTGTTTACATAAGAAGATTTTACAGAATGGGTCATTACCCTTGTACACTGACATTATAAAACTATTTTAAAGTAAAATGGTTCTTAACAGATATTTCCTTTGGAAATCCAATCAGTTTTTGGATATGCCATTTAAAAAAGCACACATTTGTTTAAAGCTCAGTTTAAAATACTTGGCAGCGTAAGACAGATATTACATCAAGAAAATTATTAGCCTAATAAAACATGTCAATGTGATAAGAAACTGTGATAAGGCTAAAACTTATAATAACTACAAATGTTTCATAATGCCAACTGTATGTAGCAGCTGAGTTGTTTTTTACTAAAGAAATGTTCCCCAAATGTTGGAAAACTGAAAAACACATGTTACAAGGAATGGATAAATGCACCAATAGAAAATGATTCTTTTTATCAAAATTAAAAACTATTTGTACATTAAACCTTAAAAACTGGTCACTTTTCAGAAGCATTCTGGCAGTTATATACAAATGCTGAGATTTCATTATTAAATGCTGCGTTCCCTTTTCCTTCACTTCATTGTAATATAAAAGCAACTGATACCAATTTAAAGCAATTTCAAAAATGTGGCTATTCTTAATAACCAAACTTTTAAAGAAAGCAACTTCAAACCAACGGGCCACATAATAGGATCTAAAAGTATACAATCTTTATAAGAGAGGCTAACAAAAAATAGTATCCTCCCTTATTTTGCCCACCTTAGAGGAAATTTAATGAGTTCCACAAGAACTGAAATTGTTCTAAGGAGACAGGGAGTCAAAAGGAGGAAAAGTGAGGGAACAGTTTGTCTCAGTCATATCTATAATTAATGAGAAGGGCCTGGAAAGAAATGGAAGTGTTTTGAAATCCTGACGATCTGTAGAACTTACATGAACTCAAAATCCTAATGATATGGGGCCGGCCCGGTGGCGCAGCGGTTAAGTGTGCATGTTCCGCTTTGGCGGCCTGGGGTTCACTGGTTCGAATCCCGGGTGCGGACATGGCACCGCTCATCAAGCCATGCTGTGGCAGGCATCCCACATATAAAGTAGAGGAAAATGGGCACAAATGTTAGCTCAGGGCCAGTCTTCCTCAGCAAAAAGAGGAGGATTGTCGACAGATGTTAGCTCAGGGCTGATCTTCCTCGGGAAAAAAAAAACCCTAATGATGAGTAGAACTTATACAAATGCTTTGTAGCAGGTATTTAGAGGCTGTGCCAGGGGCCAGGGCCATTTTTGAAACATGAGGATAATAGTGAAATTCAGAAATTCAGTCAATGCCTTATGATCAAATTTCTAGAGTTACAATATTAAAAACAATTTTAAATCTAAGTCATTAACACAAAAGTTACCTAGAACTAACGCTTTATGGAACCTCATTTGATATGCTCCCTGCTGCCATCTTTTTCACAACTACCTCCTCAATAAACAAACATCCCTGTTAAGGTGTGCACCAAGGAGGAACCACACAGAGGAGTCAGATGCATGCGGTGCAAATACTAGCTCTACTGTGTACAAGATGTGACTTTGGACGAGTTCCTATCTCTGAACCTCGATGATTTTATATACAAAATCAAGAGTAATGCCTGCTTCTTGGTGTTGGTATGGGCATTTGGTGCACATGCCCCTGAAAGTACCTGGCATAGCCTGGTTAGAGTGAATCCCTGGTGAACCTTTCCTCTCTTCTCCACCCTCTGTTCTAACATGAATTCTTGGAAATTATATCCCTTTCAAGGTGGTGGTTGGCAAATGTGAGCAGGTATTACAAAGACGAGCATCATTTGGAGGGTTAAAGTACCATTCTCCCTCTGACACTGCAGCATCCGCAGGACAAGAAGACTCAACTGGAGGCCAGGCTCCCACAGCCCCTGTTCCAACACAGTCACACACTGCCACGTGGAGCCCTGTTCTGAGCTGTACCCAGCCAATCAGCCATGGGCTTTCCTGCAGCCGTTTACATACCTCCTCCTTCCCTTCCATTCTCCTCACTGGCACACAGATCACTGTGCAAGCCAGATTTCTGCCATCTTCTGAAAGTGTGGGCTGTTATCTACTGTCTAGCTTAATATTATGTTTATTCCTTTCTCAATGCCTAGCGGGCTTATGACAATACTATAAAGAAAAGAGGGAAAGCAGCCATAAGGATTTATTTTCCACACAGTTCTGTAGATTTCTACTCCAAATGTAATGATCATTCCTTGTTGTCTGCTGCCCTCCTCACCCCCACCACTCTACTGAAAATAATGATGTTTGAAGCTGTCCAGTCAGCTCAGGACTCTCACTTCTCTAAGGATATTGCCTGGAGGTCTGGAAAGAGGGTCCCCTTACGCTGTATTTTCCCCTCTTCTGTTTATCTAAAAGCAGCAGGAAAATAAATTACAGGGCCCTGAAGTCCCTGCTGATGCTTGTGCAAGTGATATGCATTGAAGGTTTCACGAAAACATTCCTCTTTGCCTAAGGATTTGATGATAAGTTGGTTCCTGTTTATACCAGTGTGAAAATATTTTGTCCAGAGTATGCATTAGTGCACTAACCAGCACAGAACGCATTTCTGTAGAACGGAATTCTTCATTATAAAAAATTTTCCACTATGGTAAATCAACAACCCAAGCCAATTACGTTCTTTTTTTTTTTTTTTCTTTGCCTGCTTACAGGATTCACCTTAAAGGACTTACAGGGACAGCCGGCAAAATAAGCAGCATAAGCCAACCAGGAAATGATTTTAGCACAAAGGACGCAGACAACGACAAATGTATTTGCAAATGTTCACAAATGCTCACAGGAGGTAGGATGGCTTTTCTCTCTTCCTATTTGTGTTGGCAAGGAAGAATTTCATAGAATGAAAGGTCGGCTATTTGGACTTCAACCTGTGACTGGTGACAATGTCCACATTTCATAAATAGACACACTCACTCGATGCAGGGACATTTGTTTTTCACTTTTTCAGACTGTTGAGTTTAAGCAAGAATGTGATATTGAGCTAGAATTGTCAGCAGGCCAACAGTGTCTCTTCAGGACCTAGCCCTGGGGAGGAGCGGAGACACGTGACATTC
Source organism: Equus przewalskii (assembly GCF_037783145.1). NCBI lineage: Eukaryota > Metazoa > Chordata > Mammalia > Perissodactyla > Equidae > Equus > Equus przewalskii. The sequence goes on from NC_091858.1 coordinate 33,088,365, forward strand.
AGCAAGCTCTCCTGAGTTTGTGCTCGCTGAGCATCAGATGTTGGAGAGATGCTTTAATTTCATGTTGCTTTATTAAAAAGGTTGAAAATTCAAAACGGCAACCCAAACAGTGATATAGATCCATTACTATAGAAATGCTTCCAACCAACAACTTATTGTTCAAACAAGGAATTTTCAGTTTTCAGGTTTTTTTCCTCAAGGATTTCATTAATATATAGCAAATACTTATAAACACAAAGAAACTAATTAACCAACCTGCTTTTTTAGTGCACCAAATTAAAATGAATGATTGTCCACTTTAAATTAAGGCTTTTATTTTCAGGTTCTTCTTGTTTTCAACCTTCCATGTCAGACTTCTTTTAAAAAAATGGAAAACACACCCATAAGCAAATAACTGTTGTAACAGTCACTTAAAATGGCTAAATTAGTATTCAGAAACACGTAAGAGTTCAATGACAGGAACCAACTGCTAGAAAATTTATTCTTCTGATTTCTAAAAGTTTAAAAATTGAATAGCCAGAACCAGTTAATAGTGACTGACAAGTCTCTCAGTCACTGTCGAGTTAGTTTTTAAAAACATCGAAAGATTTAAAACAGCAACAAAAACTCTGCCAAAAGCACAAACCGAATGCAATGCAGACAGGAAATCAGCAGGTTTAATACGTGGAGACCATAAACTGTGTTCCCAAAAATCCACCCATTACTCACCCAGGGAAACCAAAGGTAAGAGCTATGGTCAAAATAGTTTATAATTATAAGGTTTTACATAAGCAAGGAAGAGATCTAAGCTTATTGTATGTTCCCACTTCAGTTAAGAATTGTTTACAGTCCAAGGAAGAAGTTATTTATGAAAATAATTTAAAATTCAGTAATTTTCATGTCTTTAAAATAATACTGAAAGAATTAGGCTCCACTACAGAAATCAGTCCTACAGTTCCTTAGATAATATATTTATATATATATATAATATAATTGGCAACACAGGTCTTCCCTATTAGCCATAATTATATCAAGAATAACTTCTATGAGAGAAAGCTATTATATAGATTATGTAAAACCTGCCTGTCTCCCACATTCTACCATAATAATCCTTTTTAAAGCCAATGGGAAGGGGAAAAGGCATGGGGTGAGGGGACCAAAGACACCCGGTCCTTTTCTCCGTCTGCATTCCCGCACTGAGCCAGCCGTCCACTCGAGAGGGCGGCGGTCTTCAGACCACCCATATGCCATGAGCCTCTCAAGAGAGTAGGGGAAGTGCATTAATAACCAAGGAAACAACATATTTATTTACTCAAATCAAGATTTAGGGCTGAGAGTGGAAGTGGAAAAGAGACTGGGGAGAAGAAACGCAGCCCAAGAGAGAAAGTGGGGAGGTCCCAATGATAAAGAGGTTAGATTCCAGCCCATGGTCAGCTAGAGTTTTGCATGGACAGTAAATTCTATAGTTCAGCCAAATAACAGGCTCCAGAATGCACAGACCTAGAAATCTGTAATATTCTTTAATATTTTTAAGGATTCCGAGTAACACACAGAATTGTCTTATCAAACTGACCAAATCAACTCCAGCCATGCAGCTGCTAAAGAATTTAGGCACCTGGAGGAAATTATTGGTGATCACAGTCCAATGTATAAATATTAATATAATAATTGCATCAGAATATTTTTTAAAGAAATAACACTTCACAGATACAACTAAAGCTGCCCTACCAACCCCTGCCCCTCAGGTGACCACTGAATTGAGGTTCATTCACATTATTTATTTATTTTACTATGAATGGAAATATCAATAATAGTTATTTTGTTCTGTATTTTAAAATTTTACATAAATGGCATCATCCTGTAAGTGTCTTTCTAACACAGTGTTTTTAAGATTTATTCAGATTAACGCAGGTAGATTGAGGTCATTCCCTCCCCTCACAAACCCAGGGCCTCCAGGCTGCTCCTGTTCTAGGTAACAGCATTCAAACCCCAAGCCTAGCATTCAGGTGTAGATGTGGACGCACCTCCTCAGCTGTGGTGCCAAGCACCACCTCTGCCCCTGGCTTTACCTTAGTGAGTGTGCCACTGTAGCTTTAAATTTCCTTTTTGTCTATGAAACTTAGATATCCTTTTTATCTAGTTCCGCTAAGTACTTAAAATTTGTTATATTTTAAACAAAAAGAATTTCTTTGGTAGGGGGAGTGGAGCGTGAATCTGTCCAGTCCACTGTGTGGCTGGAACTGGAAAGTAATCCTGTTGAGTCACCCAAAAATTCTTCAGTTTTTGACTTAGCCATTCTTTCACCTGTACCGTGTGCTTACCAGATCAGGACTGTGGATGACTGGCCTTTCCACACAGCACAAGAAAAAAGGAGTAAGACAGCTCGTAAAAACATGAGCCATAATGGAACTGTGCTTTAACCAGTGTAAAGGTGGGAAACCGTACTCCTCAGCTGTCAATACAGCACATTGTACACTCAACAGTATCTGCCTCCTTCAAATGCATGGAATGTGATTAGTGGACTAGCCGAGAATTTCCAAATCCCTGGTGAGACAGTTGGGGTTACCTAGTTCCTAATTCCTTCCATGTTTGACTTTCACAGGCTGGTGGTTTGATGCATGTGGTCCCTCCAACTTGAACGGAATGTACTACCCACAGAGGCAGAACACAAATAAATTCAACGGGATTAAGTGGTACTATTGGAAAGGATCGGGCTACTCGCTCAAGGCCACAACCATGATGATCCGACCAGCAGATTTCTAAATGCCACACACACCTGAGGAACGCTGTATTGTACTGTTTTCAAAGACTTAACCCCAAAGCTCTGAAAGACACAGCTGCGTACTGTCTCCTCGTCCACCTCAGACAGACAGCATGCTCTCGGGTGCGGAAGGAATCCGTGGGCTCCAAGTTAGAGCCCGTGAATTTCATCACTTGAACCTGTACCACTCAGTGAACCAAAGCTCAACCCAGAACAAGCAACAACCTGGCGCTGTGACCTGGTGGAATGCCTGGGCGAAGACACAGCTGAGCTTCCGGATAACACTGACGATTCACAGACTGTTGTCACAACCAAGAATGTTATGTGCGAGCTCATCAGTAAATAACTGGAAAACAGAACACTTACACTATATAGCAGAGATAATCTTGGAACTGCATTCTTGTAAGCACTGTTTATAGATTGTGTAAATAGCCATATGTGCTGAATTCATAATCAGAATTCACTATCACAATTAAAGGGAGGAAAAAAATTCTCTAAGCCATAAATATATATTATATATTCAGGGATTTTCTGAGAAGTGGTTATCAGCAGTTTAATATTTGGAGAAGCAAAAACATAGTTAACGCATTTTTACTCCTCCTCTTAGGTGCTTTAAATTTTCATTTTGAAAACAGCATTATTTACATATGTGTCAACAGCTTAGTTTTAAGGGAACGCTCAAATATATATTTCAAGTTTATATGGTGAAAACGTCCAGGATCTCTGAAATTATTAATAGAGATGTATGCTCTTGTAGTTTATATGAAGATTGTACTATTTTTTTTTTCCTGCCTGGCTGTTAAATATGAAGGTATTTTTAGTAATTAAATATAACTTATTAGGTGAGATGACTGCATTTAACTATTATGATAATATTTACAATTTTGTAATTTGATTCCCAAAAACTGATTGTGCCTCATGACAAGGAAAATTTTGATTTTTAATGATGAAGAAAATTGCACATTTAATATCATGACAAAGAGGCTTTACTGTCTTTCAGTCACTGTTCTAAGATAGAGGTCTTTTTTCTCTTCTAGTAAGATGTATTTTGGAGAACAAGGCTATAATTGGTGGTTGAGAAAGCCCTTCCATTTAAGACACTTACAAAGCTGTACTTCTCAAGCTAGATTCAGCTCTAAAGTTATTTAAGGAAAAAAATAATTTGCATTAGTAAGATTTTTTTTTTTAATGTCCACCAGCAAACTTAAAAAAAAAAAGTGTTCTGGAGTGCAAAAACAAAATCTGATGTTTATCGTATATTCGAATGTTTACAGAAAATTTTGAGAGCACGGATTTAAGCTCAGGACTGCAAAAACTTATACTCCTAGAGGGTTAACTCTGAAGCTTCACAGTACAATTAATGCTAATGAACATTTGTGTAACGCTTTGTAATTCTGAAGCAGTTTCTCATATATTTGATTTTGAGTCAGCTGCTAGGAAGCTTCCAGCCAGATGTGCAACCAGCATTTACCTCGTGTCTATCATCACCTTAGACTGTTCTGCTGCTATTTTTTCCTTTATTCCAATTTTCTCACCTAATTTACTTTAGCCTTACATGCTCCCCCACCTCGACTTGGTTTTACAACACTCACTTGTTGCTACGTGTTTTGAGTCAGTTTATGGACTCTGGAAGAGTCAGGTGCTCTGCTTTTCCCATCATGTTATAATATCCTTATATAATATCCTTCCCAGTATATTAAGTGAGTAAAGAACCTCTCCATCCTAGAACAGTTCCTCTTATCACATTTAAGAAGGCTTTATAAATTCAACAGAGGTATCCCAGCTTTGGGTCAAGGTAAAAAACATCCAATAATAAGAAAATATCACCGCTTCACAAGAAACAGTAAATTTCTATGATATCTCAATGATTGCATGACAGATACTGAGGCGGGGGGAGACAATACAGGAAAAACTGGCAACAATGTAACTTATATCACTTGCCCACATAGGCAGGTAAAGTGAATTTCAAAGGCAAACCTCACTGTGCTCTTCAGACTTCTATCTACTCTCTTATGACAGAAACTGGGGGGATTTTGTGTTTTTATTTTACACTTCAATTCCTTACATGCATTTCAAATGAACAAAAAGTCTTAATGAGAGGAATTTTGTCTCTTCTCAAGAAAATATTTATAAAGTTGAAAGGAAATCAAAATAGTAATATTAAAAATGAAAACAAAAACAACCCAACAACTTAGCTATCTACAGTGGTGAGAGGTCAGACTCCAACTTCTTGTTATGGTAAAGTCACACAGCATAAACAGCTAAAAAACATGAAGACTGGTCACAGACAAAAATCACTATTGATCTTTCAGGTATTAATCTTTTCAAAGAATAAGCTGTCACAAACCAGTTAACATTTTTAAAAATGAAGCCAACTTCTGTCCAATCCCACTTCCAACTAAACCTTAAATTACCTACTTGATTATTGCTTAATCTTTTAAAAAATCAGAACCTGGAACTTTTCCATTAAGCATTTGAAATACTTAAAAGTAAAAGAAAGTGGAGTTAAAGCTGAGTTTAGGAAAAACACCAAAATATAAAGACCACATCATAATGCTAGCAGGCCACAATTCTTATACCTATCAGCTGTATCTCTATTAACAGTCAAAGTATTATCTTTTAAAGCAGTAAGTGAGACATAATACTACCTTCTCAATAAGCTATTCTTTCTTTTTTTTTTATTTTTGTCTTTCTCAATCTTTCTGAGGACTTTTATAATTAAAATTTTTTGAGACTGCATTCCTCATAACTTTTTGCAGAATATTCTCACATTTGTTCTCACAAATAGATAAAAAGTGTTAAGTTCTATAAATATATCTCTTTAATTATGGGCATAATTGCTCTTGATATAATAAAAACCTTAGTCTATATCTATGCTTATAGTAATTTCCTGAGAATATCAAATTATATTTAATATCATAAAATAACATCTGACTTACAGGAGCTGCAGGGAAGTAGTTAGAAAGTTCGAAGGGGTCCTCAGAAATCCAATGACCCATTTCCAAAGACCACAGTACCTACAAGTGACACAACAAACAGGACATTTATTATACATTTATTGGGCTCTTAGTGAACAATAAGTCACTTTGAAGATAGAACAAAGACAAACAAAAACCCAGTATTGACCACACACTCCCTAGATCTGAAGCAGATGTGCTGGAACACCAGAGTGACATCAGACTCTTCAGGTTGCATAAATGTTATGAGTATGAATAAATGCTTGGTTAAGAAAAAGTCTCACGATGACTAGAAATCTGGGTTATTATCCTAGTGAGATCAAATACTAAACACCACCCCATTTCTAAACATATGAAATACTGTATTAAGAAACAATTCCAAACTTCCAATTTGAGTCATTATAATCCTCAGTAAATATTTCAGGATTTTATTAATTTAAAAAAATGTAAATTAGGAGAACATAGATTATAAGTCTAAATTTAAAAAGCATTTATTTTGGTGTATGACCTTGTTTTTAATATTAGCTAATATTTTCAGAAGTTGTTCTCCATAAGACATTTGAAAATACTTCCTAGACTTTGGAAGCATAAAATGTCTCCTAAAAAAGCTTTCATTGTTACTATTATTATTGCTATTATTTGAACTCACACATTTTTAAATAACCAAAACAATGTTTTTATTTTTAATTCAATGATGTCTGAGATTCTGCAGTCATTGATATATGACCAAACTGCCTGAAAATTTGTGTTTCTATGCAACAGCATAATTTTACAACTAAAATAATCACATTGAATTACATAACTCATGTTTATCTTTTTATCTGCAATTTCATTTCTTACATTCAGTGAATTCATTCTTTTTTTCCAGAGTTGCTACATAAAGCTTAAGCTCTTTTTGCTGAATTACTGGGAATGAGGCCCATGTCTTCCTTTTTGTTAGTTTCTAAGGCTCAGAACCATCTACGGGATATCAGTCTTAAATATTTCCTTTTTTATGTGTTAAAGTTAGTACTTATCCAACATGAGACACAATGTTTTTTCTAAGAAAAAGTGAAAATGATAGTGGAATAAAGACAAGAACAGGATATAGAATCTGAATGACAATTCTCAGCACTGGGATGGGTCTTACTTTAAACAGACGCATTTATTTATTCAACAACTGTTTCTTTCGGCTCACTATCCGTTCATCTGTGAACAACTCATTGAAACCCCATCATGAATGAGAACCCACACTAGGTCCTGGAAACAAACACAGACCTGAGGAGTTCACCCCTGGGGAGGCAGGAAGGCAAACCACAAGTGGTGGTTTCTCCAGAACAGTGCTGTGGGAACCTACAGGAGGAAGCAGACTCAGCCAGCCTAGGAGAACCAAGAAAGGGTCCACAGAAGAGCTGACATTTCAAGCTGAGTCCTAAAGGACGAGTAAGAGTTCATCAGGCAGAGAGAGATGGGGCAAGGGCAGAGGGCACTCCAGCACAGAGAGAATACCATGTACCAAGACGGGATTAAAGTAGGTTCTTTTTTTTGGCTGGAGTAGAGGGTGCTTTGGAAGGAGTAGTAAGAAAATAGGGTTGGTTGCCCTGTTGGTCAGGTATAATAATATACTGTTTCTATCCGTGGGCTCAGGGTATGAGCATGTGGTAAAAGAACTGTTTGGGGGAGAATCAAGAGACAAGCCAGGAAAGACAGGAGAAAGAGCTCTGGGGACTTTGGGCCTAAGATGATGTAATGGGAGCGGAGTATAACACGAGAAACTCTGTCTCCACTAGAGAGAAAGTAATGTGCCGTGTTCTCAGGGACCCTGTTCAAACTCCACTTAGAGCTGTGTGTGCACAGGAGCATTGTACATGAAACCTATTTTTGTTTTCCCCTGATTTGTATTGCCTAAACAACATTCCAAAAAAAAAAAAAAAAAAGACATCTTAAGTTCAATGAACGAAGGTATTAGAAAATTGGTAATTTTACACTGAAATCCTGTTTCTACCCAGCACTTTCTGGCTGGTTAAAAACATTTAAGTAAACAGTGTTTTCCTTACTTTTATCAGCCAATACATGTTATCATTTACAGAGACACACTAACAACGTGTGGTTCCCTACAAACTCATGATTACCCCAGGAAACAAAATGTAAAAACTTTCAAAATCAGGTTCATTTCAGACATGAGGCAATATGAAAGAACAGTGTAGTGAGAAACACAACGTACCAGTGAGAGAATCCAGGGAACCAGCCTTAAAAATGTGTGTGGCATTTGAGTCCAAATGGAACCCACGTTAAAATGACAACTGAATTTAAACAACCCTTTTGGAGAAAATTTATGTTCTCTGAATTTGTCCCTTTCTAAATGTTTTGAAAATAAAACCATAAGGCATCTACAGCAGAATTTTGGTAAGTGAGTTAATAAATTTAATTTATATAGATATCCTAGGAATGGACATTATATAGAGACAGCAGAAAACACTAACGTGATTGTAATGAAATCCTCAAATCAGAAATATAGTGTAAACTTTTTTGCTTTAGTATACTTTAACTAGCTAAACTCATCTTTACCTTAGTAGAGTGTTCAAAATTGGGAAAATCTACTCTGCAAGATGACTGTTAAGGCTGTAAATGAACTAAAAAAGTTAACCCAACATATTTCTTGTAACATGTGATAGAACAAAAATAATTGAGAAGCTAAAATAAAGCAAGGGATGGGTTGCATGAACACAGAAGATCAAATCCCATGTTTATAGCCCCTAAAATGAAGGCCGAGTTATTTCAGCATCCACTGCAAATGAATATATTTTTGACATTTTAAAATTGTCACTCATAAAACCTGAACCTTGTCAATGAATTTAAATAGGAAACATTTCCTTGACTCATTACTACATTAATAGCTACTGATGAGACAAGTGTCCATCATGTAGGATTGACTATGCAGTTAATTCCATACCAGGCTAAACACAAATGGTCTCCTCTCATTTTATATACACCTAATCATTTGACTTTAACAATGTGAGGCAGTGCAGCCACAGGGAACCCAAGCCAGGAAAGGGTGCTCTTGTGAAATGCAAGTCAACAATAGGGTCATATACAAGGAAGAAAATGAAGTCGACTATGGTTAAACATAGCAAAATGAGCTTACATTTATCTTCACCATCTCCCAATACTCAACTAAGATGATGGCATTAAGAGGAATGGAAAAGAGTCTACAATAGATAAAATATGATGATACTTTGGAAGTTGCAAAGCAGACGGATAAATCGTAACTGACTTAGAAGGGCACAGAAAGCTTGAACTTAAGTGTCTAGAGAAGGAGTCAATAGGAAGCATCCAGTTCCCTCCACAGATTCCCAGAAAGGCAGAGCAATTGGTGGTACTAGATATCTCTGAAAACTGGGTGTAGAAAGGGGTAAAAAGGAGAAATTTCCTACCCTCCTCTGTAATTAAGATAAGATGAGCTTTTCTGAGAGCAATGGGGAGACGTCCTCGCTTGTGAAAACCTCTCCAGCAGAGCCCTCACCCTGGGACACTAGCACAGAACCCACGGGCAGGACACGGGCTGTTTGTTTGGGTACACTGATCAGCCCAGGAAAAAAAGACATGCAAATACCAACACTCGAACCTCCCTCAACCAAACACCTCCATCCACCACTCAGGTTATCCATTCGCCGCTCAGGCAAACAGAGTTTCAATCAGCACCTCATTACTGAACATGACTTCAAACCCATTTGAAAAAAGCCTCTGGCATGAAAACACAGACCAAACCAAACAAAAAGAGGATTCCTGGGATCACAGTGACGGGAAGTCCCAGGATAACAGCTGTTCTGTAGACCCAGAAAGAACCAGTCTGGAGGGGCAAGAACAACAAAGGGATCATGTGCAGTGCCTCCAAAAAAAAAAAAAAATAACAGAGATTTGAAGATTATCTGATGTATAGACAGTTTTGAGAAAAGAATTGTAATGCTTTTGGAAATTTTTGCAGTGAATCAGTGATAGGCACATAGAAAACTAAGCAATCAAAATAAGTGTCAATGATCAGCTCAGGAAAAACAAAGATGAATTACCAGAAAGGAAACAGAATCACAGTACATTATATGGTTCAGCTCAGACAGTATTCACATAGTCATCCATGAGTGTGTGTGTATGTGTGTCTATACACATATATAATATGTTAAACAAAAATTAGAACCACTTTGGATAGCTTGGGGAGGAGAAGTGTGTGCAGCAGTGAAAGCTGTACAGCCATATTTTAATATTCCCCAGAAGGAAGTCTATAGATACTGTCTTAAAGTGAAAAACAAAAAAATGACCAAAAAAGCATTTTATTTAGAAATATGTAGATAAAATATCAGAAGAATATTTTAGGAGTGAGAATCCAGGCCGGGAAACAACACAGCAGGGAGTGCCATTTTTTATTATAAGACTCGTCAATTATGCTTGCTTTTTTAAACATTTTATTTTGGATAATTTCAGACTCACAAAAGAGTTGCCAAAATAGTAGAGAGAGTCCTCCTTCACCATCACCTAGACTCCTCTGTTGTTTGAGTTTGAATTTCCAACTCTGCTTTTCTCTTTCAAAGGTGCTTTGCAACTGCAACCAGTGTGCCAATATCCACAAAAACATTTTGATTGCCTTATAATTGGAACTGAGTTGAATCTATAGATCAAAATGGGGAGAATCGACAGCTTAAAAAATATCAAATTTCCCAACTTATGAACATAGTATCTCTCTCCTTTTATTTAGGGCTTCTTTGATTTCTTTCATAAGAGGTCTGTAGTTTTCAGTATACAGATCCTGCAAATATTTTGTCAGATTTAAACTTAAATATTTCAATTTCTGGGGATGCTAATATAAATGGCATTTTTAAAAAGTTAGCATTTCAGGTGTTTATTGCTAGTACACAGAAATACCACTAAATTTTGTATATTGACCTTATATCCTGTAACCTTGTTGAACTCAAGGTTGTAGGAGATTTTTGGAGGTTTGTTGACATTTTATCTGAACACAATCATGTCTTATGTGAATAGACAGTTTTATTTCTTCCTTTCCCAATCTGTATGCATATTTTTTCTTGCCTTACTGCACTGGCTAGGAATTCTAATGCAATGCAGAAGAGAAATAATGAGAGCATTAAAGCTGCTTGAACTACTTTGTGAGGCAGGTGAATTTGTTTTATTATAACGGCATAAACCCAAAGCGTTCTTGTGTATAAATTAATGTAGCTATGGAAAGCACAAGGTTTCTTTGTTTCACTTTGTTTTTAAGTAACAAAGTATTGTCATCTAGCACTGGTGCTGGCTAGTGGTCACGAGCTTTTATTAGCTGCTTCAACTTCCTATTCCCCAAAGAATAATTAGAAAATTCTGAGTGATCAAAAGGACTATAGCTCAGGATCAGTACATGCCACTTTCTGAACCAGAAGTGATCAAATTAATTTTTCTTAACATTCACCTTAATTTCTTAATATTTTATTAATTGCCTAAGAAATTTTCCTCAGCTGTCTTTAAAAAACTAATTTACTCACAAATTATTTAATAAGCAAAAACACTAAACAAGGTACCCTTAATTTTTGACTTCTCAAAAAAAAAATTTCAGAGTGAGGGAAAATAATACAGAATTATTTCAATGTACAACTGATGAAAGAGGTTGGGATGAGAGAAAAAATGACCTATAAGAGGGATTTTAGATAACACTTGAAAAAATAAATGACCCCAGATGATACAGATTTGCTACCCATATGAAAATTACAACTGTACTATGTAGCTGATTTCACTCTCTTGAGAGCACTACTGATAGTGTTGAAAACATTTATTAACATTCACAATTTCTTATTGTAATTGTAATATTAAGTCTATTCCAAGTTTCTAAATAGCCAGCCGAATCAATCATTGCTTTTGGACCCGTCTCCAGAGCATATCACCTACCATACATAATTGTTAAATTCCATGCAGTTGTGGTACCAAGAATACTTGGGAGAACACAGCAGATAAGGAAAAAAGAGGCCCTCGTTGTGGGAAACGTCAACAATATTCTTTGCATACAAAAGACTTTATATTGTGCGGAACAGCTGATTTATTAAAACTCAAATCTGACAGAAACTTGCACCACAGATTTAACCCATGGGAATCTCGTTAATTTCAAATAGTTCCACACTATCCTTTATCCTCTACTTTCATCACTGAAAAGAGAGTGGGCCTGTCTGCACCAGTCTGCACACTACTTGTCCTTCCTCCACCCACTGTGGTAAGAAATTTGGTTGTTACAGTTTACAGGAGTAGGGAAATATATATTCAACATTTGCAAATCTCTTCTTTCCTATACAGGAGTAAAAAAAAAGAGTAATTATTAATTTTCGGCTATTTTAAGCTAACAACAAAATTATAAAACTCAAGTTACAAATATTTTTCTCATCAGATTACACAGATTCTTTGCCTCAGTTATGAGACAATGGATTTTCTCAAACAACAACACCTTAAGAGAATCTACTACTGTGTACATCGTTTTGATTTTTTTCTAGAGGGAGAATAATAGCATTTGTGTTTCTCGCACAACTAGACAGTATTATGTGCTGGTTAAGAACACAGAACCCAGGCAACTGAATTAAACCAATCTCCATCTCTTCATACTTTTGCGACAAGAGGCAAGTTAGTTAAACTTTCAGTCACATGAAAACATTAAACATCATTATAAATTACAGAAGTATCCATGTAGTTAAAAAAAATAGTTGTTGCAATGAAGTTATTTCTAGGTTAAACTTCCAGAGAAAAAATTGGGGCTATCAATGGTATAATTTTTAATAACAAAATAATAGGGTGCTTATGTTCTGAACACTTTGGAGCCAGAAAACAGAGGAGGTCTAGTCTTCCGAAAAGACCAACTTGAACTGGCAAAATTTCAAGGCAATAATATTTGTTCCAAAATAAGCCGTTCCTCTGTATTTCCAACACATCTCAGAACATCGAGAAATGCTTTCTATAATTCCATAAAGTTATTTTAAAAGTACAAACCTATTCAGTAGATGTAATGACTGCCTCAGTGAGGCAATTTCCCATCTATGATTTTTTAAAATTGAGGTGAAATTCACATAATATACAATTAACCATTTTAAAGTGTACAGTTCAGCGGCATCTAGTATATTCACAATGTTGTGAAACCATCACCTCTTTCTAGTTTCAAAACTTTTTAATCACCCCAGGAACACACCCCCTACCCATTAAGCAATTCTTCTTCATGTTCCCTTCCACTCCACCCTCTGCTAACTACTATCAGCCTCCTGTCTGCAAATTTGCCTATTTCGGATATATCATATGAAAGGAACCCTAAAATGTGTGACCTTTTGAATTGGCTTCTTTCACTTGGCATAATGTTTTCAAGGTTCATTCAAGATATGATTTGAATGAAGATGGGTGATAGACGTCAAAAAATGCTTGTTCCATAACCACAGTAATTAACATTTATTGAGTGCTTACTGGGCACTTTATTTAGAGGATCTTTCCGTCTTTTTACAGATAAGGAAACTGAGGCTTAAACAGTTTAACAGCTTCACTTGTCACAGAGCTAGTAAGGGGCAAGGTTAGCATTAAAATTCACTCTCGTATCCATTAACCTTTTAAAAATGAATTAAGGTGGTATGCAAACACGAAATGAATATATCAAAGTTTACTGCAGTAGAAGATAAAAGCATTCTCTAGGTTGTCTCTGGAAGTAGACACTGGAAAGTATAAATATGGGCTACAAGTGGAGGAAAAGCTGAATTCAACTTAAAAACTCACCATTTTCAAGCACTGTGACTAAACCATTCAAGTCTCAGTTTCCACCAAGGATTATTGTCCTGACTAGCTGAGGGAGCATATGCAAATCTCTTCACAAGGCAGCTCCCTATCTTTAATCTTCTATGTGACTAACACCATCTGGCAGCAGCCCCATCTCCACCTCCACATATGGCTGGCTGGTCTCTAGCACCTTCCTATTCAGCACGTGATGGTCGGGCCAGCAGCCTGCACATCACCTGGGAGCTGCAACAAAGGGAGCAGCTTGGGACCCAGACGTTCTGCATCAGAATCTGCATTTTAATAAGATCCCCAGGGGATCCACACGTTATTAAGGTCGAGAAAGCTCTGCTCCAACTGTCTCAAAAAAGAAAGTGGCTGGAAACCAAAACCTTAACACACCTATTTAACCAAGACAGAGAGGATAAGCAATAAAGTACTAAAAATAAGTAGTTAAGAACTCTTTTCCCTCATATTAACTGACAGAGACTAAATACTGATAGTAAGACGAAAAAGAAGCTGCATGTTGATATATGTTTGAATATTCTTAAAAAAAGTTTAGCTGTATAGTACACAGGCATTTACGTTAGATTTATACTGTCCGTATTTTACCCAATATTTTCCAGCATACAAAAATGAAAGCGGATTTTTCTTGGATTTTAGAGCTTCACTGTTCACTATTAGCCTCTTTTTACACATTGCTAAGCAGAGAGGAGGGTGAGCCAGCATTTCACCACACACTTAAATGTGAAGCCCAAACATCTTTATAAATAACACGAGCTCGTACTTCTCTTATCATAATGAAAACAAAGAAATAAATATGACACATTCCAATGTAACTAAAATAAATAGCAGAAACATCACATCGCTGTATGAAAACAAAGCAGAAATTATTATTATCATCACAGACAATAAACCAAATATTATGGCTACTATGAGCAATCACTGTTTTTTCTTCTTTCCGTGAATTTGAGTTATAAAGATTTTTTTCTTAAATGAGCATCAGGTCATTTTACTTTAATGAATTTTAACAAGAAACACATGAACTACATGGATACTTTTGCAATTTACAATCATGTACAGTGTTTTTATATGACATTTCTAGCTTATCAGCGGCAAGAAGACATTCTGAGATTTTTAAAAGAAATAAAATGTATGTGTAGTCATCCAGCTACTTATTTATTCATTCAACAAGTAACTGCTGTGCTCTGCGTTCCATCCTGGGTCCTGGGCCAAGGATGTACGGACAGGAGGAGTCTCTGTGCTCAAAGAACCTGTAAGCACTGAATAACCAGTGTCTGCTAAAAAGGTACTACTCTAATGTTTGAAACATTCTTTGTTTCGCCCCGTCCCTTGTGGCAAGGAGGGTTGGCTATCTCTAAGTTTTACTACCAAAAATACTGTTTACAATTTAACAACTGAAATAAACGTTCCATTTCAACAAGGGGTACACGGAATATTAGGAACACATACAAAGAAAAAAAAAACCCGTGTGAAACATTAAATGCTTGTGTACTATTCTTTCTTGTTTTGTTGTTATCCAACAAAACCAAAAACAGAAAAAGTTACATGAAACAAAGTTTGGTGGAGATGTGTTTCTTGACTCACCAAAGGATACTCTCCGAATGTGAGTGACAGGGCAAAGGGTGGGCAGCCTGCTGCGGAAGGGCAGGAAGGATCATGGCAAGGACGAGAGCACTTCATCCTGCCCCAGCCTCATGATAGCCAACAACCAGAGGTCACACAACCGCATATGTGTCAAGGCTAATGTCTGTATGTTTGTGTGCTACCTGAGAACCATCAGTGTTTGATCAATTATTAGGACGCAGAACTTTAATGTTCAAGCAGGGGAACTTTCTTTCAAAAGAAAAAAGAACAATAAAAAAGAACTAAGAAAGATATGTATCACACACCTAAGGCAAGCTGTTATCATCAGTTGACAAAATCACTTTTAGTTATGCATTTCTCATTTTCGAGTAAAGAAAAGCCCAAAACCTTTTCTGTTGAGAACGTTCAGGGCAACGAATTTTAGGAGAAATGTCCTCTGTGGATCATACAGAGAAAGTATCAGACAGCAAAATGTACACTATTATCAATTACAGTTTTAAAAAATGTTCAACAGTTTTCTAAAGTCCAGTATTTCTTATATCAGTTCTCTCCAAAATCTAATATTATCACTGAAGCCTGATTCACAGAGGATACTTACACAGGCACTAATAGAGTTCAAGTATGATGTTTCTTGGCAATTTATTTTGACTCAGGAAGAGAGCTTAGAAACCTAAAAGAATGGATAGTTAACACTGTCCCCAACATGCCCAATGGCTATCTAAAGGATGGATAGCTGAAGACAATTTTCAAAAAGTTCTGGAGAATCAAATCATGGTTGAATTTTCTGATGAGAACCTACAATTAAAATATTCTGTTATTTAAAGTGAGAACTGCTTCACTGGGATGTCAGAAACCAAAGTGAAAACTCAGGAACTCAACAGAAAGTTGCAGAGGTTACATAATATAGATGTACCTTTAGGCACAGCTGAAGTTTTTTTCTAAAAATGAGCTTTGAATTTGTGATACAATTCAGCACGGATTAAGTTGAGGTCCTAGAGTTCTCAACCATGAGGCGAGGAAGAGATAACTGGAAGTTTAAAAAAACTAAGAACTCGCGTTATTTCTCAGTTGTCCCAAGTTAAACCAAACAAAATGAAAAGCAGTGTGGCCCCTGGAGTCTATATTTTGAAAAGGACAGGCAGCAACAAGTACGGAACAAGGGCGAATCACGTGATTTGCTCATTTTCAGCCGTATCCATTTAAACAGTTTGCCAGACATAGCAACTTTTGTTTTAATATACATAACCATAACCTTAATCCAGTTTTTTTCCCCCCACTAAACCACTAGCTTTAGGTGCTTCACAAGACCACTCCCAACTCATTATAATAAAGCCAAATAGTCACCAGAAATGCTGTCTTTCCACTGGCCATGCTACAAGGTTTGAATCACGTTTCACATCGCCCCAGCTAGCCGTCAAGACCAGTATCTCTGATCTAGTCACAGCAAGAGGTCTAGAAACAGTTCTGCACACTCACTGCTTCACTTCTTTACCGACGCTCACTCTTCAACCGTCCTCATCATTAAACTTGCTGTTTCCAAGGTCTGACAACATCCACCTAGTCAAATCCAACCCCCATTTCTCTGTCTTCACCTTATTAGCCTTTCAGCAGCATCCAACCTACATGCTCTCCTTCCTGAGACAGTTCCTCTTCCCGCTGAGCATCGCATTCTCCTAGTGTTCTGCCTACGCCACCGCCTCCTCCTCCTTGGTGCCCTTGCTCCTCCTCCACCTCCCTGACTTCTCAATGTTGGCACAGCCCAGGCTTAGTCCTAACCTCAGTCCTCTCCTCGTTGTGCACTCACTGCCTAGGTACTATGGCTTGAAAGACCATCCATGCACTAATGGTTCCCAAATGAATATTTACAGTCCCAATATTTGCCCTAAAAACATATCTATTTAATGTGATATGTGATGTCTCTTCTTGAATGTCTAATAGGGATCTCACACTCAATATACAGATATCAGAATTTTTTTGTTGTACCCCAAACCTGCAAACATTTTTCTCCCCTAGTATTCCCCACCTCAGTAAGTGACACCACTATCTACCCTCAGTTGTTCAAGTAAAAAATTTAGGTAGGAGCATCTTGACTTCTCTATCCCCACATACCACATTTATCACATCCTCTTAGATCTTCCTAAAAAGTACACCAATCTGATCTCTTCTCTCCACCTATCCACCACCCCAGTCACAACCATTATAATGTCTCACCTAGACGACCACAGTTGCCTCCGTCGGTCACGCTGCTTCTGCTCTTACCTCCCTGCAATCCATTCGCGACACAGAAGCCAGAGATAAAAGCCTGTCACTCTCTAGTTAAAATACTCCAGTGGTTTCCCAAACTCACGATCGTGACCTACAGAGCCAAGCTTTGGTCCCTTATGTCCTCTCCAAAGGCCCATCCTTCTTCTTCTCGTTCTAAGTGCTTCAGAGATTTCTCTTCCATACAAAGTTTCAGCCTGAGGACCCATGCACTAGCTTTTCTATGCCAAGTGTATTAAGTAGATTCTGTCTAACACCTTTACAAAATTAAAGAACAAATTACTAACGTAAAGATACGAATTCCAAAAATGATGATGGACCCTCATTCATAATACAGTCAATTGGTGTGTTCCCGAGTGCCTCTGCAGCCTTCTTGCTCTAAAAAACAATTTTCACTCCTTCAAACTCCATTGCTAGTCATTCCTAGATGACAATCACAGTCCTGTTCATGCATCTTTTCAAATGTCTTCATGAAGGGCAACACCAAAGCCCTCAATTTTCCAGGTCAATCACTTTTTCCTATCTGCCTTCAATCATAGATTATGTAACTGGGAAAGCACAGGGCCTCCATGGAAAAAGCACACCCTGGGGACTTGCCAGGATGAACAAAAGGATGGCAGTGGGAGGGTGGAGGGACTAAATAGGACCACCTGCTTCCTGTGGTCCCAAGGGTCAGTTCTCCTGCAGCTTGCATGAGGTTCTGCAGAGAAAGACCTTGGGCAGTTTTCAGTAACTACCTCAAATGAAAGGAGCAAAGTACTACAGGTTAAATGTCTGTCCACAAACAGAATCCATTATTTTAATAATGAAAGTTTATAAATTAGGTGTACTATTTATAGTCACTTCCTTAGGACAATGCCTTTTATCAAGACTTCCAAAGATCCACATTCAAGTCAGACAAGCTATTTTTCCTAGTGTCTCCATCACTAGACACAAACAGGGTCCTTCTCTACTGCAAAAATGTTCCATAAGGATCCAATGAGACCGTGGGTATGAAAACGCTTTTTGAAGGATAAGTACTTTATCAAGGTATAATCTTTAGCAGAGGAAAAAGAACTGTGGAATCCAGCCAATGAAGGTTCAAAAACCCAAGATGGGGATCCTAGTCAGCTTGGCGTCATCAATGCATAGCATATGGTTGCAGCCAATAAATGTTTGCTAGAGAGAACTTAAGAAAACAGCTCAAAAACGCTGGTGTCAAATATGGTATACCAGGTACTTTGCGTCTGCAAATTATTCTTAGAATGTGTACAGAAGTTAATCTGCCAACGTAAGGTAAAAAAAGAGAATGGTTTTCAAGATGATTCTTCTGAAGAGTCTTAGGCAGGCAGTGTGATATACTAGAACACCAGTGAAAAACCCAGACTCCAGCCTGGTTCTACCACTGGTTATAATTCAGGAGAGTGAGCACTCTTCAGGGTGAAACAAGAGGCATGGGAGGCATGAGCTACGTGTTTCATTCTAACTCTAACATAGATTCCGTGTTCCTGCCAATAAAATCAGACTCACCGCTTACTGAATTCAATGTGAGAAAGCCAAAACTGAATCACATTATATCAAGAAAACTGACTCATTATGACATCACTTTTTGATTTATGAAACACTTGATTATAAAGTGGCTTTTTGTCCTTTTGTTAATAGTTAACTGTCTTGAAATTTGGCTGTAGGACTGACTTAGCTTCTAAACTCTTTATCTGCATTTAAACTGATTGAGCTTTAAAACCCTGAATCAAGCCTTGTTCATAAGCTGTTTGGAATCAACGTTTTTCAATAATGTGAATATAGGCTGAGTCACTCCTCACTTCTCTGCTGTATCTTAGAAGGGTGGACAGAGTCATATGCAAGGGAAGGTCACAGGCACTCCACTGCCTTTCACCGAACACGAGTAGTGTAAAACTAAAGGGGAACTGTAGATAAGTCAGAGGAGAATGTGGGAAACACCAAATAAGTGAGGGTCAAAAGACAGGAGTATCTAAAGAATTCAAAGAGCACTATGCTAGAACACAATACAACAAAAAGCTTCAGTCTAAAGGGACACTTTGGTCAAGTCGATTTCTTTATTTTTCTGTTGTGTTACTTCCTGTCTCCCACGAATAGGAAATAGAGCAACTCCTGACACGGTTTTCTATTTCTATGTATCTGCCAGACAATTCAGTCACGAAGCAGGAAAAGCACAAGTTATTCTCTTTGCTGAAAACAGCAGCGCTAACAATGGAGGTAGGAACTGCTGTAAACACATAGAAATTGCCGACACAGTTAAAAAAAAAAAAAAAGATTAAGTGAAAATTCAAACTGAATTTTGTTATACAATCACCATAATCTTTTTGATATGCCTAACTGGGCCACATACAACCATCCAATTCTGAAGAACTACTAGAACTCTCCTTTACAAGAAATTTCCAGAGAATACCACACAAACCCTGAAATAAAAACATTCTCAGTAATGTTTTTCTTGGAGGCAAATTTACACTGCTAGCCAAAGAGAATATTTTAAGAATCCCCCAAATTGCATTGGGGACAAGGAAAAAGGAGGAGGCCCAGAGAGAGAGAATCATTCCTTTATACAAAGACAAAGGGATCCTTAAAGTATACAGCATGGACACTTTGAATCTTGACCCCAAAAGAAAGCGCAACCTGTGAAGTTCATATCTAAAGTTATACACAAGTTGCATTAAATCGTGCATTGAGCTTTAGAAATTATGTAGAGTGACTTTATAAATGGCAGGGGCAACTGTTCTCTCTCAAAAGTTTCCCAAGTTTGTCTGATTGAATTTCTTTAGACAATTAATGGAAGAGGCCATGTGAGAAGAAGCAATTATCTGTCTTATTTAAGACTGAAGATAAACAGGGAAAGAGATTCAGTCCATTTCTAAACTTCTTTTTTCTTAGGTCAGCAATAATCTATTATCAACAACAAACATGTAACACCTGCTGGAAACATTTGACAGTCATCACAACTACAGGAACAGATATTTCACTTAGTGAAGTGTTTAGGCATCATCATAAAGCAATGTCTGTAGCTGTTCTCACAGAAAGATACACAACTCAAAATCTGAGAGTGACCACTTGCAGTGATAGTCTGATGGTTTTGGAGAAAGTTAAAATAGACGAAAATCAGTACTACGGTGGCTTTAAGAGAAGTGGTGTTTCAAATAACACTGAATATCTCCAGAGAAGGAAGGGTACTCTTCTGAGTTCCCTTAAAGGACAAATGCAGGCACATTCCGATCGTCTACCAAGACCATACCAAGTTCCCAGCCTCATCTCATGTTCCCCTCCCCAGTGAAGGCCCCCCATCATTCAGACTCCACAGACCCTATTTTCCTGCAAGTGCCAGCAGCATTCATGAGCTTTCATGGATACCCCTCAGTGTTAGGATGGACTGGACTAGTCCATGGCAAAGTTATCAATGGTCCAGAGCAAAAGTATCTTTAATTTTAGGGTTAATGCATTCTTTCTGTTTATAAAACTATGGTTACAGCACATGGTAATTGATTCTTATAGCTCTTTGGGGGGAAGTTAATACATTGTTGTTTCTGGTGTAACGCTAACATTTATTAAGTTCTTACTTTCCGCCAGTCACCATTATGAGCACGGTGCATGTTTAACTCTTAGCTTGCACACAATCCCATGAAGGACACACTGTCATCGGCTCCATTTCACAAACGAGGGACTGCAGGTTGGTGAGATGGAGCACCTTACTTAAGGCCACCTGGCTAGGAAGTCCCCAGCACTCAGGCAATTCAACTGAATCTAATCCCTTTTTATGTGAGGATGGAGGTTAACTTCCGGTCCATGAAATCTCTAACCCTGGGAGCAGCGTGGCATTTATTCTGTACTGGATTATTTTCTTATTGGTTTCAGGTTATCACCTTACTAACTGGTAAAAGATCAGAGGCCTGGATCTTGTGTTACAGTTTTGAGGGTCTTCTACTTCAAAATAACTTCAATGTATATGTACTGCCAATTTGGACATTATAAATGATGATAATAAATAGGAATATATGGGACTTAGAGCACACATGTATGTATGTATTTTCATATGTGTATGGATGTGTGTTTTCAGTGTAATTATGTAAACAGTAATCGCCTTTTCACTCCATTCTTTCTCTCTGAACAGCTATTTGTCGATTTCTGTCTTCCTAGTAGAAGGTATTGGACATATGAGATATTAGGTAATTAAAATATACAAACCTCTCAGAAGTCATATCTTACAGAAGAACCTGTGGCTTAATTAGTGGGTTAGTACGGGGAAAATAATATTAAATTTTGAGACAGCTGCTTTACCACTACTTAAAATCACTATACTGGTATATAAAATACATTAGCGTTGTCTTGCTAGAGCTAAAACCCCGAGGGCGGCTTTCAGGCCTCAGCTCCCTCAGTCTCGCCTCCTCTCTCGTCCTGGAGGTCCGCACAGCTGGTCCTCCCCCTGCAGGTTGGCTGAGCTCCCGGCCAGCATCGCCCAGGGAGCCCCACGCCACGAAAGAACATGAACAGCTTCGGGATGGTTGGAGAACTGAGGCAATCTATTTTATTCTTTTTGTAAGCATTTCTTCTTTAATTTTTTCTTAATGTCTGTTTCTCAACTGTCTTTCTTTTTGTTTACAATCAACATGCCAGCTCTGCAGCCCAGCAGTTCTGAAACACGTTGTTGGCAGGGCTGGTTCCTTTGGAGGCGCGGAGGGAGAATCTGGCCCGGCCTCTCTCCAGCTTCTGGTGGCTGCCGGCAATCCTTTGTGCTCCTTGGCTTGTCGCAGCACTGGTGTCTCTTACAGGCTTCATGACATCTGTCTTTGTGGGTAGGAGGAAAGGGAACCCTGCTGTAGAGTATCACTCTGAAATCATTACGGGTCTTTGACAAATCATCATCTTCTTACCAACTACTATGCAGTTGTTCAAGTCAATAAACTCAGAATTATCCCTAACTCTGTTTCCCCTCACAACCTCCAGCCCATCTATGAGAAAATCTTTGAACTCGACCCTCACAATGTTATCCAAATTGGAGAGCGTCCTGCCACCTCCACTCCTCCTGCCACCTCCTCCCCTCCTGACACCTCCACTCCTCTTGACACCTCCCCCCTCCTGGCACCTGCCCCCCCTCCTGCCACCTCTCCCCCTGCCACCTCTACTCCTCCTGACACCTCCACTCCTCCTCCCCTCCTGCCACTTCCAGTCCTCCTGCCATCTCCACTCCACCTGCCACCTCCCCCCCTGCCACCTCCACTCCTTCTGCCACCTCCACTCCTCCTGCTACCTCCTCCCCTCCTGCTAGCTCCTCCCCTCCTGCTAGCTCCTCCCCCTCCTGCCACCTTCTCTCCTGCCACCTCCACTCCTTCTGCCACCTCCTCCCCTCCTGTCAACTCCACTCTTCCTGCCACTTCCTCCCCACTTGCCACCTCCACTCCTCCTGCCACCAATCCAAGCTGCCGTTTTCTCCCACTTGAATGCTGACCTCAACAGCCTGAGAACAGGTCCCTGATGCCATTCCTGCCTCCCCATAGTGAGCCACCGTCCTTTGAAAATCACAAGTCAGATCATCCTGCTCCCCTGATAGAAAGCTTCCCACGGTTTATCGCGACACAAAGAATAGAATCCAAACACTTGACACGGCCACAGCTCCCTTCGCCATCTGGCTCTCTAGTCTCATCTACTTCTTTTTCTCTTGGCTTCCTCCATCAGCTTTCTTGCTGTTCCTCAAACACACTGTTTCTGCCTTAGGGATTTTCCCTTATTGTGGCAGTCTGGCGCCTCACAGTCTGCACCTGGAGTGCTGACTTTATAGGAACTGCCTGGGAAGGCCAACAGCCCAACACCTGGAGGCCTGGGGTCCTGTGGGGAGAAGGTGGCGCATCTGGAGGAAGTGGAGCTTGGGGCAGTCCTCCTAAGGGAGCCGAGGACAGTCCTACCCTGAGGCCAGCTGGCTCACGGGCAGTCAGCCCACAGTGCAAGAGGGATTCATCCACGTTCATCCACGTTGTGGCACGTCTCCTCATTGCTCTTCACCACTGAGCAGTGCTCCATTGGAGGAGTGGACCTGTTTGTTTATCCATTCACCCACTGAGGGACATTCGTGTTTCCAGGTTTGGGCGATTACAAGCAAAGCTGCTACGACATTGCTGTACAGATTTTTGTGTGAGCATAAGCTTTCATCTCTCCAAACAAATGACTGAGGACCGGGGTTGCTGGGTGAGATGGCAAGTGTACATTTAACTTCATGTGAAACTGCCAAGCCGTTTCTCAGCGTGGTTGGACCGTCTCCATTCCCACCAGCAGTGTGTGAGAATCCAGATGCTCTGCATCCCTGCTAGAGGACTGTCAACGTATTTCATAGTTTAGCCGTTCTGCTAGCTACGCAGTGGTGTCTCATTATGGTTTTAAGTGACGTTGAGCAGGTTTTCATGTACTTATTTGCCATCTGTATATCTTTGATAAAGTGTTCAAATTTTTTTTTTTTGCCAATTTTTGTTTGGGTTGTTTGTTTTCTTATTTTTGGATGTAAGTTCTTTGTCAGATGAGATTTGCAAATATTTTCTCCTGGTCTCTTTATAATGTTCTTCACAGAGTAAAAATTCTCAATTTTGATAATGTCTAATTTATTAATTTTTTTCTCTTACACATCATGCTTTTGGTGTTGTATCTAAGAACTCTACCTAAACCAAGGCATGAAGACTCTTCTCCTATGTTTACCTTTAAGAGTTTTGTCATTGTGCCTGTTAGTCTCCGATCCGTTTTGAGGTAGTTTCTGTATGCAGGGTGAGGTAGGTTCATTTTTTTTGCACATAGATGTCCAATTGCTCCAGCACCGTTTGTCGGAAAGACTGACCTTTCTCTGCTGAATTGCCTCTGCAGCTTTGTGAAAACCAGCGGGCCATATCTGTGCGGCTCTATTTCTGGACTGTCCGTTCCGTTCCATTACGTCTGTCCTTCCACTGATACCACGTTGTCTTGATTACCGCAGCTTCAAAGGACGCCTTAAAATCAGGCAGTGTTAGTCCTCCAACCTTGCGCTTCTTTTTCAAAACGGTTTTAGTTATGCTAGTTCCTTTTTCCCTATACATACATTTTAGAATCAGCTTGCCCATATCTTCAAAGAATCATCCTGAGATTTTGATTGGTGATGTGTGAAATCTACAGGTCATTTTGGGGAGGAGTGACATTTTAACCACATGGAGTCTTCCAACTCATGAACACAGTATGTCTCTCCATTTATTTAGTTCTTCGATTTTTTTAAATCAGTGTTTTGTAGTTTTCAGCCTACAGATCCTGCACCTATTTTTATGCTAGATTTATACTTAAATATTTCCATGTTGTATCCTTGTAGGCTGACAATTTGCCGAACTCACTTATTAGTTCTAGGAGCTTTTTGTAGATTTCTTGTGATTACCTGCATGGACAATCATGTCTACGAACAGAGATAGTTTCATTTCTTCCTCTCCAACCTAAATGCCTTGTATGTCGTTTTCTTGCCTTATTGCACTTGTACATCATTCATTCACTTATGTGACTGAATGGCCCAGGTTCCTCCCTCCAGGCAGAAGGCCCAGGTGGGCAGTGCTGTCTGAGCACCAGAAGGTTGTTAAATGACAGGTTTTACTTCCTGCCTTTCTCACAGATAATGGTGACTCCCACATACAGTGACTGTGAGCTAAATTTGCCTCCGGTTCTGTTTCTACACACGATTAGTGGGAGAATACTGGCAGTACACTGAGCAAACACATGGAGGCATCCAGGGAGTCGGTCCTTACAAAGGGCGGCAGCGAATGCTGAGTCTCATGTCTGACCTCTCTGGTCTGCTCAAAGTCCCAGAAGAATAGGTTGGATACAGAATCAAGTACAGATGTGTATCTTCGTGACAGATAAAGAACATTTTTTCCTCTGAGGCACGAGGGAAGGAAGAGCTGACTGATGAAGATACAGAGACATTGTACATTGGACGGAAAGAAAACAGGGTAGTCATTCGTGGAAGCTAGAGTTATAAGTGATATTTCATACAAATCAATGTGGATTAGTACCAATAGATAATTAGGTAAAGTACTCCCCAACTGCCACCAATGCAAATACTACTTTGTTAGGGAATTTCTACCTTTTCCACTTCATGACTTTAAGCACTAATGTCTTAAATCTCTTGTATCAGGGAGCTTCAGGGCTAAATTATGACACGGGAAAGACCACAGTGGTTCTTAAAAACATCTGTAGTTTGCTTGCAAATTATAATTCCACTGGTTTAAATTAACACGGTATTAATATAATACATTCTTAGTGGGAGGAGGAAGGAAGGTGGATACTTAGCAGACACAAACTAACACAAGTAACAAATGACGCCACTCTCATCAGACAGCAATGTTTCAGGGTGAACACCGGTTGACGATTGAAGTAAAAATAGAAAGAACAAGAAACAAATTAAATTTTTATGAATAATGAAAATGATGTTTTTTTCCCCCAGAAAACTACCTTTAATGCACAGAAATAAGGGCAAGTAATGTTACAGATAGATATGGGTAAGATAAAACATATCCAAATGGGATTAAATGAACATGTTTCATCCTAAGTAAATCCATCTGTAAAAACAATCGCTGAATTCTTTTGGCTTTTTAAACCATCGCTAACATAGGTCACACTATTTCTTGGTCAAACACAGAAGAAAGTGCACTGGACTGTGAGAACATGCATTCTGTGTTTTCATTCCGAGTCTGCTCTGACCCTGCTTCTGCCAGGGGCCGAGAGGTCTTTATCTGGAAGGCGGCTCCTTCTCCTGCTCTCCGTCCTCACCACGGGACTCCTGTGCCTGAGGGATCAGCAGTGGCTGAAGGCTGATGAGCCAGAGGGAGAAGAGTTCGAGGACAGAACAGCATTCACCGCTCACAGGAAAGTGTGCAAACTGACAAGGATGTGCATCGGCATGAATTTAGGGTCCCCACCTCGGAGGACCAAATCTATCAAAATGCCTTCTGTCTTAGAATACGTAACTGAGACACACATTGTGCTTACATCACTGCTCACCCATTCGTAAGAGAGAATCCAGCAGCCGCGTGCGATTCCCAGCAGCACATTCAGCGTGCGCACAGGCTTCCCCACGAGCACGTGAGTGGTCGTTTCACACACTTCCGGGGCAAAGGAAAAGCCCTTCAATTTGTTCAGAACCTGGATGATGATGTTCTGCTTTCTATTAAATAGGAAGAAAAAAATCAACAAAATGAATATGTTTTCTGCACATGAATAGCGAGCTGATTACATTGAATAAAAAACTCAAAACCTAGAAAGCTAAAATTCTACGCTGATTTCAGCTATGGTGTTCATGTCTTAATTTCTTTACAGTCAATGACTTGAAATTTGGGGAAGTAAAAAAACTTTAGCTGTAAACTCCAACTGTCAATTTTAATGGCCGAGAGAACTGTGGTCCCAAGGCTGTAAATGGCTTCCCCAGACCCTGTGGGTAGGACTGCAGTCAGCACCAGAAACAAGACCTCCTGAGACCAGCTTAGTGCTCTGCCCACCACAGCAACTATTTACTTTTTTTTTGGTGAAGAAGATTGGCCCTGAGCTAACATCTGTTGACAATCTTCCTCTTTTTGCTTGAGGAAGTTTGTCACTGAGCTAACATCTGTGCCAATATTCCTCTGTTTTCCATGTGGGATGCTGCCACAGCATAGCTTGATGAGTAGTGTTTAGGTCTACGCCCCAGATCCAAACCCGTGAACCCTGGGCCACTCAAGCAGAGCTTGTGAACTAAACCACTACGCCACTGGACCAGCCCCAATTATTTGCTTCTTATGTTTATTTTAACCAATTTGTACATGGTGAGTACAAAGCTTCTCATTCACTTATTTTATTTTGAAAATAAAACATTTATTGGGAGTCAAACACAGTTTTTCTACCAAGCTGGGAAAAAAGTCCTTTTTAATTAAACCATCAGATCAAATCTTAGAGCAGAGGCTCCTTATTTTCACATAGCTCATCATGGCTTATCTTCTGGTCTGTCATTTCATTAATGCCTTAAGTACCTTTCTTTTTTGTTAAAATATTCTTCCTATCCAACTTCCTCACCAAATAACTCTCCATCCTTCCTCTCTTGCTTTTAAGATCACCTTTCTAAGCCCTTTAGTTCTGTACCTTGCTTTTCCCTCTCTCCCAGCAAATTTTGGAACTCCCCAGTGAAATACAAAGGGTATGTAGGGCTTTCTAAGCTACAATACACAGCGTGTTAAGAAATAAAATTCTTGGGGCTAGTCTGGTGGCATAGTAGTTAAATTTGTGCACTCTGCTTCAGCAGCCCCAGATTTGAGGGTTCGGATCCCGGGCGCAGACGTACACACTGCTCATTAAGCCACGCTGTGGTAGCATCCCACATGCAGAAGAGAGGAAGATTGGCACAGATGTTCGCTCAGGGCCAATCTTCCTCACTAAAAAAAAAGAAAGACAGAAAGAAAGAAAATTCTCTCCTCTCCAGAAATTGCATTACAAAGGGAAAAAGGCCGCTCTTGTCCATGCTTACACAGACTGCCTCCAATAATCTCCCTTCCACTTTATGCCACATGGATCTCCAGTGAACTTGGGTTTGTCAGTCACAAGCCTCATAAAACGAAAGGCTTGAACTACATCACAATTTTAAATTCCTAGAGACACCTAGGGTAGAGAAGACGAATGGGTCAAGACCTGGGCCCCATCCCATTACCACTTCAACTAGAGGATCTGTGCTTATTGGAATTGTGGGAAATTAAAGTTGGGAGGGGAAAGGCAAAGAAAACAAAAGCAAAAAGAAGTGAAAACCTCTAAGCCAAATGCTCTCCAGAACCCTTCATTTCGCTGTATTTATGATTTTCCTCATTACAAGTCTGGCAGCTGCCAGCTATTTGTTGGATTTGCTAATAAACAACAAGTGTTTTTTCAGGACATGGCTAATCAACACAGCATCAGAAAGTCTAGGTCTTAGTAACTTCAGACAAGAAGTATATGTGCGGAAAAAGAATAAAAAGAGAATGTGGCCTAAATGAAAAGTTTGATTTTCAAATCTTTGAGTGAGAAAATAATAGTTATTCATGTTTTTTTATTTGGAGCAAAAATATAGACTTTTAAAAATGCTATATGCCTATCGACTATTCATTTCTGTATTAAGAGTATTTCGAATGTCCAATATATTTCATAGGACATTAACGCAAATCGTGAGTGTGCTTTTTTTCACTAGTTAATGATGGTGTTTGAATTATCAGTCCTTTTAACTTCATGCCATGGGTAGGAAAAGGATCCTGCTACAGAAAGTGTTCTAAACGTGCACTCTTTTAGGGGCCTATTTTTCACTGAAATATCCCAATGGTTTGATGAACGTCTTAAATCCTTAAAACCTATGATTGATAGAAAAAAGACGGTTTTCCCCTCTAAACAGGAATTCAAAAATCTGTTACAAAAAATATAGTGCTGTGTTTTTGTTGGATGTACTTTATTGTGTTAAATGTTTAAGGAAGATGATAAGAGCATGCCAGCAAGCTATTAACTCTTCCACCAAATGTGTAGACGCTTGGTTTAATACAGTTGTAGACAGCTTTCCACCCGTGTTTCTTTGAGACCTTTGAGGGGAATGTTTCAGCCAGCGACGCTCCACTTAGTGAACACTCAGGCAGTGGGGGTGGTGGACACACGGAGCCATCAGGTATGAAGCAAGCAAGAGGACCAGAAAATCCCTAAGCCCTCTTAATGCTGTCTACACAACACAGAAAGCCTGCAGGGCTAACCTGTTCAGTCTTTTAACCATCTTTTTTTATTTCCAATGATCTTCTAACTCCAATATTAATTATATAGAGTAACAGCGATACAGTACAAATCTATGAGCTGCCCAAAAGCACAGCATCACAGTACACGAAAGAAAAGCCTAAAATTTTATATTGAGCAGAAAGTTATCAAAACAAGGAGTACTTACTCAGATGGCATGCTTGTCATGACTAATGTTCTTGTTGGCTAGAGATTTCAAAAGAGAAGGAACAAAAAACAGTCAAAAATATAAAAAATATTTTTTTCCCACAGAAATAAACTTTAATACTTTTTTTGAAAAGTTACATCACTTAAAAGTAAACACGTAAGCATATATCAAAGAAAAAAAACTTTGTATTTCTGGAAAAAAAACAGCCCAAGAGATAGAAACTCAGATACTATCCCTAAACGAGTCCAAAATAATACAGGACATGAAGCAGAAGAGCAAAACAGTGTTTCCCTCCAGAAGTCTGTTCCACTAGTTAAGCTGGCGGAACTCCAAACGTGCCAACCTGTTTATGGACTTCCGAGGAAGGAAAGGGTAAGAAAGGCATCTTTTTGAAGGCTTAAGAACCATTTTTCCCAAGGCTTCTAGGCAACTATGTTCTTGTCTCAGACATATGTACGTGATAACGCTTGTGCCTCTGTTGTATGGGTCAAGCAAATTCTTTAATCCCTTGCACAGGGAAGCACAGATAATGGGACTGCTTATGTATGTGTTGGCATCTCCTTTTAACCGGAATTGTAAATTTTTTTAAATAAAAGTTTTAAAATTTTTTTACTTATATAACAAATGCACACTGATGGCAAAAAAACTTAAATGCTTTGGACATACATAATTAGAAATATAAACTCCCCTGTAATTCCACCAGCCAAAAATAACTATTGCTTAATAATTTGTTATATATTCAGCCAAATGTTGTTTCTATGGGGGTGTATTTATAATTTTTTCAAAAACAAAAGCAAATGCACATTATTCACATACTTTTGCAACTCTTACGATATGCTTCAAATGCAACCAATTGCTTAGTATAACCATGAACTAAGCACGCCACACTTACTCGTGTCTTGAATGGTCCTCATGGACAAATGAGAAGGAGGAAAAAAAGGCATCCCAAGGACCCCAGGTGGACACACAGGATGGAGCTGAAGGGACTTGTGTACCATATGGGTGTACTTGGGGAAAGCAGAGGAAGGAGAATGAAGAGATAATATAAACCAAAAAGATGTTCAAAAGAAGAACTCAGGAGGCTGGCCCCGTGGCTGAGTGCTTAAGTTTGCGTCCTCTGTTTTGGTGGCCTGGGCTTCAACAGTTTGGAAGCTGGGCGCAGACCTACACACCGCTCGTCAAGCCATGCTGTGGTGGTGTTCCACATAGAAGAACTGGCATGACCTAAAACTAGGATATACAGCTGAGTACTGGGGCTTTGGGGAGAAAAAAAAAAGACGAAAATTGGCAACAGATGTTAGCTCAGGGCCAATATTCCTCACCAAAAAGCATATTAAACACCCCCCAAAAAACAAAACAAAGGGGCCGGCCCAGTGGCGCAGCAGTTAAGTGCACATGTTCCGCTCTGGCAGCCTGGGGTTCACCCGTTTGGATCCAAGGTGCGGACATGGCACTGCTTGGCAAGCTATGCTATGGTAGACATCCCACATATAAAGTAGAAGAAGATGGGCACGGATGTTAGCTCAGGGCCAGTCTTCCTCAGCAAGAAGAGGAAGATTCACAGCAGATGTTAGCTCAGGGCTAATCTTCCTCAAAAAAAAAAACTGAAGAACTCAGAGAGTGGCAGGGGAGCCACTAACAGATGACCGCTGCCCTGACTTTTATCCTTCAGGAACATTCTTTATTAGCTGTCATCTGTTTTGGACACAAGTGGAACAATTGCAGCACAGCAACCTGGGTTGGATCTGGAGACAAGGCCTTTATGTAGGAGTCTCTAAGCATCGGGTAAGATTCTGGATGAAACCTAATCCTCCTCTTCAGTGTCATCCTTGAATGACAGGCCCAGTGACGTGGCCAGCCCCCAGTAAAATCCAACAGAAGCCCATTCCATGGCATCCACTTTCTTCGGTGGAACCATCCAAAAGAAGCCGGTAGGGTTTCATCTACGGGAAGTGCCCGAAGTCTAGGACCAAGGGATGAAGTGGAACGGGAAAAGGAAATTCTCTTGACTTCTACAATGCTGGGTTCTTTTCCATGACGTCACCCTCAGACAATCTCTCTTCCTTACCTATACGCACTTTCGAGGTGGTCTCTCACATGGCCTTGTGGTTTACATACCAGCCACATGCTGACAATTCCCAATTTCGTATCTCTAGCGTAAACCTACTTCCTGACATCCAGACTCAAATATTCGACTGCTTACTTGATATCTCCAT
Organism: Equus przewalskii; assembly: GCF_037783145.1. Classification (NCBI taxonomy): domain Eukaryota; kingdom Metazoa; phylum Chordata; class Mammalia; order Perissodactyla; family Equidae; genus Equus; species Equus przewalskii. The sequence goes on from NC_091858.1 coordinate 33,119,814, forward strand.
TTGGAAGTCTAAAAGGATCTCAAATTTGACATGTCCAAAGCTAAAATACTGTTCTAGTCAGGCAATTAGGCAAGAAAAGAAACAAAAGACATCCAAATTGGAAGGGAAGAAGTAAACCTATCTCTATTCACAAATGAGATGAGCTCATGAGCAGAACGCCCAAAGGAACCCAGAAAAACTGTCAGAACTAATAAACGAATTCAGCAAAGTTGCGGGATACAAAATCAGTGCATAAGAATCAGTTGTATTTCTATACATTAACAATGAACAATCAGAAAAGGAAATTAAGAAAATTTCATTTATAATAGTATCAAAAACAATACAATACTTAGGAATAAAATTAACAAAGGAGACACAAGACTTGTACACTGAAAATTTTGAAAACATTGGTGAAAGAAATTAAAGAAGACCTAAAGAAGCGGGAAGGCACGCAGTGCCCCCGCTCTGAAGGGCTTGATGGTGTGAAGGCGACAGCACTGTTCAAAGCAGACTCAAGGCACTCCCTATCAAGTCCCATGCGCTTTCTGCAGAAACAGAAAAACCTATCTTAAAATTCACATGGAATTCCAAGGGAACCCTAATAGCCAAAACACTCTTGAAACAGAACCATAAAGTTGGAGGTCTCCCACTTCCTGATCTTAAAACTTACTACAAAACTACTATAATCAAAACGGTATGGCCCTGGCATAAGGATAAATCTAAATAGAGAGCTGAAAGCCCAGAAATAAACCCTGTCATCTGTGGTCGATCTAATTTTTACAAGGCGCCAAGATCATTCGTGCTGGGAGGACTAGATATCCACACCAAAAAGAATGAAGTTGTATCTTTACATTATAGCATATGCAAAAATTAACTAAAAATGCATCAAAGACCTAAATTTAACAGCTAAAGCTGTAAAACTCTTAGAAGAAAACACAGGGGAAAATCTTCATGACACTGGATTTGCTAATGGTTCCTTAAATATGGCACCAAAAGTACAGGCAAGAAATAAAAAACAAATAAATTGGACTTCATCAAAAGCAAAAACTTTTATGCATCAAAGAACACTATCAAGAGAGTGAAAAGGTAACTCATAGAATGGGAGAAAATATTTGCCATCATACATCTGATAAGGGTTTTATACCCAAAATATATAAAGAACTCCTACAGCTCAAAAAAAAAAGAAGAAACAACCCACTTTAAAAGTGGGCAAATAACTTGAATAGACATTTCTCCAAAGAAGATAAGCAAATGGCTAATAAGCACATGAAAAGCTCTATATAACTAGACATTAGAGAAATTCGAAACAAAGCCTCAGTGAGATACCACTTCATATGTAGTAGGTTAGCTATAATCAAAAACATGAAAAATAATAAATGTTGATGAGGATATGGAGAAGTTGGAAGGCTCGTACACTGCTGGCTGGAATATAGAATGGTGCAGCCATTGTGGAAAACAGTTTGGTGGTTCCTCAAAAAGTTAAACACAGAATTACCATATAATCAGTAAATTTATTCCTAGTTATATACCAAAAAGAATTGAAAACAGGGGCTAAGATACTTGTATGAGAATTTTCATAACATCATTATTCACAATAGCCAAAAAGCGGAAACAACCTGAGCATCCATCAATAGGTAAATGGATAGAAAAAACTTGGTCTACACATACAATGGAATATTATTATTCAGCCATAAAAAGTATTGAAGTTGTCACATACTACAACATGGATGACACTTGAAAACATTATGCTAAGTAAAATAAGCCACATGCGAAAGGACAAATATTGCATGGTTCCACTTATATGAAATACCTAGAAGAGGTAAATTCATAGAAAAAGAAAGTAGATTAGAGGTTACCAGGTGTTAGGGGTGGGCTGGGGAATGGGGAGTTACTGCCTAATGGGTACAGAGTTTTAGTTGGAAGTGGAAATAGATAGTGGTGATGGATATACAACACTGGGTGCTGCCACTGAATTATACCCTAAAAAATAGTCAAAATGGCAAATTTTATGTTATATATATTTTATCAAAATGAAAGAAAACAATTAAACTATTGATCTTCTCTCCAAAACCTACTCCTTCCACAGCTTCACTTGTGAATGGCAATTCCATTCTTGCTCAGGTCAAAAGCATTTTCATCATTTTGGACTCTACTTTTTTCTCATACCCCATGTCTAATCCATCAACACCCCTATCAACTCAACCTTCCAGATGTACCTAGAACCTGACCGCTCTCATCAACTTCACTCCCAGCATCCCACCATCTCACATGGATTTCTGTCAAAGCCCCTTCAATGGTTTCCCTGCTAAAATCCTCGAGACTTCAATCAACACTCAACACAGAGCCAGAGCCAAACCATTAAAACACAAGTTAGACTATGTCACTCCTACTCTCCAAGGCTCCAACGGCTCCACATCTCACTCTGAGTGAAAGGCCTTGTACAAGATGCCCCTTTCCTTTCCTGACCTCCCCTCCTACTGGTCTCCCTTTCACCCACACTGCTTCAGCCACACTTTTCCTTGAACACGGCAAGCATACTCTCAGCCCAGGGTCTCTGCATTTGCCGCTTCTTCTCCCCAGAATGTTCCTTCCTCAGAATTCCACAGGCTCACTCTCTTACCTCCTTTAGGTCTTTACTCAAGAGTCGCCTTCAGGGCGGCTGTCTCCAGGCCACACGGCTAACACTGCAGCCCTACCCCAACACAGCCTATCACTAGTCCCTTCTCTTAGGTTTTTTCTTAGCATTCACCACACCGTCTACTTTATTTACTTTTCTTATTTATTGTCTATCTCTGTCCCTCATTTACAAATTGAATATAGACTCCATGAGGGCAGGAACTTCTGTTTGCTTTTCTACTTTTCCCACAATACCCAGAACAGTCCCTGGCAGACAATAAGCAATCAACACAATATTTATTAAACATTTATTATAATTGGATAAATGCAAAACGGGAAACAAGTATACACACACATATACTTCATATATATATATATATATATTTTTTTCATATAATCTATTAACCTATTCTATCAATAGCTTATCTGTTCATATCACTGAAGAAAAGAGAGCCATGGACAGGATCCCTCTCAGATCTGAGTGAAGGAAGGCTTGGCCAGTTAAGTCAACCAGAGGCTTGATAGTAACTCTCATCGCAGGCTGAGGAAGAGGAACTGTTTTTATAAGGAAATTCAAAACCCAAAATGCAAGTCTAAATAAAAAGGAAAAGTATACCGAAAGCATGAAAACAATCCAAAAAAAAAGACTATCACACTTCCATATCCCTCTGACATGCAGATGTCAGATGACAAATCTAGAAGACTAAAGGTTCATTTACACGGTCCAGCTATGGAAACTAAGAGAGACAAGCTTCCCCTAGAGTATGGTGTTAATGAGTGCCAAGATAGATAGGCCATGTTCAGGCTGGTGTGACAAAGGATCCTAGCCTGAAATACAGTGATGAAAAGAGCAATCTTATTATTATTATTTTGAGAAAGATTAGCCCTGAGCTAACATCCGTGCCCATCTTCCTCCACTTTATATGTGGGACACCTACCACAGCATGGCTTGCCAAGGGGTGCCATGTCCGCACCCAGGATCTGAACCAGTGAACCCTAGGCCACCGAAGCGGAATGTGCCAACTTAACCACTGCACCACCAGGCCAGCCCCAAGAGCAATCTTATTATTAAGAGTAAGCATATCTACTTATCTGATCTTATAAATTGGGAATTGGAAAATATATCTAATATAATTCTCTTGATTAATCAGGACAGCTCCTTAAAATAGGACATGCATTGATATCTGCAACTAATTTAGTAATGAATAACAAAATAAGGTTGATGGATGGAGAAATGGATAGATATATGATAAAGCAAATATAAGAAAGAGTTACTCGTAGAATCAAGGCTAGAGGGCAAAATTGTGAAATAGTTTTAAATAGAACAAAAGATTACTGGGTGCCTTCAAGGGAAACCTACGCATTGTTCAGCACACATACCCTTCAGAGTCATCTGCTTCTATGGGGTTTATGTTTTGCATTGTCCTTGAGCTATTTTACAACTCTCTTAGTTATAGAAAATTGACAGTAATGCAAATAATTCTTGTCTATAGAAATGCAAAATCTGTCCAGTGGAGGTTCAATTGACTTCTTTCTCCCACTGGGGAAAAAGCCAGCTTTGTATGTATTAGCAAAGCCATTTCGGCACTCCCAACGCTCCATCAATGGGTCTGCTCTGTGGATTCTCCTTTGAACAGGCCAAAGCAGCATTCTGGTCTTATCATTAATTAATGAGTTAAATAAAATCTTTAAGGCATATTCATTTTCTATTAGTAAAAGAGTTATAAAAAAGGCATCTTTTAACACTTTTGGAAGTCTTCCATTGAGATGCCAATAGATTCATCTGACAGAGGTAGGTAATCTTCGTCACCTGAGGAGTATACTCCACAGGCACACCTTGTACTGGCTCCCGGAGATGAATGCCAAGTGGCAACAGAACTTTGCTGACTCTTTGTTTCTCTAATTTTAATATTCCTCCCTATTAGTTTACGTTTTGTTTTGTTTCATTAATGGATAAATTATTCTCCATTAGTGGAAGAAGCGCTTGGGAATTTGGTTTTGTGATCTGATCACTTGCTGTTCTATATAAATTAACTAAGGGATAATAGAGATCAATTCTCCTTTGGGTAAGAGACAACAGAGGACCTGGTTGATTAGTCTTTTATTTCTTGCTTGCTTATTTGACCATTTTGAGCAAAAATCAATTAAGATTTTCACACCCACCAGGAAGGAGAACAGCTCTTTGAAATCTAGATTGATTTTGGTATTTCTGCATTTATTCTTGTCCAGTGGCTGAAATTATAACCAATTCAGAAAGGTTTTAAGAATTTAAATTCAAATAGTTAATATGTTTGGAAATTAAGACTACTTTAATAATTTTGGTTTAATGAAAACAACTATGTCGTATCTTAATTATACATGCTAAGTATAATACAAACATACATTTTATTCTACTTGGGTTTATTTTTCCTAAACTTAAATAAGTTTGCTGATCCAATAAAATAAGATTACTCCTATATAATGTTTAAGATTATAAAAAATGTAAATTGTGACAAATCAAACAGAATCATTTCTCTAACAAACTTTTTGTATTGATACTAATTGTGTTTTACAGTACACCAGTGTGAAGACAGTTTCTAGGATCTTTAGTGTTAAACCAATTAAACAAGGAGGCCACCAGACTGAGGTGACTCTAAACCCTTAGCAGCCTACATAGCAGACCAAATCTTGAGCCTGTAAATACCTCAAGGTCAAGAAATCAAAACCTAAGGACAATCAACCACAAACAGCCAACGAGGCTTTCCCAAATAAGGCAACTGCTCAAGCTATAGCCACTCAAATAATTCCCTTCTTTGCCTCCACATCTCTATACAAGTCTTTCCCCAGCTCCTGTCAGTAGGATGCTGCTAACCATTTCTGGTTTGGTGCTGCCAGATTCAAGTCAATTTTTGATCAAATAAACTTTTCAAAATTTTAATATGCTTCAGATTCTCTTTTAACATTAAGTAATATAAACTTTGGTCCTATATTAAATTTAGTTAATTAAAAATTTTGGGGTAATTCTAATTTATAAGATAGAATACTGAAACACTGATTACCATACTAAGTATAATTCTAATTTTATGTATTTTTGCTTATTTTTATATGTTATAGAGAAGCTATGCCTTTGGATCATGTCAATGAATGTGTTTTATTTTTGCAACTTTAAAAGGGAGTAAAAGAGACACAGGGGTAGAAAGATGTAATGTTAAGCCTTTCTGGTCTGCTAAAATGCCTGCCTGTGAAGGACATCTCTCAATTATCCTCCCCAGTTTTCTGTGAAATAGAATTTAGTAACTTTGGCTAAAATATATAATTAATATGAATGGTTTAGACTACACTTAAGAGAAATAATGACAAAGGAATACAACTGTGCATATGCCTTTGTCTATCAAAAAAAAAGAGTAATTTTGTCTTAAAGCAGTGATTTTCACTTTTACGGTCTCTAGACTGCTTCACACTATTGCAACTTATTGAAGAACCCAAGGAGCTTTTGTTTAAGTGGATTACGGCTATCAATATTTACCATCAAGGAAACTGAAAAACTAAAAATATTTATTGATGCACTTGAAGACAGCAATGAAGAACACATTTCATGTTAACCGAAATAACATCTGAGTGTTACTATTAAATTTGTTGTGACCACATGGCCGCTCCGGGCTCCATCCTTAAGGAAAGTGTTAGTCTGTCCCAGCATAAGAAAAGGCATACTAAGAGCGAAACTTGGAAAGTTGACTTAATTTACTTTAGTTTTTAATACTTGAGTTTAAAGAAAGCCACGAAAGGTGTTAAAATTTTAGCCAAGGTGTACTCAACACTGATGGGCTTGTTTTTATGGTTTACCGATAATGCCTTTGCCTACAATATGTAAGGTTAGCCTTAACTTTGTGTATGATCTGCTTAGACAGCAAAGACTGTGTAAAACAGAACAAGTGTCTCTCTTTATGTTGCCTACACCATGCCTCGATTGTTTAAGGAAACAGAGGTCGCTCACTTAGGTTACAGTGTATGCTTATGTTTAAATGTTTCATCGTCACCTTGATTAAATAAGTTACCTGGCACTGTTGCTCAGTGCATGTGATCCTGTCTTAATGAACGGTACAAATCTCCCCTGATAACTTTTTTGATTTTTGCCTTCTCCAAACTGGATCTTAAATATAAAAAAAAAAAAACTTTAAGGATATTGTTTACATCTAAAACTATCTTTGAGATTTCCTAAAGGACCCCTGGAAATCACAATGATACTTTTATTTTTCACTTATAAAAGAAAGGTGCTAGGATAATTAGGTTAGATATGTCACTACTGTAAAGTTCCGCGGGAAGAAGCGTGAAATCAGAAGGGCCACTCAGCCTGTCTCGTTGCAAATCTAATAGGTAAAATGTTATAAATATTTCAGAAATCATACGCTTTATGGAAAATCCTTGAGGTTGGTTATTGCCTGTGTTGTCCATAACATGTTTTTGCTTTCAGGGAGAACACTGGTCAAAACGCTTCTCTAACATTCTCTTGAGAGTTCTTCTGCTTAGTGTGTTCCAGTCGTACTGTGCTGCTATTAGACAACAAGACAGTGTTATAATTTCAGTTATTATTTAAAATGGTAACTTGGTAAGGATCTTGCTTCTATCATTTAAATCCAGCATCTGCTAGGTCAATGGCTTTCAACTGGGGATGCTCATCACACTTATCTATGGATTTTTATTAAAATATAGATGTCCAGGACCTAATCCAGTCTTACGAATCATTTTATAGACATTCTGACATGTTCTTAGTTTATTTACTGTGTCTCAGGAATATTATGCTATATCTCAAGATTTGTCTACAAAAATTATGTTGATCTTTTATAAATAAATCTTTTTATTTTTATAAATAAGAAGTAATGTTTACTGACTTATTTGAAAATAGGTTTAATTGTCAACCTTAAAGAAATTTTGCATTTTTTTTTTGGTAATCATTTTATTATTTTGTTTTGCTTGCCACAAAAACAACCAGATCTCTTTGTCAGTTGCATTACTCTCGTCATGAACTCACATCAGCCCTTTCACATTTGAAAATTATGAGTAATTAATCAACCACAGATACTTATGTTTTCCTCTGAAGCTTGCTGAGTGGCTTTGCAATCAGCTACAGGTGTTTGTGACCTCAACACAGCACTTCTCAGAACCCATGGAAAAGGAAGGTACCGAGTAATCCAAACTACTGAGGCTTCAAAGAATAAATTATTAAGTACAGGCTTCTAATGGCATCATTTAGACAACTTTCAGACTGGAGCCTCAGGGCGAGTCAGGATGCCCAGCCCTCTGTGTGGTTGACAAGCAGACAGCTTTGAGACTGCTACCTCAAGCTCCTGCAGAACAAGAACTAACTACACACGACTAAATGAATGAATGAGGGCTATTGGGAGTGCTTGTGAACTTGGAATATGGTCGATATGGTTTAATGTTCTATTTTATGAATGTATACATAAGCCCTTTCTCCTTAAGTTATCTGTAATTCAGAAGAATATAGTAAATACTGCTTTTGTAAATTGAAATAAAACATTTTAAAATGATATCTGATTCTCAATGATTGCCTCAAAATTCAGAAACTTTCACTAAGTGCATTTACTTTTCATGGCAATATAGTTATTTCTATAGTTTTAGAATGTGTTCTCTGTCTTACCAAGATAAAATCGGAAAAATCAGTCATGCAACCAGGCCTTGCTTAGAATGTCTTATTTGAGAATGATGTTCATTTAATCAAGTACAACCAGCTTCTTTGCTAACGCCTACAAAGTCTCTCAGAAATCTGGCCTGGTACCTGGTTTAGAGTCCCAGCCTCACAGATGCTGTGGAAGGTCACTTCCTGAAAGACTAAGACACTTAGGATATTTTGAGGACCTCAAGAAGAAAAATCCACCCAAATTTATGCGTACTGCAGGTGAAATTTGGAGGACAGCTGTTGGGCTTGGTTTCTTAGCCTTAAGATAGCAAGTAATGGAGTGTTCCAAAAGTCCAACCTGAAATCACTCATGAAGACATTCAGACAGAAGCTAATTTTGTAACTATTCAATACCACATGGCTTTAGATTTTACAAAGCATCCTTCAGAAGCCTACAAACACTCTTGCTGCCCCTATATAAATACTCAGGTAATAACTAGTAAGATAGCTTTATTTTGTAACCAAGAATAATCTTTCTTTGAGATTATTTTGATCATAAGGGAGGGACATTGTAGGGAAACACTGAGAAACATACTTTTAAATGGAACAAAAGATTACTGGGTGACTTTAACAGGAAACTATGAATTGTTTAACGACTCACCCCTTCAGGGTTATGGGCGTTGTGCTTTTCACCCTCTTTGAGCTATTTACAACTCTGTCAATTGTAGAAGACGATAATATAAGTAACTCTTGTCCATAGACACGCTCCATCTGCCTAGTGGACATTCAGCTGACTTTCCTCCTAGTGTCAAAGAGGCCAGTTCTGTGCTACAAAGCAAAGGCATTCCAGCCTTCCCAATGGTCTGGCAGTGGATATACGCCTTGGGTTCTCCTTCTGTTTCCTTCACTAATTAATGAGTTAAATAATACTCATTTTATATTAGTAAGAAAGTCATGATCGAAGTCTTCTAAAAAATGTATCTTTAATGAGATACGAGTATATGGGTGTTCAGTGTACAATTTTTTTCACTTTTTTCTGTTTGAAAATTTTTACCATAAAATTTTAAAAACATTATTCAGGTACATATTTTTTTAATTGGCAAGGCATATGACAACTAATTCAAAACAACTCAAGTTGTTACCACTAACATGACCCTAGACTAATAACTTTATTCCTTATAGCACTTCAAGTGTAGTTAGCATTTAGCATGTTCTGTTGAGTTGAATATATTTCTCTGTACAAATGTCAGCATGCTCTTCATCCTCTGAGGATGCTGTCACTATTTTTGATCCACAAATTATCTCATAACAATCAGTTATATAAAAAGAATATATGAAGTACAAGAAATACACTCAGCTGCTGGTAGACCCAGAACAAGCCTGTAACTCAGGAAATCTCTTTGCAGCTCATTTGTTAGTGAGTTCATGTTTGACAGGCCACTTGGCCTTTCCTTATCTCCTGTGTCTCATCTAAGAAATGAGAGAATGAATTACTCCCAGAGTGCTACACCATTAATATTTCTGTTGAAAGTAAATATTAATGCTAGTACTTTTGTAACCTTCACGGTATGTAATTTCACAAGAATACAAGCCATTTCTTAACTTAGTCGTTTATCTATGTAACCTTTGCTATGGGTCACATTTCACTGATGGTAATAAAAATGGGGAGAAAGTTTTGTGACTTTATTCCCTTTAATCATGGTAACTTTACTCCTCTTGCCCCACAAAATCTATGGGTTAGGTGATATTCACAGTATACAAATGTAAGGAGAATCAGTAAACCTTGCTTACCACTGTTGGACAAGACAAAAAAGACTAGCTAACCTTTATTAGAATCAGCCACATTCAGTGTTGAAAATTAAACAGTCCTTTACAAGCAAGACCTGGATTTACCTGTCCTATAAGATGAATTCACATTCTACTAAAAGTTGATTCTTCATGACAAAGTTGAACTCTAGCTGAGCCCTGTGCTCCAGAACATAGAGCACTGGCTAAGAAATCTCCCCACCCTTTTACATTTGAGAAAAGCATAATCAAAGGGACCGTGCTGCTCTCTCATGTTCCAAGGTAAGACCCACTACCACTCTTCTCAGTGACTCAGAGAAGACCATCTCCATCCTCGTCATGATTCCCACAAGACTTGCTAATGGTTCCCTTGTTTACCTGCCTCTGTAAAACCCCAGGTACCTTCCTCTTCTTGGAGACATTCCTCATTCATGAACATCCTCCCTATTACAACAGACTGAACAGAATGATCTTAATCATCTTGCGCATTTTGGTTTTCACAGTTTTAACGCCCTGACTCAGATGGAATTGGCCCTGTTTCTTCACCAGGTAACCAGGGCTCTAGGAGCCCTTTCAGCACCATCCCTGAGTGGTGATCCAGGGGCCCAGTAGAGTCCAGCTCCTGATCTGTGCTCCACTCTTGTCCATTGATACCAGGGTAAGAATCTGATTTTGATTCCTTTTGTGTATTCACTTGATTTCTGGAGCCAGTTTCTTTTGGTTTCATGGTCTGACCACTGGGTGATCTTGGTAAACGGGTTGATGGTTTATAGAGATCCTACCTTTATTGGGTAAAAGACGACAGAATCTGGCTTATCAGCTTTTTCTGATTATTTTTCTACTTTGAGCTCGAAATTATTAAGAATCTCATGCCATCAAGAAGTAGATACCTGGACTGAATTTTGTATTTTGTCATTATGCTTGAGCCATGAGTGAAATTTCAAAATTGAAATTATAAGCTCAGTGTTATCTGGTTGTATGTTTATCTGCCTGTAATTCAAAAAGGTCGTTACCGCCCATCCTGAGCTAAGCATCATGAGATGGTGTTACCAAATGACATTATAAAATCTCTTAAAGAAGCTCTACTGTCATTGGCTTAGAAATAAGTACTTTGAAAGAGAATATTTCTAAAATTCTCAGAAATTAAGAAAATTGAATGCCCAATAATATTTTAACAGTGCTAAAAAAAAGTATTCTTATAGAAACTCAACTGTTTTAAAAATTCAATTCACATATTTAGGTAAATCTTTGGCAAATGAGACTAGCTGAAGATTTTTGGTTTATTAAAAAAAGCTCTCTCTTCTCTGAGTTATCAGCTTTAAGTATAATAAAAGTATATATTTTTATTCTTCTTGCACATGACCTTTCTAAACTTATACAAGTTTACTGATTGAATAAGTGAGCATTACTTCCACTTAATGTTTAAGATTATGAAAAATGTAAATTTGTGTTTAACCATATTGAATCATTATTCTGACAAATTTTAATGGCAATTGTGTTTTATATTATGAGATCTTGAAGATAATTTCCAAAATATTTTAAGAATTTAAAACTTTGACCTAATGCTAAATTGAGTTAATTAATGGATATTCACTTGATACCTAGATCATTGCTAAGTTAGACAGAATACAGAAATTCTGATTACTGGGCGTAATTTTAAGTTTATATGCTTTTGCTTTTTATGGTTGCATGCTACAGGGACAATGACATATGTATAAATGCTGGTATGTGACACCGCAGATTTATCCACCCCTAGTTTTCTCTATGAATCAGAAGTTAGTTACCCTAGTTAAAAGTTAAGATTAATATGGGGTTTATAACTAAAGAGAAATACTTTCACAGAAATACAACTGTATAAATACTTACATTTTTTCAATAACAACAATGGTTCTATCCTGAAGGGGTAGGTTTTTGGTTTCGGAACCCCCTGCACACTTCCAGCTTATTGAGGACCCCAGACAGCTTTCTTTATGGGTTTTAACTATCCATATAGATTCATTTGGAGATAGCAACCATAAAGAATTGCATGTTAACAACATCTTCTTAATGCTACAAAATTAGATCTGACCTTGTGGAGCTCCTGAGATCAGTCTTAAAGTCAAGTGTTGGTTTGTTCCAGAACATGAAAGGGGCCCAGGAAAAGACAAAATATGTAATGAACTTTACTTGTCTTGATTTATAACATCTGAGTTTGAAAAATCTATGAAATATGCAAAAATCTTATCAAAGTCTGCTCCATATAATGGGCGTGTTTCCTTGGTTTACTGTTCACAGCCTTCATCTAAAAGGTAAAGGGTTACTCTTTTTTTTATTTATTTTTGTGTAACTGGCTTAGATAACAAAGATTCTGTGTTTTACCAGAATAACTTTCTATGGTTTATGTTGTCCTTATTACATCTTTGAGTATTTAAGAAATCTCATCATTTATGAAAAAGCTGACAAGACGCTTTGTGTGTGTGTGTGTGTGTGTGTGTGTGTGTGAGGAAAATTGGCCCTGAGCTAACATCTGTGCCAATCTTCCTCCCATATTTTTTTGTATGTGGGATACCACCACAGCATGGCTTGATGAGCGGTGTGTGGGTTCACACCCGGGATCCAAATCTGTGAACCTGGGCCACCAAAGCAGAGCCCAAAAACCGAACCACTACACCACCATGCAGGCCCTAGTGAGATGCTTTAAAATCTCCATGTTTATTTGAAAAATATTTTATTGGGGCCAGTCCAGTGGCACAGCAGTTAAGTGTGCATGCTCCCCTTCTGAGCGGCCCAGGATTTGCTGGTTCGGATCCCAGGTGCAGACATGGCACCACTTGGCAAAAGCCATGCTGTGGTAGGCGTCCCATGTACAAAGCAGAGGAAGATGGGCATGGATGTTAGCTCAGGGCCAGTCTTCCTCAGCAAAAAGAGGAGGATTGGCAGTAGTTAGCTCAGAGCTAATCTTCCTCAAAAAAAAAGAGGTGCTAGAAATAATCAGGTCTGTGTGATATGTTACTACTGTTGAGTTGTACAGGAAGAGCTGTCAAATGGGAAATGATGCTTAGCTTTCCTTAGGTCAAATCTCTGTGAACAGAACGTTACTAATATACATAAGTTTAGGTTCTACTCTAGATGAACTGAACCTCTTTCCTTGATATTCTTCATTTATTCTTCGTCTATTCTAATTACATGATTAATATATCCATGGTACATTACATCTTGAGATTACATTGTTATATCTGAAGATTTTTTTTTCTGCAAAGGTTACATTCTGCCACTTTTTTTCCTCAGATGGGATTGCTGTTTTGTTTTGTTTTGTTTTTTGCTGGGAAAGATTCACCCTGAGCTAACATCTGTTGCCAAACTTCCTCTCTCTTTTTTTCTCCCCAAAGCCCCAGTACATAGTTGTATATTCTAGTCGTAAGTGCTTCTAGTTCTTCTATGTGAGCCGCCACCACAGCATGGCTACGGACAGGCTAGTGGTGTGGTCCACACCCAGGAACCGAACCTGGCCCGCCAAAGTAGAGTGTGCTGAACTTCTACCACAGGACCACCAGGGCCGGTTCTCATTCTGCCATTTTTATAATTAGATGTAATGTCCACTTTTCTTTGAAAATAGGGTTAATCGTCATCTTAACAGATGTTCTGTCTAAAGAATCCCATGGCCAAGTGGTTGAGTTCGTGTGCTCCACTTTGGTGGCCCAGGGTTTCACTGGTTTGGATCCTGGGTGTGGACCTACACACTGCTCATCAAGCCATGCTGAGGAAGCATCTCACATAGGACCAGAATGATCTACAACTAGGATATACAACTGTGTGCTGTGGCTTTGGGGAGGGAAAAAAAGAGGAAGATAGGCAACAGATGCTAGCTCAGTGCCAATCTTCCTCACACACAAAAAAATTTCTTTTTGGATTGCCTTTATCTTGCATACTACAACCACCTTTCCTTGTCAGTTGCATTATTTTTGTATTGAACTCTCATCAGACATTTTACTTTTGAAAACTACAATTAGTAAGTTAACCACAGTCACTTAAAATTTTTCTTCATTACAGATCCTTGTTTTGCTCTGATGCTTCCTGATCAGCACTTGCAATCACCTATAGGCCAGAGTTGATTTGTCTTCAACAAAGCAAGACCCTTTTAGAGACCCATGGAAAGGGACTATGTCAAATACTTGGGCACAATCCTCTGATGGCATCATTTAAACACTGTTGAGACCCCAACAGGGGATTGACTCAGGATTTCCAGACCTCTAGTCAAGCAGCAGGAGGGTTCCTGAGATTTCTATCCCAAGATCGAGCAGAACAAGAGTTAACTACGTAGGCCTAAATGAACTACTGAGGGACGACTGTGGCTTTTGTCTGGAATACTGTTGATGTTTGGATGTTCTATTTCCTGGATATAAGGAAGCCCTTGCTCTTATGCTGCTTAGATCTTACAACAATTTAGTAGACTAAGCTTTTGTGAACAGAAAGGCAACATTTAGAAATGATATCTTATTCTCCCTGCCTGCCCCCTCCAGAATTTGGAAACTCTTAGTGAGTGTTCTTATTTTCAGGGCAAAATGATTACTTGCATAGGTTCAAAAAGAATCTGCCTTTCTTGTTACTAGGACATAATTGAACACATTGATTATGCAACCACGGCCCTGCCTGGAAGGTCATATTTGAGAACGATGCTTATTTAGTCAGAAATGACCAGACACTTTTAAGGAACTAAGGTTGACTTTATGGCACGAGTGCTTGCAAAGGCCTCTTGGGAAAACGAGCCTGCTACCTGGCTTACACGGTTCCCAGATTTACAGATGAGTAAGGACGGTCACTTTGCAGCAGGCCCAAGAAGTGTAGGATATGCTAGGGACCTCAGAAGAAAGGAATTCACCCAAATTTGTAGGTACTGCAGGTGAAATCTGACAGCAAGCTTTGGCTCGGCTTCTTAGCCTCAAGAGGCTTTTAAATGTGCAATGTAAGATTCCTTACGAAAACTTCTCACAAATCAAAGTTAAGGCCTACATGGCAGATTAACATTCTTGCTGCACCTAAGTAAATACATCTAATAAGACCAGCCTTATTTTGTGACCATAAATAATCTTTCTTTGATTACTGGGGGAGGGATTATAGAAAAAAATGTGTGTTTCTATGGGAAACTATGCATTGTTTATAATACACCATTCCAGGATATCAGATTCTAGCCACGTTCACTGTCTGACTTATTTTGCACCTCTGTGTACATTACAGGGAACTGACAGATGTAAAAACTCCATCAGATTTACTTGACTTCCTTTTCCCCTTTGGAAAACCAGTTTCAATCCCTGCATGCATATTGGCCCAAGTCCTGTTACCTTGCTCAAATTGTCAGTCCTTACCAAATTTTAAATACTTCTGGTTTCCTTTAACATCTGCCTACAATCCTCCAAACTAATTTCTCCAATTTTCCCCACTTGACTGGGCATCACCAAGAACCAGCACCTGACTGTCCAGATCCCTATCTGGACTCCAGTTACCTTGAAGTTGGTCCTTCTCCCCAAGATCTGAAGGAGCCCTGAGCACTGAAGCACGACAATGTGACCATGCATAGGCAGGATTCTGTCTGGACAGGCTGCTGTCTAGACCACGAGAAGGTCTGGCACAATGGTCACGCATGCCTTTGTACAAGAGGTAACCACACCTACCGACAACCTAGCTCAAGAGCCTCAAGACACTCGATGAGCTGTGCTGCATAACTGAGAAATGCTCTTCCACCAAGCTCTGGGGTCCACTGGACTGGTCCCCCTCAGGGTTCAACTTCTGACTCTTTACTATAATACAACATCTATATTAATTTATATTGCTCCTTTTCACTTTAGGAATCCTTCTTGTAAGGTGTCTGATTTCCAGGACCCTAAAACAACTGACCTTAGCCATCACTTCTCAATAGATGGAACCAAGGCCAGCAGGAGTCCTCAAGATACTATTTCTTAGACTCTGTTTCATCTCCCTCAAAAGGTTTATGTTGCCTCTGAGTTGTTCAGTGAGGAATTATATTCAATTTGAACAAAAGGTGGCACTGACAACATGGAACCTGAGCCTTGTGCTCCTGGAAAATAGCGCTGGTTAGAAATCCCCCATCCTTTGTGTTTGAAGAAAAGGCTAACCCCAAAGGACCACCTTGCTCTCCGATATTCCAAGAAAAGACCCATCACCATCTTTCTGCCTCGAATGACTTGGATAAGACTATCTTCATCTTCACTCTTGGTTCCCAAAGACTCCCTAATGACACCTTGTTTACCTGACTCTATGAAACCCCAGGCCTTCTCCTTTCCTTTGAGCACTCCTCAGTAAGGAGTGATCTCTACCTTAGAACAGTCTGAGTAAAATCATCTCCTTAATCACCCAGTACATTTTGTCTTTCATATCAACTACGCATTTGTTTTAAACGCCTAGGAACAGAGTTTTGATAAAGGCTGTAAATACCCAAGAAGCAATGGTCTCATCAGAACTTTTCCTGAAGTGTTTTAATTCCAAATTTTGAGAGTATCCTCTTTGGTCAGTTTTGAATAAAAAGTGATGAAAAGATGAGGAAATCCTTAAATGAGTAACAGAAATAGGATCATCCAATCCCTAAGAAAGAATATTGTCAGACACTAAATCTTCATTTAGTCATTAAACACTAAGTAAGCCAGAACAATATGTCAACCACAAAACCAGACACCAGGTATTCCTGCCTTCAAAAGAGCGATAAGCATTTTGATAAAAAATTACAATCCAATCACATTATAGCGACCATCAGATATGCACATAGTTGAAAATACAAAGGAATGAAAACTATCTGCCTGAAGAGGGGGAAGTGGTCAGGAGGACCTTAAAGAAAAAAGTGACCAAGCTAAGGCTTCAAGGAGAAAAGAAGTTTGGCACATAGAGTAGGATGGGCTATCCCAGATGGGGTGAATAAATACACCAGGAAATATACATGAAAGAAAGCGACTCCTTTGGGAATCTGAGAGTAGTTTGTACGGATTCACCAAGCTATCACTTAGTAGACTGTTCCAAAAACTTCCTTTAAAGGATAAGTTTTGGGAAGAACTGTGGCAAGACTGGAGGTAAGGTGAAAGATAAAATGATAAACTATTGCAAAAAAACAGCCTGGATAAGACAGGAGGTCAGCACCAAAGCCACGGCAAGGAAGATGAAAAGAAGGCACTGGATTGAAGACAGTGAGGAGGGGGATAAATAAACCTGGACGTGGCGGGTGAGGGAGCCTTCAAGGCGGCTCCTAGGTTTCTACCTTGATGGATAATGGGACCACAGGAGGGTGACAGCGTGTGAGTGGAAAGAGAGAGAATGAACATGAATATCTGGGAAGCAAGAGAAAAGTTCAAGCTTTTGAACATGTTGAGTCTCCAAGAGCTGTTTATTTTGGTAACATATGGAGGATTACGCAATTAGCAATGTATATCTTTTGTTTCTCTTTAACACAAGAAGTCCAGAAATTGGCAGCACAGTTTAAAAAAGAGCTGTGATCTCACACTGTAGCAGTCTCCTTTGTAAAGAGACTTTAGAGAAAGAATAAGACAAATCACTTGGGAATGGTGTGAGTTTACAGAGGGAAAAAGGGCTTTTCCTAATACTTTTTCTTTTTGGCCAAGGAAGATTCACCCTGAGCTAATATCTATGCCAATCTTCCTCCACTTTGCAGGTGGGTTGCCACCACAGCATGGCTTATGAGTGGTGTCGGTCCCTGCCCAGGATCCAAACCTGCGAACCCTGGTCATTGAAGTGGAGTGTGCCAAACTCATTTCCAAAGATCTCAGAAATGAAAAAAGTATAATAAAATTGTATAATATGGACAGTCTCAAGAAAAGTAGAAACCTTTATCTTATTATCTGCAATGCACTAATATAAAATCTAACTGTCCCACTCTTATTCTGCTCACATCTTCTCATATATTTACGCATTTCGAGGTATCTATTATAGGAAGAAGAAAAATAACTCTTTTATGTTTTTAACATTGTTGTTCAGTGTAGGGCTCTGTTCCTTAAAAGGGAAAGCCCTTGTCCAAATACAGCTCTGCGGCACCAAGACGTGATCAAAGCAAACGCTGAAAGGTAATCAAGTGAAACAATCCACTAACCAGTGAGAAACAATTCACAAATATGAAACACTGCATTTAATTGAAGCAAAAGCATTTTCTGGAAGTTCTAAAGTGAGGGGAAAGGGGGAGACAGAGAGAAAATACGAATATCTGGGAAATAGTCTAGTTGATATTGTTTTAGTAAGATCAAAGGTAAGTCAAATTAAACAAATGTACTTGTTTTATTAGTGATAAAAAAGAAACATTTTAAAAATAAAACATTCTTTGAAATGTTTTGGGTTTAGGTACCATTTCATAGGTAAACAGTGAAACCACTTTTCCATAAAAGGAATGGAAATAAGGCGATAAACCATACATTTGCCAAGATTATTGATTTTGTCCACTACTGATATAAGCCCACCTAGTACATGGACACTACTGGAATCATATATTTATATGCATTTTGACCATAGTGAAAATTAAAAAAGAGCAAATCAAACATGAGAAAAGATAAAACTCTGGAAATGTCTTCAAATCACTTTCTGAGGATATTCTATTTTCTAGATCCCTGGCAGCTAAATCATTTAAAATGTCTCCAGAAAAACTCATATATAGACCTCAGTTTTTTTAAGTAAAAAGCTCACTATATGTATCCTTTATATTGCTGATACCTCCTTTTTAATTTGATGATAAATTCTGTGCTCTAAAGCTGGGTTCACTGCTGAAAATTGAGGCTAAAATCTTTAACTTTCTTATATTAACCTTTTTGTAACTTAATTGTCCTTCCTTATACTTTTTTTCCTTATGTAAAATTTATTTAAATTCATTAGGAGAATTGCAGAGGCTGTAAATATACAGGTTGCTTTTTCTGAAAAATATAATACCTTTCTAAATGTTGTCAAGTAACACAATAATAGTGATTAGTAAAGCATCAGTATCAGTTTTGAATACTCATATATTGGATAAAGATTAATTTTTGTAGTAAAAAAATCAAGCATAGAGAAAACATACATCCAAGTTATTCATCCTTAATATACAAATTGTTTAAAAAAGTACACATATATCGCCTCACTTATTAAGCTGTTTTATCTAGCAAACTTAATATCTAAAACTAAAACTTGCACTGGCTCTGAATGTGGAAAGGGACTGGATGCAATGAAGCTGTAAGAGCAACAAGGACACTGCTATACACTGAACATCTGTGTCCCCCAAAATTCATATACTGAAACCTAAACCCCAAGGTCATGGTATTAGGAGGTGGGGTCTTTGGGAGGTAATTAGGTCATGAGAGTGAAGCCTTCATTAACAGGATAAGTGCCCTTATAAATAAGAGCCTGGAGAGGTCCCTCCAGCCTTCCACCAGGCGAGGACACAGTGAGAAGACAGCTGTCTATGAACCAGGAAGTAGGCCCTCACCAGACACCGGATCTGCCAGGCCTTCCTTGATCTGGGACTTCCAGCCACCAGGACTGTGAGCAACAAAAGTCTGTGTTTATAAGCCACTCAGTCTACGGAATTCTGTTACAGCAGCTCAAACAGACTATGACAGACACTGAGTGCCAGATCTTGTTTTTATATGACCCATTCTCCACTGACAGAACAAGGTTCCATAGAGAAATGGGACCCGGAGAGAAAAGTAAATAGGAGTCCAGAACATCTCAGTATTCTAGAAAAGAAAGAAGTACTTTTTAAAAATGAATAGAGTGTGTCAAAAGGGCAGCTTAAAGGCTGGCTAAATCTGGAAAATCTGAGCACCCTCCTCCCAAACAAATGATAGCAATGAGTTATAACCCACTGAATAACATAAGAATCTGTGAGTCCACACAGCGTGCGGTGGAAGAAGAGGGTCCACAGAGTATGAGGACAGAGGGGGAGCTGACAGCTGGCCTGAGCCGCGCACTTCCACCACCTGCAGGACAGAGATGGTCACTGGGCAGCCAAAGACCGGCTTCCAAGCTCAAACCCTTCAGTGTGGCCTTTCAAAGAAATTTGCTGAAATTGCACAAGTTCCAGGACAGGGCAGAGGTTTCTTTCACTATCCACTCTAAATATAACTCTAAACTCACCAGCTCTGGCCATTAGGAAACAAATGGTAGAATTTGGGGAAAATGTACAAATTCATAGGATTTCTAGGCCAGAACTACGATTTAGAGAAACAGACAAAAACCTCTACCCTCCAACCCCTCAGGGGTCACACCACAAATTGCAACCCTCCTCAAGCATTTCTGATTCCTAGTTTCTGATCCACTGTGCCCCCTTTTTGTTAAAACTTCACCTGTGGAAGTGGAAAGACATAGTAAAAGACACGAAAGACAACAGACGAGAAAAGCCAAAACCTGATTGATGCTGAGAAAGAGTTCTGTGCCTTTTTTAATAAACACAATTAGATTATAATTAGTGATTTTATTTAAAAGCAAAAAGCAGAAGACATTTCTGCAGAGAATTAAAACAGTCTAACTTCAGGATGAAAAGTTTTCAAAACTGAAAACCCCTGATAATGAAGACCAGAGCAAGAACTGCTCCAGACCAAGCCGCTCCGGTTTGACAGCCATTGTACATTACATTATTTTCTTATGTAAACTCACCATTGACATATTAACTAAATCTTAACTCCTATCCAAAAGCCACAAAAGTATATGCCAAAATCTATTTGAAATGCCTCCTATTTTATTTTCTTAACCGTCTATAATAATGCCTCATTGATTTTGAGTTGTGGTTTTTATCTGTCACTCTTCTGTTTAACCCCCTTCTTCTGAATAATACTGTTTTTATTTCTTTTTTTTTTTAAAAAAAGTTACTAAAGTATCTTGGATTAATATCCAGTAATTTATATTTCTAAATTTATTATTTGGAAAGCAATCACCTTAAAAACTAGAGAAGAGAGCTGAACAGACTTAAGGAAAGGAGAAGCAATAAATATCTCAGGATTGGAGAGGAAATTAGTGCTCCTCCAGAGAAGACATGGTAAACCTGCTGGGAACCTGCTTGGGAGAAGCGCCCACGTTTAAAGTGAAATCCGGCCTTCTGGACAAATGTATGCAGCTATGCATTTCTACATGTGTACGTCCCACCATATCTCAGGAACACAAGAAACGGGACAACTTGTCCCTGTTCACACAGCTCTCTGAGGTCAGTGGAAAGCAGCCGTGAGAGCTGCAGGCCTCCCCTCTTTGGCTTCATCCTCAGGTTGCAGCAGTTCCAGGAGATACATCCAGCCACGACAAAGCTCTGAGGAGCAGGAGAGCATTTCTTCCCAGGACTATCTGCAGTGAGAGAACACTTTTTCCAGAAACCTCCCAGTAAGACTTCCCTTCGCATCTTATTGGGCAGAAGTGAGTCATATTCCCAAACTAATTACTGGTAAGGGGAACAGAATGATCATGATTAGCTTGGACTAATTGTCTGAGGAGAGAGTGGATGCCTGGGGGAGGTGGGGGCAGTGGTGGGAGGGGAGGGGTTAACACTTACGCATGGACAGTTCCCTGGCACACTGGTTGCTCAGTAAAAAATCACTGTTTATATTAGGGAGGCACTGGAGGGACTGCGCATCTTTTACGTGTCTATAGTTCCTTTATTCCCAAAGAATCGTTTTGTTACTTTTTTTTTTAACATAAAGATTCAGTTTTGCTACTTAAGCAAGTCATTATTTTGTTTGAGTTTTTGCATATCTGAAATAGATTAAATTGATATTTTTATACCAGATGACCATGGTTTGCTATCATTTGGCTAACACCCCCTAAATGGTATATTTAGCAAGCTAGACCTCAGAAACTGGCAGCTTGATTTACATTTGTAATGCACATCTCTCTTTGGCCCAGTGCATAAAATCCCCACTAGCAAACTGTAACCAAATTTCTTCAAATTTCCTCTCCCTGTGCCTCGTGGACCTCTCCCGGTGGGGAAGACACTCCGACCTCGGCCTCTACCTTTACGTGGCCAAAGACGCCCACTGAAGACACATGAGACTGTGATTCAGAGCCATCCTCACTGGCCCCCATTTCCACCACCTCCAGTCCAAAACACATTCGATGATTTCTGAAGTACGTATTTTATATCGCACGCAAAAAGCAGCATTCTGATTTTTTGTATTGAACACAAAAAACACATTAAAGAAAAGGTGGCACTCTTTGAAGATTCTTTTTTAACGTTTTCTATATAAATATTTTTTCTCTTACCCAACAGGAAAAAAATAACACACTAATTGAGCCGAAAGCAACTGTTACGCCATCCAGAGGCAGCGAGTTTTCAGCTGGCTTCACAAAGTCGCATCTGCCAGAGGACACAACACCTGTCATAACGAGCACATGCCCACCACTGCCAACTCTGGGGACACTGTGCCAGAAGTAATCTATCAAAGCAATCACAGATCCTGTAAACACCTGTGTTAGAAACCAGGGCACTTTTGATCTTTGTAAGCTCATCCATCAAATTATTTGCACTCAAAGGACCTACACAAGGAGATATGTCCCATCTTACTATGTACAGTGGGTCTGGACAACGGGAAATTATTTACGTGGATTTTTAGGAAGGGTGTCATCCTCGAGGAAGTGTGGCAATTCCCCTAAGTGAGTAACAACAACACACTCACACTGAATTTTCAAGAAGCAAAATAAATATCACCTGTCATTTGGATGAGTCACTGCTCTTTCAACTTCAAAGTTAAACTTAAAAACAAAACTACCCACAAGATTGTATGCTCCCAGCCAAGCACACTGTCTAATGGCAAACAGCCAAAGTCCTGGAATTACTGCAAATGGTGAAAGCACATTCATAAAATATTAGAGTCGCCAATTCAGGGACCTTTTAGAGGAGAGGAGATACTAGGGAAAATAATCCGTTTTAAATGAAAAGTGGCTCCAAAACTCTATTTTCTTTATTCAAGAAGGCTTCTATCTCCCTCCAGCTCTCTTCTTCTCTGCCCCTGGAGAGCCCATCCAAACTGCGCATGCATTAGACCTCTCAAGGCCTCTCTTCCTGCCCAGGATTTCTTCTTTGCACCACTGGTACCCTTCTATCTTCTCTCCACTGAAGGTTCCTTCTTTGGAGAAACCAGACCCAAAATAATCTGTCATTCCAAATCTACTGCCTCTGCAATAAAGGCATCAATAAGCAGAGCTCTCTGAAATATACTTTCCTTCAGCACCTCCATGTGACAGCAAAACAGGAAACTCAATCTGAAAAGAAGTCATAGTACTCAAGGAATGGCTGCTATTAGTAGTCACAATCAGCACCTTATGTACAGCTTGCATAAGTCTACTGACGGATTTCGGTTATTTTCAGATGGTTCAAATGATATTAGAGAAGAAGAAAGTATTTGTCAGGAACTCTGAGGATGCAAATCACAAAGCAGGAATCACTGACTACAAAAACCATGACTCCTGCCTCCTGGGTGTGGTGACAGGGAATAATTCCATGCTAATGGCTTAAAGAGCTGTGGCTCCATCTAACTCCTATAACGGAGGCTGTCACTGGTAGGATGACTATCATTTCAGAGCCATGTGGGAGCTTTTCAAAGATACCCTCCTAGGCAAAGAGATCCTGCTTTGGCCCAGGCATGAACATGATCAATAAATCCAGTAAGAGACCTAGTTTGGACCATTCTGGAACTCTGAGGGGCCATTTTCATTAAAGACACATGGCAGTCTCTGGAGGGCAGGAAAGCGGGGAGCGACTGAGACCCAGCCTACCATGATTTATAGCTACAGAACAAAGGACAGTCAATATGTAGACATAATTTTCACCCACATTTGTGCTGGAAAAAATAGCTAACATTTATTGAGTGGCTCTAGATATCAGGTATCATCTTCAACTGTTTGCAATGTTTCAACTCATTTAATTTGCACAAACCCTTTGAAGTTGGCACTGTTGTTCTGCCCGTCTTAAATCTGAGGAAGCAGAAACACAGAAATATTAAGGAACTTGTTTGACCTGATAGAACAGGATGTAGTGGAGGTAGGATTTGAACCCAGGGAATCTGGCTCAGGAGCCAAGGCTTTTAGCAGCAATGCATTGCAATGTAAAACGTTCCTTCCTTCACTGACCCAAGACCACTTCCCAAGTTTAGGAAGAGTATTCAAAAATAAATTGGGTATATTATGATGACTATGACATTATTGTGTGATGGCTAAAAGCAACAGAAATGTATAACATATTCACTCAAAAAGCAGAATGGAAATTAATGCATATCTCTTATTCATTCAGCAAATATTTACTGAACACCTATTCTGTGTGTGGTACTGTGTTATGCTGAGTTCTAAAAGATGAATAGGACACTGTCTGTGTCCTAAAGCGCTCACATCCTAGTAAAAATGTGAGAACCAACAATTATTAGAATATATGTAAGCTATTATTCATCATTCGTTTTCTATTCATTTAAGAAACTTGTAGAAATTTAAGCATTTGATTTGGTGTGTGGTGTCTTTTCTTTCTCTTTTTAACCACTGTCAAAATAAGTATACTGTCCAATACGAAGTATTTGGTCCTTCATTTCTTTCTCAGCTTCCGAGCTTATGAAAACCAGCTGTAAACTTTTCTGTGCTCTGACCCACAGTTTTCCCTCTCGTGGGACAATCTTGCTTGGCAGAGAGAGCTCCAGAATGAGATTTGAAAACACAGCCACTTATGAAAAGCTGTCCAGTTGATGACTTACCTTAAGAGAAAAATTTTGCTGAGGATAATAATCAGCATTTTGAACAATAACAAAAATAACAGAAGTAGAAGAAACAAAAAAACTTTGGAGAAAAAAACATTTTCATACACATTTACCATCGTACTGGCATTAATCTTATATTTAGCTTTTTCAGACTCTATGTCTGACAGTATTAAACAAGCAACAAAGAAAATAGGTTAAGATTTGTCATAATATTTCTCCCTCTGAAAATATGGGAGAAATATCTTTCCTTGTCAATGACCTAGATACTATAAGCTAAGATTACAGAGGTAATGAAACTGCTTAACTGGATTCCCAATATAAAAAAGATTCAACAAACTTATAAAGATATATTTAAAGTAATGTCTAAAAAAGATAGTTTCGCACTGATTTGCAAAGTGACTTTTCCCACTAAAAGTGGGTATTAAGCCAAAAAACCTCTAATAGAAGTTGTAGCTCTGAGATTCTATAATTCTTTACTGAATTATATTTGTTTTCACTCTTTAAGAGCTGTTGAATGCATCTTTTGCAACCAGTGACTTGAATGTTCATCTTAAAAATCCTTCCTGTGGACTTGGTCTCTCATTGCTCTTTTCTCAGAAAAGGATTTATCCTGTCTCTACTTAGAGAAGTTTTGTTTTTTAAAGGCCATTAAAATTCACCCATCATTTCCAGGAATGGTAGACTGAGTAGTTCAGAAAAATCCCCCACTGTGAATAATTAGCAAAGCCAGACAAGATACAAACAAGCAAAACCCAGCTATTTGCAGACACTGCCAAGCTGATAAGATGGCGGACTGTGGGAGGAGGAGAAGGCCAGCATCTGAGGCCCATTTTCCCCTGGGGATAGCTGGCTTCACAGAGACAGAAGACCAACTTCAAATCGTCTCCATTCCTGGAAGGAAGATACATCAAAAATAACCAGGCATATTAGAGGAACATATGACTGAAAACTAAGAGAAATAACAGATAATAAGGACAGAAACTAAGGGGAACCATAAAATGGAGTTATCAGACATAGACTTCAAAATTAATATGCTAATTATCCTCAAAGAAATAAAGACAAGATTAATAATTTTGGCAGAGAACTAGAAATGACTAAAAATCATCCAAATAGAATTACGGAACTGAGAAATATAATAAATGAAATTTTAAAGCTCAATATTCAGGTTTATCATCAGAATAGACACATACAGAGGGAAAGGTGAAATGGAAAAGAAATCAATAGAAAATATGCAGAATGAAATAAGGAGACACAAAAGGATGGACATATAACAAGTCATGAGGCATGGGGCAGAGAAGGCGAAGGTGACACTTGTAATTGAAGTCCCAGGAGTGGAGGAAAGAGAAGAGAGAATTCTCCACAGCAGATCAAAGGCACGAAGTCCTGCCACCCTACAGGAGACCAAAACAACAAAAACAAGAATTGGGCATAACGATCGCAGCAACGCTACAGAAAACCAAGAGGAGGAAAATCAGCAGAGAACCTGCCGGGGCTGACGTCAGCATCTCTTTCTGCATGCACCAGCATCCACTCCCAGGCCACACCTTCCATCAAGACTGGATCCCTATCCAGAGGCTCCACGCTTTCCCATCTCTCTGACCATCACACCTTCATATCACACAGAATTCAGGATTAACAGCTCTCATCAGGCCTGCTCTGCAGGGCTTCCCAGATAGCACATTACCTGTATATGCTACTTCAAGTTTGAGATTTAAAAAAACAAAGATCACCAGGGTCACGAGACACAATGGAGTTTCAAATCACTTTCATTACTACAGAAACAGCATGGAAGCTAGCTCCCACATGAAAACACAAAAACGCTGACCCTATAACTCCAGACATCAGCATTCTCCATTTCAGTGGAGGCAGGCACTTTAATAATTAGCGGATGAAAGATATTTCCTGCAAACTTCCCTTTTTTCAACATTCAAATTCAATTACAAGATATTCTTTAGGAAATGGCAACAATTTTTGTGCTTGATAGAATCTAATCCTCTCATGTATGCTTTTACATAAAAACATGACTATGCTAAAAAAGTCTCAAATTTCAGTTTAACGTGGGTCATCTTGAAATCTAATAAGGAACAAAAATAAGCAGGTAAGATCTTAGTTTCAGTGGGAAAAAAGGGAACAATAGAGATACTGTCATATCTCTCTGGAGTACCATTCTATTTGTAAGTTACAGATCAGAAACTTCTCTTTAATTCATCAATACAACCCTTCTACAACTCCAGAGTAGACTTTCAATACCAGGACACTAAATTTCATGCCTTTGTGACTTACTACAACATAAGATATCAATGTAAACTCCTCTCCCCACACCCACATGCAAGGATCTTAAAGTGCGGGGAAGCTGTTTCTTCAAAACCTAAAATGCATTTTAAGAAATTTCTATCATTTTTCATTTCAACCTGTACAATAATAAACCATGACCATTCATCTCTCTATATTGCTATCTAAATTTGCACTTCTAAATCACTTGATCCGTAAGCAAGCAAATCAGGATTTTAAGCTTTTGCCATTGTTTTAAAAGAGTCTAAACAGTGAAATTAGTTTATATGAAGAGTGTTTAGGAACAAAACTTTTTTTTTTTTTTTTTTTTTTTAAGATTTTATTTTTTCCTTTTTCTCCCCAAAGCCCCCCGGTACATAGTTGTGTATTCTTCATTGTGGGTTCCTCTAGTTGTGGCATGTGGGACGCTGCCTCAGCGTGGTCTGACGAGCAGTGCCATGTCCGCGCCCAGGATTCGAACCGACGAAACACTGGGCCGCCTGCAGCGGAGCGCGCAAACTTAACCACTCGGCCACGGGGCCAGCCCCTAGGAACAAAACTTTTTCCAGGATAAATTATTTGTTTAAACTACACTAGACAAAGTCCCTAAGGCACAAAAGTGGTTTCCAAACTTTGCTTCACATTAGAATCACCTCAGGAGCTCGTAAAAACCCTGTGCCCAGGGTGCACCTCATATTAATGACATCAGATGTCTGGGAGTGTGACCCAGGCATCTGTATCGGATACAGAGCCCCAGGTGATTGCAACGTGCAACAGTCGGGAACCACTGTCCTAAGGCGTCACAAGCTCTTGATTCATTAGAGAAAAGGCTGTGTGGGGAACAGGGACAAGAAATGGATTAGGAAGACTGCCATGTGGAAGACAGGAGATCTGGGTTCTCACCCCATCTGCTATGAGCAAGGTAGGATGCCTAGGCGAATTATGTCCCCTCTCTCAGTGCTGGTGTCCTTCCTGTAAAGAAGGGGGTTGTACAGGATCGGTGGCTTTCAGAAGCTGGTCAGCAGCCCATTGCTATGACATACACATGGTCTGAGAATGCTGACCCGGCAGGTCTCAAGTAGGACTGAGAATCTGCACATTTAAAAAATCCTCCAGGTGATTCTCTCATACAGAACGAGAAGTGATGGATCC
Source organism: Equus przewalskii (assembly GCF_037783145.1). Lineage (NCBI taxonomy): Eukaryota > Metazoa > Chordata > Mammalia > Perissodactyla > Equidae > Equus > Equus przewalskii. The sequence goes on from NC_091858.1 coordinate 33,147,912, forward strand.
CTTTTAGTAATAATAGTCTATCATTTTAAATTGTGATGGCAGAAAGTTGACTAATAGATTTAAAAGGCTTTCAAAACAAGAGTTAAATCAAATCTGAGCAAGTTCCACAATTAAACTTGTTACACTATTTTTGTTTCTGAGCATGTCTGTTGAAGGCAGATATGCATACACGTGTGTACATATTGTTTTGCATGTTGTTTTCCTTTTTGGACACTTCTTTCTTGGTATTCATGACAGTGATATCACCTTATACTCCACATTTGTTCAGCACTTATTGCTTGAGCCATAGAATAACGCTGGGAGGTAACAGGTATTTTTCTCCATTTCAGATGCCCGTTAAGGCCATACGCTCTGTAAGAAAGACGGGACAGTGTTCCCCACCCAGACTGCATGTCTCTAACCCAGCATTCTAGAAACTCAGCTCATCAGATAAAGGGTATCATCACGTAGAGACCAGGCAAGGTCAAATGTCTGAAATACTAACTTCCAAAGTGAGCAAATGAGAAATCTGAACGTCATGCTGTGATCACAGGGTGGAGTCTGTTCACGGTAACAAGAAACCAACAATATTTGCTGGGCACTTTTTTCGAACGCAGGCATAATACCAAGTACTGAAAAAACAGAGATGAGTAGGTACAAGTGCTTCTCTAAGAAGATATCCACGGGAGGGCAGAAAGTAGGAAACAATATCATAAAGTGCAGAGATCTAAAGCAGAGGTGTGTGCAGACTGCCATGGAATGCATCCAAAGGGCAGGACATAAATAGTGTGCATGTTTAATAAGTATCAGTTCAATGAATGTCAAAAAGGATTTTTTCCTTTATTTTTTCCAATGGAAAAAGGTTAAGTGGCTGTGCAGCAATTAGGAAGAATACTGGGACACAGGGAAACAAAATACAAAAGCAACCACGGGGTCCCTGGCTTTCTACAAAACCACAATCACTGGGATGTGATGGGGCAGGTACAGACAGTTGAACAGACTCAGGGACAGCTGCTACAGTCAGAACACAGGACGCCAGAGCCTCAGTGTCACACGGCCACACGTGCGGGACCTTGACAATTCTTCTCCCTGCAAATCTGTTGCTGTACCTGAAATATGGTTCCTTTCCATTTTTCTGCTCCATTTTGTTCTGAGACAAACCAGAAAGCATCAGTAGAGAAATCTAAGTTTCTACAAGTTATAACAGACATTCCTGGAATCTGTGTATTTTAAACTTCTTGTAACCATTGCCAGCATAAGGAAGGAGTCGTGTTTCTCTTCCTCAGGTGGATGCAGCTGCTCACCTGCGTGGGCCTGATGTCAGGAGCTCGATGCCCAGTGTGGATTCTATTTGCCATCACTGTTCTCCTTTTCCATTTGTTAACTGCTTATCAGTACAGTTTCCCTATCATTTGAAATTGAGGTTTCACTATAGTTTACTTCCTTGGTCTCATGAAAATGAGACACAAGACAATGAGGGGCAAATTTTAAATTTAGGCAATGAGAGCAGACATTGAAGAACCAAAAAAATGTAAATCCTCCCTGCATTATTCACACAAGCCTACGGTGTGATGAGAGAGTTGTACGGTTTTGGAGGAAGAGCGAGGTTCTAAAGTTGAAGCACGGAGAAGCGGGTATTCCCGAGAGTCAGTATCAAAACCTTTCACTCTGATGGCTTGAGGTCAAACCTAGATTAGCTCACAAATGAAAGATGTTTGGGTTCTTCACCTCCTACCTAGTGAATGTTTATTCAGTTTATAAAACAACAACAATTGCTGGCACTACCAGCATTCTCTGCTCCAGCCGAGCTGCTGGCATTTTTACAAGCAAGAAAGGCACTGGCAAAAGCAGTGAGACAAAGGTTGTTCCATCAAAAGTAACTCTCTGTCCCGAAGGTGACCCAGCACTCTCAGTTTTATGGTCAGAGTTTTCCAACATCCACCCATAATTAATTTTTTAAGTAAAATACAAGTTGGACGGATGAGTTTATGTTTCACTAACCCAGAGTAGGACATTATGATGTAGCAGCACTGGAAAATTTAAACTAATATTTTCATACACCAACCTTTCGGCCTTTCCCTCTTTTCTTTGATTCCTCCTGAGATCTGATGAGGTCCTTTAAGGCTTCACGTGGGCCATCTAAAACATCACAGCTTGTTGGTCCATTTTTAACACCTAAAATCCAAGTGGAATGAAGACTAGTTAGAACTTGACATGGACTGAATACGGATGCAACTTAAGCCAAACAAAGATTTTAAAACTACATTTATTTATGCATACTAATTTAACACGAAAGCGTAGTCCTTCTAAACAAATATTGCATACTTCGTGCTCCATGAGATCTATTTACAACTTCCAGTTTACTCCACTCCAATATCCCAAGCAATTCAGTCAACTCGATGGTCAGAAACAATTTCGCCTGAGGTCACAAGGTACTCGTTCTACAGCATCCCGTTTGTCCACTGATGATGCAGGAAAACGTATGCCTATACCTTAAGCACTATTCAAACTTCAATTCTTAGATTTTTACATACTGACAAAAACCAGCTCCTCAGAGAAGGCAGTTCTGTATTAGAAGAAATAAGTAATCTCAGCTTTGGGGTCAGTATGAGTTTTTCTAGAAAAGAGTCTCCAGCACAAAGCTTCAGGTTTCCATCCACAAATGATATAGATGATGATTCTACTCCTCACAAATTTCCCCCTTAGACCAGCATCTCACCATGAAGACACACAAACCAAAAAGATGATACTCATTAAGTGAAATGAGGCTTCCTTGGATGGTAAATGGTGTAGAAATCCTAAGTAACCCACCATGAAGTGTGGAACGTGTACTTGGAACTGACTCACCTACTGCTACTGCCTTATATAGTTCTCCTCCTCTCTCTCTTTCCTCCCTACAAATATGTAATGATCAGGGGCTACCTCGTGGAGATGCAAAGATGCACAAAGATTGCCTCCATTGTCAGGGAGCTCACAAACCAATAGACAAGGTAGACATAGATAAATGAGTATAATGCAAGGCACAAATAATTTAAGTGCGATCAAAAATTTAAAATCATAAAACATGAGAATGACTGTTTTGCAGATATTTCAAATAAAATAGGATGCTATGAGAAAACCAGATATAACCAAGTTTGGAGGGTCTGATTTGAAATTTTTAACTCTTCTTTCAAAAATTGGGTTCTATCTAAGTGAAAAAAATACAGAACAATGGTTCAATGTTTTCTTGAATTCAAATTAGCTGTTATTTGCAACTTGTGCTCTAGAAATGTTTTAAGGTCAAGTTCTAAACCAAGAACCAACACTCTTTACCTACAAATCCTAATACTGGATCCCTTTGGAGACTCAAACCAATCATTTGCTGATCCCACTATCTCCTCAGCAACAGTATATACTTGACTTGTATTTCACTTCTCTCTCAGTCCTATTTCACTCCCAGATGAATGCCCAGACCCACTGACAGTCCCAGTGAGAGCTAAATAAAGACCTTAATCGGAGCAGATGGGTTAGTAGGCCATGTGAAAGGGTATTCTGTGGCTGACAGTTTTTCTAGGATAAAAACCTTTGTTATGCTAAGTTTCTTACTTTTACTCACTTTGAAGGTAAGATTATCTATCTATCCATCTATCTATCATCTACACATTACATTCCAGTACATGTAAGGGCTACTTTTTGAAAATGCTGAGAATTCCTAACCCCTAGGCAGGACATAGGTGCAACCTGTTTCTTCACCCTTAAGATCTAAGACTAAAGTGGTTAAAAGATTAGAATATTAATTGTACCAAGTATAGATTTAATTTCCGTTTTAAATAAATGTTCACTTAAAGCAAGAGTGTATCAAAACAAGAAAAACAGTGGACTAAAGATATAACTTGGGATACATTGCTCCCTGTTAGTGAACTACGAATAAATTTGCAGCTTCCTAGTGTATCATGCCAAAAAAGGTTCTATAACAGCCACTTGCCTCAGTTCTTTGTAGGGCATTTTGTAAACATAAAGCTCTAGAAAATACATCATAAGCTTTTAAAACTTAACACAGACTGATATTGTTAATGACACGTCTTCACAAATTTACAAATCATGCAGTCACAAAATGATGTAAGTAAATGATTTCTTATATGGTTATGTTAAAACAGCATTTTACAAACTCAGCTACAGTAATGTACCATGTTTTAAGGATGTTATCAGTAAACCAAAAGCAGCTGAAAGCACAAGGTAATTCTGATAGCACTTGGTAGAGAGCAGCCAGACTTCATGCCTTGCCGTAGCTCAGTAACAAACGTGTACTGCCCACCTTCCTGGTTTTCCCACCTCTCCATGACTCTTCCTGTGCGCACTCCTGAAGTGCTGCAGTTTCCCAGGGTCATCATCAGCTCTCTTCTCACTCCCCAAGGGTGATTTCATCACATCCCATGAAGTCATCTGTTACTGAAGAGTCCTCATTCGATGTTTCTTGCCAAGACCTCCCTCCTAGCTGAGGTACGGCTTGACAGATCCAACTACCTAACAGACAGCTACTTTGACTGTCTCAGGAATTTCAACTGCCACGCCCTTGGCCTACCCTGTAGCTGTTCGTCCTTCAACATATCCCAGCTTGATGAATTTTACCAACCATCTACTCATCAGTCATAAATACTGGACTCCTCTCTCACCCTTCATTTTCATCATAGAAGTGATTCATTGTCTACAAAAAGTGATCAGATACAGAGAGAAAACAACCTCACAGCCCCAGAATTTTTATCCTTGTTATACTGCCTGAAATTTCACCAGTTATTTGAGAAATCTGTTTGAGTTAACAATATCATCAAAATGCAAACACATCAAGGAAGGTTAGAAAGTTGACTCATTCACCTCTCACTCCCTTTAATCACTCAACGGACATAAGCAGGAGTAAGAAAATGCTTTGATACTGAGGGAAGGCCACTTTGGAAGCAGAACCAGCAAAGACACGTAAGTTAAATGCTAGGAAAGGGAGAGAGAGGACTGGATGCTGAGAAAACCATTAAATTTCTCAATAGAAGCTTGGTCCACATTAAAGTTTCATCTAGGCCAGAGGGCTAAGAAATTAAACTTGTTTCCAACATCTATCCTCCTGCACATCTCTGACTTTCCTACTTCCAAGACACAGAATTAAGGCTAATAACACTAGTACAAATAATATATTTAAGCAATTAATGTTTATTAGTACAAGGCATTCTGCAAGATCTGCTACATCAAAGATGAAAAAGGCTTCTGGAGGTTGACTTAAGAATCTATACTTCTAACATATAAAAGCATATGCAAAATTTTAACATTATCCCAATGGGAAAATTCTTCTGAGCCCCTAAAATCTGAATAATGAATTATTTAAGAATAATGTAGAGTGCAGAATCTTAAGACTGTGGAGCACCTTAAAAGACACCTGGAAAAACAACTTTCCATATATACTTTTGGGATGTGGGGATGTGTGCAAGTTCTATACAAACAAAATTCAGTCAACAAAAAATTATATATGTATTTTTTTAATCATCTGATAAAATATCAAGTTTACTTTGTTAACTACGAACAAAAATAAAATCTAATCACGATCTTCGATAAATGTAGAACTTTTTCCTTTGCAATCCTTGTAGAGAAGTAAAATATGGGTTTTAAATATGTCAACTAGTTGTAATACTATGTAGCCTTTCTCACTGGGGTCCTCGCTCCGTCTTTCGAATTTCCTGATACTTCCATATGGATTATCTTGACTCTATCTTCCCTACTTGTCTAAGCTCCTTAAGGGAAAGGGACAGAGTTTTATGTCAACCTTATCGCCCTTGTGTTTATCCCAATACCTTGGACATAGTAGGTGCAGAGTAATCAAATGATTAATGAAAAATGAATGAACAAATGAAAGAACAAATCAACCAATCAAATAATCAATAGTTTGTAACATCTTCCTTGTAGCCAGCCTCCCTGTTAAGCTACGTTGAGCTGTCAAGGTTGCTCACCTCGAGTGAATAATGGACTGGAAGGTTCTGGGGAAAAGGGTAGCAACACTCTTCTGAAAACACTTGTGTATATTACTTGAATTAACAAAAAAGGCAATAATTACTCTTCAATTTAAAGTATTTAGGAATACAGATACATGTATATCTATTTGCTACAATAGTAATTTATACTTTCTCTTGAATGAAGAAACACTCAGACTATACAAAATATCCAGATAGAATATCTAAGTGCCTATGAATGGATGGGTTTAGTTCTTATAAAACATATCTAAAATATTTTTAATTAATTCAATTTTTAAAACGGTATACCTCCTGATGATTTCAATGAGATTTATCAAATACATCAATAAGATTATCAAACTCTCTCATATGGCTACAAAACACATGGGAAATTATGAAAGCAATTCTCTGCCTTGGGATTATGAATCATGAATATACAAAAATGCACCCTTTAGACAACTATAGCATTTTTGTCTATAATTCTTCATTAACTAAATAAAAACACGATCCAAATAAATCCCATCTTGAACCGTATCATTTCTTTAAGCAGACACTACTATTCGCCATGTCACTTTTTCCTTCAAAGCCAGGATGAAGCCTCCTAATCCTCCCCAACCCAGGGTGGCAAGCCACCAACCAACCGAAGTCGGCACAGACATCATGTGTCCTTTCCCTCAAAGGGATTAATGCACTAGGACAGAAAAACGTTGTGTATGAAGGCTGTCAAGTAGTTTAAATACTTCAGCATAGACTGCATGATGAGGCCTGTGTGCCAGTTCATCCCCATCAAAAGCAGCCACTCCAGGAGAGGTCAGCCAACAAGTGAACAAAAAAAGCCACACAGTCCAGAGACAACTCCTATGAATCCTCCGGCACAGTATTAGATGCTTCCCAAACTGGCAAATTAGATGAAAGAAATGAGCTATAATTGGTGACATCACCAGCTTGTTAATCAGCATCATGGATGTCAGAAATAGTTTCTCATTGGTTAAATTCATGGATTCCAGAAAATGAGATGGGTTAAAATATTACAGGGCCATCCCTTACTCGGGCATGAATAAGGCATAAAAGTCTACACAAGCCATAGCTGGTGTGCCTGGGGGTGAGATCCAAGGCCCGAGCCCTAAATGGTCCTATGAGAAACCACAGGGTCAAGGTATCTGGTGGCTTGAAGCTGACACTAAGTTTACAGAAATTTAGCCCTAGAATATTGTCTGCCTCCAGGAAACCTTTCAGATAAGGTACGGACAGTCAACCTAAAGAACGGAGGCCTGGGCCTCCACATGTAGGTCTCTTTGGGGGACCATTTCCCATCTGCTTGCCAATGTAAATGTTTGTTCAATAAATGTCTGCGTGTCTGAGACTTGCTTGCAGCAAGATCTGGTACACAGAGCTGGCAGAAGAGTGCTAACCTTCATCACCTCTAATAATTGGTAACTGTTATCTATGAAAAAGAACCTAACTGTTGGACACAGCCAAATTGTTTAGATAAGGCACACGTCTGTGCTGACGTGTAAAATTTCATCATCCACAGCAGAGAAAATCTCGACTAAACCACGGACAAGAGTGAGGGTGTGGGTGTGGAAACGATCGGCTACTGCTTTTGCCAACGGCCATGTGGCACCGGTGGAACCACTCAGCTCCCTTCATCACTGAGGGGCCAGGCTGTGCACTAGCGCAGGACAACCAGCCAGCTTTATGTGTTGGCAATTAAAGCTGACTTGAGGTGGTGGGCAGAAGGGCTGCAGTCAGCAGTGCCAGGGCAGGTGGGAAGATATTTCGACAAATAAGTAACATCAGGCAGCTTTGTACACTTCCTGTCCTGTGTGTCACAAGTTAAAACAAGATGTTGAGATCTCCATCCCTACGCAAATTTAACGTGGACGTTTTTCCTGTGCTCAAGCTGCAGTTTCAGCAACGTTTTTCAGACCTTGATGCAAGAGCAAAGGTAACTTATTTTAAAATCCACTTAACCGCACAATTGAAGAGTGTCTACCTAACCTTGATTGGAAGTGCTTAATCTGTTAAGAAAGGGCGTCTAAAAGGCACCTGTCAAGAGAAGAATCTAATAGAATTCCCTAAGTGCCTTCTAAGCAATCAATGTGCTAGATGAAAACCATCTGCTTATGGACTGACAACAGTATTTAGCAATAACTGTGTGTGTGAAAAGGCATTTTCAAAGGTGAATCACACAAAATTTTATTACATGGCAGCCTTAATAAACATTTGCAATCCATTTTGATGATGGCAATACTCTATTTGAATCTCAATTAAGTGAAAAGTCACTCCCCCCCCCAAATTCTATTCTTCTCATTAGACTTGTGTTACAAAAAATTGTACTCAACTTTATCTTGAGTTTCATCAATAAAAACTTTGTGAAAATGTCTTTTTTCTCACTAAATACCTACCTACCTTGATTTTGCCTCCTGGCCCACTAACCCTAAAATATTTACTATCTGACCCATTACAGAAAAATTGCACTGACCCAACAGACTATACTAAAAAAAAAAATAAGTTGATCTGTCGATACCAATATGGAAATATCTGTCATTTTTTTAAAAAGAAAATTTTAAGGCAACAGGATAATTCTACATACACACAAAAATCCCCTTAACGCATCTACTTGCACCTGTATATTTGTGTACGTTCCCTCCCCCCCCCCACACACACACGTCTGGAAGGAAACGCACTGAGCTGTTGACGGTAACCACACTGTCTTCACACCGTCTTCTCCATAAAGCATCCAGGCTTATGTTTAACACATAATCGCATCTGACCACTCTCTAGCTCAAAACCCGCCAACGGCTCCATTTCAAAAGGGAACAACTCAAAGTCTTGTCAGGGATCTGGCTCCTGGCTGCCTTTCTGACCCTGTTCCCTCCCAGTCTTCCTTCAGCCCAATGAGCTGCTGCCGCGCTGGCCTCCATGTGGTTCCTGCAAACATCTTCCACCTCAGGACACTTGCAACTGCTGTTTCCTCAAGCTGAAACATGATGCCAGCAGTCACAAGGCCACCTCCGCCGAGAAGCCTTCCCTGGCCACCTCATCTAACCACCTGCACCTCTCTGGTTCTTTATAGCACACATTGCTCACTCCCTGACATCATGCTAATATATTCACTTACTGTCTGTCTTCCTGACCACAGCATAACCTCGCCAAGGGGTGCACGTTGGTTCCTTCTCTGCCATCCCCTAGGAAACTGGAAGAGTGTCTGGGACACAGAGGTGCACAACAAACAGTTCTTAAAGGAAGGAACAAAAGGAAGTAAGTGGGAGAGTGGGACAGGGAAATTTGACTCCTTTTAGCAATTTTTGCAGCAATGAGCATGTATTTGTGTACTGTTTATACTCAGAATAAAAGTTTAAAAAGAAAAAATTATTGGCTAATATGATTTCAAAGATTATTATTAAAAAAAAACAAAATTAAAAGTTTCTCCCTAGGGGCCAGCCAGGTGGCACAGTGGTTAAGTTCACACGCTCCACTTCGGTGGCCTGGGGTTTGCCAGTTCGGATCTCAGGTGTGGACCTATGCACGACTTATCAAGTCATGCCATGGCAGGCATCCCACATATAAAATAGAGGAAGATAGGCAGGGATATTAGCTCAGGGCCAATCTTCCTCAGCAAAAAGAGGAGGATTGGTAGTAGATGTTACCTCAGGACTAATCTTCCTCAAAGAAAAAAAAAAAAGTTTCTCCCTCCACTCTTGTTCTATTAACATCTACCACTGAGTCTCTTTGTAACGTGATCTTGCAACCTTTACTGCACACTATCTATCTTAGATATCAACAATGGCAACAAGTAAAAGTAAACTGAAAACAGAAATTGAAAATAGACTTTTATTTCAATATAAAAGATTTGGAGAGGTACAGCTTGATACACAGAATAGTTTTTACTGCTCCACAACTTCAGCATATATGGAAAGTCCAAGGTAAATGCAGGCTGTATGTTTTTATCTGTGGTAGATTCCCAGGGAGCAGTGGGATGCCAGCTGGGCTGACGGGGGAGAATTTAAAACAGCAGTGGGTCTTGATTTTATCAATATAAAACAAAGGGGTTAGCTTTAGGCTAGATAATAGGCAAGTCTCTTCCTGTCCGAAAATGCAATGATTTCTCTCTTCGGAATGACAGAAAATAAGGCAGGCAACTCGAGAAGACAGCCTTAGATTAGGGCACTGAGAATGTCTGTTTCCACCTCTGAGTGACATTCAGTACCAGGGCCCTGCCTGCACCACACTGAGTGACAGCCCCCACCACGTGGAGCCCAGACCCTGGGGGCCATGGACACTGGCCGTGGACACTAGAACAGGCCGTACACCTGCTTCCGAGGACGACCACTCTTTCTCGATCGACAACACTGGCATTACAGCGTGCACCACACTGTCTGAAATCAACTTTTCCACTTAATTCATATGTGCGTGCATTAAATATTATTAAAAGCTTAAAAAGTACCTAAGATAAAAACTGAGAAGAATGAGAATATAAGCTTTAAGAACAGGATATTCTTAACTGCCAAAACAATTCTATACATCTACTGTTTTATATTAACTTAAGAGTGGACATGATTTTAAAATAAATATTTTGAAAACATATACTAAGTCTAAAGAAACATAAAATATAATTCCTTATCGAACTTTACATATTTTCAGAAAGCTCAAATGTAAAAAAAATTATACAAAATTAATTCCTTTTGTGAGACAGTTTTGGGAAGTTTATACCCAAGGAAAAGAAAAGCAATATATCTGTGATTATTTCAACCCCCTTAACTTCTCCATCCTGAAAAAGGTGGTTAAAACTATGCAAAGAGAGGAGAAATGATGAAGAATAAACTTGTAGTTATTGAAACTTTAACCCACTCTTTAGGTAAAGATGGTTAAATTTCAAGATTTCTTCACTTTTGTTTGCTGAAACCTGCTTGTGCTTATAATCAGAAAGCAAAAAATGTTTCTATTGTTGCTACTTTTGCTACAATTACACAGCTCATTACTATGGTTACAAAAACACAGATGGAAATACATCTATTTAAATGAGACGCTTAAAGCAAAACAAACAGAAGTCAAACAAGGCTTGCAATAATGAACTTCTTACTTGAGCAAAAATGTTAAAAAATATTTCTTTACATATAACATTGCTCAAAGTTTCTTCAAAAGTAAAATATTGGTAACATATTTCCACATTTACTTTTTCATACCTCCTCTTTTCTTGATAGAATCAACGGCTTACACAACCTTAATTTCTCTTCTAAAATAAACAGCCTCACTGTTATGACCTGAGAATTTTCAAAAACCCTTTTACTATGCCTTGTTGCACAATAATCATGTCATAGTGAGAGGCTATATTGAAACAAGGAAAAGCATCCACTCGAGCCGATTACACAAGGTATCACTTACTCTTTCACCTCTAAGGAAAAGGCTTGGAGAAATGCATTCATAACAATAGGTTTGACAAAATGAGCCTAGAAATTCTATACGGCAGTAAGCCATCCATTCCTAAACAATTCATCATTGGAAAATATCAAACACATTCTTTAAAGGAAAAAGAAAGGGGGGAAGAGATATCTTAATGATGCAAGTTGTGATAAACTTGAAAGATGGAAGCAATATTACATACTCCTATAACACAGATACTTGGAAAAGGAGATTCACATACTTTCACTACATCCTCTGGGTAAGTTTTCACTTTCTTCTGTAGATTTTTCCACATTACAATCACCTACAAAATTTAGCTTATAATTACTCTGTGTTTCACCTTCAGAGGAATTCAACATTTTAGAAGCAGTATCTTCTTTCTGCCTGGTTTGTATGTCAATCAATTCTTGCATTTCTTTATTGCAGCCTTTCCAATGAGTTGAATCCCCATGATCTTCCTTTGCTACACGTGCTTTCTGAAGAGCGAGTTCGCTGATGGTACAGGAGGAGATACTTTTTCCATCTTCACTCATGTCTTCTCTTGTCTGAGGGACAGCCTGTCCACAAAATCCTGGAGTTTCTCCAGCAGCAGATGCTCCCTCAGAAGCCATGAAACCCAACGTTGTATTTCTTTCATCATTTGTAGGTCTCTGAAGACTGGAGCTGGTTTTTGCTATTAAATTGGTAATGCCAATTGATCCAGGGTTTTTACCAATGCAGGAAAAATCTGACATTTCTAAGACGGTTGTTCTCTCCCTCTTAGAAAGATTTCTTCTGCAGTAGAACTGGGCAGGCCTTGATGATGACTGACACCCGGGAAGGAGGTTCTCTGAATTCCTTTCCTTAAGATTATCAGGTGAAAAATAATCATCATATGAGGACTCCCCACAGTCAGGAGTCTTGATAGCAGATCTGGTCCTGAATTGCAGGCTGCTTTCTGACTTAAACAGCTGCAATTTTGGCATGGTGGATTTCCCGTTATACCTCTTTCTCTTAAGTTTTTCTTTTGGAGATGAAGGTAAGTTCTCTGATGTCATTATTCTCTTTGCTGAGGAACTCTTGGGTCGTGATTGTCCCAGAGAGTGGCCTTTTGTTGCAGATAACGTAGGAGACAAACTACATTTCTTATCAAATGCCTCCTTAGTTATTCCTTCTGAATGCTTCGTGTCCGGGGCGACTATTTCACCCACAGGATCTCTCTGCCAATGTATTTCTTCCTTTGAAAGGTTACTCATGAATTTCTGAGGAGTTAATTGACTGACGTACCCAGGAGATGCTGATACATGAATACTACTTGTTTTCAATACAGGTGACGAAACACATCTATCACTTTTAATTTCATCAACAAATCCTCCCACTTTCCTTTCCTGATTCCCACATCCTGAGTTTCCACAAAGATCCTCAAAAGATGAGTGTAGACCACCAGCAAAGGATTCATCTGGAAAATATTAACAAAGAATTAACTTTTTAACATGTTTTAAATTATTATAAAAGTAATTTTCAGTTGACCAATAAAGTAATATTTTTTAAGCCGAGTTAAGAAGAGTTTTAACCACATCCTGGTTCTTCTCGTTTCCCCTTAAGGACACCTTTAAGGCCAGCATTTTTAACTAGGGAACCTGGGCTTCAACGTGTGCATCAGATGGGATGTGGGTTGCAGGGAGGGAGGTAACAAACCTCTAAAAGTGTTACGTACACTTTCTGGATGTTCATATGCATGTGCCCTTTTTTCCATGAAGAGCATTCACAACTTGTCATGAAATTCTCAAGGAGGTCAACAATTCTAAAAGTTAAGAACTACTGCTTTCAGGTCTATGCCAAGTTGGAGTCTTCCATGAAGCCTTCCACAATTTAATGCAGCCCACCGTGACTCCTCTGCCTTCCACTGAAGTCTCCACATTATCTTTATATTCAAAAGTGAAGCACCTGGTAGATCTTAATGCTCTGACTTCCCATACAGTTTATATATTTCTTAAGAGTAATGCTAAGCTGCCACCTACCTCCTGAAAACTGTATACGCATTTACACCTCCAGGCCTTACCCTTCCTCCACACTTTAATACAGATAAATCCCACTCTTCCTTCAAAACACACCTCGGATGTCAAGATCTCTGAATCCTCCCACTGACTTCACCAGGTCTAATCACACAGAATTCCACCTAAATTTATAAAACTAGGTGTCACATCACACCGTGATTACATGCCTGTCTGTCCTCTCACTAGACTCGAAGCTCCAGAAACACCACTTTCTGGAATCTGAAGCCTCTAACCTGGCCCTGGCTCCCCCAGTAGGGCCTCGGCATCTGCTGACTGGACGGAGGACCTCACTTTATGGAAACTACACAACAGTGGAGGCAATGGAAGCGTCCTAACTTACTGACCGAAACCACTAAAGCTCTGCTTCTAAGAGGCAGAAAAGAGCCCACCACCAGAGAGCGGAGGGAAGCCCACCGGCTAGGGTGAGGCCACGCCACTGCCAAGTCAGTAGCTGGAAATACAGGACACTTTTTTAATTTTAGCAGCTGAATAAGCTAAGCATACTTTTCAAAAAGCTGACAAGCAGCGTGGCATGTCATGGAGTAAATTCTCAAGTTGGACTGTCTGGGTTCGCATCCCAGGCTGGGCTCTCACAAACTGTGTGTGACCTGTACGAGCTGTTTGATCTCTCTCTGACCTGGTTTTCTCAGGGAGAAAACGGGGACAACAACGGCACCTATTTCATAGGGCGAACGGGAGAACTGAATGAGACCCAGCGCAGAAGACACCCGCCTACGGCACAGAAAAATGAAAGCCAAGTTACTTATTATTATCGCTCGTTTCCAACTTATAGGAAACAGATGCAAGTATGAAATAAAAAGACGGAGATTATTTAAGATAAATGGGTAAATAATTACGACACATGCCAAAAAGATTACCAGAATAAACCACACATCAAAAGGAAGCTTTAGTGTAAACTCCCAATGCCTTGATCCTGTTTTGTGACTGGTCACTGTCGTGGCTTTCATAGTAAGACCTTCCACAACACTTCAAGCACTTTTGAACACAGTTCTTTTAGGGTCACTGCTACTTATCTGGGTCCTATTGTGGGCTGGGTGAGAAAAGTATAAGAAATGTGATACAACCAAAGGAAAGCTACAACCATGAAAAATTATCATTCAAAGCGAAACCAGGGCTTCCACATTAAAAAATATATATATGTATAATATATAATTCTAATTTCATTGTTACCAACATTCTTTTTGCTTCTAATCAGAAATCATCTGTCTCCTAAATTCTTTGATGATCTATACATACTTCACTGACTGAATTCAGAAACTTGTTCCATACATTCATTATACATGGTGTGAAACAATTTTTCCTTGTCTCTTTTACTGTTCTCAGTAATATGGAGATTAAACTGCACGCAATTCACATAAGATCAAAAGTTTCTTAAAAAATAAGCAATGGATTCTGTGCCAACAAAGCAAATACCTAGGAGAAAAACTATAGGAATCAAAAAGGAGGTTTAACTCACATGATTTCTCATGCCTTAATTTTATTACTATACTTATTTTTTACTATAGGACCTAATTCAGGGTGAAATTCATGAATTCCAGTTTTTAACTGTTCTTCTCATCATAAGAAATTCCAAATATAAAAACTATAATATTCTTAGAGCTTAAATATATCACAGAAAAGAAAATCATTTTACCTGAACATAAAGTATCATGTGAAATGTTCAAAGACGCTTCGCACGTGGAGTTGACTGGGTTCTCCTGAGACTTCTCAGGCATCTGGGAAGCTGAAACGTCACCAAACATTTCATCAGACACAACTTTCACGTGTCTTAGTGGATGAAGCCAATGCAACTTACCCATTCGACTCTTATGTATCACACACACATCAACTGGTGCCTTGTACTTCATATTACAGACTTACTGCAAAACAGTAAGCCCAAAAAACTCCCAAATCTATTATAGATGATAAGAATCACAAAAAATAATTGACATAAAGCATATTATAAAAAAGGATTAATCATAGGGTAATTAAAGTTAGAAGGGATCTTGAAAAGTCAGCTTGCCTGGATCTAAGCAGAAGCTCAACAATGGTAAACAAATATTTCCAGTTAGATGTTAGTAATCAAGGCTTCTTCTCTTCAGGGATGCTGGTAACAGTTGCCTCTGTAACTAGAGCAGTGGTTCTCAATCAGGGGCAATTTTGGCTCCTGCAGATACTTGGTAATGTCTGCAGACACTGCTGGATGTCACATGTTGGGGAGTGGGGTGAAGAGTGAGCTATGTTGCTGGCATCTAGTGCATGGAGGCCAGGGATGCTGTGAAAGATTCTGCCATGCACAGGACAGCCCCCCAGCAAAAAACTATCCAGCCCAAGATGTCAATAGTGCTGAGGTTGAGAAATCCTAGTGGTTTCATAGAAAACATCAAGGATATCAATGATTTAACAAATAAGCTCATAAGTGTTATCTTCAAAGGCTGTGCACTCAACAAAAAAGAAACAAAAGAGATACCCAAAGATACTTTTTAAAGAGACTCGAAAGGACGCTTTTCTGAGAAAACTTAAGCAAACAATCATAAAATGAGAATAAACCAAAATAAGAAAGGTAAGCACAGAGATAAAATTTTCAATTGTTGAATTTTAAATTGTACTGGATGCAGTTAAGTGGCAGAATTAACACTGCAAAGTAATGAAATAAAGTTTAAGGCATATATAGGTATATACATAATTATACGTTGAAATAATTTGGATATTCATCTGAAACACTGCTAGTTACCTACCTCAATATCCATTCTCACCCTTCTCTTAACAACAGAACCCTGAATTTACTAGTGCAGCAACACACCCTGTGGAAGACTACATTTCAGTCTTGCTCGCAGTCTCCTGCAGGTGACTTATATTTTGTTTTCTCCTTCCTAGGCTAAAAATACTGCAGTCCTCTATAGCTCTGTCATCCTGTATGCCACTGGTCATCAGGTCAATTAAAGTAGGTATATGAACACAAATGCAAAAAACTGTACTATAATTCTCGGCTTCTCTCGAGTAGTTTTTTGCTTTTGTAGCTCTTGGCCATAAATGGTTGTATTTAGCTTACAACCAGGAATAGCCAGAGGACCGAGTCCTGATCAACGGAATTGGGCAGCAATATTGGATAGGACTTTTGGTAAGGCTGCTCACAGCGAGCTGGCTCAGCTGAGAGGCAAATGCATTTTAAAACAGAAGCCAGGCACCAAGGAAGGCAAAGCAGAAAGATGGGCGCCTAGATTCTCAAAGACACCACAGAATGACCACACTATGACTGCCTACTTCTGACCTCTTTGATGTGACAGAGAAATGCACCTAATTTAAGCTACTGGTTTTGTATTTCTGTTATATGCAGCCCAAACTAACCTTAACTGGTACAGGTGTTCACTACATATCATATACAAATAAAAACTCAAGATAGATTAAATATCTAAGCTTAAAAAATAAACTGTAAAAGTAATGGAAGAAAACATAGAACAATTTTAAAATCTTATATGGTGGAGGAGTTCTAGGCATCACAGGAATCCTAGATGCCGTACGGAAAAGACAATCAGATTTGTCTACATTAAATGTAATATTTCTGTTTCACAAAAGTCACTGCATATTAAATGACAAACAATAGACTTTGTGTATTTTATTCAACAATATATTTACTGAGTGCCTACTATATAAGCACACTGTGCTCTACACTGGGAAGCTGGGAGAAAATGTTTGCAACATATAACAAGGAATTAACATACACGATATAGAAAAAGCTCTTACAAATGAGAAAGAAAAGAAAAATCTATATTCACATCTCACTTAACGACGGGGACACATCCTGAGAAATGTGACGTTAGGCCATTTCATCATTGTGTGAACATCAGAGTGTACTTACACCAAACCAAGATGGTAGAGCCTACTACACACTAGACTATATGGTACTAATCTTATGGGACCACCATCATATATGCAGTCCATCATTAACCAAAACATCGTTATGCAGAGCACAACTGTAATACGTATTTGGACAAAGACATATAATTGACAGAGATAATACATAGAGTATAACATTAAAAGTTATAGTCAGTAATAGTCGTTAATAACATGAAAAGACGTTTAACCTCATTAGCAAATTCACTAGCAACCTCAAAAGCAAATTAAACAAAGAAATCCAATTTTTCAATCTCAGATTGAAAAAGATGTAAAGACTAACGTGATCCAGTTTTCCAAGCATGGAGAAACTGTCATTCTTATAAAAACAACTGGCAGAGTGTAAAATGGTACAGACTTTTTGAAGACCAATCTGATAATATCTATCAAAAATGCTAAATTCTGCCTTTATGAATATTATTGAAAGACATGAAATACACAGGAATGTAAAGATTTATATAAAAGTGTGTCCACTAGTGTACAGATTATAACAGTAAAAAGTGAGAGGAAAGCCTTATGTCCACAGGTAGGAAAATGGTTAAATAAAAAACAAGAACAACATACCACGCAGTTTAAAAAGAATAAAAACTGTAGCACTATTTCTAAAAGAGAAAAATTGGAAATATATCCATCAACAGATAGATGATTTAATGCCAAATCTCTAGACTACTTTGCAGCATCTTAAAAAAAAAAAAGAAAAAAGAAAAAAGAGGTAGGTCCACATCTACTGACCTGAAAAAACCTCCAAGACACTTTCAAGTAAAAAAAAAAAAGCTGAAAATAATAGGTATGCCACGATGCAATTTAGGTAAAGAAAAATTACACCTCCACACAGAAGATACAGAAGCCTTCATCTTTTTCATGTATACATAGATATGTGATGCACTGAAAAAGATCTGGAAAAACACATCACCTTAAGATGCAGGTTACCCACGGGCAGCAGAGAATTAGGTGGGAATCAAGATGGATTTTTACTATGAGCCATACACTGGTAAATATTTTATGAAAATGTGCTTATCTATTACTTAATTAAAACTTCTACAGATAAAAGAAATGAAAACATAAACTGATGCATTAGATACTAAATCTAAAGCAAATTCCTTCAAAAGATGGGCCTGATCAATTTAATTTAAAAAATTCCCCAAAATATTAAAAATTACAAAGGAGCTGCAGCAAATAGGATTTTGAACCTGGAGACTACTATACACTCAATAAATGCTTAATGAAGCATTAGATTTCCAGGGAGAAAATATTAACAAAGCCCACTCTGAAATAGGTCAAGTCTATTTAGAATCAGGAAACATTAACTGAAATATCTGGGTAAAGAAGAAAAGAAACTTCCCACCACAATTTATTCACCTATTCGCATAATTTTCATTTTATAACATGTAAGCACTTACAGACAGGGGAAAGGTTTTCCCTTTTCTCCTTCATCTCCTGTAATCTCTTCTCCATTCCGATGTGGTGACCACTGTACATTTTAATTGTGGGACTATACATCAATGAACCGTTAGACTCAAACAAGAGAACAGGTACACCATTATCTGAAAATAAACAAAAATCCAATTTTAAGCTCAAAAGAATGCCTTCCTACTTCAACAGTATGATTCCTCTTAAAGAACACCCCACCCCCCACCCCAGAGTTTTCCTCTTCCCCTTCAACACCATTACCCGCTACCCATATTCTGTCACCACCACCTCCACCATCAGTAACACCACACTCCAACTGCTAGCATTTGCTGAGCAATGTCCACTGCAGGCACTGTGCTAAGTGCAACACGCACATCATCTCATTCAACCTTCCCCCAAACCCAAGGTATCCCCATTGAAAGATGAGGAAACTGACAGGCAGAAGTTAAGTAACGTATCTACTCAGGATCACCCAACTAGTGAGAAGGTGAAACCACAATGAAATCTGGTTCCTAAATGTGGTGAGAGGTGGTAGACTATGACACCCTAAAAGATGCCACTTTGGCATAACGTTTATTTTGAGCTAAAGGCACTTAAATAACAGCACGCGCAAGAAGGGCATTCTGACCCTCCCTTTCCTTCTTGAAGGCAGGAGATAAAACTCCCCTGTGAAAGACGCCCTCCTTCCACCAGGAGGAAAGAAACATTTTTATCACCAGAGACAGGGAGTCAAGGCTGAGAGAATTCTGTCCAAATAGACCTTTTAAAGTCTTCCTCTGGTGCCCCTTATATTTTAGTTATTTTTCCATAATTGCCTTTCTTCATTGAACCTAGTACATCAGCACTTAGGTTTTGCCACTTCTTTGGGTCTTCATTTCCTTCTGAGAGCTCTTGTGTCAGAAAAACTGGTATAAATTTGAACGCTCTGCTCTTGTTTCTCTGTCTCTTATTACAGAGCCCAGCCGAGGACGTAAGATGGGTAGAGAAGTTTGCCTCTCCTACAGTGGTTTTTACCCCAGGTTTCAGAAAGTGCCACCACTAACCCCTCTACCTCACCCTCTCATCCCCCAGAGACACTCATAGACCCACACTTGAACTCTGGGGTCAGGGGGGTCCTGGAGCCGTGAAATAATGGGCTAATTCATTGTGTGGGTGCACAGTTGTGCGTTTTTCTAGAATCCATAACCTGCATATGCTCAAAGAGAACTTTAAGACACTGACCACTTGCCTCCCTACAATAAAAAAACCCAGAATCATTCAATATCCTCCCCTTCGCAACTCTTATGCTTGAAAAACTCTTACTGCACTTCTGACCATAAGCAGATCACAGAGGATGTGGCAGATTATAAAAAACATTAAGTATAGCATTTTATCCTAAATACTTTTTCCTTAGGATGACAATGAGGAATTTTAAGCCCACTTGACATCCAATTTACACTGTTCTGACTGAAGTATGGGAGACTGATGGATGGTAAGGACACAGTGCCTAGGGGGCCAGTTAAGGAACCGCTACATTGACTCAAGTGGGGGTGATGCAGGCTCGGAAGGAGAGAGCCAAGAAGGAGTCAAGCAATCATTTCAGAAGCAGGGTCTAAGAATCTGGATGGGTAGTCAGTGTCAGGCAGAAAGAGACGTCAAGGAGAACTCCATGTTTCTGTCTGGAGCATCCTGGCAGTCCAGATGGTTAGTGTGGGCTTGGTAGGGAGGGGCCAGCAGGGCACAAGAAGAGAAAAGACTCTCAGGCAACGGGATGACTGAGCACAAAAACAAATGATAAAGACAATGTTTTTGGAAAATTAACTGGCAGCACTGTGCAGGCAAACTGTTCTAGTCAATTATCTTGCATTATTATGACAGATTTAAAATAAAGCTGGAGGGGTCAGCCCAGTGGCGTAATATTAAGTTCATATGCTCTGCTTCAAAGGCCCGGGTTTCATAGGTCCAGATCCTGGGTGCGGACCTACACACTGTTCATCAAGCCATGCTGTGGCAGTGTCCTACATGCAAAATAGAGGAAGATAGGCACAGACGTTAGCTCAGTGACAATCTTCCTCAAGCAAAAAGAGGAAGATTAGCAACAGATGTTAGCTGAGGGCCAATCTCTTTGCAAAACAAACTAATAAAGCTTCATAATTCTACATGAATAATTTCAAAATACAGAGCAGATAATTTGCAACACAGTAACAGTGAATAAAACAAACAAACAAATAGAGGAATGAATGCTTCCTATTTCTATACTATTCATTATATAGTTATCAAAATTGCTTATTTCTATCAGTGATGTGTCAGGATTGGTTTGAAATACTGCATTTAGAGGACAGTGAAAAAGGCAAAAAAAGAGAAATATCAGAAACACATAAAGTACTCTAGAGTTTCACGATGTTATTTTTCTAAATCATTAAAAGAATATACCTAGTAAAAAGCCAAACAATCCAATCAAAAAATGGGTGGAGGATCTGAATAGACATTTTACCAAAGAAGATATCCAGACAGCCAACAGGTACGTGAAAAGATACTCAACATCACTCATCTTCAGGGGAATGCAAATCTAAACCACAAAGAGATATCATCTCACACCTCTCAGAGTGGCTATTATCAAAAAGACAAGAAACGACAAGAGTCGGGAAGGATGTGGAGAAAAGGGAACCATCGCATATGGTTGGTGGGAATGTAAATTGGTGCAGTCACTGTGGAAAACAGTATGGAGGTTTCTTAAAAAATGAAAAGTAGAACTACCATATAATCCCACAATCCCACTTCTGGGTATTTATCCAAAGAAAAAAAAACACTGTTTGAAAAGATATATGCACCCCCACGTTCATCACAGCACTGTTTACAATAGCCAAGACATGGAAACCACCTAAGGGCCCAGTAATGAATGAATGGATAGAGAAAATGTCATTCAGCCATAAAAAAGGAAGGAAATCTTGCCATTTGCCACAACATGGATGGACCTGGAGGGCATTATGTTAAGTGAAAAGAGTCAGACAAAGAAAGACAAATACCATATGACCTCACTTATAATGGAATCTTAAAGAAAATAAAAACCACCTAAATTCATAGATGCAGAGAACAGACTTGGTTGGAGGATGGGGGAGAACTGGGCGAAAGGAGTCAAAAGGTGCAAACTTCTAGTTATAAAATAAGCAAGGCACGGGGACGGGGATGTAACGCACAGCACGGTGCCTGTAGTTAACAATACCGTATTAAATATTCCAAAGTTGCTAAGAGTACCTCTGAAAAGTCCTCATCACAAGAAAAACAAAGGAAAAAAGTTTCTAACTATGTATGGTGACAGACATTAACTAGACTTCTTGTGGTGATCATTTCACAATGTATACAAATATCAATTCACTATGTTGTACATCTGAAACTAATATGATGTTATATGTCAATTATATCTCAATTAAAAAAAAGACCGGGACCAGTTAGCCCAACTATATGGCCCTATAACGGCTGTAGTCAAGTTTTCCGCAGGCGACTTACATTTCATTTTCTCCTTCCTAGGCCAGAACTACTGCCGTCCCCCTTAGCTCTGTCAACCTGGATGCCGCTGGTTGTCTGGCAAATGAAAGTAGATGTACAAACACAAACATGGAGGGCTTGCTTACCTAGAGTTGTTTTTTGCTTTTGTAGCTCTTTAGCCATTTTCTCAAATTTCTTTTGCAGTCTCTTATCATTTTCTGGTGTTCTAGGAATAAAATCTTTGGGCTGCATACACTTATGCTGTGCAAAAAGGACATAAAAATTACGAATACAGTGATGCAATTGTGTAAGACAGGAAAAGAACCCTTTCACGTACATTTCTGACATCCTTTTTAACATCAACAATAAAACTTTCTTAAAGAGGTATTTTTTGTACTATATGTGAATTGGAAATATTTATTTTTTGTGCAATTGTAAAAATATGGACAGAATTTTAAAACTGAATAAAGGGCTACACATTAAGTAGCTATGTTTTCTGTGGCGTTTTCCAGATCCCTGCATTCTTAGTTTCCATGAAGGTTCTTAAAACAAAATTACTCTCTTTTTCCTCATTTCTGCTACTCTCATCTTATCTCTTCTCCCCTCAAAAAATCATGATATAGTAATAAAGCACAAAAGCAACTATTTTATAACTACCAAAGAAAAGAACCTTCATTTAATCTTGCCTTATTGCATTTAAATCACAGTAACTCCATTCAGCCAGTAAAAATCAAAAACTATGACTACACAAACAAAGTGTGACAAAATAAGGAAACCTCCAACACGTGAACCCAGGGCTGATATCCACAAGGAAGTCTGAGGTTAACTTTGTAATCTCCCCACCCTCTGATTAAAAGGGGGACATGTCTCTTTCAAACCAGCCTTCCCCACTTTCTCATTTTCAGAACTCCTCATTTGACCCAGCCACTCCCACAAATACAAAAACTGAATGTTACGTCCTCTTTACCTACTACCATTTCTACACCTGAGCGCTCTCTTAAGGACCTAAGAAAGACATGTCTTCTCTCTAGGCCTCATTTGGTTTTCAGTTTGAAGCCACCAGCCCAAACATGTTTACATGGGTACCCTGTCTAACTTCTTTTGTTCCAGTCTTAATGAAAGGACTTCTTCTAGCCATTCAAGGCTAATGCCTACACTTGTGTTCTTGATTTAGCATCCTGCCCTCTCAGTGAGTTATTCATTCATTTGTCATTTAACAAAGATGTTACCATGTGTCAGGCACTGCTCTGGAAACAAAGAGAGATCCTTGCTATTATGGGGCTTATACTCTATTAAGGAATGACAGAAAGAAATATAATAAATAAGTAAATGACACTGTATATGTATCAGGAGGGTTAATTCGAGCAGGCCTGGAATTGGCCTGAACCGTTTTTGCCAAAGCATGCAACGTACTAATTAACAGTATTTCTTTATAACTATGGGTCCATGGAGTTTGGGGCATTTGTACCCTCAAAGCACATCAACCTTGTCTGTTACTAGAGGGAGGGCTCTGTCATTGCGGGGGTGGAGGGTAACGTAGCGAGAACATGGGCACGTGACTAGCAGATTGTAAGAGGCTCCCCCAGGCACACCCTGGTCTCTAGATTATGAAGCACTGCTATTTGAGGTCCTGTGAATCTTCGTTAGTGACTGAACCCTATCTAACTGCTAACGTTGTTATAATATGTTAGAAAGGGGTAAGTACTATAGATGAAAAGGAGAAAGCAGGTGAGGGGAATCCAGACAGCTGGCATACTGGGAAGGAACTGCTAATGCAAATACACTAGTCAGGGGAGGTCTCACTGAGAAAGTAACCTGACACAAAGCCCTATGGAAGTTAGGAAACTAGTCATGTGGATTTTGGGGGGAAGCGTGTTACAGACAGAGGGAACAGATAATGCAATGGCTCTAAAATACAAATACGCTTGGTACGTCTAAAGAACAGCAAGCAAGAGGGTCAGGTTGGCAGCAGAAAGAGTGAGGGAGAGCGAAGCAGAGAACCTCTTCCAAGAACCCCAAATAATAAGGTCTGGAGTCATGTTTAATTTGCAGTTGCATTTCCAGGAGGAAAAGAAAGGGAATGTTTTTAGGCGTGAGTAAAAATTTAAATGGCAAAGTGTATGAGCAGTTATTATTTATGCTTCAGATTAGGAAAAATCAAAAAGATTAATAATATTCAGCATTGGTCAGAGTGTCGAGAAATAGGTACTCTTGCACTCTATTGGTGGAACTGGTAAAAATCAAAATGCATATCCATTTGACCCAGTAATTTCGTTTTTAGATAGTCCATTTGGAGAAATACACTCAAATATGTCACATAAACTACGTGCTTAGTAAAAACTGACAATGATCTAAGCACAAATCCAAGAACAATACATTCATATTACATATAATACAATGCGGAACAATGAAGCAGAGTTGTACGTACTAACATGAAATGGTCAAAGACACACCATTAAGTGAAGAAGAAAAAGCAACCTACCACACAACTCATGTAATTTAGTAGAACCTCATTCACGTAAAATGTGTGTGCATACACGTGTTGACGTATGTGTACGGAGACCATGGATTCACAGGGACCCAAGTCAAACTGCAAAGTGCTTATTTTGAGGGAAGGGAAATCAAGAGATGTTTGCTTTATTATTGATGTGTTTTTAAAATACTTTATTTTTAAAATGACAGACACAGCTCTCTCAGCGTATCACAGAGAGCCAAGAGACTGTTAAATGCTTTCTTTCACCTATAATCAGATGAGAAGATCTGGATGGAGACTGAATTAAGTTATCCATCACAGCACTGGCAAATTCTGGCTTGTCTGAGATGAAATATAATGGAGACACGTGGTTCACTATTTGCAGAAAATTTGGAGACATCCACAGGAATTTCTTCTTTAATCTATAGGAAATGTACAGTTTCTAGTCTGTCTAATTGAGTCCGGAGAAAGTCTGCAAATCTTCTCTCCAACAGGGATTCTCATGTGAAAATAAAGTGACCTGGACACGTCATAGTGAACTAGTTTACCCTCAGATAAAGAATCACAATGAAAACTCCTAAATAAATAAAAGCTGAAAAGGTTGTTCACATGTGAATTAGACCTCAAACGAAAGCAGTGTCTTTATAATTGTACAGCACATTTTCTGTACTAAGTAACTTTACAAACTTGGATATCTCTGATTCAGACTCTCAGATTTTCCAGCTAAAGAGAACAAATGCATTGTACCACAGACATAAAAAACTGAACTCTGAGGTAATTACCAGAGCACCTGAATGTTTGCTGGTCTCTTGGCAACTTTTAGTTTTCTCTTGGCCAACCATAGTCTCTTCCATTTCTTACAAATTACATAAAAGCATTCATAGAAAAAATAATCTCTATAACTTGTTAAAAATGCTATGTGAAAAAAAAATATCAATAGCAATACTTAAGACAACTCGAATATATTTCTAAAAGTTTTATTTTCTAGGAATCAAAAATAAATGAAATCATAACTGCCACTGTCTATACTGAAATCGTATACTTACTTTTTTTTTAATTAGGCTTGGTAAGTCTTCATTAGTATTAGCTGCAGGGAACAGGGATTCATCAATGTGTACGCCAGCTGTCCTGCATCTGTATAATTAAATTGAAGTAGTCTAATGAGTGTTTGTTTCTGTTGTAGTCACAAAGCATTAAATCTGCCCATGTGTCAGTAATTTAAGAAATCCATGCATAGGTCATTTTAATAGACATATCTTTTAAAATAAGCACATTTATTAACAAACGCAAAAGTCAATATAACTTCAACTTTCCAAAATCTTCTCTATATGGTCTTTTTAAAATACAAGAGTAGACGTGAGAGGAGGTAAAGGAAGTATCCTCTTTTACAACAATTTTAGATTTGCAATACACTTGAAAATGAGCAGTGCCTGGCACTTGTATGCCATTAAATGCATAATTTAAGGCTAAACAGGCCATAAAATGAGTAATTTAGACCTGGAAGGGTCCTAAAGAAATTAAAGCCAGAAAGCTTATCTTTCCACCAAAACTAGGTTCTCCTTTCTGTGTGTTTCTGTCAGAACACCACTACCACCCCCCGACCCTGCCCCAGGACTGTCTGCAATCGCAGCCACTCTTCACTGTGCCTTGTCCTTCCATAATCAGCTTGTTGTCACACCCTGCCATTTCTCCTCTTGCAATACCATTCACCTCCCTTCCTATCTTGGGAATCCTGCAACCATTACCTACTTCCAAGCATTCATTCATTCAAATCTAAACAATTACGATGGGGCGAGCCCGGTGGCGCAGTGGTTATTTGCGGTTAAGTTCGCAGGTTCCGCTTCTTGGCAGCCTGCGGTTCGCCGGTTCTGCTCCCGGGTTCGGACATGGCACCACTTGGCAAAAGCCATGCTGTGGTAGGCGGCCCATGTATAAAGTAGAGGAAGATGGGCACGGTTGTTAGCCCAGGGCCAGTCTTCCTCAGCAAAAAGAGGAGGATTGGCAGTAGTTAGCTCAGGGCTAATCTTCCTCAAAAAAATAAATAAATAAAATTTTAAAAAAATAAACAATTACAATGATTTTCTATATGATCTCCTTCTCTACAGTTTCTCCTCTTCTAATTCATTCACATAGTATCGAAATATTAATCTTAAAATATTCTACTCATCTCTCCCCAACCCAGATCAAAAATCTTCCATCACTGCTGTGCTTACAGAATAATCTCATTAATCTGTTGAGCATTTTTAAAATATGGCCCATAACCACATCTCTGACTATATTTCATAAGACTATCACTGTTCAACATCCACTTTACAACTGATAGTTAAAAATATAATTAGAGTGCCAAAAAATGGGGCAAACATATCCATATTGACATAGAAAGCTCTCTAAAATATATTAACAGTGAGAAGGAAATTTCAGGAACATGTGTGTATGGTATTCTATGGTGTTGTGGTAAAGTACCTCTCATTTTAAAACAAGTTTGGAAGATTACACACCAAACTGACAACAGTACTTATCACTAGGCCAGTCAATCTACAAGTATGGTCAGAGCCCCCTGGGGTCCCTGAAACTCTTTTGAGGGCATGGGAAGTCAAAGCCATTTTTATCATAATACGAAGACATTATTTGCCTTTTTCATTTCTCATTCTCTCATGAGAACATACGGGAGTTAAAGATAAAAGACATGCTATCCCAACACACAGAAGGCAGAGGCAAATGTGAGAATGTGACTGTCTTCTATGAAACCAGGCATGACACAGCATTATTCACAAGAGCCAAGATATGGAAACAAGCTAAGTGTCCAGCAATGGATGAATGGATAAAGAAAATGTGGTATATATACACAATGGAATATTATTCAGCCATAAAAAAGAATGAAATCTTGCCATTTGCGACAATATGGATGGAACTTGAGGGCATTATGCTAAGTGAAATAAGTTAGAGAAAGACAAATTCCATATGATGTCACTTACATACGAAATCTAATATATACATATACACACATGAGAAAAATAAGCCCATAGAGGAAGACAACAGATTGGTGGTTGCCACAGGCAGGAAGTGGAAGATGGGAGAAACGGGTGAATTGTTTCTGTGGGGTTTTTTTTTTTTTAGTTTAAAAAAATTGAATTAAAAAAAAAAAACCCATAATACTTCCACTATCCAAAATGAAAAAGTCAGCGTTAGAAAGAATACAGAAAAACTAAAACTCTCATACACTACTCATAGGACAATAAATTCATACAACCACTCTGGATAAATGACTTGGAAGAATATGAAAGGAGAACATGCACAAGCCCTAAGATCCAGCACTGAAGGCTTAGGCATGTACAAGAGAAATGCGTGCACACGTGTACCAAGAGACATTCACAAGAATATCTGGGGCTGCTGTATTTGGAATAGCCTAAAGCTGAAAACACCTCCAATGTCCATCAACAGAGGAAGGGATAAATTAATTGGGGTACATTCAAACAGCAACGAAAGTGAACTAACTTATAACTGCAAAAACAGGAATGAATCTCACCAATATAACACTGAGCTAAAGAAAGCAGTGGCAAAAAAAGTGCATGCTGTGTGACTCCATTTATACAAGGCTCAAGAACAGACAAAATCAATCTATGATTTCAGGAGTCAGATTAGGGGTTTCCTGGGGGAAACTGACCAGGAGGGGAGCTTCTGCAGTGCTAATAATGCTCTCCTTCTTGATTTGAGTGGTGGGTACGGGGTATGGCTTTGTGTCAATTTGTCATGCTCTACGCTTGGAAATTTTGCTTTATTTGCCTGTGTATTTCAGTAAGAGTTTTCATATAAAGTAAAAATGAAATCGGAAGCTGAGACTGCCCTGGCCATTTGGGTTCTTTGCGCCACTAAACAAAAAGGAGAGAATAAGCTGTGGTGACTGATCCTGATTACCAGGTGGACACTGGGCTGCTGCTACCCACTGGGAGTAAGCAGTACTCTGGCCAAGCCCCAGTCCACTCACTGGGTGTTTCCTAGTACTCACTCCCTAGCCCATAGGTAAGGGGAAAAAAAGGCATGAAAGAAATTTGCAAAAATGTAAAAATAAAAAATAAAATAAATTAAAAAAAACAATGTAACACAGTAATTGTAACAAGAGAACAACAACAAGGCAGAGCAGAAGCCAGAGCACAGTGATACTAGGAGTTAGGAAGAGCTTTCAGTCAGAGGCCACCACCAGACTAAATTCTGGTGCGGAAACAGGTTTGGAGGATGGAGAGCTTCCGTCTGGAAAAGAGCATGGACAAAAGCACAGCGAGTGAACGGCATGACAGCTTTGGGAAAACACACTCCACTTGGTGTGACTGAAGAGAATCAATGAGAGTTAGGAGGCTGGTGACAGAGAGATTGCGCAGGTCAACCAAGGGCTGTATTGGCCAAGCTCATGCACTTGGACGGCCCTCATCCTGTGGGCCCCAGGAAAGGTGAGGAGGGGCCCTGGACAGGTCACTCTGAGGGATGAGTTCCAGGACAGGGACACTGAGGGCAAGGAGACCAGGTTGGGCTGAAGATTTCAGCAAAGGCAGTGGGACTGGGTTGAGGATCCTGATGTGCAATATTCAGGGATAAAGATGGAAAGTTCTTAGTCTCTGTTAAAGGACTGAGCACATGCATTTTTCTCTATGTTCCCCAAAACTCTAATCAAATGACAGGAAAAGAAAACCACATAGAAGATCAACAGAAGTAAAGAGTAGGTAAGAGATGTCTGGGAAAGTGAAAAGCAAACTGTATTTCGAAAAAGAAGAAAACCTGACCCAGCACTTGGGGTGGGGGAGGAGTCATCCACAAGAAGCGGCATTCTCTCCTCAAACCTGGAGGCGACTCTGGCATATGGGGCCTGCGCGAGGCAAGCGTGGGTCTGAAAAGCAGCAGCTATGCTCCAACTGCCCAGACTCAGAGACGCTGCACCCCATTTGCTCCTGCCACCAAAGTGGAGGTGCCGGGTTAAGTTTTCAGGCGACCTGGACCAGACGTGCACCAGACTCAAGGACACCAGGCTGGGCTCAGATGGACAAGAAGTCTCACATGAAGGGAAATGTATTCGTGGTGCATTTTCAGATTCAGCTAAAAACAACTTTCACAGTCATAATGATGTAAACAAAAACCAGTGAAGTAATTTATCACTGAGATAAAGAGAGGAGAAGAATTGTGGGGGTGTACAAACAGCAGATGCACCTCATGGGGTGGGGTCCCCCAGAAGGTGATACTGGAAAGCTACAGTCTCACTTCCACACTAGAAAGTCACTAGACAATGTGGAACGCTGGATACATACGGAGGTAAGTACAGGCTAGAGAGATGGCTGCCTGAGTGGGAAGGCGTCACCTCTGAGGAGCAGGGCTTAGGGCAAAGGGCTAAGGAGGAACTACTGTTGTCACTACAACTACCAGTTGATTTTCTCTTTGCTGTGTGCATGTTGGGGAGAGGAGGGGTTCTCTTCAGGACACCACAGGATTAGGAAATAAGCATTCTGACTCAAAAGGTTCTGGTGTGCACAACGGGGAAAATAATGGCCCCATAAACCAAGACAGAAAATGAAGTTTAGAAGCAGTTAGAAAAGACAGCAAGTCCAGTTTTGGACCCACTGAAACCTACCTGCTGCGACTCATCTAGCAGGCAATTCCATGTGTAGGTCTGATGCTTAGAGGACATAGATAAAGAGATAGAGGATAAAGAGAGACAGATACACAAAATTCAAACCCCTCACCACGGCCCTGCAGGAGCAAGTCTCTGCCCATCTCAAAGCTCCCTCTCCTCACTAGGTTCCAGCCACTGACACTGAGATCTTCAAACACAATGGCATTCCCCTGTCTCAGGCCATGACCGTCTGTGCCTCAGAACACGTGTTCGCCAACTCACTCAATGACTAGCTCCTTTCTGCCTTTCTCTCCTCAGCTCAAGCGTTACTGACACCTCAGCTCCTTCCTTGTTCCCTTCAGAGGACTTATTGTAAGTTGCACTTTTAAAATTTTTCTTCACTAAAAAGTAAGTTCCATGAAGGCTGGGAATACGCCTGTCTGGTTACAACTGTAAGCTCAATGCCTGGCAGACAATAAGCACTCAAAAGATATTTTCAGAATGAGTAAATGTCATCATTGTAGAAAGAAAAACACTTGACCTCTTTATCTTATACTGTGCGCACACACACACACACCACACACTCCTACGCAAAATAACTCAACATTAGATCACAGAACTAAACACAAAAGCTGAAACTATAAAACTCCTAGAAGAAAATGGAAGAAAGAAATTCAAGATTTTGAAGTAGGCAAAGATATTCAGATAAGATATCAAAAACATAAAGCATAAAAGAAAAAATGAAAAACTGATCAAAATCAAAAATTTGTGTGCTTCAAAAACAATAAAGAAAATGAAAGTTAAGCCACAGAAAAAATATTTACAATAAGTATATCTGACCAAAAAAACTGGTATTCAGAATACACAAAAATCACTTACAACTCAATATTACGAAGTCAAAAACTCAATTTTTTAAAGTGGGCAAAAGAGTTAAACCAAAGACAATGCACAGTCTTATGCATATTACCTAATGCTCAGCACTAGGGAAATACAAATTAAAACCAGATGAGATTCTCACATTTATGGTTGATTTTTGATAAGGTTGCCAAGAAAATTCACTGGGGAAAGAATAGTCTTTCCAACAAACGGTGCTGGGACAACTGGGTATCAACATGAAAAAGAATGAAATTAGAGCCCTGCCTCACACCATACACAAAAACTAAATCAAAATGGATCAAAGACCTAAATGTACGAGATGAAAACGTAAAATTCTTAGAATATAGGAGAGAGAATCTTTGTGATCTTGGATTTGGCAATGGTTTCTTAACACCAAAAGCACAAGAAAAAATAAACAAAAATTAAACTGAACATCACCAAAACTAGAATCTTTTTGCTTGGACGCTTTTGCTTCTAACTGTTAAGGAATTGTAAAGAAATCCATAGAATGGGAGAAATATTGGCAAATCGTATATAGGATATGGATATATGTGATATATCCATTCAATGGACCATTATTTGATCATAAAAAGGAATGAAATTCTGATACATGCTCCAACATCAACAGATCTTGAAAACATTATGTTAAGTGAAGGAAGCCAGGCACAAAGACCACATGTTGTATGATTCCATTTATATGAAACGTCCAGAACAGGCAAATGCAGAGACAGAAAGCAGATCAGGGGTTGCCTTGGACTGGGGGGAGGAGAGGGTGATGTAAAGGTTTCATCCTGAGGTGATGAAACTGTTTTAAATGGATTGTGGTGATGGCTGCACAACTCTGTGAATATATTAAAAACCACAGGATTGTACACTTTAAGTGGGTGAGTTGTACGGTGTGTGAATTATATCCCAAAAAACTATTACTAAAACAATACCTGAGAGACCAGTACATATCCACTACAATAGCTAATATTAAAAAGACTGACAATTCCAAGTGTTAGTGAAGACATGGAGCAAACGGAACACTCATACACTACAGGTTTCCAGGAAGGTAAAATGATACAACCACCTTGAAAAGTAGTTTGGGTAATGACCAAACAGAAATGAAAATATACAAAGACACAAATGTGATTGTTCATAGCAACTTTACTCATAAAAACAAAAAACTGAAAACTACCCAAATGTTCATCAACAAGTGAATGGATAAACTGTGGTGCATCCACAGAATGAATACTACTCAGCTACAAAAAGAAATGAAATGATTGATATCTATATGACAACATGGATTAAGCTCAAAATCATGTTGAACAAAACAAGCCAGGCACAAAATAGCACATACTGTATGATTCTGTTTA
This sequence comes from Equus przewalskii, assembly GCF_037783145.1. NCBI lineage: Eukaryota > Metazoa > Chordata > Mammalia > Perissodactyla > Equidae > Equus > Equus przewalskii. The sequence continues at coordinate 33,180,374 of NC_091858.1, forward strand.
TGAGATCCCAGATTAGGCAAAGCTAATCTATAGCGACAGAAACCAGATAAGCAGTTGCCTTGTGATGGGGGTTGGGGGCAGGAAGCTGACTGTAAAAGGACACAAGGAAACTTTCAGGGTGATGAAAATTGCTCCAATTTTGATTGTGGTGGTGGTGATGGTGGTAACATGGGTATGTAAATTTGCCAAAAAATTAGTGCACTGTACACTTAAAATGGGTACATTTTATGTAAATTACATTTTTATAAAGTTGATTAAAAAACAACCACCCAAGCCTGCAGAAAGCCGCACAATTAAGGGATGGGCAGAATAATGGATCTAATGAAAGAGATGAACAGCAGGAAGGATGAAGAGAAAAAGGGGAGAAATGCTTCTTAGGAATGTATCTTTTTTAAAAAGGTCCTTAATTACCAATTTTTACCTTGAGCATCACTTAGTAGCTTCTCTTTATTCAAGCAAAACATCACCTATTTCCCACTGTCACAAGCAATAAAATAGCAAAAGGCAGGTGGCTGAGAAGCAGCCAGATAAAGATGTAGATGAACAGAACCGGGAGAATCCTATCATCATAAACATGAGATTAAATTTATAACCATCAGTGTAATAAAGTTCAGGCAGCTCCTGAGAAGCCTCACGCCAACCCAAGTGGGTAAAGTACTCTTGCTTCTATTTCACAAACGAGGAAATTGAAGCTCACAGAAGATGATTTGCCAAAGTTACAAAACTAGTAAGTATCCTCTACTAGTTAGTAGCTTAGGGAAAGACTTGAGTAAAATGGGTGTCTGACCCAGGTGATGTAGTTGTGGAAGATAAGTGCTGTCTCCTTTGAGACTAAGCATCCCAACAAGTTGTCTCTGAAGGGTAAGACAGAAAGCTGCATAGAGACACGCTCCCTGAATCCAATCCACTTGGGTCTAACTATGACTTTTCACGACAAAGAAATAGGTGGCCCTTGATGCTGGTAGTGTCATCCCATGCCTGCCAAGAACTTGTGCATTAGCATGCCTCGTAAAATACTGAAGCCACTACATTAAAACCCATGTTTACCAGGCACTCAATCAAAATCTACTGGATAAACAAAAAAGCTCACCAGCTGGATTTCTACTTTTCTTCAGAAATGTAAAATGATAACATTATTCCCCCATCTAGTGGTTAAGAAGAAAAGTGTTTCAAGAGATGCCCCTAAAAACAGAACCAACTTTCTGCCGTTCACTGTCTCACTGCTGCTGCTTAAGTGCCAACGGAAACAAGCAGCATGTGACATCCTTTCCTCTGGGGAACCCTGCCCGGGATGAGCTTTCTCCCTTGAGAGCCAAGGATACAGCACTTTCCCCCGAAGGTCTGCTGGGGACCACCTTCTCCCGTTCCAGGCTCAGGACCAGCCCTGGCTATCCCTGGACCAACTCGCCTGCTTATGTTAAACCCACTCAAGGTCACCACCTTATCTCCTAAACCCAGTAAGCCAATTCAGCCACAATGTATTAATCTATGGAAGGCACTAATGAGAGATAACGAACGAATGACATCTTTGTGAAGCTCCAGCCCTCAGGCACAAGATCCAGAGAGAAGAGTCCAAGTCACATACCTGCCCATAGCACAGGGAGGAACACGGGGGTCCTAGAGGTTCAGGTAACACACTCCATGAGCAGAGAGAAAAAGCAAGGAAGAATTTAAGCTGGGCTTGAGAGGGAGCCCCAACTGCGCTTGCAAATCAGATCGACGTGTTACAGGAGGAAACCAGGGCCCAGCAGTTGAGCAGCTAGTCCAGGGCTGCGCGCTACATTCCACAGCCTGGATCCGTGCTCCCATCCATCTGACTCCAGAGCTGCAACTTTTCAATAAACCATGCTTCTTCCTTGGCAAGCGTGCAGAAAAGAGGAAGTATTTGAACAAGGCCGTAAGGAAAGAAGTTTAATACATACATGAGGGAAGGGCGTTTGAGGGAAATACAACAGTAAACAACAAAGAACCACATGGGAGGCCCAGGAGTGACTTGTCTGTTGCTACTAAATCATTCTGCAGGTCACCATACCTCCCTTTTTCCTCACACACAAAGGAGAAGCAAATCGCTCTCTCACTTTCTTCATGCCTAATGCACTAAGGCCCAGCCCACAGGGCAGTTCCCTCATTTTTCCCAGGGGGAACCACATTACTATGTTCAGCCCTGTTCATTGATCTTCAAACTAGGTGTATGTGCCGGGGAGATGTAAACTTTCCAAACAACCAGCAGGGAGTTTTAAGGCAATAACGTTCCTGATCAGCACCTTCCTGTAGGTATTCCTTTTGAAACCGATCTGAGACTGCGGGTTCCTGCAGGCCCTCTTTCTCGCTACAGCCTCCTCACTCCCTCAAATTCCCAGTGTCTCCTCTACCAGGAGCCCTGCTCCTGCCACAGGGCCTTTGGACTTGCTATTAAAAGGATGACCAACTCCATCCTGAATTGTATCAGAGTACATGCCCAGGGTATAAAAACCTCTGGGACAATAAAAATAGGGACAACTTATGTTACTGGTGTGTGATGAGCTTCCTTAATAACTTGTCAAATCCTAATACACTTGCCCTGGTCTAACAAATATTTCTGTCGAGAGTGAAATAAGGCTTTAGACCCACAGTATTCTAGCCAGTGTCGAAGTTCAGATATATGTAGAGAGGGATGGGGATGACTGCGCCTTTTCCATGTCTCAGCTACTGTCCAATGCTGCACAGCCCTTGAAAGGAGACCCATCAGGGCAAAGCAAATGTCTGACAATGAAATGGTATTTTCCTCACATATGTAAAATAGCAAACTGCTTGGCAGTCTCAACACCTCATAGGACATGTCATGAGCTGGCAGGGAAGGCACCTTTGAAAGTGGAATTTATTCGGATCTTAGCCATTCCATGAAACCAGTCCCATGCTGTTCTAATCTAAGAGGCCCAGGCCAACCCAAAACGCCTTCACCCACTACCTCTGCAAAAGCTGGGGCAATGGAAAGGTGCCCGACCTGCTGCGGGAGAAGGACCCCTTTCAACAATAAGACAGAACAAGGTAATTTGGAGACCCTCCCTAATGTGACGAGTGAGAAGAAATGTCTATGTGCACATGGATTCACCTGGCACAGAGCAAGACCCACAGTCACAGTGGGAAATCGTGTAAATGGAAACTACTGACACACACTGAACTGGAGAGTAGTAGTTCTCAAACTTTTTGGACTCAATAATCCCTTTCATGCTTAAAAAGTTTTGAGGACCTCAGGGGCCAGCCCAGTGACATAGTGGTTGGGTTCTACCTGCTCCACTTCGGCAGCAGGGCTTTGCCAGTTCAGATCCTGCATGTGGACCTTTGCACCACTGATCAAGCCATGCTGTGGCAGGCATCCCACATATAAAGTAGAGGAAGATGGGCACGGATGTTGGCTCAGTGCCAGTCTTCCTCAGCAGGAGGAGGATTGGTGGCAGATGTTAGCTCAGAGCTAAATCTTCTTCAAGGGAAAAAAATTTTTGAGGATATCAAAAAGCTTTTTTACGTGAGTTATGTTTATGGATATTTATTGCAACAGAAACTAAAACTGAGCAGTTCTTAAAATATATATTTGTTAATTAAAAATAATAAACTCATGTTAGCACAAATAACAAGTGCTATGAAAAATAACCATAATGTTATGAAAAATAACTGTATTTTCCAAAACAGAAAAAAAAATAAGGGACAAAAGTCGCATGGCGACACATTTTTGCAAAGGGAATAAATAAGTGGATTCTCACATCTGCTTCAGCATTCCATGTGCTGCATATCTCATAGGGCCCCAGAACTACACTGTACCCTCCTGGGAGAATGAGGGGAAAAAAGGCAGATAACAACCTACTAGTATAGTATGAAAAGAGTTTCACAAACTTGCTGGCCCCCTGAGAGGCTCTCGGGGACCCAAAGGTCCCCGGACCATCATGTGAAAACTGCTGTTCTAAAGCCACAAGAAACCCATTACTCTGATAGTATTTACTATGCGATTCATGAATATTAGGTCTGTCTTCTCAAGAAACCTATGCCATCTAAGACAGGGAATAAGTCTTTTACCTTGAGGCTGATGTCCTAATTGGTAAGAGTAGATATTTTCTGTGTTGCTTTGCTTTGCTTTTAATCAACACAGGAACACTGAAAGTTTGCTACAAGCAGAAAAATCTAACTGGCAGGTTTTAAAAAACACTTGTTCGGGGCTGGCCCCGTGGCCGAGTGGTTAAGTTCGTGCGCTCCGCTGTAGGCGGCCCAGTGTTTCGTTGGTTCGAATCCTGGGCGCGGACATGATACTGCTCATCAAAACCACGCTGAGGCAGCGTCCCACATACCACAACTAGAAGGACCCACAACGAAGAATATACAACTATGTACTGGGGGCTTTGGGGAGAAAAAAGGAAATAAAATCTTTAAAAAAAAAAAAAAAACACTTGTTCTTTTAACACAGCTTTTAAACACAGGAATAGGCTTGACAAAATTTCAAAGTTTAAGAAGAATTTTGAACTTTGTGATCTCAATTGCTACCACTCTGGCAATCCCTCTGAATGTGCCCTCCATGTCAGGAGTAGGTAATAAAAGTAAATGCCACCCCTTCCACCTTCCCTTCCAACAACTCAGTCCTAGAGCCACTCATGAGGGGCAAAGAGTGGAGCCGCGAGGAGTGTATGGATGGGTGGGGATACAGTGCTGGAGGTACAAAGCAAAGTGTCACTGGCCAAGGCAGGTGAGAAGCACTTTCCAGAGCCCGAGAAGGGGGTATCCTGCAGGGGGTGATGGAGCCCAGGCAGGGTGAGGAATGAGTCTGTGCCGGAGTAAGGGCATGGAACAACACAAGGTGTTGGAATTCCAGCAGGTGTGGAGAGCGTCACGTGTGGGGACAACACGGGCTAAGGGGAACATCTGTACAGAGAGGAGGTCCTGTGTGGAGGGGGGATTCGAGCCTGAGCAGGCGAGAAGGGCTCTGTGCAGGGAAGGGCACAGCCCTGGAGAGGAGACTGGTCAGCCAGTCTCCTCTGATTAACAGGATGTAAGGAAGAATAACAGGAGGCAGGTTTCTCACCGTCTGAGCAGGGAATCACAAACACAGAGGGGATGAGGACTAGAATGAACCCCCTGGATTTGGGCTGGAATCACAGGCATTAGTGGGAACGCACTGATTCATCACAGACAGAAGGCTGTAGAAACAAACTCACGGGCATAGATACACACATATATCACTAACTGTCCACCAGAGGGCATGGGAGCAGCAACACCCCCATGGCAATGAGCATGCCAGCACCCAGACTGTGTGTGTGTTCAAAATACCACTTTTCACTGAAAGGAAGCAGAGCTCCTTGGAAAAATGGCTGAATCCGGGGCTGAGAAAAAGAAAGTACAAGCTGAACCTGGATGAAATTGTGCTAGAGAGAAAAGTCTTCAGAGAATGAAGAGGAAAAGGTAAAACAACACAGAAGTCAGCCTGAAGGAGCCATCACTGGCCAACAGAGGAGAACGTAAACATGAAAAGAAACAATGACAGTATGGATCATAACCCACTGAATAACGCACAGAGCCTCGCACACACACCCCATACACGGAAAGTGTGATGGGCAACAGTTATTTACCTAGTTTGAAAGTTTCTCTCCTCAGAAGCTACATTAACTGCCAGGGGGCAAGAGGGCACATGCACTTTCCAGTGGGCAGGCCTGGCAGGCACCACCGGGACCAAGTGACCAGGGGACCACCACCAGCACCACCACACACTGAGAGGGTGCAGGAAGAACCCATCATCACTCTCAGGACAAACCTGCAAAAGACATAGAGCACGGATGATCTTAAGAGGAAACATCAGACTACGCCACACCGAGGGACACCACACATCACTATTTCTAACCTCCAATAGTATCACAGGCACGAAAGCCACAGAAAAACTGGGGAACGGCTCCGAGTGAGAAAGACTGAGGAGACACATCAACTAAATGCAACATGCATTTCCGAAGTGGAGGCGTTGGCCTTAAAACACATGACGGGAACAGCTGATGAGACTAGAATGGACTCTGAGGATGCGATGGTAGGGAGGTTTCAGTGTTAATTTCCTAACATGGATCGCTGTGTTGTGGTTATGCAAGAAAATGCGCCTGTTTGTAGGAAATGCTAAATGCAGAGGTGATGGAGCATCTGGGCAGCAACGTAGTCTCAAATGGGCAGGACAAACGCCTGTGAATTGTATTTCCAACTTATCTATTACTTTACGATTATTTTAAAAATGTGCATTTATGATCAACCTCCTTCAACAGAACTTCATTAGCTTCACCTTTATTTCTTCTTTCTTCAGGATAAAAATGTTGAGCGTGCAAAGGAAATGTCAGAACTTTATCAGCTGCTGTTTCACAGTTGTCTGCTCTTAGAAAGAACATGTCCAGAAATAACCCCACAAAACGGGATTCTAGTGACACCTAGTGACCTTATGTATTTAATGTTCAGTGGTGAACATGAGCAACCGCCAGGATGGGCAGTCAACAGAAGGAGAACAGACACACAACGGGTAAAATAAAGGTCACTGTGCCTGCTACCTCCTACCTCCACGTTCTGCTGAAATAAGATCAAGTTCACTAAAAAATCAAAGAAATGCAAATGAAATCAACTTTATTTTTTCACCTACAAAGTAGGAAAGATTAAAGAGTGGTAGCTCACAGTATGAGTATCAGGTGTGGGAAAAGTGTTCTTTCACACTGCCAGAAAGAATGGAAATTGGCACACTCTCTCCAGAAGGTTATTTGACAGCATCTATCACAAAGCTCAACATGCAAGCCCTCTGAACTCAGAAGTCTACATTTGGAATTTAAACCTATTGAGACTTCTATCTGCAAGAAGCGACACACACAAAGGCTCAATGTCATACCATTTCTGACTGGAAAGAAAAATAAGAAAGAAATAAAAAACTTCATACATGTTAACAGGAGATCAGTTACATAAATTACTGGATATCTATCACAAAAGATTTTATATATATATTTAAAACAAGAGGACATAGCTCTAGGTACAAACATGGAAAAATGTTCTCCAATATACTGTTAACTGAAAAAGTACATGTGCATTCCATTAAAAAACTAAAACCTACTTATTTACATGGATGTATATATAAATAGGAATGTATAAATGTACATTTCTTATATGCTTAGTAGAAAGTCTGAAAGTACATACACCAAATTTTCAATGGTAAGTTCCTCCCAACTAAGAGGAGGGAAGATAAGGCAAGAGGTGGATTCGGTGGGACTTTTTCACTTTAAAAAAGCAGACACATATTTAAATATAAATACATTTAACTCAAAAGAAAGTTTGTTTTCAGGATAGCAAAAGGAAAATATAAAAATCAGTAATTAATTGTGTATAATAAACATCTGATTGCATTTCAACATTACAGTTTATTTCTTGCAATAAACAAGAAAGAAATAATTTGTATTAAAAATGTGATTAAGTTCACTTTAAAGTGACCTTAAGAGATTGCCTTTGGGTAAATTACAAGTATTTTGGAGTTTCCGGGAGCCCTTGAGAAACAAGGGCTAAGTGAGGGCAGAAAGAGAGAAAGAGGAAGGCAATTAGGGACAGATCAGCAAATGGAGGCAGGAGGGCAGGACTCTCAGGAAAGAAACTGTGCTGAGAGGCCCCACCCACGTCTCATCAGCAGAGAGGCCTCATTTCAGGACAGGAACACCTGTCAGTTTACATTTTTGTCCAAGCTTCTCTATTAACTTGAAGCTGTCAGCAAAGGTCTATCTTTCTGTACCCTCCTCTCCCAAATTTCTACACACCCTTTTCATGTAGCTTATGTCACTTCCCCCAAGGCATGTTCTCTGCTATCTCTAGGCCAACGCAAGTAAAAGCCTGTCTGCTTGTTAGTTGTTGGGACAGTCATTTACTGAGCAACTGCTATGAGCCAGGAACACGTTAGACATTTACTGGAAACACAACCATAAAATAAGACAAACTTCATAGTTGTACTTACAGAATTCTCGTTATAATCAAAAGACCAAAATGCACAGTTAGGTAGCTAGGTAGGTAGACAGACAGACAGATAAAACCGACAAATGAACAAATGTTTTAACAGCACAAAAAGGAAATAAAAGTTGAGCTAGAAAGTAACAAAGAGGACTCTACTATCAATTGGGAGACAGAGAAAGCTCTTCTGGGAAGGTGACCCTTGAAATGTGACAAATAAGAAGGAGCTGAATACAAAAATACAAACTAGGCTGAAGAACCAGGAAAAGGAGGCAGAATTCTAGGTGGCATGTGTCCACAACACAGGCCTGCCTGAGGACACCCAGAGCCCAGGGTATCTGGAAGATACAAATGAGGAAAGTGGTGCAGCTGAGGTTGAAATATGACAGAACCATGGAGAGCTTTGAACCAGGGGTCAGCCAACTTCTTCTGTAAAATGGTGAATATTTCAGGCTTTGTGGGCCATGTGGTCTCTGTCACAACTATTAATACAGATTGGAAGAGAAGAAGTGAAACTATCTCTGTATACAGACTACACAACATTGTATACAGAAAATCCTAAAGAAATCACGGAAACACTTAGAGCCAATAAACAGGTTCAGCGAACTTGCAGGATACAGGATCAATATACAAAAATCAGTTGTGTTTCTACACATTAACAACTGAAAAATCTAAAAATGAAATTAAGAAAACAATTCCATTTACAACGCATCACAAAACCCCCAAAAATTTAGAAATAAATTTAACCCAGGAGGTGTAAGACATGTACACTGAAAACTACAAAACATCACTGAAAGAAATTCAAGACCTAAAAAAATGAAAACATCCAATGGTCATGGATCGGAACATTAAATATTGTTAAGATGGCAACACTTCCCTAATTAGAGACTCAACACAATTGCCATCAAAGCTCAGCAGCCTTTCTTTTTTTTTTTTTTTTTATTTTTGAAGAAACTGACAAGCTAATTCTAAAATTCATACAGAAATGCAGGGAAGCCAGAATAGCCAAACAATCTTGAAAAAGAAAAACAAATTTGAGGGCTCACACTTCACAATTTCAAAACTTACTATAAAGCTATAGTAATCAAGATTGTATGGTGCTGGCATAAAGATAACAGAGAACAATGAAATATAACTGAGAATCCAGAAATAAACCCATATGTCCATGGTCAAGTGATTTTCAACAAGAGTACCAAGACAATTTAATGGAAAAATAAGAGTCTCTTTAATTAGTGGTGCTGGGACAACTGGACAGTCACATGCAAAAGAGTGAAGGCGAAACCCTACCTCACACCATGTATAAAAATTAACTCAAAGTAAACCACAGACCTGAATGTAAGGATAAAACTATAAAATTCTTAGAAGAAAGCATAGGTGTAAATCTTCATGCCCTGGGATTAGGCAATGATTTCCTGGCTGTGACATTTAAAGAACAAGAAACAAAAGAAAAAACAGATACCAAACAATCAAAATTAAAAACGCTTGTGCTCAAATGATACTACCAAGAAAGCGAGATGACAACCCACAGAGAGGGGGAAAATGTGTGCAAATAAGATATCTGATAAGGGTCTTATATCCAGAATATATAAAGAACTCTTACAACTCAACAATAAAAAGAAAAATAACCCAATTTGTTAAACTAAGCAAAGTACTTGAATAGACATTTCTCCAAAAAAGATACACAAATAGCTAATAAAATCATGAAAAGCTGCTCAACATCATCAGTCGAGAGAAATACAAACACATAGTGAGATGCCACTTCACATTCACTATGGTGGCTATAATCATGAAGACAGATGATAACCCTCGTACACTGCTGGGTGGAACGTAACACCAGTACAGTCAATTTCAAAAATAGTCTGACAGTTTTTCAAAAAGCTAAACATATAGTTTCTCTATGACTCACCAATTCTACCTTTAGGTTTATAAATAACTCAAGAGAATTGGAAATAGATATTCACACAAACACCTGTACACAAATGTTCATAGCAGCATTATTTATATTAGCAAAAAAGTGTAAATAACCCATCTGTCCATCAACTGATGAAGAGATAAACAAAATGTGGTATATACAACTCAGCCCTCAAAGGAGTGAAGTACTGATACATACTACAACATGAATGAACCTTCAAAACATTATGCTAAGTGAAAGAAGCCCAACATAAAAGACCACATATTGTAAAATCCCATTTATGTGAAATGTCCAGAGTAGGCGAATTCATAGCAAAAAGCAGATTAGTGATTGCCAAGGGCTTGGGAAGAGGGGCAACAGGCAGTGACTGCTAACGGCTAGAAAGGTTTTGGGGGTGATAACAATGTTCTTGAACTAGATAGTGGTGATGGTTACAAATCTCCGTTAATAGAATATATTAAAAATTACTTAATTGCACACTTAAAAACTCACAAAGGGTGAGTTTTATGGTATGTGAATTTCATCTTAAAAAAAAAGAACTGTCAAATGTAATTATTCACGTTGAAAGGACATAATACCAGAGGAAAATCAGATCTTCAGGAACAAACGAAGAGCAACAGAAAGGAAAAATACATAGATAAATATGACACACTATTTTTTCTCTTAATTTATGTAAAATACAGACAACTGTTTAAAGCAAAAATTATAACACTGCCTTGTAGATTATAAGGCATTTGATGTAACATATGACAATCCTAACAAAGGATGGTAGGCAGAATCAATGGACACACACAATTACCAGGTTTCTATATTTTATGTGAAGTAGTACAATGTTAAGTCAAGGCAGACTCAGAAAAATTAAGGATCTATATCTTAACCCCTAAAGCAATCACTAAAAGTAAATAAATAAAAATAATGGCAAGCGTTTTAGTTAAAAAACCAACAGATCAAATCATTCAAAATAGCAAAGGAAAAGGGAGGAAAGGAAGAAAACGTATTTCCTACCTTTGCTCAAATGGCCAAGAAGCAGTGAAGCTCCATAGCCGTGAGCCCACCAGCACCCACACCTTCATCTCTAATACTATTCCGCACTCAAAGGAATCACAGGTCTTTGCAGAAATGGCTGGTGCCAGGGCTGGGGTAGAGCACACACAAGGTGCCAGCCAGTAAAGAAGTGCTCAAATGAAAAGGACGGACATGTCACCATGACAGAAAAGCCAGCTTGAAGGGACTGCCACCATCCAATCTGAACAATCCCAGCACCAGACAGACAGTAATGGATTACAAACCATTGAGAAATACAGGAATCCATGAATTGATACTAACGAGTCAGTCAGTCAGTGTGGGAGAAGGGAAGGCTCTTCATTACAGAGCACAGCGTGGCACTGCCAGGGACACGGGAGAAAGCGTGGGACTTGGAAAGTAACCATGTTGGAAGAAGCAGAGTTGAGGGTGGTTCAGGCAAGAATCATGACTGGACGCTGCTCCTGCCAGGCAGGGGAGCCGGGGAGACTAGACGAGGAGCAGGAAGTCTGCATGACCCTAAACTGTCTCCCCACAGGTGGCTTACTGGTTTCAAGGGAAACAAACAGTAACTGTACAGTGGAAAAATCAACAAAGAGGTAATCGAAATGAGCATCACCAATAAGAGGCAGATGAACACTGGGGGCCTCTGGGTAGGACACACATACTCATGGAGCATTCTGGGCCGGAAACCAAAAACGGAATCTAATCACAGGAAAACATCAGACAAACCAAGAGCATCTTATTCTAAACAAAAGCGTGGAGAGCGAGACTGGAGTCTTCAAAAATTGCCAAGACATAAAAGATAAAGAAATGGTCCAGCCTAAAGAGACTACAGAGACAAGGCAATTATGAACAATACTGCATCCTAGACTGGATCTTGTACTGAGGGAAAAAAACATGCTCAAGGATGTTGTTAGGGTCATTCAACAAACTTACACATTTAAGACAGATTTCCTAAAAACATTTTAAGACAAAAATTTCAAAAAAAGGAAAAAATAAAATTTCATCTTCAGATGAAATAGTTCTCCCTTCTTTCTTTAGTTGTAATTTAGCTTCCTTGACTGCTTTTCCCTAGACTAATCATATGAAGGCCACACCCACTAAAGACCCACCCCCTAAAGCCACTCAGTAATAACACTGTATTTATAGACATACATGCATAGTAATAAAAGGCTTAAATCTCTTTTTACATTCTCACTAAAAATACACTCACTTATATTTCCTAATAATTAGAACTCCTTTGGTATTGTGCCTGCCCTGTCCCCTTGTCTGACTATCCAGGGTAGGAAATCCCATACTGGCCACTTGAGAACTGTCTTGGGCTAAAATAGAATAAATGCCTCTATAGAATGGAATGTCCCCTGAAAACCAGGTGAAAATCCAGAAGTCACACTGTTGCTTTTTTAGAAAACTAGAATAAATTTATATGAAAGCAGCAAAGCAAAATATAAGGCACAGACTTTGGCTGATGATGTGCAAAACTGCTCTAAAAAATAAAGTCTATAATTAAAAAAAAATTTAACAATAAGGCACCGCCACTCAACCCTATGTGAGGAACTCTGACCTTGTAAAGTAAATTTCTCCAGGGTGACACTGCGCAGTGTAGCGGGGCCCCCTGGAGTTGTGGTCAAGGTGGCCCTGACGGCTCCACCATGACATTTTATTTGCTCACTTCAGCTAGGTTACAAATTCTTTGAAGTGCTGTGTCACAGCCATTCTGGTTTCTCCAGAGCACCTAGTATGCAGTTGTTTCTTACTGTTGAATCAAGAACTACTTCAAGGCTAACTAGCCCTATAATGGAAGGGGGTCCTACAAAGAGAGTAGGTACCATAGATTTTATTCCATTTTCTGTGTGCCCTCCACAATCTACATTTCAAGCATCATACTCTCCAACTACATCCTCCTATCTTTCCAATTTTTTTTTTTGAGAAAGATTAGCCCTAAGCTAACATCTGCCACCAAGCCTCCTCTTTTTTTTTTTTTTTTTTTTTGCTGAGGAAGATTGGCCCTATGCTAACAACCATGCCCATCTTCCTCTACTTTATACATAGGATGCCTGCCACAGCATAGCTTGATAAGCAGTGCCTACGTCTGCACCTGGGATCCAAACTGGCGAACCCCAGGGCACCGAAGCAGAGCATGCTAACTTAACCACTGCACCACCAGGCCAGGCCCCTCCTATCTTTCCAAACACAGCCTCTTGTCCAACCCCAACAATATTTCAAGCCAACTAAGACCTATGATCTGTTAATAGAACAACCTTCCCACCTTCCTTTCCTTCACGAACCCCCACATCAAGTTTGGAGTCCATGATCCATCATCATCACCACTACTTTGCATATCCCTTGATGGTGGCTGCCTGGCAAAATCCAACCGTGGTTAAATCCAACACTCTGCCTCCTTCCCCCTAGAGGATAAACAATGGGCCTGTTCCTCTGGCCTCATGTTCACTTATAACCACCATCCCCAAGTGAGCCCTTAGTCCCGCCCCTTAGTAATTCTAGGACACCTCCCTGATCTATCCACTCTTCCAGGTTCCTAGACAACTGTTCCATGTGTTCTCTTCAAAGCTCGAAAACCTCTTTCCCATTCTCATTCTGAGAAAGCAATCTTGCTTCCTCTCACTAATAAAGCAGAAACAATCAGAAAAGAATTTCCACAAGTCCTGATACCACATCCCCTCTTAGCAGCAACTGTCCCCACACACTCTGCATTCCCTCCTGTCCATACAGAAAAATCCATCCTTGATTCTACACAACCCATAGGATACAACCTATATATCCTACAGAACCCACTGACTTGTCTGCTAGAGTCTAGCCCCACAGCCCCCTTGAGCCATCTACACAAGCAACGCACTTGCATGGGCAAATGTCTCCACTTGGCTCTGCATCATCAAAATTTCCCTCTCCTGGATCAGTTCCGTTAGCAGATGGAGATGCTGTCATTTCTCCCATCTTGAACAACCATTTCTACAACATCCCCCTCCACATACTGCCCCAGATCTCTGTTCCCCATCGGAGTTGTCCTCATGCACTGTTTCCAACCCCAACTTCTACTCAAATATCTCTTACTCCCACTAATCTGTCAAAACTGCTTGTCAAGATTCCAGAGACTCCACGTTGCTAACTCCAGTGGTAACCTCTTAGACCGGCCTTTACTCAACCTCCTTGCCACAGTTGATCATTATCCCCTCCCTGAAAGCTTTCTTCACCTGACTTCTAGAACCCCATCCTCACTGGTTCTCTTCCCCAACCTCTAACACTGGAGAACCCAATCCTGGGGGCTCTTCCCTGCCCCCTCTAGACTCGCTAAGAGATCACATGGAGATCCGTGGCTTTAATAACACCTGTGCTCTGAGCACTCTCACGTTTTTACCTCCAACCTCTCCCAGGAGCTCCCCCGTCATACATCCAACCGCCTACCTGACACCTCCACATGGGTGCCTAATAAACACCCCAAATTCAGCACATCCAAACACAACTCCTGATCGCCACCCCCAAACCTAGTCCTTCTGAAGCCTTCCCGATCTCAGTAAATGACAAGCCCATCTTTCTGGTTCCTCAGGCCAAAAACCTCCGTCATCCTTGACTCCTCTCCTTCTCCACAAATTCGTATCCAAATCTCAGGAAATCTAGTGTGTCACTACCTTTAAAAGTATATCCTGAGAGGCCAGCCCAGTGGCACAGCGGTTAGGTTCGCACGTTCTGCTTCGGCAGCCTGGGGTTTGCCAGTTTGGATCCCAGTGTGGACATGGCACTGCTTGGCAAGCATTGCTGTGGTAGGTGTCCCACATATAAAGCAGAGGAAGATGGGCATAGATGTTAGCTCAGGGCCAGTCTTCCTCAGCAAAAAGAGGTGGACTGGCAGCAGATGTTAGCTCAGGACTAATCTTCCTCCAAAAAAAAAAGTATATCCTGAATCTACCATTCTTCACAAGTGCACTTCTGCTACCCTGGTGCAAGCAACATCTCTAGCCTGCATCATCGAACAGCCTCCCTTCACTCTCCCTGCTCCTGCCCTTTGCCCCTGTTCTCACACTTCTCTTCTGCATCACACCACACGAGAACCTGCATCCTGTGACGCCCTACTACCTCTCTGACCTCAATCTCCTCCTAAGCTTCCCCTTGATCATTCCTGTTTTGGGCTTATTTGTGTCCCCTCCAAACTCCCATGACGTCCTAACCCCCAGTACCTCAGAATGTGACTGAACTTGGAGACAGGGCCTTTACAGAGGTAATCACGCTACATGAGGTCATTAGGGTAGGCCCTAATCCAAGATGACTGGTGTCATTATAAGAAGAGATTAGGACAGAGACCCTCAGAGAAACCAGGAAAAGGCACAGAGAGAAGACAGGCATCTGCAAGCCAAGCAGAGAGGCCTCAGAAGAAATCAACCCTACCAACAACCCGATCTTGGACTTCCGGACTTCCAGCCTCCAGAACTGTGAGAAATAAATTTCTGTGGTTTAGATGGCCAAGTCTGTGGTACTTTGTTAGGGCAGCCCCAGCAGATTAGTATAATCTGCTGCATCTCATTCACCTCCTTACTGTTCCCCGAATACACCTAGCACAACCCTGTCTCAGGGCCTGCCAGCTTGTCTCCCCGCCAGGCAGGGTTAGGACCACACTATATCCATTCCTCAGCTGTGCAGATTGAGGCTGGAGGATGTTCAATGACTTGCTCTAGTACAAGGTCGAAAAAAAGATGGAAGTCACACTTTATCTGATCCACACAAAACATCTTCACACTTTCCCAACACTAGATATTTAAGGAAAAAAATGAGGGAAACTGCTTACTTTTCAACCCAGAGTACTGAAACGAGCTTCACGCCTCTCTTCAGTGCTTTGTCCCAAGTGCTCTGGTATCCGTCTTTGAACACAACGTGAGTTACTTGTTTGTTAAAAGTTTTTGAAACCTGTAGATAAAGTGTAGAAAACAAAATGTAAATTATTACTATTTGCACACAGTTTCATAAGTACAAAGCCACTGTTACTCCTGGGGACACTTGCAAAACAAGCAACAAAATATTAGCAAACTGCATTAACCAATATACAAAGAGGATAACACATCCCCACCACATGAGTTTATTCCAGGACTGCAAAGCTGGTTAACATTAAAAAATCAATCATTAGTATTCACTACATTAAGAAAGTAAACGAGAAAAATAATATGATCATCTCAACACATACAGAAAACCCATTTGCTGCAATTAAAAAATTTACTCGTGAGGAAAATTCTTAGTAAATTAGGATCTGAAAGTTGGTACAAAACTGCACTAGGCAAAATGCTAAAAGTTTTCCCTTGAGAAGAGGGACCAGGCAAGGATGGCTGACATCTGCATTCTACGCAACTGGCCCTAGCCAGCAGGGTATGTCAGGCAAAGAAACGAAAGGTGTAGGGTTAGAAAAAATAGAAATAAAACTGTCCTGTGTGCAGAGGATTTGACTGTGTACAGTTTTAAAATCTCAAAAATGCCACAGAATTCATAAGTGACTTTGGTAAGTTTTCTGGACACAAGGTGTATGTGCAAAACTTATTTCCAAATACCAACAGGAGTTAGAAAGAGGAATTTAAAAAATACCATTTATAATAGCATCAAATATGACCAAGAAAACTATAAAACATTATTGAAAGAAGTTAAAGAAACCTAAATCAACAAAAGCATATGGGTTCATGGGTTGGGAAGATTCGATTTCGTAAAAACGTCAGTTCTCTCCATACTGATCTATTGTGATCAATCCAATCCCAATCAAAATGCCCAAAGAGATTACGGTGTAAATTGACAACCTGATTCTGAAATGTATTTGGAAAGACTGACAGCTAAGAATAGCCAGGACACGTTGACGAACAAAGGGGGAGCCTGATGAAGATTTATTACAGCAATTAAGACAGCGTGCTTTGTCACGACAACAGAATACAGTCATGCATCTCTTACTGAGAAACGCTCCATTAAGCCATTCCATCGTGAGAACATCATAGTGTACTTACACAAACCCAGATGGTATAGCCTACGAGACACCTAGGCCATACGGAACTAATCTTAAGGGACCACTGACATATATGTGGTCGGTCACCGACCGAATCATAGTTACGTGGTGCATGACTGTCTATGGATCCTGAAATATATCGTTACCTGACTAAAGACAAAGGTATTACTGCGGAGCTTGGTTAAAGGACAGTCTTTTCAATAAATAGTATTGAGACAAATGAATATTCATATGGGAAAAAAATGAAACTACTTCACACTATATACAAACATCAATTCCAGATGTATTGAAAGTCTAAATGTGAAAGGCAAAATGATAAAGCTTTCGAAAAATAACATAGGAGAAAATCCACATAACCTTGGTGTAGGAACAGATTTTTTTAAACAGGACACACAAAAAGGCTTACCATAAAGAAATGAACTATTATAATTATCATCAAAAGATACCATTAAGAAGGTAAAAAGACAAGGAACAGAGTGACAGAAAATACTGCAATTCATCTGACCAACAAAGGGGTCAACTGAAAAATACAGAGAATGCTTACAAATCAAGAAGAAAACGAAAAACCCAATGGAAATGAGCTGGAGACTTGAACAGCCTCTTCAAAACAAATATATGAAAATGTGCGGGAAAACGTAAATTCAAAATACAGTGATAAAAACACTGGAAAGTAAAGACTGAGAAAACCAGCATATAGAGCAATGGAGCTTTCGTATATTGGCAGAAGTATGAATTCACTCAACTGCTGCAAAAAAACTTAGGAAATCATTGTTAATTTTCTCAGATGTGACAATGGTCTTTTTGTTAAACAGGGAAATGTCCTTGTTTTCAAAGGATAGATACTAAATATATTTAGGGGCAAATTATGATATCTGCAACTTACTTTCAAATAGTTCAGGAAAACACACACACACACATAAATATACTCTATGGAGAAAAGGAGACAAAGCAAGTATGTTAAGGGATTAAAAACTGCTGGATCTATGTTCACTGTACTACTCTTCCAACTTTTCTATTTGAAAATTTTTGAAAAAGGCAAAACACGAAAAGATTCAAGAGATCTAAGATCTTAATACATACTACCCTCAAAAGCCATTTTGTCAACTCATGTATTCCATGGCTTTTTCTCAGCCACAAGAACATGTCAGTAGCCCAAGTACGTAAAAGGTAAACAAGACGGAAACTCCCTCGGCTTCCTACCTTCCAATGTATCAGAAAAAAGGTGTCTTCTCAGGCCCAAAAGCCAGCCCTACCCCTACATTCTGATTGCTCTCCACCCCAGTCTGCTCTGGGCCTTTGATCTCTCCACCAGGATACCCAGCAGGGTGAGCCAAACAAAATTCAGAGCATTCACTCCTTGCCTGAGGGTGACTGCCTTCTCAGGCTTCATGCCCTGGGAGCTCTCTCCTCACCCTACTCGCGGCCCACCATCAACGTCCTCTCACTCGCTCTCATCGCCCCTTCACGCAGCCTAGCAGCCGTCCCCCCCAAATCCTCACTCACAGACACACACACGCTTTGTTCACCGGTGAAGTGCCTCTGAGAGCAGTCGACTTTCACCATCTCTGTCCCCATAGCTCAGTGACTCCTGGACCAATTTCCATCGCCTTTTCCAGTGTGCTGGAAACTGAACTACTTTCTTCAACAACGACCTTCTGAGTTTTCAAACCTAAAGAACACTTCTCAGTCTTAACTGTTCCGAAGAGTCTGCAGTGTCTTAAAATTCCATCACTGAAGTTTGTCTCTCTTCCGACTTCCAGACTTGTTTTCTGGATTCTCCTGGCATTCTTCTCTATCTTTGTCCCTTAGTCCACAGCTCCAGTCACTTGCCTTTGAAATACTAAATAGGATTTAGCATTTCAGCATTTTTCATTCTAACCACCTGGAACCTTACCCACACTGGCAGCCTCACCTGATCCCTAGGGTCTCTAGCCTTGACTATCTCAAGTCCCAGATTTGTATATCCACGTCTATCAGATATTTTCAATATGCCCAAATTCACAAGCTTCTCTTAAAAACCTGTTCCTTTTCCTGTATTCCTCACTTTGATTAACAGCACCATGCATCCAAGCAACCAATAGCAGAATCCATATTTTCATCATAGAGTTCTCCTCTCACACCACCCACAAGACCAACTCTTCTATAAATCCTACTGGTCTAAACTCTTCAGATCATGGTTCTTTTCTTTTTTCTCCTGCCACTTACCCTTGTCTTCTTTGTCCTTAATGTTCTAAGTACTAACTCTCAAAATAAGAAAATGCAACTATATCTCATTATGTATCAGAAGACTGCCATACGTAGCAATGGCAAAATGAATTTCTTACCTTTGCCCCCATATCCACAAGTTGGTTTGTAAATGTCTTTGAATAATTTTCTGTTCCATTGGCCGACCACACTTCCACATATGCCACTACATCTGGAAACAAACAGGATATTAGCACAAAATATATCTGAAATTCCAGCATCCCTCACCCAAGGATTTTAATAGACTTTTTTCTTATTCCATTTACACTAAAAAGTAAATTCAAAATTTCTTCTAAAACTTCTATTAGAAGCCTATTCAAAATAGCATGAGTGCTATTATGGTTCTTAAAATTTCAACCAAAGAACAACTTGACTCACACACATCACAGTTTACATTCTTAACACTCAATACTCTCTCCAAATTCTTAAACCAGGCTTAACTTTTCCAGTGCAAGAGTCTGTTTTCTGTAAAGGACCAGATAGCAAATATTTTAGGCTTTACGGGCCATACAACTACTTAATTTCATGGCTGTAGCACAAGCAACCAAAGACAATACATTAATGAGCAAGCGAAGCTGTGTTCCAATAAAACCTTACAGACATTGAAGTATGAATCTGATATAATTTTCACGTGTCATTATTCTTCTTTTTTTTTTCTCTAACTATTTAATAAAGTAAAAAATATTTTTAGTTAGCAGGCCCTATAAAAATAGGCAGCAGGAAGGATTTGGGAATCATGGAGCAGTTTGTGGACCCCTGTGCCAGCAGGTATCTTTTTCTCAAAAGCTGATGTTTTAAAAGAATTTCCAAGTGTGCCATTCTAAACAATTCTGAGTGAAGTCAAAGAAAAGTCAGGTTAAGTTAACAAAACGCTAACATTAGAAAAATAGCCACATCTGATTAGAGTTTATGTAATGCCTCCAGTCTTGTCTTTCCACTGGAAGGTGTTTACACTACTCCAGGCCCCTCAATACAGATCCTTACTACCCACACCCCTTCTCTCCAACACCTAACCCTACATGCCCATGGCTCCAATCCTCCTCAGCAATCCCAGCTGCCCCCTGACTTCACCTGGGATGGCACAGAACACAGCGATTACAGGGCCAGCTCAGGTGCTCAAATCGCACCTGCACTGACTAGCTGGGTGAGTGGGGAGAAGTACCCAAGCCTCCACGCCTTACTTTGCCCACCTGTAAAATGAGGTCAAATGGAGCTGCTGGGATGGTTACAATTAAGGCCCTATCAACCAAGGGGTGAGCACAGGGCCCTGACACTGTCATTCCTCAGCGAGAGGTCGCTCCTAGTATCATAACAACAAACGCTGACACAAACAGGGAGAGGAGCTGCTATTTTCCTAGTTTCACAATTGCCCCACACCCCTAAATTCACCGGACCCTGCAAAGGCAAAGACCTGGGAGAAAGCTGGAAATCAACCCATTTCTCTCTGCCCTAGACCCACCCCTGACCCCTCCCAATCCCGTCATGCCTGCACCAGCAGCCTCACCCAGCCCAGGTGGGACAGTTAAAGTACTGGACTCGGGGACAGCCCCCACTCCACCCCACAGCACGGGGACGGTCACTGGCCCGGGGTACGCCCCACTCGCGACCCCACAGCACAGGGACAGTCACTGGACTCGGGGACACCCCACCACAGCCCACAGCACGGGGACGGTCACTGGACTCGGGGACAACCCCCCCCCCGACCCCATAGCACGGGGAGGGTCACTGGACTCAGGGACACCCCCACCACACCCCACAGCACAGGAACGGTCACTGGACTGGGGGACGCCCCACTCGCGACCCCACAGCACAGGGACGGTCACTGGACTCGGGGACGGCCACACACAGCACGGGGACGGTCACTGGACTCGGGCACAGCACTCCCTCCCACAGCACAACGACGGTCACTAGACTCAGGGGCGCCCCACCCGCGACCCCACAGGCGGCGGCCGACTTCCGGGAGGGCCGACGTGGCCTCCCCGCGGGCCCCCCAGCCCAGTCAACGCTCGCCGTGACCCGGCCCGTCCTCCAGCCCACCGGCTGCCGCCGCCATCTCGACCCCTCCCCACTCCACGGAACAGGAGGTCCCCTCACCTTTCAGGACCGAGCTCCCCGCGGTCCCGGGGGCCGCCATGAGGGCCTACGGGATCCACACAGGCGCGCGGGACTGGCGGAGCTAGACGGAGCGGGCGGCACTGAGCATGCGCACAGCAGACCCGCGCCGCTCCCGTCCGGCTCCGCGGAAATCCACTCGTCCGCATTTTCCAAACAGCCGGGGTGGGCGGGGACTAAGGCCCCGCCCCCGCGGAAAATGAAGAAATGGGCTTTTGCGGTCCCACATTTGACCGTTCCCCCGCCCAGACTTCGGGCTCGCGTCCTCCGTGAGGCGCTCTCTCTGTCCTCTCGGAAGTTACGGGGATGATGTCCCATAAAATCCGCTTTAAACCTTTCTGTGTCCGTAAGGTGGCTGAGAAGCTTCCCGGCGCCTCACCTGGACTCACCTGGAGGGGGTGGCGACGGCAGGGATGGGGCACAGTCCCGCTCGCAGTCTTCGGGGCCCTGAGGATAACGGCTCGGAGTCTCCGACGCCGTAAAGTCACCCGCATCTCGTGTGCATCGGGCTCCCGGGCGCCGCTCTGTCCTCAGCGCGCGGAAGGACGCCTAGAGGGCCGGACCCACGACCCCTCTTCGCCCCGGCGAGCGCGCGCGAGGCCAGGGCCCGCGCCCCTGGGGACCCCGGCCTCCCGTTCCACGGGGAGAACCCGGGCCTCCGATGTCCACGACTAACCCCGGTCCACAGGTCCCCGCGGGGAGAACCCAGGCCTCCGATGTCCGCTGGGGAGGGGTGGGGTCCCAGGACCTCCTATCCCGCGGGGGAACCAGGGACCTCAAACCCCGCGGAGGGGACCCGGGACCTCAAATCCCAAGAGGCATCCCCCTCGCCTAGCGGTCGTCCTTGAGTTCTGCCGCTCCCAAATCCCGGAGCGGATGGATCGGGGCGGGAGCGGCCGAGCCCGGCGCTCAGTTCCAGCCGTGCGGCCCCGCAGCTCCGCCTCCCGGCTTCAAACCTCCCGCCCGCGGAGCCCCGCCCACGCCCTGCAGGGACGCGGGGCAGGTTCCACCCCGAGGGCTGCGCGCACGTGTCCCGCTGGGGCCAATCAGCCAGAGCTGGCCAGGGGATGACACTCCGGGCAGCGAAGGTCTTGCCTGTCTGTTGATAAAAATTTCTTGTGTAATCTCCTTGAACCAGTGATTCGGTGGAAGGATCCATGCCATCTGTATCAAAGAACATGCTACCAAATATATGAAAACGTCCATTTCCAATGATTTCAGTACCATCTTGGTGTTCCATCATGCAGAACGAATTCTACTTCCAAACTTAATGAACAACACAATTTTCAAGTTAAAGGGATGCCCTCGTAGCTTAGTCGTTAGAAGTAAATGCACCGTTTTGGAATCAGACTGGACCTGGTTTGGAGTCTTGTGTCAGCCACTAACTAGCTAGATACTGATGAGTTACTAAAATTCTCCAAGCTTCATTTTCTTGTAAAAAGGCATTAATAATAGTAGAAATAATAACTTAAATTTACTGAGCACTTATCATGATGTATTGTCAAAATTAATCCCACCAAGAGGTGAGTGTTCTTATTACAATTTACAAAGCACTCAAATATATTTTTTTCTTCTAGATTCTCACTAAAATTCTATTATTTTACAGGTATTTCTTATGGTAATCTGGAGACTAACAGTGAACTCTTCCTCTGCCGGTCACAACTCCTTTACAATTAAAAATGCTTTTTCTTCTTTTATACTTTGTATCCTTTGATGCTCACAACAGCCCTGTTAGACAGAGTAAGCATATTATCCCATTTATAAACATAAGTAATCAGGTTCAAGGGAGGTTACCTAACTAGTGCAAGGCAACACAGCTGGGAACCAGTGGTGTTGGTTGTGTCAGGGTGGAGAACATCTCCTTTCTTCCCTTCTTGTGTTCTTATAGCTGGACTAATAAACTGACACAAAACAAATTAACAGACCAAAAACCCAGTGTAATACGTCCTTGTTGGAGATCACAGAGAAACGATGCTCGGAAAGGGAACAAGGCAGGCAGTATATATATCTTTTACACAAAGAAACAATAAATTTGTGAAGAACTGACAGGATAAAGAAGCTTAGGTTTGGGGTCTGTAAATGGTGAGGAATTTGAGCAGAGTTTAGGCTTGAGGTAGTAAATTAACAAGGTTCGCCCCTAGTTCTGGGGATAAGGATTCAGAGAAAGCATCTTTCACAGGGGAGATTCATTTCCTGCTTTCAGGGAGAACAGAGACAGGAGGGTCAGAAAGCTCTTTTTGCTTCTGAAGTAACTTTAATTAAAAAAATAACCACTATGCTATTGTGGGATATTTGGGAGTGGCCTGCTCTGGGCCTCAACAGTTCGAACTGGGATCCATACAAGTTTAGTTCATTTTACTAAATCCAGTGGCAGGGTGTGTACGAGAATATTGACTACCATCTACTCGAGTCTTTCTTACATCCATTTATTCATTCATCCCCAGGAGTTATATCAGCTGTTAAGAGGATCCAGTGAGCCCGCTCTGGTTCTGAAGAATCACTTTGAGTATATGCAGCCCCCAAACCCCACTTTCTAGACGCAAATCTCTGCTCAATAACTATATCATTCTTACAAATTATTGACCTAATAAACTCTATTCTGAGGAAATGGCGACAAGTTTACTTGGGGGCTTGAGCTCAGCTCGTCATTGAAGATAAAGCTACTTGCCTAAGTGACTTTGAACTCTTAAGAATATTTAGAATTAAAAAGTGACTTAATGAAGTAGATCGAAACAGTCACCCTTGGGCAAGGTGGTACAAAAAGTTCAGTATTTGGTAGATTCTTCAGTTTCAAGGTCACAAATATTTTCTCCTATGACTTCTTGTAGACATATAGTTTTAGGTTTTATATTTAAGTTTAGGATCTATTTTGAGTTAATTTTTGTATATGGTATGAGATAGGGACCAAAGTTCATTTTTTTCCGTATAGATAGCTGAATGTTCAGCACTATTTGTTGGAAAGCAATTTTTTCTGCACTGCATTCATTGCCTCTGCCCTTTGTCAAAATCAGTTGTTCATATATGCATGAGCTCATTTTTGGACTTCCTGTTCTGTTCCGTTGAGCTATTTGTCTATCTTTATGCCATTACCATTCTGTTTTGATTACTGTAGCTTTATAAATAAGCTATAAAATCAGATAGTATAAGTCCTACAGTTTTGTTCTTTTTCAAAGTTGTTTTATATATTCTAGATCCTTTGCATTTCCCTGTGAATGTTAAAATCAGATTGTTATTTTCTACAAAATTGTGTTGAATCTCAGATATATTTAGGGGAGAATTGACTTCTTAACAATATTGAATCTGGGGCTGGCCCCGTGGCCTAGTGATTAAGTGTGGCGGGCTCCACTTTGGCAACTCATGTTTGGTTCCTGGGCATGGACCTACACTGCTTGTCAAAAGCCATGCTATGGCAACAACCCACATACAAAATGGAGGAAGATTGGCACAGCTGTTAGCTCAGGGTGAATCTTCCCCAAACAAAAAAAGACAAAGATTGGGAAACAGATGTTAGCTCAGGACAAATCTTCCTCAGCAAAAAAAAAAAAAAATATTGAATCTTCTGATCCACTAGTATTTATTTAGATCTTCTTTAATTTCTCTCAGTGATGTTTTATGGTTTTCAGAGGATGGGTCTTTTACAACTTTTGTCAAATTTTGACCTAAGAATTTCTATTTTTTGATGATATTGTAAATTATTTTTTAAAATTTTCATTTCTGATTGTTGCTAATGTATGGAAATACAATTGGTGTTTGAAAGTTTATCTCATGTTCTGCAACCTAGCTAAATTTAATTACTAGTTCTAATATTAATATCTAATAGCTTTTTTGTACATTTGATATGATGTTCTACAGGCAATTGCATTGTCTGTGTTGGGAGGAAAACTTTTCTTCTTCCAATATGGGTCCAGTTATTGGAGACCTCTAAGTTAACGACAGACAAATTAACAGGAAAAAAGATAAGGTTTACTTACATGTGCTTGTGTGTACATGTGGGAGTACTGAGGGATAAGTAACACATTGAATAGTCAGAGATAAAAGGTTTATATACCAAACAACAAAGGGAAGAGATGGTTTTAGGGCTTCAATGGGAAATTATAGAAGGTTCTATGGGCCTTTTTGATGCTTATGGATATTGGCCGTCTGTCTCCCTGGCAACTCCCTTGGAGGGGTGCAAATGGCCACTGTATTTTCTGGAGGCTCTGCTTTCATCAGATAAAAGAAGTTCAGATAAGATTTATTTCTGCATCTTCTTTAGCTCAAATGCTTTCACTTTAAAATAATATTTGTACCAACTCTGGGGACTGAGTGGGTCCCCATATATGAAAAAGAGACAGCATTGCTTCCTCCTTTCTAGTCTGGATGTCTTTTATTTCTTTTTTTTTCGCCTGGTTACACTGGCCAGAAACTCTAGTCCAGTAGTTCTCAACAGAGGGGCTATTTTGTCCCAGGGGACATTTGGTAATGTCTGGAGACATTTTTGGTTGTCACAATTGAGGGTAGGGAATTGCCACTGGCATCTAGTGGATAGAGGCCAGGGATGCTGCTGAACACCCTACCCAGGACAGGCCCCCAAACAAAGAATTATCCAGCCTAAATTGTCAATAGGGCTAAGGCTGAGAAACCTTAGTCCAGTACGATGTTGAACGGAAGTGGTGAGAGTGGTCGTCCTTGTCTGGTTCCTGATCTTAAGGAGAAAGCATTTGGTCCTCCAACAGTAAGTGTAATATTAGCTGTGAGTCTTGTGCAATGCCTTTCAGCAGGTTGAGGAACTTCCTTCCTCTTCCTATTTTGCTGAGAGTTTTTTCGTTTTTTAAATCAGGAAGTTTTGAAATTAGAATGTTTGGTTTTGTCAAATGCCTTTTTTAAATCTATTGAGATGATCATATGGTTTTTCTTTTTCCAGCTTGTGAATAATGAGTTACACTAACTGATTGTAAATATTGAAATAACCCTGCACTTAGTCATGATGTACCAACACTTTAATATATTGTCAGATTTGTTTTGCTAAAATTTGTTTAGCATTTTTGCATTGATGCTCTTGATAGATTTGGGTCTGTAGTTTTCTTCTCTTGTAATGGAAACTTGGAGATACAAGAAGGAATAAAAAATAAGAAGCGTTAAAACATGGGTAAATCTAAATGGTATTGATGGTACAAATAAAAAATAACATAAATATTGATGGTATAAAACAATGATAATAGTCTTAGGGGGTTAAAATGCAGTGTATCTATAGCAATAATGCATGATAGGGATGGTGTAGCCATGAGGGAGCTGATGTGGTTAAAGTCCCCTAGGTCCTTTCATTCACAGGGAGTAGTGAAAGCGCTCATTTTTGTTAGAGTCTTATAAGGCAAGAGTGTATTTTGCAATCTCTGGAGAAATCAATAGAGAAATTGAATATTGTATAACTATCAAAATAATAAAAGAGGAAATGAAATAATACAACATAATCCATTCAAAAAAAGGAAAGGAGAAAAAATATTTAACAAGTAGGAGAATTCACATAATAGAGGGTAGATTTAAATCCAAATTAATCAATAATTATATTAAATAAAAACACTCAATCCTGATGGAAACACTCAAGAGAATAAGAATTTGTTATTTCTTAGGATAAATACATACATATATTTATACATATGTACCTAAAGCCAAGATCTTACTCAATGGAGAAATAGTAGAGGCATTTCTGCTAAGACCCAGAACAAGGCAAAGATGGCCACTATGTACACAGCTATTCAACATTATACAGTGGAGATATTAGCCACTGCAATTAGACAAGAGAAATCAATCAGTGGCATAAGAATTAAAAAGTAAGTAAAACTATTTCTATTGCAAATGATATGACAGTACACTTGGAAAACCCTGGGGAATCATTGATAAAATATTGATAAAATCATTGATAAAGCTATAAATCATTGATAAAAATAATAAACAAATTCAGTAAGGATACAGAAATAAAATTAACATGCAATCAGAAGATACATGGATAGAGAAAACTCTATTTACAATGACAACAATAAAGAAGAAACTTAAGAAGAAATGTGCAAAACCTATTTGAGAAAACCTTTAAAACACTCCTGAAAGTCACAAATGTAGAATTGAACAAATGGAAAGACATCCTTGTTCTTGGATTGAGTACTTAACATCATAATGCTCTGTCCTTCCCAATTCAACTTAATGCACTCCCAATAAAAAATACCAACAAGTCTTTTGATAGAGCTAGACAAGTTGCTGCTAAATCTCATCCGGAAAAACAAACTAGGAAATCACTGAAAAGGAAAAGCTACAAGGGATTAACCCTACCCACTATAAAACATACTAGAAAGCCTCTCTCACTGAAACAGTGTGGTACAGTGCATGACTAGACAGACGGACCGGTGGGAGAGTGGGAGGGTCCCCTCTCACTAAAAACAAGTATACATGGACATTTCGTATATCATAAAGGTGGTATCACAAATCACTGGATCAAAGATGAGTTTTTAAATAAGTGGCTCTAGGAGAGTTGGTGTCATTGGGAAAAAATATAAAATTAAATCAATATCTCATCCCATACATAAGAATAAACTTAAAATGGATCGAGGATCGAAATGTTAAAAAAAAGGTAAACATACTAGTTCTAGAAGAAAACATGGGCAAATTCCTACAGAATGTGGGTGTAGGGGAAAGGCTTTCTAACTAGAACTCAAAACTAAATGGAATAAAGGATGATAAACACACACATACATGAACAAAGGCAAAGGGCAACTGACAGAGATCAGAGTCAGAGATTTGAAGACACTGGCGGCTTTGAAGATGGAAGAAAAGGCCAAGGAACGCAGCGGCTCTAGGAGCTGGAAAAGGAGGGGAAATAGATTCTCCCCCAGGACCTCCAGAAGGAACACAGCCCTGCAGACAGCTTGACTTTAGCCCAGTGAGACTCATTGCAGACTTCTGATCTCCAGAAGTGTAAGATAGTAAATTTGTGATGTTTAAAAAAAAAAAAAAAAGGTGGGGGGGGGGGTAGCAACTGACAAACTGGAAAAAAAATTACAATAGCCTAATATATTTTTCTAACAACTTTTAAAAACTGAGGAGCAAAGACTAAAAGTTTATGTAGAAAAATTAGCAGAAGACAGGAAAAAAACTGTTCACAAAAAAAGATGCAAAAACTTTCCTTACATTTATGAAAAAATTTCCAACCTCGCTCGTAATTAGAGAAATGCAATCTAAAGTTACACTGGGATACCATTTTCCTGTCAAATTGTCAAAAATGAAAAAGCTGGACAAAACATTCTGTTGGAAATACTGTGGGTAAATAGTGTTTCAGTGCTGATGGAAATAAAAATTTTACCACCTCTTGCAGGGGAATTTGGTGATACATAACAAAAGTACACATGCGTTTACTTTCTGAGCCACCCATCCCACTTCTAGGAATTCACCCTAAGATACTCTTCCAGCAATATAAAAATACATACACACAATTTTTTTCATTGCAGATTGCTTGTAATTGCAAAATATTTGAAACAGTTTAGATGCTCTATATAGAAGAATAGTTGAATAAACTATATCTATACAATACAGCACTTTGCAGTTGTGAAAAAAATGAGGAAGATTCTTATACACTGATACGGAATGATTTGCAGGATATATCGTTAAGTGAAAGAAAAGTAAAGTACAAAAGCACATTCATAGTATGTGTTGTGGTTTGAATTGTGTCCCCCCAAATTCATATGTTGAAGTCCTAATACTTCAGAATGTGACTTTATTTGGAAGTAGGGTCATTGCAGATGTGTTTAGCTAAGATGAAGTCATACTGGAGCCGAGTGGGCCCCTAATCCAACAAGACCATGTCCTTGGAAAGGGGGGAAATTCGGACACAGATAGGCACACAGAGAGAATGCCGTGTGAAGATGGGAGTTACACTGTCCTGAGTCAAGAAACTACGGCAAGCTGGGAGAGACCTGCATCAGATCCTCCCCCACAAGGGGAGGAAGGCCCTGCCAACACCTTGACCTTGAACTTCTAACCTCAGGAACTGTGAGACAATACATTTCTCTTGTTTAAGTGCTCAGTTTGTGGTATTTCATTTTGACAGCCTTAGGAAACTAATACTGTATGCTACATTTTGTGTAAGAAACAAAGGGGAAAAAGGCAAATAGTATCTGCCAGTATGTACAAAAAAAAAAAAATCAGACAAGAAGTGTAAATCAAAAGGTAATGTGATTTGGGGCCGGCCTGGTGGCTGAGTGGTTAAGTTCTCATGTTCTGCTTCGGCGGCCCGGGGTTCACAGGTTCGGATCCTGGGGGCGGACATGGCAACGCGTGGCAAGCCATGCTGTGGCAGGCGTCCCACATATAAAGTAGAGGAAGATGGGCACGGATGTTAGCTCAGGGCCAGTCTTCCTCAGAAAAAAAGAGGAGGATTGGCAGATGTTAGCTCAGGGCTAATCTTCCTTGGGAAAAAAAAAAAGTTTATGGGATTTGATACCTCCAGGAGTGGGTGGGAATGAGGGGGAGAGGAGGAGTGGGAACAAGGTAGAAAGGATGAGGAAGGGAGACTATAAAAAGTATGCCCTGTTAGAGTTCAGGTTTTCAGAACCATGTTCGTGTGCTATATGTTCAAAACATAAATTAAAAAGTCCACAAGGATGGGGTTAAAAGTTCAAAATACTCATCTGTATTTAATTAATTAATTAGTTAATTAATTAACTAATCTGCAGGGAAAGATTCACTCTGAGCTAACATCTGTTGCCAATCTTCCTCTTTTTTTTTGCTCCCCAAAGGCCCAGTGCGTGGCTGTATGTTCTAGTTGTAAGTCCTTCTAGCTCTTCCACGCCAGCGGCCATGGCTACACAGCGTGGCTACGGACAGACAGTTGGTGTGGTGCTGTGACGGCAAAGCGAACGCCAGCCGCCGAAGTGGAGAGAGCACGGAACTTTAACCACTAGGCCATCAGGGCTGGCTCTGTATTTTAAATAAATAACATAACCACACTAAAGGGGAGGAAAAAAATAGTTTAAGTGGCTTTAGACACAGCAGTAAAACTAATAAGAACTCTAAATAAGCATCAAGCTCCTGTTAATTATTTTGTCTTTCACAGGGGTAAAGGTTAGCAGTTTCGAAACTATATTTTACGTGTACTTTAGGATTGTGCAAATCACTAAATACTCTGTGGATACTGAGAGGCAGCCTACTTAGTGTTAGGGGAGGGAGCTACAAAAGTGGAAAAGGGAATAAATTGGGGGTGTTGGGTTGGAATTGGTTTATGGTTCTTAATAGGTACATAGAAACAGAAATAGGTGGTATAGTACAGGTATAGGTATAAATATAGTTGTGGATTTGTGTAAATGTATATTATCATCTAGCTCTGTCCCCTGAGGGTGCCTGTGATGTCCCATAACAGATAGCACAGCTGTGGTCTAGACGTTGGTTTCCAAATACCATTTTCCACTAACAAAATAAAGGTTCTTTGAAGAAATGGCTAAATCTATGGCCGAGGCAGGAAAATTACAACATGGGTCTGGAACATCTTTTTGTGCTGGAAAGAATAATGGAGACATGTCAGAAGAACAGGGGAGCCAGCCTGGAGAGCTCCCATTGACAAAATACGGAACAATTTTAGGATCCAAATAAATAAGGACATTAACAAATTATAACCCATACAATAAAAGATGAAACCATGAGTCTGTATTAATACGAATGAACGAATGGAGATGGGAACCTTTTCATTACAGCAGTAATCTAACAAATTGGAAAGAATGATGGAATTAAAATATGACCAGTTGGCATCCATAATAATTGTTTCAGACAACGATCATCAGTTGATGAAAGTATAAAGGGAAACAGGATATTTTCATACTCTCAAAGATCTCCCCACAAGATTTGTATGAATTACAAAGGATAGAGCAGTAACTTTACAGTGGAGAAACACAGCAAGCATCACCTGTAGAAGTGATCAAACATCCCCAGCAAAGGACAAATAGACCCCCGTGCCACGTGATATGCTGCATTGAGAAGGACACAATATCACTCCTGGGGGTTCCCGCCAATAATGCGTAACTTGAATCGAATTCTGAGAAAACATCAGACACATCCAAACTGAGGGGTATTCTCCAAAATAGCTGGCCTATATACTTCAAAAATGTCAAGGTCATGAAAAACAAAGAAATATGAGTAACTGCACCAGACTGAAGGAAACTGAAGAGACATTCAGCAGCTAAATGCAGTGTGTGATTATGGAGTGAATCATGGACTGGAAAAAAACTTAAACACTTTTTTCTACGAAGAATGTTAATAGAACAATTGGTAAAATTTGAAGAAGGTCCTTAGATTAGACTAGAGTATTATATAAATGTTAATTTCTTGCTTCTGGTCATTGTACTCGGGGTTATTTAAGAAAATGTCTTATTTTAAGAAAATATACAGTCAAGTGTTTAGGGGTAAAGGAATATCATGTCTGCAACTTCCTCTCAAATATTTCAGGGAAAAAACACACACATACATATCCATTCACACAGGTAGAGAGAGCATCCTAAAGCAAATGTAAATGTTCATGTTGGGGAATCTGGGTGAATGGCTTGTGGGAACTCTTTGTATTTTTGTACTTTTTCCAAAAGCCCAAAATTCTTTCAAAATAAAGAGGTAAAAAAATATATATGGCAGGAAATAGTTGACTGGGCTGGATTCTGTTTACTCCTGCTGGTCCTAATCTCTCAGGGCAGAAGACAGAAACTAATGGCTAGTGAGTCAAGGCCTGGCCATGCCCAGCGCACTTCCAACCAGCTGGACTCTTCTTGCTTATGCCCCTGGTGGTAGCAAATAAGGGCTCCCAGAGTATGCCAGCAAGAAATCAGTGTCATCACTTAATACGTCTGACCTTATCAACAGAAAAGCAGTTTCTGCTATACAATTTAAAATCATTTCTGTTAAGGAAGGGATGATTTGAGTATAGAATTCTAACGACTAGGAAAACACTGATGTAAAAAATTATGTTAAAGAAAAATCATATTTCTCATATAAACTGGAAAGATATTTACTCTGTCCAGAATGGAGTCTCAAGGGTGAAGGCATCCAGATTCCATGCTCTGTCAAGGGCAGTCTCAGGGCTGTGTCAAAACGTGTTGTTAAAACAAAAAAAATTTAAAAGAAGAAAGTCTTGACTGAGCAACAGCATGTTGAAAAAGACTCATCTCTGATACAAGAAAATATTAAACGATGTTATCAACTGATCCAACATATTTGTTTTATGGATTAGAGAAATAAGGCAAACAGCTCAAAATCATGTGGCCACTTAAATTAGTATCAGTCCTGGAACTCAGGTCTCTTGACATCAGGTCCAGTGTGTTTGCTGTGTTCATTCTACATTCCTTCCACAGACATTTATCGAGTACTTTCTGTGTACCAGGAACTGCATAAGGCTTCAGATATATGGTAATGAACCCCTGCCACTTTGATTCAATACCTCTTCACATCAGAAGGACAGTCTGTCATCTAAGCTAAGGACTGTACATCTCATTATTAAGAACAAAGGCAATTAAAATTAATGAATTCAAAGAAACACCTTTGTACTCTACGTTCCAGTTTTATTTTTGGTCATTGTATTTCTATTCAGGGTTTTTAATAAAATAATTTAATCTAAAGAAAAGATCTAGTAAATTCTAAAATAACTTATCTTTGATTCTACAGTTTTACTCTCCGCAGAAGGATGAAAGATGAAAGCCATTTTTCTCCACCAATGCTCACCTGCTTTAAAAGGGATGTATGCCAGAGAGCCCTTTTATACACACTCAGGACAAAGGAAAAGCTGGAAATATTGACTTCTGTGAGACGCACACTTCAGCTCAGCAGGTGGCGGGCTTTTCACAGGATTCTTCCTGACAAGCTGACAGTGCCTGGACAGGAATCGAGATGTGCACATCTCTGAGAAGTCCTGGCCGACAAGTCAGATGAAAGACCCAGTGCTTCAGAAGGAAACCTTGCTGCCCCAGAGTCTGATGTTCCCTCTGGAATCTTCCATTCTCAACAGCACAGCGTAAACATTTAGGGCAGAAGTGGATCTGGGTTTCCTAGGAGTTATGAATTTCAAAGGTGAAGACTGAGTTGCATTTTCCTTTATAGAGTTTCTACAAAACCAAAAAGAAATAGTGGAGAGAAACTTGACTAATGCACATTAAATCTAAAAGAAAACTTTATAATTTTCAAGCGACAAATATAACTCTCTATTAATATCGGAAGTAAACATGGCATTTCTCTTGAATAATAATAGCAAAATACACTTCTCTCAAACTTAAAATTTAAAAGAATAAAGGTTTTATGTGTTTTAAAATGAGAATATTATTTGATGGTATAGAATAACTAACATGCTTATTCTCACAAACTGAAAAAAATGTAAAAACCATAAATATGTGAACTGAAATAAATGAATGCCAGGAAAGGGAAGAAAAAGCAGAGGGCAAGAAAACTGAAGAAGTGAAATTATTTGAGAGAACAATAATGAATTATTTTAGTTTTGTATCTTGGTAATGTTTTACAGAAATGAAAATGAAATTTTATAGCTGCTGGAAGAAGTAATGTTCTTATCCTAATGAACTCAAATATGAGTTCAAATAAGATAAGGATTAGGGGTCCGCCCCATGGCCTAGTGGTTGGGTTCTCATGCTCTGCTTTGGCAGCCTGGGGTTTGCTGGTTCGGATCCTGGGCGTGGATCTATACCCCGCTCATTAAGCCATGCTGTGGCAGCATCCCACACAGAAGAACTAGCATGACCCACACCTAGGATATACAACTATGTACTGGGGCTTTGGGGAGAAAAAAAAAGGAAGATTGACAACAGGTGTTAGCTCAGGGCCAATCTTCCTCACCAAAAAGCATTAAAAAAAAAGATAAGGATTAACTAGGAGGGAAGTTTTTACTTTGATTAGTCGTTTCACTTCAGTGCCAAGAAATACATGGCCCCTTATCTTTAATCCTACTAGGATCTACATAAAACTCAATCAGAGAACCAGAGGCTTCTGCCCTTTCCTGTATTAAACAGACAAAAAATTCTAAGACAGATCACCCGGGAATTGCTTCTATGCAAGTGCTACTTTTTTATGTTGTTGTTTTCAGTTACCCAATGAATTGTAATTAAAAATTGTAAGTTAGCTTCTCTCCCCATCCCTTGTTATTTTGACCGCATTTATCTCTCTCTTCCTTCATTTATTCAACCCATGCTTATTTACCACGTCCAATGAGACAGGCACAGTGGAGGGGTCTAGAGATACAGCAGTGAACCAAATAGACTTACAAAAGGGAGAGAAGTACACTATTAGGAAGCAGATTTTTCAAAAGAATTTTCTGAGGGCTCAAGCAATTGTCTCTTTAACACTCTTATTCTGATTCAAAACTGAATTGCCTCAAATCCTTTCTGGAAGCACAGAGATAAACAGAGAAGGGCCCACCCTGGGAAAAGGCTCACAATATACCTTTAAACCGAAAAAAGTAGGGTACTAAATTGTATATATTGCAGGATCTCACATTGGTTAAAAATTCTCTATTGAGGGGCTATATTCAAGCTAGGACACATTGGTGCTGTGACAGTGGTTCTTGAAATATTGGAATACTTCTGGGTCATTTGAAAAATAGCTGCTGTTTTGAACCAACCTAGGATTTGCTGCCCATCTCTGCCCACTGTCTCTACCCCTTTCCGTCTAGCTTCCTTATGACCCAGCAACTAAAGGGTTAACACCAGGGCGCCCACCCCCATCCCCCAAACCTCAGCTGATGCCCATTCTCATAGGTTGATGTCTGTGCCACACCAGCTGTTAAACATTTTTCCTGTATTATGCCTGTTTATTTACAGAAATAATTTTCTTTGAATGCTGCAACTGACTGCGATTAGTCTTTCCTCTTAAGACAGATTTTAGTTTTTCTCCTGAGTAAAAACGTTTTTGTTTACTCACTCACTCTCTCTCCCTCCTTCTCCCTCCCTCATTTTCTCCCCTCCTTTCCTCCCTCCCTCACTTCCTCACCCCCTTCCTCCCTCACTGTAACTCTCTTTCGCACTCTCTCCATCCCTCATGCCAGAAAAGCTGGGAGAATGCTCCTGGAAGAGCTATAACTTGTGAAAGGCTCTGTCAGAGCCAAGACATAGCCTGCAGAGTCACAACCTTAAGAAGGCCAGCGTGGGGGAGAGTGGTGCAGGTAGCGCAGGAAGAGCTGGGCAGGGCCAGGTCAGCAGGCTCATGGTACGGCAGGGCGAGGAGTTTGGACTTCTCTAAGGACAATGGGAGTCCAGTGGAAAGTTTCAATCCGAGTGCCCAGGTTACATTCAGGGCAATAGGTCATTCTGGAGGCTGTATGAAGACTGGAAGGAGATAAAGGTGGAATAGGGAGATGACTTAGATGTTACTTCCACGACTCAGACAAGAGTTGGAGTTTGAGAAGAAGATGCTGTCACGAGAGAACGTAGTAGCTACCTTGGTGTTTGCTCAGAGCCCTGTTCACTGGTTGCTGTGCCTGTTTCCTGATACTACAGGTGCTGTGGCTAAAGGCTACATCGGCTCCAGGGGATTGTTCTTGTGCTGCTGAGGCCCTTGCTGGGAGTTGTACCACCTTCCATACCCATCCCTCGGCCAATGACTGTCTCTTGGGTGGGGGAGATTGAGTTCAAAAGCCCTGCTCCCTTGCTTCGAGGAAGCACAGAGAATCAAGGACAGTTTTCACTCAAGAGCTCCCTGTGGAGTTAGGCTGAAGCCAGACTTCACTTGCCCACTCATGCTTAGCTCCTCTCCTGATCGTGACTTCTTCATTCCCTGCTCCTGTTATCTATGGCTGTGTAACTACCTACCCCCGACTCCAAGACTTAAAACAACGTGTGATGGCTTTGTGAGTTGACTGGGCTCAGCTGCATGGTTCTCATTTGGGTTCTCTAATGCACTTACACTCAGGTGGCAGCTGGGCTGGAGTCACTGGAACCATCTGAAGGATTCTCCACTCACGTGTCTGGCATCTGAGCTAGGATGACTGAAATCACTGGCCTCTGGGCTAGCATCGCTTTCCCTTCTCAGCCACTCCATGTGGCTAGCTTGGGGCTTCCTCAAAGCCTGGTGATTCAACTTCTTAAAGGATAGATAGCTGGCTTCCCCCAGATTAAGTGTGCTGAGAAACCCAGGCAGAAGCTATCAGGTTTCTTATGACCCAGTCTCAGAAGACACACAGTGTCACTTCCACCACATTTTATTGGTCAACAATGACTCATAGGGCCAGCCCAGTTTCAAGAGGAGAGGACTATACAGGGGTATAATTACCTGACAGGGAAGGAGTGAGATCTGAAACTTGAGATGGCAATGTTTGAGATGAACCCTCTCTGCCTGTGTCAAGAACCGTGTGCAGTCTGAAATTTTATGTTTTCACAAGCTAACAAGTTAGTCCACACTGTCTCATGGATGAAGGCAGAAGACACAAGGCTCTGGGACTTTATCACTCACTGAGAAAGCACTAGCCAAAGCTTCGCGTTGGTTGGCATCAGTTCCTCATGTCCTTT
The DNA here is from genome assembly GCF_037783145.1 of Equus przewalskii. Lineage (NCBI taxonomy): Eukaryota > Metazoa > Chordata > Mammalia > Perissodactyla > Equidae > Equus > Equus przewalskii. The sequence continues at coordinate 33,217,125 of NC_091858.1, forward strand.
GATTCCCACTGGGAGGATGCAAAGGGTCCGTGATAAATGTCTACACACGCAGTGGGTTGAGTTATAAAAGGAACACTGAGTAATTGTGATAGTTCTAGAATCTTATGCTCTGCTTTTTCTATCAGGTTCTGAGACAGAAGTGTGCAAATTTCCAACTATGGTTGTTCATTTATTTCTCCTTTATAATTTTGTGAGTTGTTGCTTTGAGTATTTTGAAGCATATATACTCATGGAAAATTATCTATTTTAAGTTTTCAGTTGGTTATCCTTTATTGCCTTCCATCCTGTGCTTATTTTTCTTGTCAATAGCCTGTTGTGCTTTTGGTACAAGTTGTCCAAAATGACCAGGTGGCAGCCACAGTTTAAAGTTCAGTGTGACTCTCACTGTGCCCCTGGTTGGAAACATCTTCCCTCTGCGAGCCAGGACCTCTAGACCCACAGAGCCTAGAACTGTGGCAGATGGGACACACAAATTCCCTAAGTGAGTCACTGGAGTGATGTGAGCAAGGCCACTGCTGCTTTTACCCCTTGGTTCTGAAATCCATGTATTCTCTCAAAAGATAGACTAGGAGGGGACAGCACCGTACAACATCCATTGGGTCATGGTATAAACTGCATCATGAAAATGGTGCCTATGAATGGTGCACAGGAACGCACTACACAAGCCTCAAACCACGTGGAGCAGAGTTGACCAAGGGCCCCAGCCACTGAGATCTGAAGTCTATGGCCATATCTACACCAGGCCATGCTAGTGGTCAATGGCTAGAGTGGACAGGGTAACAAGGCAGGCCCATTCCTTGAAGATATGAGGATTCCATATCTTTACCTACTGGTGCTTGGCAGAGGCTCCACATGGCAACAAAAAACCCCACACACTAAGCTAAGCATTAGTGAAGGAGAAAATCACAAAGCTACAAAGATATTCTTGTAAGCGTATTTTTTGTACACAAGTTGGAAATTTCTTTCATAGAATATGTGTCTCAAAGTGAATTTGCTGATTTCTAATTTAATTGCAAGGGTCAAGAAATAGGAAAATAACTGGAAACAATCTAGATGACCGTAAATGGGAGATGTGCTAAATTAACTGTAGTTTTTACAGAAGAGAACACTATACAGTGGTGAAAAATGAACAAGACGACATGTGAAACATCATTTTAATATGGAGTGATAAAAGGCAGTAGTACAATGTTCTGCCTCCATAAAACAATATTAATGGTGTTTTTAGAGACTTTCTTAGATATTCCACTAATACCATAAAATAAAATACATTCTCTATTAAATTAAGGGTTGATTATGTTAGTTAAAGTAAAAAAATACTCATTGCTTTTTGGTCTGCTTAAACTCTTCATTTCTGAGTAGATAAGTTAAATTTCCCCACTCTGATTTCTCTTAATAATTCCATCCATTTTTGCTTCATGTATTTCACTAATTCATTCTTTGAGTATAGTCTGGAATCTATATATCATCAATTTTATTTTAATTTCAATGATTATATTTTTCATTCTGAAGATTTCTGTGTTTTTATATACAATATGGGGTTTCTTTGGAATAGTTAAAGATTTATGGGAAAATTTCAAAGGTAGTACTAGAGAGTTCACAAATATGCTTCACCCAGTTTCCCCTAACGCAACATCTTATAGAACCATGTTAAATTTGTCAAAACTAAGAAATTAATATTGATCCATTACTATTAATTAAACTCAAGACTTTATTTGGATTTCACTACTTTTCCCACTAATGTCCTTTTTCTGTCCCAGGATCCCATCCAGGATACCATAGTGCATTTAGCCACCAGCTCTCCTTACACACTGCCTGACAGTTTCTTGGTCTTTTCTAGTCTTTCATGATCTTGACAATTTTGAGGCATACTGGCCAGGTATTTGTAGAACGTTCCTCAATTTGGTGTTGTCTGAAGTTTTTCTCTTGATTGGACTTGTGTTATGAGTTTTGGGGAAGAATATCACAGAATTTGTTTGCTCCTGTTTATTACAGTTTCTTCTGATTCTTCCTTTTATGGAGCTTGTTTCTGCCTATGTGTCAATGCCTATTGATTTTTTTTAGCAATGAACTACTCTCTTGCCTCGGAAACTTATTTGTCAAAATTCTTTGATGCCTATAATAAAGTATGTGTTCCAGAGTCTGTGTTTACTTCTGCCAAGTGCCTGGATGTACCATCAGCCTCAGATTACTCCAAATAAATACATAGGTTGCTGTGTTTTGCAGCACCCAGGTAATGTGAATTTTGCACAGAAATCTGTATGATTACAGCTTCTCAGAGACAGATTTCCATTTCCCAAACTGGTCTATTCTGAGCCAAGGTAACATTCCTTGGAGAGTCCTAGAGGGTGAGGTGGGGTGGGTTTAGTTCTGGTGGAGCCTTATGAAGTACCGATTTTATGGGACAGAGTCTGTGATTAGACTCCCTACCTTGGATCAGTCCAAGAACACTGATGCTCAATAACCTCAATGACTGATGCGCTAAATTATGTCAGGGCAGAAGCTACGTACACAGATTTCTGTCAGATTGGTTCTCACCGCTTTCCAGCTCCTTAAAGCTTTGTTTTAATATTTTGTACTCCATTTTTAGCTTCTTTTCAATAGGATGATACCTAGTCCACCATATTCATTGGAAACAGAATAAGTTATTGTAACTATTCAATTGTTCACAAAAAGCGAGAAACTGATGACGATGATTATTCTAGCTTATAACTATGTCCAGGTATTTTGTTTTAGCTCAAAACCACATCCAGGTGTCTAATTCAATTGGAAACAGAACAAGACTAAGGAATACTAGTCCAAGAAATTCTGACTTATTTTAGGATCCAGACTAAACACAATGCTGCATCTAGCAAAGAACATGCTGCTTCCAAAAAATATTCAACATGATTTAAATCTTTGCCTCACCCTCCCAGAGGTCAGGGTGTGGGGCTGAAAGTTTCAACCCTCAAATCCCATGTTTGGCTCCCTGGCAAGCAGCACCCATCATTAGGTCCAATACTTACCCTATTAACATAACCAAAGACACTTTAATTGCTCTCATCCCAGGAAGTTCCTAGAGTTTTAGGAGCTCTGTGCCATTTCTTCAAAATGGGGAAGAAGATCAAATACATAGTATGTTTTATTATAAATCACGCTATCGCTAGTATAAAGTTTAGTGGTGCTAAGTATTCACATTCTTGTGCTACAGACCCTGTGGTTGTGCAAGATACAGTGTTAAATATGTTCATTTTTCGTCTTGCAACACTGAAACTCTGTGTCCACCAAACACTAACTTCCCAGCCCTTCCTCTCCCCAGCCCCAGGCAACGATCATTCTACTTTCTGTCTCTGAATCTGATTACTTCAGGTACCTCATAGAAGCAGAATCATACAATATTTGTCCTTTTGCATCTGGCTTATTTCACTCAGCATAATGTCCTCAGGGTTCACCCATGTTGTAGCGGGTGTCAGAATTTCCTTCCTCTTTAAGGCTGAGTAATATTTCATTGTATGGATGGACCACATTTTATTTGTCCATTCACCCATTGATGGACACTTGGGTCACTTCTACCATTTGGCTCTTACCGCTATGGACAAATATCTCTTCAAAATCTTTCTTTCAATTCTTTTGGTTATATACCCAGAAGTGGAATTTCTGGATCCTATGGCAATGTGTCACCTAATCTTTTAAAAATATCTTTTTTAAGGTATTTTTAAAATGCATGTTTCAATTGCTGATAAAGAAAGGATTAACAGGGTAAAACAAAGAGACCTGGACATTATTATTTCATGTAAATACAAACACCATTAGTGTATTCAACATTCTTCTTTTCTTTTTCCTGTCACTTTCCCTTAACCTCTACTCCTTAACAACTCAGTAGTAAAGAGGAGACATGATAAGTCAGCCAGGTAAGAGGGCTATAAATATGACACCTCTGAGAGCAGTACTCAATTTCACAGCCCTGAAGAACTGAAAAGGACCAAATAAAAAGTGAGCGTAAAATGGAAAGATTTGAAAGAAAAAAAATTGAGAGAAAATGAAAAGACTACTTTTAAATTGTGGAGGAAAGTGTTATCTATATTCCCATTTAAATTTTTAGGCGACTTTTCATATAAAATCTAGGTTAAAAAGTTATATAAAAGGGGTTTTACAAAGCACCTTAGATAGAGCTCTTCTCTGAAGCACTGTTGGAAGTGCCTGTGCGATCAATGACGGTCTTTATTTTCTCTTTTAGGGCAGAAGCACCCAACAGTTTTACTTATGTTTTATAGCAATATAATTTTTTAATTCTTTTCTTTAATTTCAATTTTTAATTAGTATTTTTATTTATATTTTCTAGAAGAGAAATTACTTAGATGATTCATAATTCAATATCAATCATCTAAAAAAATTCTAATTGGAGCATTAGGCCAGCAAAAATTTCATTGGTTTTAATAAGTAGATATTCAAAACATTGTTTATTGATTATAAAATTAATGAAAAGCATCAGAATGGAGACTTTGGAAATTCAAGCTAATTAGCTTCTGTGAGTATCAGACATGTGGCTAACTCCACTGGACCATCTGGGACCCTGGTTTCTGCAATTCAATGCCTGCCTGGGGTGGGGTATGGGATTGCAGACAGAAAATGCATAATTTGAGCACTGATCAAAGTAATCTTATTAGAGCTATGGACACCTCTCTCAGTTGTGCTGAATACTGTCTGGAAGTGAAAGCTGAGGTTCCTGCATTTTGGCATCCCAGGACTACTTGTTACGACAGAACCCTTCTCTCAGCCTGTGAAGTTACATAGTTCAAGAATGGAGCAACATTGTTTGTAGGATCAGCTGAACTCAGCAGAATTGTTGATGTGGGACTTAAGGGATGTGCTTGGTAGAAAAGTGAGTCGAGTTTTTAATACCCAACTGGTTGCCAACAACCTGTCACCCCAAGTCAGTTTTTTGTGCTAAGGTAAAGTGAAGGCTGGTAGCAGCTGAACATTTCACCTCCTAGTCTTGTGATACAGAAGGAGAAATATGGACTCCAACGGCATGGACTAAAAGAAAGTAGTAGTGGACAGGTGTTACGGCCTGAATTTTGTCCCCTTAAAATTCATCTGTTCAAGTCCCAACTACCAGTGGGACTAGTTTTGGTCTTTAAGGAGGTAATTGAGGCTCACAAGGTCATAACAGTGGGGCCCTAATCCGATAGGACTGGTATCCTTATAAGAAGAGACACCAGAAATCTGTCTTCTGCATGTGTACGGAGAAAAGGCCATATGAAGACACAGCGAGAAGATAGCTGTCTGCAAGCCAGGAAGAGAGATCTCACTGGAAACGGAATCTGCTGGCCCCTCGAACTGGGACTTCCAGCCTCCAGAGCTGTGAGGCAATACATTTCTGTCATTTAAGCCCCCTGTCTGTGGTATTTTGTTATGGCAGCCTGAATAGACTAATACAGCTGGTTACCTGATCAATACTATTTCCTTTCACAATATCCACAATATATTTGAAGCAGGAGGTTCTTTAAATACTTGGGACCCCAAAACAAGAAATTACTGTGAGAGTTCCCGTAAGAGTCCACCAGCACAGCTACAACTGTCCTTAGTAATAATGGGTTTATATTGACAACAACATTGTCGTATGGAAATAGGTGGTCCAAAACGTCTTGAAAATGGTATGTGCATTTTTGTACCCCCACATGGAAGCGTACAGAAAAGGATCTAGATCAATTCTCGCTTCTGGGGAGAGGAATGGCTTTGTCATGGAGAGTCAAGGTAGATGCTCACCTTTTATTCCACGTGCTTAAAATTGTTTTTACAATGAGCATTCATTCCTGTATTACTCTTGAATTTAAAAAAATGCAATAAAAATATTGAAGGGGATAAAAAGATCATGTTGGCAGCTGCACTGGAGAAGAGCAATCATGTACGTGAAGAAAATATGTTGAAGACTATAGAAGTAAGCCAGACCCAAAATGACGGTGCCTTTTGCCACGCCCATCCCCAAACTATTCTTACAGTTGCAGCCAGAGTGGTTTTGTCGAAACACAAATAACATCGTGTCACTCTCCTGCTTAAAGTCCTTCAATGACTCTGCAATCCTTGGGGAACATGCAGAATCCTTACTGTAGTCTATAGAGTGCTGTACGATTATTCCCTCACCTATTTTCCAGCCTCTGCTCCTGGTTCTGCCCTTTCCTGAGCTCCTCAGAAATTCCTGACTCTTACAGCTCATGGCCTTCTCGTCAGCTGTTTTTGTTGCCAGAACAATTCTTTCTGTTCCACTAGGTAACTCTCCCTCACCCTTCAAATGTCAACTTAAATGTTACTTCCTCAGGAAAATTTCCCTAGAGCAGCACCTCCACCTCACCTCAGTCCAAGGTTGTGTCCACTTTCTCTGCTACATCTCCTGGTTGCACCCCCCTACTGCTGCTTTTAGAGTACTTTCCCAATTGTAATGAAGTACGGTCATGGGTCACTTAACTACAGGAATACATTCTGACAAATGCGTCATTAAGCGATTTTGTTGTTGTTCCAACATCATAGAGTGCACTTACACGCACCTAGATGGTATAGCCTACTACACACCTGGGCTGTATGGTACTAATATTATGGGACCACCCTGGTATATGAGGTCAGTCCTTGACTGAGATGTTGTTATGTGGCTCATGGATGTACTTTATCATGTCACAATCCCCTTAATTCTTGCCTCTCTTGCTCACTGTGGATCCCCCTGCCTTGTAAACGCTTGTACATCATACAGGTTTAAAAACTATTTATGGAATGAATGAACAGATGAATGAAGGAAAGATAAGACAAAGCAGCTTACAACAAAGCTCTCAAGAGCTCCACCATTCGTGAGTGAGGTGGAGGAGGTACAGCAGACACAGACTGAGAAGGGGTGGCCAAGTGGGTGAGAAGCAACCAGAAGAGTGTTGCTGCAGAGGAAGGCAAGAGAAGGAGCTATTTTAAAGTGAGGGAGCAGTCAACAATGTGAAATGTTGACGGGCCAGTTAAGACAAGGACAAAAATTCTATTGTAAACTTAGTGACAGAAAGACCGTTGGGGACTCCATTGAGAGCAGTTTCAGGGACATGAGAGATATAGAAGGCAAGTTTCAGGGTCAAATCCTCTTATTTTGGCAGTGCAGTAAATGAGAATGTGTGTAGGCTTGAGGTGCAGCTTCAGATCTCAGCCCTGTCATTTACTGAGCATGGGCTTCAGCAATTTACTTAATCTCTATGTTAGTCATCGATGACATGGGAATAATAATGATACACACCTGCTGGGATGTTGGAGAATTAGAAATAACAAATGTCACAGATCTGGCTCAAGGAGATTCTCAATAAATGGTAGCAATTGTTATGATCTAGCTTCTGTATTTAAATTTACTCCTCTGTGAAAATAGAGCCAACTAAATCAATAGAAGCTGGGGCATTTTTTAAAATGATATAATGTAGTTACATTACAATGAAATTACATTGTAATCAAGTCAAGTTACTGTCAACTCAATTGCTTATCTGTTAGGTAGAAGGTGATAGAAAATAACATGGACTGTGTGTGTTTGTGTTTTATACAAGAAATATAGAACAATTCTAACTATTTTAGTATATGTAACTCATAAGGAATTCCTAGAATTGCATCAGATCATAAGTCAAACATACAAAAAACTTTTGGTGAAATTATGGCACTGAAACATAATCAACAAAGAAACATTCTGATTTGGATTCTAGGCAAAAACTCTTGGACCAGATTAGCACATTGCCATAATTGTTTTCTCTACTTGGAATTTTTATGAAAGTCATTGGTGGGTCAACTTTTAAATTTCTTCTTCTATGATTGAAATAATTTTAAGATGCATGTCATAGTCTTTGAAAGAAACAATTATATGAATATGGCAATATCTTTTGTCCAATATCAAAATTGAAGTATATTCAATGCATATTAGAACACTTTTAGGTTTTACAAAAAGTTTCCCCCAAATTTTTACACATATTGCTACACGTGAATAAAGGCTTAAGCTAACAGCAAATGTGTTGGTAATTTCTTGTTCATTTGTGAAGGAATAGTTTTGCTGGATATAAAATTTTGGTTGACGTTTATTTTCCTTCAGGACTTTGAATACGTCATACCACTGCCTTCTGGTCTCCAAGCTTTCATATGATAAATCAGATTTTAACCTTATTGAGGATTCCTTGTACATGATGAGTTGTTTCTCTCTTGTTGCTGTCAAGATTGTTTGCCATTTGACAATTTGATTATGATGTGTCTAGTTATGGACCTCTTTGAGTTTATGCTACTTGGAATTTGTTGAGCTTATTGGATATGTAGACGAATGCATTTAGTCAAATTTGCCGTTTTCAGCCATTATTTCTTCAGATATTCTTTTGGTCTCTTTTTCTGTCTCCACTCCTTCTGATAGTCCCATTATGCATATGTTGGTATACTTTATTATGTCCTACAGGTCTCTTGAGGCTCTGTTCATTTTTATTCATTTCTTTTTACTTCTGTTCCTCAGGCTGGAGAACCTTAATTGGTCTATCTTTAAGTTTGCTGGTTCTTTCTTATGTCTGTTCAAATCTGTTCTTGAGCTCCTTCAGTGAATTTTTCATTTCCATTACCGTATTTTTCAACTTCAGAATTTCTGTTTGGTTCCTTTTTGTAATATCTAATCCTTTTATTGATATTCTTTATTTGGTGAGGTAACATTCTCATATTTTGCTTTAGTTCTTTAGACGTGGGTTCCTTGAGTTCTTCGAACATATTTAAAATAGTTGGTTGAGTCTAATGTTTGGGCTTACTCAAGGACAAATCCTACTAAGGGCTTTTTCCCTGTGTATGGGCTATATTTTCTTTTTTCTTTGCATGTCTTGTAATTTTTTTGCTGAAAACTGGGTATTTGAAATTATATAATGTGGTAAGTATGGAAACCAAACAACACAGACAATATATGTGTGTATATTTGTATGTTTTATACAAGAAATATAGAACAATTCTAACTATATTAGTATTTTTAACTCATAAGGAATTCCTAGAATTGTGTCAGTATATAAATTAAATACACAAACCAATCTTTGGTGAAATTATAGCATTGAAATGCAACAAACAAAAAACATGTGCTACCAATCACATAATTAGATAAATATCCTGAGCTACGGGGCACATGGCAGTGTATGTAGGGGCAAGGCTTGGTAGCAATAGCAGCATATGGGGTGGAACAGAGGAGAAAGAAAACTGTGAATGATAGTCGGCCCCATCAATCAACTTAAAGATTGATCCATTCATTTATTCATTTTTTTTTTAAAGATTGGCACCTGAGCTAACAACTGTTGCCAATCTTCTTTTTTTTCCTTCTCCCCAAAGCTCCCCCAGTACGTGGTTGTATATTCTAGTTGCAAGTGCCTCTGGTTGTGCTATGTGGGATGCCGCCTCAGCATGGCGTGGTGAGCGGTGCCATGTCCGCACCCAGGATCCGAACCGCTGAAACCCTAGGCTGCCAAAGCGGAGCGTGCAAACTTAACCACTTGGCCATGAGGCTGGCCCCCATTTATTCTATAAATACTTTCTGTGCACCTAATATGTGATAAGCAGTTTCTGGGCACTCTGGTAATACATTAGTTAACAAAACAAATAATCATTCTTATCCTTGTGGAACTTTTACTTTAACTGAGAGAGACATGCAATAATCAAAATACACAGGAAAAATATAATATGCTAGATAGTGATAAACCCTATGGAAAACATTTAAGAAGAGAAGGGGGATAGGAAATATTTGTGGTGGGAGGTGGGGGGAAGGGGTCTGCAATTTAACAACGGCAGTAAGGCCTCCCTGGGAAGGGGACCCTTGCACGAAAACTTGAAGGAGGTGAAGAAATTAACCATGATGGAGGGAGGGGTGCTAACCACAATAGGGGTGGTCATGTGGGGAACAGAGGCTGAGGTTGAGCAGCAGAGCCTGTGAGGTCCCTATGGCAGGGGCAAACCTGGGGTGCTCAGGAATCAGCAGAGTGGCAGACAGCTGGAGTGGAGGTGTCGGTGAATTACAGAACTGGGCAGAGGGGAAATGAAGCCTTAATTCTGAGGGAAACAGAGAGTCATTGCAGGGCTTGGAACAGAGAAGTGGCGAGATCTGACTTAAGTTTTCACAGGATTAATCTGGCTGCTATTTTGAGACTAGACTGCAAGGTGTAAGGGTGGAAGCACTAAAGCCATAGCATTATAATGTGATTGCAGCCATCCACGCAAGAATAATGGTGCCTCAGACTGTGGTGGTAGCGATGGATGGAAGACTGGTTCAGATTTCAGCGATACTAAAAATAAATACATCTTTATGTGTATTTACTATCTGCCAGGAATTCTGGCAGGCATGTTGCATACGTCATCTCATTTAACTTCTCCACAAACTCACAGGGTAGGCATCATCTAGGTGATGAAACTGGAGCCAAAGAGGTGAAACAGACCAGGATTGCATGCTAGATAGTCAGGGTTTGATTTAATCTGTTAGACCCCCAAGCTTTTGCCGACACAACGTGGTATACCAAATTCCATGAAATTAAAGAAAATTTGTAGAATGTACTGAGAGATGTGACAGTTTTGCAAAGGTAAGAAGCCAGCAATTAACTGCTAAATATAATTTGTTAAATTACCCCATACATGTAGGCCCTAGATTGTTTTGGCATTTTCAGACTATAGTCCCTATGACAGTAAGACACTTCACTATTATTCTTTCATAAAATGTTTTCTGCACGCATTTTTTTAGTGTTTTGGGGTAGGGACTCCGCAAAGAGGCCCATTTCCTAATTCCTGGAACATACAAACATGTTACCTTACATGGCAAAAGGGCCCTTGCAGATTTGATTAAGTTAAGGATCCTGAGACGGGGAGATTATGCTGGGTTACCCAGGTGGAACCAAGTAATCATAAAGGTCTTCATAAGACAGAGGCAGAAAGGTCAGAGTCAGAGATGGAGATGTGACGATGGAAGCAGAGGTTGGAGTGGTGTGGGGCCATGAGCCAAGGAACGTGGTGGCCTCTAGAAGCTGGAAAAGGCAAGGGACGGATTCTCGCCTAAAGCCTGCAGGAGGAACGCAGCCCCCTGATGGCTTGATTTCAGAATCTGCCCCCCAGAACTGTCCGATAATAAATTCGTGTTTTTTAAGCTACTAAATTTGTGACCATTTGTTACAGTAGCAGTAGGATACTGATGCGGAGACATAAAAACAGACTAATAAATCCTGGCTAAAGGAGCAATGCCCCGACTCCCTACCCCGCCGGCATATAGTGTTTATATACACGTTTATTCACAAATGGGGAGCTACAATGCTCCCTGTTTTTGCATTTGCAGCCCTGGGCCTGATGGTGAGAACTGGAGTCCTGCATTCATAAGCATTCATTTGAACATCCATCCATACATTACATACGGAGTTAAGCAAAGATGCATATAATCACAGTTCAAATGGCTAAAGTATAGTTTTCAAAAGGGAAAATCATGCAAACATAAAATTTGAACACACATCAGAGATTTTACTCAATTTATTGATTAACAAGGGAATCAGGAAGATATTGAGATCAATTCAAAGACCATTTGAGGAACTATATATTTATAGACAATTTACTAGAGGAAGGTTAGGATAAGATTATTGGGTATGATACAAAACTGGTTAATGTTCTATAGGGCATCAAACCGTAGCATTTTGGGATTACCTTTTCTACTGGGCAGAAATTACTTTCATCTCTATTAGAAAAAAATCTTTGTTTCTATGTATCTTCACCAAGTCTGGGAAAATTAATAGTAAACAGTTAAAATAATCCTTGTGGGTCGTCTCTCCTGTATCAGTAGAAAGCATTGACACTCATCTTTTGCCTTATATCCCAATTTTGAATGATTTCTCTTAACACTGCCCTTAGACTAGTGACTTCCAGATCATAATCGAGAGGGAAATATGGAGAAAAAGTAATTCTAGTCCAATGTGGCAAGTGAACAGAGAAGTGGGGCACCCTGCTGGTGTAGGACACATCCACGAATGTCAGTGTCATCAGACTCTGGAAATAACAGTCAAGAGTGAGTTGAGCAAACAGAATTCAGGATGGAACCTATCATCTTATTGCTGCTATTTGTTGGGAAAACAGGATGAAAAATAATAAAAGAGTATAAAATTATGGCTAAGAATCCAAAAGAATCGGGACACTGAACATCAAAATAAAGCCAGTATTCTTGGCTATTAGTATAACTTCACAAATAGTAGCTTACCATCCCATGGAATTGGTTATCTGTCACATTTTACAAACTATTCCAGAAATGTCACTTGTTACACTACCAGAAAATGTCATCTCAACAAGGGACCAATGGAAAACATTTTGTTCATACAGTCTATCCAGCTAGGAATTTCCAAAAATTCGTTAAGGGAAAAGTAATAAGAGGACAATCAATATAGTGATAGGCTTTGCATGTATCAGTAATATGTAAAATAATTTACTACGAACAAGAGAATTATGGACTAGGAGTCACTCTGTGGCGTAATTCTGTCAAAGAAACAATCCTGTCATCATTACAGAGCGCTTATCTTTAGGCAAAATATGTCTGATTTTGCCAACATAGTCCAACAATTTGTAAAAAGTTTTGAAAAGTTACTGTAAATTTTTACAAGAAATACTGTGTATGTGCAAACATTACTTAGGAAGAGTTTTGAGGTTTTGACATTTTGATGATCGTTTATAAGACTTGTATCAGTAAAAATAATATAGATTTGACTATATAATTATTCTGTACAAAACAGACAGGACTGAGGACCACCGCTGGCATTGCCGAGACCGACGCTGAGAAGGAAAAAGAGAGTCAGCAGTTCTGGTTTGTACAACTAGATGGCGTTGCTCGGCTTTGAAAATTTTACGAGCTACGAAGCACGAAAGCATGAGCTCATCAGGAACCAGCCGAACAACCGGAGCCTTTCACCTGTGAAACACGTACTTGACTTTCTTTTGCTTGGCAACAGTGTGCATGCTACAATAAGGTGATCATTGTGGAGAAGTGTCTCACAAGGACATATTTCAGCCTCCAGCGTTCTGTGCACAGATGCTCCCAGCTCTCGTGCTGTATATATACATACATGCATATGTGTATATATACACACACTATACATCCACGTTAGGACATATACGAGAACTAGTAAAATTGAGGCGAAACAAGAAAACATTGAATCACACAATATTGCTTTAAAAATATTACGCAAATAATCTAGGTTCAATTTAGGAAAACTGGAAAATGCAGAGAGTGGTAATAAGAATAAAATAACCTACAATCTTTTAACACAGCTATTACAGAAGCAAGGCTGGCTAGCTTTTGTGATAGGAAATCTAGGAAACCGAGAGGCATCAACACTGTATGTTTTCAACCCCGTTAGTCGTTCCTCTTGTCCTGTGGCAGCAGTAGTCGTCCTAAATTTCCCCCCACCTCTGTTGTAAATATTGGATTTCTTCCATTCTGTGATGCACAAGTTTCACATTCTGTGTTTCTGAAATTGAGATATAGCCTGCTATTGACGTTGCCTTACCAACCCTGAGGGCCAGAGGGCAGTGGTGGTGTGGCTATTGTTCCAGCACGGGTGGGCTCCAGCAACAACCTTTGCTGGAAAGAAAATCTCAGAGCCACGTGCTCCACCTGTAACTTCCAGAAAACAGACGGTTGCGGGAGAAGGTGGGAAGAGTGGTGAAGCAGGTGTATTTTCCAACATTCCTGAGGCAGGATGAAAAGTAGACCAGAACTCCATAATTGCAAAGCAAGCTTAAAAGCCCAGAAATAATAGTTTTTAGTAGAATTATGGATTCTTGTAAGAAGTGCTGCATCACCAACACTTGAAGTGATACAAAGGATGATTTGGGGCAAAAAAATGTGGACATTGATATCTCTGAGACAAAAGTGTTTCAGAAAAGTTGGACTCAAACATGAAAAAGTTTTAAAAATCTTAATGATATATTTTGCTTATATTTTCCCTTTTTGTAAGTATAAAATTAATATATAAAACAAATCTTGGTCTAATTAAGTCTAAATGAGTTCTTTCAAGAACTATATATAAAAATTTCCAGCAAAAATTTTGTCATAGTTTAATTGGCAGGAACTTTTTCTTTCTTAGTGGAACATAAAACAAAGGTGCATCTTATGATCAGTGACATTTTACATTAGACGGAATACAGGCAGCAATGTCAACTGCTTATTCTTACACTGACAGTAGCACAGTGTAGTGGTTAAATTTCACCAATGTTGGTGTTATAAGACTCAGAAGTGACACTAACTGGTTGGGCACATTACTTAACCTCTCTGGTGCACAACTTTCTATCATGTAAAAAGGGGCTAATGATAATATCTATCTCCTTAGGAGTTAATATGTAATTCACTTACCATTGTTTCAGGCATGTTGTATACAACCAATAAGTACTAACAATTCATTGATAGTTAGACATTATAGTAAGTAGACATAATGGGAAATGAATGTTGGCAGCCATAATTTATTCTAAAATATTTGAACTTTACTCCGTAACACACCCATAGTTGTCTTATATAAAAATCTTGTTTCTCTTCCCCAAATCTTCACATGAAAAGATGGATTCTCTATCAACATTCTCATCTTAGGTGGCTTTATCCACTCCCATGGCCTCAAGTACCATCTATTAGCAGATACCCTCAAGTTTACATCTCTATGCTGGGCCTTCCCCTGAGTTCCAATGTTACATATCCACCTGCTGACTCAGAATCTATGTTTAAACATCTCTTAACTATCTTAAACTCAATATAGTCCAAACAGAACTGATTTGTTTTCATTTCCCTTTCCCAAATCCAATTCCACTTAAAGAAGCCCTTCTCAACAAATGCCAGCACCACCCACACACTTACGAGTCATCCCTAACACCTCTCTTTCCTTTTTCCCAATGTTCCACCTGGCAGTACTCTTGATGGCTCTATCTTCTAAATGTATATTGACCCTGAGCACTTCTCAACATCTGCACTGGTAAAAATTTATCTACACTATCGCCATCTCTCACAGCCTGCTCCAGTAGTGTCCTATGTGGTCCTCCTGCTTCCTCATACTTCTTTGTCTTGATTCACGCCCCACAGAGCAGCCAGAAGTGATCTTCCCAAAGTATAAATCAGATCATCTTTACCCTGAGTGAAATCCTCCAGTGGCTTCTCATTCCTCTCAGAAGAAAGTTCAAAGACTGAGGCATAGCCTACGAGAATCAGCATACCTCTCCAACATCTGCTCCGTTTTCCCTTGTTTGCAGCATCATCCTGACCCTCTTCTATGTCTTCAACATGCTGCTCAGAGTTCCAATCTCAGGACCTTTGCTTCTGTGTTCCCCTGGATCTTTTCTTGCTCTTCTTTATCATTCTGGTCTCAGTTGAAATGTTGCCTTTTCATAAGGAGGTGATGGCTCTTATCCGGTCATTCTTCTACCATTCACCTTTTATATTTTCAGAGACTCGTCAGTGCCTGAAATTTTTATCTATCTCTATTTTTTCTAGCTCTCCATCTACCTATCCATTGTGTTTATTTTCTGCCTCCTTCTGCTAGAAAATATTCTCCTTAAGGATGAAGGTCTCCCTCTGCTTTCCTTGCTGTTCTATCTTCCGCCCCTTGAATAATGCTGGAACATGACAGGGACTTAATGAATCTTTATTCACAAACTGGGCATGGAGTGTCATATTCTGTGTAGCATGCAGTCTAAGAAAAAGGAAAAAAGCACTGAACTTGAAATTAAAAGCCTGGTTTGAATCTTAGCTCTACTTACTAGTTGTTGGCTATTATGCTGTAAGGATTTTGGTAAGCTACTTCAAAACTTCCAGAAGATTGGGAATATAAATAAAGAAGTAAAAGAAATATAGTGTGACTCAGGGTAAGTCATTTTATTTCCAACTGGTTTCTTTGTTGTCAAGAAGAAAATACCAATGACTTTTCAACAAAGTGCCCAAGATAATGCGATGGGGGAAAGGATAGTCTTAAAAGACAAAGGTTCTGGAACAATTGGATATCCATTTGGAAAAATGAACTCCAACCCTTACCTCACATCATACACAAAAAAGAACTCAAAATAGATCATAGACCTACATGTAAACATTAAACTATAAAACATTTAGAAGAAAAACATAGCAGAAAATCTTAGCAATCCTAGGGAAGGCAAAAGTTCCCTTGATAGGACAAAAACTACATAAACAATGACAATTCTATTTCATCAAAATTTAAAACTGCTCTTCAAAAGATGCAATTTAGAAAACAAAAAGGCAAGCCACAGGCTAAGAGAAAACATTCACAATACACATGTCTGACAAAGGATTTGTATAAAAAGATTTAAATAACTTACAATTCTTTAATGAGAAGACAATCCAATAAAGAGAAATGAGCAACAGATCTGAATACAAGACAAATAAATGGCCAATGAAAAGATGCTTAACATCATTAGTCATCAAGGACGTGAGAACCAGAACCACAATGTGATGCTGTTTCACACCTGCAATCATGGCTAAAGTGAAAGACTGACAATACGAAATGTTGATGAGGAGGCAGAGCAATTAGAACTCTTGTCCACTTCTGATAGGAGCACAAAATGACAGCTACCTTGGAAAACAGTTTCTCATAAAATTAAACATACACATACCATACAATCCAGTAATTTCACTCTTAGGTATTTACTCAAGAGATATCAAAACGTGTGTTAATCCAAAGACTTGTTCATAAATGTTTAGAGTATGTTAATTTGCAACAGCCTCAAACAGGAAAGAACCCAAATGTCCATCAACAGGTGAATGTGTAAATAAACTATAGCATATCCATACAATGCATGCAGTGAAATACAACTCAGCAATGAAAAGAAATGAACTACTAATACATACAACAACATGGGTGACCCTTGAAAACATTATGCTGAGTGAAAGACACTAGATACAGACATGTATGTACTGTATCGTTTCATTTATATAAAAGTTTAGAGAAGGTTAAAACCAATTTATAGAGATTTATAGAAACAGAAAGCATATCAGTGGTCACCTGTGGATAGGCTGGGGGCAACTTTATAGATTGATGGAAATATTCTGTATCTTGCTGTGTTGATGGTTATGTTTGTCAAAGGACATGAAACTGGACACTTAAAATGAATGTATGGCGTTGTATACAAATTACACCTCAATATAGATGATTTTAAAAAAATAGGGAGTACTAATTATTCAGAATTGGTATCAGAACATCTGTAAGAATCTGGCTTTTAAAAGTGCTTAATAAATATGGTGGATTCTGAATCTATTTGGGCTAATATTTTCTCCCCTCTTGGAGAGAGCAGTCACCTCCATTGACTTTCTGTTTCATGAGGTATCAGGAGGGGGCTTGGGTTCTGGAAGATGGACATTCACTGGGCACAGAGCTGGCATACCTCATTATTCTGATCCAGGGATTCAACTTGGCTTCTCAAGCTCAGGAAGGAAGTACGAGAATGGGGGGCTCCCTGACGTCTCACTACAATGGACCCCTTATTCGCCCACTATTTTTCCTTTCGATAGAATAGAATTGTAGGTTGCTGAGCGGGAAGAAACCCGGGAAATTATCTAGTTCAACCTTTAATTGCTTCATCATTGCCATAATCTCTGACTTCCTCTCTCATTATCACCTCCCTGGGATCTAAAGAACTCTTTGTTCTTTCTTTTTTTGTATCTTCCAGGAGTCTGGCCAGGGCTTATTTCTTGGTTTCCTCCTTTTCATTTCTCACGCTTTTCTCTGCTGCTTTGACTTTTGTATCTACATTTCATGTTCCCAAAGTTGAAGGTTAAAATTCATTATGTAAAGTCAAGTGAAACTCATTTTAAAGATACAGATGCAAATCAGGCTTGTTTACTGCCATTTCCATAAACACGTACATTAGGTGTTGTGTAAAGTGTCTATTTCTCTGCAGTAGCCTTGATGATGTTCCTAGACTAATTTACTTCTCAGGACTTTTAGCTTACAGGTTCTTGGAGAAGGGCAAAAACTTATGATGCCTTTGTTCACAGTGGGGACAACGAGTGGATAAGTAGCCGCTTTGGGTCAAATTCTTTCTGACCTTTACTAGTAGGGGGATTGTGGTGGTCTTGGCCAAGCTACTCACATTTTCTGTGTCTCCAAAACCTTCGAATGGCAGTGATATTATCAATGTAGAAGCCTTTTTAGAAAAATTTTTATCGAGAATTAGAGAACATAGAGTTTGGCCCATAGTAAACACTCAACAAGTGTTCGTTTCTTCCTCTCTCCTGCGCCTCCCCCAGGTTCACTTGGCTTCCCAGGGAATCAGACTCTAGTAGAAGAGTTGTACAAAGCAGAAAATGTCTTGGGTGTTCTGGACAGGGTGGATGTAAAATTTGTAATCATTTTTGTAAGTGTTGTAAAATATTTGTAAGATCTCTAGCTTGGCTTGACTGAACATTGACCCAGTCTCTGGTTACTAAATAATAACTTCTTTTCCTGCTTTTGTATCACAGGTTCACAGGTAAAGAAGATACAATGTAAAGTATCTTTCTCTCTTTAGTCAAAGCTGTTGACAGAGGCAAATTCCATTTTTCCTCCTGGACACAACAGGTGAGTCCTTCTAGCTTATGCCTGCTCATTTATCACCTTTGTATAACTAGAAGGATTTGTGTTGACTGTACCTGTTAACCTTAAATGACTGAGTTTCCAGCCTTCGTAAAGGGAATTAAAGTTATTTGTAACTTCACTTAAATTGTGAATATATATATATATATATAGGACAAGCTATCTCATATGTACAGTTGCTACTTTTTTCTAGCTAGCATTTCAATTTCTTCAATATTTTGTATATAATGTGGTGGGTAACTCATTTCCATCACAAGGAAGGAAAAGCAAGCAGAACCTATGGTGTGAAGGCATGAGCTATGGTCTCTCCTCCATAAGGCAGAGTAGTTAAAACCTAATTATGAGAAATTCTTTTGGGATTTGCAGGATGAGTAGAAGTTTTCAGTCAAAAAAGCAGAGCCTTTCATGGAGAAGGATAAACCACGGGACAAGGGAATTGGCATTGTTGGCTAGAGAGTGGTTGAAGTGATAGACTCCATGCAAACCAAGCCACAAAATGAGTTAAGTGATGAAAGAGTGGATGATGGAGGAAGTGGAAGGGTGGGTGGGTTGGAGTCTCAATGAGGTTGAAGAGCTGCCTCTGTGGGAACCAATGAGAATGTGAGCTGGGGATGGGTGTCTCAGAGTGAGATTTCTGAAACTGTCCCTTCAGAGGTGGATAAGTATCTAGTGATGACAAGTTAGTGTGTGGTTTCAGGAGTGGATGGCAGAGTCTTAAATACTAGAAATAATTGTGTGGCAGAAGTGAATGGGGGCCATGGGTACCAGAGGTGGGCATAGCTATGTCTCGCCACGTTAGTCTGCAGTTGTGAAGTCTGAGTACAGACAAATGACATCTCAGGACCAGAAGAAAAGCTGTTTTCAGGTTGAGAACAAGTGGACCCAGAGCAAGGCATGTGGGTTTTGGGGTCACAATGTGCTACAGGTTGAAGCAAAATGCCCTTAATAAATGTTTCCTGAAATCAGGATGTTGGCAGATTAAGACTGAGGGCAGACAGAAGCTTCTCCTCCTCTGCTATCAATCAATAAGTGGCCCTTCCAGAGTTCAAACAGAGGCAACATATGTATTTATTTTAAAATTTGTATATTAATGAGAGTGCACTATAATAATTATTATTATTGTTCAATCTGTATTGTTTATCATGAATGAAAGAATAAAACTAATTTTCTCGGTATTATAAACTCTGTTTTCAAAATTTCAACCAGAATGAATCCCTCAGAAATCACTACTTTTTCTTAAAAATATTATTTGGAATGATACACAAGAACCAGTTGGCGTCACTTTTTAAAAAAAGATTTTATGAACAATATTTTACTCATGCTATAATTTTATTGTATTTGATTTACATATAATAATTTTTTCTTGCAACCCAAGCCATCTCATTTTATTTTGTTTTTCTCTATACAACAATGGACTTTTAGCTTTTCTCTCTTCTTCTTGTGCTCCCCAAGGTCTTTCTCTTCTGAGCAGAAAGTAGCAGGACTAGGAAACATTTCAGAGAGAAGAATGAAGTATGAAATTATGAATACTTTGCCCAGAGAGAAGTGTTTATAAAGTTTTCATCTTTCATAAAGTTTCTATCTTTCAGCTTCACCCCAGGCAACAGGCTTCCATTTCACGCTGGGCTCTGTCCTCAGGACTTTGCAGCATCCCTGTTCGTGCGCCCCTAACTCCTGCAGTCCTAGTTCTCAGACTTGCTCAGTTCTGACCCAGACACTCAGCAAAGAGCTGTCTCATTGCTTTGTCTCTTTTGTTGTTTCTTCCCTCAGCTTTAATGGGGTGTAATTGGTACACAAAAAACCCACACATAATTAGTGTATATAATTTGGTAAGTTTGCACACATATATACTCTTGCATTACCATCACCGCAATCAAAATAATAAACATATCCATCACCTCCAAAAGTTTCCTTGTGTCCTTTTGTGTGTGTATTGTGTGTTTTTGTTTTTGGTAAGAACACAACATGAGATCTACCCTCTTAACAAATTAAGTGCACAGTACCTTCTTGTTAACCATATCTCTTGAACTTACTCATCTTGCATATCTGTAACTTTATGTAACAACTCCCCATAGCTCCTCTCCCATGCCCTGGTAATCACCATTCTATTGTCTACTTCTGTCCCTTGCAGGGGATACTAGTATCTCTTTGCTCCTGCACAGGCCAAGTGAGGACAGTGTTGATAAATTCCTTTGCATAAATGCAGCCTGGGTGAGAGCAACATGTGTATTTTGGAGTCTGACTCTCCTGGGTTTGGATTTCAGCCCCAGTGCTGTGGTAAGAAAACCTCAGTTGATTTTTTTTAAACATAAAATGGGGATAACAGTACACCCACATTCATAGCAGCATTATTCACAATAGCCGAGAGGTGGAATCAACCCAATTGTCCATAGATGGATGACTGGATAAGCTAAATGTGTTATCTCTATACGATGGAATTTTATTCAGCATTAAAAAGCAAGGACGTTCCAACACATGCTACCATGTGGATGAACCTTGAGGACACTATGCCAAGTGAAATAAAGAACTCATGAAAGAACAAATATTGTAGGATTCTGCTTATATGAGGTACCTAGAGAAGTCAAATTCATAGAGACGAAAGGTAGAATGGTGGCTGTCAGAGGCTTGGGGAGGGAGAATGGGGATTTGTTGCTTAATGGGGACAGAGTTTCAGGTTGGAATGTGAAAAGCTCTAGAGATGGATGGTGGTGAAATTTCCCCAACAATGTGAATGCACTTAATGCCACTGCACTGTACACTGAAAGATGGTTAAAATGATAAATCTCATGTTATGGGTATTTTACCTCAATAAAATAGGTTAAAAATGGGAATAATAATATCTACTATTAAGATTGCTAAAAAGATTAAATGGGATATTTACTCAAAGGGCCTCGCAGGTGCTCAAGAAACATGAACTACCACAGTTTGGAGTTTGAACCTCTACTCTACAACCTGCTGTAGGACAGGAACTCTCTTCCCAAAATACCTCTATTTTTCTTCTGTTTTACCGCATCATAAGAATGTGTGTACGTGGCGTGGTTTCAGCTCCTTCGTGCATGGAAGTAATATAAGACATCAGAGCACGTTTTGCATGGAAGGGAGAGGATTCTGGAGAAGGGTGGATTTGGGGGCAGGGAGGGAGGGCATTGTGGAACAAAGGAGCCTGAGCACACAGTTCCAGGGTCAAATTTTACTCATTTTTATCCTCCCCACTTAGCATGGTACCTGACACAGAGCAAATGCTTCACATATATTTGTGACAAAATGGATTCGGGCAAACGTGGACGAAGGAAGGTGAGCCCACAAACGGCATGTTGCGGGAACTGGCAATCAATGGGTTGGCCTGCCTACTGCCTAGGCTTCATGTGGATCAGGCATGTAGGGAGTGAGCCAGCATTAGGAAAGGCAGCAAATAATAAGAAAAGGCGTTGGGATTTAATCTGCAAGCAAATCAGAAGCCATTATAGATTTTCTTGTTTATTTGCTATTTTTAGTGAGAGGGTGGGAGTAGAAGCCTTTCATTTTTGGGCAGTCTTCTCAAAGCTATAAAACTCAAAATTAGACACATTGCTCTTGTTAAGAAATAGAAAGACCTCTTCTGAGTGGTCTGCTTGTTTCTCTCTTGCTGGCATCTGCCTGCCTGCAGTGACTCACATTCATTTCACTTCTTACTTTGTACTCATGGATGTTTTTAAGTGATATGGAAAGGCAGGAAAAAGGCTGGGGGCCTCCAGGAACAAACAGGTTCTCAAGGCTTGAGCTATTATATTAACAAAATATAGTAACAAAGAAAGATGGCATAATTCAGGAGCTTATGGAAAATAAACTAGAATAGGCAATTATCAGGGGTCATATAGAAGAGTCGAAACCTGAAGACACTGAAGAAAAAAGAGTAAATCAAAGTTTTCTGTTCAGCTTCTGCTTTTTAAATGTGTCCATCCATGAGACTGTTTTGTTTATTGTTCTTTGCAACGATTTAGCATTGACTTCTACTGCAAAGATGGACTTTTCAGCAATATATCTGAATTTGCTTTAATTCGTCACAACCACTATTTGATGTCTTTAAAAAGACATTGATGCTCCAGTAGACTTTGGTAATAACCGCTTTTCTGTTTTCACTGCCTGCTGACAAGCGAGTGAGCTTTTTAGCCAGCTGATGCCGCATTCATTCTGGTAAGTCAGTGGCTGTTGCAAAATTAAACTTTGTGGGTTGAAAGGAGATTAAAAGTGTAAAGATACACATGTATCGTAAAGAAGATCATTTCTAAGGTTATTTTCAAAATGAAACATCAGTGGTGGGAAATGATTACTTTGGCAGTGATATTACTTAAAAAAAATGCTTGGATTTGCAAATTGAAGAGCATCAACAGGATAATTCATAAATGTGCTCATTTCCTCCTCGCTGGTTATTAGCCAGGAATACAGCACAGCATATGGCTTATTATTCTGGTAGTTGGAGAGAACAGAATTAAATGCTGAGATGAATGACTGTTTTCTCATTCAATTCCCAGCCTTTCCACCTTTCCAGGAACTGGGCGGTTATGGTTTGTGGGTTGGCTGTGAGACTGAGAGCCAAGATGGGGGTAGGGAAGGAAGGACCCATCATGTGGTCTCCACAGCAGGTGAGGTTTAAACTCGACACAACCTTCAACCCTGGCCAAGCAGAACCCCCAAAGGCAGACTGTCCTTTGGATTGACACGTGGTGTAGAGGAGATGGAGCAGAAGTTTCTACTTGATAAGTCTTTCTCTCTCTATTCCTCTATTCTTCTTGATAAGTCAACTAAAAACACTGGGCATCATCTATAAAAAAAATAAGAAGATTCTGAAAGGTGGGGAGAAAGCAGACTGGCTAGAACCTTGCGTTTGAGGGACATCATGGCGCCAGTGGTATCAGGGAAGGCCCAGTGTGGTCACTAGACCTCCTCTTCCCACCCAGCAGTAATGAGGGGTCCCTGCCACCTTGGGCATCAACAGAGACTGAGTAGGAAGCCCAAACTTTTACCTCTACCTGGCAGTAACAGAGTGGTGTCCTCCTTCCCTTGATGTGGGGTTTTACGTTTGCTCCCTGTGACAACCCTAGGTTAGGTTAGGACTATCGACTGGATGTCCATATATTCTGTTCTACAGCAAAACTGATCTCCTTGGATTTCTTCAGATGATTTTTGATTTTGTGATGAGAAGTTGTGAGTTCCTAAAATAGACTGTGGTTTCCATAAGGGCAGAGATTCACTGTAATTCATCTTTGATTTAGAGTCTAAGTAGCCTTTTGCATCTAGTATAGTGTCCTGGCACATAGGAACTTGATAAATATTAGCTGAATTCTTGATGGAGCTGTTGAAAATGTAGCCTAAACATCAGAGGGATCTGACTTTGTGCTAATTAACTAGACTTTTCTTGTAGAGACTGACCTAGACAAATATGTAGGAATTGCTCTATTATAAGAACCTAAATCTGCTGAGAGCAATGAGAGAGCTGCCACAGAGGAGCTCTCACAGACCCAGAGACTCCATTTTCTGTGGGAACTCACAGAGTTAGGAGAATGACTCTTGGTGATCAAGCTAGCAAGAAGGTGATGGATAAACCAGAATGACCATTTACTAATTAACCATGTGAGCAAAAGTGCTAAGGGGATTAACATCTTCTCCTTTGGAAAATGCAGATGAGGGCACCATGTTAAGGCAGAAGTTTGCTTAATGCTCAGGGAATCTGAGCAATTGATGATCCCACTGGCTAATGATGTCCAACCTATGATAGCTTGAAAACTCCAATTTGCTATAGAGAATTCCCTTCTATGGGAACCAGAACCCACTACTGAGAAGATACTTTTCTCTAGACAGTTTTGGAGACATTCGAATTCTTACTTTTCTGTTGAAATATTATGGAATTTGAAGTCAGAGGTTGATTCAAATTTCAGCTCTGTCCTCTTGGGCAAATCATATAGCTTTTTTGAATTTCAATTTTCTCACCTATGAAGTAGAGCTCTTCCCAAATTGTTGTGGAAAGTCAATGAAAAGGGAAGTGTGAAAATTCTTTCTTGGTGGCTGGTACTTAAATTAACCTGACTCTTCATCTAACACTACACTATTCTCCTAACCAGGTAAAATGAGCTGTAGGCTTTCTGAAATAATAAGCATAATAATAACATCTTCCAGTGGTTACAAATGATCACTTGGGGCAGGTAATTCCTTCTACACATGGCTGAGTTTATTTACAAGCTCTTCCCTTGAATTTTATTAGGGAAAATGGCTTTGATCCTCAAGTTCACATTTGAGGTACCTTGCTGTTGACCACATAACCCGTCTACAGATATATATATATATATTTGAAATAAATAAATAATGATAATGTGAACATGTTCAACATTGATCTGCTTTTATTTCGATTAATGTGCAAAACCAAAAATAGATAGAAAAGCCCTATTTGGAAGATAACGTACCTTCTAACAAGCAGAAGAGTTCTTCCTTTTCACATCATGCTCATATCACTTTTATTAAGATGCTGGGCTTCATGTGAGGTCAGCCAATTCTTGTCCTCATGTATTTATCTCTGTTGCTAGAGTATTTCTTGTCTTGTGTCCAACTTCTTATTGCAAAGGCCTGGAGTTAAGATAGATGACTTGGTGAGCTATAAGTAACCACCCTTAAGAGAAAAACAGGCAGCTGATAAATTAAGTGAATATGGGAGCTGACGACCACCATCTGTTAGCCAACTTGTATGCGACAGGAAAGGCAACTAGGAAAGCTGTTCAGTGATCAGAAGACAGGGGTCAAGTTTCCTAACCTCAGCCGGTGATACGCTGGAAAGAAGAGTGGCTTTTGTCTCGGACCTGACCTTGAATCTCTGCTTTGACACGTAAGCTCTGCTACCTTGGGCAAGTTACTTGTTCTCTAGGAGCCTCAGTTTTCTTGTGAAAATTTTAAAAAGTGGCTAAGATTTGTTGACTCTTATTGTACAAGGGGAGCTGTGCTTTATAATTTATAGATAGTATTGCCATCAGTTCCCGCAAAGTCCATACAAGCCTGTGATTAGTACAATCCATTTTTCAGATGAGAAGACTCAGACCCAGCTTAAGCAACTCTCCCAAAGTCTCATAACTAGCAACTTACAGACTCTATAATGGAGCCCAGGTCTGTCTGGCTCTGAAAACTGTGCTCTTAACACTGCACTTTGCTGCTTCATTTGCGACACTGATAAAAACAAGATCAACCTTGAAGGGGTTTAAATAATGAGATGACATATAAAATTTCCAGAGTGGTATCTATCCCAAGAGTCTACGCTCAATAAAGGTAATTATTCCTATATTATTCAGAAGAATCATGGGGAAGAGTGGCACATCATATTTAAGAAAGTGATCATTGCTGTTTATTAAGCACAATACACGCCAAGATTTCTGTTAAGTGACCATGTGCACTGTCACAATTACTGTTCACAAAAACTCTGTTATTTAGATTAAAAAAATTATCTTCCTTTTTTAAATGGAAAAATTGCGGCTTAGGGAGATCAGGTGTTTTGTACAAAGTCACATCACACAAGAGTGAGAACCAGAACCAGGACCGCTGATTCCAAAGCCAGTATTTTGGTTGTTGTTAGTTTTCACTTTTAATCACTTTGCAAGAATTATGTATAAATTTGTGCTACAGGGCCCATTTCTGGTAAAGATCCGTGGTAACAGCAGACGAAGAATGAAAAACAAAATTTCAGAGATCAGAAAGCTGAGGAGGGAAGGAAATATTTTAAACCAGAAGATGATGAATTATTTCATCTGGGGGAAAAATAACCTCAGACATATATTTGATGAAAAACAAAAGGTTGGAAACAGCACAGTGAATCTTGTTAGAAAGATTGATTTTGGCTTCCTCCTGTTCTGTTCATTACACCTCAATAATAGCTATACTCTAATCTATAAATGGTAAAATTCCTAAATTCCTAAATCAGATCTCCATTTTGTAAACTCTGAATTAATTCCGTAAGACATTTTAGTGCCATGCAAAGTTATTCCCATTGTATCTAATTCTATTTGGTCTCTCCATCAACCATAGCATTCTTCTTGCTTCTAGATATAAATGCCATTGTAAAATATTCAACATTCTATAATATTTCACTTGGAGTTTTAGTTGAAGTCTATTGCCTCACAACTCACCTTATGCCGTGCTCTGAGGTGTCCTAACATCTTTTCTAGTCATTGTCCACCTCCTCTGGCCTTTCTTGGGGAGGTTCCTGAAATGCCCCCACATCCTCCTGCCTCTGCTCAGTCATTGGAAGTTTCCTGTGTTACCTGCTCTCATGGCAAAGCCCACAACATAATTGCATAGTGTATAGTGTAACAATGTGCGATGTCGATTTTCCCTTCCATAAGGGCAAGCTCTATGTCTGCTTTGCTCTCTGCTGTATCCTCTAGATAGCTTTATTTAGCTTGCAACATGTGAAATTGCCAATAACTGACTGGTCTTAACTCACAAAAGTGGCGACTTCATATGGTTCAACCAAATCCATACAATAGGTACTTTATGCATATGTTATTGATGTTGAAATGTCTGCTGCAACTCTTAAAATTAAAGCCTACCTGCTTTTAGTCCTACCTCCTGTCTTTTAAGGAGGATGGCGGGTGAGGGTAAGTTAGACTTTAGAGGACATTAGTCTTCCTCCTAAAGCTACCTTCCAAAGTAATTTCCAGTTCTTGGAAGTAAACAGCTAGGGATAAGGGATTTTGGCAAGTCCCAGGGCAATCAGTCAAATTGACCTGATGCTGAAGCCAGTGAAAGTGCCTCATTAAAGCACAAAAAGATTAAGTGACTGTGGGTTAAACTTTTAACTGCTGCGTACTAACTGGAATAGTAAATAACTGATCCCATGTCTGCCTTTTCTTCAAGATGTTGGAAAGGAAAAGAAATTGCTAATTATTCACCCTTTCTCTTGAAATTTCACTGATCAATAGAAACTTGACCAGTACCCAAATTGACTCATTTGCTGTAGCCAGTCTCAACAAAAAGCATTCGACAAAAACTCCACAGTAATGCTTCAAGAAAGGAAAACAGGTCCCAAATTAGAAATTATTGAAGGTCGCAACCAGATTACAGGTACAAGAGAAGGGAGATCTAATCATGATTTTAAGGAGGGGCCTGGGACTTAATCAATTCTGGGTATTGCCAACTAGGTTTGCCTGATGATTTCTGGAAAAGAAAGAAAGGGAGGAAGGAAGGAAGGAAGGAAGGAAGGAAGAAGAAAGAAAGGAAGGAAGGAAGGAAGAAAGAAAGAAACTTAATCCCCAAAGTGTCTGGGTATTCTGAAAGCAAAATTGCCAAAGTCAAGCAAATAAAACCCAGAAGGCTTCACTTATAAGAAAAAAAGATAGCAAATGAGGAAAGAATTTTAGAGAAGTAAGCCCCTCTAACTTAGGTAACTGTGCCATATAATGGAGAGTAGACACATTTCCAAAGAAATATATTTCGTTAAGCTTCCATGGCACAGCAGCCTGAAATCTTCCACATCTTGACATTTTATGTGTGAGTTGAAAGCATCACTATTTAACTTTTGAATATAGATGACTACGTTGGTTATTATGACTATATTGGTTTTTATGACTATGTTAGTTATTATAGTTTCATTCAGGGAAACAATCAGCATAAATATATTGCCCTTCCTGCTTTCTTTCTATGTAAAATGCTCCAAATAAATAATAACCTTGAGTGTCGCATTTATTTATTTGTTTGTTTGCTGTTGTTCGGCATTTTCCCCCTGCTCAACCATACTCAAATTCCCTTTGGGGTAATCATCATCCCACATTTTGTGGAGTCATGGGAGGATAGTTAAGTCTGGGTGCATTTCTCCCACTCTTGACTGGGCCAGTTCCTTTCTCTCCCCACCGTGGACTGGAGTGGAGCAGTTGGTTGGCCAATTGGATCATCTCTCAGGACTTTGACTCTTGAAAGAGTGGCTCAAAGGGGAAAGAAGCCACTGCAATGCTCTCACCCCACTTTGGGTGTCATCTTAGGTCTATATTTGCTGTGAGATGCTGGCTGTGGCTCCTGCATCCTAGCTTCCCTTGGTGGAATGCCTATTTCTTCAGCCTGTGCTAGATTTTATGAAGCCTCAACATGCTTATAATAAATGCTGTTTGTTTGAGTTAGCCTGAATCAGTTTATGTTGCTTATAACCAAGGAGCCCTCGCTGAAACACTGCTTTATGTCACTCAGGCACAAGGTGGGAGGATGGTTTTATAGCACAAATGCCGTCACTGAAGGAAAAACTATGACCCCATATTCACTAGGGCTGGACTCAATTCCACATTTGCCAATTAATAACTGGCATCCTTGGGTAAGTCTCGTAATGTTTCTAAACTTCATTTTGGGAGTTATATTAGCTCCTAAAGGAGTAACAGTACTTCCTTCGTCTAGAGTTGTTATAGAAACTAAATGGATTCATGTGTATGAAAGAGTCTTTTAGACTCTAAACTGCTCTCAACAGCTACCTGTCATTGTAGAGTGGGAGCGTTGACCACATCTTAAGCTTTCTTCTACAGCACAGGGCTCCAGAAAGCTGCTGATGATATTCAACTTTTCATTTACTCAATCAGCAGGTACTCGTCGAGGGTCTCTTATGTGCCAGAAACTGTTCTAGGCAATTGTGAGACAAAGAGAAGAGACAGAGGCTTGTCCTCAGAAAGGTCAAATCCTAATAGAGGAGACAGAAATGTAAGCAGATGACTGCAATTTGCTATGATGAGCACAAACCGAAGATATGTAGCAGGAGCATCAGCAGTTGCAAGAAAGAAGGAATCATTTATTTGCCTTAAGAGGGTCAAGGAGCCCCTGTTCTAGTTCTTGGAAGAAAACTAGATCTTCCTCAGATGGATGGAAGGAATGGATCTCCTAGGCAGAGCGAACAGCCTGGCATGCTGCATTTTGAGATGCATGGTGGTTTGATATGGCAGAATTGCAAAGCGCATTGAGGCACTGGCAGGAGACGGGGGTTCCCAGGACTGTTGGACACTGCAGATAACATGTAGGTCCAGGTCTCCACGGATGAGACAGTAGGGGCCCTGCGTAAATCCAATGAAGTGGTTCTACAGCTCCACCCTATTCTGCCCTCATTCTTGGTAGCTCTGTCCTGTGGAAACGTTTAGGCACTGTGAACAGCTCCAAAGGGAGGGTAGATGTCTTGCCCATCATTTACTTCCAGCGCCCATCTATTCATGGAGGCTGCTTATATCACTGTCTAGAAGGAAGACACACTTTTACACACAATTTTGCTTTCAGCAAGGATTGTTTTCATGCTGAGAATTCAATAAAAGCAAATTCCACTGTAACAGCCTAAGCAAATCAACAAAGAAGCCTGAGATTAGAAATGATTGGGGTACACAATGTAGAGAAGGCAGCGTGTCTCTGGAAAGGGAGAAGAAAATCACCACAGCATAGAAATACCGGCTCCCCGTCTGCTTTTCCCCATTTGCTTTTCTTTCTGTTCTTATCATTTCCTTTCTTTGGGTTATTTCTATTTCCCATTGAAGTTATTAGGAAAGAAGAGTCCTGGGCACAAGGATCTCTTTCCCTTCTTCTGAACTGTGGACATTGAATTGTGCGGGAGAAGGATGGTCTCTCCAGGAGGCCCAGCCTCTTCTGGAAGGAGCTGCATCTTACTTAAGTCAGAGTTTAGATCAAACCTGTTAGATTCATGGATCCTTAGTGTCTCAACAACTTTTTCACAGCATCTTAGTCTAAAAAATATATCTATCAAAAACTAAACATGCTCTTACTATATGCCCCAGCAATCACGCTCTTTGGTATTTACCCAAAGGATCTGAAAACCTGTGTGCCTGTAAAACCCTAAAGCTGTTATAGCAGCTTTATTCACAACAATTGCCAAATCTTGGAAGCAATCAAGATGTTCTTCAGCAGGTGAATGGTTAAATAAACCGTGGTCCATGCAGACAATGTATATTATTCAGCACAGAAAATAAATGAGCTATCAAGCCATGAAGACATGGAGGAACCTCATGTGCACATGATTAAGTGAAAGAAAAGTGCATGTGATTAAGTGAAAGAAGCCAATCTGAAAAGGCTACCTATTGTATTATTCCAACTATGTGACATTCTGGAAAAGGCAAAACTATGGAGACAGCAGAAAGATCCGTGGTTCCAGGCTTTGGCAGGGGGTGGGGAGGATGAATAGGAGAGAACAGAGGATTTTTAGGGCAGTGAAAGTACTCTGTATGACACTGTAATGATATATATATGTCATTACACATTTGTCCAAACCCACACAATGTACAACACTAGGAGTGAATCTTCATGTAAACTATGGACTTTGGGTGATAACAATGAGTCATTGTAGTTTCATCCTTGGTGAAAAATCTACTATTCTAGTGAGTGATTGTTGAGAGTTTAGCTAAGCTACTCCATGGTATTGCTGCCTCAGCATCCATTTTGTTTGGCCAAGTGGCCTGCAGAGACCTTAAACTGACAAGAGCCCCTCATGCATGCTCATGCCCCAGATAGCAGCCCACAGAGTCACAAGCAAATGTAAGTCCTTATATGACTTCCCCCTCCGGCCCTTGTGATCAATGGTCTCTCCTGCCTTCCATCACCAATGTGTCTTAAGCACCCTTTAGATAAGACTCCTGTGGGGCTTACCAAAGCTCTGCTCTTTTGGTTTGAATTGACCAATCTGGTCTTATCCAGAGAACCCCAAAGCACTTCACCCATGGACCCTAAGAGAGGCATGCACCCCAGGTCTTGTCTCTCTCTGTCTTCACTCTGCCTTGAGCTGCCTGTGTGGCCCCTTGAGGAGTGCTGGGTACTTCCTCCAGGACTTGTGAATAATAAAATTCTTTATTTCAATTTCTCTTGTGGTCTGTTGTTGAACTGGGGCACACCAACAGCACCCTGTGGTCCACTTAACAAATGGTAATCTAACAAAGTCATAACAGAGTATGTGGGAAATCTTTGTACCTTCCTCTCAATTTTGTTGTAAACTTGAAACTGCTCTAAAAAGAATAAAGTTTTTAAATATATATGATGACTCTATTAAGTAGAGAAGTTCAGATAAGTGAATAAATAGTTGTGGCCTAGTAATTTAGCAGCCATTTGAAAAAACACAAAAATTGAAAAATAAAATGATGTATTTCATTCTGAAATAGCCACAATGACTTACTAATGGGATGTGTGTGTCTACTGGGCACCACCACTGCTCAATATCTCAAACGTTGGAATCAGATTAGACACCACCACCCTCAGTTCCTATTCCATATAGATTCTTGTGTAGTGCTGGCTTTTTATCAGAGCAACTGTTAAAAACTCACTTAAGTAAAGATGTAATGTTGCTAGATGTTACATCCTTTTAACCTTCGCTCGCTCTTTGTTTTAACACAGGGATCAACAAATTACAGCCTGTGGACCAAACCCACCTTACTACTGTTTTTCTATAGCCTATAGCTAGGAATAGTTTTTATATTATAAAAGAGTGGAGACAATCTTAAAGAAGAATATTATTTTGGGACACATGAAAATTATGTGAACTTCTAATTTCAGCATCCTTATATAAAGTTGTATTGGAGCATAGCCATGCCTATCGATTTACGTTCTGTCCATGGTCACTTTTGGGCTACAATGACAGAGTATAAATATGTGAACCTCTCATTACTTGGAGCTGTTGCTCAGTGTACCGCAGATCACAGTGAACTCACAACTTTCAACCAAGTGCGTTTCAACCATGCCATTTTATTTTATTTATTTCTTATCATCCAAAGCATTCTGTTAATATCAAAACAAAAATAAAAAAAAGAAGGAAAAAGTGGACTTTGAATGTCACAATTTTAAGGCAAAGTGGAGTGTCAATTAATTTGTTATTTATTTAGATGTTAAATGATTGTATTTATTATAGGATGATTATAATAAATAGCTGCACTAAAAAATACATTATGCATCATCATTATCAGATGAGGCTCTTATCACAATGTTCCTAACTCACTGGAAAGCAAAGATTGAAAAAGTTTGGAAAATTTAAAACAGAATAGCTCATCACAGCAGAACTTCTTCACAAAAATTAGCAACGAAAGTGAGGCTGCAAGAGAGGTAACTTTCCAAGTGGCTCATTTGTTGGCCAAGCAAGGAAAGCTGTTTCTCAATGGTGAGTTAATTAACTACATCAAGTTTGACTGGCAGTCAAAGGAATATATCCAGAGAAAATAAACTTGTTTAAGACGATCAGCCTTTCAGCAAGAATAGTTGCACGAAGAGTTGAGGAATTTGGGAATAATAGTCAAACCACAAAGCAAATAATTTTAAGTAGTTTTCCTTGGCTCTTGATAAGATGACAGATGTTAGCAATATTACTCAGCAGTTGTTTATTTGAGAAGTTAATGATGAATTTAAAGTAACAAAGAACCAACACCTATGAATAATTTATATATAACAACTCCTAATGAGAATACATGAAAGAAATTGAGGAAACACTAAGTACAAACTGAAGTGGAATCTGATAAGATGTGTTAGAATTGATGCTGGTAAAATATGTATGGAGCAGAAAAGGTTTTAGTTGGACAAATTTACAAAGCTTGTGGAAATGCAAAGTGTTTAAAGCCTATGGTTATTTATTTTATTATTAATTGTGCAGAAAATGTTTCAATATATTTTATGTTATCAAACCAGTAGTATCAATGTTAAATTTCATTTGCTTTCGTAGACTTAACCATTGTCAGTGCTGTAAAATGCTGTTAGAAATAAGAGCCAAATATCTTGACTTGTTTTGCCACATAGCAGTTTGATGGCTCAGCAGTGGTAAAGTTTTATGGAGATTTTTATAGCTCAGGATCAAAATTGAAATTTTTTCGAATGAGAAGAGCAATTCTCAACCACAACTGTGGAACACTGAAAGGCTTTGGAAAGTAGTTTTTGCTGTAGGCTTGATAACATTTTTAAATGAATTCAACAGAAAATTACAAGGCAAGGCAGTGGGTATATGCAACACTTACATTGCTGTAAAGTCATTTTGACAATTAGTGTTTGAATCACAGATACTGTCAAGATACTTTATACACTTGCAGTATTGTCCAAAGTTAAAACATAAAGTAAGATCTCTTTGCTACACAGTTTAGCAGTGGTTGTAATTCTTTTTTTTTTTCATTGTGTATCCAATTTATTTGGGAACACCATGTGTGGTTTTAGAGCCACAATTCCAAAGATACTGCAGGAACATTAAAAATTCTCAGAACATAGGCTTTTAGAGCCTTCCTTTAGGGGTAATTAAATTCCCATGTATTTGCAGCATCCTGGTGGCAATCAGGTGAGAGCCGTCTTACAGCCCAGGAGGATATTAGAGAGAGCCCAGCAGTTACATTTTAGTTATTTACTCACTTTATCTCATGCTATACTCTCTCTCAACTCTTCAACCTTTCCATTAATCTGTTAGCCTCTCTTCAGACTCTGTTTGCTTTAAGTTGCTTTTCTCAGACCCTGAGACTTGATTAAGGAAAATATCTATGCAATTCATCAAAGCCAGAGGAAAAGCTCAGCAGTCTTTCAAGTTTCAAGTATAGTGACGCTTTTTGCTTGGCCTCCACATTTATTAACTAGGTCCAGTTGTGGACATGGGCCCCTGAGGGTCTCTGTTTGACCTTGACTTGGGCCTGGCTGCCTTGAGAAAAACACCTGGATTCTGAGTATAGATTGCTTTTGATTTTGGTCACACTAGATCAATGACTTTCCATTTGTTTCTGCTGTGACTCATATTACTGATGGCCTGTAAATGTGCACCACACTCTCATGGTTATGCCCAGATTATAGGGTATGGCATGGATCAGATTGGGTGTGGTTTATGTGCAGTTCTTGGCAGCTTAATTTAAGTCTACCTTTTCCTTTTTTATGCAAGAGAACATATTAACCCAGCTATCTCACAAGTGGGTATGTGTCCAAAGAACCTGAAATCAACAATTCAAAGAGACTTACGCACCCCTATGTTCATTGCAATACCATTCACAATAGCCAAGACGTGGAAGCAGTGGTTGTAATTCTTAAGCTCAAAACATAGCTTCAGCAGCACATTTTGGGCCCTGACACAAGCGAGAGCAAGGGAAATTCCCATATTTCAAAATCTTTTTTTGTTTTGTTCCTGGGGAAGATTTGCACTGAACTAACATCTGTTGTCAATCTTCCACTTTTTTTTTTTTAAGTGAGCTGCTGCTACAGCATGGACACTGACAGATGAGTGGTGTGGTTCTGCACCCAGAACCGAACCAGGGCCCCTGAGGCAGAGTGCACTGAAGTTTAACCACTAGGCCATCCAGGCTGGCCCTCAGAATCCATTTAACCTTGCAACTGAGGAGCTCCCACCTAACTGTCAACTGGCAGTAATCCCTCTGCAGTGTAGTAACATGCTAAAGCAGAAGATTCTAATAGAATTCTAAAAATTGGTTTTCAAGTGATGAATATCCTCAATTAAAACCATATGTTCATGGATTTATATCAGTTTTTGACAGCTCCCATCTGTGTGAAAAGATGTTTTCAAAGATTAAATACATGAAATCTCATTATAGATCAACACTAACAGTTGAACATTTGTAATTGATTTTGATGATAAAGAACAGTAACTGATTCCTAATTAAGTGAAATGTTACTCACTCCCTGAAAAAGAATTCCTTTCTTCCCAGTAGTAGAACTGTATTACAAAAAATGTACTCAATTATTATTATATTTTGAATTTCATCAATGAACCATTTGTAGAAATTTGTTTTATTTCTTATTATATATATTATTATATAATAGCTACAAAATATTCTTGGTTTTGCCTCTTGGCCCCAAAAATCTGAAATATTTTATTATCTGGCCCTTTATAGAAGTTTTCTAATTCCCATTTTAATGCATAAAGAGTGTGAGAGAATGGGCCAGATATATTTGGCTTATTTTTATCACAGTGGAAAACTACATTATGAGGGTAATCACTTGACCATGACTTAGTCACACATTGTTAGAACACTCACAAACATCCATATCAGAGCAGGCCGGCGAGGTTAGGAAAAGGTGGGCTCTGAATTGGAAGTCAGGCATGGGGTCAGCAAACAGGAAGTCTGTAGGAAGGATGGGACAATAATGGCCAACCGAGGTCAGCGACCCAAGGAGCAGAGGCCAGCTCACAGTGAATCAGAGAACCCACACAGAATGGGAGTTGATGTTGAGTTGACACTTTGCTTCATCACAGGAGGGACACGGTTTGATAAATCTGCGGTTCACAGTTGGAAGTTAGCTAGGATCAGTAGCTTGAGTTTGGGAAATAGGTGGAAATTAAGGGGTTTTAGAAGGGACAAGAGGCTATGGGCGATGAGCTGACACTGGTGGGGAAAGAGATGGAGAAAATGTGCGCATCCAGGACAGCCAGCTCAAACACAGCACTGGCTGAGAGAGAGACGACTGAAGAAGAGCTGGATATGAGTCTAATTATATGTGTCATTTAGTTCAACATTTAGTTCAAGTCTCTCTCTCTCTCTTTCGGTCTTATTTTCTATAGGATAAGGGGATAATTTGGGCCAAGGTTTAGAAAACCAATGTCTTTCTACCATATCTCATTCTATGTCATTCATTTCCTAATCTAGCAAGTATATTTTGACTGTATTTTCTGGGTTATGCCCAGGCTCACTGTCCTGGGTCAGTCTTTTGAGGCCAGAGTCTGTCATGGAAACCAGACCCTGGGATGAGAGAAAGAGCTATGCTACGGTCTGAATGTTTGTGTCCCCCCAGATTCATATGTTGAAACTTAACCCCTGAGGTGATGATATTAGGAGGTGGGGCTTTTGGGAGGTGGTTAAGTCATGAGGGTGAAGCCCTTTTGAAGGGGATTAGTGCCCTTATAGAAATGCCTCAGAAAGCTTCTCGCCCCTTCCATGCGAGGACATAGGGAAAAGGCCATCTATGAACCAGGAAGTGTGCTTTGACCAGACATCAAATCTGCCAGCACCTTGAGCTTGGGCTTCCCAGCCTCCAGAGCTGTAAGAAATAAATTTCTGTTGTATATAAGCCACCTTGTCTATGGTATTTTGTTATAGCAGCCCAAACAGACTGAGACAGCTACTTACTGGATTAAAGTACAGGACAGGATTCCGAGGGCTAGGAGTGAGCGTGAGATGAAACCCTGACAGTGAGTAAGAGACAAGTCATGGGCCAGCAGGGAGGTGCCAATCCAGAAGTCAGGATAGGCTGAGATCAGAGAGACAAAGTCAGGATCAGAGGAGACGTAAAGCTCAGAAGAAGCAAGGTGAAAATGGTTAAACGTGGTGATGGCTGGGTAGGAGGCCCAGGGAAAGAAAGGAGCAATAACAGTTGAAGATACAGTTATCAGAGGGTATGTAGACACCTGCACACGGTTTTAACCTTAAACTCAAATCATAGCTGCCCAGGATTCTTTTACTTATCAAACTCTTACATTATAGGAAAGAAAACTACAATAATCACAGCAGCAACAGCACGCCCACAAACATTCATCTTTTGAATGGAAAGACTTAGAAGGAGTGGGCCATTTATAGCTTCTGGTTTTCTTGGTGAGAAAACAGAAGTGCATACACTTCCTCAAACAAATCCAGTGAATTTATCTTTCTAGAGACACTGAAGGCTTCTAACCGTCTGTTCCATATTCTTCCCCAGTGAATAACTTTTCCAACTCCTGCTTATCGCTTAGAAATGGGTCAACCTTTCTGGAGGGGAACTTAGCGACATAAGACCAAAGCATTAAAAAAGTGTACGTCATCACACAGACCATTTTTCAGTTGTAAAGGAGAAAAGGTACTTTTATAATTGAAAAGACTGGCAGACAACACCTTAACCAAATGATCAAATTTAGCATCAACTCTCATGGAACGAATTGACATCGTGTAATCTCTGATGCGCTATCTGGAAGACACAACATCACCTATTAAATATTGCTGCCAGAGAAGGTTTAACCTGAATTGAATTATGAGCAAACGATCAAACAAATCTAAACTGAAGGGCCTTCTGAAAAACAACTGGCCTGAAAAAGATCAACTTCAGGAAAGAAAATCTTGGGGACTGATCTAGGTTAAAGGAGAGGACAGATGGAATGCGTGATCTTTGATTGGCTTGTGGATGGAAAAAATGGAAAAGATAGTTTTGGAACAATTGAGAAGATTACGATATGGTTGGCAAGTTAGATAACAACATGGCATCAATGTTAATTTTCCCGAGTTTAATCATTTGTTGTGGTTATAGAGGATATCTTTGTTCTTAAGAAAAAATACTAAAGTATATGGTGTGGAATGTCAAGAGAGAGAGAAAGAAAGAGACAAAGATAACAAATGAGGGAGAAGTACAAGTAAACGTGGAGAAATGTCAACAATTGGTAAATCCAGATGAAGAGAACAAGGAGATTTGTGCTATTCTTACAACTTTTCTATAAGTTTATCGTTTTTCTAAATAAAAAATTGAAAAGCAGAGAAGTTTTAGTAATTCTCCTTCTGCGAATTTGCCCTGAGGAAATAATTATAAAGTTGTATAATGATGTATGTGTGAGTACATTTATCATAACCTTGCTTATAAAAGTGAAACACTTTTAAATAATCCAAATTTCTATCAATAGGAGATTGGTTTGTAAATTATGGTACTGTTTTTCTAAATATATGGAAGAGAATATCATGCAATCATTAAAATTATTTTAAAGGATACTATTTCTTGACATGTCAAGAGACATGTCATGGAAAAATATTAATAATAAATTGCTAAGTGAAAAAAGCAATTGGCAAAACATGGCCTTATAAATCTAAAAACATAGTATATAATCACATATGTTCATAAATGTGTATAAACATATTCATAAATATATTTAAAACATACACTGAGATATTAACAACATTTTCTTTAGGGCTGAGATTAAAAGTAATTTTGAGAGGGAGTGTATTTCTGTGTTTATTAGTTTTTTACATTGAACATATATTGCTATTCAATTTCGGAGAAAAACATCTCTAAATACAATTAAAATCTTCTTTCCAGGTTTTTTATTATGTCTCTCAATTGTTGATAGTTTTCTCTGCTATTTGGAAATATCATTGTTTTGTGTCAAACCTCCTAAGACTTTTACGAAGCACTCTACAGTTTACTTGTTCCCCCCCATGGCTGTGTATCTTTTTCTGGAGGCCTCTGCTTGGTACCTCAAAGTAGGGAAAGCACATATTGACGCTGTGGTTTATTAGTGCTGACACTCGGGGAAATGGAAATATAAAGCGGTGCTTAACACTTGCCTATCTAACACTTATCTGTACTGGGAGTTAGTGCCAAGAAAGGAAGATGTGACATGTCTGAGCGAAATGCTTTAAATAACAAGATAGGCCTTACTTGCTAAAAAGAATGTTCCCCAAAATACAAGAGATTCCTGACACTTGAGAAGCAGCTTCTGGAGACCTTTCTGAATCCCCAAATTCACGAATACCAATATAGCAATAACTCTGCCC
Source organism: Equus przewalskii (assembly GCF_037783145.1). Taxonomy (NCBI): domain Eukaryota; kingdom Metazoa; phylum Chordata; class Mammalia; order Perissodactyla; family Equidae; genus Equus; species Equus przewalskii. Next base: position 33,256,132 of record NC_091858.1, read on the forward strand.
ATAAGTGCTCGTGCAATGGTGAGTAGATTACAATGCTTTTCTGTGATGTGCCAGAGATGGTGGAAGGTACCAGAATGAAAATCTAGAAAAATCTTTCTCTGCCTGGACCACATATGATATTAGAGTGCTAATATTAAATCAAACAAGGGAACAAGAGCTTTATACTCATTTTCAATTTTGTTTTGTCTTCTGTGAAAAGAAAGGATAATATCAAGGAAAACAGGTTCCACGTCATACCCCCCCCCCCCCCCCCGCCTCTCCACCTGTCCCAACCCCATAGGGGTGCCATCAAAGGAGGGGCCTCATTGTCTTTCAAAAGAGAAGATGCTGCTGTGAGGGACAAACTCTTTCAAGGTCACTAATATGCATTTTGCAATAAGCCAACTAGCATTACTATTAATGAGATTCCTTACCTGTGGCTTAAGGGAGAAAAGATTTTTCACAGTTCTTTTGGAGGAAGCACCAAGTTCGTATGTTATATCAAAGATCCAAATTTTAAGCAAGTGTCTCATCCACACATAGAAGCCTGAAAATGTCACTTGATTGACATCCCCCCCCTCCCCCATATACCCATTCTTCAGAAGGTATGGGCTGCAGGCTTACTTTGCTCCATAAAAACTGGATCTATAGTTGTCTGTAGGTGCTGGGCAGATCCTCTTAGTCATCTTCAGTGTGTATAATGTTGTCACTTAACTGTTTTCGAGATCTTTTCTCACTTGTTACGTGTGAATCTAGTCAATCATTTTAACTGCATAATATGCTCTTGTATCAGTTTACTTATCCATTCTCCTACCCAGGTGCAGTGTTGTCTCTACTCTTTTGCCTTTTGAAAAAGTAGACTGCATTGATTCTTCTTAGACATGTTTCTTTGGGCACAGATAGGAAAGTTTTTCTAGAAGTAAGATTTGACAGGCAGAAGGGTATGCAAATCTGTAGGCTTACTGGATACTTCCAATTGTTCTCTTAAGTGATTTTAACAATTTACATTCCTACCAGCCACCACATGAGAGTTGAGGTTTCTTCGCATTTCCTGCAAACAGTTGATGTTAGCAGACATTTTGAAAGGAAGGTTCTATCATTATTCTGGTATAGTGAGGCCAACGGATCAGCAGACAACTGCCGTTGAAGAGTTTGTTACTCACAGTTCCTGAGACAAGGTGTGCCATGTGGGGCCACACAGGGATGCGCCAGGGTTGGTCAGGAAGCAGAAAGAGTGGGGAGAAAGCATGGGCAGGAGCCTTTATTGTGGTTTTTGTGGGAAAGGCGAGGCACAGCAAGATAAGCAGGACTAGGGTTGGCTAGCTTGAATAATTTCAGTGGGCTCCAGGGCACAGGGGCTCTCCCTAGTTGTCTGGTCCTTGGTCCTGGGGTGATTAGGGAGGAGGAGTATTGCTAAGTGGAGTATAAGAGCCAGATAGAGGAGGCAGTTTGGAGTATGGGCTCTGGGCTTGTTGATTTGCATATGAAAGGTGTGCTTACAGGGGAACCATTTTGTCAGAGCCTAACTGATCTAGAGGAAGGGAAATACCCAACTCCAGCCCCCTATAGCCATCCTGTCCCATCTAAGGGGAAAAAAACCCCAAACTGAGAAGCATGTCTAAAATTCACAGTCCAGAGATGCAGGCTCACTAAAAGACTGAGACTTAATTACAGAATGCTTCCTCCCCCACACCTCACCACTACTGAAGGACTATTGATGGCAGTTCCATTTACCCAGTACATCTTGCCCAGCTATGAAGAAAAAATTATAAGACATCCCCAAAGGAAAAACACACAGTTTGAAGAGACAGAGCAAGCCTCAAAATCAGACTCAGATATGGCAGGGATGTGGTGTGGTGTTATCAGACAGGAAATTTAAAACAACTATGACTAACATGCTAAGAACTCTAATGAATAAAGTGGATAGCATGTAAGAACAGATGGGAAATATAAACAGAGAGATGGAAATTTTAAGAAAGAACCAAATAGAAATGCCAGAGATCAAAAACATAGTAACAGTAATAAAAATGCCTTTGACAGGCTTATTAATAGACTGGACACAACCGAGGAAAGGATCTCTGAGCTTGAGGATATATCAATAGAAATCTCCAAAACTGAAACAGAAAACAGACTGAAAAAAATTAGTACAGAACATCCAAGGACTGCGGGTTGACACAAAAGTTATATGAATAATGGGACTACCAGAAGGAGAAGACAGAGAGAAAGGAACAGACAAAATATTTAAATATTTCTCAATAACGATTGAAAATTTCCCCAAATTAATGTCAGACACTGAATCACAGATCCAGGAAGCTTAGAGGACACCAAGGAGGATAAATACTAGAAAAACTATACCTAGGCATGTAATTTTCAAACTACAGAGAATCAAAGATAAAAATTCCACCCTTACTATTTCTGTTTACTTTTTCTGGCATCTCTTCATTTTACTTTATGACTGTTGCTGCTATATTATTTGGTACATAGATAGTCACAACTGCTATATCTTCATTGTGTAGTTTACCCTGTACCATTATAAAGTGCCTCCTTAGGACACTCATTTAATAGTTTCACATTATTTGAATGCCCCCATAGGACAATAAGATTGAGGGCCCTGCAATGCATTTGCCTGATATGACTTGACCCAATTTTTTGTATTATCTTTTTTGGTTTTGCTTTGTGATCCAATCTGAAAATCTTTTTCTTATAATATATGAGCTAAGTCCTTTTAGCCAACCCTGGTGGTTTACTGGTTAAGATTTGGTGCTTTCGTCCCCACAGCCAGCATAAAATCCAGCAATCATATTCCTTGGTATTTACTCAAATGATTTGATACTTATGTCCCCAGAAAAACGGGCACATGAATGTTCATAGTTATAATGCTTTATTCATAGTTGCCAAAACTTGGAAGCAACCAAGATATCCTTCATTAGGTAAATGGTTAAATAAAGTGTGGTGCATCCAGACAATGGAATATTACCCAGTGCTAAAAACAATTAGCTATCAAGCCACGCAAAGACGTGGAGGAAACTTAAGTGCATATTGCTAAGCAAAAGAAGCCCATCTGAAAAGGCTACGTACTGTTTGATTCCAACAACATGACATTCCAGAAAAGACAAAACTATGGAGACAGTAAAAAGATCCGTGATTGTCAAGGGTTAGGGGAGAGAGAGGGACGAATAGGTGGATCACAGGGGCTTTTAGGCGAATGAAAATTTTCTGTATGATACTATAATGGTGGATACAAGTCATTATACATTTGTCAAAAACCGTAGATTGTGCGAGTGAACCCTAATGTAAGCAATGGACTTTGGGTGATGACGTGTCCATGTAGGTTCATTCGTGGTAACAAATGTACCACTCTGATGATTGTAACAGTGTACCACTCTGATTTTGATAGTGAAGGAGGCTGTGCATGGAGTGGAGGCAGGGGGTATATGGGAAATCTCTGTACTTTCTGCTCAAATTTGCTGTGAATCTAAAACTGCTCTAAAAAATAAAGTCTATTAAAAAAAGTATTAACTATGTGACTGTTTACTTTGTTTCTTTGCTTAATTATTTTGATAATTAGTAAAGTTGATGTTTTTATTCAAAGATTACTTTTATACTGTCACATAATAACCTCAGAACTCCATTTCCTTAAATAACTTCTATTAGTTCCAGTCCAAGAAGAATGATAAAATTAGCTTGTTTGCTTTTTCTCTCCAGTTCCACTACTGAACCACTTCTTTTATATTTATTAATATTATTATTCATAGTTTTGTCTTAGTACTATTATATATGTTTATGCTTTAATTACTGTATTAGCTTTAAGCTAGATTTTAAAACTCCCAGCTATTGAGGATTCAGCATTCAATGAACCTACTCTCATTTCCCGTCTTTCTTCTCCCTTTCCCAACATTTCTAGTAATTGAATCCTTTCTACATTGCTGGGGCATGTAACATACACGTTACCATCTACAACCCTCGTCCTTATATTTGTTTATGTCTTAGTTCTATATTTAAACACCACAGACTTTATTTCGGCTGTTATTTCTCAATCTTGTTTGGCTGAGATTCAGCCTTTATTTAAATTTCCTCAGGAGGTCTCACGTAAACAGTGCTCCCCGAGTTCTGGTATGTTGATACAGTTTGTTGTAGTTTTTATATTTGAGAGACAAATTCCGGCTGCCATGGAGACAGCTGTGCATTGACTCTCATGGGTGCACCCTGCCTCATTGGTTTACCTGGAGCACCCAGGAGCCAGCCTAGCCCTGCTCTTCTGGGCTGCACACCCAGGTTGCAAAGCAGGGACACAACTGTTGCCTTCAGTTTCCTTCACTCTGAAGAGGTGCATTGTGCTGGTGTTTTTCAACATTGCTCGCCACTGTGCCCTCTTCCCTTCAGTTCCTCTTGTGCAGCTTTTGCCCCAAATCAGTGGCTTTTGCAGCCTTTATACATAATTTGTGGTCCGCAGGTTATATCTGTCTCCTAGTTTCACTGGAAAAAAAAGGAGTTTGCAAATGTCTTTGTTCTCCTTATTGCTTTTTTATGATTTCTAGGAGGAGGGCAGAAAAATGCTGACTCACAAAGCTTTCTTTGCACTGATACTCAAAGCTTATAAGTTCTAAATACATGACTTTCTTTTTGTTGTGCTGTTGGATATTTACTTCTAATTTTATTGCTTTACGGTCAAAGAACATGGTCAGTATGATATTGATTCAATTATATTTGTTGAGAATGTCTATGCAACTTTGTGTGCAGTCAATTTTTGTAAATGTTCCATGTGTATTTGAAAAGAAAATATATTTTCTAATTGTTGGGTGCAGAGCTCAATATATGCTCATGGGTTTAAAGTTATTTATTGTTTTGTTTTATATTTTCTCTACTTTTTATTTTTTTCTACTTTGTCTATCATTTGTTAAGACTAGTGTATTAAAATCTCCTCCATGGCTGTAGATTTGACCATTTGTCCTTATCGTTAATTTTTTTTCTTTGCATAGAATTTGTATAGGTTTTGAGGCTGTATTATTTAGGTCCCCCGAGCATTCAAGTTATGATAATCTTCCTAGTGAATTGATCCTTTCCTCCTTATATAATTCTCTGTAACTCTACTATTGCTTTTTGCATTAAGACCATTTCTTCTGCTTAATGTTATATATCACTTTATTCCAACCAGTCACTTTACTTCAACCTTTGTCATTGTGTTTTAGGTGAACCTCTTCTAAATGACATAGAATTTATTTTTTTCCCCAATTATTAGTGTCTGTCATTGAATTTGTAAGTAAAGTCCTATTGTTATGATAAATACATTTGGATTTATTTATACTTCCTATTTTTCATTCTTTTACTTTACTTCTTATATTTACTTTTTTGTTGGTTTGTTTCCTTAATTCACCTCTTTTCACTGAATTGTAATTTACTTCTTTTATTTCTATTCTCTCAGTGATTATCTTTATATTTTAAAATATGCACACTGTATTTAACAAAATCTGTTATTCAGTATTTCTATCTTCTACTGAACCATATAAAGACTTAAGAAGATTTAACTCTGATTAATTACTTCCTTTTTTTATGTGCATTTACTTCCGTATTTCAGTTCCAACATGTTTTTAATTTCCCCAAATGTTTTATTTTTGCTGTTTTACATAGTCAGTGTTTGTTTGAATTTACCCTCATGCTGGCCAATTCCTAACTCCTCCTGACTCGTTTTACTCCTTCCTTTGGGTTTAGCATCCTTCTTTCAGATGTGCCTCCTGTAAGAGTTCATGCAGCAAGGCTCTCTGAGTTGCAGGTGGTCTTAGTCTTTGTCTGAAATGTCTTTACTTTCCCTTCACTCAATGATGATGATAGCTGGTTTGGATATTCCTGAAAAACCCGGGCAGAGTAAACTGGGACTCCATGTTTTACTTTAGGGGTTGCCAAACTTTACCTGTAAAGGGTCAGATAGTAAATACTTTGGGCTTTGTGGGCCATACAGTCTCTTGCAATTACTCAACTTTGCTATTGTAGCGTGAAAGAAATCATAGATAATATGTAAACAATGAACATAGTAGTTTTTCAACAAAACTTTATCCACAAAACCCAGTGGTTGGACGTTTGGCATGTGGGCCATTGTTTGCTGACTCTCGCTCTAGTTAGATGTGAACTCAGTCATTCAATTCTTATAGAATCCTTTCTTGTCTTTTTCTTTTTTAACTAGAGCTCAGGTAGAGACAAACTTCATTGTATTTTTGTGGCAAGAGTGGATTTCTTGTGACTGACCTTGTCATTCAGGGTTCAGCCATTTGAGGATTTTCCAGTTTTATGCAGGGGTCTCATTTCTAGCTCCCTACCTCACTCAGAACTCAAATCCTCATTACCTGTTAGGACAGAGGTTGGGTAGTCAAACTGTTTTATGCAGGGTGTGTTTAGGTGTTCTGTAGCATTTGAAAATAATTTCACTGAAAAAAGTGAATGATTCTTCATTACTTCTAATGCTTGTTTTTAAAATGTTTTATTCTTATATGTGTCACAAAAAAGACCAATGTCTTGAATGTGTCAATATACTTTAGAGGTAGGGAATGCCCACTTTGGGCCGAAGCTATTCTGAATGTTATTTACAAAGCCCGTTTAACCTCTGATGACATGCACCGTCAAATATACTTTATACACCAAGCATTATCATACTGGAGACCACTGATGTCCTAATTCTTCAACGTCATTAAATGCTTTAGATTAGTAAGTGTGAAAATGTGAAATTGAAAGTTATTCTTAAATAATACTAATAAAATGATGCTTTTATCTACTTTGTTTTCTGAATTTTTATAAGACTTTATTTGAAAAAGGGTTCTGTTGCTTAATAAAAGGTTTGAGAACCAGCCACCACTTTAGAGAGAAGGTGAGCTCCCTGCCCTGCTGTCTCCCTGCACTCCTGAGCTGGAGGCAAATGCTGTCAAGGTCAACAGGACTATGGGGCTGTGGTGTCAAAGGGAAGAGCCAAACACGGAAGACTAATGTGTTCTTGTTCTGTTTCCAGCCTAAGTGGGTGAATTGCAATTCATTTCTGACACTAATGTTGCCGTACAAAGGGGATGATCTGCTCGCCAGGAAACAAAAGCCAATGCTCAAGAGGCAAGACGGCGGCAGAGAAAGGGCATTTTATTACAGCTTGCTAGCAAGAGGGAAGATGGCTGACTAGTGTCCAAAAGAACCATCTTAAGGGGGCACAGAATCTTGAAGCAGTTGTATAGGCCAGTGGGTTACAAGGGAGGGGTTAGGAATGTTGACCCAGGAGTCGCCAACCAGATCTTTCAGTTGTCATTGACGATGGCTGTCATCATAGGCTCTGTTTGGGGGCTCATCACATTCCTAAGGAACTCAAAAGAACGCAGTTATCGTCTTATCGTGGTTAGGAGGTATGTGCACAAGCAGGGGTCGTAAAACCTACAGAGGAAGTGGATCTCCTGGAGCGTGCAAATCTAACTGGGTTAGTTAGTCAGAGATCAGTCCAAGTTACAATATGGTCTCTTTACTACAATATGGTTTCCCTTATGTCAACATTGTGTTGAGTTGGTATCACTAACTACTCAGTTACCATCAGACTCCAGTGTATAAGGACTCAGTCCTCAACAGTACTGCCCTGACCTCAGAGGCCAGCTGCACTTTGGGGGTCCTTAGGCTGTCTGCACTTCCAACCAACTGGTGACAGATTCGGGGTTCTCACACTGCCTCAGTTTTGATAATTCCATAGAACAACTCATAGAACCTAGGAAAGTACTATACTTAGGGTTACAGTTTTATTACAATGGATACAAGAAGTGATGCATAGGGTGAAGCATGAGAGGGTTCCAGATACAGAGCTTCCGTGCCCCTCCTCATGGAGTCAGAGTGTATCACCCTCCAGGCCCATCAATGTGGTCACAGATCAGCAAGTTCACTGAGCTTTGGTGTCCAAAAATTTTATTGGGATTTCGTTGGTTGATTAAATCACTGGCCACCTGATTAAACTCAATATCCAGCCCCTCTCCCCTCCCCAGAGGTCGGGCAGCTGAAAGTTCCCACCCTTTGATCACAGGCTGTGTCCCCCATCTTGGGGGAAGAGCAGGAGTTGCCTCATTAGCATAATAAAGACGGTATTGTCACTCAGGGAATTCCAAGGGCTTTTGAAGCTTCCTGGCAGGAACTGGGGATGAAGACAGATACATTCTTTATGATACCACAGCTCTTTGGGGGTATTCTCTTTGGTTTGTAAGTTTAGACTTCCTCTCATCCTTTCTCTTTATGACCCATCAGGGGTCAGAGCTTATTCCTGGTTGACAGCAGGCATCAACTTTCTCCACCTTCGTTAGGTGACAAGTAGAAAACAAAGAGAAAGTCAGGGGCGAGGAGCCTACAGGAGGCCACTTACCTTCATTTCCCCTTCCTTTAGTTCAAGCAAAAGTACTTTTTTATGCCTAAAATGGATTGGCTTAGTTCATAGAGTAGGAAGCCAGAGAGCATGAGGCCAGTGCAAGCACCATACTAGAGTGCCCGTTCGCCTGGACTTGCTCTTTGTGTGTATACCTGTTGGGATCCAGCAGAGGGTGCTGCACATGTGGCCAGGTAAGATTCTGGGGATCAAGATCCTGGCACCCATCGTGAGGTCTAACACACACTTGGAGACATTTATTTACTTCCTTTTTAACAGCTTCATTTCTGCAAAGATTGGTCTATTTTCTCTATTTCCATCGAATATAACTTTCCTGTCCCAATTCTTGCCTTTGTCAGCTTGTCTCTCTCCTCAGTGGTTCTTTCTGAGATCTTTGAAAGCTCCAAATAAAAGTGCATGTATTTATGTGGAGTGAATAATGCATGAATCCATTCCTTTCAATGCATGAAATTGTGCTCCTTGTAATGTCACTTGTTAATCTATACGGCAAAAACAGTGGGAGAAGGTCAATATGGTTAAAGATAATTAGCAATTGATTAACACCTGAGAAGCTAAATAAAAAGACACATCTTCTCTCGATGGGTTGAGTTGATAAATACAAGATTTCCTGTTTGAGTCAAGTTGTGGTATTCAGTGCTGCGATGGGGAAAAATCTCTGCGTTAACAACAGCTTGAATCAAGGTAAATATTTATTTGGGAAAAGAGACAGGAACCATTCCCAAGTATTCATTATAATGTATCTTGTTAAAGAATATCTGTCACCAGAATTCTAAAATCTTTATAAACAGTGGTAAAAATGTGAAATACTGATATTGTAACACCAATTAAGCCTACCATTTTTCCCAATGTATTCAATGTTTTAAAGGAGGCTATTTCTCTTTGCAATCTTTCCAGGTAGACTCACAGAAAGCCAACCATTTCATAGAACTAGATCTGTGCAACTGAGTGGAGATCGGGCTGCCCATGGCTGAGACGTAGGGACCACCCTCCCTCACACAGCAAAGGCATGCTTGCAGGGACTGCGTGCCATTCACATTTGTTTTTCTAGAGCCTTACACACATCTGAACATTAAAGATGCCCAAGAAATCCTCAATGAAAAGAAAAAGGTGCAGAGACTCAGTGAATGTATACGGCTTCTCCTTAGTCTCAATTTTTCGTGCTTTCTCTCCTTCCGCACTCTCAGCCTCTTTTTATTCTCCTCCTTTCTTCTTGTGCTAGGAGCTTGGGAGGACCCATGATGGTTCCTCCTTCAAGTAGAGTGAAAAAAGGAGGGCTATAGGCTATAACTCTTTTCTATTTAAAATTCCTTTGGGCTGAAAGAGGAAAGCAGAGGGCATTATCACAAACTGTGAAGCACAGACCACCAATATCCTTCTGTTGGAGGAGGTCATGGAGAGGAGGTGACCACTGGCTGACCTGTGAGCAGGAGCTGGGCAATCAGAGGCTCCTCACTCCTCTCCTGTGCTTGGAATGTGTGTTTGGCCCACTGTTCCCACAGCTGGAGCCATTTTCAAGGTGTAGCCTTGAGCTAGTAAGGTGTTGTAGAGGCCACCTGGATGGCATTAAGGCCTCTATATAAACTTTATGTTTCTGGCGGTTGGGTGCGTAGATCTACTCGTCTTGTGACTGCTAAGACAAGCCTTATATGTAAGTTCCCTTCCTTATTAAACTTGCCACCTACCCATCTGGGGTGGCTTGTCTCTTTCTTCAGTCTCTCCCTGCCCTCCGTGTATGGGGGTTGGTTTGTGAACCAATGCCTTCTCCATCTTTGATTGTAACAAAAGTTTATCAGAAGAGCTTCAGATATGTCCACGTTTCTATAAAGACACTTTATTACTTAAAATGTGGGGTGGAGTGGGAATGAGGACTTTATGTAAAAAAAATATAGACATTTACAAAACAAGAGGCAAGGGGAAAAGATACATCCTACTCACATAACTGGTACTTCAAGGGAGATGTACCTTGGACTAAATCTCAGAGGTTTGTTAATAATCATAAAACCTGTCATTCAAATAGAGGTTAAATGAAATATGCAGGCAAACAGAAAAATCTTTGAATTTCAGGCTTCTTCCCTCTCCCCAACTTCTTTCCCATTCTCTGCCATCCTTTGACAGTAATTTCTTAAGGTGGGATATCCTTAAATGACCAAACATTTGCTAAAGATTTTCCTTGGGGCTTCTCTTATTCCACCTATAGACTATTTTGTCTATTGCAGAGTATTTTGTGATAATCTTTTAAGAATCTGGATGCTACTCCCCCATCCACATACTATAAAGTCCAATGGCTTCCCTGTGATATCAAGACCATCTAAGTTTCTGAGAGTCAGAATCATCTTTGCTTTCTTCCTGGTTTTCTTCATGGAGGAGGCCTGGAGGACTGGGGTAAAAACCTTGGTTCTTGATACATAAACAGGTTTCATTTTGGGGCAACCTTGGTGTGACATCTACTGGAATAGGAAGAATATAATCTGGTCAAATGATACGTAAATGTGCTCCAACAGAACCTCTAGGCGCCCTTCGGTGCTTCTGTTTCTACTGCAGATTGTTGAGGTTAATAAAATAGGATACGCCGAGGAAAAACCTGGCTGATGATGAGAGAAATAAAATTACAAAGAGTGAACCTACATTTGTGATTCCATCGCTGCGTGTGTGCTTTACACAAACCGCATGTGTCACCCTCACAACAACCTTCCAATAGAGGCAGATCGTCCCTTTTCACACAGGAAGGGATGAGGCACAGGGAGGCTGCCCTCAGTGCCCGCAGCTCGTGAACAGTGGAGCCAAGATCTGCACTCGGCGCCCTGACTCTAACAGCCTTCCAAACACGTCTGTCACCAGTCACGTTTTACCCTTAGACCTTCATGTTTAGGGACCTGGCTAGAGACTCTCACTACAGAGTTAAGAAATAAACTTTGTTACCATTGCCATGTAATAATCAAGCCGAGGATGGCCAACAATCCTTTTCCTCTGATTAATACGTACATTAATCACAAGCCTATTTTTGCATAGATCTACCAGTCATAACTCGGAAAGATTCTGTTGAGAAGGATGTTGGAATCTCAATGGTGGGGCTGATGGCAAAGAGAAAGGAAATGGGATTAGGTAGAAATGGAACTAGGGACAGGAATCTGGTTGTAGACGTGACTGCAAAGTTGGTAGACCAAATCTACTGTTTGTGTTTAGTTTGGCTTTGTGTCCGTATCCAAGGGTATCTCATCTGGCGGGATTGACGCAGCGGCATAAATCTGAAGATATTGGTCAGTGGTGATATTCAGAATGAGAAAGGGTTTACTTTTATAGTTGTGTGTTTTCTGCCAGGCTTGGAGGAGTACCCTAGCCCCATTTTTTGCACTTGGAGTACCTGGGATAAGGAGGCACTAGACACATTCTAGATACATCAAGTCAGTGTAAGGTGTGGAGTAGATTAAAACCAGCTGAGTTCATGGCATGGCTCCTATCCCAACTCTGGGTAAATAAGAGAGAAACACCTGCATCAGGGCTGAGCAAATGTGAGAGGAAGAAGAGAAAGCTGCTTGTCAGATCTCAGGGTTGTCTTCTTCTCGTATGTTGCTTGTTAATATTGGCAAGACTAACCCTAGACATTTGCCCACTGGTGACCATGGGTCTCATGTATGCCAGCTTTCATCTGGATGGCTTAGGGACAGGAGAGGGCTGAGTCTATATATGAAAGTCATTACCCACAGCAGAATGACAGTCCTGAAGAGAAAAACAAGAGGCGCGGGCTCAGGTCTTCAGAATGAACGTGTTCTGCGTTATCAGGTAAGCTAGCTCACCTGGCAAAGCCTTCACCGGCCCCTCTTCTGACAAAACAAATCTAAACATGGCTAACTGATCGTGCCAAGCTTGGGAAGCAGTCAAAACCCTATTAGAAACAATTGATTCAGTATGTCTCTTTGTACCGAGTTAGAATGTTTTTTCCTAGGAGGTATTTGCATTCTGCTCAGTTTTTCCTTTGAATTCACTACGTTCTGTTAGACTGTGAAGTAACAGTGAGTTTCTGTCTCATGAATTCTAAAATGTGCTCTGGGTGACTTCTGCAAACCAAAATGAACCCAACAAAAGTCATTAGAAAATACTAGAAAGTGCCAGTGTTAAGTAGTACCTGGCTATAACTTTTTCTTTGTTCTTTTCTTTTAATAGGCTAAGTGGTTCTTGCCCAGGTGAGATATGTGATGTTAGAGCTCCACTCGTATATGTCAGGAGAACCCACAGAACGTGTTGGTATGCAGTGAAATACTGCACCTGTGGGCATGTCTGTTGATTCAAGAATAAGGAGCTGGAGGTTGGGGGATGGTGAACTGGCAGAGGTGTGTGGTATTGGTGAGAAGTGGGAAATCAATGATTGTGAGGGCAGGTGTGTGACTTGCAGACCTGTGTCACCCAGTGCTTAGCAGAATGCATGGCTCATACCGTGTTTGACCAACTTTATTCGACGAGCAAGTGAATTCACAGACATAGGGGCAAAATTCCAGAATGTTTCTTGTGATCTGAATGTTCCTTGTAACCTGCTTGGGATTGTCCAGATATTGCATAGTCTGGCCTTGGGGTGGCTCTGTCCTGCCATTGTTTCCTTCGGCTATTTAAAGGTCTGATATCCCTTCTTTAGCGGGAGATTTGGCTGCAAGGCTGCAGGAATTTTCTGATGTTTGGGAGCCAAGATTGTTCTGGTTATCTATTATTATATAAGAAACTACTCCCAAACCTAGTGACTTGAAAGGACCATTTTATTATATTTAATGATTTTGTGAAGCAGGAATTTGGGCATGGCTCAGCTCAAGGATTCTTGTGCCACAGGTGATGTTGACTGGGGTTCCTTCTACATTTGGCAGAGGGCTGGTCTAGAAGGTCCAGAGTGGCTGTCTTCACATGTATGGTGCCTTAGCTGGGCTGGCTGGAGGGCAGGGCTCAGCTGGCACTGTCAACAGGACACCTATATGTGGTTTCTGCAGCATGGCTGTCCTAGAGTGAGCAGGAAGAGGAAGTCATCCGTTCTTTAGCCTGAGCATGGCTACTAGGACATTTTGTTTCTGCTCTATTGTATCAGTCAAGCAATCCTGGAGCCCACCTACATTCCAAGGAAGGGAACATCAACCCCATCTTTCCATGGGAGGAGTGTTCAAGAACTTGTGGCCATCTTTATTTGGTCCCAAAGAACCTCAAATTAAAAATGCGTCACAATAGCCAAAAGATAGAAACAACTCAAATGCCCATCCATGAATGAATGGCTAAACAAAATGTGGCCTATCTGTATGATGGAATATTATTCAGCCATAAAAAGGAGGGAAATACTCACACGTGCTACAACATAGTTGAACCATTATGCAAAGTGTAATAAGCCAGTCACAAAGGGACAAATACTGCATGATTCCACTTATATGAGGTCCCGAGAGTAGTCAAATTCTTAGAGACAGAAAGTAGAATGGGGGTATTGGGGGGCTGTTGGGAGTAGGGGAAATGGGGACTGATCGGATAATGGATAGAGTTTCAGTTTGGGAAAATGAAAAAGTTCTAGAGATGGATGGTGGTGATGGCTGTGCAGCAACAATGTGAATGCACTAAATGCCACTGAACAGTACACTTAAACATGGTTAACATGGTCAGTTTATGTTATGTATACTTTACCACAAAAATACAATTAAGTAAATTAACGTAAAAAAATTTGGCAGGTCTCTGACTTTGAAGAGTCTTGTGCATCTCCATTAATGTCTGACTTTTCTGAAGGGCTAAGGGGCTCAATAACGATTTCTTTTAGGCCTGTGAGCATCTCCTTAACTTCTCTCTGACGTTTTGGTATTTACCTCGATCTCCTTTTAAATATGGATAAACTAGACCCACTTAAATAAGTAGAAGCACAGATATTTCCATTCTTGACACAACTGGGATAAAAGGATTAGGTGGTTTGAGTGTCATTGAAAAATTAAGCCCATTGAAGACTTTTATCCCCAGGAAAATTTATTCTTAAAGTACTAATGTTGTTGCCTTATGAAAATAAGTGAAAGAGTGTTACTAAGAAGTACTTTAACTCACCTGTCAGTATCGCTCAGCAGAATTGACACATGACACCTCACCAACCTTGTCTACTTGTATGCAAATTAATTCAATTTTACCTTGCAAGTGTAACTGCTCTATGACAGAATGACAGACCTAGTGGGGTAAAGGGAAGCAATGGAAATAATCTATCTCAAATTTAGATTTTTTTTTTTTTTTTTAAAGATTTTATTATTTCCTTTTTCTCCCCAAAGCCCCCCGGTACATAGTTGTATATTCTTCGTTGTGGATTCTTCTAGTTGTGGCATGTGGGACGCCGCCTCAGCATGGTCTGATGAGCAGTGCCATGTCCGCGCCCAGGATTCGAACCAACGAAACACTGGGCCGCCTGCAGCGGAGCGCGCGAACTTAACCTCTCGGCCACGGGGCCAGCCCCTCAAATTTAGATTTTTTTGTTGTCTTTTTTCCCCTAGTGACATATTGTTTATTGCTGTGTTTTATTCTATAATGTTCGTGTTGATAATTTGGTAAAAAATTTAAGTGAAACCTATATTTGGAAAAGTGCACGAATCATAAATGGACATTCATTGCATTTTCACAAAGTGAAGACCCCGATGGAAACTGTGACCTGATGAGGAAAAAGCACACTTCCTGAATCCCAGAGGCCCCTCGAGCTTCTTGTCAATAGCCTCCCTACCCATGAGTAGACTTGCTCTTGATTCAAATACTACAGATACTGTTTCCTGCTTTTGAACTTTTTATAAATGGAATCATACAGTAGTTACTCTTTTTGAGTTGGCTTCTTTCGATCAGATTTATATTTGTAAGATTCATCCACGTTACAGCTTATAGCTGTAGATCATTTTATTCTCATTGAAATATATCACAATTTATTTCTCCATTCTGGTATTGGGCATTTGGGTTATTTCCAGTTTTTTGGTTAATATGAAAAGTGCTGCTATGAACATTCTCATACAAATCTTTTGATACAGATGTGCCTACCTATCCATTGGATTTATATACAGAAGTGGGATTATTGGGTCACAGGATATGCAAATGTACCTCTCTCTTTATACATACCAAACAGTTTTCTGAGACCAGTTACGTGGATGTACCTTCCCACCATTGTGTAAGAGTTCCTTTTGCTCTGCGTGCTCTCCACACTTGGAATCATCAGCCTTTGTCACTTTATCCATCTGGTAGAAGGCCGGGGGATCATGTGGTGCTATTTATTTGCCAGTTAGATAACCACTTTTGTGTCATGCCTGTTCAAGTAGTTTGTCTATTTTTTTCTACTGGGTTGTCTACCTTTTTCTTATAACTTCATAGACATTTAAAAAATAACTTCTGGTTGTGAATACTTTATTGAATATACTTCTTGCAAATACATTCTCCCACAGGTGGTTTGCTTTTGCCGTCTCTGAATGATGTCCTCTGAGGACTAGAAATTCTTAATTTTAAAGGATAGTAGTACACCATAGTTTTTCAATTTTTTATTTTTGCATAGCACTTTCTGTGTGTTTGTATGTCTTGTTAAGATATTTCCCTACCCGAAGGGCAAGAAGAGGGTGTTCTGTTTCTTAAAAAATCTTGGGCCTATCCCACTTGTGTAGTGGTTAAGTTCCTGTGTTCCACTTCAGCAGCTCAGGGTTTGCAGGTTCAGATCCCAGGCACAGACCTAGCACCCCTTGTCAAGCCATGCTATGGCAGCGTCCCGCATAAAATAGAGGAAGATTGGCATAGATGTAAGCTCAGGGACAGTCTTCCTCACACACAGACACACACAAGAATCTTTATTGTCTTTAAATTTTGGATTTGCAATATTATGACGTACGATGGTTAGTTTGTTTTTGGGTGAGATTAACATTTAAATCAGTGAACTTTGATTAAGCAGAATGCCCTCCATCATTTGAGTGGCCTCATCCAATTAATGGAGGGCCTGAATAAAACCAAAAGATCAGCCTCCTCAAGCAAGAGGGAATTTTCCGGCAGACGACCTTCAGACTGCACCATTGTCTCTCCTGGATCTCAAGTCACATTGGCCCTGCAGATTTTGGACTTGCCAGCCTCCATAATCAGTTACATGAGCCAATTCCTTATAGTAAATGTCTTTCTATATATATATGCGTCCTATTTGTTCTGTTTCTCTGGAGAACTCTAATACATGGTGTGAGATAGAGGTCAAGATACATTTCTCAGTGCCCTGAAGCACCTGAATTTAACCCCAGGGCTCCATGGGAATCCAGTTTAATACTATTGGTCTAGAACAAACATGTAAAGCATTCTGTAGATGTAGCATGTTTTGCTTGCTTCTAGCTGCCCATTCTGCCTTATAGACAATTTGGAGTCTCTGGAGCATAGGAATGGGCCTCAGAAAGAGAGAGACTGGCCTGTCCACCACACACAAAACAAAGGGAGGCTGATGTTGAGATCTGAGCAAGGACGCCGGGCACAGCACAGTCAGGAATGTCGAGGGAGGGGTAGTGAATAAGAACAATGTCAGAGGGGAAAGGTGAGCAGTGGGTAAGGCTGTGCCGAGGAAGAATCTGGAACATTTCCCTGGGCTCAGGGACAACGGGGAGGGGGCTTTGTGGGAACCTTGTGGCCCAGCTGATGGGAGCAGCTGTGAGTCAGTTTTGCTCATGCTACACACAGGTTCTCATGGCCGTGCCCCAGCTGCACCCCCTGCCTCTGGATCTTCCTGGGGAATCCAACCTCTAGTCTACCTGGTTTTCCATGTTAGTCTCTGTTCACTCTGCTGTACAGAAAAGAATTCCAGGGGAAGAGATGGCTGTTTCTGAGAAAGAATCTTATTCCAACAGTAGTATGTTGGAGAAGAGACTGAGGGTTCATTCAGAGTCATTCAGAGTCCCCTGGACTCCTCGAAATTTAATCACCTGCTAACCTACCCTTTAGGACCTGCAGGCACTTCAGGGAAAACTGTTATATCAAGTAATGAATTTTTATTATCTTTTATCTTACACCTGAGTCTGTAGTTTATCACGTGAATCTTATGGGCTCTTAGATCTATTGATTGTAAGGTCTGAGGAACGATAATTGTGTGGTGTGCACCGTGGCAGTTTCAGATCCTAAGAGATACTGGAATTCTGGAGAGTGTTTCTTTTAGCTTTAATTCAGCTAAGGAGTGTAGATTAGTTTATACAAGGCTCTGATGAAATTTCCCACTGATGGCAAGTGGTGAAGTACACTCTTGAGTAAGATATTGTAATTCCTATAGGTGACTGTTTCTTTGAAAGCAAAGATTCTGTAGGATTAGAATGTTATCAAGTATTCTTTCAATAAATCCTCCCCCTACCCCTTTTTTTTGCCTAAGTGACCTCATGTTGATTAAGATGATGAAGAGGATTTTCTAATTACCTTACTTAAGACTAGGTTTCATGCATGATGTGCATTCATCCAGACTTAGGAAAGGCACATTTATTTTTGGTTATACACAGAAGACACTCACTACGTTTTTGTTAACTGAATGAGCAAAAATCACAAATATTTTTAAAATAAAGTATTTCACTTAAGCTCTGTATTTTCCCCTGAGTCTTAAGCCCTGGGAGAATGATCCCCTTTATGAATGTCTAGTTATTCTTGCTGTGTTCTATCACTATTGTAATCAGTACATAATTTTTAGGACAATTAAGCTGCTCATTCTAATGAAAATTTATCCAAGTGTTACTATTGATACCAAAGTGCAAAAGACAAAATAAAACAAACCAAACAGACAGAAAAGTCTTTCTCTTTTGTGAAGACAAATAAAGGTCAGCATTGGAAAATCCCTGAAGCATTGAAATTCTATGTAGAAGAGTCTGTCGTTATCATGGAGGCTATTTTCCTCTGACCGCTCACCCTCAGAAGGACTATCGGATTGTCTTTTCCAGGACATGCTGCTTCTCTGCACTGTTTGATATGGACACTACAGAAAGGGCAGCCTGACTCCGTGCTGAGTGAGCTGTCCACTTATTTGGAGTCAAATAAGTAATGGGGTTGAGAGTACCACTTGATGATAGATAGAAAGTGTGAACACAACAGGGCAATTATATGCAACAATGTATATGTTGGCTCCTGGGAATTTAGGCTTTATTTTGATGTCGCGTACTGTATCATCCTGTTCATACCAGGTGAAGTATCTGGGCAGAAAATAGGGCACGGGCGAGGTTAGATACCTGAGGTGGGGGCAGTCATCAGAGCAGAAGCGGATCGTGGACTGACTCAGGTCAGGAGACAAGATACCCAAAAGACACACAGTCTGTGCAAAGATGTTAGCTGAGTAACAATCTAAAGATGGGGGGCTGCAGGGGTTGCCAAGAACACAAAGCAAAGCAAAGGAAACACGAACCCTGCATCAGTCAGGGTTCTCAAGAGACACAGAACCAACAGAATGTACTTATAGAGAGAGAAAGAGATTATTATAAGGGGTTGGCTGATAAGTTCAAATCTGCAGAATGGGCCATCAGGCTCAAGACCCAGGAGAGCCAAAGGTGCAGTTCATTCTGAAGGCCGGCAGGCTGGAGAACCGGGAGGAACTGATGATCCAGTTCCAGTCCAAATACTGTCTGCTGGAGAATTCTCTTGCTCAGGGAAGGGTCAGTCTTTCATCCTGTTCAGGACTTCAGCAGACTGGATGAGGACCACCTGCATTATAGAGGGCAACCTACTTTACTAAATGCTTACTGATTTAAGTGTTAACTTCATCCAAAAATACCGTCACAGAAACATACAGAATAATGTTTGACCAACTATTTCAGTGGTGTGGCCCAGCCAAATTGACACATAAAATTAACCATCACATAGGTGCAGATAATACACTTTTGGAAGATAGATCCTTCTTCCTTGGGTATGTTTCTTCTGGCTATAAAGGTAGGGCAAAATGAGTACGGTTTCTGGGGAGAACATTTCCCTCATCTGTATGCTGTGTATTGCATTAGGAGCACAAATGATTGAGAAAGATAAAGAGAGTCACTCTTCTATGACAGTGGGAAGCGGGACCCCTTTTCAGACGGGCTACGCTGAAATTGGAGTGTTTCCAATATGGAGCACGAGGCTCTCTGCTGAGGGGGAGAGTCTGGAGAAAGATTCCCCACTCCTTTATGTCTGCGTATGGCTCTTGCACTATAAACTATTAGGGAAGAAATACTGAGGGAAGGGAAAAGCTTTTATGATCAATGTTGAGAATGCAAACACATACGCTGGGACGTCTAATTTGATTATGATCTCAACCTAGATAAACCCTTAAGCTGTTTCATGTCACCAGTGTACGAGCTTCAGTACTGCAGCCTCTGTCTCCCCAAGTTGTGCATCTTCTCCTGAGAAAGGGACGCCTCTCACACTGCAGGGAGAGAGAACAAAGCAGAGGTCCTGCTTACCTTCTTCCTCTCAGGCTGATCCCAGCACATGGCTTACATGAAAGGGAACTCAGCTTCCAGGGAGGCGGAGTGTGGAGGAAGACCAGACTCTGGCATTTGCATTTTCCTTGATTTTAGCATGCTTACCGATGCCACGGCCCCTGGAGATGGTCTCACTTCAGCCTCAGCAGAGGCTCACTCCCAGAAGCGCTCAGGTTTGCAGAGGACAGAAGCAAATGGAAGCGGATGTTAAGACATTGATAGGCATATCCAGATATCTTTTTGTAATCTTTTAATTTTATGGCTATAAGAGAAATTGTGTTCTTAGGAAAATACATAGAAGAAACAGGAAATAGTGAAGGAAAAGAATAAAAACCATCCAACCTTAAGCAATCAATTAATATTGAGCATTGATCATGTGCCAGTGATTAGGCTCAAAATAACTGAGATACGTACATTCCACGTGCTCCATAGAGATCCACACAGATAAATCTCCATAGTGTTCTTTCTCTATTTTCCCATATGTGTGTGTGTGTGTGTATAAATTTTCTTAAAAATGTATGTGCATGCATTTACTTAATGTATTTAAATTGAAGTACAGTTGACATACAATATCCTATTAGTTTCAGGTATACAACATGGTGATTCGATATTTATATACATTACAAAATGATCACCATGGTAAGTCAGGTTACCATCTGTCACCACACAAGGTTATTGCAAGATTGACTATATGTTGACTATGTACATTACATCTTGGTGACTTATTTAGTAACTGGAAGTTGTACCTCTCAATCCCCTTCAGCTATTTCTCCCCCTCCTGCAGCCCTTCTCTATCTGGTGACCACAGCTTTGTTTCCTGGATCTACGAGTCTGTTTTTGCTTTGTTTGTTTGTTTGTTCAGTTTTTTAGAATCCACAATAAGTGAAATCATATGTATTTATCTTTCTCTATATGACTTATTTCACCTAGCATAATACCCTTTTAGCTCCATCTGTTTTTTGAATTCAAAATTGAGGAATTATTTACGTGCCTCTGAATATTGCTTTTTTGCACTTAAAAATGACTTGTGAGCACTTGTGTCATTACGACTTATGTCATTAATATGGAGTCACATCATTTATTTAATTCTTATTATCTTGATATTGAATATTTAGGTTGATTTTAATTTTTTGCCATTATGAAAAATGCCCTTATAGTCTTCTTGGCATATGTATCTTTGCTTATTCTCTCAGGACAGATTCTCAGAAGTTTGATAGAGTCAAAGAATATGAACATTGTCAACAGTTTTGTAGCCTATCATCAAGTTGCTTCTTTGTAAATGTCTGCCAATTAAATCCCTCCTGTTGTGCATGATGTAGTTAATTTCCTGTTCATTTACCAGTATTGGGTGTTATTTAAAAAATTGCCTAATGAATAGGCAAACGAAGAGAACTCATTTTAATTTGCATTTTTTGATGACTTGGGAGCTCACAGTGTCTGTCTGGGCAATGAGTTATTCTCCACCTGGGCTGACTGGAGTGGGTATTCCCAGTACCAGACCAAAGTCAGAGTTGGATGTATGCATTGTGGAGAGGTCTGTTCCCAGATTTTGTGGTAGGCAGAAAGTGAAAACAAGGTGGGGGAAGTAAATAAATGGTGGCGCTAAGCAGGAGAAACTGGCTGACTAGTAGGTGACAGGAACAGGGTGACCCATCGCTATGGAGAGGGACCTCTGTCCTCTAGGTTCTGACTACAGGCTCTGGAGTTGAGGGCTGTATTCAGATTCTGGCTCTGCATTTGATACCTGTTTGAACTTGGCAAAGTTACTTAACCTTCCTGTGCCTCTGTTTATCATGTAAAAATGGGGATGCCAAGAACACTCACTCCCTAGAATATTAGAGAGGATCCAATGATTGATGCATTGGACTTAGAATCCTTAAGCCTTCGAATTATGTCTGGCTCTTGACCCAGTAAATGCGACCTGTTCTTCTGTGCAGTAAGGCACAGACATCTAGGCACGGGTTCCTGAACAGATTGTGCTGCACTGGATGCCAGGTTCTTCTGAAGGGCATATATCTGGTGTAGCATTTTCAGAACTTGGATGATTTTGCAATTTTTATCTACCATCCCCTCAAGGACCTTCTTTTCTCACATCCCTCCCTCCTTCCTCCCTCCCTTGCTCCTTCTCTCCCGTCCTTCCTTCCATAAATATTGCTTGAGAACTTACTCTTGCCAGGCGCTGTGTTAGGCCTATAGAGTAGAGTGTTGCTTTAGTCCTTTCAGGCTGCTATAACAAAAATACCATGGACTGGATGGCTTATAATCAACACATATTTATTTCTCATGGTTCTGGAGGCTGGGAAGTCCAAGATCATGGCACCAGGAGATTCTGTGTCTGGTGAGAGTTCTACTTCTTCACAAACAGCCATCTTCTTTCTGCCACCTCACACAGTTCAAAGGAGGAGCCAGCTCTGTGGGGTCTCTTCTATAAAGGCACTAATCCCATTCGTGGAGGTTCCACCTTCATGACCTAATCTCCTCCCAAAGGCCCCACCTCCTAACACCGTCACCTTGGGGGTTAGGATTTGACATATGGATTTGGGGGGACACAGATATTCAGTCCATTGCAAGCAGTGAACAAATCTGACAAAAATCCCTGCTCTCAGGGACTCCAAATATAGGACACATTTCTTGTATGTGCTCCACATTTTTATTTCCTGATTTTTGTCTTTATCCATATGCTTCATAAAGTGTTCTTTTCTCTCATTTTTCAATAAGTAATCCTCCCATTCTTTAACATCCAGTTCAAATTCTACTTCCTTTCTCTAAACCATTCTTGACAACTCCAGCTAGAATTCAAGGTCACCCATTTATTGGACACACGGTCTCTAGTGAGCACTAATAACGCTTTTCTTGAATGTTTAAAACTCTTGTTCTTCACCTCCCTGTTGGCACTTATCGATGTCTACCTCCCACCAAGGTTATTGATGTTCATGACCCTTCTCTCCTGTGAAACTGAAAATTCTTTGCAGCTAATGTCTGGAACTTATCCGTCTTTGTCTCCCTTGCATTACCAAGCACCCACGTGCATGACTAATAAATGTCTTTTGAAGAAAATAAGTGAAGGAGGGAGTTGGCCATGATTAATGTTTCACATGGGCATGTATCAGGCACTAACCAGCTGATAAAAGATAAAAGGACTGTCATTAGTTCAAATGGGTGTGAGTCCTTCCTGGTGAGGCCTGGGGACAGGCTAGTGCTGGAGCCACTGCAAGTGGTGTCCAGGACTCTTCATACCTAATGGCATTTCAAGCATTGAGGATGGAATGAAAAATTTGATTGCCCTGAGTGCATTTTCCAAAGGATTTCTGACCAGCCCACTTTCCCTGGACCCTCAGATGTTGTGGTAGTTTCCTATTGCTACTGAGACAAATTACCACAAAATTAGTGGCTTAAAATAACACAAATTTGTTATCTTACAGTTCTGCAAGTCAGAGTCTAAATGGTTCAAATCAAGGTGTCAAGAGGGCTGTGTTCCTTCTGGAGGCCCTAGGGGAGAATCCGTCCCTTGCTTTTTCAAGCTTCTAGAGGCCACCACATTCCTTGCCTCATGGCCTCACATCTCTCCAACCTCCGCTTCCATTGTCACATCTCCACCTCTGACTCTGACCCCCTCGCTTCCATTTTATAAGGACCCTGGTGATCACATTGTATCAAATCAGATAATCCAGGGTCATCACCCCATCTCAAGGTCCTAAACTTAATTACATCTGAAAAGTTGGGAGGTGATTAGGTCATGAGGGTGGAGTCCTTATGAATGGGATTAGCACCCTTGTCAAGGCACCCAAGAAGCTCCCACCTGGTTTATGGTATTTTTGTTACAGCAGCCCAAAGACTAAGGCACATACGTAAATCAGTGCCAAGATGGTCCTCTTTTCTTTTGCTTTTCTTCAAATGGCTCCTTTCTGATTGTAATTTGGATTTTTGTTTCTTATATGGTTCTTTTCTGATTGTGATATCTTAACCCCCTACCAGGAGGTGATAATTCCACTTTCATTTTTAGGAATTAAATATTTAAAAGTAAAATATCAGACAGGTCCATACAATTTATTCTTGTTTGGTGAATGATAGTCTTTGTCTGTATCATAAGATAAGTCAGTCATGGCCCCTTAGCAGTTACCTCAATGAACTTTGTCTCTTGTGACACCAGCCATTACTAACCTATTTATAAGCATTTCCTGTTCAGAAGCTAGTGATAGCACAAGAAATATCACGCAAATGTTCTATTAGGAAGTTTGACAATTGTCACACTGAGGACCTCACGGAGCTGGTGAGAATGTTTGCAGGGAACGAGGTGGGAGGGAGAGACAGAGTCTAGATCTTACCCTGGGAACATCAGTAGCATTCCATTTCAATTTTATTTTACAGAAAACACAAAAAGAAGATTGTGTTTGTCTCTTTTTCCACTTGTATCTGGGAGAGTTTTGCAAGTCTAGGAAAAGGAAAGAAAATGAAAGATGTGATACTTATCATTAATATGCTCAGAGTCCAAAGGAAAATTTTGATTTCATTACTGTTTAGAAGTGACACACTATACTCAGTAGGGACTTGGCATCTGAGAATTAAATACTAATTTTTTTTTTTTTAAAGATTGGCACCTGAGCTAACAACTGTGGCCAATCATTTTTTTTTTTTCTGCTTTATCTCCCCCAATCCCCCCTGGTACATAGTTGTATATCTTAGTTGCAGGTCCTTCTAGTTGTGGCATATGGGACGCTGCCTAAACGTGGCCTGACGAGCGGTGCCATGTCTGCTCCCAGGATCCGAACCCTGGGCCACCGAGGCGGAGTGTGCGAACTTAACCACTCGGCCACACGGCCGGCCCCTAAATATTAATTTGTAATATTAAATTCAGTCCAGGTTATTTAAGTTAAATAGATAATATGTATTATAAAGCAGAAGTATATCCTGATGGAGACCAAGAATCATGGGCTATAATTTTAAAAATCATTACAGATTATTTTTCAACTCTGTGTTTTCTTTAACCTTGACAAATATATAATGCCAAAGAACATATTTTTGTGTGTGTGGAGTATATAACCAAGTTGCCTAAAATAATTTCCAGCTATCTTCTCTACAAATGGTAAATAACTGTAGAAATGTTGGCTTTTCGTTTGTGCCTGACCTCTAGAAAACAGTGACTTTTATCTTCTTAGCTAAGCGGACTGGATTTTATATTGGCGTCGTCTTCAATTTAAAATGGGTTAGGATCTAACAGGTTGCTTGTAGGTTGGTGTTTCTGAGCTTAGTGTTGCTGTTCATGAACCGTGGTTGGATTTTGCAGGGCAGCCTGTTCAGGGAGCCAAGAGCCCCTTTCCAGTGACCTGTAAGAGGGGCCCCTCCTTGTTTGGGACAGCCCCCAGGGAAAGAGACGCTGCCCAACTGAACCAGCTGATCATCCTAGAACTAACTGCTCCCCAGACTGCCGTCCCTCCTCGCTGGGGGTGAGTCCTGACCCCACTGCCTCTTCCTGGCTGCCTCACAGTCCTTCCCAGCCACCTCCCGCTGCAACCTTGATGGGCTCCGGCTTTGTGTCTCAGCCCATTGACTGAACCTAACATGTACTCAGTGCTCTGGTTAGCAGCCTCACAACTCTGGTGTTTATTTTGCTGTCTCCCATTGCTGTGGGTGGGGTAAAAAGCCTATTTAGTACACAGTGTATCTGAATTAGAGAAGAAACTAGAATCATGGAACCGAAAGACACTAGAAGATGATCAAATCCAGGTCTTCTCCTGCTGATGAGGAAGTTTCCAGTGTACCCAGGACTCCACCTAGTGGTTTACACACCTCAGTTCATTTAATATGCAGAAGGAATTTATGAGGCAATATTGTTATCCCCAAATGATGGCTGGAGAAGTTGAGGCCTGGAGAGATTAAGCACCTTCTCAGCTTCTGGGGGATGGAGATGGGATTCCACCCGGGTCCTTCCTGGTCATGTCTGTGCTCTTAATAATAATGGTCACCACTGACCTGGTGCTCTGTGTTCCAGCTGAGATTCTGAATGCTCTACGTACATTAACTCATTAAGTTTTCCCAGCAATCCTGTGAGGTAGACACTATTATTGCCATCGTCATGTATCCCCATTTCAAGCATGAGAAAATGAGGCAAGTCAGTGCTAGAAAGAAATGGGCTATCAAGCCGTGAAAAGACATGGAGGAACCTTAAATGCATTCAACTGGGTGAAAGAAGCCAATCTGAAAAGGCTACACACTGTATGATTCCAGCTGTATGACATTCTGGAAAAGGCAAAACTATGGAGACAGTGAAAAGATCAGTGTTTCCAGGGGTGGGGTGAGGAAGGGACAAACAGGCAGAGCACAGGGGGTTTTTAAGGCACTGAAAATACTCTGTATGATGCCAAAATGATGGATACGCTACATTGTACATTATACAAAGTCCAAACCCATAGAATGTACGACACCAAGAGTGAACCCTAATGTAAATTCTGGGTGCTGATGCCGATGTGTCAGTGTAGGTTCATCAGTTGTAACAAATGTGCCATTTGATGAGTGATGTTGATAACAGGGGAGGTTGTGCATGTGTAGGGGCTGGGAGTTCATAGGAAATCGCTGTGCCCACCCCTCAATTTTGCTGTGAATCTAAAACTACTCTAAAAATGTAAAGTCTTAAAAAAATTATGAAAAAGAAAAGAAAATGAGGCACAGAGAGGTTAAATCACTGCCCAGGGGCCCACAGCAAGCAAGTGGCAGAGGCTGCAGGCTTACAACCTGTGCTCTTAACCCCTACAGTTTGTGGTCTCTCAAGCCTACAATACTTAGCATTTTTCTAAATGTATCACTTATATTAACCCATAAATACTCTGTGCTCTTTCCACTACACAGGCCACCTCTCCTGGTCAAGTCAGCTGCTATGACAGATGAACACAGACTGGGCAGCTTAAACAACAGACATTTGTTGCTCACAGGTCCCGAGGCTGGAAGCGTGAAATTGGGGTGTCTGCATGGCCGTGTTTTGGTGAGGGCTCTCTTCCTGACTTGTGGATGGCTGTGTGCTTCCTGGCATCATGCTGTGTGCTCAAAGGTGGGGGAGCAAGGTCACTCCTGTCTCTTCTTATCAGGGTACTGTTCCCATCAGGAGAGATCCCACCCAAAGTCCTCACCTCCAAACACCGTCGCATTGGGAATTAAGGTTCAACTTATGAATTTTGGGAGGACATGAGCATTCAGTCCATGTCACTAACTAACCATAGCGTGCGGCCAGTGTTCAGGACATTGGTTTGCCCCAGACTGAGGGAGCTCCCAGGATGGGGGACTTTTGTAGGACAATGGGGAAAGTCCCAGGCAAACCAGGATGAGCTGGTCACCCTGCCTGAGCAGGAACTACACCTCACATTTCTCACCTTCAATCTAGTGACATTTTCTCCACACAATATATTTTCACTGGTCAGATGACTCTCTTCCTTGCCCTGTGGGTGAGTTGTGCTCATTTCTATGGTGTTTGTGTGTGTGTGTTGTTTTACCTGCCCAGAATGTTCTTTCTGTCCCCTGGCGCTTCCTCAACTCTTCAAAGCTAACACAGCTTGCATTCTTACCATTGTCGCGATCGTAGCAACCTTAATCAAGAACGCCAGGTCAGGTACCCTGTGCACCCCTCAGGCTTAACTGGGCTCAGCAGGAACCCAGGGACAACAAATGATATTGATTCTTGGCAAAATGCATTTCCCAGTGTTCTTTTTAATGGGGTTCTGTGGAAATAAGTCCCCAGCACTTCCACCTCTCCCTGATCCTTCCAGTCCTATGAGCCGAGGCACCTGTGGCGGTAGGCTCCAGATCCGTGAGAAGTGGATTGAGTGGCACTCTTAACATGGCACGTGGAGCTGCCCCTTTACTCAGTTCTCCAAGCCACCCTGTGGGGTGCACAGCCTCAGGCATGAGCTGGACGGAAAGGTGGAAACCAAATGCCTGTGTCCTATGTCTTGCTCTTTCATAGGAACCTGGTTTTCCTTCCAGCAGGGTGGCCTTGCCTGTGCACCTGCAGCTGTATAGACCCAGTATAGCCAGGGCACGAAGACCTTATCATGTTACGTTCAGTCTTCCCAACTTCTAGAAGCCTAGAAAAGAAAGACACTTGTCTGTTTTCTACTATTGTGATAAAAATGTCTTCAAAGAAATTTGATAATGACAAGAAAAATGAACACCATCTGAAATTCCCACAGTGTCCTTCCCTGGGTACTGGTTAAGATGACTCATAGACTCTGGAAGGAATCTGCCAGGATCTAAGTTTATAGCTGATATTTATAGCTCCTTGACCCAGACAGAGATAACTCTCCTGCCATGTCGTTATTCTGAGATAGAGAGCAGTTGGTAACTCCCTCACATGGTCCAATAGCTGCTCTCTGCTAGGATGTGGCTGGCAGACTTCCTCTGTCTGTTAGTTGTAGACAAGAAGCTGAGGTGTTAATCCAGTGGGCTTGCACAGTTAGGTGGATGAGAGAAAGGAGCCACATGTGGCAACTGACAGACAGAAGGTGTTCCAGATAATTTCAGGAAAAAGGGTATACAAACTTATGGCTTGACTTGCGTATGTTCTTTGCACATATTTATTTGTTTGAGTAGATTTCATTCCCATATTGGGACCTTACAGAGGCTACATGATGTTGGTGCACTACCCAGACCTTCTCAGGTGGATTTCTTTATAGCACGTGTGTGTGTGAGTACCCGTGTGCATGAGTGCCTGCACATGCATGCGTGTTGTAGTGAGTGACAGGCAATTCAAGCTAGTCTGACCTTAAGAGTCCATCCTCTGAAGCACTACCCATCTACTCTTTCCCAAACAAGCTTGCCTCACCCATGTCATCAAGTTTTAAAAGTTAAAAGTTAAAAAAATCTCATATATATACCCAGGTTCACAGCAACATTATTCACAATAGCTAAAAGGTAGAAACAACCCAAATGCATGTTGATGGATGAATGGATAAACAAAGTGTGGTACATACATACAATGGAATATTATTCAGCCTTACAAAGGGAGAAAATCCTGACAAGTGCTCCAACGTGGATAAGCCTTGAGGACATTATATGAAGTGAAATAAGCCAGTCACAAAGTAGCAAATGCTGTATGATTCCACTTACCTGAGGTCTCTGGAATAGTCACATCCAGAGAGACAGCAAGAATGGTGGTTGCCAGGGGCTGTGGGGAGGGGAGGAATGGGGAGTCTGTTTAATGGATAAGGAGTTTCAGTATTGCAAGATGAAAAGAGTTCTGGAGCTGTGCGGTGGTAGTGAGGGTAACACAACAATGTGACTGTAATTAATATCACTCAACTGTATGCATGAAAATGGTTAATATGGTAAATTATATCTTATATAGTTACGTATATATTATGCCACATACACGTGCGTGCACACACACACACACACAAACTCATAAAAATAAGGACTCTGGAACAGGATGGATGCCCAAGAGTCTTTCCATCATTGTCATGTCTACAAGGAAAACCTTGGCACATCACATCTCCCCACTGACTTCACTCCCTCCAGGAGGGCCTGCCCTTTGACAGGTGCTTTTATACATCGCCCTATTTACAGGGGACAGCACGGGGGATGAGGGCAAGGGTATCCATTGATGTGGTTCTCCATGTGGCAATGGGATCTTGAACAAATCAGTGTGTTTCCAGAATGCTCGGCATGCTTCTAGAGCAGAGTTTTTTTCGTCTTTTGTTTTTGAATTCAGGTCAATCTGGCCCAACATGTTCACAGAGCAATCTTATTTGTGAGCTATTTTTTAGTTTTCTATGGCATGATGGTTAACTTTATGTGTCAACTTCACTGGGCCACGTGGTGCCCAGATATTGGGTCAAATGTTATTCTGGGTGTGTCTGTGAGGGTGTGTCCTAATGAGATTAGCGTTTGAATCTGTAGATGGAGTAAAGAAGACTGCCCTCCAACGTGGGTGGATCTCAGCCAATTGTCCAGGACTGGAAGAGGAAAAAAAGGTGGAAGGAAGGGAAAGTTGGTTTTGTCTGCCTGGCTGTTGAGCTGGAACATGGATCTTCCCCTGCCCTCAGACCAGGACCCGCACCATCATTTCTCCTGGTTCTCAGGCTTTTGATTTGGACTGGAACTATGCCACCAGCTCTCCTGGGTCTCCAGCATGTAGATGGCAGATCATGGGACTTCTGGGCTTCCATAACCACGTGAGCCAATTCCTCATAATAAGTTATGAGGATACACACATATATTACATGTATATCTATATATCCTTTTGGTCCTGTTTCTCTGAAGAACCCTTATACATACAGACTATTGCATTACTCCTGAATATTTACCTTAAGGTGAGGTAAGGAATGTGGTAGTAAAGAATTCAAATATAAAAAACATAGCTTCAGAATGAATGATTTTAAATATGTCTGTATATACTAAGGTTTGATTACATTTTTCATTACTGAGTTGTTAGCTATAGATTTATTTTCTGCTTTATGGGTTTGGCTGATCTTATTTAGCAAAAAAATAAACAAAACCTTAATTTTATTAGTCTGATATTTCTGTGGCCAGATGGTATCATTTGCTCCCAGCTGAACTGATGCTTCTTGACCACACACTCTATGCTGACAGATAAGATGAAATATTCTCTTGTGTGGTATGAAGCTGTTGAATATCTCAAAGAATTTCCTCCTGGAAATAGCAGTGCTGCTGATAAATGTGATATTGAACAACAGCGGAACAGATTTTCCTTATAGTAAGCGTTTGATCTAATTTCCCATTAGTCTTATGCTTCTGGTGTTATCTCATGGTTCCTAAATGGAAAATCACCCTCGGAACCCACATTAACTTATAGCTTTAGGCATAGAAGTCCAAACAATGAAAAATAACAACTTAGAAATGGTGAGGGCTGAGTGGGGTCCAGCTGGTTTTATAATCTTTGTCTACACTCAGTTTGCCAATTTGTTCCATGGGATTCTTTTAGTGAT
Organism: Equus przewalskii; assembly: GCF_037783145.1. NCBI lineage: Eukaryota > Metazoa > Chordata > Mammalia > Perissodactyla > Equidae > Equus > Equus przewalskii. The sequence goes on from NC_091858.1 coordinate 33,286,833, forward strand.
AGTGTACAGGGCTTTGATACCACACAGATCATGCCAATTTGATTTACAAACCCTGGCAACGGAGTCACCTAGACACACTTGTGGGGGAAATGATTAGAATCATTACAAGGCTGTGTGGATAGCTGTGGGAAGGGAAGATGCTCTTTTTTCAGGCCAAGACAATGGTCTTTTCTTGTGAAACATGCTATGAACACAAACTGCAAGTTTTTACAGTGATAAATGAGCACATCTTGGACACAGTGACTGTAGTTTCCGAACCTATATTAGAATGAGTGAGATTAATCTGAATAATCTGGGACCTGTGGTTATGAGTCCTAGTGTAGCAGCTGTTTCATCTCCCTAATTCTCATCCATAAACCTCCCTCTTGTCAATATTGCCTAGGAACTTCGAGGGCGTGCTTTCTCCGGCCATTATAGGACACATTATTGGAGTTCCGCTGCATATATTTGGCCCATGGCCCATATGGTGGCACAATCAGAGAGTACAGAGGCAGGGAATGTTCCAGACCATGCCCATCAACTCTGATTTATGCTGAACTTTTCCCTGATACTTCAGAAGGGGTGAGTTCCCTTATGTTAGCTGCATTTGCGAATTGTTTGCCCCCGGGGCCAAAGGAAGACCCTTGAGAGAGGATAGGGAGACTTTGTAAATTTCTTCTCTTGTATAATTGTAACCTAAATATTTTACATATAGTTGCAACTTTGACTTCCCTAGGCCCTACCAGTTTGTAAGTACAAATGAGATTCCGTTATTTTTAATATCTAAATCCTGTTGACCCGTTGGTCTCACTTGCTGACAGTGTGTAACGAAAGTGAGAGCCCTTAAGGTGTCTCCCATGTAAACACAGATTTGCTCAAACCCTTCTGCTTTGTCCTGTAGGAATGTCCTTGGCCTGCAACTGTTTTGAGATGGGCATTTTGGCCTTCTAATTTTATACATGTCCTCTGTGAAAACACTGCATCCTTGGGAGTTCTTACTGTTCTTATGGAGCAGGGTCTGTCGGCTGATCCCAGGGAGACTGGGTGTGTGGGGCTAGCAGCCCTTCTAGGCTTTGGGTGGGCTGGTGGACATCCTGCTTCTGTGCTCTGTCCCCCTACCTTCCTTTCATTTTCCTCTGCTTCCGCATTGTGTAAAAATCTCAACCTTCAGCCAAAACGGAGGCCCCATATATCTCAACACATGCGTGTTGATTCCTAGGACAATGCAGTTCACACACAGCAACCTCTGCTTACCTTATCTTCTGTGAGCTTCAAAACCCTGTAAGGTATTATTGTCTCCAATTTGACAGATGGGAAAAGTTGGTTCAGAAGCATCAAGTGACTTAGGGAAAGTCAAACCACTAGTAAAGGTCAAAGATAAAAGTTTAACCTTTGTTATTTTGACTCCAAATCAGTGCCCTTGACCCCAAAGGGTCGGTGGTGCTAGCGGCCAGAGTTGGAGCCTTAAGCCAGGCCAGGCTGCATTTTGAGCTACACAGGCCTCTGGAGTCCTATTCACATCAGACAGAGGCCACTTCTTTAAATTTTGGTACCTCAGACCCGAACACAGATTCTAGAAGAGACAGCTGATGCTCAAATAATAAGCAGAGCCAGCCCAGAAGCAAATCGATCTTTCTGGTTCAGATGTTAATAGAGATATTATACAAATGTGCACAGAATACAGACTTGCATAATCTTAACCTGATTGTAAGGGAGGTATGGGAACATAATTGTGCATCAAAAACTTGATTACTAAGTACTTCTTCTAAACCCAGCTGTCGATAACCTTCCGTTTTCCTTTCTGCTGTATTCACTTCCATGAGAGGCTGATGGATGGGCGCGAATGTGGTCCTTCTTGTTTGTGATCAATGTACAAACTTGTCCTTATAGGACCAGTGATCCGTCCGGCTACTTGTTTAACCTCTCCCAAATTCAGTGTCTCTCTCCAGATTCATAAATGATGTTCTTCAGTCAGGAAGGGTATCACATCCTGTGGGAGTCTGTGAAAAGTTTTAAAAAGAAAGGAACAAGGAGCGTTCTAGGAAAGGGATAAGACAATTTCTGTCAGCAGACCTGCTGTACAAACAGCAGCTGATGACTGAAGAAAAAATAATCAGGCAGGCTCAGCTGATAAAGGAGCCCCAAAGTGAGCAAAACCAAACTGTTTTCATTGCAGAGTTGACTAGCAAATAATTATGGATCCTTCCAGGAGCAGTTGTGGCAACATCGTACATAACTGATGTGTCCGATGGCTCATCAGAAACTCCTTGTAACTTGGTAAAGCGTCTTTGCTTTGACCTTGATTTTTGTGAAATAGATCAGCAGATAATGTTTTTGAAGTGTGAAAGGAAGAAATTAAAATTCTTTTGACAGTAAATGATGCATAGACAATATATTTATACTAAACACTCAAGTCTCTCTCTCAATTCCCCACCGCAATCAGTAGGTGGGCCCATTGATAGATAACATGATCAAGCAAGACCTTTTAATTGGGGAGCACAGTTCAGCAAAAACAGTGAAGATGCAGCTGTCTTGGTATTTATGACACTGAGATATTTTTAAAAATGTGTTACATTGAAATCTTGTGACATACGCTGATGTCTACATGCTGTTTTGCCCAGGTTAATTGACATTGCATTGTGGAAACATGCGTGTGTTAATATTACTATGCTGGGGGTCTGGGGAAGGGGGCTCAGGGCTCCATTTCTTGTCAAGACATATGGCCGTGTCATAGATAAAACAGGAGAAACCCTGGCTTGGTGGCACAACTTCATTTTACATGGGCTGCACGAAGAGAGATAAAACTAAATGGGCTAATGGTGAGCCGTGAGCGACCGTCAGAGCAGCGACTTCTGTGCACAGCCCCTCCTTGCGTACATAATGATGCAGACTTGTGTTTTTCTGGGACTCATTCAAGCGTCCAGTCACTGAAGTTCCAATGAGCTGGAACCTCTTCCTTCAGCAGATGTTTCAGCAAATTGTCCCCCTGCTGCCACCACTTCATGAGGGTTTTCTAACTCAGGAGCCAGCTTCACTGCCTGGAGGGCTTGTGTGTCCCCTCATTTACTTTGCATGTTTCTGCTCGCGTTCAAGGCACAATTTGGGTCACTTTTACAATGGGAGTGACAATTGCACTAAACTGTGCTTTTTCATTTTTTCTCCTAGGTCTTCCTCACCGAGTTCACCCCTCCGATGCTCCTAGCGACTGTGTTACAAACACTGAACTGACACTGCATGTGTTTTTTTCCCCTAGAGATTGAGCAATAATCCACTTACCACTTCTAAACAGGACACATGTTATTGTCACAGAAAGCTGCCCTAAGGGATGCTGCAGAGCCGCCTAGCTTAAAATCACCCTATATTCTTTCTTTCTGACGTATGATTTTTAGCTATTGTTATATAGATCATGTTGATGTAGTAATTGCATTTTCTCTGGTTTTTAGAACTCCTTTACATTTGTTAAATCAGAAATCCCTTCCGAACAGAAGTTTTCTGTTGTATGTGACCAGCATCTGCATGATTCAACTCACAATGGTGCTTGAGGAAGTCGATATTAATCCAGTGGTTATCGCTGGGGAGTGGGGATCAAATGAGGGGTAGAGAGTTTTATTTTCTATTTCATAAGCTTCTGTGTTGTTCATTTATTGTCACCATAAGCAGATGTCACATTTCTAATAACACATAAAGGAAATATTTTCACAACGTGCACAAACAGTTGCAAAGAGGGTTAAATTGGTAAATCCCTCAGTTATGCATCCCAGGGATCAGTCCCTTTCGAGGTACAATTTAATGGAATCGAAGTCTAATTCAATTTTTGGACTTGCTTTCTGGGAGTCCTAGTTGCTCTGTGTTAGAATGATTGTGAGATCCCCTGGGAATTGCTTTCTGAGTACAAAACTTCAGAGAGTGGGAAGGAGCTGTTCCTGCTGCTGAAGGCATTTGTTACACATTTTCAGAAATGAATTTGAAGACATTGCAAAGGCGATATTCTTTTTGCCAGTGTTTGAATGATTTTTAAATAACAATCTACTGGAAGTTTTTAAATTTGGTATTGCTGTTTAATATTAATGAGCTTCCACAGTGTTATCTATCATTCATAATAAAAAAAATCTCTCTGTATAAGGAGATACAAAGTTATGCCGCCATCAGGATGATTTTAAGTTAAAGGGAAAATAATCCTACCAACCTACAGAAAGACTGTAACCCTGTCTTTGTGTAGATTTTCTTCCAAGCATTTTGGTCAAAATATTTTTTAAGCTAGCCATGTAGATGGGAAGAATGCAAGTCTTCTGAGAGGCAATGAATATTCTGGAAAATGTTTCATTCAATGAGTACATTAATTAGACTCTCTTGATTCGAGGTGACAGAAACTGAAGTAGCATAAGTGGAAAAGGTAATATATTTGCTCATGAAACTAAGTATGGGGTAGGGGGTATACATGATGAGTTTTAGGTGTGACTTGTTCCAGGGGCTCCAGCAACGTTGTTGGGCCTCTGTCTCTCTCTCTGCTTCTCTTGGCTCTGTTTCACTTAAATGTTGGCTTCACTCTCAGGCATGTTTTGACTGTATGACGGGAAAGATCACTCCTGGCTAGTGGGTGGGAGTGCCAAACTTGTTCCAAAAGGAAGAGAAAGCCACTCTTTTTCCCACAGTCCATATAGCAAAACCCAGGAAAGATTCTAATCGAACCTATTGAAACGACCCCTGCCAGGGAGATGGAGTTCATTGGTTGGCCAGGTTGCATCACCTTCCTGCTATGATGGGGGTTTGGGTGGGCCTCATGGTGAACAACCCCACCAGGACAACGTGGAGTGGAGGAGGGGTTGTTCTAAAAAGAGAAGTCATTGGATGGACAAACCACAGTACCCACCATGGAAAGCCACTTCCCTGGGATCTGATAAATTCATCAGCACCTAGGGAGACTGCCTAATGGTAATTACATTCAGGCACTTGATAATTAAGTTGATATTGCATTCTCTTAACTTTCAGTTCTAGCCTAGTAGTTGTAAAAAATTACTTAGTTATAAATCACTTAGAACTCTTGCCACTTTTGTTCAACACAGTGTTGGAAGTCCTAGCCAGAAGCAATTAGGCAAGAAAAATAAATAAAAGACATCCAAATCGGAAAGAAAGAAGTAAAACTGTCACTATTTGCAGATGACATATTATATACAGAAAACCCTAAAGACTCTCTCAAAAAACTGTTAGAACTAGTAAACAAATTCAGTAAAGTTGTAGGATACAAAATCAATATGCAAAAACCTGTTGTATTTCTATACACTAATAACAAACAATATATCAGAGAAATAAAGAAAACAATCCCATTGACAATTTCATCAAAAAGAATAAGATACCTAGGAATAAATTTAACTAATGCAGTGAAAGATCTGTATATTAAAAACTATAAGGCATTAGTGAAAGAAATTGGAGAAAAATAAATGGGAAGATATTTCATGCTCATGGATTGGAAGAATGAATATTGTTTAAAATGTCCATACTATCCAAAGAGATCTACAGATTCAGTGCACTCTCCATCAAAATTCTGGTGGCATTGTTTAAAGAAATAGAACAAATAATCCTAAAATTTGTATGGAACCACAAAAAACCCCAATTAGCCAAAGCAATCTTGAGAAAGAACAACAAAGCTGCAGGCATCACACTTCCCTGATTCCAAACTATATTATAAAATTATAGTAATTAAAACAGTATGGTACTGGCATAAAAAGACACATAGATCAATGGAACAGAATAGAGAGCCCAAAGATAAATGCATGCATATGTGGTCAATTAATTTCTGACAAAGGAGCCAAGAACAGACAATGGGGAAGGGATAGTCTCTTCAATAAATGGTGTTTGGAAAACTGAATAGCCACATGCAAAAGAAGGAAACTTGGGGGCCGTCCCAGTGGCACAGTGGTTAAGTTCACATGTTGTGCTTCGGCAGCCTGGGGTTCGCTGGTTCACATCCTGGGTGTGGACCTCAAAATGGATTAAAGACTTCAATGTAAGACCTGAAGCCATAAAACTCCTAGAAGGAAACATAGGTGGTAGGCTCCTTGACATGGGTCTTGGTGATGACTTTTTGCATCTGACATCAAAAGCAAAAGCAACAAAAGGAAAAACAAAGAAATGGGACTATATACAACTAAAAAGCTTCTGCACAGTAAAGGAAACCATTAACAAAATGAAATGGCAACATACTGAGCAGGAGAAAATGTTTGAAAATCATACATCTGATAACAGGCTGATATTCAAAATATATAAAGAACTCATACAACTCAATGGCAAAAAAACCCAAACAATCCAATTAAAAAATAAGCAGAGATCTGAACAAACGTTTTTCCAAAAGAAGACATACAGATGGCCAACAGGCATGTGAAAAGATGCTCAACATCATTAATCATCAGGGAGATGCAAATTTAAACCACAGTGAGATATTGCCTCATGCCTGTTAGAGTGGCTATTATCAAAGAAAATAAAAAATAAAAAAAAAGTGTCGGCAAAGATGTGGAGTAAAGGGAGCTCTTGTACACTGATGGTGGGAATGTAAATTGGTGCAGACACTGTGGAAAACAGTATGGAGATTCCTCAAAACATTACAAATAGAGCTACCATATGATCCAGCAGTTCCACATCTGGATATTTATTTGAAGAAAACAAAAACACTAATTTGAAAAGATATATGCACCCCCATGTGCATTGCAGCATTATTTACAATAGCCAAGATATAGAAACAACCTAAGTGTTCTATATGGATGAATGGATAAAGAAAATGTACCACCCCCCAACACACATATAATGCAATATTATTCAACCATAAAAAAGAATGAAATCTTGCCATTCGTGACAACCTGGATGGACATCTAGGGCATTATCTAAGTGAAATAAGTCAGAGAAAGATAAATACTGTATCAGCTCTCTTACATGTTGGAATCCAAAAAAACCCCAAGCTCATGGATACAGAGAACAGATTGAGCAGATTGGTGGTTGACAGACGCAGGGGGTGGGGAGGTGGGTGGGAGAAATGAGTGAAGGGGGTCAAAAGGTAGAAAGAAAAAGAAATGTGGTGCATTACTGAGAAACACCAGAAAGAAAAAAAAAGAAATTACTTAGAAAACCTGGGAAAAAATATTGCTTGCTTCAGTTTATCTCAAAGCTTCCTTGGAAATGCAAAAACTACATTTGGATCATCTTGGTGACCATTGCCTCAGACATTTTTCCCTCCCAGTTTGGTACAGTCTCCCTTACTATGCCACCTTATTTCATCTCATAAAAATCTGGGTCTCTCCTTAAATAATTTGACTTGTGATGATGATGATAAATGGAAGGTCCTGTAATGGGGTTATTCAACAGCTATTGATGATTTCTGTAGGACAGTGGTTTTCAAATTTATTTTTAACTGTAAAATGGGTGTCATCACCACTATCACCTGCATTACTTTTGTGGTGACAATTATTTCCTTTTCCCCTATATTCTGTTAAATTTGTTAAGGTGTATTTTGTGGCCCAGAATGTGGTCTACCTTGGTGAATGTTCCATGTGAGCTTGAGAAGAATGTGTATTCTGCTGTTGTTGGATGAAGTAGTCTGCAGATGTCCATTATCTCCAGTTGATTGATGATGATGTTGAGTTAACTATGTCCTTCCTGATTTTGTGCCTGCTGGGTCTTACAGATTTCTGTATCTGTATTTCTGATAGAGGGGTGGTAAAGTCTAGCTACGATAGTGGATTCATGATTTACTATGTTGATATGGAGAATTTCATTGGTCATTTTCTAATCTTAACTCATTCTTGCATTCCTGGAATAAACCCAACTTCATTGTTATGTGTTATCATTATTATGTGCTGCTGGATTTGATTCACTATTACTTTATTCATTATTTTGCACCTCTGTTCATGAGAATTACTGGCCTGTAATTTTTTTTTTTTGAGTAAGATTAGCTCTGAGCTAACATCTGCTGCCAATCCTCCTCTTTTTGCTGAAGAAGGCTAGCCCTGAGCTAACATCCATGCCCATCTTCCTCTACCGTATATGTGGGACACCTGCCACAGCATGGCCTGCTGAGCGGTGCCATATCCACACCCAGGATCCGAACTGGCGAACCCTGGGCTGCCGAAGTGGAATATGTGAACTTAACCACTGTGCCACCGGGCTGGCCCCTGGCCTGTAATTTTTCTTTCTTGCAATGCCCTTATTAGGTTTTAGAATTCAGGTTATGTTAGCCTCATCAAAAGAGTTGCCTTCTTAACTTTTTCCTTTTAAAAAAATCCTCCATAAGATAAGATTGATATTATTTCTTACTTAACTGGTAGGAAGAATAAACTGGTGAAACCATTTGGGTCTGCAATTTTCTCTTGGAAGAGATTTACATTATAAATTAAATTCTTTTCATACATATAATAGTCCTTGACTTTTCTATTTCTTCCTGTGTCAGTTTTAGTAATTTGTGTCTTTCAAGGAAGTAGTCCATTTAAAAAAAAAATTCTAACTTAATGGTATGAAGCTGCTTATAAATGCTCTTTTAATCTTTTTAATATCTCTAAGATCCTAAGTGATATCTATCTTTTCATTCCTGAGATTTGTAATTACTTATTTCTCTCTTTTAATTTTCATCAAAATTGCTAGGGTTTATCAGTTCATTGGTTTTTTCAAAAAGTCAACTCTTGGCTTTTGTGAATTTTCTATGTTATGAAATTATTTCATTTTACTAATTTATGCCATTATCTTCATTATTTTCTTTTCTAATATCTCTGTGTTTAATTTTCTGTCCTTCTGACTTCTTAAGATACTTAGGTCACTGACTTTTCAGCTTTCTTCTTTCATCGAATATAGATGTTAAGGCAATAACTTTCGCAGTGACTTTAGCTGCATTCTACATTCTAGTTCCAAAGTATCCTATTTTTGTTATCATTAGGTTCAAAATATTTTCTAATTTCTGTATTTTTTTTCTTTGATTCATGGGCTATTTGGAAGAGAATCGCTTAATCTGAAACATTTGGGAATTTGTTTAATTGTTGTTTTGTTAATGATGTCCAGGCTAATTTCACTGTTATCAAAGAACAGATTCTACATCATTCATTCCCTTGGTATTACTGAACCTTCTTTGATGACTCATCATAGAATCAATTTTGGTAGGTGTTCTTTGTGTATTTTAAAAGCACGTGCATTCTGCAGTTATTATATGCAGTGTTCAATTTACACAGATTAGGCCAAATTTCTTTATTGTGATGTCAAATATTTCATATCCCTTTTTCTTTTTGTTTGACTCTTCTATCATTTACTGAAAGAGGATCATTAAAATCTACTAGTCTGTGGAATTGAATTTTTTCAGCTTTTGGAGCTATGTCGTTAGGTTCAAGTAATTTAAGATGATTTTATCTCTCTGGATAATCTTTTATATCTTAAAATATCCTTCTTTATTTCTGTTAATGCTTCTTGTCTTAAAGTCTAATTTGTTTGATATTGGTATAGCTTTATCTGCTCTCTCTTTTTTTTGAAGAAGAAGAAGATCAGCCCAGGGCTAACATCTGCCACCACTCCTCCTGTTTTTACTGAACAAGATTGGCCCTGAGCTAACATCTGTGCCCATCTTCCTCTATTTTATATGTGGGACACCTGCCACAGCATAGCTTGATGAGCAGTGCGTAGGTCTGCACCAGGGATCCGAACTGGCGAACGCCAGGCCACTGAAGCGGAGTGTGCAAACTCAACTGCTACACTGCTAGGCTGGCCCCTCTACTTGCTCTCTTTTGGTTAATGTTTGGATGATATATTGTTGTCAATCATTTTACTTCCAACAACTCCGTGTACTTAAATTTTCCATATTTAAATATGTAAGCATAATAGGGTTTTTTTCTTAAAATCTGGTCTACTAATCTTTTCCCTTTAATTGGATAATTTAGTACTTTCATATTTATTGTAATTACTGGTTTGGCTCATTTACGTTAATGTAATTATTGATATGTTTGTGTTTTAGATTTAATTCTAAAATATTAATATCTGTATTCTATTTGTTTTATCTCTTTCTGTTATCATTCTTATTATAATTGTTTTGAATTTGGAAACCTCCTGATTTCAGTCACACCTTCACCTCTACTTTGTAAGTACTTCATGCATGCCTCCAATTCTTGAGACTTTCTGGTGTTTATGAACGGCAATATGAGTTAGCAATAATAATGGGCTTTTTATTAGTCCATTTTCTCTCTCAATTAGCTAATTATTTTTACATGCTTTTATTATCCTTCCAGTGATTATTTTAGGAATTAAAATATGCATCCTTGACCTTTTAGAGCCTACACAAATTATGCTCTTGTCTGCATTTTCCATCTTTTATTCTTTCTCTATTCAGTGAGGATATTTTATTTAAATCTACCTTACTCTTCACTAGTATTCTCTTCTACTGGGTCTATTCTGCTCTCAAACTTTTCTGTCTAACTCTTTATTTCAGTTATTGTATTTTTCAGTACTAGAATTTAAATTAGTTTTTTAAAATAAATTTCTGTTTTCTGGCAAAACTCTTCTTGTCATCTATTTCACTGAACACATTAATCAGTTATTTTAAAATCCATATCTAATAACTGTGTGCCTGTTTCTTTTACTTACTTTTTCTTGATTTTTAATATTTTGTATGGAATGTAAGATATTGTGTATAAAAAATAGAGCCTCTGGATGATGTTATCTTCCTCCAGAAGGATTTAGTTTCCTTCTGGCAAGCAGTTAAAGGAGAGGAGGCAGACTCTGGTCCCATCAGGGGCTAAAATGAGTTGAAGATGTTTTGGTCCTCGTGAGATGGGATCAATTTCCTCTTTGTCCTCACTCCAGGGCATAGCCTGGGCTGTCTGCAGGGCTACCCTTCCTGGGCTGGCCTTGAACAATTTCTGCCCATTTTGCTTTTTAGTTTTTCAGTTTCTATGTTCTGCTTAGCTTCTAAATCTAGAGGAATATTGGAGTAAATTTGCAACAGGTCTCCTTTTTTCCCCAAGATCTTCCTCAATAAAATCCTGGCTGTTTGGATAACTTTGAGCTCCAGTTTTTGTTTTCCCATGTCTGTGAGACTACAGCAAGCCCTGGGCTGTGACCGTCTTCCTGGTTTCCCAGCCTCTCCTTCTGTGCTTCTGCATTGACACGCATTTCAGAAGAAGAGTGACAGAGTGTTTGTCTCGCCTTTAATATAGTCTTCTTTTTTTCTTACCTTTGGCCCCTCAAGATGTTGGTTACTCTCAATGTCTTTAAGCAGCATTTATAAAGACTATGCTGATTTCACAGTTGTTTATACTAGGAGAGTGAGTCTGATGTGAGCTACAATGTAATAGAAACAGAAGTTTCTTCTGTTTTGATTTCATGATTTCATGGATGCTTCTTCTGAGATCTAGTTATTTTTGTCTCTGTCTTTTGTGTTAATGATTTTCTTTTGTGTGGTAATCTTATCTTAGAGTGAGGTACTGAAAAGCTGGCTGGAATGTCTGAGGGAGGCAGGGCTTCATAGCCCGAGGGTGCTAAGGTGGTTATGATGAATGACTGCCCTGCGTCTTCCTAATTTTTTATACCTGTAGGTGTCCTAAACTACTCCTTTCTAGAGGGAGACATTGTCTGGCATCCTGGAGGGGGCGTAAGCCTGGAGGCCAGTGATGTGGGGGAAAGAGGAGTTCTCAGGGTTCGATATGCAGATTTCCTCTCAACCCTGTGTTTCTAGTATGGTAACCATGCCCATCTTGCTCGGCCAGGACATGGCTACTGCTGCATTCACTGCACAAAATGAACTTCTAGTCTTCCAGGACAAGAAGGAGGGCAGGGTACCTCTGTTCCTTGGGCTGAGTTTCAGCCCATCCTCCTGATTTTAGCCACACCCTCATCTCTACTTCAGAGGCAATGTGAATCAGCCTCTTCTGAATAACCCCCATTCACAAGTGTCAGGTGTCTCTGCTCTGCCAGATCAAGGAGCTTCCCAGCGTCCCTGGTTTGATTGCGGCAATCCCCTCTCCCTTTTGCACGTGTGAATTGGTGTATATTTCTGATATCTACTTACTGTCCTATTAGTTGGATTTCAGGAGGAACCTATGTTAATACAAGTGCTCAATCTGTCATGCTTTACTGCTGGCTTACAGTATTCTTAATCACTAAAAGTATTGCTTTAAAAATTAATATCTTTCAGAATCAGTTATTTCTTTAAGAAATCATACGTGATATCCTCATGATTTAAAACTATGTACCCAAAGTGCCAACCCAGAGAATTTTTCCTAGAGAGAGACTACTATTACTGACTTCTTAGCACCAGAAATGTAAATGTAATACATTTTTGCCTATTTGACCACAAGAGTATAATTTCACATAATAACCCTAGTTCAGGGATCATTTTATGGGGGTAGATGATGGGACTTAGGTATTGAGTAAAAATGATTTTGTCAGAAGATTAAAAGTGAAGCATTTTTGCAAACAAACAAAGCAACAAAAATACTCTTGTGGGGGCCAGCCCAGTGGTGTAGCGGTTAAGTTCGCACACTCCACTTTGGTGGCCTGGAGTTCGCAGGTTTGGATCCTGGGGTCAGACCTACGCACCACTTATCAAGGCGATGTCCCACATATAAAGTAGAGGAAGATTGACACAGTTATTAGCCCAGTGACAATCTTTCTCACCAAAACAAAACAAAAGTCTTCTGGATGTGTCCTGGTGTGAGTTTATTACACGAGAGACTGACCATCATTTCAACAGAAATTTGATTTGACCTGGCAGAGAATTTCATTGCTGTTTAAAGCAAGGGAGTGTATATCCATTGAGAATGTGCTGGGGAAGAGAAGACTGATATCTTCTGTTAAAAGTTATTTAGTTCAAATTGGAAATAGCAAGTGACACTGTTAATGCATTTGCTATCATGAAGGAGAAGATTGGGTTCTTATCTGGACTGTAGTATCATGGAAAGAGTTATGGTTCCTCTATTAGGAAAGGTCTGCAGAGAATCAGCTCAGGGACACACAGGAACTCTGAAAATGGTTGAAATCTTTTGTCTCTGACAGGAAGATCCTGCTGAAACAGACAAAAACTGTGTGCTAAACATTGGATTTGAGGGTCCGTAGATGAACAGGACCCAGGCTAAGACCTTAAGAAACTCACCAACTTCTTAACAGAGCGCCTTTGACCTTCCTCCTTGCTCTGCTACCATACTATATCCAAGAAACCTATCCTTGAGGATTCACTTTTCATTGGATATAAACTAATTTCTAGTAATTTCTTTCTCTCTTCCTTAGAACCTGGAACAGTTTTCCTTTCTCTATTTTGAAATCACACAGCATTATATCCTCCCTCCTAATGTTTACTTCATTTGGTAATCATCTATTGAGAATTTTGTATGTATGTCCAGAAATGAATTGGGTGGTCTTCCCTCTAGACTTCTACTTATGGCTTTAACTTGTCTTATCGATGTTCTTTTAATTATGGACATCCACGGTCTGAAGGTCCTTATATTCGGAGGACAGTTTTACTGTAAATGAAACAATTCCAATTCAAATGATCATAGGCTGAAAGAGGAATTGATAATGAGTAGGGAATTGGGGTACAGGTGTACTTAGTCTCGCCTGGGTCTCCTAGTGCAAACAAATGTCATCGGCACTGGCTTCACTTTCTCTTAGCTCTTCTTTCCTCCAGATTGCCCTCATTTTCAGGCAAACTTTCCCTACATGGTTTCTAAGTAGTGTGAGTTTACATCATCCCAAAATTAACCTCAGAAGAAAGACTGCTTCTTCCACAAAACTCCAGAAACATCCCAGAAATGCCTCCTCCTGTCAGGGTTGGGGCCACTTGCTCATTACTGGACCAATCCTTATGGCTCAGGAAATGGAGTGTTCTGATTGGCTAGGCTGGGGTCACCTGCTCATTCTTGGCGCCAGGGAGAGCATTAGTCCCACCTGAACCATAAAAGCTGAGAGAGGGAAAGGCTACTTCCTACAGAATTTCTGGACCAGGAAAAAGAGGTCCACTGCCCTCCTGCAAGTTGAACATTTTCCACCCCAAATCTCTGAGGCTTGAAGCTTGTCCATGCTCCTTACCCCTTTCCACCTCCAAACAGTAGCCAGCTCACCTTGGCTCTGTTCTTCAGGGCATTGTGTGTACTGGTTGTTGGCACAGAGGAAGTCCTCTACCTGTTTTCCCCTCTCTCTAGGAGTCTATACAACCACCCTTCTCTCTCTGAGAGCTCAAAGACAATTAATTCTAACCCAGTTACTCACGTCCATATACTTCTTTTTTCTGCAATCACCTCAAATTCTCCTCTAGCTGCTGTCCACTTACTTCCAAAACTGTTCTCTTTCTTCACTCCATGTTTGACTATAAAGTCCCTGAAATGGTGGCTGATGGGCTTAAAAGCGTGTAGTGTGATATATCTGTATAAAGGGAAGTGAAGTCAGATATTTATAAATGAATTAGATATAACAGAATCTCTTTAAGATTTACAAGTCTCCTTCAGAATCTTCACAAAAGTCATCTTTAAGCCGAATCATTTTCCAATTTGATTGTTTTTACTTAACTTTTGGCAGTTAAGATCAACTCTTTCCTGGCAAATTTTCCTTTAGTTTGGTTGAATTGTAGGCATTTCAAAAGGCATTGCAAATGGTTGCAGTGACATAATTGGCTGAATAGTTCATGGGCCAAACTGGAAAACTAATAATGATTTATAATAATTCATCTATACAAAAACGCATTTTCTCTCCTTTTGCGCAATCTGCCATACCTCACAAAATTAACATTGTGACCGCAATTTTTGGTTTTTGAGACAATTAAACAACGTGTACTTATTGAGACTCTTATGAAAGCCCTGTGTTACGTGCTGGATGGCGGGTCATAGGGCTGGAGGTGGGGAGTGGACGGAGGGCGATTAGGTTGTAAAATGAATGCGGATTTTGCCCTTGCCCTTGAGGAATTTATCGTCCAGTGGGGAAATGAAAGTGATGAGACTCCTACCCAGAAAAGTCCTCAGGAGCTGGGCTAAATCCTGCTTCTCAGGCCCTGGTGTTCTGAGCCCCTCGCTCTGCCCGAGATTATTTTAACAGCATTGAAAGGATGGTGAAGTATAACAGCCTAAGTTCAGAGGCCACATTTGGGATTTTGAAAGCCTAATGTGTTCACACTTCTTTGAGTCTGCAGAGAAAACACGTCTATTTTTCCTGTTTAGTGTTACCCCTACAATTTCCATCTCTGAAGTGTAGTGTAAGCCCAATTTCTGTGACTTTGTAAATCAAAATGTCCTATAGATTCTTTGTAAATGCTATGGTGGATTTTCCACAGGGAGGAGTGTTCTCTGGGTACCCAGACCTCACTTCTTGCCTGCCCTGCTCACTCCTTTAACTCTATTATCTGCAAAACCATACACTTTTTCCTTCCTGCTGTATCCCTCTGCATTCTTCCCTTGCTCTGCAAAGCCTCTTCTCAGATTAATTTCAGGAGTACGGGGACAAGAGAAAGCCTTGGCTCCAGTGCCTGAGTGAATAAAATACTTCCCATCTTATTACCCTCTGAGTTGAGCTATAGAAAAATTCAGAGAGTTGATAAAGTAAATGAAGGTCTTAACCATTTGAAACACACAGGGGGTAGGTGGTGGGAAAAATAGACAGGAGGAATGTAATTACCAAAGCTAATAGGTACGGACAGAGGCTAGGACTCCAGCTGGGAATCTTCCTCCTGCGTTTGGCACTTCCATTGACTTCAGTGCAGACAATAGCGTGGGCAGACAAGATGTTCTAGCAATTTCAGCATAGTAGCACATCAATGGCGGTGGAGGCGTGATGTCATCATCAGTTAGCCTTACTCCTGTGCTTATTGATTGGTGGGTTGTAACAAAATTAATTAGTTGCTGAGGCACAGGATTGTCAAATCCTTTTAAATGATTTTATATCTGATACGGATATCTAAATCTATTCATTGGATTCATGATGCAATACCATAATGACATGCTAAATCAAGGCTTTATGTCATGGTGTGGGTTGCCATACACCTCTGAAATTTCTTTTTTTTAAGGGGAAAGCCTGGAAATGTCTGTTGCTTTTTTTGTGTACATTTATGTCTTTCGGTCAGGATTTTCAAAGTTGGCTAATTTTTAAAAAATACAGAATTAAAAATAGTGTAACTGAGTACACCCTTGAGGAGGTTTAGGAGAAGCACACTCTTCAAGACACTAGAGAATAAGAAACCTAAACGAGGAAAAGAGAGTATTGTTCATCCTTGGAAGGTGAAGGATTCTCAATACCGGTTCCTGAGAAATTACTTACTTTCTGTTTGAAATCTGCAAAAGAAATGAAGGAATTAGAGCAAGCAATGGAGCCCAGTTATGCCTTCAGAGCCTCTCGCTCCCTGGACCATGTTAGGGGCCCCGGCACTGTGGCAGCAGGACTTGAGGACACAGGGAGAAGATGCGGCATTCTCTGTTTCCTCATCCACTACCTCCCTCAAGGTCTTACTGGCATTCCCTTGAACTGTTGAAAAACCTCTTAACTGGTCAGCCTACTACCTGGCGCTCCTTGTTCTATCTCCTATCTGCTCAAAGGATTGTCTTTGTAAATGACAGATGTGAGCTGGGGGCCATGAGGACCCTCTGTTGGTCATGTCGATTGATCTAGGTGGCCGAGATTGAGCATCCTTCCTTCCGCACCAAGTTCCTGGATGTTTCTTCCAAACTTCAAGCTCATTTGATGAGGAGAGAGATGTGATTCTATCAATCTTCTGCTTTGAAACCTTTCAGGGTACCGATTGCTTAAGGATTAAGGGCGTTCAAGCTTCTCGCAATTTGTACTTACATCTTATCATAGCCTCATGTGCCACCTTCCCAACCCCTCAACCCCCAGACTGGAGCTGTGTTAGATAACATGCTATACTTAGAACACACTGTATTCTTTACTTCTCCCTGTCTTTGCTAAGCAGTGCTTTTCCAATACTTCTCCACCTAATAGCTTTCTTTAGTCTTTGAAACCCAAAATCTTCTCGACGAAAGCTTTACTGAACACTGATTCCCCAGGAAGGCCTGGTGATTCCCCAGACTCCCACAGAATTCTGCTGATCTCTAGTCTGTTTCTTATGGCAAAGTAGTAAGTAGCTCTCCAGGTGGACTGTGAGGATGAGAAACGTCTATACACCTGGGGATGTCATGTGGTAGAGAATTCAGCTAAGTAGATCTGGGTGTGGATTTTACCTCCATAATTGTTTAGTATTAAAATCTCCTACGAAATTCTTGGTTTCTTTAGCAATCCCAGGAATGACTCCCATTGGCTTCGCTTTGGTCAACTGTCCATCCTTGGACAACCCCTGTGTCTGGGGAGACAATAGGCTCATTGGCCAGGCCTAGGTCATGGGCTAACCCCCGTCCATGTTGGGGTGGGGTCAGACTCCCACAAACCACAGGGAGGAGGAGGGTGTGGGGAGGTTTCACAAAAGGAAGTGATGCAGGGGCACAAAGAATAGCATATGTCAATGCTACCTGCAAACTAGGGATGTGCAAATGAAAGGATGGCTGTGGAAATGATTGCAGATATCCATAGAAATAAGATAGAGAAAATTGACATTCTGCAGTGATCACCATGATATATGTCAATTGCCCAGTCACAAAAGAGAGAAATAAAAAAGGAACCAGTATAGTATTTGAACATTTGAACCAGAAATATGTTTTGCACGAGCTCTCAAAATTACCAAGAATATTAGCACTAAAGGGGCGCTTTTAGGATTGCATTTCCTAAGAAAAAAGGAAGGGACACCATTCTGATTAAATCATGCTGCTGCCGTGGTGAATGTGTCTTTGCAACCTTGAGCATCTCTAATCAGTGAGTGTCATGACCTGCTTTGCGTATCAATGGCAACCTCTTTGTTTGAAATAGTAACATGCTTTGCCCTGGATGGTTATAATAATGGAATTTAAACTGGTGGATACAGATGCTATAATTTTCACTGGGTTGTTATCCACGCGTGGAAATTTGAAGAATCCATTCAAGACACGTTTCAGGGTCCATGCAGGAAGGTGGCTCATCCTGCAGATGCCTGATTTATCTAGACTCTCAGACCAACTTCTTCCCACTCCAATCCGTTCTTCACACCACTGCAAGGGTTGGCTTTCTAAAACACCAGTCTCATCACGATTCTTCCCTGCTTAAAATCTCCTGATGGCTCTCGATCGCTGTCAAACTTAGGAAAAGTCCAGAATCCTAAATGACACATTTGAAGCTTTCTTCTCCTGGCCACATTTGCCCTGCCACCCAGTCCCACTTCTGCTGCAGACACAGGGCCACTTTCTTTTCCTCAAATGCTCAGCTCGTGCATGCCTCTGGGCTTTGCTTACTCTGTTCCTCCAGCCTGCAGACCCTTCCCCATCCTTCCTCTCTGTGGTCAGCCCTAGTAAACTCAGTGGCCCTCATTCTGCCAACCACAGCAGAATTCACACCCCTTCTTTGCCCTCTCGGCAGCTTTATTCTTCTTCTCTAACCACACCTGTGTTGAAATAGCTGTTCACCTGTCTGGTTTCCTGACACCTGTGTGTGAGCCCTTCACAATGTCTTTTTGTCTTTTGTCTCCCAATTGCCAGTACAATACCTAGAACCTACTGGGCCCTCAGTATATGTTTACGGAATCAATGAACTTAAAAAGACTAATGATGCAAAAGAATTTGTAAATTTCTGCATTCCAAATGAAAGTTTGGAAATTGTTTGGAACATGTAGCCTGTTTCTATTAAACATGCATATAGGGGCATTCTAGAGTCAAGGGTCAGTCCATCAGAGCCAGTTTAACATAGAAATGGACAATGTTATTGAGGGTCTATCAGTGTGCAGAGCCTGGACCACCACAGTGCTCCATGACATAGAAGCAGCCCCCAGGTGCCACTGAGATGTGGAAATCTTAGCCCACTGTGTCATACTCACTAGCCCCAGGGAGTAGGATTTTCAGGTACAAGTCAGTTGGTTCCTGAATTGTACCTAGAATTGCCTAGAATTGGGTTCCAGCAGGTCTGGTTTGGTGGAGGAAGGGCTGGTCTGGAGTCCAGGGACCCCAGGTGGCGCATCAGAGGAGCATCCTTGCATGAGCATGGAATCAGGTCCCTAATGAGAGGGCTGAAGTAGGGGTGTGAAGAGGGGATTGGGAAGGGTGAGGAACCCTTGGAGGGTGATGTCTAGCTTCCTTCCTTCCTCTCAGCCCCACCCCGTTACCATGGTGGGTGATAGTGCCAGGTGAGCAGGGGGAGCCACAGTGGTCTCATTCAGGTCCCTCTCCTGCCCTCCTTCCCTCCCCCTCTCACTACCCATAGGGTCTGGAGGAGGCGGCAGATCTTTCTTCCTCATTCACTGCTCACCCAGCCCATGCCTCTGACAAAGACCAGTACAAAGTGAGGAATGAATAGGGAGAAGATGGGGAGAAGAGGAGCAGTGGGTCACCACTGAAATGGGGTCTGTCGTGGGGAGAGGGGTCAGGGAGGCTCCTGGCTAAACGCAAATCAGTTACAGGGATAATGGAGGGAGTTTTAAGACTTTGTGGTCAGACATCTGGGATCTAATCCTGTTTCCACCAACTGAGGAAACTTGGGCAAATTGTTTAAATTCTCTACACTCAATATTCTTGTGTATAGGATGACAACACTAATAGTACCCCCCCCCCCCATAAGGTTGTTGTGATATGAAATGAGTTAGCACATACAGATAACTCACCACTCCTGGGAAGATTCAAATAGCCTGGCACTGAACTGATGAGAGCTGGAGTCCTGGGAGCTTTGCCTCTCTCTTCTCCCTTCCTCTCCTCTCTCTCTCTCCCTTCTCTCTTCATCTCTGTACTGTTGTCCACCCCACGCATCAGCTATGCAAGGGAAGAAGCCTTTGGGATGACCTCAGCTCTGTGCGCCATCTGACAGGAACTTCTAGATGGGAAGGGTGTGCAAAATTTGCAGACATGTTTCAGAACCGCCACAGCCCACAATGAATGATGATGGTGAGGAAGATGGCAGAGAGTAGCTGCATTCAGAAGCCAGCAATTTCAGATTTCCTGCAGTGAGCCCAGAGCAAGTGACCTCTGGAGTTCTCTCTCTTGTCCTGTGCAAAGTTCTCTCTAAACTGCTTGGAGTACTTTGAACACACCATGCTGCTTCATGCCTCTTTGCTCTTGCTGATGCAGCTCTCTCCGCATGGGATTTCCCCATCCACTGTTAAATGTCTACGCTCCTATCAAATTTAACTCGAACATTGTCTCTTTCTGAAGCCTCACCTGCCCTCTTACCTACACCTGCCTCCCAGATTTCTCACTTTCCTGCTGATGGTTCTTGCTTTTGAGCTCCCTCTGCTCTTCTACACATTTCTACAATGACACCTCAACACTTCAATTGATGTGTTTGTTCCTGTCTCTTAGTTTGCAGGCTCTTTGAAGACAGGACCTGTTTTGGTTCATTGGTTTGTGTTTTGTTTTATTCATTCTGTATCCTCAGTGTCTGGTACCATGCCTGGCACATGCCAGACGATGACAGTTTGTTGAGTCAATGACTGAATAAATATAAGAATGCACTGAGTCCAATGGTCAGTGATTTATGCTTGGATACTGCCTGTCCTACCAGAAGGTGGATGAAGGCTGGCCATTAGGAACCCTAACTTACTGTTTGTGTGTCAGCACTTAGGGTGGGGGTGGCTGGGAGTGTTTGCAGAGCTTGGTAATAGAATTACTGCCTTTGCTAGAAGAGGCTGTCACTCTGGGGATGAAGCTGGCTGCCAAGGTCCAGGGGGATAGACCAAGACCAGAGTTCAGTTGTGAGCACCATATGTAAGGATCTTAGAAGACGGATGGGTTAGGGAGTATGGAACGAGAGTTGGGACCGGATAGGGGAGGAACAATGCCCAGGTCCCATCAAATGTCACATAGAGATTCACCCAGAAGGAAAGGAGTGCTATGTGGGAGACCTAACCAAGGATGGGAAGTGAGCAAATTAGTTCTGGGAGGGAATCTGTAGGCACAGCTTTATTTTGATATAACTTCTTGTTAGGGACTAAATGCTTGTGTCTCCCCAAATTCACATGTTGAAATCTTAACCCTGAAAGTGATGGTGTTAGAAGTGAGGTTTTGGGGAGGTGATCAGGTCATGAGGGAGGAGCTCACATGAATGGGATTAGTGCCCTTAGAAAAGAGACCCCAGAGAGCTCCCTCCCCTTCTACCATGTGAGAACACAGCGAGAAGCAGCCCAGGAAGAGGGTACTCCCCAGAACCTGACCATGCTGGCCTCCTGATCTTGGACTTCCAGCTTCCAGGACTGTAAGAAGTACATTTCTGTTGATGATGAGCCCCCGGTCTGTGGTATGTTATGGTAGCCCGAGCTGACTAAGGTGCTAGTATCACTCACTTTCTTGCTCAGTGGCTGGGACCCAGTGGGTGTCTGCACTGCCTTGGGTTTTTACAGGTTATAAAGTGGGGAAAAAGGGCTCTGAATAAAATACCCATCGGGGGGCTGGCCCCGTGGCCGAGTGGTTAAGTTCGCGCGCTCCGCTGCAGGCGGCCCAGTGTTTCGTTAGTTCGAATCCTGGGCACGGACATGGCACTGCTCATCACACCACGCTGAGGCAGCGTCCCACATGCCACAACTAGAAGAACCCACAACGAAGAATACACAACTATGTACCGGGGGGCTTTGGGGAGAAAAAGGAAAAAATAAAAAAAAATCTTTAAAAAAAAAAAAAATACCCATCGGATTTTCCCTACTAGAGAGATGACTCAAGACAGCCTGTCCAGGCCGCAGTGGCCCAATCTGCGAAAGGAAATTCCTGGTCTAGGTCAGATGTCCTCATCTGTTTGGGATCTAGCTCAGTATCCAATAGGAGGATGTTATGCAGGATGCTGGAAGCCGTGAAAAGGTGAACACGAGTCTAAAACTGAAAGCAACTTTTAGAATCCTTGGGACACTTTGATCAGTTACCATCTTTGAACAGTTGCCAAACGGTTGGGCTCTGGGTCTAACAATTTGCTGCCCCTGACTGTTGCATTCACATACCCACCAGCAGGGCTTTCCCATAGCCTGTTAGATTTGCCACCTCTCGCTGGCCCAGCCTGCATGTACCCTGTACTCCTTCCCTAACTTGCTACAGGTTGTCTCCTCCTCAGCAGAACCCAAGTGCAGGGGGTGCTCCTCTCAGTCTTCGCTCTGACAGATGTTGCTGAAACATCATCTGTTCTTAGATGTAGCAAGAACTATTTGCACCATTTCATCAAAGTTTGGAGGTGCATGCATGAAGAGCGTGGGACACCCCAGGCTGTGAGGACTCAAAAGTTGTGAACTACTAGACCCGATGATCTCCAAGGCCCTTTTTAGCTCTTGAGCTTCTGAAAAAGCAAATCTTCAGTATTAATTTTTCCATTAGTGGAATCCATCATTTTTCTAACTGGAAACTTTTGTTATGACTGACCATATGAATATGCATGAAATTTGCATTCGAAAGCATTAAATGCAAGATGCATTGAGGCTCCAGGAAGTTGGCACTAACTTTTGACCCTCCAGCTAACATGGGAGAAAACAAATTTGTAGGCTCAAGTTTGGAATAGGTTGGATTGTCAAGAAAATCTTAGACCATCTGGACAATGGAGGGGGACATAAATTGGTTGGCGTAGGTTAAGATATATGAATTCAAAACACAAACAGTTGTAAAAATTAGTTGATGACAGGAAGGGAAGGCCACCTGCCCTTGCAGATGGTTGCAGTCATAGCAGGGTACTTTATGGCATCCGGTGAAAATTCAGTCTCGTGAAAGACATTGACAATGGCAGAAGTGTTCTCCTGCTGATTCTCTGTGCATTGAATCTCCTGCTTTTTATGCCATTAAATATTTCAACTTACCTTCAATAAGAAAAAAAAAAAAAAAGGTTTCCATGATTCTCGTATTCCTTTTGAGTAAATAACCCCATTCTTTCATGTGTACTTCAGAAGGAAAGCCGTAAATTCATTTCGGGGGACTTAAGAGAAGTCAACTAGTATAATAGTTGGGAACCACCAACGAGTTATGTGACTTTGGGCAAGTTACTTGCCTTGTTTCTGTAGCCTCAGGTCTCAGAGTACTTATCAAGACCTGTCTCATAGACTAGTCATAGGTGTTAAATAAATTAAAATACATGAAATTTTTAGAGTAGTATTTGGCCCCTAGTAAGCACTAATAAATGTTAGAAGTGATTATTCCAGACTTCTGAGAAACAGCTGCTCTTAGCCAGTGCCTGTATTAGCTCATTAAGCTTCCAAAACCTCAGGTTTCTCCCAGGTAATCTAGCAATAATAATAATTACTCTGCGCAATTACATGAGGTCATAAATGTTATAAAATATCTGCTGTGAATGGAAGCACTCCTAGTTGGTGTTATGGGTACTTCCATTGTAGACTTAGGAATGGAGATTAAGGCAACTTTCCCCCTACTATGAGCTACTACTTAATTTAAAAAATGTTTTGGAAATGATAGCTATTTCTAATTATGAAAGTAATGAACAGTCACTGCAGAAAATTACAAAATATAGGGAAGCCCAATGAAAGGTTAGAAATCACTTGCTAATCTCAAACCTGAGATATGTGCTCT
Organism: Equus przewalskii; assembly: GCF_037783145.1. Classification (NCBI taxonomy): domain Eukaryota; kingdom Metazoa; phylum Chordata; class Mammalia; order Perissodactyla; family Equidae; genus Equus; species Equus przewalskii. The sequence goes on from NC_091858.1 coordinate 33,310,358, forward strand.
TAGTATGTGACATAGGCCCTTTGTCATATGTATATATGTACGTATGTGTGTGTATACCTACGTAGCATCTGTCTATATCCTACCCCTATGTAGAAACACTGGCTGCACACGAAAGAACTATAACTGTGTCTGCTCCCCTAAGCTTCTCATATTCTCCTGACAATGTCCAATAGCTAAATCACAAGAGACAGCTGTCTGTCATCCTATCAAATAGGGTTAATTTTAAAAAGAGGAAACAAGAAGAAGGGGAGAGAGATGTAGCCAAGGAAGTTAGAGGACACGGGGCGGGGGTTGTCATTTGGTCCCGATGTCCATTCTACCTCTTTCTTTGATAGTAGAACTCCTCTGTAGGGTGACAGGGCATCCTTGTTTGCCCCTGTCTTAGGGGCATCTTGGGATGTGGGACTTTCAATTCTACTCCAGGGAAAGCACCCGATCTATGATGTGACTGAGAATAAGGCTGCCAACCCAAGTTTTAACAGTGGGGTATGTGCAGAAGTGATGTGTGCAAATTCCTGGTCATGTCCTTTAAAAGGGATGATATCTCCCTCTATTCTCTTTCTTTGTTCTGGAATCCAGGAAGGTGGTTGTGGGGCTTGGGAACCAGCTTCCACCGAGAGCAACACTGGATGGTTTCAGTGAGAGCTAAGGAAAGCAGTTGAGACAAAGTAACCCAAATCAGCAAACCAGTGATGCTAGAAAGAGAAAAGACAGCCACGCCCGTCAATGCAGTGGGCTTGGAGCCCATGAGCCAGAGAGACAAGCAGCTCGGGAGCAAGCTGGGTAATTAGCCACAGTGAGCAGCAAGTTCTTGCTTTTCATTCCCTTTCCTCCAATGAGGGGAACAGGCTAGGTCCACTCTCCTCTTACTTGAGATTCTTAAATCCTTGTTTCACAAGGAAGTGTAGAAGTGGCTTTTGTTGGAGCCATGCCTGCCCATTGCATAATAGCTTCTTTTATTTATGAAATTACATGTGTTCTTGACATTCTTGCTTATCTTTGGCCTCCAGCCCATAGAGGCCTGTGCTTGGTGATCATGGGTGAGCAGCTCTCACACACAGCTCCCCAGGCAGATGAAACCCACACCCCAAGATGGCCGAGTCACACACTTGCCCTGCACCATCACTGACCTCTGTATGACAACAAGAAAAGAAATAATCTTTGTATTTTTTGAGCAACAGTATTGTTGGGTCTCTTTCTTATAGAGGCTGAACTTGTACCCTGAGTGGCATGAATGCTCCAGGCAGCCCCAGCATCCTTGACCTGGAGAAGGGCTGGAGAGAGGATGTGCAGAGGGCATGAGGATGCGGCAAGCAGTGCAATCAGGGAGAGAGAATTTCTCTGCTGGCATGACAGGTTGTAAAAGAATACTGAAAAGGACCTTCATGAGGCTCTTAGTAACTTCAAAATATTTAGGAACCTTGTATGCTCAAAAGAGAACATAAATAGCTTTAAAAAATTCCTTGCAATGATGGTTCTGCTTGCCTCACTGTTTCTCAAAGGAGTAAGTGCTCGTATTAGTTCCTGAGGAGAAAACTATACCTCCAGGGCATTACCTTACTATGAAATATATTTTCTTCCCTTGTAATTGAGGAAGTCATAGCATGCTCCAAAAATATTAAAGCTTGTGTAGGAAGGAATAAGAGTTTTAAAAAATTTTTTTCAAAAGTATTGTGCTCTTGTGCAGTGCTATTGAAGCAAGATTCTGTGCTGACTCCTTAGCGAGATCTTGGAAGGAAACACAACTCCTCTGCTGACTTGTTCCTTGAGGACGCAAAATCAGGCAGCCTCTCTGTGTGGGTTTTTGAGGGGCCCTTGTTTTGGAGTATTTGCTGGTTAGAATGTTATAGTTATTTGATTGTATCATAATTAGTATTTTTACATATAAGAGTGTACCCGAGTAACTTGAAAAGAAGTTAGAATATATTAGTTCCTTTGAAAATATAATGACTGTACGTATTTCATGGCCAGTTTTGCTGTAATAAAAATTCCATATCCCTTTTTATTAAATAGCTGGGAGCTGGTATCTCTGAGGTGCCAGGGCATTATGTACATATCATGTGATGTGGGATCTAAGCACTAAAAAAACACTAAGCTATAGAACCCCTTGGATGAAACTATCACTATTGAGTTAGTGCTCTTTTAAGGGAAAACTGTCGTTGTAAGCCAAAGTGATATTAATAATGTAGAAAAACTTATTTCTTTCAGTATTTTCTATACCACTTGTGATGGTTAATTTTATGTGTCGACTTGATTGGGCTAAGGGATGTCCAGATAGCTGGTAAAACATTATTTCTGGGTGTGTCTGTGAGATGTTTCTGGAAGAGATGAGCATTTGAGTCAGTAGAGAAGATCCCTAATGAGGGTGAGCACCATCCAGTCTACTGAGGGCTGAAATAGAAGATAAACACAGAGGAAGGGCGAATTTATTCTCTTTACTTGAGCTGACACATCCATCTTTTCCTGCCCTTGGACATGGGCATTCCTGGTTCTCAGGTTTTCAGACTCAGACTGGGCCTTAAGCCATCAGTCCCATGATTCTTAGGACTTTGGTCTGGGACTGAGTGATACCACCAGCTTTCCTGGGTCTCCAGCTTGCAGATGGCAGATGGTGGGACTTCTCCGCCTCCATAATCGTAGTCAATGCCTATAATAAGTCTCCTCTTATATCTCTCTGTCTATATCCTATTGGTTTTGTTTCTCTGGAGAACCCTGACTAATACACCACTATTGATGACTTAAAATGGATATTTCAAATCAAGTTACCAAATATTTACTCAACATATAGAATGCTTGAAGAAATTTTCCCAGTTTCTGTGAAGCAGGAAAAATGAATGTGGCTGAGTCCCTGTCTGTGGTGAACTTAGAGTCTGCTTTGAAATAATTTCAATTAAAACATGGCAGCTTCCACAGATAAGGCTATGACAAGGACCTTAGTGGACAGAGAAGCTTACATTCAGATTTCCCTCAGTGGAACAAAGGCCAATGGCCATTCTACATTGGAGAACAAGAAAGTGTTCTGCAGTAAGTAAATGTTGCTGGTGGCTATTTTCATGCTTACTGGGATAAAAATAGTTTCTCATCATTTGGTTACCATTCGTCGATAGTTCTAGCTAACTTTGGAGGAGGACTGGATTCAGATAAGATTAATCCTGGTGAAGTGGCCTATTAAACCAGGTATTTATCAAAATGTTTTATGGGGGCAGTGGTTCATTATTTTCTCTGTTCGCTGTACGACAGGGAACATTAGCTTTCTGAACAGGTCATTTTGAAAGTACTCCCTGTGATAGGACTAAGACTTTACAGATTGCCTCCAGTGACTTTGGCTGTTGCATGCTTTCAATTTAGAAATAAAGCAGGCCATGACCTCATTTCCAATTCATAGAATTCTAGGCAGAGGCTGGAGTTCTGCATAACAGGAACACCTTACTGCCAGGACCCGTTTCTGTAAGCAGGCCACTTGTAAAGTTGCTTTTTGATTGAACAGTTAGTTATGGCAGCACAAAACCTGACAGTGGTAAGCATTTTCTCTTTGTTTCATTTGGGCCCTTGGAGGAAGAAGAGTGTACAGTGTATTGAGAGGAGTTTATAAGTTATCTTGAAGCGGGCAGGGGGAAAATGGGGAAAGCAGTGTTGATTGCTTCCCATAACTTTCCCAGTCTCTCAGAGAATGTTTCACAGGCCATTAAACTTAGTAAGCTTTAGGTGACTGACGGAAAGACGAATGAGGGTCACTAGGTGTGAGTTTCATCTTTCAAATTGCGTTTTGACTTTACTATGCAGCAAAAGGGAATATAATTAATCTATTATTTCATAAAGAAAACAACTTGTGGCATCATTGATGTATTACTACCCCTAACTCTGCTGTGATGTGAAAATTGGAGGTTAGGGACAATGCTCTAAGCCAATTCTAAAAAATGCTTTGATCCTCACCTATAAAATATATGTCTTCAAAAGGGTAGCTGTTCTTTTATGTCTATACACATGCAGACACGCATCCACACATACCTTTGCAAGTTACACATACATCATACAAAGAGAACATTGTACCATTGCTCATTTGAGAACTAAGGATTATACCTATAAGAGTGATTTCTTGGGATAGAACTTTTAAGATGAAGAAAAAAAAATCTCACTACTTGAATCCTGGCTCTGGATGGGAGGGAAGTTTTTAAACCAATTCTTCCTTTAGGAAGTTTCTTTGCTGTTTCCTTGTGTAGTATATTTCAAGAGATGAGGGATATAGACCTTTTATTTAACAAAGAGCCTTAATAAAATTTTAGGTGAAGATTCTTTTATTTATTTATTTTTTGTTCTAAGAGGAATGACAATTGATAGAATTACCTGAAACTTACTCTACTAAATTCCTGATCTTTTCCCTTGTATTTGTTCATCTGGCTTTCTTTTCCATCTCAGAAATGGAAACCCATCTTTCCAGGTACATTGTCCACAAAATCTTGGAGTTGTTGACTCTTCTTTTTCTTCCATGTCCCGTGCCCAATATGACAGCAAACTCCATCAGCCTCACCTCCAATTATATACGGAACCTGATCCCTTCTCACCCCTTCCATCCAGTGTCTGCTCTGTGCATAATCTGCTATGAGCTATCATCATCTCTTTCCTAGACAATGGCCTTCCAACTGGTCACTTTGCTTCTGCTCTTGTCCTTTTTTCTCCTCAGGTCATCTCATCTTCTGCTCAAAGGGTTTTAATGCCTTCCAATCTCACTCAAAGTAAAAGCCAAATTCCTTACCGTGGCCAGCAAGGTCTTACAAGATCTAGTCACCTCTTAGCTTTCTGACCTGACCTCCTACTTCTCTCACCTTTGCTCATTTTCCTCCAGCCACACTGGGGTCCTTGCTGTTCGTTTAAGAACCTAGACATCATTCTGCCTCAGTGCCTTTGCACAGGCTGCTCTTGTTGCCTGGCCTCTTCTTTTGCTTGTTATCTACGTGGCTCCCTCTCTCATCTCCTTCGCACTGACACTCAAATGTTATCCTTTAAGGGAGGCCTTCCTTGACTGTTCTGTGTAACACTGTACCCCTCAGCCTCCGTCCCCCTTTTCTCCTTTGTTTTTATCTATGTCACTTTTCAACATCTGACACACTATATGCTTGCTTATTTGTTGTCTGTATTGCTGCTCCAGATTGTAGTTGTGTCTGTTTTGTCTGTTGCTGTATCTCGATGTCTAGAATAGTATCTGGCACATAGTAGGCATTTGATCAATATTTGTTTAACAAATACCTAATGAAGTAACTAGGATTTGGGGGGTTCTAGTGCAGCTCTAGAGGGAGAAGATTTGGGGGGGGGGGTGGCCCTGGAAGGCAATCCTAAGTGGAGTTGGAGGAGAAAGAGAGGGATCCACCAGGACATGACAATCACGAGAAGTCAACTTAACTCTCTTTGGTTTTTTGGCAATGCAACTCAGCCTCATTGTCTACTTCAAATGGTGGAAGAGTAAGCATCCTCTGGGTAATATTTCAGAACTATGCCCTAATGTGTGTACGTGTATATATTTATCCATGTTTTATATGTACTCACTCTTAGACCTATCTGGATTTAAGTTGAATTGCTCTCCAATCTCAAAGAATTAAGTGCCAGGTGATAATCTAGTTTTTAGACGATAGCTTTGGGATGAGTTAATTAAGATGTCTGAATAACTTTTGTTCTTATCAGTATCATTTTTGAAGAAAGCAGGATTTATGCTAACGATATATGTGTAGTGTGCCTACTTTAGGGACAGGCATGGGGCCACCAAGTGACTAATTAACTCTCTGAGCTGATGAAAGAATTTTAAAGCGAGCTGCCTGATTGTCACCAAGTGTCTCTTTCTTAGAAACCTGGAAGGATCTTTTATAGTTGAAAAGGAAAACAAAGACCTCATAGCATTTTCAACCTAAAATGAATGAAAAGACGTTGGCATAGAAAGAGGATGTGAAGATCCTGGGTGGAAAAGATAAACGACCACATTGCAGACGAGTTCATCAATGGAGGGCCCATCCTTATGGTCCTCGAGGACTCTCTTGTGATTCAGAAAAGATTTGGGAAGATTGGGAAGAGTTTTTACAGGAAAGAAAAAACAATGTGCCAGGTTGTCAATGAGAACGTCTTTCCTTACGATAAAGTTTTATAATTACACTTGTAGTTTACTTATATGTCTCTATTTCTTGAAGATTTTGAAGTAGCAAAGCATAGTTAATTACCCGTAAGTAGTCGATCAAAACGTGGATTACACTTTGGGGGCGCACAGGTGGATTAAAACATTGTCATGTAATTTTGAAATACTGGGTGGTATTCCTCTAGGACGGAGTTTTTGGAAATGCACATACTGCAGTAGAGATAGAAATTAAGCCTTTCCTTGGATTAATAATTGTGACTGACCTGTCATGATAGATCAGTGATTGACAGGGCATTCAGTTTTAGGGGAACAAATCAGGACCTGGAGAGGTGTGTGTTTCAAAACAAAAAGTAGCTGTTTGTACCCTTCATGGATTTAGGAAATAAAGTTGTGAAAATTTATTTAGAAATTTCAGGTAGCATCAAATGAGGGTGTGAGATTTTTGTGTTTATCTACAGAGCATATGGGTTTAAGCTTTTTGAGAATCTTGAATATTTTGAATGTAAATTGGCAAACTTTTTATTGGTGGGAAGAATTGCTGACTCTTTTTGGCTAGAAAGGAAAGCAATAATTATGTCCTGGTTACCGTTTTTTTCCAGTTATTTACTGCTATGTAATGTATATCTCTAAAGTTAGTGACATCAAACAACAGCATTTTATATGCTTTTGGATTCTGTGAGTTAGGATCCAGACAGGGTATTGTTGAGATGGCTTATTTCTGCTTTACAGTATCTGAGACCTCAGCTGAACTGTCACCGGAAGTGCCTCCTGTGACCTCTCCATGTGGCTTGGACTTCCTCACAGCACAGCGGCCTTGGGATAGTTGAGTTCCTACAGGGGAGTTCAGGGCTCAAAGCACAAGTTTTCCAGTGAACACGGTGAAAGCTTTAGGAGCTTTATGATCCAGCCTCAGAAGTGAAGTTACTCGGCACCACTTTTGTCCTATTCTTTTGATGGGAATTGGGTACCTAGAAGTGGGGTCTTGGGAGGGTAGCAAGTGTATTTTGCATGTGAAAGAAATTTCAATAATTTGTTGCCAGAAGATGGTCTGTGGTGATTTTTTAAATAGCTGAAAATTATGTGACATTCTTCCCATCAAGGGGTGGGGTTTACGTCCCTGTCTCTTGAGTCCGAATGGGCTGTGGCTGCTTTGAATAAAAGGGTACAACAGAGAACAAAGAAATAGAACTGCGGGGAAGTTCTCTTATATTCCTAGTTTTCTGAGAGTTTTTAATCATAAGTAGATGTCAAAATTTGTCAATGCTTTTTTCACATTTATTAAGAAAATCATGTGTAAATTTTTCTGTTTCAGTCCATGGATATAGTATAGTATATTGATTGGTTTTCAAATATGAAACCAACCTTTTATTCTTGGGATGAATAGCACTTGGTCATGATGTATTTTGCTTTTTATATATTGCTGGATTCAATTTGCTAATAAGTTTTTTAAGGATTTATATGGCTATGTTTGTGGTCTGTAATTTTTTTTTTCTTGTAATGCCTTTGATTTTTGTATCAGGGTAATTCTGGTCTCCATTAATGAGTTAAGAAATGTTTTCTTCTATTTTCTGAACAAGTATGTAGAGTTGTTATTATTTCCTTATTAAATGTTTGAAGGAATTTGCCAGTGAAGTCATCTGGGCCTGGAGTTTTCTTTGTTCTAGGATTTCAATTTACTTTTTAAATTAATTTTGTTACAAACTATTTCTTTTCTGAGGAAGAGTCACCCTGAGCTAACATCTGTGCCAGTCTTCCCCTATTTTGTATGTGGGATGCCACCACAGCACGACTGATGAGTGGTGTAGTTTCGTGCCCTGGATCCAAACTTGTGAATACAGGCCACCAAAGTGGAGCATGCCAAACTTAACCACTCGGATTTAGGGCTGGCTGCTCAATTTCTCTAACAGATGTAGGATTTTTCAGGTTATTTCTTTTGGGTGAGCACTGGTAGTTTGTGTCTTTCAAGGAATTTTTCCATTTCACGTATGTTACTGAATTTATTGGTATAACACTGTTCATAATATTCCCTTATTCTCCTTTCAGTGTTTATAGGATCTGTAGTAATGTCTCCCTTTTCATTCCTGATATTGGTAATTTGTGTTTTCTCTTTCTCCCTCTCTCTTTTTCTCTTATCAATCTGGCTGCAAGTTTATTTATTTTGTTGACTTTTTCAAAGAATCAGCTCTTGGTTTCATTGACTTTTCTCTATTGCTTTTCTATTTCATTGATTTCTACTCAACTATTTCCTACCTTCTGATTTCTTTGGGATTAATTTTCTCTTTTGTTGTTAGCTTCTTAAGGTGGAAACTTAGATCATTGATTTGAGACCTTTCCTCTTTCATTACATTAGCATTTATTCCTGTAAACTTCCCTCTAAGCATTTAGTTTTGTCCCACACATTTTGATATGTTGTATTTTGACTTTCAATTAATTCGAAATATTTTATCATTTTTCTTTGATCTCCTCCTTGACCCATGGGTTATTTAGAAGTGTGTTGTTCAATTTTGAAATGTTTGGAATATTTGGGGATGTTCCAGATATTTTTCTATTATTTCCCTAGATACTCTAGTATTTCCCCTGTCTGATCCATTCTGCTTTGCCCTAGTTATTGGGAACGTTTGATGGTCTTTATTGAAAATAATTAAAAAAGGAGGAGCGCAGGAGTTGCCTGAGCTTTACTAACAGTGTAAATTACTTGGTGCTGAATCTTGTCTGATCTTCTTGCACCCAGTGATCCCTGGGGCAGTGCTGTGGATTGAGAAGCATGCTGTTCTAGGGTCCAGCAGACTGGCTTCTGACCTGCTCTTGCCTAGTAAAATGTGGCTTCAGCTGACTGTCTGAACGGAGTCTCAGTTTTTCATCTGAAAAGAGGACACAATAATTCTTTCCTTGATTAAGTCACAGGATTGCTGTAAACATCAAAGAGACAGACATTTAATAAATTGTTGACCATGGTGGACATTTACTATCTGTAAAGTTATATATCATGCTATTATTTAGTAGGGTTACATTTGACTATTTAAACAGATCATTATAAAACTCCTTACTTTACGTTATAGGACATTGAATGTACATGTTAAAACACAAGATTAAAGATAGTACTCACTTCATTAACATCTAATAACCAAATTTATAAGTAAGAAGAGTGTGATTATGTAGAATACCTATCCACTTGAATGGAGAAATGGGTATAATTTCATGGACATTTTCATTGATGAACAAACTAAATATCTTTTTGAAAATCTATGCTGAGTAAGTGGTGGGTCAAGCAGCCCTGAAATGAGATTTTAATTACATTAAAATTATTCTGGCATTGTTCTGGGATTTCCGAAATTCACTTTCCTAAACCTGCCAGTTCATTTGATACCAACAACATGAGAGTTATTCTTTGTGTCTCATTGGATCATCTTGCAGGCCACTTAGGAAAACTGAATCAGATAAATTTTAATGTTTGATGTTTGGGCTTTAAAGAAAAGAGAGAATTACAAAAGGAAAAGCTGTGGAGATCCCTGTATTTTTGACTTGTACTACTGTCAGCAATTCAGTGGCTTTGATATAATTTAAGGGTGAAGTATCTTTGAAAAGCAACATTTTAAATTCTAGTAAATGAGATTCTAAGGGAAATCTCTCTGGAGGAATCCCTGGACATATGTTCTGCTGTATTATTATATAAGGTCCATGATAGAGAAACTTTCAAATCTTTTCCATTTTATATACGTACATACATATGTATACATATAGATTTGTGTGTATATATATATATATTTTAACCACAGCCTGCTCCTTTCTTGGGGTCAGAATATCAGCATCACTTTATATTTTTATTCATTCAACAAACAGTTGGCAGTGTTGCAGATGCTGAGCACTGAATAAGAGACAATAGAGAGTGTCAGTCTCTGCTCACAAATGAAGGATTCATTCCAGTTGGGGAGGCATTTAATACACAAGTAAACAAAGAAGATAATCTCAAAGGGGAGAAATGCTCTGAAGGGCTCAGGTCATGGTGTAGAGCAGGGGTCAGCAATCTGGAGCCTGTGGGTCAAACCTGGCCTGGAGCTTATTTTTGCCAGCCACGTATATTGGATCGCAGGCACACTGGCTCATTTGCACATCATCTGTGGCTGCTTTCACACTACAATGGTGGTGAGGTTGAGGGCTGGCACCAGAGAGGAGTGGTCTGCAAAATCTAAAATGTTTACTGTCTGGTCCTTTGCAGAAAAACTGTGCCAGCCCCTGATCTAGAGGATGACAGAGGGGAGAAGCTAGCAAGGTTTTCCTTCAGAGACCTTGAGCTGAAACCAGAATGATGAGGAAGAGTTAACCATGGAAGATGGTGAGAGAGAGGAGGAAGTGTGGAGGGAGGGGGAAGTGGAGAGGAGATAACTCATAGGTACTCCTAAAAGTACTTGTTTTGCTGTTTATATTAACAATTGAAGATGTATTAGTTAAGGTTCTCCAGAGAAACAGAACCAATAGAAGATATCTACCTATCTATTATCTATGTATGTATGTATGTATGTATCTGTCTATCTATCTATCTATTTATCTCTAAAATAAGGAATTGGCTTACACAATTATGGAGGCTGAGAAGTCCCATGGTCTCTTGTCTGTAAGCTGGAGACCCAGGGTCGCCGATGGTGCAAGTCCCAGTCAGAGTACAGAAGACCCAGCTCAAGCAGCCAGGTAGAGAGAGAGAGTGAATCCTCCCTTCTGTTGCCTTTTTGTCCCAGTCAGGCCCTCAATGGATTGGGTGAGGTTCACCCACATTGGGGAGGGCCATCTTCTTTACTCAGTCTACTGACTCAAATGTTAATCTTATCTAGAAACAACCTCGCAGACACACCCAGAAATAATGTTTAACCAAAAATGATGTTTAGCCAATGTTTAACTTGACACCCTGTGGCCCAGTCAAGTTGACACATAAAGTGAACCAACACAGAAGGCACTGCTAGATTTCAAAGTGAGATAGTGAACCTAATAGGGATGAACTTGTCCCTGTCTGGGTTCATGGACCCCTGGCCCCAAGTTAAGAGCCTCTGGTGTAGAACCTTGTTTTTATCTAATTAGAGTGGAGCCAACAGAGTTTTAAGCAGGGCACTGACAGGACCCGACTTATACCTTAAAAAAAAGCTCTCTCTTGCTGCTCTGTGGGGAATGGATCACGGGGGAGCTCTGGTGAAAGCAGGTGAACCAGTAATTTTGTTTAGTGATTTTCATTCCATTGTATATTATGCTTTGCTGTGGCCTTTGATCTTTTCAGAACTGGAGGAGGCAAGTTCATCCATAACAAATGGGAAGTTCAACAGGTTCAAGTCAGTATTCCTGGCACTGTCTTTTCCAGAAGTCATTTTAAGTGAGAATTGTCTCATTTCATTCATCTGGAAATTCAGAGGGTTGAATTAGACAGGCTTTAAGGCTCATGCAAACTTTAATATTCTCTGATTCTATACTTTGTTTTTCTTTTAACTGTAAGTAGCCATCAATAATTGTCTTCACTTATAAATAGGTAGAACGAACTGTTTGGAGTGTGTTCACGACTGCGTCCTATTTATCATTGTTTAAGAGACTGTCATGCCAAGAATACAGCATGTTATCATTTTCAAATGACAAAAAGTACTAAATTATCCAGAGGAATTGCTCTTCTTTATCACAATCTGCAGGTGGAATAAATCCGACATCTCTACCTTTTACCCTTCTCAATTTCTATTTCTGGTTTTCTCATAGCCATTACCTCTAGAAGTCACTACTCTTTAACTGCTTCTAACGTTTTCCATCTACAATTAAATGGTCTTGTGTTAATTCACACTGGCAGTGAAAGGTGGATCTTCTGCATATTCAGTCTGAATCCATGAATGTTAATTGTTGTGTGGAGCTACCCAATGAAGGTCATTATTACTTTATAGAGCCTATTCTTATTTTTAGTTTGCGTGGTTAAAAAAATGGCAGGATACTCACCTAAGATTCCAACTGAAACTGAAGTGTTCATGTTCAAGGTGATGGGAAGAGGGATGGGTACCACATGGCATTTTCTTTCTTTGATATCCCTATAGTATTCAGGCCAAGAGGTGCATAGAGTCTGCTGCTACCAAACCATTGTAGTTCTTTCATTATTAAAATACAGATGTGCCCAGCAAAGTGGGAGTATCCTGCATAGGCACATAAAGACGAATTTCATTTGCCATGTCTTACAGAGGTTGGTCAGAAAGATTCTGGTTATACATGGGCGATTGCCTCAGGTCTGGGACCTTGCAAATCACCCAAACTGGTTGTGGGTCTGTGCACGGAAATCACTTGGAAGTGAAAACTCAGCCAGTTTCCAGTGAAGCTCCAGCTTGCTGAGAATCTCTTTTTTTTTTTTGGTCTCGCTACTTGGTCTCACCTCCTCCTATCTCTGGAGGGATCCGAGTTCTCTAGTTTCCTCTTTGTTCTGTCATTTTCAGGAGAAGTCAGGAGATAGGGCTGTTCTGAGGGGTTGAGTCAACAGATATTTGTTTTTAGCTTCCAAGGATATTGAGCAGGACCTGAAGTGAGAGGCAGCCATGACATAAGGCTAAGAGCTCTGGACTAGATATCAGAGGACAAGAGTAGAGTCAGGAGAGCTGTACTAACGTAAAGTCTGGCTACAATTTTGAAAGCAAATACCTAGTATGAAAAAGAGGTGATGTCCTCATTCTTCTTTTTGTTTATACGTTTTCCTCCACTGCTGTCATTAAAGGGAAATGGAAGCATCTCGAGTATTTGTAAAGTTGAAAAAAATGCTAGCCTTTGCATCATTATTTTTTAAGGTATTAAAAAGATGAAAACAAACTTATTTGAATATAGTTTGGGAAATAATTGTTTTCCCGGATATTTAATATTTTAAATTTTACCTTCAAATATAGTTGAATGTGGGAGTCTGTGTGTGTGCACGCAAATGTCACATACAGCTCCTCATGAATGGACATGTTCTATAGTTTTGTGACACCTCATAGTCACATCCCAGTATACTTTTTGAAGTTGTGATGTACCGTTCAGACTGCAGGAACCCAGTGCAGTCAATAGACATTGTATTATAGTTCACATGGGATTTTATAAATTTTAGTTGGAAAGAAGTATTACCTGAGAAAGTACACTTCTTAGAAAGAGTGTTATAATTTTAGCTATTTTGTGAGTGACACTATGAGAACACAAAAGAGAGCACATGGCCCTGGTTTCTTGTCAGATATCATTCTATCCACAGAGCATCATGGAGAAAATTTGGCAGACAGCTATATTTTGTTTATCATTTTCCTCCCCCGACATTCTTTACACCCAACAATGTCTTGCCTGGCCTCCAGGCTTACCTCACTCTTCCTTGTTTCTCTCACTACACTGGCTTCTTCCAGTCCCTTCCTTTCCACACAGTCTTCCCTCCACTTGGAGACCTCTGTCTGTCTTCCTATTTAACAAACACCCCTGTTGCAGTTTCTCATAGCCCAGGCAACTGTCCTTAGAAGCTCCTAACTGAGTTCCTATTTTATATTAGCTGACATTTAGGAGAAGTGTACTTGTGGAGTTGGGCAGAATCATTCGTGGACTTGACTTTTCATTGGATGTATTTATGTGTGTCTGATTTTCATTTTTCTAGCTTTGGATGCTTTGCCAAATAGTTGAGGGCAAAAGGCGTCTCTGTCACAACTTTACAATAAAAGTCTTAGTCCGTTCAGGCTGCTATAGCAAGGTACTGTAGATTTGATGGCTTATAAACAGTAATGTATTGTCTCACAGTCCTGGAGGCTGAAGTCCAGGATCAAGGTGTCGGCGGGGTTGGTTCCTTCCGAAGCTGTGAGGAAGACTCTGTTCCATCTGTCTCTCCTAGTTTCTGGTGGATTGCTGGCATCTTTGGCGTTCCTTGGCTTGCAGAAGCATCACCACGTCACTGCCTTCATCTTCACTTAACATTCTCCCAGTGTGTCTCTGTGTCTTCACATGACTTTCGTCTTAGAAGGACAGTTGTCATATTGGATTAGGGGCCCACCCTACTCCAGTATGACCTCATCTTAACCATCACATCAACAATGACCATATTTTCAAATGACGTCACATTCTGAGGCATGGGGCATTCGGACTTTTTTGGAGGAGGACACAATTCAACCCATAACACATAGTTTGGTCAGATTTTGAGGTTGGTTTCTTGGGAATAATCACCACAGTGTACAGAGACCAGAGTCAGCACACCTGCTCTTGGGGAGCCATGCCTGTCAGCATCTTCATTTGAGCTTCCCTTGACGTTTGAAACAAGGAGCGTGAAGCATGCAGGCCCACCAGCAAGACCGTGGTCCAGGCAGGAGGAGAGGCGTGAGGCTCTGTGTTACACGCCATTTTCCTGGAATGACGTTGATGTTTTGATTTGATGCTACTAGAAACGTACAGATTAAAAACAAAATAAAACCCCCAAAACAGCAAAAAATAGACCCATGGACACATAGAGATTGTCTGTAATAGCAGTTTCCTTTCCCTTACTAACCTCTCTGGAATTTCTAAGCTGTCTTCCTCTCCTCTTGTAAGGTACTCTCGAATGCATGTGCCCGTCATTCTGGATGGACTATGGATTCTGGAATGTCTCTGCAAGGCATTTGTAAACTTGGGTCCTAAGTCATGTCTGTAGATTGTCCATCTGTGAAATGTCCATTACTGTTTGTTTTTTTTTTTTAAACCATGTTCAGAGAAGGAAACTCTCTTTAGTGTATTTTAACTGTAAAAACATTTTTAAAGAAGCTCAAAGAAAATATGTTAAACCATATTCCTTTGATCTCCTTGGTGCCAGAAGAAGCGGGCAGCCTGCATCAATCCCAGACAATAAGACCGAGAAGGTGGCACGTGAATTTCAGATTTCTGCACACTTTTTTTTTTCGGGGGAGGAGAGGATTACAGATTGGAGAATGTTCTATGCTCACAATTAAGTGAATTACTTGCTGGCTCATCTTTAACTTTAATTACTTTCTCTTCCTCAACTTTGCAATTAGCTGATGTTGCTACAAATTTTTGTCACATACTTAATCTTTATATAGCACTTTTGGCCAGAGTGCAGTTAAAGTCTCCGAGCTACTCTGTTGTCTTTATCCAGAGATGAGGCTTTTTGGGCAGTGACATCTGACAAGGGCCACTTGTGTAACGGCTTGGCTGTATTGAACCGGAGAGCAGGTGAGTTTTATTTTTGGTGCTCCCAGCCCCTTCCCATACCTGCAGGTGCATGGTGCCTTGTGGCTGCACATTCCTCTTCCCTCCTCTCCTCATCTGAGTGACAGAGGGTTTATTCAACGCCAGGAGCTTTGTCAACACCATGTCTTTTAATCCTCTGCAGACACGCAGATAGGATTCTCCCCAGCTCACAGATAACATAACTAAGTCCCAGAAAAGCTATGCTACTTAGCTATTAGAGGAAGAACCAGGATTTTAGCCCTGGATTGCCTTGTCTCAGGCTGTGTTCTCCAGTACTTCTTGTTGTCTGCCAGTGGAAATCACTGTGGTGTTGTGGGATCAGTTGATGTTAGAAGGAAGGAAGACATATACCCATTTTAGGGGGAAAACATTATAAGGCAGGGCCCTGAGTTGGGAATTGACAACTCCTATGGGAGAAGAGCCTGAATGTTTTGTGCCTGACTGGTGAAAGAGAACGTGGTAGCTTGGAATTCCCAAGTTTTAAGTTCACGGAATTTGGAAGTGGTGGGGGGAGGTCTAAGTACATGTCCACACTGAGTAACGTGAAATTTGAAAAATTTAGATGTGTTGTTTCAGTTGTCAGAGCAACAACCAAGTATCCTGTAGACATTACATATATGTATTTAGTGATGACTCAGAGCAAAATATGTAGAATTAAGAGTTAAATAAAGAATTAAGAATTAAATATGTAGAATTAAAGAGTTATAGGCAATAGTTAAAATCACAACTGAGTTAACTAAAAAGTCTCTACCCAAATCCATCAGTCCATTTCTGATGTGTTGATGAGAACGCCCAGGCTCAGGATGGCTAAGGGACATGCTCGGACTGACTTAGAAGGTGGTGGAGGTGGAGGGGATGTCGCTCTGTTTGATCCCTCATCCCGAAGTCTTTCCATGAGCTCCTATCCGTCGAGTACGAGAAGAACCTCAGCCAGCTGCCAGGCACTCTGCTATAGGGAGATGCTGACCTCGCTTAGTCAGTGTGAGCCAACAACATTAGGACCCTCTGGTCCGGGGCAATATAAAAATACCCGGGCAGGGAGGCCGGTTAACCCAATTCTTAGGATGGACGAGCCTGCTCTTACAAAGAGCACTGTCTACTTTTTCCTACACCTGGGCACTTAGGCCAATTATAAGAGCCACCTGGGGGATTCGGGCAACCCTCTCCAGCTGCTCTTCACTGAGAGACTGATCATGACTTAAGAAAACTTTTTGTTATAAGCATTTTCAAAACTACAGAAAAATACAGAGAACGGTACAGTGAGAACCCGTCCACCCACCGCCTGGACTCTCTTAGTGTTCGCATTTGCTTCAACGCTATAATTTTTGCCAAACAGTAAATTCTAGATATCACAATACTTCACCCCTAAGTACTTCAGCGTGATCTCCAAGAAATAAGGACATTCTCCCTAGTAACCTCAGAACTATTCTCAGAGTTACTAAAGCGACAGTCATTCCCTGATATGTTCGTCTAAGCAAGGGCTAAACAGAACAGCCTCTAAATTGCATTCTTTCTGGATCCTTCTGTGCCATATGTTTTGATCTGGTCCGGCCTGAGATAGCACATTCTTCCTTTCATGGCCTTGTAACCAAAAATCAGTCTTCACACACAGTAATAACGACCACAATAGGTATCCTTTATTGAATGTTTACTATACGCCAAACCCTGAGCTATGCTTTCCATTCATTATATTAGTTAATCCTCACAGCCACTCTAAAACATGGATTTTGTTATTATCCTCGTTTTATAAATAAACTCAGGACAACATAGACTTTAAATGACGAGCCTTCATGAGTGAATGTCTCTGGAAATCTGTACAGCTGTATATTGTTACAACTCTGTCTTCTAAGCAGGGCATGGTATGTTGCATTTTGGCCATGGGAAACAGCTTGTTCTTTTAAAGCAATGACACGACTCTATTTTCATGGAGTGTGTTTGGGGGGGCTGTCCAACAAGATGCTTTTTGAGGTGCATGGACACTTCCTGTGTCACCATATCCGTCCTTCCTCAGGCAGACGGTAGTTCAGGAGTGGGCATGAGGACATGAATGTTTTATTACCCAAAGCCTCAAATGATGGAGTCATGTCAGTAGCAGCGGAGGCATCCTTTCCTGAAGGGAGGATCCGATCAAGTTTTCTGGTCAGGGCTGGCTTCCCAAGTGTGAGGTCTGTTCTGCTGCATGTTAAACCGGCACGCGGGGGTCGATGCTCTGTGGTCACTCTCTTGGAATTCTTAGTTTGTTCTTTGAATTTGTGTTTTGTAAGTGAACTCTGATAGATCAACGGAGCGTGCGCTGGGGGGTTGAGCCTGGGCACACTGTCCCCCCTCCTTCAACCTCCCTTCCTCCTGGATGGGTTCTTAGCTGCCCTTCCTGCTGCCCCTGACCTCGTCTGTCTTGGGCACCAGCTTGGGGAGGGCTCAGTCAGGTGCACCTGCCTGGCACGCTGAGTCGTGGGGCGGGGCTCCAGGTGCGGTTGGGCACCTGTGCAGGTCTGTCCTCACCCAATGAGGATCCCTGTGCCCCTGAGGGAGGAAGTATTAAATTAAATAGCAAACAGAAAACACTATGACAGGTGGAGAGAGAGAGCGCCAAACAAAGTGAAAAAGCTGTTTTCCTACTTTTTTAAAAATCTTTTTTTATTTTTTGAGAAAGATTAGCCCTGAGCTAACATCTACTGCCAATCCTCCTCTTTTTGCTGAGGAGCCTGGCCCTGAGCTAACATCCATGCCCATCTTCCTCTACTTTATATGTGGGATGCCTACCACAGTGTGGCTTGCCAAGCTGTGCATAGGTATGCACCCGGGATCTGAACCGGCAAACCCTAGGCCGCCAAAGTGGAATGTGCGAACTTAACCACTGCACCACTGGGCCAGCCCCTATTTCCCTGCTTTTTAAACCAGAGGTCCTGCTTTCTATTTTATACCAGGCTCTCTTCTGTTGCCTGAGTGGGCTGACATTTTGAACCCTCAAACATGTGAATATAAACCAGAAAGAGCTTAGGTTTATGCAGGAGAGGAAAGAGAGAAGTGTTGAAGTCACACCTGGGTGCAGAGGTGGGTTGGATTAAGCAGGAATTTCTGGTGAGGGTACAGCAGGACAGGACGCCGTGGAGACGGCATCGAGTCGGAGTGTGTGTCTGGTATCTCCAGAGCATGAACTTGGGAGTCAACATGACTGCAGAATCAGAGCCAGGGGCTGCAGGCAGCTGGCTCGGAAGCTTGTGTTCCTGCATCCAGGGCTCAAGAGCTTCGAATGGTGGAAGGAGGAAACCCGTGTAAGGAAAGAGGTGACCTGGGAAGCAGAAGAGAATGAGAATGGTAATAATAGACACATAGCACACGTTATGTTCCTGGGACTCTTAGAAATACTTAACATTGATTAACTTTTAACCTCGGGAGTTGGCTGTTTTTCAAAGGAAGAAAGCATGGCATAGAAAGATTAAGTGAATTGCCCAAGAAAAGGAGTGCTAGACCTGAGATGTCAGCCCTGGGAGCTTCACCACCAACCTGTACAGCTTCTCAAACAATTCCATCCTCCAAAGGGTGAATCTCTTGGAAGCCAGTAGAAGCCAGCTTCTCTCTGCAGGAGCCTTGTCTTCAGGTAGGAAGTGCATCTGGAGCATTTTGCCTGACAAGAAGCTATCGGTTCTACTGAGTTTTCCTAGAATTTTTATTGAATTTCTGTTCTGAGTGACTCTAATGCGTTAATGGACTTTTGGCAGAGAATGAGGTTGTTGATGTCTTTTATTCTTTTGTTGTTGCTTATTCTGGGTATATTCTCCGTTGAGAAGGGCAAGGTTTTCTCTTCTGAACTTGCGGGAGACCTGAGGCAGGGGGATGAAGAGGTGGGAGGAGGCATCTCATGCCCATTGGAACCTTCTCAGTTGTTCACAACACCCTTCATTTTAGCCCCGGATGTGATGAGTGATTTTGAGGAACGGAGGAGGGAGGAGAAGATTCTTTCATAGAACTCTCCTTGTAAACCCTTGTCGGTGGGAACATTTCCTTAAGAGGCATATGAATATGGTGAAAAGCCAATCAGTGTTTGCACAGGAATTTGAAGTTTGGAATAGAATTCAGTTTCCTTTGCCAATTGAGTCATTTGTCTATGCCTACATTTCCAAATATTGGGAAGTAGTCAGGCACTTGCTCAAAGGGATTCTATGGTTTTTCAGACTCCCTAAATATGACAAATGCAAAAGGCATATTCATCTTCAAGCAATATGGCGGATGGAGAATATGCTGGCAAAAGGCTAGATCTACATTTACAATGTCTGTCTCTAGGATAGAGTCAGTCTGGATCTGAACGAAATTATTAAATAGGGGCTTATGGAACCTATAGTTACTTTTCTACTCTTTGCCCTCCATCTTAAATTATTTATAACCTTGTTGCTTGAAGTATATATAGTCCAGGCTCTATTTTTTCAACACTGAGCAACTATGGCCAATAAGAGAAATCAAACTTATCACTCTTTCATTCAATTTTCACTCAAAAAATTATTGGATTTATTGAGTGGAAGAATGTGAGAAAGCTGCATAGTACTCTTCTCGCTTAGATATAAATAAAAAACTGCCATAAATATCAGCAGATGTAAACATATATTAAGGGTGGTATGTGCAGGTGTGGTCTGCTCTCCCAGAATTTGAATCTAAGCTTAGCCATAAAAGTTGTAGTACCCTGTTTCATGCTTAATAATTGATTATCAGGTGCTCTCATTTATCCAAAAATACCGTATTTCGCGTAAAGTCATACATTGTTTTATGATGGGGATACGTTCTGAGAAATGCATCGTTAGGTGATTTTGTTGTGGTCTGAACATCACAGAGTGTACTCGCACAAACCTAAGTGGTGTAGCCCGCTACACACCTGGGCTGGATGGTAGTAACCTTGTGGGACCACAGTCCTACATGTGGTCCGTCATTGACCAAAACGTCGCTATGCTCATGACTGTGCTATATTAAGCACTCTAGAGGCATTATCCCCATCTTTTGTTTTCACAAATCCCTCTATGAGGAAGCAATTTTATCACAATTTTGCGGTTGTGGAACTGCAGCTTAAGAAAGTTTCAGTTACCCAAGTGAGAAGTTTCCTGTTTGAAGTTCACTCAACAACAGAGAAAATTCAGGGATTTTAACAAGTCCTCAGTAATTTTTGTCCATATTACTCGTTCTCTCTTTGCCATGTGTAAAGGAACAGTAACATTTATTGAACATTCTCTACTGATCAGGCACTGGGGAGTTACACTCTCCATATTATCTTATTTTAATTTTCATGAGTGTCTTTGGAGATAGTGTTAATATGCCTGCTTTATAGATGGGAAAATTGAGGTTCAGAGCAGCAAAATAATTTGTTTTACATAAAACAGCTAGTGAGATGCCATCCCACCAGTTGAACCAGAGGGAGGTGGACTGGAGGAAATAAGAGAGGAGGAAGAAATCAGTCATTTGCAATCTCGTTGAGATAGGGGTTGAGAGGATGGCAGGCTCTGGATGGAGGTAATAGGAAACTCCTGGGTGTTTCTCTCCTATTACGTTTCCTCTCCAGTCCCACCTCCCAGTGAGATGAAATATTCAACCATAAAACAAATCAGAAGTTATCGTCTCCTGGTGAGCTGTAAAGCTTCTTTATCCCCTCCTCCCACTTCTAATTCTTCATGTACTCAGATCTACTCTGAGTCAGTCCACTCTTCTAGACGCTTCACAAGGAGTAGGAGGTATGTCTAAGTAATTGATAGTGACCTGCCAACATGAAAGGTTTGGCCCATCTCAAGAAAGAGCCCTGCCTCACATGGAGTGGAGCACGAACACACTCAGAGTTCAGAAGATGGTGTAGAATACATCTTTCACAGAGCTATCAGGCCATCTACTTGTCCACGTCTGTCTCAGATGAGAACGTGCAAGTTCTTTCCCTTTTATTTTCATTTCCTTCTTCCCTCATTTTCTAGCTCCTCTGTCCTCTCCAGGTACTGGCTTCATCTTGCACCTCACGGCCATGAACAGAGAGTCCTGTTTTCCTTGAATTATTGCATTTTCCAGGCCTTCAACTCTTCTTAAGCTAGTATTAATTCCTTGTTTCTTAGTCAGCTATAACAGAATCCCACAGACTGGGTGGCTTAAGCAATAGACATTTATTTCTCACAGTTCAGGAGGCTGGAAGCCCAAGTTCAAGGTGTTGGCCAACTCAGTTCCTGGTGAAGACCCTCCTGGCTTGCAGACAGAGCCTTCTCTCTGTGTCCTCACCTGGAGAAGAGAAAGAACCCTGGTGTCTCTTCCTCTTCTTATAAGGGCACTGATCCCATTGCAGAGGCCCTACCTTCATGACCTCATCTAACCCTAATTACCTCCCAAAAGCCCTACCTCCCAATGTTATTACATTGGAGGTTAGGGCTTAACCATATGAATTTTGGGA
The DNA here is from genome assembly GCF_037783145.1 of Equus przewalskii. Taxonomy (NCBI): domain Eukaryota; kingdom Metazoa; phylum Chordata; class Mammalia; order Perissodactyla; family Equidae; genus Equus; species Equus przewalskii. The sequence goes on from NC_091858.1 coordinate 33,332,065, forward strand.
TGGACATGAACATTCAGTCCAGAACACCCTGTCATTGCATATCTGAGATATATAGTTACACTAAGGGGTCTCTTTCCTAACAGGGGGAAGACAGGTAGGCCCAAGTGAGTGGGGAAATAGAGAACCCTGCCCTGAAACACTCAAAAGTTAAGGGAAGACGGACAAAAAAATCAAATATTTGGGTTAGATTCTGCCTACCAAGAGTTGCAACAAAGGAACTTGAAAATTAGACGAAAACTAAAATACTGAGTGTTCGAGAATGACTTGTGAATTTCCCAGAAGCAGCGTGCCTGAGCGCTAATACCCTTAGCTAAAGCCTCATCTTCAGGCTTCCTGTCCTGGTGGATAGCGCTCACACTGAATTTCTGCTTTGTTCTGTTTGATTCTATGACCATAAATATCCCTCTGTGAAACACTTCAAGTGACCCCTTGCCAAGGAAATGGCTTTTTCAGCTAGTGAATCACGTCTTTACATGGCATTTCTTTCTGTTCCCTCTCTTTATTTCCATGTGAAATATTCCAGATGACATTAAGTGCACCTGAAATTGTCAAGGGAAAAACCAAGCAATGTACTTAGAAATATCTGCATATTCAGGACAAACCATTTGCCAAGTATTAACACACAAGAGGGAGTAAATCAGAGGGAAGAAGGAAAAAGTTACATTCCAATTTTATGAAGCAACAGCTGCCATAGCTGAAAAAGGGAAAAATCAATATCATAAAATGCTGTTTGACTTTTAAGGTGCAACAAAGCAGAGCCTGTCCAATAACAGCTTTTTTGGCGGTGTCCTCAAAATTTGTTTCTGCATAAATGGATTCTTTGACATGAAGTTTCTAGAATGGTTTATTCATAGTTGGGCAAGACTCAATGTGAGGTTGTGGGAAAAGTATGGGAGTGGGCATCTGTGAGCTTTAGATTTATGGCCTGGTTCCCTGTTTCAGTTAGGATTTGTCATGAGTGACCAGAACTGCAGTGTCTTAACCCATAGACAGGTGCATTTCTCTCTCACATAAAACTCCAGCGGCAGGTGGTCCAGGAGAGGGTGTTGGCCTCAGGGATCTTGACTCTTTCCAGCCCAGATCTCCATGATGCGCAGAACTTGTGCTCATCGTCCAACATGGCAACTCAGGCACCAGCTGTCCCAAAAGCTTTTGGGGCAGCAGGGTGGAGGAAAATAAGGAAGAAGGAACAATGCACATACACTAAGTGCTCTTTTTTCAACGCTACCTTAATTGCAATACACTGCGCATGTACAAAACGCGCAGTACGAACATACAGCTCAATAAATTACTGTAGAGAACATGTTGACAGAATTACCACAGCAGTCAAGAAAGAGATGTGACAGCACGTCAGAGCCATCCTTATCTGCTTTTGCCATCTCTTAATCGGCATCCTTGCTTCCTTGTTGAAGGTAACTACTGTTCTTTTTGCCTATTTTTGAATCTTATATAAATTGAATCATACAGCACATATTCTTTGAATCCACCTTCCTAAAATATTTACTTGTGAGATTCATTCATGTTATGTGTAGCTTTAGTTAATTCACTTTCATTGCTGTATACATTTTACTTATTTCTTTTATTGTTGATGATTTGGGTTGTTTCTAATTTGGGGTTATTGGGAATTGTGCTGCTATGAATATTCCCTTACAGTCTCTTAGTGCACCTGTGTCAGTATGTGTTGGGTGTGTGTATGTTCAGAGTGATTGTATGAATTTACCACCAACAGTGTACAAGAATTTCCAATGCTCCAAGTACTTGTCAACACTTGGCATTGTCTTTTCCATTTATCCATTCTTATGGGTTTATAGTGGTATCTTATTGTGGTTTTTGTTTTCATTTAACTGATTACTAATGAGATTGCACACCCTCTTGTTTATTTACAGCCTTTTGGATATTCTCAGCTGTGAAGTGCCTGTTCATTAACTCTCTTGTCCATTTTCCTGTTGGGCTGTCTATCTTTTTCCCATTGATTTTCAGGAGTTCTCCCTGTATTCTGGATACTGTTCTGTTGTCATGTGAATATGTTGTAGATATTTTCCTCCACTCTATGGCCTGCCTTTTCATTTTCATTTTCAATAGTGTTTTTTCATGAACGGAAGTTCTTCTCACAGGTTCTAATTTATAAAATTTTTATTTTGTGTTTTTTGCTTTTTTTGGTGTCTTGTTTAATCTTTCTCTATCCCAAGATATAGAATATACTTTCTATATCCCAAGTATCCCAAGGAAGATACTGATCTCTATGTTCTTCAGAGCTTTATTATTTTGCATTTCACATTTAGATTTGAAATCTAAAATAATTTTTGTGAACGGTGTGAGATAGAGATGAAGTTTTGCTTTTCAATATGGATATATAACTAAAAACTACTAATTAAAAGGACTTTTTCCCCTCTGCTGTGCAATGCCAGCTTTTTTCTAACTCATGTTTTTATATATGAATGGATCTGTTTCTGAAATCTGTATTCTGTCCCATTTGTTCATTTGCCTAAACTTGTGGCAATATCACATAGTTAAATTACTGTAGCTGTCAAATCTTTATATATGGTAGACCCACCTTGATATTCTTTTTTTCAAGAGTGTTTCATTTAATCTTGGTGGTGTTCTTTTCTATATAAAATTTAGAATCAACTTTTAAATTTCCACACAAAAATCTATCGGAGTTCTAATTGAAATTGCATTGAATCTCTAAATCATGTGGAGAATAAAATTGTCTTTACCACTTTAAATTTTATTTTTCAAGGTTATCTACTTTGATTTTTAAAATTTCTCTCAATGTTTGTTTCCTGTGTAGTTTTGCAGATAGTTTTATGTATTTCTCACTAGATATTTGATATTTTTGAGCTATTTTAAATAGTATCTTTTAAAAATTATATTTCTAAATTTTTGTTGCTAATGCAAAAACATAGAAATGATTTTTGCCTATTTATCTTGTATCCAGTAACCTTGTTATACTGACTAATTTTAATAATTTTTATGTAGATTTATTTCTTACACAATCATGTTCTCTGCAACAATGACAGCTTTACTTTTTCCTCTCCAGTCTTCTTACACTTTTATTTCTTTTTCTTGCTTAATGGTGCGAGCTAGAACCTCATCACAATATTGAATTGAATGGTGCAACAGGTACTTTTTGTCTCATGTGGGAAATCGGAGGGGAAATTTTCAGTATTTTACCATTGAATGAAAATTTTCCAGGTTTGTATAGACATGTTTTTATCAAAGACCTTTGATTTGGTACACAGACTTCAGGGAAAAGGCAGTTCAAAATGCTGGACTTGCCTCTCCAGGGGTTCATTTTTTCTATGTCATTACCCTGTAAATAGTCAATGATTTCTTGGTTCTCCAACATCTTCAGGCAAACCTTTGAATTTGCCTGGCTTTTCTTGAACTTAGGCTATGCACCCTCTCCAGTCCTTGTGTTCCCATATCCAACATGTGGACAGTACTTCATGTTTACAGGATTTTTGAGGATAGATGGGAGAATGTACTCTGCATAATGAGGACAGTGTTTCATTCTTCTTGAATAACATATACTGTAAAATGTTGAAAAAAATTGTTGCTTTCAAAACTCATGAAAGTTATTGAAATTTCAGGGCCTAAAAATCATGAATTTTTATTTGATCGTCTAAAAATATTTTACTTTCATATCCTATCATTGAATGAAATTATTCACATCTGTTTCAAGAAGTTGGTGAGAAGTTGTATCCTATTGACAAAATCCATTATTTAGTACAGTAATAAAAGTCAAAATCTCTACCACGTGTTAAATGTTTGTGCATACAGGCTCAAGACTAAACATTTAGTTTGTGTTCTTTACTTTTATCGTTAATTCTTCTGATAAGAATGATATAATTATAAATATAAAAACATAGTTGTATAAATTATATAAACATGTAATTATAAATAATACAAATATTTTATTAAAATAAAAAATGAATCAAGCTAATTAATGCAAGAAATGGGTGTAATTTTAATGTCTTAAATATAAAATTCAAATATGTTACTACCCTATTGGAGATAAAGGGAGATTTTACTTGAGCATTTTGCCTTGGAATGGCTCAACTAAGTTTTTTAGCTTAGTTATGTACAATACCTGTACATAAAAGCATAATAGTGGCCCGGAAAAATCGAGTAATTCATATTTGATTTCTAGAAATACAGGCATAAAAGGTAGTCATTTCACCTGTATTGCAATAGTCTAGATACTCAGATACTCTCAGAAATAAAGTCTTAAGTTAATTGAATATAATGGTTCCCAACAAACTACGCTTCACTGAATTATGTAATTTTTTTTTAGGAAGATTAGCCCTGAGCTAACATCTGCCAATCCTCCTCCATTGGCCCTGAGCTAACATCCATGCCCATCATCCTCTATTTTATATGTGGGATGCCTCCACAGCATGGCTTGACAGAGGTGCATATGTCCATGCCTGGGATCTGAACTGATGAACCCTGGGCCGCTGAAGCAGAGCCCATGAACTTAACTGCTATGCCACTGGAGCAGCTCCATAAATATTTTTTATTTAGCCATTTATTGAAACTGTTGGCCACGTGGAAAATATATTGAGGGAGTCAGCCTGCCAAGGACGATCATGAACTGTGTTTATGAACTCTTTAGAAAGTTTATTTTGTATTGGATCATGAAGCTGTGTCTTGGTGAAATGCCAGAGTAGCTTTGCATATTTTTCTGATAACACATTATCTTCTGCTCTGTGCTTCAAAGCCATTAAAATTAGTTAATATTGAGCTGCTATTCATTACTGAAGTTTAAGCTCTTATTTAGCATTTTACTAACAAGGATACTTTAATACTTTTTTGCTATAATATTGTATCTTACTCTAAATTAACTTTCATCAATCCTCAATTTTATATGCCATGACTTCATGAAAAAATAAAATTTGATTAAATGCTCCAAATAGATGAGGCTAAATTTTGTGAAATGACAATGAGCTGTTTTCGGAGTGTTTTCTAATTACTTTTGAGTTAACTCTGAAATTCGTTATAAATGCATCCGTACTGTTTTATTAGAGGTTTTTCTCTCAGGATGAGCAAGCTTATATTTAATTTTAAATATGTATTTAGTGATAGCCCTAGGGATGAATAATTAGAATGAATTTACCAGGGTTCTTTTAGAGCTGAAAAAAGAAGTTAGGTAATACATTAAGTATATACAGAAAGCTTGTTTCCAACACTTTATGATGTAATTAACAAAAAATTCATACTCCTACAGTATAATAACCATGTGCTATAATTTATCCTACACAGTTATAAATGGCTTATAACTTATAAATCTTCACCATCATATTCATATTTGAAAATAGGACTGTTAAAATTCAAGAGTGTAATTTTGTGTAGTGAGGTGACTGCATCCTACACTTGAAACAAGAAAATAAAAGACTTTCAGAATGTTTAAGCGGAAATGACCAAAACGTTAAAAATAAAATGTATTTCTAAGAAAGATTAAAAATGATCTTATCCTAGTTCTGAATCCCAGCTCCGCCATGACTGTGCTCTGCTTGGTGAGCGTGGGCACGTGGCTTAACTTCTCTTGGCCTCAGTTTCCCCACCTGTTAAGTTGAAGTCAATCTCCGAGGGCCTTTTCTGCTCGCTCTTCATCTGAGACTGAAGCGATATTTATTTTCAATCTTTCTCGTTTTCTGATACATACCTTTGGAGGCTAAAAAAGTACATCTTTGATTATGAAATATTTTAAACACAGAAATATGGAGAAAATAAAAAAGATACCTGAGTACCTTATACACTCAAATTTACATATGTTAGTATTTTGCCATATTTGCTTCAGTCCTTTATTTGAGGTGATGAATTCTGCCTCAGTTGGTGAGAGCCTGCCTCCCTCACTCCACTCCAGGCTACTTTTCTGACTTTGCTCAGCTGTCCTGCCCTGCGCTCACTCTGATCCAGCTGCTATGCTCCTTGTTAAGCACCTGCTCAGCTTGCTCTTTCTCTTTTGCATGTACAGTTCCCTCCTGCTGGAAATTTCCTCCATCACCCTCCACCGCTATCCATCCACGTGGATCCCAGGGGAGTTCTTCCAGCTGCTCAGCTGCTGCTTCTCAGTGTGACCTTCCCAGACACCTTGTTCCTGGAAGAGTCCTTCCCACAGCCTCTCTCCTTCGCTGCCTCAGTTTTCCTCAAAGCACTTATTATTCCTTTGACTAGAGTGAAGCTCCATGTGGTTGAGGATTTTTAATAGTAGCAAAGCATGGAACAGTACTCAGCAGGAGGTAGGCATTCAAAAAATAGTTGAATGAATGAACGAAGTCTTGTCTAGTGTGCTTTTGTGAGGGTCCAGGTAGATTCTCCATTTTGTGGGACCTAAAGCTCATTATACTTAAGAGGACCTTCTTTAAGAAAAAGAACACAGGGGCTGGCCTGGTGGTATAGTGGTTAAGTTTGTGTGTTCCGCTTCGGCAGCCTGGGTTCACAGGTTCAGATCCCAGGTGCAGACTTACACACTGCTAGTCAAGCCATGCTGTGGCAGCACCCCACATACAAAATAGAGGAAGATGGGCACAGATGTTAGCTCAGGGACAATCTTCCTCACCAAGACAAAAAAAAAAGAAAAAGAACATAAAAGTTCAAATTGAAAAAAAGTGAAATTGAATATTTATTTAGAATAAAAAAAAGAATAAAAACAAAATTCAAATTTTAAAAAGGTGACAAATACCATGAACATCACACAATCCATAAAAATAACACATCTTTATTAACTGCCTAAGAGACATCTATAGTACTTTTTCCCACAATTTATGACTCATCTTCTGATTGACTATATGACAGTGATTTTATAGTTTCTTTTTATGGCAGAATAGAGATGATTTTTTCCAGCAGGTCTGATCAAAATTCGTATCTTGTTATCACTGATACTTTAGATAATCTTCTTCCAGCTTCGCAGGTTGTAACTGAGTGTGTCGCGAAAAGTTTAGAGGATTTTATCAAATTTGGGGAAAACTTTATTAGGTTTCTTTGATGCATGAGCTTTAACAGGTCAGGACATTTCAAGTTATCTTAAGCAATGACAAATCTTAAATAATTTTACGAATTGAAGGCTGTCTCTTTCTGATATGTTCAAATTTTGGTATGGCCAATAATTCTGAAAAATTATATAAAATTGATTATCTAAAATACAAAGTATAAAAGTTATACAAAATTGATTAAGGCATATTAAGAGCATTCCACTTGTTTGTCACTATAAGCTCGTCAAATACTGTTCCTGGCAAACGTTGCGTGTCTTTGCATCTGGAATCACTAGACTTCATCTAGACAAGGTGCATTAGGTGACACCAAATGGTCAAATCTGATCAATTGTAGCATGTGAATCGTGAGAGTTCATATGCAGACATACTTGTATACAGTGTTGTTACAGGTTCATGCCTTATAAACTGAGGTTTAATAAGTTTTATCTTTCTGTGAATCCCATCAAAAATAAACAAAAATGTGTGGTGCATTTATAATTGTATATGCTGCATTATGAAGTCTCTTCTTGACAAGAGAGAACTTCCATTGTGGCTAGACATCTATGCAAATCCAATTTTCTACATATAATTTTACTTGTTTTGATGATTAAAAGAATTTTTCACAGATTAGCTTTCGGTTCTGTACATTTCAAACCTTGTTTAGTTTCTTTCTGTTACTGACATACTCCAATGCCAGGTACATAGGAAGTATCTCTCACATAAGCATATCCCATATCAGTATATCCTATTTGACCTCTGGCCCTATAGTTTTGTGTCTCATTACCAGGAGAATTGGCACAGTGTCTAGTAGGAGATTTCTAGAAGCCATTCTGACACTAAGACAGCTGGCAATAACCTAATTACTTCACACCTACTAACCACATATTTATGTTCCAGTAAACACAAACTAAATGTAAACCCAACTAAACTTCCCCTTAGCTGGATGTCAACAATACCCACAGAAAATCTAGCACCTCCTGAGGTGATAGAAAGTATGACAGAGGAGAAGATGGAAGGAAAAGTAACAGTGATTCTGTTGATTGTATTTTTGAAGACTGTACAAATGCTCAGGACTCTATGAACATTGGAAGGAGCATTTTTATAAGTGGGTGCTTATGTCAGATGGAGAGTTCTGTTTCAGCACAGGCCTATCAGTTGAAATAACATTCCCTCCAGTCACAAGCTCCCAGATCAACTGATTTTAGTCCAGTTAAGGGAATCGATTCAGTAGTTCAGTTCATTTCAAACATTCACTGAAACAAGCTGAGGACTAGAGTTGATGGTCATAGTTGAGTAACATATTTCACAGTTCCCTATTCTTGCTTTTGATTCATGTTGCTGCATTTTGGGAGTGTATTACTTTGATCCTTAAGGTGAATATTCCTCCCATTGAGGTATTTTCAAGTTAATGTACCAAATATATACGCGTCCCTACAATGTGCCAGACATTGTGCTAGGAGCTGGGAAAACAAAGACGCCCGAGAGTCAGTCCCTAAGCAACTTAACATTGAGTACTTAAATTCTTATATTACAAAGATGAATGGGATGAAGTCCATAAGGGACAGAAAAAAAGCAATGTGTGGTTTAAAGAGGAAAGATGCTATATGGAACAGGGTGGCATCCAAATGTTATTGGGGGGCCTTTTGAGATCATCCTTGAAAAGTAAGAAGGACTTCACAGACTTTGGGGCCAAGATGTAGAGGTGGAAAGGTAGGAAAAACATTCAGGGAATAGTCTTATTTGGCTGGGGCATTTGCGTGTGTGTGTGTGTGTGTGTGTGTGTGCATGCTAATATGATATAAAACTGACATCATATGGAGGAGAGCCAATTTTTAAAATACTGCTTTAAAAGGAACAGTATTTTTCAATACCAGAGTGAAGAGATTTACCTGTTTACCAGCAGGCAATCAATAACTGAAGTTCTTGATTACGGGACAAGTAAGAATGAAGAAACACCCAGGAAGACGGCTTTGGTATTGGTGCCCAGCATGGACGGGAATAGAGAAGAGAGAGGAGACCAACTGGAAACGGGCTGTCATATTGCACATAAGCCATGATGAAAGCCAGCTGAGGGCAGTGGCAGTGGAGATGGAAATGAGATGTTACAGGACTCAATGTCAAGGGAGAAAAGGGAAGATGTGTGTGTCTCAGCTCCCAAGCCTAGAGTCCTGAGATGATGCTTTGTTAGCAAACAGAGGAGAGTGACAGGCCCAGCTTCCTTCTTTGAGGGGAAGATGAGGTTTTAGATATTTTTGAATCTAAGCTGAGGTGAAAACGTTTATGTGGGAGGTGGATGTGGGTTCTGGAGCTGAAGAAAGAGACCAGGGCTTGTGAGAAAGATTTTACAGTTATCATTCTCGTGAATCCCCAGGAAACAGCACGAATGCTGGCAGATTTTCTCCTTCTCTTTTGTCGTCTTCTTCCAGGAGTGTCAGTGCTCTAGAATACTTGAGTGCTCCATACATCAGAGCACAGTAGAGTGTTATCCTAAAGGTATGGGAAGGTAGCAATTCTCAATGAGGGGAGGAGAGGCATTTCCCTCTAGGGTGGGGTGTGCATCGTTTAAAGGAAAAACCCGCTTACTTGAGGGTCACTACTCTATGGTGCGAAGGGGACTGGATATTGAGCATTTTCCCCTTGCGGAGGTCAGTAGGCATCGGGACGGTCTATTGCTATTTCCTGATACTGGAACAGGTGCATGAACCCAGAACAGGAGGCTGAGATAAAGCAGGGCTTTGAGCGTTGGACCAGTCTGCTTGTCAGCTGGGAGAGTGAGTAGCTTTTAATTATCCCTGACTCTGAATATCTAACTCCTGACTAGTTAATGTTAATAAACGACTGAATGTATAGTTGAATGAATAAAGCTTTCAACATTTATTGTACGCTTACTCTATTCAATTGTTCAGCCCTATCAGCCATCATGTATCTCTTGGCATCCAGTGACCAGTTGTGAGAGATACTCCCAGTCCAGGAGAACTGGCAAGTCCCATGTGGACTCCTCGAGAGGATAACAGATTCGGAATAGGAGCGGCATGCACATTCACCCTTCAGTTGGGCCAGAACAGCTGAGCAATCAGGGAGGTTTCTTTTTTCCCTTTCTAGAGGGTACATCAATTTTGTTAAAATTTTCCTTTACTGTAATAATAAAAAGAAAATACGCCCTCCAATTTAATCACTGTAATTTTATTAATATAGCTAGAGAAATTACAATGACCTTTTATTAAAAAAGCACCGCGCACATAAATCGACGGCAGGCAGATGAGATTATGAAGGGAGTCATTTCTTTAGCAGTCAAGCTTCATCTCCTATGTTGTAAGCTTCTGAGATGATCTATAAATTGTTTGTATTACTTATAGCTTCAGAGATGACAGCCTAATCTGAGCAATTAGATTCTTGGGAAAGATCAAGACACTTATTAAATCTTATCTTAGTCACTCCTAATTGCACCCATCCATTTATCTCCCTGGAATAAATTGCTAATGCAAAGCTACAATTCAATCACAACATAACTAGTCTTTATTTTAGATGATTAAAAAAACCAACCCTGTCACCACATGTACATAAAAGCAATCTATAATTAATTAATGAAGTTAGACCCTGCAGACTGCTATCACATGAAGATATAAAGTATATCTCCTGGTTTGTTTCAGAAAGTTACACATTACGTGATTCAGGAGACAGCCGCATTCAGTAGCACTATGGATGGGTGGTTTGTGCCTTCCCCTCAGAATTTCTATATAGAAGCTCTAATCCCCAATATGGTGGTATTTGGAGGCGGTGCCTTTGGAAGGTGATTAGGTCATGAGGATGGAGCCCTCCAGGTGGGATTAGTGCGTTTGTAAGAAGAGACAAGGAGACATGATGTCTCTCTCTGCTGTGTAAGGACAACAAGAACTTGGCAGTCTGTGACCTGGAAGAGGGCCCTCACCAGCACCTGCCCATGCTGGCACCCTGATCTTAGACTTCCAGAACTAGGAGAAACCAATGTCTGTTGTTTAAGCCCCCGGTCTGTGGTGTCACAGCAGCCTGAACAGACTGAGACAAATAGCTACAGATATTTACTGTGTGCCTGCTGTGTGCCAGGCATTGTTGTGGATACAGCAGTGAACAGAACAAACTCCCTTTTCTTATGGAATTGGATTCATGGAAGCACAGAGAGGCAGACAAACACACAAAACATAACATTCCAGGTGGTGCCCAGTGCTCTAAAGGAAAATAAAGTCAAAGAAAAGTGCCAGCATGCAGGGAGGAGGCGGGGAGGGGAGGAGGAGAGTGTTGCTTCATATGGAGCAGCCAGGAAGGGCTTCTTGATAAAGTGTCATTTAAACAGAAACTCGGAAGAAGGGAGAGAAGGAGCCGTGAGGATGGTGGAGGGGGGGTGTCTGGGCAGCCCAAGAACTGGTGACAAAAGCCCCAGTGGGGAAGCCCCTTTGGTGTGTTTGAGGTGCAGCCTAGAGGACAGACTGAGGGAAGGAGAGGGGGTGGGAGGGGGTGATGGCAGGAGGAACAGGAGTGGGGAGGGTGAGAGGAGAGGGGGCAGGTGATATAAATTCTTGGCAGCCCCTGTGAGGACTCTGGACTTTATTCTGGATGGAATGAAAAGCCATTGACAAGATCTGAACAGATCAGTGAGGTGAGATGACTGGAGCACCCTGCGTGTCCTTGGGTTTCGGATTTCAAGAGCAAGGGTGAAGGCAGCTTTGAAGGCCAGAGGTGATGGGCGGTGGTGGAGGTGCTGAGTACCCTCCGGAACTACCCAGGGTGGAGCAGGAGAATTTGCAGAGAGCTGGAGGTGCAGAGTGAGGGAAGAGAAAAAGTGAGGGCGAGGCTGAGGATTCCTGCCTGGCCAGGGGCCTCTTCCTCTCTACCCTGTAATTCTAATCTCCAATCGCAATTGGAACCTGTTGAGTGAGATCTCTGATTATCTGTCCTCGCCCTCAGTCCTCTACCTCTCTCACACTGGTGCCCAGTATCTGCTTGCCTTCCTTCACCCATGTCACCAGGTCCAGGCAGCTGGATATTTCAACCCCACATGAGAGGTGGCTCTGGTGACAGGACCTACACACGGCTCCAATGATCTGCAAAATGGGGCTTATTTGACACAAAGGACGCCAGATGGAAGAGAAGCAGGGTTCTAGCAATGCTGGGTGGGGGTGGGAGAGTCCTACAATCTTTCAGAGCTCCTCCGATCCTCTTCCCAGTGGGACATTAAATTTTCTCGCGGTGGCAGAGGGAAAAGTTCCCAGCAGAGGTTTTGGAGGTCCAAGCAGAGGCTTTTGGAGCAATGGAACACCCCGGAAGCCTCGGTGTAGGTTTTATCTACGAATGATTTTATGCCCTGTTGGTTTGAACATTTGTCAGACAATGATTCAGCAAGAGCAAGCTCTCTGCATTCTTACTCAATAATACTTTTGTTTCACACGCCTGTGCTACTAGGTAGCTTTTGTCCTCAGGAGAGAGGAGACAAGTATCCCTTCCTATGTCACACGCACCACAGAAATGTGTTTTTGCAGTAACAGTAGAATTAAGAAACCTTGTGAATTCTCTGTCTATGTTTAAATGGCTTGAGGAAATTATTTGGAAGAGCCAAGTTCTGTAACACTTTCACCCAAACTAGTGATTTCTGACATGATTATCATATGCTCCTGCTTGAGATGTGTGCAAATGCACACGCATTGATTTTCTTCCTTATCAAAGTGCGTTTGCAGGTGGCTGCCTGCTCTTCTTTAGAAGCCTTTTTGTAAAAATACCGAGTTCTTCTGCAAATGCAAACTAAATATCAGTCATCACAATAGTTGGCTGTCACTGTAGCAACTTTGCTCTCCAACTTTTGGATGCCAAAACTCAACGTTCTCTTCTGTTGAGCAGAGAGCCAACCCCAAGTGTGACGCTGCAGCCTCAATATCCATGAAGCAGAGGTGAGCCAGAGAGCTGGCCCTCCCTGGAGTCCCTTTATTGATAATTATTCAATGGCGCAAGCCTTGTCAGAAAGAGGGAATACCAGCTGGTCATCAGTGACTTTTTTCATGGTGCCAGAATATATGTTTTTAAAATTTTATTGAGGTCATATTGGCTTTTAACATTGTGTAAATTTCAGGTGTATATTATTATATGTAAGTTTCTGTATAGACTGCATCATGTTTACCACCAATATTCTAGTTTTTATCCATCACCATTCATATACGTCCCTTTATCCCTTTTTCCCTCCCTCCACCCCCTTCTCTGGTAACCACCAATCTGTTCTCCTTATCTATGTGTTTGTTTATCTTCCACATGTGAATGAAATCATACGGTATTATTGGCTTTCTCTACCTGATTTATTTCATTTAGCATAATACCCTCAAAGTCCGTCTATGTTCTTGCAAAGGACATGATTTTGTCTGTTTTATGGCTGAGTAGTATTCCATTGTGTGTGTGTGTGTCTGTGTGTATATATATATATATATATATATATACACACACACACACCACATCTTCTTTATCCTTTCATCCATTGATGGGCACTTGGGTTGCTTCCATGTTTTGGCTATTGTGAATAATGCTGTAATGAACATAGCGATGCATGAATCTCTTTGAATTGTTGACTTCATGTGCTTTGGATAACCACCCAGTAGTGGAATAGCTGGATCATATGGTATTTCTATTTTTAATTTTTTGAGAAATCTCCATAAAGTTTTCCATATTGGCTGCACCAATTTGCATTCCTACCAGCAGTGTATGAGGGTTCCCTTTTTCCATATCTTCTCCAACACTTGTTATTTCTTGTCTCGTTGATTATAGCCATTTTGATGGGTGTGAGGTGATATCTCATTGCAGTTTTGATTTGCATTTCCCTAATGATTAGTGATGTTGAACATCTTTTCATGTGCCTGTTGGCCATCTGTATATCTTCTTTGGAAAAATGTCTGTTCATATCTTCTTCCCATTTTTTGATTGGGCTGTTCATTTTTTTGTTGTTGAGTTGTATGAGTTCTTTATATATTTTGGAGATTAACCCCTTGTCGGATAAATGATTTGCAAATATGTTCTCCCAGTTGGAGGGTTGTCTTTTTGTTTTGTTCATGGCTTCCTTTGCTATACAGAAGCTTTTTAGTCTGACGTAGTACCATTTGTTTATTTTTTTCTTTTGTTTTCCCTGCCTGGGTAGACATGATATTTGAAAAGACAGTGCTAAGACTGATGTCAAAGAATGTGCTGACTATATTTTCCTCTAAGAGTCTTGTGATTTCAGGTCTTACATTCAAGTCTTTAACCAATTTTGAGTTAATTTTTGTGTGTAGTGTAAGATAATGGTCTACTTTCATTCTTTGCATGTGGCTGTCCAGAATATGTTTTTTAAGTGGCAAAAGTTCTCCTAATTTCTAATGCCATTCTCTTGTTTTCTGAGGATGATTTTCACTACGTTTGGTTATTTCTATTGAACGCCTCTTTTCCTACCATCTTTTCAAAATGTCTCATACTGCATTTTATTTTGCATAAATAAGTTTTATATAAATAAGGTGGAGACTTGTTCTACTCTTAACAGTTATACAATCACTATGGCTGGCTTATATTCTTGTGGAAATGGCAACTAAGTCCCCTTCCCACACATTATGGGAGAGAATCTCTTTGAGAAGGGCATCTGGATGGTGTTCTTAGCTAACATGATATAAAACAGATTCAGGGAGGAGGCAAATGCTTTTTAGCAGAATATATTTGGGTTTATTATTTTGGTAGGAATGGGGCCAACCATATGTTAGTAGAGCAAACATGCATGGTTTAGGTGAGAAGTATGTGGTATTTTTCCTTTTTTTTTTTCTTTTGTGAGGAAGATTGGCCCTGAGCTATTATCTGTTGCCAATTCTCCTCTTTTTGCTTGAGGAAGATTGTCACTGAGCTAACGAACATCTGTGCCAGTCCTCCTCTATTATATGTGGGATGCCGCCACAGCATGGCCTGATGAACAGTGCTAGGTGCGCACCTGGGATCCAAACCTGTGAACCTTGGGCTGCTGAAGCAGAGCGCATGAACTTAACCACTAGGCAACCAGGCCAGCCCCAAGCCTGTGGGATTTTTGAAGGAAAAAAAAAACTAATACTGCTTGTCCCCTGGTAGGATCTCACACTTGTCATTTATAGGATCACAATGCAGTGTTACTCAAGGTGTAGGCTGCGGGCCAGCAGTATCACTATCACCCGTGGGCTTGTTAGAAATGTCAATTCTGGGCCCCACCCACACCTCCTGCATCAGAATCTCAGGGGGTGGGAGGTGCAGGAGGGAGGCACCCAATAATCTGTGTTGTAACAACTCCTCCCGTGATGGTGCATGCTGAAGTTTTAGAGGTAGTGCCATTGTGTGCATTCCACTGGGTAAAGACTCCCTTTTCTTTAGCTTTCTTGAGGTATAACTGACAAATAAAATTGTAAGCTATTTAAAGTGTAGCACATGATGATTTGATATATGTGTACATTATGAAAGGATTCCTTCTGTTGAGTTAAGTAACATCCATCATTTCACATATTTGCATTTTTTGGTGAGAACATTGAATTTCTACTCTCTTAGCACATTTCAATTATGCTACACAGTGTTATCAACTCTAGTCACCACGTTATACATTAGATCCTCAGACCTTATTCATCTCATAACTGAAAGTTTCTACCATTTTACCAATCTCTCCCTATTTCCTCCACCCACAGCCCCTGGCAACCACCATTCTACTCTCTGTTCTATGAGTCTGACTTGTATTTTTTTTAGATTCCATATAAATGTGATTCTAGGGTGTGGCCTCCCTTGATCATGCTTCACATTCACCATGGTTTTCTCCCTCTGCTGCAGCTTATCTAACCTTTTTATCATTCTTTCACAGTCCTATAAATATCTGACTCTTCCCATTTACCATATTTGTAGCATAAGAAAGATACATAGTGGACACTGTATTTAGAACAGTTTTTCCCAAAGTGTGGTTGTCAAGCAAGTGGCATTGGCTGCCTGTCACCACGAGTAGAAGTTGGAACACTTTTGCCCACTGCATCTTGATGTCGGAGTCACCATGGAAACACAATGCAATCCAACACTTAAATAGAGAAGAGACAGAGCAAGAGGAGCATCCACAGTGGATGTTGGCCTTCCATGGCCTGCGTGTCCTCCCAGCAACCACTGCAGTGCAATTGGGCTGTATGCACCGCTCTTGTGCAACAGAACAAAGGACTCTGACTGCTCCCTGCTGGGGACAGATATAGCAATGGAGTTGGCCAGTGCCATATGACACACATACCTAAGAAGAACAAGGAGAACACGTTGAGTCTAAAACAGGGAAAGACATTCCCACGCAAGGTGGTGAGTCCAGCACGGGCTGGGACGACTCGTTATCTCTTGTTAGGAGGTGGTCCAGGCCCAGGGCCCTTTCTTAGGTGGCTGAGTAGCGGTTGAAGGACTGCGTGCATGAGACTGCCTCTCCCAACAGAATGCAAGAGAATTATTTACACATGTAATAAATTTGGAAAATTTTCCAAAATTTATTATATACATTTCCAAATTATCTAATAAATTTACAATCTTATAATCTTAGATCGTAAGTTCTCAAGACGGGGAATAAGGTATACAGTGTTTCCCATCCTTATTTTACTGCAAAACCTTAGTTTGGGTGGAAGAATTGTGGAATTATTAGAATATATATTCAGAATTATTGTCTTACAGGAATAACTCTCCTGGTGGAAAATTCAGAGGATATGACAACAATGAGTCATGTTTGAAAAGGTCCTTAAATTTCACTTTCAAGATACTTGGTTCTCAGGAGAGGCCATTATAGTGTGATCAAATGCAGAGTCCCTTCACCAACACTTATAAAATTGAAAATAAAGACATTCACCCAAGTTCTATTACCCTTTTCTTCTGTTTTACTCAAGATAAATTTCAGTAGAATATAATAGCTTTGGTCAATGCAGATTGCATTTTATGTCCCCTTCTTAAAACCTTTTTAAGTAATATCACAAACCTCAATGCACATATAATGTAAAAAAATAGACAGACATGAGTTTGACAGCTCTTAAGAAAATTGCTTAGCATCTCTAAATCCATAGGGAAGAAAAGCAGAGGAATCAGACCTGGGATTGACGTCTCTTTCTGCCACTTTGCAGCTGTACAATAGACCAAGGGCTTCCCTGTTTAGTGAGATGCTTTTTGGTTAAGGATCTGAATCTTTCATTGGGATTCTGCTTTGATTTTTCCCTTTGCAAGACCGAAAAAAAATAAAAAATCCACCAAAGTATAGTTATTTCAAACACCTTCAACTAAATTATAATCTGGAGATTTTGAATTGCTCCTTTTTGGACTAGGATGCGCTGATCTCTTGTTGATGGAAACACTTTGCGCGGACAGTTTCTTTGCTATGGTGCTGAGTCACATCCAGTGATCACAACTGCAATTCAAAATGTTGCCTTTGATTATTCCTCCCAATATGCTCATGCTGAGATTTTCTTCTTCTGAAACTATTCATCTGAGAATTGAGAATATGGTCCCGTTTATTTTCCTTTTAAAAAGGATACTAAGTGAATACAAGAATTTCTTGTGAATTTTCTAGGTAAATATACATTCATTGATTCTGAGTAACTCATTTAAAAGAAAGTATCATGGCCTTCGTGGCTTTACACAATCTCGAATAGTGCCTATGTGGATTTGACACAGCCAACTTGGAGGTCATCTACTGTTTCTTAGCTTTTTTCCTATTTAAGATAAATTTTCAATTATTAAATTCTATTATGCGAAGACAGCATGTTCCAATGGATAAAGTCAAATTAAATGGATAAATCAAATAAAATAGTTTTAAAGATTCCTCCTCTAGTCTATGGAACTATAGCAAGACATGGGATGTGGCTGCTAAGTCTTTAATACAAGAAAGGGTTACTGGAACAGCCCTATTCTAACACTGCTACTATTTTGTCTCAGTCAGTTCCATGGCTACTCTTTCTCATTGTTTTTAGTCCCAACTGCAGTTTTATCTCCTTAATCTGCTTCTGCAACCTACAGCTTCATCTCCTCGTGTCTAACACCTAACAGCTCCACCTTGCTTAGAATGCTTGCCTGCTGTAGATACTTCTACAACTTCTTTCTTTCATTAATTCAGCAAGTGTTTCTTGAGCACCTACAGTGTGCTGAATGCTCTTCTTCATCAATGAATAAAACAGACAAAGATCCCTGTTGTTTTGGAGTTTGCATTCTGAAAGGAAGACAGATAATAAACAATAAACATAATGAACAGTGAGCTACACAGTATGTTAGAAGGGGATGGAACTACCATCTTACACAGAGCAGAATAAAGGGGTTGAGGAACTTGTCAGGTGGGGAGAGGTGGCAGTAGTACTGAAGAGAGTGGTCAGGAGCTCTCTAGAGTCTCCTTTCTAAGGGCACTAAGCTCATTTGTGAGGGTTCCACCTTCATGACCTAACCACCTCCCAAAGGCCCCACCTCCTAACACTATCACCTTGGGGTTAGGATTTCAACATATGAATTTGTGGAACACAAACCTTTAGACCATAGCAGTACTTAAAGGCATGACAGTAGACAATCTCATCAATGGGGTTGACTGTAGAAAGAAGAGGACCAAGGCTGAGACCAGGGCCATGTCAACATTAGGAGGTGGAGGAGAAAGGGAGGAAAAAGAAATATAGATTGAAAAGGTGCTGCCCTTGAGTTTAGAGGGAAATCAAGGGAATGTGGGACCTGGGAAGCTGAGTAAAGAAAGTGTATCAAGGAGGAGAAAGTGATGGTAAGTATCATATAAGTTGATGGGAGACTTAACCACTGGGTTTGGCAATGTGGAAGTTGTCATGATCTTGACAAAGAATGATTTTGGCTTAATTGAGTGGGTTTCAAAAAGAATCAGAGAAGGGCAAGTAGAGACACATTTTAACATTTTTTTTTTGATCTGTGATACGTCTTATAATCAGTGATGTTTCACTGTTGCCATAGACCAGGCAACAGCTGTGATGTGGTTGTTACTGCCTACATGCACGTGACCATGGTCATGACTGGTCTGCATGTTGTTGCCACCTGTGCATTGTTGGTACTATATGTGTTGAGTTAAATTGCCTTTTAAAATGCCTCTCTTGTTGTTCTCATTTGAAAATTTCACTTGCCACATTCTAGCAAAATAAAAAAAGTGTGAGCATCAAAACTTGAAGAATGGGTGTTAGTAGCTTCGAAGAAAACCCTGGAGATAAGAGTCGTGACTTTCCTGTAAAGAGAGAGTTTTCCATCTTGCCACACTGAGAGTTTACATGCCAGACAACTTTGTGCCTGTAGTGAACAATACTGTATTGTGCACTTGAAAATTTGTTGAGGGTGGACCTCATGTTAAGTGTTCTTATTAGAATATAAATATTAAAAAAAGAGGGTTTTTGATGTGACTGAGGTCTATGCTGTGTGGAAGACTTCTAAATGGTCATAAATTAGGTTGATTTAATTAGCAGTATTTTTTTCTATTTTAGTGGTCATAATTTTGTGCTTTATAACGAATGGAGTACTGGATAATATGAAATATAGTATATGAAATAAGTTTTTTGTTTATAAAATGTTACAATTTTATAACATGTGGATTCCTTACATCAACATGTGTACACTCAAAATCATTGCTCAGTTGCACTGGCAAATTTCTGTTGACCTGGTAGCCAAAAAATTATGTTCTCCAAGGAGAATCATTATCCAGGTAACGTTATTGAAGGTTAGCTGATTTAGCTGAAAGATTTACAAAATCATATGTGTAAATTACTCCACTTATGGTAGCAGTAATTTATTCTAAACAAATTGGATCCACAGCCATCTGTTTTAGCTGTTAGTATAGGAAAAGCATGTTTTTTTCTATCTCCACAAAGTTAGGTTCAAACCGCAGATGTAGAACAATGCAAATTAGACAATGCGTGCCTTTGAAGTGAAGAAAAGTGTCACAGAGCAGTAGTCCAGCCTCAGAGTTCCTGCCCATTTCTTATCCCAGGGATAGAGTGATTCTCCTGCAAAGCCAGATTCAAGAGTGTTCCTCTTGGTTGAAGATTGCAAAATAGCCAAGGGTCAGAGAAATATAGAACTACTTCTGTGGGCCTAGTGTCATTCTTCCATTCCTATCCCAGTCCTACCTTCTTTCCCTTATGTCTCTTCGCCCTCCATACCTTTTGCAGCCTTTAATGTCACATCAATGAAGGGCACTTGGGGTGCTAGCACCACCATCTCTTTCTTGAAATCTCATCATGAATTCTCTTTCAGACAGCCCTAGGATGGATTTCAAACAAAATTACATCCAGGTGTGACTGGGCCCCATGGGAAATTCCTGCTCTTATATCTTGCCCAGTATCAGGGAGAAACCCCAACCTGATCAACAATGGTGAAGATTGACAAGACTCCAGAGGAGACAACTAGGCAAGCAAGTAGGTTGGCTTGAGACAGCTCCAGTGGTGCTGAAAGTTGGTACAGGACTCAGCTGGCCAGAGCAAGACAGTTTAAATTCACAACACAGCAAGACCAGGAGCATCAGCATGGGGGCACCAGTTCTCCTTCACTAAGTGCCATGGAGCGGTGTGATGGACCCAGACGGCGACTATGCACACAGTGGATTATACCACAGTGGAGACATCTAGGGCCAGGGACCCTATGCAAAGCAATTAAAACAAGCCAGTTTTCTCAACTCAACAAGTTCTTGGCTGATTTCAAGTTTTCAAATGAGTATGTCACCTTTTCAGAAACTCAGATTAGACACATTGACAGGAATTGGGAAAAAAATTACTTAATTTATCTCATGCAACACTTGACTGGCATTATCAACCAAATCTTGGTTGGTAGGATGAGGCTAATTGGCAACACTGATCTCAGTTATGTCTCAGGGAATAAGTCCTGGACATCTCCAACTGAATAAGTCCTGCAGGGGACTATTAGGTCTTGTTTCAGATAACCATTTAGCTTTTTATCTTATGATGTGCATAAGCTGTTCTACCTGAGTGATGGTAGTAATCCAAACACTACAGGAAGTATTGGTGATGATACATACACCTGCTGGTGTGGGCAGGATGTGGCCTAAGGTCAGCCTGTTACCTGGTATGTCCTATCATCCATTAGGAATTTAGACTGTCCTGTTGATCTTCTAGGGCTTGTGCTGTCTCTGGCTGGTTGCTCAAGTCAAGCATAAATTCCTGGCCATTGTCTCTAGGAAGTGGACTCTGAGGACAGGGAGCAAAGCTTGCACTATTTTATGAAACCAGAAGTTTTTGCATTCCCAGATAGGATAGCTTTCTTTACCCAGAGACCCAACAAGGGGAACATGGTGTCAACGCAAATAATTGTAAGAGGCGATAAATGGACCAAAAAGCAACCCCCATTCCCAATGGAAAGACCTTCTGTGGCCCAGTCTCCCCAGCATACAACTATATGGCACAGGTCAACCCATTTGTGATTTGTCATTAAACTTAATTGGATTACTGTTATATTACTTGTTAAAAATTTATTTTATTTATTACATTTTTTATTGCGATACAATTGACATATAACATTATATGAATTGCGGGGGTGCAACATAATGATTTGACATTTGTAGGTATTGTGAAATGATCACCACAATAAGTCTAGTTGACAATCCCCCACCATAGATAGTTACGATTCTTTTTCTTGTGATAAGAACTTTTAACATCTAGTCTCTTAACAACGTTCAAATATGCAATAAAGTAGTATTAACTATAGTCTCCATGCTGTGCATTACATCCCCATGACTTAGATATTTTAGAGCTGGAGGTTTGTAGCTTTTGGCCACCTTCACCCATTTCACCCACCCCATGTTATGTTACTTTTGTTAAGCCACTTGGACAGTGTCAATAGTAATTGCAGCCTTATGAGCCATACCTTGCACAACCCAAGGCCACTTAGGTATTAGAGGAAGCATATAAATTGTATCAGTCAGAATAAAATGAGGATGTGCTATTCTGGGTGTTTACAGGGTTAGGAGGGGGTGGTCAGGTTTGGGAACTGCTGTTGGTGGTATTAGGCACAGCAGAATAATGCAGGACTAGCCATGCCCACATGAGTTTTCTATTTCCATAGCAAGTAGATAGGAATGACAAATTGAGCAGCAGATCATATCACTAGCCACTGCTGTGCTACCCAGGCAGACTATGTGATTGTTTGCCAGATGGTGGTGCTGAATCTAGGGGACAAAGAAAGCATTAGTTATTCCCTCATCCTTGCACCACCTGTGGTCTTAGGTGACCCTCCCCAGGTGCTGGAGTGTTGTTCTTCCCCCACAGTCAACTGGTCTGTTTGTTTGATCTTATAGATACTACTTCACGCTTTGTCCAGCCATCCCCCAACTGCACACACAATTTCTGTCCATGTGAGTCAGGGGTTATGGGGGCTGAGTCATGATGACAGAACTTGCAAGGTCCATGATGTCCCATGTTGCTGCCTGAGCAGGCCACTTTAGGTGTATTTGAGAGTTCATGACTGATTACAATCTTTGTGGTCTGTGATCCACTCTACCTAAACCTGAAACCAGGTGGTAAATAGAAGCTACAGGCTGGAGTAACCCTCACACTGTCATTTAACTGCCATCCTAAGATGACACCTGGCAGGCTTCCCTGGTGCTAAAGTCAATGGACAAAAAGAAAAGCAGTGGTCAAGATTGTCAGGATGGAATTGTAGATACAGGGACCCAGTCTCCCTCTTCCTCTACTCCTTCTGTCATTCCAAACAGGACATTCTCTTGCAGGGAATTGCTACATTTCATGCCCACACTAAGATGTATTGTCCATACTGCTGATAATGAAATCTATCCATAAATCTTTATCAGTTGAATCTTTAAAAGTCTATTCAGCCTCTTGATGATGACAGGAGAATGTCCTTCAAATGCCATGACCATCAGCTTACTGCTGGGTCCTTTTTGCGCCATGAACTGTGTGCCATACTCTGACACATGTCTGGATAACCACAAACATGAACCAACTTAATCTCGTATGCTATTATGTGGTCCCAACATGCCACTCTCACGAGAATAACAATTCTGTAATGAGAATAGGTGTCAATGCCTATTAGACCCTGCTATGAGGTGGTGGCGGAGGACCAATTTGGTCTATTTGACAAGAATGGGCAAGATCCCCTTTGAATGCATGTCCTTGTTCACCTGTAGGAAGTCAGATCAACTGCTGACAGGTAGGAGAATCCTGGTAGGCCAAGTTTATCCTCTTTGGCACAGAGATGGAGGACCATCTTTCGAGCTCATTGGTTTATGATGGCAGGATTCAGAGGCCCAGGCCAGTGATGAATCCAGAAAGCCTGTATGGCTAGCTACAGAAAGATCTCAAAGTTCAAGACCGATTTTGGCCGTGGTTTGGCATACTCTACAAGTCTAAAGGGATGCTGGAGGTGCACAGTGGACTGCTGTTCTCAACACTACTCAACACAGCACTGTGATGCATACCCCCAGACCAGGGCAAACACAGCTCCACCAAGCATTAGCACATGATGTTGGTTGACTAAAGATTGGATGGAAAGAGGGGGAAGAGAGAATGCTGGACTCAAAAGCAAAACTTAATAGAAATAGCCTGTAGATGCCTCTGTTCTCTATGAGTTCTTGTCTTCTTTTCAAAGCTTCCATTGGCGCTCCCTCTCCAGGCTTGATAGGGCCTGCCTCTAACACTTCCCTAGGCCCCCACCAACCTAGCTCTCTCTAGATCTCCCTTTACTATTAAGAATACTCATGTGTTTTCCAGGTTCTCCCCTCGTGTATCTTGTTCCCATTTCTAAGCTCAGCAATCAAGATGCTCACGTTAGTATCCATCCTCTTCAAAAGACAGAAGGAATATTATCAATAACAAATAATTTTCGTTTGTTATAAACATATTTTTAAAAATTTCATGTCACAAAAAGTTGAGGTAACAAGTTTACTTTTATGGCTTACATCAGTGAGGACGGGTGGAACCAGGGACAGGAGTGTGTCCAGTTTGCTCCCGCTGCAGGGAATCGATTCAGTTTGCCTTATGGCTCCACATTTGTGATCATGTGGACCTCTCCGGAGTCTCAGATGTCTACTAGACTGTCCTAATGGGGCTAGTTACCATGAACTCTAATTCAAATCCAGGTCTCTGTGCCCTTATCAATAAAGGACAGCATCTATGTTTTTATAGTGCATACGGTCTCTCTGCTCCACCTTCAGAATTTTCTTTTCCTGACTTTTGGCAGAAACACTCTTGTGTTCTCCTCTTCTTGAACTTTTCTCTTGAATTTTCTAAGGAAATGGCAAGAGTACGACCCATTTTATTTGCCGTATGCTCTCCTACTTCCTCCTTTCTCCCAAAGAAGACCAAGAGATTCAGACATTGCATTGAACTTCTCTGACTTAGTAAAGTCAATCCCTTTTTCTTGTCCGCTATCATTTGGTGGTAAACTAAGAGACCTCCCACTGACCCATCTCAGAGGATCCTCCCATCCTCACAGCTCTGGGAACACAGCTCAGGGTGCAATCCTGACCCCTGTGGGATGTAACCCCTTTGTTGAGGGGGCGCCATTGATCTCTATCACCTGGGATTCTTTGTAGCACAGGACAGCAAAATCAGCGCGATAACATTTGCCCTGCTGTGGATGGAGAATGCTAGTTTTTAATATTTATGAATACTGTGGGTACAAAACGTATACATTTCCAGCATTTCATTGTTCCTTTTCTCCTCTTTCTGTTTCTCCTCACTGTGATATAATTATCACAGGCAGAGAAGCTCAAGGATGATGTTATGAAAGATTGGTTACCATATGTATGGAATATTAACAGTGCCTATTCTGCCATATATCTCCCTTGTGTGGATAAACGTCTTTCATTTTTTTAGGTAGTCGAAAGTACGTATTTTTGATGTACTTGCATGATGACTCTTGCTCCCTTTCTGTCTTTTCTCTGTCTTATAAAAACAATAATCAACAGTATATGTATACTTCCATTTGAAAAACATCTTTGCGGACATGTCAAACTCAGACATTAGCCTTCTGAGAGTATTAGAAGTTATTTTAAAGAAAGACTGCAAGGCTCTTTCCAATCCTGGGGAGCTCATTTCTTCACTTTTACCTCTTCCTCCCTTCAGCCTACATTCCCGCCCGCCTTGTCGCTCCACTCCTGTTCCTGAGGTCAGGGTTCTTTCACGTTTCTCTGTGCCCTGGCTGGGACCCTGTGGCTGCACCTCCATCTTGCGTACCTGTACTAACCTTTTGGGACTCAGCTCAGTGTCACCTCCTCCTTCATTCTCTCCCAGGCTCTCACCCCACTCAGGTTGCTTGGGTGCCACTGTTCTCTCCAGAACCCTGTGCATTCCTTTGCCACAGCACTTCCCACACTTTACTGGGATGATCTATTTATTCATAAGATGTTGTACCCTTTTCACGTTTGTGTCCAGAGAAATCAGCATCTCTTCCAGCACAAATCAGGCATTTAGGATGCTTGCTGGATTGCACGAAACCCTGCATCTTTGGTCCCTAGAGCATTTCTTGATAGAGTCAGCCCTAAATAAATATGTATTGAATGAATGATGATTCTTCTGCCTATTCCTCTGTTTTCTTTATGAATGTTTTTATGAGTTTGCAACTTTTAAAAACTCTTTTCAAATCCATCAAATTTTGTCCAAGAAGAATCAAATTTAAATAGATTCAGTTATATATTAAACTTAGAATACGTATAAATGTAACTTCAAATGTATAAATATAGCTATTGATGAGTACATATACTATGATAGCCAGAAAAATATGACAGTTGTGCTATGAAGATATAGTTCTTTATTTACACACATGTAAAATTTTATTTTATGGGAAATTAGGCATTTTATATTTATAAGATTGTGATGTTGCAGACTTTTTGTTTCTTTTTTACTAAAATGAATCTTTTGACAATGCTGTGCATATGTGTGCATGTGCAAGGCATACATGCACATTGGATTAAAGACAAGACTTTCAAAATAAAGAATAAAATTGAATGGTATTGTGGGAAATACTTTCGGGAAAGGCAAAGAGGAGTCGGAGAGAGAAGATTTGTATTTGAGACTTGGCATAACCAATCATTAGCTGACTGATATTGGAAGGTCCCTGGGTTACTCTGGATTCAGTTTCTTCATCTGAAAGATAGGGTGACAGCTAAAATAATAATACTAATTTTATAAGTTGTTTACATGCATAAATTAGATGATGTGTATCATACTTTATAAATTATAATGATAGTTTTATTAATACAGTCAATTCTGCTACAACACTTGTTTTGACAACGCGAATTTGTTCCAATGCAATTGCTATGTTTGGAAGCAATTTGAGAAAAATGGGAATTTCAAGTTTGCATAAAACAATTTCACCTGTGAGAAACACGCTATGAATGAAGAACACTGCACCAGCTGAGCTGTGGTGCCTAGGAATACACAGAACACACATCTCAAACAGCTCCCAGCCGCCTCAGTTCAACACACGTGTTCTGAGCCCCACGCATCGACGTGTGATGTCACAGCTTCCTGCCTGATTTCAGACAGCCCTCCTTCGCGATAACTTACACACGAACTCTCCTGAAACTTACCTCCACAGGCAAACTTCGGGTCTTTTACAACATGCAGTGTCACATTAATTGTAGTTCTCATGTATTTTTAACAATTTAGCATGTGTAAAATTGTGCTACCGTTTTCACTAAAATTTATCTTTTAAAATTTGTATGTCATTGATGAAGCTTTTGAATGTAGTCCCATTAGCTCAACTTTTTCCATCAGCTCCATGGTTTTATTAACCAATTTTGCAGAGGGTGGTGATTTTTAAGAACGCATATAACATGTTATAACAGCACTGACTGTATTTTATAAACTAGACTTTGATAAATTAAAATCTTTTTCTTTTAAGTCATAGTTAACCCTGTCAAGTAGGTTGCGTAATTAACACAGTGAAATGCATCAGTGAGTATATAATTAATAAATAATGAAATGTTTTAAATTGGCAAGTCACAGCCTGAATGTTAAAAAAGGATAAAATACAAGTTTGTATATTGTAATGTTACCGGATGGTGGTTTCTGATGGTGGTTAGCAAGCAACAAGCTTGGAAAGTCGTGAGCTAGGAGAGGGACTGAGGCTGAGTGGAAGTATTCCAGGGAATCAAAACTCAGGGCTCTCTTGGGGCCAGCCTGGTGGTGTAGTGGTTGAGTTTGCATGCGGTGCTTTGGCAGCCCAGGGTTCGCAGGTTCAGATCCTGGGTGCGGACATACACTCTGCTCATCAAGCCATGCTGTGGCGGTGTCCCACATACACAGTAGGGGAAAATTGGCACAGATATTAGCTCAGGGACCATCTTACTCAAGCAAAAAGGGTAAGATTGGCAACAGATGTTGGCTCGGGGCCAATCTTCCTCACCAAAAACCCCCCCAAAACAAAAAAATCTCAGGGCTCTCTTTGTTTCTAAACATGCTCCCTTAATTGTAAGCATCCCATGGCATGCTACAACTTCACTCCTGGCTTTGCCTTATTTCTCAAATTCAGATTTTTCTTTTACTGTGACTTTTTCACTTTGTTTTACTTTTGTAGTATATATGTTTTTGGAGGCTGTTTCAGTTGTTTGGGATAAAGTCCTTTGGGATCAGGCAGAGTGAGATTCCAAACTTGGAATGACATACTAGCCATGTAACGTCAGCAAGTGTGTTGACCTCGTCTGTTAAATGGCCATGATGACAATGCCAGCCGCATGGGCATGTTGTCGAGTGCCTGGCATGGAGGGAGTGCTCTATGGTACCATCATGAATAAGAAAGTTCCCTCTGCATTATCTGATCAAGTGAAGGCTCAGCAATATCTCTGTGTCTCCCACAGTGCCCTCCTCCTTGATTTCACTGTTCACACATCACATTAATGTTTAATTTCGTTTCCTGCCTTTCCTCCTTGCCTTCAGTCGGTTGTTAGTGTGTCTGCACTTGCCGATACTCCCACTGTCCCGAAACTCAGACCTATTGCATTACTCAACCATGTTGACTACACTTCATGATGTATTCGGTGCTTTGAAGAATAAAACTTTATTCCTGCTCTATTTGGGGAGGCAGGCAAGAAAATTTGTGGTTAAAATGTAGTGTGAAAATATATAATAATATATATATAGAGAGAGCATTAATAGGGTACAGGGGAGAAGAGAGACATCTCAATTACAGTGGTGAGGGTCGGTCAGTGAGCCTTCCTGGAAGGGATGATTCTGGGGCTTAATTTAGAGGCATAAGGAAGGTTAGGCAGACCTAAGAGCTGGGGAATCAGTTTTCTTTTTCAGGTCCAAGAAGTTTACATCACAAGGCAGATTATTCTGCTTCTGAAATGCTCTAAGCCATGGAAATTTCTTCCTTATAATGAGCTCCAAATCCACTTTTCTTGTAATGTGTATCTGGGGGTCATACTTGATCCTCCGTTTCGTGACCACAGAAGTAAACGTCGTGATGGGTGTATCTGTAATGTGTCTTGCATTCTTCACTGACGTGGTTCTGCCCCTCCCTCACTGTGTCCTCACACTTCTTGACTGGCTCAGCTTTGTCAAAGTCTCACTCAAATTATGACACCTGGGACTGAAAGCAATACATTCACATGCTCAAATGGCCAGAAACACCTGGATACCATATGCAGTCCTTGTCCTGGCTCCAGTGTCTTTGTTCATTTAACCTGAAATGACATGCATTTCTATTTTTTTGGGGGGGGAAGCTTATAGTCATTGTACATTCTCATGCAATTTTCATTCAGACTATGGTACATTAGCTATTACAATAAACAATAAGCTATCCCATAAACTGTCTATCCCAAGATCCTAGATTACTGAGTCAGGTGAAACACAGCAACCTCTTGCTTGTTAGATTTGCCTTTTACGTCTTTATGGAAAATTGTGGATAAGACTGAGTGGGAAAACTTAATCTGGTGTCACGCCACTTGAGACTGTCTTCAGGGTTTCACTCCATTTGTTGACATTTGTAGGGGTGTTATGACTACCCAACCAGCTTCAAACTCCCCCAATTCCTCTCCCATTTGTCTCAATATTTTCTCTCTTATACAAAATGATGTCACGTGAAGCTTGGTCAAACTTTACTTAAACCCAGTTCTCTTATGCTGATGAAATCCTCTTGTTCTATTTATTCCATCACCAATAGAAGAAAAGTGATTTGGGTTTCACCTGGCCTTAGTAAGGGTGTGTTGGTTCCTACCTATCATTATAACCCACGTGCTAGGTTATAACCAATCACTCATTTAATAATCAATCTTCATAGGGCCGGCCCTGAGCGGTTAAGTTTGTACACTCGCTTTGGCGGCCTGGGTTTCGACAGTTCAGATCCCAGGCATGGACATGGCATTGCTCCTCAGGCCATGCTGAGGCGGCATCCCACAGAGCACAACCAGAGGCACTCATGATACCTATGTCATTTGATTTAGTTGCCAGAATCTTTTCTCATTTTAGACAATTCAGATATTGCTAATTTTCAGCCTTATTACTTCTTTCTGTTTCATTTGATTAAAAAAAGACTCAGCTGAGATTCTTTTAAGGAAAAATAATCTCAAACCTGTTGCTGTATTTTGAAAGTCTTCATGATCTTAAGGAATCACCCTCCATATTATTAACCAGTAAAGGCGCAGAACATCAGAACAGGTCCTTGCTCATGATCTTATGTTCTTGGACGTTACTTCCCTAGATCTTTGCTTCATTCCTTGCTCTGTTTTCTTGATGTCTCTCACTTTCACTTCCAAGGGTTTCTTCTACTGTTGAACCCTGGCTTTATGCCTCTACTCCACTGACCATGAACTCTCTCCAGGTTGTCATATGCTGTCTGTCCAACATACCTCCACAGCCCATGGAAACCTCATATGTGGGTTCTGCTGTGGAAAATAACCCATCACTAGCCAATCTGACCTAATCCTAGTTTTATAGGAATGGATGTACAAACATTTGATTGTAAATGAAAGGCCTGCATAGAATATTAGGGAAGTAATTTGTGAAGTAAAGTCGTGTCTCGATGGGCAAATATTTGGTGTGGTATAAAAGATATATAAGTCAAAAAGAAGGTGCTAGCCAATTAAGGTAAATCCATCTTTGGTAGGTAATCACTATGCAGTCTGAGACATTACTGAACCCCTAATATACTCTTACTATGTGTTAGTTAATATATGTTTGCTGAATGAACTAATAATCTAGATTTCATTTATTTTGACATAGATGTGTATGTGTATACATATGTATATATACAGATTCCACATTCTTAAAATCCTTTTAGGGAGCACGCTTAAAATAATTCTCTTTTCTTCTTCTAAAGTTCACTAGAATGTTAAACCACATGAGGGATTTGATTATCTTATGAGAGAATGGAATTTAAATAGAATTGGGTAAATAGGATCACCATACATCCAGCTGTTCAATTGATTTCATGTTCATCTCGGAATGTAATTGAATTTGAAGCTCGAGAAGAAGTAAATTGAAACCAACAATAACGGAACACATTACTTTTGTTCCTAATACAGTGATTGAAATGAGCTCTATATCAAGATAGAAATGCGGTAATACCCGTTATTTACACAGCACCTTTCTCTAAAGACCTCAATTCGTTTTATACACAGTGCACTTGATCCTACTGCTGACAAAAAAATACTTGCTTCATCGGAGGAGGTGTCATGGCAGACGTGAAATGCTCTGGACGACTTGAATTGCTTGGAAAAGACAACCAGCGCCATTTCAGGCAATTTATGTCTCAATTATCACCACAGTCACTTTCACTGTCCTTTCTCAGCGGTATGCCCAAAGTGGAAGAGAGTGTTGCTTTTACAGGTGAGACCTTAAAATCTCAAAGGAGAGCATTTCCTTCTGTTAGGGATCCAATATTTCTTCCTGCAGGAAACCTGCAAAGGTTACCATGGGTTTTTATGCAAATTTCTCTGAACTTGCATGCTGCCTCCGACGAGAGGACTCTACTCACTTTCCAAGTTGCGAGCAAACCATGTGGAATGTGGACATTTTATTTGGGAAGAATAGAAGAGGAGAATCTACCTGTTCCCTTTCTGTGTTTCCATTTAGGGATCTTCAAAGATCTCTTCCACCTTTACCACACCCCAAATCCCTTTGCATCTTTACAGGTCGAGTAATAAATCCCTTCCATTTCAATGAGGAAGGGTCCTTCAGTAAAGGTATTGCATGGTGAATTTATATAACATGTTAGCTTGTATTATATTATATATTTCCTATATAATATATATAATACTGTTGTATATATATTATACTTTATTATATTATACATTATACATAATACATAATATATATTATTCTCAGCTTTTGTTCAGTCAAGTCTCCTATTTAAATAATTGAAACAAAGTAGCACTAGCTAGACCTCTGATTCTTAGTTCATTTTCATACAGCTCCGCACAGTGGGTGCCATGGGGCACTGCTAGTGTCGAGGCCCTGGTCTGCTTGCTGGAGTCACACAGAAGAAGATGTTCTCCTGCCCTCAAGAAACTGTCAGTGTCTTGTGAAAGAGAGAACAAAACAGAGACTTGCTAGAAGGCACATTAGGTTACTAGACCCGATATTTAATTAAAAAATAAAAATTAACTGGAAAACTAATTAGTCAAGAATAGATCCCCTGGGCCTGCCTGGGGGCATAGTGGTTAACTTTGCATGCTCTGCTTCACTGGCCCAGGGTTTGTGGGTTTGGATCCTGGGTATGGACTTATACCACTTATCAAGCCATGCTCTGGTGGTGTCCCACATACAAAATAGAGGAAGATTGACACAGATGTTAGGTCAGGGCCAATCTTCCTCACCAAAAAACAAAAAGAAAGAAAGAAAGAAAGAAAAGAATAGATCCCCTGATTTCTGCCTCACTCAACAGACATCCAGCTAGCACCTTCTACCTGCAGTGGTGTGCCAGGCACCAGGGATGGATTTGTGCATGCACGGCTCCATCAAGGAACTCACAGGGAAGACAGACACACTACTTGGTTACCTCATTGTTATCCTCTTGTTTTAACACGTCCAGACCCCTCTATGGTGTGGCTCTTTGGTACATTACCTTAACCTCATGCCCTAGGTTGGGTGCCCATCACCTGTGCTCCCACTGCGATCCTGCACAAACCTCCTTCACTGCACTTACAAGATTATTGATTTAGGGTCTGTGCCTACCAACTGGAAGATAAAACTTTTCTATTACATTTCTCTGGATCTATGGCCTTGTATTAGTCAGGGCTCTCCAGAGAAACGGAAGAGATAGGATACAGATAGATAGATAGATAGACAGATAGACAGACAGACAGATACAGAGATATATAAGAGGAGATTTATCATAGGAATTGGCTCATGCAGTTTTGGAGGCTGAGAAGTCTCAGGATCTGCCATCTGCAAGCTGGAGACCCAGGAGAGCTGGTGGTGCAGTTCAGTCTGAATCTGAGGCTCTGAGAACCTGGGGCTGACTGCATGTCCCAATCTGAGCCTGAAAGCCCAAGAACCAGGAGCTCCAATTACTGAGGGCCAGAGAAGACGGACGTCCCAGCTCAAGCAGAGAGAGAGCACTCACCTTCCTCTGCCTCTTTGTCCTACTCAGGCCCTCAGTGGATTGGCTGACACCGACCCTCCTCAGGGAGCCCTGAGCTTTACTCAGATCACTGATTCAACTGCTGATCACAGACAGAAATACTGTTTTACCAGCTATCTGGGCATCCCTTTGCCTGGAGAATTTGACATAAAAATAGCCGTCACCAGCCCCTAGTACCATGCCAGAAAATATTTGGTGCTCAATAATATTTGGTGCTGAGTTGAGCAAAAATACAGCCTTTTCTGTTTTAAAAAGACCAATTTCACTTAGTTATTTGAGACATTTTGCCACCAAGCCGCCTGCTCTCCATCCTAGTCTGCCTTGAGGCCTTTAAGAAAGACATTGTTGGTCTTTGTGATTGATGGCGGCTTAGCCACAGCTGTCCCCAAATAGGAGCCCTGTGGATTCCGTATTGGCAAGTACTGTCTATCTGGCATTATTTCTCCTTATGAGCAGGCCTTTCCCACTCATGCAGAAATAGAGCAATGGAAGTTATAGAAAATTCATTTTTTCTCCCTCCACCATTTGTCCTCTGCTTCCAACCTCGGTGGAGAAGCACCTTGAGTCCGGGAAGAACAAATGGGCTGTTATGTGCATGTGGCAACATGTGAAAGAGAGCACAATACATATTTCTCCATAGCAAATGATGTTTGAGCTCTGTCTCAGAGCTAAAGGAGTGACTAAACTTTAAGCGAATAAGAAGAAATACCTCCTTAACCACCAGATCATGGCGACCTCTGACTTAGCTGTTACAGGTTATTATCGTCCTACTGTTTTAGAGGCTTAGGGTGTGATTAACTCATGCATTTTGCACAACAGAGAGAGAGGGTGAGCTGTGCCTTCAAGCTCCGGGAAGCCACTGTGTTTCCTTACGTTTCACTGACTGAAACTTCAGTCCTGCGGAGCACTTAGGGACATGAAAAGGAAAAGAAGAAAGAATACCGCTTTCTTATTTTCTCCATTCACTGTTCAAACGGAACAGGACATTCTGAAGTTTGCTTTACTGCTCACTGTCTCTACTTAAAGAATGCTGAAACTCTTAACTTCACAAAAGAGTTAGAAGTTACCTAATGAAATATCTGCTTTAACTCATGTATCAACAAGGATGCACACTATGCTTGCTTTCTGTCTTGCCCTGGTTGGGAAAAGAGAGGTTAAGACATGACCTCCACCCTCGGGGGACTTGGGAGTCAAGGCCTGCCTCGTTTTCCCTCTTATGTACAATAACTCAGTTGAGCTTTAGATGGATGGGATTTGTAATACCTGTGATAGAAAGTGGACCAAGGGCTGCTTCCTCCAAGTTCATACTGTGCATCTACCACCCAGAAATGGGTGTAAGAAGCAAAATATCCTACTAACTGCCAGAGGGAGATGCTCACTACCACTTATACCGAATCTGGGATTGCTATCATTTTGTGCGAACACCCCAAGTGTCTTGAGACACAGTGGACAGTGTTAGGACAACTTATCCACAGGAGAATTCAATCATTGCATCCTTTGCAACCGGCATGCTCCCTGGTGGGGACTTTAGGACAGTGGTCCTACTTAAAATGAGATCTCCTGTCTAGTCAAGGCAGACGACTTGCAGAGAAATACAGCAGCACCAATCCTGAGCCTCTGGGTGGTTCCTGGATGGAAACCAAGGGGCTGCCCCACTTTCTACACACAGGCTGAAGAATCAGCTTTCCAGAGGCCGTTGGGTCAGTTGCTCCATCTGCTTTTCTATTTCCAAAATTTTCTCTCTATTGCTCCCTTCTGTTCTTTTTCTCTTTTAAATAATACCTTCAGTGGCATTTTTTGGGGGGCATTAGAGCCATTTTCATATGTCCAAGCCACCAGAAAAATAAGTCTACCTACAGAGATTTGTTCTGTGTGTGTGTGTGTGAGAGAGAGAGAGAGAGTGCAAGACAGAAAATACGAGAGATTGTACGTGTATTTAAAGAACCACTCCAGTCTGGTTCTGTTTTTGAAATCAATTTAAGTGCATCGAGTTGATTCTTCATTCTGAGCACTCAATTTCTTGTCTAAGACATGTTATTGGAATTCATATCTAATGGTTATCTTGGTGAGGGCTGATGAGAATGACGAAGTGAGGGATAAGTTGTCTCAATGCCATTCCCCCACAAGCACTTGTAACGATTCCCCCTCTGCCTTCTCCACCCAAACTGTCCTGTTCTCCACACACAGCCCTCTAATAACCTCAGTCCATCTCTCTCTGTGTGGTTCCTTCCTCCGTGAACCACACCATTGTCTTCAAGTGCTCTCATCAGCAAAGATACGATCATCCATATGGGGTTATTCCCCGGGAAAGTACTCTTGACATTTCATTTTTTTGTGGCCACTTCACATTCAAGGCATCTTCAGGCTTCAGCTTGTATTTTATCACCTATCTGGCTACTTTTCCTTTGGTTTTAGCAATTTCAAAA
The DNA here is from genome assembly GCF_037783145.1 of Equus przewalskii. Taxonomy (NCBI): domain Eukaryota; kingdom Metazoa; phylum Chordata; class Mammalia; order Perissodactyla; family Equidae; genus Equus; species Equus przewalskii. The sequence continues at coordinate 33,367,004 of NC_091858.1, forward strand.
AGTCGGAAAGAACACTCAAATCAAATGACTCTGCTGCCCAGAATTATCCTTAATTAACTCAACTGTTTCTTAAATGTTACTATATGCCAGCAAAGTGCTAGATACATAAGGAGATATGGGGCTGAGTCACTACCGAGACGATCTCTAGGGTTAGCAGAGGGGGACAGAGGACAACAGTGTGATTGTGTGGGGGATAAGGAGACAAGTTCTTTGTATTGCCACCTGGCAGAATGGGAGAGTGGTCATTTCTTCCTGGGATGGGGGCCAGAAGGCTTCAGAGAGCTTGCAGTTGGGGTGGGAGTGAAGAAAGCATTCTAGGATATCAAAAAAGACATTAATGAAAGATCTGGTTGGGGAAGACTGCTGAATTGAATTGACTGAGGTTTGAGGATTATCTTCGGATTGACAATTTATGGTCTAATTATACAGTGTAATAGAGGATTGGCCTCAATAGCCAACGGAAACTTCTCTCGTTCTATTTGTTTTCTGTGTATCGAGGGCTTAAGCACACAGTAGGCATCAAATAGACGTTTGTGAATGAATGGATGGAAGGGGATGGATGGATGAAAAACAACATTTTTAAGTTTGTTAATTCTGGCTTTTTTGGATTCCGTCAGTAGCTTTGAACATGGGATGCCTACTCCTTAGCACTGACTGAGATCAACGGTTCATTTTATACAGGCTTCTACTAAGTAAGACTTTTAATTACTGACGATCCGCCCTGGCTCTGAGCTGGAAATGCAGCTGGAGACAGGCTTTCAAGCTCTCTTATTAACTCCTCAGGGCACCTGGTGGTTAACCTCCCTGAATATTTCAGCAGCTCTGGTGCTGTGGATTCCGGGGCGTTGTGGAGAGCTGCAGCCTGATCTCATCAGGCTCAGGGATTCCCAGTCAGACTCCGGCTGGATGGCCTCCTCGGATTTCTGTCGCCCTGCCCTGAAGGATGTATGATAGCACCCCCAGGCCACCCCAGGAGTTTTCATCATCCTTCCACCTCTCTGCTTAATTTGTCACTGCTGCAGCATGATGTCCCATTGCTGGGCTCATGGCGCTCAGCTGGTCCCAGCTCTGCCAGGCGGCATTTGCAGTCCACGTCTTGTCCCGGAATCTGGCAGAGGTTGCAGGAGAATTGCTCAGATTTGATGAGATGTGCGGGAGCCCAGAGAAGCTGATTAAATCATAGTCAACACATAGAGCACCCTGCTGCTGCTTTATGGTTCAACACGCTTGTAATCTCTCCTGAAGGCCGTTGTCCGTCCATAGTGTGATCTGAAGGCCAGTTTTTATTCAAGTGACCAAACATTGCCTGGTTCTTATAGATGTATGAGTTCAATATAAATTCACGTAGTTCCTACTCTTGATGTTTCTGGCTGGAGTCTGTTTTATCACTTAGAGAAAGTTAGAGGGAGGAGGAAGAAAGATATATACATATATACACAATATATATATCTATATAGTTTATATACATGTATCTATACAGCATATATATTATGCAGTATATAGTATACATATATACAGTATATATTATACACACAGTACATATATGTGTATATGTGTATATATATGTATGTGTGTGTATATATACAGATACAGTAAAATAATGTTAATTTAATCTCCAGAAGGTAAGAGACAGGAAACTATTTTTTCCTGGTGCTATTAAGTTTTAACAAGATCAAAATGTTTTAACAATTTACTCATTTGTCTTCAATGATTACACTACATCCCTTGCTCTGCTACACTGGCATGAGTTTTCTTTCAAATTTCAGACCTTGTTGGCTTCTGAAGCAGGGGCAGTTCAAGGCTTTGTGAATATAACATTTTGGTCAGTAGCAGAGAGGGTCAATCAGGTTATTTTTGTAGGTTTGTTTGCAATTTGAAAAATTTCTCTGAAAATGTGGGTCATAAAAATTTTTTAAAAATTTGTTAAACTTATACTGTTTTACCTCAAAATAGGAACTATTCGAATTGCTGAATTTTTTAATCAGCCTTAAGAGCTCATCAATATTTTTATGCTCTTTTCTAAATAGCAAAGGTGTTCTTTTTCTTCAGTAAAAAAAATGAGGAATATTCTTTAGAGGAAATTTTTGGGTACAAATTATAAAATATACTTGTACATGCACAAAAAGACTTTTAGACGGGAACCAACCCAAGCATTTGATTACATGGTTTGTCATGAAATAGAGACTCATTACACTGTTTCTCTTACCTGGGTTTTAAAAGTGTTTAAATGATCAAGGCAGGTTCTTGATTAAAGAGCCTTATTTGTTTTATTAACATTCTCATCAGTTCTGTCTAGACAGGTCAAGAAAATTGGGAATGAAAAAGAACCATTGTGGATGCCCATTACAGTAGTTTGGAAGCAATTACTTTGGATCAGTCACAGACACACTAAAAAAATTATAGATTCAGATGTGGATTCTGTCAGAAATTCCTGACTATGAATGGCCAGAGGCAGAAAACATCTCCCTGGGGTCCTTGAACCCTCCTCAGACGTTCCTTCTCTGCACTGCCACTATCCTATATTGGGGGCCTCACTTCTTAACTTTGCAAAAGCCCCCAAAATGGTCTTCACCCTGCCACTATGTCCTCCATCTGGTCCACGGACTCTCACACTTTTTCTGACTCCTTAGGGCAAAACACCATGATAAAGGCACTCTGTCCTTCTACGGGTCCCACTGGGAAAGCATTCAGAGACAACAGTGAAGTATCATTGTTCAAGTGCATTTGTGGGGAGGGGACAGGCATGGATTTGCTTGAGCAGCAGGGGCCTGAGTGGTTCCTATTTCAACTGCAGTCCCCGCAGTTCTTAGAGTCTAGGCCCCACAACACTGAGGAGCTAATGGGCATCACAACACTGAGGGCTTCAACAAACAATCCAACAAGCACAGGCTTCCGTCAGAAGCTAGGAGAGCATTGATTTAATACTGAAATGCAAGCAACGGCAGCAATTGAAAACCACAGCCAGCTCAGAAGGTTGTTGATAGTGAACTAATAATGTGACCAAATATTTTCCAAAAACCCCAGCTCTCTGGAGGTCCCTGTGCAACAGAGGCTTTGCCTGGTTGCCTAGCATTTGAGAGGTAGTAAGACCCCCTACTAGATACTAAGTCAGGATCCTCAGTACTCTCCTCAAATGTGCTACTTTTAGTTTATAAGTACCTGTGATGGTTAATTTTATAGGTCAACTTGACTGGATCATGAGGTACCCAGATATGTGGCTAAATATTATTTTTGGGTGTGTCTGTGGGGGTGTTTCTACATGAGACGAGCATTTGAATCAGTGGAACGAGTAAAGTAGATGGCCTTCCCCAATGTGGGTGGGCATTGTCCAATCCGTTGAGGGCCCAAATAGAGCAAAAAGGTGAAAGAATGAGGAATTTGGCCCTTCTTACCTGATGGCTTGAGCTGGGATCTGCATCTTCTCCTCCCCTACAATCCCCCCTGGTTCTCAGGCCTTTGGATTCAGACTGAATTACATCAATGGCTTTCCTGGGTCTCCAGGTTGCAGATGGCAGACTGTGGGACTCCTCAGTCTCCATAATTAAATGAACCAATTCCTTATAATACATCTCTTCCTATCCTATTGGTTCTGTTTCACTGGAGAATCTTGACTAACACAATACCAAAGTTTAATAACATGGAAAAATAACTTCATAGATCACTATTAAAATCCCATAACTAAAGTGACCGTATATGCAACCTGGACAATTTTGAGAGAGAAATGGGGCATTGTTAGTAATTACACAGAACAAGTGTAACCTGGGCAGTCCTGGGGAAACTAGAATGGACTTAGAGTCAAGGCATCCTGAGTTTAGGTAGATGTCTGTGTAATGAGTCACTATTTGCACATGACAAAAGACGGAGGAACCTAATTTTGGGGTCAGTTTGGTGACTCCCAGGAAGAACCCGAAGCCCTCTGCTGGGCCACAGGCCGGAGTCTGGGAAGTAGTGGTCTAGTCCAGTCTACACACTTCACCAAACCCATCTTTCATTTCAGTGCTTCTCTGCTCAGTAGAGAAACCTGGACTCGAGCTTGTTATGTGCGAGGCCCCTTAACTTGAGGTCATGTTGCCATATTTCTTATTCTTTTTCTGCAGGAAACTGCAGCATCCCTGCTCACTCTAAGCTTTCCTGGAAACCCCGCCTGGTACTGTCACCTCTTCCTCCCACCCTCTTAAGCCCTATCTATCTTTTCTCAAGTTATATCTTCTTTGAGAAAACTTTCCCAATAATTCTAATTGAGTTTATCAATCCTTTTCCTGAACTTTGAGAATTAAAACAAATCTATATTATACCTTTTGACAATCATTTGGAAATTTGGCATGTTTCCCCTGACTGTGTGGAAAGCCCCTAGAAGCCGTTATCTCTGTTTAATCTTTCCCTTTATCCTCTTATCTCCTATTCCAGCTCTCAGACAGAGAGAATATTCATGGCATAGTGGTTGAATCAATGACTGTTAATGTTTTAGATAGACTGGAGAATTTTGGAGATCAGATTATATGATTGCTAGGTATTTTCACTTGTGACATTTATAAATGATCGTCCTTGTTTCATTCCATGTATCTTATGTGACTTGTGGAATGCTGAGTTTGTATTTGAGACCCACTCTTCTTCTGTCGAATATTTAGACACCCATGGTAAAAATCCAAATAGTATTTTAAATAGCTTTAAATCTCTACTTGGTCTCTTGGAAAAGACCTAAAGTGTTTGCTTCATAAATAAAAAGCAAAACTTTAAAATCTTTTCTTGTCTATCTCCCCGATCCCACTCGGCATAGCCTGCCGGATGCCCGGGTTTTTCTTTTCCTCTCTCTCAAAACTCCCTAAGACCTGCTTAGACTCACCTCAAAACAGGCCTTGTGTTTCTTGATTTTTCCATTTGTTTTCCCCAAGTGAGAGACGTCTTTCCTTTCTTGTATAGTTCAAGCAAGCATGGTTTTAAAAGACTCAATGTGGCTGCAGAGACAGAAGGCTTCCCGCTGACTGTGTGTGGCATGTTGGGTACTGAAGTGCCACAAGGAAAGAGGAGTTGGGAGAAGGGGGAGGGAAGAGGCTGTGAAAACTCATTTTAATTTTTTCCTCTGTCACAGTTATTTTCTTGCATTAACTTTCCTTCTAGCAAAGTGATTGGTACTCGTAAATATTCAGTGAATGACCAGAGAGATATGATGTTTTATAAATGAACTTCTCTTTGAAGTGATTGAACTCAAAATGAAATCAGAAGTTGTTTTGGACACTGTACCATTTCAAATTTCACAAAAGTCCTAACATTACCAGAAGGATTCTTCTTTTTTATTCATTCTCCTTCTCCAAGCTTCAAAAGAAACATCTTTGGGTGGAATCTAGTCATGAAGAATTAAAATCTAAACAGAAAAAAGTGGGCAAACATTATAAACTATTAAAAAGAGATCTTTAAAAGGAAGACCCATTTTAAAATTCTCTCTTCCCCTCGTCATCAATGTCAGAAGAGGTTAACATTTTCATTTAGAATCAGCAAGTATTTATTGATCGCTGACTAAATCCTAGGCGCTGTGTGCTTCCCTGGGTGGCAAGTGTGGCACGATGAAGACTGTCTTTGTCCTTTTTGAGCTTACAGGTTTAGTGTGTATGTGTGTGTGTGTGTGTGTATGTGTGTAGGTGATATAAAAATAACCACAGAGGGGCCCAGCCTAGTGGTATAGTGGTTGGGTTCACGTGTTCCCCTTTGGTGGCCCGGGATTTGCAGATTTGGATCCCAGGCGTGGGCCTACACACCACTTGTCAAGCCATGCTGTGGCAGGGTCCCACATGCAAAATAGAGGAAGATTAGCACAGACGTTAGCTCAGAGACAATCTTCCTCAAGCAAAAAGAGCAAGATTAGCAACAGACTTTCGCTCTGGGCCAATATTCCTCACCAAAAAACCCCAAAACAAACAAAAAAATGAAACAAAACAAAACAAAAACCACACAAACATATGTGTATATACTCATTGTGATAAGTACTGTGAAAGAAAAGGATTGCAGTAGTCACCTCTTATCCACAGTTTTGCTTTCTATAGTTTCAGTTACTCATGGTCAACTGAGGTCTGGAAATATTAAATGGAAAGTTCCCCGGAAATAAACCATTCATAAGTTTTAAATTGCACACGGTTCTGAGTAGCAGGATGAAGTCTCACACTGTCTGGCCCTGTCCCATCCAGGATGTGCACCATCCCTTTGTCCAGTGGACCCACCCTCTTTGTGCTGCCTGCCCATGAGTCACTTGGTAGCTGTCTTGGTAATTAGATCAACTGTCACAGTATCACAGTGCTTGTGTCCAAATAACCCTTATTTTACTTAATAATGGTCCCAAACTGCCATTAATCTCTTACTGTGACTAACTCATAAATTGAACTTTATTATAGGTATGTATGGATAGGAAAAAACATAATATATGTAGGGTTCGGTATTGGCCACGGTTGCAGGCATCCACCGGGGATCTTTGAACGTATTCCCTACCGCACCAGTTAAGGAAGATGGAGAGCAAAAAAGTGAGATGTAAAGGATGGCGTCTCTGAGGAAGTAACGTCTGTGAGACGTGAAGGATGAATGAGAGTTGGGTGATGAGGAATGGGATCATTCAGCCAAGTGACACCCTGACCGTGCAGCTGGAGCCTCAGACCTCACCAAGGTGAGCTGAGGCCAGGCACCTGGCAAGCTCACTCAGGTGAGTTGAGGCCAGGCAGCTGGCAAGCTCACTCAGGTGAGTTGAGGCCAGGCGGCGGGAGGGCAGGCAGGGCTCAGATCACAGAAGGCCTTGGGGGCCATTTAAGAATTTCTTGTGCTCTGTTGGTGGGAATGTAAATTGGTACAATCATTATGGAAAACAGTATGGAGATTACTCAAAACATTAAAAATAGAACTAACATACGATCTAGTGATCCCACTTCTGGGTATTTATCCAAAGGAAATGAAATTACTATCTCAATGGATATCTACACCCCCATGTTCACAGCAGCATTATTCACGATAGCTGAGAAATGGAAACAACCTAAGTACCCACTGATGGATGAGTGGATAAAGATGTAGTAGATATATACAATGGAATATTATTCAACCTCAAAAAGAAGGAAATCCTTTCATTTGCGACAACATGGATGAACCCAGAGGACATTATGCTAAGTGAAATAAGGTAGACACAGAAAGATAAATTCTGCACAATCTCACTTATATGTGGAATCTAAGAAAGTTAAACTCTTAGAGAGTAGAACACTGGTTACCAGGAGCCGGGGTTGGAGGAAATGGGAGCTGTTGGTCAAAGGGCACAAACTTTCAGTTAGAAGATGAATGTGTTCTGGGGATCTAATGCACAGCATGGTGCCTATAATGAACAATACTGTATTGTATGCTTGAAATTTGCTAAGAGAGTAGATCTTAGGTGTTCCTATCACTCACAAAAAAGATACCTATGTGAGGTGCTGGATGTGTTAATTAACTTGATTGTGGTGATCATTTCACAATGTGTATGTGTATTAAATCATCATGTTGTACAACTTTAAAATATCTCATTGTACAACCTAAATATATACCATTCTTAATTGTTGATCATACCTCAAAGCTGGGAGAAAAAGAAAAACTAATTAAATAAAGTTAAAAATAACATGAGAGAATGGAATTTTGGCTATAAGTAAAAAAAAGAGAGAATTTGGAATTTGTCACACTGCTGTGGAAAGCTGCAGGACAGTCACCTTGCCTGAGAGCCTGGGTGGCGGGATCTTACTGCACAGACGAGGAGAGGAGTCGGACGCCTGGGTTCCACCCTTAGGTCCGCCCCCAACTGTCTATGTCAGGGGCTCTAGAGTGTCCTTTAGCACTTGGAAAGACCTCTTCCCCTTATGCTTCTCTTGACTCATTTACAAAACAGGGACAACAATAATTGCCTGGTATTAATAACAATACAAGATGTAATTATAAAATAACGAGGGACTTTCACATGTGAAACCAGGCTGTGCTTTACACTTACCTCTTCGGTACCAGGGAGGTACAGTTCATGCAACTATGGACCAATATAGCGAGGTCGTGCCTGCATAAGGATTCTGATGAAATGTGGCACTTGCTGAGAACAAATGGTAACATTTTACTGAACAGGCAGCCGCTTGCCATGTTTTCTCAGATGTTATAAAGGGAAACAGTTGGATTCACAGCATCTTGCTTATGGGTGGTGTTCCCCGAGGGGAAAAGGCGGCATCTAATTTAATTTATTTTTTAGATCTAATGTCAGTTTACTTAACATATCTTGTGTTGAGTGAACTAGTTCAGAGCAGAGAGAAATGCTTCAATCTAGGCTGATTTTGCCTGAAAATTGCTTGCTGTTTCGAGTTTTCCCTCCCAGACTTGTGAGGAGCTTTGGGATATTATTGTTGAGATAATAAAGAAGAGGAAGCAAGCTGTGCTTTTCGTGTTGTTATGGCTTCAGGCAACCTTTCAAAAGTTATACATTTACAAGAGGTACCTCAAGCTACCTTCAGAAACTGCACTTAAATCTTGTTTGAAACCCTAAATGTTGCATATAGATCAATACTACTGAAGAACTAATGGCTGACTGGTGAGTGGCTGGTAGTGTCTAAGGGTAACACACGCATTAATGTGAAGTTCTTTCAGGGGGAAATAGAGCCATTGACATAGCACCTTGCGTGCCTGTTCCTACAGGTGGACACCATGTTCCCTTTCCCTCCACTGTGAGCGGGCAAATCAACCTTTGTGATTCTCCATAACAGTTATTGATGCAATGACTGAAGCCATTAATACTGATGAATGCTAGCTGAAGTCAATGCCTTTATTATGCACATGCTCCCCACGGGAAATTTCATGGGAAGTCTCATTGAAAAGTTTATTTCTTGAGTATTTGCCATTGAGACAATCTCCTTGGCATATGTAATTAAAGAAAACGTTTCTTCATAAATATTGCATTTGTGAACAGTCTGTTAAAAGATTCCATACTGAACTTTTATGGAGAATTACTTGTTTACAAAGTCTAATTTATAAACCCAGGTAGGTAATAGTTTGGATTTATTATTTTTCTTTCTGGGTATTGTGGCACGGTAGCTAGGGGGGAGGGTGTCACTTTAAGTGGGTGGTGGGAAGTCCCTGTTCTAGGTCATAAACTTGAAATTTGACGAAAGGAGAACATTGCTTCTCTGAAGCTCTCTTCACAGCTGTAGAATAAGGGGATTGAACTGGATGGTCCTAAAGCCTCCTCTAACTCTGAACACTTCTAATTTTCACTCTTGTTTAATACAACTGGGCTGTGCTCCCCGCTTCTGTTCAATCAAGCACCCTGTCCTTCCATGTTTTCTCTCTCCAAAGCACTCTTTTCTTTTTTCAATTTTTATTTTATTTATAGAAGTCAATACTAGATCTGAGATTTCATGATACAAGCTTAATTCAATTAGTTAATTAATTGGTTCACTTTAATTTAATGGAGTCACGTTACACAAACATTTGTCATTAAGCACAACGTGTGCAGGGTACCACGTGCCCAGGCTCCCTTTTCTCTTCTCTCTCCATCACTCCATTCTTCCTAAGGTTTCTTCTATTTATTGCTTATTTTTCCTGTGATCTTTCTTTCATCTTCCCTCACTACTCACACATACTTTTATTTCTTGATTGCCAGCGTTGTTCATTAGACTAGACTAGGCTAGGCTACGAGGTGATAAAAACAAATCATGAAATTTAAGTCTTTCAACTGAATAAATGTATATTTCTAGTGCACATCAAATTCCAGTATGGGTTGGATAGCTCTCCTGGGAGCCTCTCCTCCAGGCTGTGACTCAGGGATCCAAGATCCCGATATCCTGTGACATCACCATCCTCAACATAGGCCACAGTCACAGGGAGGATGGCCCAGGGGGTTGTAGGCTGGGCCTGGAAATAGTGACCATCACTTCGATCCACATTCTACTAGCCTGAATCCAAGCATATGGCTCCAATTTAACTGCTGTGGAGGCCTGTAAATTCTTCTTCTTGATGGCCAGGTCAGTCTCTAGTCAATCTTAACCAAATCACGTTAAATCTAAGTATTCAGAGAGAAGAGAATTTTAAAATAGGGGCAATTGAGAAATTGATTATGTGAAGGAGGGGAAGAAATAAATGAGATTTAGTATTCATAGTAAGTTAAAAAACAAAAAACTTTTGCTAAGGTGTATGAAATCGATCATTGTGTTAATAATGACAGTGATACTACATGCTAATAGATATTGAATGCTTTCTTTATTGAAGGCACCATGCTGATGTGCTTTATATTAATGCACTGGTTCTTATAACCCTCCTAATAACCCATACAGATTATTGTTATTCCACTTATAGATGAAGAAGTTGAGGCTTAGGGACCAAGCCTGAGTTCTCTCAGGGAGTGAGCGACAGACTGAGGTTCCAAAGCCAGACGCTAAAGACCATCACCCTTAGCTTCCTCCCTTAAAATAATGATGATGCTCCATTTTATTTAATTTAATTCTCACTACAGACTTAGGATGTAGGGGCTTTTACCACTTCACAAGTGAGAATACTGAAATTTGGTGATGTTAAGTGACTTGCACCAAAACCACAGTTCTTAAAAATAACAAGGGTAAGTGATAAGGCAAATAAATCTAATGGACTTGATCAAAGTTTACGGCATGACCTTCAAACCTAGAACACCCTCCACAACTCTTAAGCTTTCCAGCTAGATGTCTCCACCTCTCTCTTGCCCTCCCTCTTTCAAGCACAGTGTCCCTCACTGCTATTGAGCACTGGCAGAAAATACAAGGTGATATTGCAAAAGAATTGTTGGTCCTTGTTTGATTCTAACCTGACTATTTTGATGACTTCTGCTTTTTGAAGATAACGCCATGCTATGTTTGCACCCCATTCTGATGTTTATATGCAAACAATTCTCAATAATTAAATTTCATTGAAGTGTGCCACATGTCACCTCTTATTTTACAATATTCTATATTTTTAGCTATATCACAGAATTGGGCAAAGATTTCTTAAAAGACTAGAACATAACATATTGCACTGGTTATTTGAAAGCAATTTCTTTTGAAGGCCTCTGCTGTATTCATGGGGAGAAAAAAGCAACTGCGATAAAACCATAAAGCAAAATATTCTGAAAGGTTGCATGACATTGGGCTATTCAAGTTGCTTTCATCTGCTGCCTGAGAAACTGGGTAATATAACTTCAAACATGCATTTCAAAGATATAACCTCTAAATTGCGTTCTTAATATTTAGTACATTTTCCTTTTAGTGACAATAAACTAATTTGATATAATAAATCTGTGGTTTATATAACAAGTTTTTTTTCCTTTCTTTTTTTTAACCCACACTTCAAACCCTTTGCAGCGTTATTGTGGTTAAAGGCATAGACTGGACCCAGGCTGTCTGCCACAGACTTACTTACTGAGTGACCTTGCTCAGGTCACTTAATTCTCTGTGCTATGTTTTCTGTAAATGGGGTAGTAATAGCACCCACCTCATAGAGTGGTTATGAAATTAAGCAATATTAGTAAAATACATAAGAGCAATTCCTGGTACATTGAAATAGCTATATAAGTATCTGATTTATAAAAACTCTGTTTTTTTTGTGTCATTAATCTGCAGCACATCCTTGCCTAGAGCCAATATCATTTACATTTCACTTGGAAATTTATTTTCTTTTGAGAGAGGTCAACCCAATGAGTCTAGAGGTAAAATGACCAATTAGTGACCAGTACCTACCAGTTACTGGGAACAGGATGCATGGTTTATTCTTCCTTTTGCTGAGAAAAAGACCCTGAAGAAATAGGCTAAATTATGGCAAATTAAATACAGTGATACTTCACTCATCTTGAATCTTCTTAACTAGCAAGCTCCCATTTAAGAAGAGGGGACAGAAATGTTCGTAAATGACCATAGACCAGAGATGAGCTGTAACAGAGGACCAGGGAAGCACCCGGAGAGGGACCGTGTGATTCATTGGGCAGGAAGAGTGTCCATCAGGAGAGCTGCGTGGAGGCAACGGAAAAAGGCCTCTGCCAAAAAGCACCCAAAACATGACTCCCACGGATGTATTACAATTTTTTTTCTTCCTTTGGTTCTTCTTTTAGGAATCTGTTTTTTCTTTTCCATCCTAATTGTCTAGACCTCTCCTGGGCCCTCCTTCTCTCAAGTCCAGTCAATTACTGTGATTTCCTTCCTAGTTGTCTCCTATATTATTCCATGCCTTTCTATCTTATTCTCTTTTATTCACTCTGTTGGGCAAAGAGTTCTGCTGCCTTTCAGGATTCTGCTCTCCTGAACAGAGCTACAATGTGAACCATCCTGAGGCCAGAAATACAGTTCGTGCAATAAGGTTTGGGTTGAAGTAATGTAGTGTAGAAGAAACATTCCTTAGAAAAGACAGCAGCAAATGGGCATTGACAGGGTGGAGAAGGCTCAGAACCAAATGGTCACATGGCTGAATACGTGGGAGTAAGTGGGTGTGAAGGTGAATGAAAGAGATCTTTGAGAGCAGTTCCCAGTGGCCTTCCTGCTTCTGGGAAGGAGCTAGGTACTCATATCAGCTGAATCAACCTCGGCAATCAATGAGGTGACAACTCAGTCAATCTCTGCATCCGACTGGAGTCCCTTCCTTTCCCATTAGTGCCTATCATGTGCACAGTTTCTTTCCTTGTCTGGACAGAGATGTGGGTGTCTTGGGAATGCACAGAGAGCTGAGTTTCTGCTTGAGGGGTTAGGGGAGCTTGCCTGGGTCTCTTGACTATCTGCACATGAGGTGCTGTGACAGGTTTTGAAGCAAGCAAAGGATGCAGGCTCCATCGTCAGTCCATGTACAGATAGAGCACATTAGGAGAAACCATGCCGGAAACGCTCTCTAGAGAGAAGCTCTCGCAGGGTCTGAGCACCGAGTGCAGCCAGCACATTGTTCATGTTTCTCTTCTGTCGTTCCCCTGGTCACTTATGAATATTGTGGAAAGTGGAAGGAAGTTGGGGCCAGAGTGCCGTTATGGCCTTCCACAAGTCATTTGCCGCCTCGGGGTGCTCTCTTTCGAGACTCACATGAGTCACTATTAGACACGACCTGAATGACAGGTAGGTATCTCATGACTATTCTCTGCTTCGCATTTCAGCCTCTTAATAAAGAGAAATCAAAGCCCCAGTGCCTGCATATAGGGGCAATTCCGTCAGTTTTCCCTGGATTACTTTGAATTATAATAGTGATGAAAGAAACAGAGGTACCAGTTAACACTCTTTTTGGGCCTATCTTCTTAAATTTGCACACACTTCAGGAAAATAAAGAAAGCTTTTCTTTCTCATGGGTGTAGTAGGAGCCTGTCGAGTGGGTATCATGCTTTCAGATTTGAAAACAATTTAAAAATATTTCATAATTGCTTACTAAATATTTGTGGATGAGCTATTATTACTATTTTATATATGGGGTGCAAAACAGATGACTGACCGAGGTCAGAGAGAGCTGGTGGTTTTATCCACTAACCTACCTGGGGCATTGGAAAATTACGCATTTCAATCCAATAGTTTCTGGGAATGGAATATTCTCAGAATGAGAAATCCATGTATTGTCAAATTACACCATTCAATACTTTTAATAGACTAGGAATCCCAGGAAAATATAGTTAACTTTCATTTTTAATATTATGGAAATAAGAGAAAAAGCAGAAGACATTCAAATAAACTTCTATCTCCTTATGTCCTATAATAACCCCCTGAATGAGGAAATACAGATATGTATAATTTTTAAATTGAATTTAAGTTAATCAAATCACATTTAATCATTTAATGGATTAATTCATTATATTTTAACTTAATTAAGGCTCTGGATCTCGGCATACCATCTGGGGTCAAGGCGCACCTGGGGTTTGGTCTAGGTTATGATCCTTGGGGGCTGACTGGGTTTAGCTGGGCATGTATCATGAGTAACGATGATGCCAGCAGAGAGTCAGCCATTGATGATTAAGTAGCTAGGAACTAAAGGTTTTTTTCCTTTTTGCAATTACCGATTATAGCTTTCAGCTGTTTATCATACTGATTATTAACTGCACTGCTTAGGCAATATGCTGTCTGACTCCCACTAGGCTCCTGTAGATAATACCTCCCTGGAGCCTGGGTCACCATGGTAATGGGTGTGTGAGCTATTTTTCAGGAATTAGAACCCCTTATCCACTCCAGGCCCGTTGAGACCAACTCATCAACTGGGCCCATGCAGTGTCCGATAAGTGACCTTTTGACAACAAGAGGCTAAAAACTTCACCCTCAGATCATGCTCACGCCGCCATTTTGTGAACATGGGTCCTATGAAGACGCATGAAGTCTGACTATGCTTCTGCAGATCAGCAATTACCTCACCTCTCCTCACCTCCAATCACCTCTCACCACATTTCAGACCATCTTGCCCCCTGTCCCATAAATATCCCTGAGTCCCTATTTTCGGGGACGTGAATTTGAGGATCATGCTCTCACTTCCTCGCATGACTGCCTTGTGATGAAATGCTTTCTCTGCTGCAATCTCCTTGGCTTGGTGTTTGGCTTTCTGGGTGGCAGGCACAAACGACCCTGGTTCGGTAACAACTGCAAATTATATAATACGAGGCACAAACCAGAAAGTGTGAGGAGAAAAGAAAGAGGTCTGGAAGAGGATACCAGGCAGCTTGAGGTGAAGTGGCTTAGTGTGCTGTGGGAGCGAGACAAGGGTGTCAGAGACCCATGCCATGGGTGCCAGCCTCAGGGATCATTGTCTAACTTGATGTCAGACCCTTCCTCCAAAAACGTGATCGCACACCTTGGCCCACTCTCACCACAAAACCAAGCATGTGAAATGTCCAGCTCAGCATTTCCCTCCTTTCCCTTCTTAGCACGCTTATGAATATCTGGGGGCTGTAGGACTGTGTGTTTGGGGATGGGGGAAGGAGCAGTATTTCTAGTATTCTATGAGCATTTCAGCAGGAGGTGATAAAGGGTGACCAGGGACGACATGGAGGGGCAGGCACAGAAGTGAGGGCAGGGAGCTTGGTTTGCTTCCATCAGTGTGTAGGCCCCGTGTCAACCTGGCTAGGAAGACTGGGCTTGGATCAGGACATCACAGAATTCACACTTAGTCTGTCCTTTGGTAACTCATCACTTGCCCTTTGCCCTTTTCACCCTGTCTCTTGTCTAAATGAGAGACCCCTTCAGTTCACCTCTCAGCTGAGCGATTCTAGATCCAAGACATGAAATGAAAAGTCTGATCACTTGTAGGAGATGAGGCATCCTGATTATCTGGCTCCGTCTGGGGGCAAAGATTCTGAAGAACTGAGGACACCTCCAAATTCTGACAACAGGAGTGGCCCTGGAGAGCTGCCCGTCTTATCAAAGATGACAGAGGAGTGTTTACAGACAGCTGAGAGAGGATTCACCTCAGCCCAAATGTGTGGCTGCCTGAGTCACTCTGGTCGAAAGGGGAATCTCTTTATTAACTAGGTGCCAATAAGACAATTGCAATTTCTTTGGAGAAATGGGGAAACTTAACACTCTCATTTGAATGGGTCACCTCAGGGCCTTAGGAGCACAAAGACTGCACTGAAATTCTTGGTTTCCTGTGGTTCCCACACCTTCCTACAGCACCTTTGAGTTGTTTGAAGGGCTTATTCCAGTATTCCCTTCCCATGCGTGTGCAAAAAATACTAATTAACAATGATGATTTGATCCTAGGCAAAGCGTTTAAAAGAGAATAATGAATGCATTGAGCTAATTTCTTGAGAGAAGACACTTAGAGCTGTTATTAATATAATGGAAGAGACTTTTCATTTCTTTAATTAAATTCATTAATTTTTTTCAGATTTCTGGTTAAGAAACACTGAGTTAGTAAGAACCTATCCTTAAATGTATATCACCAAATGTTCTTGTGTGCCATGGATGAGGCAGATAACGTTAGTGTTTTTTTTTCTGTGTAAGGAAGATTGGCCCTGAGATCACATTTGCCGCCAATCCTCTTCTTTTTTGCTGAGGAAGACTGGCCCTGAGCTAACGTCCATGCCCATCTTCCTCTACTTTATATGTGGGAGGCCTGCCACAGCATGGCGTGCCAAGTGGTGCATAGGTATGCACTTGGGATCTGAACCAGTGAACCCCAGGCTGCCACTATGCCACCTGGCTGGCCCCTCTTCCTCTTTTGTTTTTCGCTTGAGGAAGATTAGCTCTGAGCTAATGTCAGTGCCACTCTTCCTCTACTTTGTATGTAGGATGCTTCCACAGCATGGCTGATGAGTGGAGCAGGTCTGTGCCCAGGATTGGAACCCGTGAACCCTGGCTGCGGAAGCAGACTGCGCAGAACTTGAACCACTTGGCCACTCAGCTCGCCCCTAATGTTAAATTTTTCTTTTACAGATTGGCCCCTGAGCTAACATCTGTTGCCAATCTTCTTTTTTGTTTTTTCTTTCTCCCCAAAGTCCCCCAGTACATAGTTGTATATTCTAGCTGTAGGTCCTTCAGTTGTGGCACGTGGGACGCCACCTCAGCATGGCTTGATGAATGGTGCCGCATCCACACCCAAGATCTGAACCAGTGAAACCCCGGACCACCAAAGCAGAGCACATGAAGTTAGCCACTCAGCCATGGGGCCGGCCCCAAACATTAATTTTTATTGTGGACATTGTTGATCATCTCAGTATGCCTGCCTGTCTTCTCCTTTCTTAATAGCTGGTAATTTCTGATTGGGGATCAATGAGATTTCAGAGAAATGGATTCCACCCCCAATTTAAAGGACGAAGCATATGACTGCAGCTAAACGAATTGGCACATTCCAACTCCTTAGCCATTTATTAGTTGGAGGTAGGATGTGACTTAAGCTTGCATAATTAGAATAAATCTCAGGGCATGTATTAGGGCACTCCAGACAAAGAGAACCAATGGGAGATATATATATATAAAGGAGATTTACTTTAGGAATTGGCTCACATTATTATGGAAGCTGAGGAGCCCATGATCACTATCTGCAAGCTGGGGACTCAGGAAAGCCAGTGGTGTAATTCCAGTCCAGTCCAAAGACCTGAGAATCAGAGGAGTTAATGGTGTGAATCCTAGTCTGAGGGCAGGAGAAGATGAAATGAGATGTCCCAACTTAAGCAGCAAGGCACAAAAAAGGGGCAAATTCCTCTTTCCTATGTGTTTTGTAATATTTGGGTCCTTAACAGATTAGATGATGCCCATCCACATTGGGGAAGGAAATCTACTATACTGATTCTACCAATTCACATGCTCATCTCATCCAGAAAGGCCCCTCCGGATATACCCAGAAATAATAGTTAATCTGGGCATCCATGGTCAGTGAAGTTGACACATAAAATTAACCATCACAGGGCATCTCCTAAGGATGTTGGAGAGATGATGCTTTCCCTGAATAGATGGGAATGAGTGAGGAATTATGTAACCCTGGGAACTGCTGGCAGGCCTCTTGGGAACATCAGAGGACCCAGATGATATCAGGAAGGCAGAGCAGAGAGGCAGAGGGAAAGGGGGCTCTTGATGGCATTGCTGAACTGCTCCATGAGCCCTCACCTGAGGCTCCAGGACTTCCTTTGGACTCTTACTCATGTGAGTCAACAAAGTTCCTTTATTGTTCAATGTAACTTGGGTAGGGTTTTCTGTAATTCACAGTGGAAAGATTTCTCACTGATTAGGATGGAATGCCTTTGGCTGCAGAACCAATGACTGGTTGCAGCTCCCCTGAGTCAACGTTGTTCACACCAACATGTTATCTCTTGGTGCTCTCCAAAGTTGCAAAACTTGCATGGGTGCTAAATGGGTGCTTCGTTCCCATTAGACTTTGATACCTAGGAGTCATATTGTACTTCACACAGAATGGGAAAATACCCTCTATCTCAGGACATTATCACACTCTCCATGAAATGTTTTATTTGGCAGAAAGGCATGCAAGAGGGTTGAAGAGAATCAGGAGGTCCAGCTATGTTGGATGGTCGCCTTAAGACACTTACTTCTCTTACATTCCCAGTGTGAATTAAACTTCACCAAGCCTTTTAGGTTAGGTAAGCTTAAACTATCCCTTAGCCTTTTCTAGGCAGATTAGCTTCTTTCTGAGTGCCTCTCAGTATGATTTTGCAGGTACACCATATCCTTGAAGACCTGGCTGAGTTTGATCAACTAACAAGAACACTCACACTGTCACAAATTTTGTCAAGTTGTTTCTGAGCTTTTATCCAACAATAATTTACTCTGGGCAGGCGCTCTGCATTCTAATGATTTGTCTTTATCACTGTTCATCTGCAGACTTGCTGAGGTACAGCTTTATGCCCTCAGAGGATCCAGACCAGAACCAAGTCGCTCCTCTGCCAGGAGACCTAGCTGCATCTCAACATGTCTCCTCTTGACTCGCGTACCAGGTGTTGCATGCTCCCCTCGGTATCTCCTCAATCCCTCTGCTTTGAGACTCTGCTCCAGAGGGGTTCCTCCTTGGAGGTTCCCTTTGCCACCTGAAAAACAATGTACGCAACTTGATGCCTGGTAGACTGATGTGGCAGAGCTGGTATTGTTGCAGATGAGAGAGCAACAGGAGGGAAACTAGACTTGCCGCCCTTGTGGCCAAGAATACAGTTTCTAGGTCATGAGTGGACCAGTCTCCTGGCTCATCTCTTTATGTGTGAAGTATTTAATTTCTTCCAGCCTATGTTCAGTCATTTGTAGAAATGAGATGATTGGAATTCTTTCCTCAGAGGATGGTCGTGAAAACAGTGAGGTGTTGTGTGTGACAGGTCCGGCATATGACAAGGTCTCAGACAACATAACTCAAGTTATAATTGACAAAAGATCAGAACTCAGATTCTCTAGCTCCTAGACTAGTATTCTTTCTACTGTAGTTTGTTGTTTGAAAACCTTAGGCTTTTTCAGGATACTTAAAACTACCGAGATAAGACAGCCAGACACAGCACAGAAAGAAAACCACATCCCAAATGAACCATGACCTACATTCAGTAGTTATACACTATAGCGATACAAGGCCCCATCTGGTATGGTCCACCTGGTTAACACCTATGCATTTTCAAGACTAGACTCTGGAATTGATTTTTCTAGGAATCCTTCTTTGAACACAGGCCACCTGCCTACTGCCTGCTTCTCCTAATGCAGACCTGTCTCAGTATCCTGTTGACTGCCAACTCCTACTTTCTGTGCTCTCACGGATGCCCCACCTGGATGCCACTGAATGGCTGGTTTCACTCATTCCTAGGCCTGACTGAAAGAGGCCAAAGGGAAAAGACTCGGGTACAATGTCATGGGGTTCAGGTGTTAAAGCTTCCTTCTTGGACGTAGTGACTTTGAAGTCCGACATTAATGAAAACACTTTTCTACTACTTAAACTGTTGGGTGTGACCTGGGTTTCTTGTATCACAAATGCAGACCAACCTCCAAGCTAAAACATGGAGGCCTGGGAAATGAGCACACCCAGAAGTAGACCTGTGAGGGCTCCCTCAGCTGGACACGCGAAGGCAACATGTCCATCTTATTGCACAAAGGAAGGAAGTCATTGCTTATCCCGACTCACAGATTCAGACATCCTAAGCCTCAGAAATGTGGGGGGTTGGGGGCCAAGGGAACTCAGCCTAGTGCCAAGCCCTCACATTCTTTTCTGTGCCCTGAAGTCACTGGTATCCTTAACTTATTCCCCAAATATCCTGTCTTAGCTCTGGCTGCTATAACAACACCCCGTAGACTGGGCGGCTTCAATAACATACATCTATTTCTCACTGTTTGGAGGCTGAGTGCCAGCAGGATCAGGTTCTGGTGAGGCTCCCTCCTGGGGTTGCAGCTGGTACCTTCTAGCTGCATCTTCATGTGGTCTTTCCTTGTTGTGTGCCCATGGAGAGAGAAGGAAGGAGAAATCTCTCTCTCTTCTTGTAGGGCACTAATCCCATTATGAGGATCTCACCCTCATGACCTCATCTAAACTTAATTACTTCCCAAAGACTCCACCTCAACTACCATCAGACTCGGGGTTGGGACTTCAATGTACGAATTTTGGGAGAACACAAAGCTTCAGTCCATAATGAATTCTAAAGGATGCCCATATCCAGACTTTCCTGTGTACCAGCCATATTCTTTGGAACGTGCAGGGTGCTTGAAAACTGCTGTTTCTTTGCTACCTGGTGTGATCTTGCAAAGAGGTACCCACAAATGTGACCTGGAATGACTTTTGGCCACATCAATAAATAGAAAGGGTTGAGGGAACTGTCAATAATCTTCATAAATGATGTCATTTCTAACTTTCAAACTGAAGCAGAGGTCACCTTTTATTTATTTTTTCTTCAATGCACAGGGTACACATAACTACTTTTCATTAGTTTAATTTGCCATGAGCAGTAATTTTATTGTTCATTTGAGAAATTATAATCATCTTTGTGTGAGTGCTTCATAGCTTCATAATTTAGCATTTGAAAGGCCTCTGTTGAATTCTTCCCTTGGCTTCCAGCCTCTGCTATGATGTGGGAAGAGCAAGTCTGGTTAGGAAAAGAGAGAAACTCAGGCGTTAGGGAGCCTAGATTTGTACAGTGTTAATGGCTCCTGGTCCTTGGTACTGCGCTGTCAAAACCAGCGTTTTTTTGTATTCTGCTGTTATCAAGCAATGAGCAGAAAGAGGACTGGAATTAAAAGCAGCATGCACATGTCACATGGCTAATTCAGATTTGTTGTGGTGATTTAATTAGAAGCTACAAGAAATTTGTCTGTGTTCTGATGTTGGAACCCAGAGTGTGCTGGCCCTGGTAAGGGGAGCATGATGTCAGAGACTTGAGATGAAAGAGGAGCATTCCAAGGAACTCCAGCATGGCGACTTCATGACAAACGAGAACATTCTATGAGGTGGGTCCTTTTGAAACAGTATGTTAACCCTTGGACAGCACATTTGAAATATCTGTGTACATTATAGACAAGATAACTTGCAGGAATTACTGGTCAGCATGTGTAACTCCTTCAGAGGAGGGATGTGTCTGACCTCTTTCCAGTTCAGCAGCCCCTAACATACTCCTGAACAGATGGTAGGTAATCAATAAATACTAGCTTTTACAAAAATTTTTTTTAAATTGTGGTAAAATATCATAATATAAAATTTACATTTCTAACCATCTTTTAGTGTGCATTTCAGTGGCCTTAGGTACATTCACCTTGCTGTGCAGCCATCACTGCCATCCAGCTCTAGAACTGTTTCATTTTCTCCAACTAAAATCCTGTAACACCCATTAAACAATAACTCCACATTTCCTCCTCCCTCAGCCCCCAGAAACCTTTATTCTACTTTCTTTTGTATGAATTTGACTACTCTGGGTACCTCATGTAAATGGAATCATATAGTATTTGTCCTTTTGTGACTGGCTTCTTTCACTTAGCATAGTGTCCTCAAGTTGCACCCACGTGTAGCATGTGTCAGAATTTCCTTCCTTTTTAAGGCTGAATAATATTCCATTGTATGTTGTGATGGTTAATTTTATGTGTCAGCTGGATGGGGCTGAGGGATGCTCAGAGAGCTGGTACGACATTATTTCTAGGGGTGTCTGTGAAGTGTTTCTGGGAGAGGTCAGCCTTTGAGTCAGTGGACTGAGTAAAGAAGATGCCCTCCCCAGGGTGATGGGCATCCCACAATCCACTGAGGGCCGAACAGAACAAAAGCCGGAGGAAGGAGGCATTTCCTCTCTTTTCTTGAACTGAGACATGCATCTTCTCCTGCCCCCAGACATCAGCACTCCTGGTTCTTGGGTCTTTTAACTCAGGTTGAATTTCACTACCAGCTCTCCTCATCTCCAGCTTTCAGATGGCAGATCGTGGGACTTGTCGGCCTACATCATCTGGGGAGCCAATTCCTGTAATAAATCTCCTCTTATGTATTTCTCCATATAGCCTATTGGTTATGCTTCTCTGGAGAACTCTGACTAACTCATATGTATGTACCACATTTGTTTACCCATTCATCCGTCTGTGGGCAACGTGGGCTGCTTCCACCTTTCTGTCTATTATGAACAATGCTGTGATGAACATGTGTGTACAGATATCTGTTTGAGTCCTTGCTTTCAATTCTTTTGGATACATACAGGAAATGTTTGTTGGATTTTTTGAGGTCCAGAAATTTGGATTTAGGACATTGTTTTTAAAGTGGCATTTGAAAGGAGAAGAGACGCTCTTCCTCTGGGACTCAGGCTGGTTTTGATCGGCCCCCGCGTTACCTGTGTAGATTGGCGTGCCACTGCTCCACCCATCCTCCCATCACCTGTGCCATGGGATTTCCAGCTACCTCCCAAGCTCATGCCTGTTCTCACCATGTCTGGAATCCTTCTCTCCTGTGTCTCTGTCTGTCCAAATTCCAACATCCTCCAAGGCCCACTTTGTGGCACGTCCCATGAGCCCTCCTTGACTGGAGCACATCACATGGATCTCTCTCCCAAGCAGCGGTTAGACCAACCTGAGAGCTTCCTGACAGTCAACCATGTAGGATCCAGCAAAACTGCAGCCTTCTTCAGGGCCAGGACGTGTCTACTGCTGACTCCCACTGTCCCAGCCTTGTGCAGAGGGGCCTCGGCCCTCTGCTCAGACCCCTGTAGCTGGGTCAACTGGGGTCAGAGAAAAGTCCAGGGCCAACGAGTCTGACTATATTGCCCAGCAGAGTTAACACTCTGGAGGTGGAGCCGCACTATTAGCTGGAGCTGAAAAGCAGAGTTCAGAGTCTAGAGGCAGAGCTTTAGGAGGAAGGAAACAAGTTCGCGTGCTCTGGAGATTTATACAGCTGATTGCACCAGGGAGGGCAAGAAAGGGAGGGCAGAGCTAACACTCGCTGTGCGCTCCCTGGGCGTCATGGAGCCCTGATTTTAACATGTGAGATAGGCAGTTTGTAAATGAAAAACTCGTCTTCTGAGAGGACCGTTGATGCAATGTCACCTGGCTGCTAAGAAGGACAGACGCAACTCAATGCCAAGTTCCCTGACCCCAGAACCTCTTCTTTTCTGTAACTTACTGCTTCTCTGTCTCTTCTGAGAAAACGTCTTCAGCCTTTCCACCCCTGAACTATCCCCACTTCCTCTCCCTTTCCTGTTACTTTGTGTTTATCCTAGTGCTTACTTCGCTCTGCTCAGAAGTTGGGGAGTTTTGGATTCCAGTTCTGATGTTAGTGGGCTGTGTGATTCTGACAGCCTATGCTTGGTTTTCATGTATAAAACCATAGAGTCTGTTATGGACTGAAGAGTGTCCCCCCAAATTCATGTTTGAAGCTCTAACCCGCCATGTGACTGTATTTAGAGATGGGGCCTTAAGATAAATAATTAAAGTTAAACGGGTTATTAGGGTGGGCCTTAATCCAGCATCGAGTTCTGTTCTTGTAAGAAGAGGAAGAGACACCAAGGATGCACGTGCACAGAGGAAAGCCCACGTGGGCCACAGAGAGAAGACGGTTGTGTGTAAGCCCAGGAGAGCGGCCTCAGGAGAAACCAAACCTGCCGACACCTTGATCTTGGGCCCCTAGCCAACAGAAGGGTGATGAAATACATTTCGGTCATTTAATCCCCCCGCGTGGCATTTTGTCATGGCAGCCAGAGCAGACCAACAGAGGGTCAGACTAGGACATGACTCGAATGTGTGTCCCGGGGGTGGGGATTTTCTCTCCTTCACTCATATTCCCAGCATCTAGAGTGCTTGCAGGGGACCAATATATAGGTTTGGTCAACTGAATGATTTTTAAAAATTATCTGTGTGATCCTTTATATAAACATGCTCTTGGGTGGAACCCAAATATAAAATCAGACAAAAACATGGCTGTTTTAGGTCAGGGGCTGGGACCCTTGTGTCCCCAGCTGGCTCCTGTCGTCAGAGGCTCTTCCTCAGGACTTGGGGCCTCCATGGACCACTCAGAGATCATCTCCAAGGCTGCTCCCAGCCATGACATCATATTACAGTGTTAAACCAAGGCCAGCAGTCCCGCGTACAGGAGTCCTATAAACAGCTAAAGCACAGGCCAAAACACAGCCAGAGGACCTACCATCTGAGTCAGTGGGAGGATGCACAGGTAGGAGCAGTGGACACAGAGCAGAGTGTTTTGGAGGAGCTGGTGTTTGAGCTGCCCTTTGGAAGATGGAAGGACTTGGAAAGTCAGGAAAGAGAAGGTCGGGCTTTCCAGGCTGAACACCGCACAATAAATATTTACTAACTCAATAAGGCTTGGGTTTATTCTCCAGTGGGAGGAGTCCTGAGAAAGAAGCTGTCGTGAAATGTCATTGAGCTTCTCCATTTCTGACAGCTCCAAGGAGGGTCAGTGCACTGACCTGGGGGAGAGCCCCCTCTGTCCTCCCTGCCACAGACATGGTATTGGTCACCTGCCCTCACTCCATGGACGCCCTTGTTCTTATCTTGATTCAGTCCCAAAGATGAATCCATTAAGTGAAATCCAGCCCTTGTCCTCCCGGGGTATATTTTACGAAAAGATGGAGAATGTTCAAGTGGCTAATTTATGGTGGGCACTTCATTGGGTGGGATCACATATCATCTCATTTGATCATCAGAGCAATGCTGTGAGGCAGATGCCACTTCCACAGTGGGAAAGTGAGATTCAGAGAGGTTGAGCAACCTACCCTAGTCCCCCAGCTGACAGGGAGCTGAGCCGGGAGCCAAACCCACGTCATCACCTGACACCAAGCTCTGGGTTGCCTTTTAGTGGTTCATCCTCCCTACTACTCCCAGATACCTATGTGCCTCCTGAGATCCTGACTTTACTATTGGCGACAGCCCCTTCTTGGCAGCTACCTTTCACAGTTGGAGTTGATGATTCTGATGGCATTCCTGTTCATATATCTATGGTTTAAAGGCCAGAGCGTGACACGGACCTTTCCTGAATGTGTGCGAATGTGATCTGCCCCAGCTCCTGAGACGTCTTGGGTCACTGAAGGTAACTTTGGAACTTTGCTCCTCCAACTCACTGCTTAGGCAAAACCACGAAGCTGGATAAGCCTGTCTTCTTGCCTCCCTAGCTTTCTGGGAACCTCCTACTTTGACTATTTTCTCAGGGCTTTATCTCCAGGCTGTTATGGCAGGCCCACCTTCCCTGTTCCAGAGTCTGCAGAATGGCGTTTCCCTCACAAGGCTCCCATCTGCCATATTCCACTCTTCGGTTCTCATTAAGTTAGTCCAAATGCTTTTCATGTCCCTAGTAACTTAATGTCAGTGCTATCAGCTATTCCCAACAGGGGGAGGCATATCCCTGGAGGGAGGGGGGTTCACAAAGACTTTCCAAGGGGTGATGTGAACATGGATGGTGGGTAGATGGTTGCAATGGCACCCTCACTCAATGAAGCCCTTTAGCATCCATAACCTGGGGTAGTCCTCTCTCATACTGACTCTGAGCCTGACTGAGTGGCTTCCTTTGGCCTTTGGAACATTGGCAAATGTTCCAAACAGAGGCTAGACAAGTGCTTGTCCTTTGAAGCCTGCCCTGTTGGAACCCAATCTGATATAAAAATGTTTGGGCTGTCCTGGGGCCCAGCTGACAGCTCCAGCTACCTGCCAGGCATGTGATGAGGGCCCTTGGATCATTTGTCCCAGCTGAGCCTCAGATCACTGCAGCTGCTTGGGGGACCCAGGTGAGACCAGCAAAAGAACTGCCCGGCTAAGCCCAGCCCACATTGCAGAAAGTGAACAATGAATCACCGAGTTTTACGTCACCAAGTTTTAGGGTGATTCTTTTTAATGCTGCCGTAGATAACGGAAAAAGAAATTGGACCTTGAAGTGAGGTGGTGTTGTGATAAAGAAAAGCAAACAAACCTAAACTTAACCTTGGCTTTGGTGCAGGGCAGCAGAGGAGGTGAAAAGCGTCCAGGCACCACTAGCAAAGGCTGGAGGCATGAAAAGCACAGTCAGGGAAGGTGGGACAGGCGGTGAGGAGTTAAAGCCTTGAAAAGGGGCCTGGGGCTGTATAATAGTGACAACTCCCATCTAGGATGACATGGAAGGTAGAAAATGTACCTAATGCGCTTGCGAGTCTGGCTCAGGGTTTCCAGGCAGAGTTTTTGGAAGTGCTGCTTGGCTACTTTTAGCCGCATGTGATAAGGTGTGGGACTGAGAAACGAGCTCTAGTGAGTCTCCTCGGTCTGCAGGCAGACTTTAGAGGGACTATGGAAGGCAAGAATCGCTGATGGTGAAATAAAACTGTTTCGTGTTTCCAGGCACCGGAGTTGGCAAGATTCCCAAAATAAGAACTAGCCTCCAGGTCAAGACTAAATCGAGATGTGGCTCTAAGAACCTTTGCTGTGCCCTCAGAGAGATTTAAGACAGTGTGTAGTAGGCCTTCTCTAGATGAAAAGGGGTCTATGCGGGGCTGGCCCCGTGGCCGAGTGGTTAAGTTCGTGCGCTCCGCAGCAGGCGGCCCAGTGTTTTGTTAGTTCGAATCCTGGGCGTGGACATGGCACTGCTCATCAGACCACGCTGAGGCAGCGTCCCACATGCCACAACTAGAAGAACCCACAACGAAGAATACACAACTATGTGCTGGGGGGCTTTGGGGAGAAAAAGGAAAAAATAAAAAATCTTTAAAAAAAAAAAAAAAAGGGGTCTATGCATTTCAAGAATGCTGTCCCACAGCAGCCTGGCATATGTGAGGTAGGAAGGTATCATCTCAAAAGAATCAGGCAGGTAGATTGTAGGAGACGTGAACCAGGGAAATTCCAGGACAGCCCACAAAGCCTTTAAGAGAGATGTCTTGGTGAAAGTACTGTCTGTTTGGACTAAAAGGACCTGAGATAATTCAAAGACAAGAGGGCTCTCATCTTCCAGCTTTCCTTCTGGAGGATGCAGACTAAGAAAGCTACGGTGCTGCAGACACAGGTCATTTCTTTGGAGAGAGGAAAGCCCTCTCAGAAAGTGGAGCCTAAACTCTAGAGAACCATCGATAATGGATTAAGGGACCACGCCAAGGAAGCAGAACTGGGCGCTAAGGAGCATTCTCTGCCCTGCACCATGGGCCTGGCTGAGTTTCAGGATTGCTATGGGCCCGTGACACAGCTCCTGTGTTTTATGTGGGAGTGTTTGTTGTGGTTATTCTGTGTTGGTGTCCGTTGGGCATGTGCTTCAGGGGCAAATGACTTTTCCTTTGAGGTCATAGTTTTCTGGATCAAGAAGAGCTGTACCTGAAGATCTTTTTCCACATTGGGGCCTCATGAAGATCATAAGATCATGGACTTCAAGCCTGATACCGCGACTGGATGAGACTTTGGGGTCCTGGCTGATGGTGGGCATGTTTTGTCTGTGGGGGAGATTCCACTGCAGTCTAAGATGCCTGTGGTAGGTGTTACAATTGTGCTTCCAGTATCCATGTTCTTGGGCAGTCCCCTCCACTGCTGAGGCTGCACGCACCATGTCATTGGCTCTGTCCACTGGGACATCAGTAAAAGTGGCACAAGCAGAAGTTCAATAAATATTTGCGAACTAGGACTCACCTTCTTGACACCCAATTCTCATATGGAGAAGTCCAGGCTGTCCTGCTGGAAAGGCCATGAGTTGGAGAACGGAGGTGCCTCAGCTGGCAGCCCATCCAACCACCAGGCATCTGAGTGGGGCTGTGGTGAGGCCCCCAGTCTCAGCTGAGCCCTGGATGACTGCACGATGGGAGTGACGACAGGTGAGACCACCAGGAACCTGCTCAGCTGAGCAAGCCCCAAATCGCAGAGTCATGAGCATCACATGTTCGTTGAGTTTGTGATGCAGCAACGTTTAGTGAGGATGGATACCTGCCAGGAGCCCAAATTCCACATACCCAACATTAACGTGCTCAGGAAACCAAGAAGCTGCCCGTGGTGGGGGCAGCTTGTTGGTACCCTGTCCTGCCTCACAATCACATTCTATAGAAGAAAGATCTACCCCAGGGCCACAGTGAATCTTACCAAGTTTCTCTAGAGCTTACTCTGGTAAAAACAAAACCTGAGGCCAGCCTGGTGGTGTACCAGTTAAGTTCATGTGCTCCACTTCAGTGGCCTGGGGTTCACTGGTTCACATCCTGGGTGTGGACTTACCCACTGCTCATCAAGTGATGCTGTGGCAGGCGTCCCACACATAAAATAGAGGAAGATGGGCACAGATGTTAGCTCAGGACCAGTCTTCCTCAACAAAAAAGAGGAGGATTGGCAGTGGATGTTAGCTCAGGGCTAATCTTACTCAAAAAAGAGCAAGGAAACAAAAAATGGGACTAGAACTGATGCTGAACCCTGTTTTATTTTAGCAATGTCACATTCAGCCTTCGATACATGATCTGATTGAAAAACAACCATGTAATTTGTAACTAAATTTTCCTTTTTTGTCTAATAGTTGTTAAAATATATATTACTTTTTTTAGTATTATTTGTGTAAATAATTGCAAAGGATTGAAATTATTTGTAATAATTATTACAAATTATAATTTGTAATTATATATATAATTATAAATAATTGTAAAAATGATTGAATTGAAAAGAAATATTTAACTCTTGGAATCTTATGATTCAGGAAATTTAATGTTAGCTTCTCTCTCTATACACACATATAGACACATGTATATAAATGTAAATACATATCAGAGCAGAGTAAGAGGGTAGGCAATGAATTCTCTCAAGCATAAAAATGTTTTACAGTAGGAGAAAATTCTGTGGGAGATAGAGAGTGAAATATAAGTTCAAGGTGAAAAACAAACCATGTAAAATTTCCAACAAACAAGAAATTATTCACATATCAAATTGATTTTGTTTTTAAATTTGGTTGGATATGTATAAAAGACATGCACTGTTTCATTTTTTAATGTCCATATTTATAATAATACACCAGAATTTGTATTAATGTGTTATTCTTTTGCAACCCTTTAAACTTTGGTCAGTAAATTTTACATGTCAATTAAAAAATGTGCAGGATTAGGGAGGTAGTGAGATTTTCAAAATTATTTCGGAGAGTCAATAAACAAGAAAGTTGGAAATCTACTGCTCTATATGTTACTCCAGTTTAATTTTTTGTGGGGCAAAGTTGTTGAAACTTCCTGCAATAGTGTAAAATATAATGAGATAATAAATAATAAACTCAGAACTGTGTAAAAGTAGAGGGATAGGATAGCTAGGATGGTTTGGTTCTTTTGAATATTGGAACAGGCCCAGAATTATTTTTGGGTTGACTATTGATTGTGTCTGAGGCTCTCCCTTAGTCTTTGTTTTATTTTAAGATTTTCTTTTTTGCTTGAGGAGGATTCACCCTGAGCTAACACCTGTTCTAATTGTCCTCTTTTTCGTATGTGGGTCACTGCCCCAGCATGGCTGCTGATGAGTGGTGTAGGTCCATGCCAGGAACCAAACCTGGGCCTTCAAAGTGGAGCATGCCGAACTTAACCTTAGGCCAAGGGGCGGCCCCTCCCTTGGTCTTTGATTCAGGTTCATAACCTTTTTGGGCCATTTAATTTTCAATAGTAGACATGAGTTCTTTTTCTACCAACACAGCGTAACTGGACAGGCATGTATTCCAGCATTCAGCTAGTTGGGTTGGAGCACAAACTCAGGCTCACTGCTATCCATTGCTTTATGAAAAACGCCACTTGTGGGAAGGGATATTTGTAGAGGGTTTTGTAGTAGGCACTTGATTCACACATGGGGCTAAGATCTGACTTTGCGTTCAGTGAGACCCGACGAGCAGGGAAGCTGAACCACCTTGACTGGCCCTTAGTGACTGGCCCATGCTGTGATGCCCCAGCCACCGTGGAGGCAAGTGACAGGGCGTGTTGAGGACATGGCTCCTTTTATTGCAGAGCACCCCGGGGAGAAATTTCTTGTCAGCTGTGCATTTATTTATTAAACTGTTGGTCTAACTCATATGTTAACTATGTTTCTCACTCTATATTGACTGCTAGAAAAGTTGCAGCTAAATTTCTACATATCCCCAGCAAACGGGCAGGAAATATTCTGAGTATTAATCCCATTCCTGGCTTTCTGTCATTTTTTTCTTAGTTCAGACTGCCTTGCTTATTTGCTTTGAGCTTAAGTTCATCTTGTTGTATTGCGTGTAGCTCCATAAGTCACCTTAGATCATCTTTGAAACAAGAAGCGGACTAAATAAATAAACAAAATAGTTACTCGGAGGCAGCAAATAAGGAGACCGTCATTATTATGTGTGCTGAATAGATGGATTTAACGGGAAGCTCATGATGTGTAAGCTCCAAGGCCCCTCACTTGCACGGGCCCCTGCTAAGGCCCTGTATCTAATTTTGTACTTGCTTTTTCATCTTCTTTTTGTCTTAAAGAAGACCCACCCCCCAAAGTGCATAAGCTCCAGTCTCCACAAAACATGCATGTGATCCTGCTCTAGCGGCATGACGACTTTCGACCATAGCAGAAATTACAGCTCCAGTAGAAATAGAAGAGCAACGCTTAGTGCCTGACCAGGCAATCAGGTTCTCTCTTTTATAGCAGTTACGAACGGTCTACCCAGCCACCTGGCTCAGTGGTTGGCCTGTAGTGTCTCTGAATGTTAGAACCAGACCACGCAGTACTAGAGACCACACAGCTCTGCTCCTTTTATGTGACAGAGAAAGGAACTCCACTGGACATTTAGCGAATATTATCTGATGATTATCCTGAAAATGTGCCATATGTACGAATAACGTGTAAAAATGGATTTTCTAGCAGAGTAGAGGATTTTCAGGAATTAGTTGAGTATTTACTCTAATACTATGGCCCTTTCTTGTTCTGACATTGGATGATTCTAAGTGGTAGCTTACAGAGAAATGCTAAAAATAGCTCATGCCAAATAAGCCTTGGGGTCCTCATTGAGGTGGTAACTGACCTTGCAAGGAAAGAGGAAGCCACAGCTGTGTTTTAAGTGAATCTTTTTATTCCGGTTGGTGTGAGTTCATTTAAAGGATGTGGCCCAAGAAGGAAAATCTAAAATAGTTTTTAATCGTTCCCCACTCAGTGGAGAGGCGGGGTGGATTGGCTGTTATCTATAAATCCCTCTTTCTTAAGCACTTTGTGTTTAAAAGCTTCTTTTTGTTTTGGATGTCATTTCAATGAAACTTCTGAGCTTGGTATAGGAACAAAGTCTTATCTTTTTCCATTCACGTTCACAGTGACATTTGAAATACCCTGCTATTTTTATTAATTGTTTTCTATTTGTTTTTCTCTTCTTTCTCCAAGAAATAGTAATAATATATATAGAAATGCCACGTTATAACTCATCCTTCGTGCCACTGTAATAGGATAGGTCCTGAGTGTTAGTAATCAAATGAGGAAGTCTCACCCCACATTTGCATCCTCGAGCCTGGGGGTGGAACCACATCTTTTACACAAATAGAGCCGATGGGATGGTATGTCCACTTCCTCCTACTCCATGACTCGGAAGAGAATAAGACAGAATACAATAGGGCATTTTGGCATTCTTTAAAATGCAAGATATGAAGTGTTTCAGTACCATACTGAAAATGACCCTTCCACCTGCCGACTTGTGTCTCTTGTATACTTTGAGTAGTGGCTTCATATTTGTTGAACTGTGTTATTTGGAGAAGGATAGCTTAGTGCCCTTTTCATTGAAGATGGGTTTTCTAATTACCATGATTTATGCCTCTCTGTCTCTGGGTTCCACAGTGACATGAAATCCACTCATTTCCCTGCTCTCCAGGTTTCCTAGGTTTTGCTGTCATTTAACAGCCTCTTGTCTGGTCTCCTCACCTCCAGACTTACCCTGCACAGATTTCTCTTTCACTAGTTGCCTGAGGAGTCATTTACCTTCAGTGGCTCACTCTTACCTACTTTGGCTTACCACTTGCTGTAGCAACATCATATTCCTCTAGCAATATCCAAATCAACGTTGCTGCTTGCAATGTGTCATGTCTTTGAATGTCGGTGTTGAACATTCTCCCCTAACTGGTGCTTCCCCACCCACTTGTCTCCTGCTCATTTTAAAGACATGGTTCTGAGACATCTCTTCTGAGGGGTCTTCACGGAATCACCTCCTCAAACCACCAACTCCGATTAGGTGCCTCCTCTATGTGCTGTCTTGACAGCCTGTTGTCCTAAGAATGTACCTGCTGGATAAGGGATGGGAGAGTGATGTGGCCCTGGGAGGAAACAGGAATGAGGCTTGGAAGGCAGAGTTCACTATTCTCACAGGTCCCAGAAAAGGGGTCATGTGGGACTACATGGGGAAGCACCAGGATGGTCAGGAGGCAAAAGGGACAAGACAATGAGAAAGAGGAAGCTAGAGCCTGTATTGGGGTTTCTGTGGGAAAGGCAAGGTGGGGCAGGGGGAAGAGTTTAGGATTGGGGGTTTGAATAACTTCAGTGGGCTCTGAATAATAAGGGT
This sequence comes from Equus przewalskii, assembly GCF_037783145.1. Classification (NCBI taxonomy): domain Eukaryota; kingdom Metazoa; phylum Chordata; class Mammalia; order Perissodactyla; family Equidae; genus Equus; species Equus przewalskii. The sequence goes on from NC_091858.1 coordinate 33,399,311, forward strand.
GGTCCCTAGGAATGTTGCCTTCTGGGGTGTGTGGATGAGGCAGAGGAGGTCTGGCTCTGGGCCGGGTAGTTTGCATATCAAAGGTGTGCTCCTAGGTGGGCTAGGCCACTTAGAATTGGCTAGCCCAGGGAGGGTCAGTCTCTCCCCAGCCAGGACGGTTTTGTTTTTTTTCTTTTGGTGAGGAAGATTTGCTTTGAGCTAACATCTGTTGCCAATCTTCCTTTTTTTTGCTTGAGGAAGATTAGCCCTGAGCTAACATCTGTGTCAGTCTTCCTCTATTTTGTGTGTGGGTTGCTGCCACAGCATGGCTTGACGAGTGGTGTAGGTCCACGTTTGGGATTTGAACTCGTGAACTGGGCTGCTGAAGTGGTGTGTGCCAGACTTAACCACTGTGCCATGGGGCCAGCCCAAGAACAGATTGCTTAAGATGTCAAAACATCATAATATACAAAAAATTAAAAGATACATGTATATATAATACACCTGTGCATAACTCTATTGCTGTCTTTTTTGGTAACAACTTTATAGAGATATAATTCACATACCACACAATTCATGCATTTCAAGTGTACAATTCAATGGCTTTTTAGTAGTTTCACAGAGTTATGCAACCACCACCAGAATCAATTCCAGAACAGTTTCATTACCCCATAGCCAAACAGTGAGAACTACCCAAATGTCCATCAACTGATACATGGATCAATAAAAAGCAATATGTCCATGCAATGGGATATTATCTGGCCATAGAAAGAAAAGAAGTATTGATGCATGCTACAACGCCGATGAACCTTGAAAACAATATGCTAAGTGAAAGAAGGCAGGCGTTTCCATGTTGTTTGTCATTATTGATTGCCATTTCTATTCCTATTCTCCTTCTTAGATTATAGACGCTGCAAGGTCAGGGGACTTCTGGTGCATTTTGTATTCCCAGCTGGGTATTTGGTATCCAGCAGGCGCTCAGTAACTATTGGTTGAAAGAAGAGACAATGCTAGACACCAAGCCATACAGACTAGAGAAGTGAAAAGTAAGTGGACTTAAATCCCATGAAAAGGAACCAGATGTTGTCTGGCTCTTAGATTTTCAAAATAAGATGAAAAAGAACAAATTGAGGGAGAAATATTCTTATTGGGGCTCGTTCGTCTTCATAGTCATCCCCACCTTCCCACCTGTCACCCAGTGAAGAACTGAGGCTTTTTCCTTTTCCTTGATTAATCCTGCATCTATCAAGAGGACAACAGCTTGAACTATTTGCCCAATTTTCTCTAAGACTCTGAAGGTTTTTCCCCTCATTCCTTCCAGCCCAGCTCACCTCAGTCACCCCTAGAAGGCCAAGGTTTGTTCCCCTAATGCTCGGAATTCACTGAATTTGTCCCAATCACTCCCCTTTCTCTCCCTTCCCTGATAATCCTCATTTTGATTTGCAAACTCCCCTATATCTTCAACCCAATTTTGAGTTTGTTAACCGGCTGCCTGTCTTCTTGAGAACACGGCCTGTCTCAGAGCCCCGACGACTGGAGGCTTACATTCTCATTCTCAGTTCCCTCAGGTCCCAGAGCCTCCTTCATCCCGTTGCAGCTTTGAAACCCCTTCCCCTCCTCCTCCTGTGAACCTTCCAGATCCTCTGAAATTCATGATGTCTGGCTATACCAATGCTCTCTCCCTACTGCTCTAGCCATTTTCCTTCCTTTATTAATAAGGTTACTCCTGGTTTAGGGTTTCCTTCCATCCTTACACCTACCATCCTTCAGAGACTTTAGCATCTGTACGTCAACCCTCCATCTTGCTGGCATTTTCATGTCTCAGTCTCCTTATCTCAACAATCTTTCCTCCACCGACCTCAGCCACCTACTTCTACAGTCAAACCCTAAACCCAGTCGTTACCAGTAATGATAATAACTCAACTCTTGAGGCTAAAATAGTTAATACCTATGATGGATTATGATGTGCACTTTCATATTTTCAATCATTTAATGCTCATAGCAACACTACATTAAGGTAGGTACTATTATTATTACCTGCATTTTGTAGGTGAAGACCTTGTTTAGAGTAATCTCTGACAATCTGTATTCCTCCAGTTCCCACTGCCGCTCCGTGAGCTCTTCAGTCTGTAGGAGCCCCCTAATCCACTTGTCCTGCCATCTTACCTCATATAAATAATTTACTACGTTACAAACTACAAAGAGTCATAGTCAAAGAGCTCAGTTTTATTTGACGCTGGAAATAAAAGTTTTGTTTGGTATGGGAAATAAATGTTAGTTATCCCTCGATTCGACCCAACCCAGCTAAGCTTGTCCCTGGGCCAGGTACTTTTCCTCATACATCTCATGAAGTCATTTTTCTCCTTCCATTCTTCTCTGCCTTTGTGCCTGGGCTAAGCCGAATCTTCCCATGGGCTTCTCTGACTCTCTGATACTTCAGTATATATAAATGTGAAGCACATGCTTCTCCACCAGGTTGAAGCACCCTTAGGGCCAAACCCTAACAGCCAGCTAATTGGGAAGTCTCTTTTTGAGCTCAACTTCCCCTGAACACTTGCCCTCATTTTCCCTAAATCTTTTTTGTCTCCTCTCCTCTGCCGTTTCTCTGGACAGCCTCTTTGATTGTTGCTAATAATGACAGAATTTTCTCCCATTCTCTCAAGCTTTGTAAATCCTAATTTATCCATCCACATATTCATCGCCCCCACCCCCCCCGCCTTCAGAATGCTCACTGAAATGCCTAATAGGGGATGAGTACTGTGTTATGTTTTGAGAAAAGAGGGGAAAATTTCTACCTTTAAGGTGCTTACAGAGAATTAATGCAAAACTTCCCCAGTAGCAGCAGTGGAAGTAGAAGCAGTGGCGATGGTGAGCATTTACTGAGCATTTGCCCTGTGCCAAAAATGATGCTAAATGCTTTGTAAGCATCAACTCGCTTTTGTGTATTTTACAGATGAGGAAATTGCAGCACAGAGAGATTAGATAACTTGTCAGAGACCACAAAGCTAGTTAGGGGCATGCTGGGATCTGAATTCAAAGGGTTTGATGTCAGAAACCATGCTTGTATTTGCTACTAGAAATGACCCTTCAACCTAGCGAACATTCCCAAATCCTGTCCAAGCTGTGCCGCAAAGTACGTCAACACAACGTGCGGTCAACAACAGGTGGCGCTAAGGTTGTGACTGGGTATTTTTATCTCCGCCAATCTGTTTGAGTCTGTGGTTTATTTACCACGTTTGTACTTACTTTTGAATTGTTTTGAGCTAATATTTTTAACCCCATTATGATGTATAAGTGAAAAATCATATGTTAAAATTTCTGGTAATAAGAAGCATGGCGTTATGCAAGAAAGGAACATAAACTGTTTTGAGAGTTTTCAGAAACTAACATGTTGCAATTTGAGTGGTATGAACGGTTGAGTAGTTGGAATGACTTTGAAGGAGAGAGAATGAACCAGGCAGACTGAAGCATGCTGTGTTCCAAGAGGAGAAAGTCACCAACAAAATGAAAACAAAACAAACAACCCAAAAATCCATCTTCTGAGTACGTGGCTGGGAAGTGGGCATCAACCCCAGCTGGCCTGTAGCCTCCTGTTGGTTCAGGAGAAGGCAGGGAGTGTGAGAACTGAAAAGTAAGGTACAGAAAGAGTCTACTGCTGAATTTTCTGTTGCACCTTTAGCTTCAAGTCCTGTTTCAAACTGGCCACAAGTAAAAGGTGTCCCCAGCCTCTAGTGATGATGTAGAGCTGTCAGAGATTCAGTGCCTGAGGCTTTGGGGGAGGGGGGTTGGGGGAGGTTTCCAGCAGAGAGAATGAGTTTGCAAACAACAGGAAACAAGATAAAGTGATAAAGGGAGGAATCCTAGAAGGATGGTGAGTGAGTTGGTCAATGACTCCAGCAGAGAGTAGGAGAGAACCTGAGACCCAATCATGAAGATCCCTTTGAGCCTTATCCTGGGAGAATTTAGGAGCTTTTCAGGTTTCAAGCAGCGCTGTCCCATTTAATTGTTACACCCTTTATGAAGTTTTCCTCAGTCTCTCCAATCAAAATCGGTGTCCTTTTCCTTCATGCCCTGTAACTCGAGTCTTTAACTTACTTATCCAACAAATGTTTATCGACACTATACCACATACGAGGCATCAAGACGGGGACAGACAAGTAAACTCAGGAGGGAGATGCTTTATTCGAAGGATGCGTAGGACATTAGCAGAGCACAGTCTTCAGGATCCAAATCAGTCTTCGGTATCCAGGAAGGATCCTGGAGTGCAGACCTGAGGTGGAGGTGGCTGAACAAAATGGTGGTGGGAGTGAGAAAAGAGAGTCTGCATGGCAAATCTAGCTTTAACAGGTCTTATTTGATGCCGCCTCAAAGTAGAGTGTTTTGGAAACTAAACAAAGTTTAAAAAACTTTGGTCCCCCTCCCAGGGGAATTGATGTTTGTGTAGTTCATCAATGTCCTTAAACTGGAATGAGAGCCCTTCTTTCCTTCTCCATCACCAATGGATTTTTAAGAAAATTGTTGAAGTTTTCAAATGCAGCCACTTTAAGAATTTTGCTTGTTTAATTATATTTTTTTCTAGGACAGAGTTCATAGTCACTCTCATGCTCTATCCACTCACTTGCTCAAGTTAGAGTCCCTGAGGCCAATCAAAAGGCCGTCACCACATAATTACCACCTGATAACGCTACTCTTCACTGCTGGGTGTCATGAGAGAAATTACTAGAAATAAATACATCGCTGGATTGTGGGGTTTGCATTTTCCAGTTGAAGCTTTCTAGGCATAAAACATTGTCATCATATTTAGGCACACTGGTGCCAGGAGCTGCATGTATGTAGCCAAGCACTTTCAATGAAATAAAGACAAAAATCACCTTTTTGCCAAAGCACCATGAAGCATTCATTACATCACTTATACATCACTCAGGACAGTGAAAACAAAGTGAGCTGCAATACTGGTGATGCACGTTTACATAGGGGAGGGAAGACTATCCCCGGAGAAGAGCAGCTCCGACAGAGCTGCTATACTGTTGTGAAGGATTTAATTACCCCCCCTTTCTGCGTTTTTGCACTCATTTTATCCACCAGGAGAGCCCATAGCCCTCAGCCCATGGCCTGTCCTCAAACAGTGACACATGGCTTTGTTCTCTAATGGCTGCCAGTTTATCTCCAGTCATGTCTGAACACCAGCTTCATTGATCAAATATGTTTTTGAGGCAGGAAGAAAACTCACAAATATGAATTGGCCACCATGTCCAACAGAGTTGATGCATAAATTAATTTTGTTTTTCACAAAAACCCACAAGAGTGGGTATTGCTTGGCCATTTTTTGATGGGTGAGGAAACGGAATCTCACATAGGTTACATAACTTGCAGAAGATTTGAAATGTCTTCTCTCTGATGCCAAAGTCATTAGGACATTTGTTTGTCATTGAATAAACATTTATTGAGGTTTCCCTAGGCAGGCTCACAGTCTAGTGGGAGAAACAGAAATGAAAGTCATCGCTATCAGTTATGGGGAGTTATGGGAGGGGATTCCATGATCACTAGAATTTAAATCAACCTCAGGAGAGAGGAGTGGGAGATGGAGGGGAAAGAATCTAAAAGGAGGTAACACTTTATCTCAACTGTAAAGGCCAAGCCATGTATTTCCAGATGGAGAAGTGGACGGAGGACATTTGAAGTGGTGGGCATCTCATGCTCGACGGCTGACCATGAGAGGCAGCATGATAGCTTCAGAGTGTCGAGATGCCAACAGGGCTCTCAAAGGCGCTCAAAGTTGTGACCTTGAGGAAGTCAACAAGTAGTAGGAGCGATGTACGCAGGACCTGTTATCCTATCCTGTCTCATTATGACTTAATGTGATACTCTAGAGGCCGTAACAGTCCTATGTGTTAGTGTGAAAAGGAGGATAGTGATGGATTCAGCTAGGGGGAGTTGGCAGAGGCTTTGCAGAGCTGGCTCTGGAAAGGTGCAAGGGGATTTGCTGTCAGAACAGAGGAGGTGGTCTAGAAAGGCAGACAGAGTGAATGAGAAAATCATGTGTGGGGCACATGGCCAGTACTTTGGTGTGACTTTATCATGCAATGCTTCCTGAGGTTATGGGCAGTTTTAAAAGTAGACTTTGATATTCAAAGCCATCTCCAAATGCCAATGATAAAAATTTCTGCTTCCCGAATAGGCAAAAGAGTGTGGATGAGGGATTTTTGGGCGTGCCTTCGGTAGTACTGCACTATCAGTTATCCACTCTGCTGCAGTGGATAGTCAGCCAGCTGGTTTCTGAAATAAACAAAGTGCAGAAATGTCTTCCTATTAATGGTAGCATTGTGGGGTGCGAAGTATAAGGCAACAATATGGATGAGCTAAATGGAAAAATACTGAAGAGGAGTGAGTGATATAAAGTCTCAACAGAGCAACTCTTCTGTAAGGAATCAGCACTTTAAAAAGAAATTTGAAGCCGTTATTTTAAATGTGGCCACTTAATCTACTCAAGATGGTTTCGATGGTGAAGGCTGCAGGTACCATTAGAGCAAGAAATTTGTGTTCTTTGGTGAAGAGCGACTTGGGGTTTTGCTTCCTGTTCTGTATCTCAGCACTAATGTGTATGCACAATGGACCTTCATCTTGTGAGAGTCACGCTTTTTCATTGCTAGGGAAACTGGCCTGGCTCCAGAAACTAGTTCCTTTTGGTTAGGTGGTGACCATCCAAACCTTCACTATGTCGTGAAATATGAAGGCAGTAAAAACGAGCCTAAGGAGAAGAAATTATAACCATATTTATGGACGGTCATTGTGCACCAGGAGGGGAGCAGCCCATGTTCCCAGGCTCAGGAGACAGGCTTTCCAGGAGGCCTCCCCCGAAATTCCTGACAGATAAAATGCATATTAATGTTTCCTTTGCACAGGATTGCAGAAACATAAACAATAATAATTCAGTGAGATTGAACCGAGCCAAATGGAATAACTAGAATGCTCTGAAGCTGCGTGAAAGCTTTCCAGCACCATCAGCCAATCAAACCCTGAATCCTCATCCAGGGCCTGCCGTGGATAAGGTGCTAAGAAGATCTAAAGGTCTGAATAGTGTGATAGTTGCCTCTGAACCACAGCTGAAACCACTGACTAACAAACACTTTTTCCTGATTTGTTAGTTTTTTAGTATGATTAGTCACAAAGATATAACAAATAAGTCACATTGAGTTTAAGGCTTATCTCTATCCAAAAATGCTAAAATTACACAAATATACCTGCCCTGAAATATTCAAGATATAGGGCCCTCACAAATGGATGGCTCCTTTTCTTAACATTTCTTCATTCATGATCAGGTATTAAGGCTTTACTAAGTTATTGGGAAAAAGATACATATTCTGACAGACTTGTATGATACTGGAGTTAAATTCTAACATAGTTAGAGCCTTCCCAGCTGGGGGCCTTGTGTAAAATTCCTTAGTAATTTGTAAGAGTAGCATTTCCTATTTCTGCCCTAGTGAACCCGGTACTGGTGTGTGTGTGTGTGTATGCGCGCACATGCATATCCACAGGCTGAGTCTCAGTAATACCAAGTCAGTTCAATAGTTGACATATAATGATCCTTTCTCAATGAGCACTGTTACAGATGTCTGTGTTTTATGATGCTTTAGAATCAGGGACTCTCAGCACATGTTGCCTTTCCTACTTGAAGATGATTATGGAGGGTTGAAAAGATCATAAAAGATAACGACAGAGTACATATAAATGCAATAAAATGTATGAAAAGGAGAGAAGAGAATGATAAAAATAGAGGATAATGATAAAAACGGGATTCAAGATTACTTCAGCTGGGAGAAGTCATGGGAGATGGAATGGTTTTGGGAAATAAATGGCAAGATGAAGGCTTTTACCAATGTCCTAGATTTTATTTTGAGTAGTGGATTTATAAATGATTGACATATTATTAAAAATAACTGATCAATTACATACGTATATGAAACCATGCAAACACCCAAACGTACATAGAAGTGGGTCCTACATAGACTAATGATGAGAGTGTGTTATCAGTCAAGGATTATGATTAATTCCACTGTGTACACCAAAGGTCCAAAAGAAAAAATAACCAGGAAAAGGACCTCATCCTGAGGACTTTGAAGCTTTGAGATTTTCCCCCCAAAAGCAAATAAACAAAACTGAGGTTAAGAAAATGAAAAATTATGACATGGACAACCAGAAAGATAATCTAATCTATGGATTATTGATATCCCCAAAACGAGAGCCAATATGACTTTTTAGATACAACACCAAAGTCACAAACCATGAAAGAAAGGATTGATAATCTTGGCTTCATTAAAATTAAAAACTTCTTTTCTGCAAAAGACAATGTCAAGAAAGTGAGAAGACAAATCACAGAATTGGAGAAAACATTTGCAAAAGATCCATCTGATAAGGGACTGTTATCCAAAATAAAAAGAACTCAAGACTCAACAATAAGACAATGAACAACCAGATTTAAAAAATGGGACAATGACTCATAATGGGACAGATACCTCAGAAAAGAAGATATACAGATGGCAAATAAGTTTATGAAAAGATGCTCCACATCATGTGTCATCAGAGAAATGCAAATTAAAATGAGATATCACTACACACCTATTGGAATGGCTAAACTGCAGAACACTGACAACATCCACTTCTGGCCAGGATGTGGAGCAAGGGCAACTCTCAACTGTTACTGGTGGGCCTGCAAAACGATGCAGCCACTTTGGACGACAGTTTGGTGATTTCTTACAAAAGTAAACATACCGTTACCATGTGATCCAGAAGTCATGCTCCTTGGTATTTAACCAAATGAGTTCAAAAGTTATGTTTACACAAAACGTTGCATACAAATGTTTGCAGTAGATTTATTCATAAATTGCCAAAATTAGGAAATAAGCAAGATTCAACAGGTGAATGGATAAAAAGCTGTGGAACATCCAGACAATGGAATAATATTCGGTACTAAAAAGAAGTGAGCTATCAAGCCACAAAAAGACACAAAGGAACCTTGAATGCATATGACTAAATGAAAGCAGCCAATCTGAAAAGACTGCATACTGTGTGTTTCCAACTGTATGACATTCTAGAAAGGCAAAACTATGGAGATAGTAAAAGATCAGTGGTTGCCAGGAGTTGGGGGGTGGGATGAGGGATAATAAGTGGAGCACCAAGGATTTTCAGGGCAGTAAAACTGCTCTGTATGATACTATAATGGCAGATACATGTCATTGTATGTTTGTCCAAACTCATAGAATGTACAACACCAAGAGCGAGCCCTAAGGTGGACGACAGACTCTGGGTGATGATGGTGTCCCAGTGTAGGTTCATCAGTTGTAACAAATGTACTATCTGGTGGGGAGGTTGATAGTGGGGCAGGCTGTGCATGTGGGAGAGCAGGGGGTCTATGGATACTCTCTGGACTTTCCACACATTTTTGTTGTGAACGTAAAACTACTCTTAAATGTAGAGTTTATCAATTAAAAAAGAGGGAGAGCCAAGACAAATAGAACATAGTAATAAAGCTGTACTTGAAGGTAGCGCTCCTATGTTGAAAAGAAGTAGTATTTTTCCCTTCCCACCAAAAGAGGCTGAGTTGCATTGTCAGAATGGAAAACAAATATTTATCTGCGAAAGTAAAGAGCAATAGCTCAGAATAATGGATGGCTCTGTAGAATCTATTTGCATTATTTCCTAGACAGCTCTGAGAAGAGTTTGCAAGAGAAGGCTCCAGTATAGCTAAACCTTATTTCCCACTCTGCCACCAGCCTGTTTGCACCCCTGTGAAAGCCAGCACCTCCGAGCCTCAGGAATCAAACTAGACGCTCTGCAATCGCTCTTTGAATTCTAACATTTCTATTTAAAACTTTTCCCATTAGAGAAGGCTTTGTTAAATAAATAAATAAGTCCAAGGGTGCAGCAGTATTGTGTTTTAGACAGCCAACGAGAGAAACACTGCCATAAAATACAGACTAAATAAACACGCTTTAAAAACTGCAGCGTCTTTATAGGCACTGAAAATCGATATCAAAATTATCCATTTTTTCCTAATATATTAGCTCATGCATCTAGGTTTTCTTTGGGGAAGAAGGAAAAAAGAGGCAAGAAGGATATTTTAATTGTTTAAACTGGTTATTCCCCACAATTAAAAGATATCAAAAATAACTTTTAAAAGATTTTTTATTTCCTGCTTAAAAAAAAAAAGAAAAGTGAAAGAAACGTTTACAAGTATCCTTGCATATATCTTCAAGTGAATTACAGTCTTGAAGCAATAATACCACATTGTTTTAAATGCCACCAATTTAATAATTTAAATACAATCCAACACAAACTATAAGGTTTGTGTTTAATGAGGTCCAGGCAAAGATTTTTCAAATTTTTGCTGGTATTTTAGGGTCATTTGCTTTTTCCTTTTTCTGCTGAAGAAATGTTCTACTTGTTGAAGGCCTACTCTAGTCAATGAGGCGTTACTCCTCTTTCAATTGTGCAGGTATTACATTTGCAGATACTACATTTGTGGTTTGGCATCCCTGCAAAGGACCATAAGTCCCATAAAACATAAAACACGAAACATAGTCGTTCATGATTTTTCTGGGATTCAAATTCAAGCCAACAGCACAGCATTTGATTGACACTCAACATCAAGTCTCAGACTCACGAAGGAACAGAGCCAGCCATCTAGCATGTCAACATTGCTGATTTCTTTATTGCATCTGATAGAGCAATAAAAAATGCTGCTTTGTGGGAAATGGCACTGAATGAGAAAGAGCTGAGAACAAGACGAAAGATAGAAAGTCATACAGTAATCTGTATGCAGGATTGATATCATTGATCACATGAATCTGTAGTAGGAATCATATCAGTTTTGGAAGTCAAGGGCAATTGTATAATGCTCGTTGAGGATGTTCAACTCTTTGTTTCAACTCGGCAGTATACTTGTAAAACACTCATAGGCAACATATTCAGATAGCTGGTATTTTTTGTTTCCAATAATCATCCTTTATCTGGACATTCTTAAAAATTATTGAGGTCTCTAAAGAGCTTTTATTTTTCATTTTATTTTTCTCACTCTTGGGTGTGTCTGTGTCTAGTGAAGACTCAAACTTTTTAATCTTAGGATCCCTTTCTTTAGGTATAACGATATTTTCCACATTTTAAATTAAAACAGAAGTTTTGAAAATGTTTATTTTTAATTCTCTTAATAATGACAAATGACAAACCTAGTACATGTTAACATAAACATTACATTTTTATAAAAGATAAGTATATTTCCCAAAACAACAAAAATTTAGTGAGAAGAGTGACTTTTTTAACATTTTTGCAAATCTCTTTAAGGTCTGGCATAATGGAAGGCAGCTGGCTTCTTATATTGCTTTGGCATTTAATCTTTTACAGCATGTTTTGGTTGAAGGATATGAAGGAAATTGGACCTCACACAAATATATAGTTGGAAGATGGAGGGATATTTTAATAGTCTTTTCGAATAGTTATGGATATTCTTCTCTGATACTACACCAAGACTCAGCAAGTGCTAGCTGCTGAAAGGTTAGTTGCAATGTGGAATCTGAAACCATAGCAGTAAAGTTTTCATCCTCTGTTACATTAAAGCTCATTGGTCCTATTGCGCTTTGGCTGGATCTTTTTCCCACACGTGATTTTATAACTTCAAGCATTGACCATTTAGAAAATAAATATGGCTTTGCTGTCTTAAGATAGGTCTGACAAATGTTGACACATTTCATAATACAGTTTCAAAAAGCACATTTTTGTTGTTGTTGTTGTTGTTGTTGTTGAGGAATATTAGCCCTGAGCTAACATCTGTGCCAATCTTCATCTGTTTTGTATTTGGGTCACCACTACAACACGGATGCTGATGAGTGGTCTAGGTCATGCCTAGGATCTGAACCCTTGAACCCCAGGCCAAGGAGCTGGAGTGTGCCAAACTTAACCACTAGGCTATGGGGCCAGCCTCCACAAAAAGCACATTTGTTAATGTCATCACCCACCTTAGCGGTACATTCTGTAAAAGTATTGTAAAGCCGTCAACTTCCTGGTGGTGGATACAAGTTTTCCAGTATTCTAATTTTCACTTAAAATTCAAATTTTATCATTGTTTTCCTCTTCATTGAGAGTATGTCTTTTAAATACCCAAGTCTGAATTGCCGTGGTTTGTCAGTCATTCTTTCAAGAAAAAGTGATGTTCCCTGAGAAAGCAGCAAGGTGATCTCAGAGCTCAAACAATTGCACAGGAAAACAAGTGTTTCCTTGAAACGGTCATTATACAACAAAAGTACTCTACATGTGCTTCCGGTTTTGTCACACTGAGTGTTAAAAAGATGTGTACTCAAGAGTTTAGATTTAACCAGATTAATATAAATGATGTATATTACTGTATATATTATTGTATATGTACATAAAAACCTGTTTCATCAAGGATCTTCTTAAGTGAAACTGCGTTTTTTTTTTTTTTTCTGGTGGGTGTATGGAGCTAAGGAATCTGATAACCAACTAGTACAGCTGTTGCCACTGCCTCCATTCATGGTAAGGCTCCAGTAATTACACTCACCAGTGCTTTTGCACCATCAGTGGAAACGTTAACCCAGTGAAAAAGGCAAATAATGCCTGAGCATTATTATGAACACAGTTTTGACTGACAGACCCCCTGAAGGAGTCTCTGGAAGCCCTCCGAGGCCTGCCGACTATACTTTGAGAACTTCTGGGCTGTAGGATTAAAGTCACACTCTGTAGCGTGACTTACTGTCCTTCATGATCTGCTCCCTGCTCACCTCTCCCCATCCTCTCCCAGCACGAGTGGATCCTGGCAGTTCTGGGAACGAACTTCACTCCATGCTCTCCATCCCCACTGGATTTTTATACACATAGGAAGCTGCATTCACTCTGTGCAGCTACCATGTAGGCTGGTGAGCATTATGCGCTGCGTCAAGTGCCCATGGATAGAATGAATGGAGATTTAGGTTGGGCCCACTCTCTGCTCACCAAGCCTTATACCCAGGGTGAAAGGGTGCCTTTTTCTATGCGCATATGCATCATCTACTGATGTCCCGTGGGGGCTGCATCTATGCCTAGGAAGGACATTTATCATCTCTTCACCCTGAGGTGATTTTTTCTAACTGGCCGCTCACCATCTGGTCCTCAACCAGGGCTTTCCTCTTCCCAATTCCTCCTACCACTTTCGACCACTTGTATAATTTTTATTTGACCTTCTAAAGCCATTTTCTGATGTCATGTTCTCCCTACCCCACCCCTAGTCTAGGTTGGGAGCCCCTCAGCGCTCTTGCCCATGACCCTGGCCTTCCTCAGGGCTCACGCTCTGTCAACACCGTCCATGTGTTCATCTGTCTCCTCCACTAAACTGTAAGTTCTTTGAGGGCAGGCGCTCTGTAATACAATACCCAGAGAACAGTTGACATGGAATAAATGTATATGGAATAAAAAATTGTACACCGAGTGAAAGGAACAAAATCTGAAGTCACATGAGATCTTACTTTGACAGCACTGAGAAAAAGTTAATGATGTGGGTTTTAATCCACGGCAGTTTTCCCTATTCCCAATTCGTCCCTACTTTGGCCAATGGGAGCCCCTTCCATGTATCTCCTGGGTCTTTTTGATACGATTCTGGTTCATATACCAGGCTCCTTTCGTCCATTTCTTGCACCAGACCTGGTGTCAGCCATGTCTTTAAGAAGCCTGCGTTTTGTTTCGTTTTAACTGGGAAACGGCATTTCTGTTTGTTACTTTTCTATTCTCAGTTTTTGTGTGTGTGTGAAAATCGCTTTTCTTAACTTTTAGGAAAGAGCTTTATGCAGATAGCCTTTATAAGTTTAAGGCGCCCCCCCTCTGTTTTTCCCCCCGTAGTGTTCAAAGAATATGGCAGTGTGCCTTCTGAGATTCCCTATTTTCTCTCTCCCTCACTTTTACTTTACTCTCTCCTTTCCTTTATCTCTGGTTTCCCGTCCTCCTCAATCCTGATCCCGTTTCCAGCGGTTTCTCCCCAGTAGTGGGGCCCTGTCAGCTCTGAGAGTCCACGAGGGCTACCCTGGTCCAGCCTCTTCAGGCCTTCCTGTGGCTTCATGCTCATCCATCACGCTGCGGCCAAACCCTTCCTGGCTCCATCCGCCGCTTTCAAGCTGGAATGCCTGCTTTACCACAAATACCTACTGACAATTTTTAGGGTTTCCTCTCTCAGGCCTTTTCCCTCCTACTTCCTCTCCGCACAAATGCTGATGATACGCGTGTCTCATGGCTAGAGATGACCTGCCTCAACCCACCTGTATTTTAGCTTTTGTGGGGACCCTGTATCACCTAGTTTTGTTGTAAAGGTTGACCATAGGGTTTTGGCTTTGATAATTAATTTCTCTGTCTGGTTTTTTTTTTTCAGTCTTAAACTTCATGTGATAGGTTGTTTTTTTTTTTTTTTTCTGGGAAAGATTCACCCTGAGCTAACATCTGTTGCCAATCTTCCTTTCTTTTTTTTTCCTCCCCAAAGCCCCAGCACATAGTTGTATATTCTAGTTATAAGTCTTTCTAGTTCTATGTGAGCCACCACCACAGCACAGCTACTGACAGATGAATGGTGAGGTTCCACAACAGGGCAGCGAAGCCAGGCCACTGAAGTGGAGTGTGCTGAACTTTAACCACTAGGCCACCCAGGCTGGATTGCTCTGTCTGCTTTTATGTGTGGATTTGGGAAGATCAAAAAAACTAGGCTGGGGCCTGCCCCATGGCAAAGCATTTAAATTTGCTTGCTCTGCTTCGGTGGCCCAGGGTTGGCCAGTTCAGATCCTGGGCACAGACCTACACATTGCTTATCACACCATGCTGTGCCAGGTGTCCCATATATAAAGTAGAGGAAGATGGGCACAGATGTTAGCTCAGGGCCAATCTTCATCAGCAAAAAGAGGAGGATTGGCAGAGGATGTTAGCTCAGGGCTGGTCTTACTCACTGAAAAAAACCCCCAAAAGCTAGGCTGTTGTCATCACTACCATTTTTAAGTATAAATGATCATAATTTGCTACAACTTAAAAACAAGAATTGACCAAGAGCCCTGGGACAAAACTGCAAAAGGTACTAAAAAAAAAAAAAAATACCTCTCTAAAAAGTTTCAGGTCCAGACAGCTTTACTGTTAAATTTTGTTCAACATTTTTAGGCCAATCATTCCTATGAAATGTAAACTTAGAGAAGAAGACAAAAACTAGAGATTGCCTCATTCATCTTATTTATAGAAAATCTTTGTTGTTTATTCTTTTTATAAAAGATATAAATAGTCTTTTAAAAATACTGAAGCCATGCAGGAATTTGTGAAAGAGCAAACAATTATCCCCAGTGTATGAGTCTGCTGGGGTGGCCATCGCACCGCAGCTGGGCGGCTTGAACCACAGAAATCTATTGTCTCACAGGCTCGAGGCCGGAAGTCCGGGATCAGGGTGTCAGCTGGGTTTCTTCCTCCTGAGCCTTGAGGAAGAATGTGTTCCATACTTCTTCCCTGGCTTCTGGTTGTTTGCTGGAAATCTCTGGCCTTCCTTGCCTTGGAGAAGTATGGCGGCATCTCAGCCTTCACTTTCACGCGGCGTTCTCTCTGTGTGCATGTGTGAGGCCCAATTTCCCATTTTTAAGGGACACCAGTCATATTGCAGTAGGGGCCCACACTACTCCAGCACTACCTCATCTTAACTGCTACATCTCCAATGACCCTATTTCCAAATCAGGTTGTGTTCTGAGGTACTGGGGGTTACGACTTCTGCGTATGAATTTTTGTGGGACACAACTCAGCTCAAAATACCCAGAATCCATTTTTTCTTTTTGTTAACATTGAGGAACAACTAGAAATAATCTATTGCTAAATAGTCTTCTGAGTTTTATTTATCTCTTTTATTAATGGGGTGAATTACACAGGTTGTTATACTTCTAATGCAGAGACTGCTAGTTGTCTACTCAAGATCCATCTTCATCTTCCTCCTTACAAACAGAACCTTCTTTTTATGAGGGGCAAAAGTATGCTTGGCTTAAAGACTGTACATTCCATCTTCTCTTTAATTTATGTGTGTGAAATGGGATATAAGACAATTTAGATGAGCATTTCTTCCCTTTTCCGTCCCTTTTTTCTGTCTGAACAAGATATGATGGCTGCAGCTCCAATGGCCATCTTATGAACATGAGGTAATCTGAAATGGATACCACATGTCAAAGATGGAAGAGCAGAAAGTCAGAATAAGACTAGATTTCTTATGCTAAATTCGAGTTACCGTACCAGCCCTGGACTGCCTATCTTTTGCTTCATTTTATCGGAAAGAAAAATAAACCTCTAAATTTGTTAAGCTGCTGTGATTTTGATTTTCCTTTACTGTCAGCCAAACCTAATCCTAACTGACACCAACGTTTTAAGTAATACTCCTAAACCCATATTTCTTCATTCATCAATTTCATAAGTTAAACTGAATACATTGATTTCTCTCATGACGGAGGAACAAATCAACACATTTTGCTTATCCTCCTCTTCTTTCTAACCCTCATTTGTCTATTTGCTACATCCATTTGCTGACACAGTCTGGATTTTATCCCAATCCACAATCACCAAATTATTTATACATTATTTATCTTTTCTTTCAAGGGTTATAACAGCATATAATGGCATTTCAACTCTATTTGCCCCAACTGTTTTGACTTATTCTAGGTTTAATTGAATGTAATGTTCACTGCAATTTCTTTCACAAGTGATTTCTTCCTTTGTGATTTAATCTTTTGTTTGGCTTTAGTGTCCATTGGTATCATTTAGGATTAGATTCGTTGCAAATGTTTGAAATAAGAAAATAACAGAGGCTTAATCAAGATAGGAATTTACTTCCTTATTCCAAAAGAAGTCTGGAAGTAGTCAGGCCAGGGCTGAGACTGTGGCTTTTTGATGTTCTTAGAGCTCCAGGCTGCTGGCACCCTGGCCTCTTGGGAAGAAGGAGAGAGAGAGAAAGGACACGCCCCCTGCCCCCAAGAGCACCTCCCCACTTCTTGCATTCCTTTGGCCAAAACGTGGTCAACATGGTCACAGCTGCATAGAGGCCAAGTTTTTAATCTGAACAGCTATGTGCCTGCTTAAAATTAGGGATCCCGTGACTAAGAAGAAAGGAGAATTCTACATTGAGGCAAAAAGAAACAGACCCTGTCGCAGTCTTCAAATACACATTCCCTACGAAATGGAAGCTATAGACTCTCAGTTCTTCAAAATATGGTGATGCCTTCCTTTTCGTTTACAAATTAATGGCAACTTATAAATTGACATAGAGTACTTGCAAACCATTTTCCTTTAAATTACCACAGTGTAAGCATATTTTCATTCTCTTGTGGAATCCAGTCCTGTTGGGATACCTGAGGCTGAGATTTTCGTTGAATAGCTGGCGATTTGTGCTTATGTCAATGTGCTTAAGGATCCTTCCTTCTCCTTGCATTAAACAATGAATTCTTTATTAATTTTACTGGTAATATGGGCTATCTTTTTTGTCTACGGATTCTCTTTTATTCCCAGAAAATGTTCTCATATTATAACTCTGAATATCACTTTATTACCTTAGTTTTATTTTCTTCTTCAGAAACAATTTTGAACATCTTGAGTCTCTATTGTTTGTCCTCCATGTAGGATTTTTTTTTGCATTTATTTCATCTATTTGATTTTCACTGCTTTATGTGTGGTTTTTTTTTTAAGTATTAACATCATTGACTTAATTTTCAACAGCATCAATTCTATATTCTTTGTCAGATTGTTTTTCAAATTTGTTTTTTCTCCTTAATTCCCTCATCAGTTCTGCCAGCTTACTTTTTATATTATTCTGAGTCTTATCATCTGTCTGTTTTTATTTTGAAATAATCTTCTGCAAGCAGAAATGATGCTGGACTAATACAAAGAGCTTTCTTTCTGAACAATTTGGGAGTAACTTGCAGCAGGATGCCCGTCAATCGCAATACTGTGTGCAGATTCCCCACAAACGAGGCCATTCTCCTACATAACCCCAACACAAACATCACAATCAGGAAATTGACGTTAATATTGTACCACAATCTAATCTACAGTCTCCGTTCAAGTTCCATCAATTGTTGTAATAATCTCCTCCTTGGACAAAGGTCCAATCCGGTTCTACACGCTGAATTTAGTTATCTTAGCTCTTTAGCCCACTTCTGGCTGGAAGTGTTGTATCTTTTCTTGACTTTCATGACCTTGACACTTTTATAGATTACAGGTCAGTTACCTTATAGAATGCCCCTCAGCTTGGATCTGATGATTAGATTCAAGTTATACCATTTTTGTAGGAATGTCACAGAAACGAGAGTGTGTTCTTCTCATGCATCTTTCCTCAGGATAGGTGATTCAATTTGTCCATTCCTGGTGAAGTTATCTTTGATCACTTGATTAAGAAGGTATCTGCCAAGTTTCTCCGCTAGAAAGTTACTTTCATTGTGGGGAGGTATTTTGAGAATATGGAATATTGCATTTCTCTTTAACCTTCACCCGCAAGTTTTAGCCTCACTTGACATTTCCTGGCTGAATTGTTGGAGTGATGCTCCCTATCACATTTATTAGTTGCATTCTACAGATGAAGTAAGAAAAGCATTCTCCTCTCTCCGTTTATTTTTTCGTTTACTTATATCAGCATAGACTCACCGACTCCTATTTTATGCAGTAGTATCATCATGCTCCTGCTCAGATTGCCAGATTTGGCCAGTGGGAGCCCTTTCATACTGGTTTCAGTATCATTTTGGTGTATTCGCATCATTATTTGAGAACTTCCGTACTCTTTGGGTCAGCATAGTGTCCCAGGCTCCTCTTGGACCTTCTCTGTCCTTGCCCTGGAATAAGCCATTTCTCCATTGAGTCTGATTTCTTTCCCCCTTTTTTTTTTGGTAAGAAATGATATTTGGTAATAAACATGTAATACGTATGTAATTAAAATATATATCGTGATTCATTTAGAAGTGAAAAGGATTAATGTTCAAACTGGGAAGGTAATAATAAAAAGAAATATTCAGCACATTGAAAACAGAACCACGACAAAACAGAACTCAAGACAAATCAGTTCTGCTCGTATTTACACGCTTGTCAGTGTCTAACATTTCTTCACTTTCTATGTCAAGTTAAGAAAAGAAATATCAATATGGACTTTTAAAAGTGAAGCCTTTTGCACGGAAATTGATCAGCAATACTGGGTGATTGTTGAAGCAAAAGTGAAAATCGTCAAGATAAGATAATGGAGTACTAGAGCTTTACTTTTCGCGCTGCACAGCACTGAGTAACTGCAATGCAGGAAGCTGTCTCTACTTATAAACAAACTTTTAAAGTACCACCTCCAGATTCATCATCAGCTTTCATAAAGAAAGCCCTAATAAAGAGAACAATTTCTGCCTTTTTCTCCTCTGCTGAATCAGAGTATTCCTCAGTATAGCTGTCACACTCCGGCAACTTCCACTGGTTAGCCATGTGACAAATGATATTTAAATCTAATTTATTCCATTTTAATCTATTCGTTTGGGCAAGACAAGAATGGGGTGCTGGTGCTGTCCACGTACACTTTCTCCTTCATTAGATAAGTGTGTTCAAAGGATGATCGTCTTGCAGCAGTCCAGGAAACAATGGCATCTGCATAAATTTTGTGGACTCAATTTGTAAAAAGTAAGCATCAGGGATTTCTTCTGAAGACAGAGGGAAAATAAGAAGGAATAATATTTGCCTTCGCATTTATTTGCCAACAGAGGATAAAATCAGTTCAGAGAACCAAAGCTAATTATCAAGGATATTGAGTAAGGAAAGACCTCAATAAAGTTAAACCCTGAAGAACTGAGACTTTCCGTGGACACCCTGGCCAGCAGCATTAGGATCTTGACACCATCATTTGGGTTTGAGTTGGTGCACAAAGGTTAGGGGCTGGTCAGGCAATTTTCCTCCTACCCTTGAGGCCACTTCCTCCAGGACGCTGTCTCTGATGTCCACAGGTACTGTCAATCCCCCTGGCCCTGCCTCTTGTAGTCTCCGAACACTTCTTTACTATAATCACATTGGACTATAATTTATTAACTATCTATCTTTCCAGAGATTAGAAATTCCTCATGGGTGAAGATAAAATCTGACTTGTTTTCAGAACTTGGCACATACCAAGTTCATTAAAATGCAATTTAAATGAATTTTTTCTTTCTTAATGTTTCCATGGTACAATTTTGCTTTTCTAAATGTACACTTACTTTACTCGATTGATGAGCATAGTCAGTAAATGTATTTTTCCCCCTCACTGAGTTGTAATCTTCTTGAGGATTGCAATATCTCCACCTTTTCCTAGTTTGGTACATACACAATACTTTTTCCAATGAATTAAATTAACTGCTTTAGTATTCCAAAGATTTCAGAAGTAGTATCCTTTAGTTTGAGTTCTTTCAAGTATTAATTTCTTCAGACAAAAATACTAATTGATTCCTGTGGGATGGGTTAGAAGAATAGATGCATGATGGTGCGACTCCCCATCAAAACCAGAAGGAAGACTTTAAGAGCAGGGCATACACACCAGTATCTTACCCCTGATTGGCAAGGAGCCACCTGTACTGCCTTTGTTGACTCAGAGGCTAGATGGAACTCCATCTGGGCAACGCCTCAGGGCGAGGGGCAGGAGGGAATGTGCCAAGGTCTGCCGGCTCATAATAAAGAAGCCCGAGGTCCATGCACCTGCACAGCCCCTCCCCAAGCAGACTTGGGTCAGTGAGGCAAAATAAGTGCTGAGGCTCCTCTCCTGTCACCCACATCCTCGCAGCTGCTTTTTTGTGATTTTTCTTTCTTTTCAGGGCTGCTCTTAAACTTAAAATTCCCCCAGCAGACTTCACTTGTGAGAGCTGGGGAAAGTTGTGTGCCCCAGACATCCTGTATCCCAGACCTACGTCCACTTGTAAAGTCATAGGGTGACTACTACACTGTTCAAGATCTAAAAACAAAAATTGGAAAAAAATTTTCAAGCTTTTGGTGTATTCCCAGGTCACTATTAGAAATTTACTTTGGTGCTCTCCTGGGCAATTATAGCAATCACTACCATTGATTGTGTGTTTTCCAAGGGCCAAGTGGCTTCTCTCTCAATAGACATCATATATTACATAGTATTACTCTGCCATTATATATTACATATATATTTTACATATATTACATAATATCAATTATATATAAAATGTAAAATATATATAATATATAGTTCTACACATCACACATATATTAGTATAGAGATATATCTATATTCTAGTGTACAGCTATATTGCTTTTACATACATATATATCTATATATTCTCTCTTAATAATTAGTTACCCTGTGAGGTTAGCACTATCATCCCTATTTCACAGCTGAGAAAATAGAGGCCCAGAGTGATGAAGTAACTGGCCTAAGTATACTCAGCTAGTGAGTGGTCCAGTCAGAACTCGAATGTAAGTACTTCCAACTCTGAAGCCACTGCTTTCCCACATTGTTATGTCACCTCTGGGGAAACCAGTGATATTCAAAGCATGAAGTGAGAGAGTCTGGGTCTTTGCTATGACTGCAGGATGCCTGGGAGCCACACATGTGGGAGGGTGCAACTTTGAGAACTTCAAGCTGAGCGTCAGTGCACCGGTTCCAACTCAGGGAAAGCCACATTGGCCTTAGGTGGTCAACCTTTCAGAAGGTTGTTGAGGGGCAATGAGGGGTGCAAACTGCTGGACATCCCCGGCTGGCCTTGCTAATACCATCCAGAGGGTTTTGCATGAAGGTCTTTGAAAGAGCGCAGTGGCACAGACGCCGCTAGGGGGCTCAGGCGGGCCACCATTTGGAGCCACTCTTTAAAGTTAGCATTGGGAGGTGGTCAGAAGCTTTCAGGAACCCGGGAGTGTGGAGGGAGCAGCAGACACTGGAGATCCTCACAGAGCTGCTGTTAAGAGAGCTGGGCTGCAACATCCAGAGCAACTGCTGGGCGTGGTACCATGGAGCAGCTCCTCAAAGGGGACTATGCCCCAGGGATTGCTGCCACTCCATAGTGACCCCCATTGTGTTGGTCCTATCGTGTAAGTAATGGCATCCCAGGGAGATGTGAAGTTGGCTGACTTTAATAAGTACAATCCTCTGAAAAGAGAGAAAATTTCTTCATTATGTTTGAGTTTCTCAAACCTTGGATGGAGTCCTCCATCCATTACAGAGACCCCACCCTAACCAGCCTCTTGACAGGGATGTAGAAAGGTCAAAGGGAAAGTTCCATACATCTGGGAATTCATATCGTGATGCAGTTCATGACATGCTATGAGACCCAAACTCTAAAATTAAGATGTTTTAGATCAGCAAATTTGGTCCCATTTACTGAGCATTTAAAACTCACTCTACCAGACACTCAGCATATGTTATCTCATTGATTTTCACCCCAAGTCTAAGAAGTGGCATTATCTCCATTTTACAGAAGAGGAAACTGAAGCTCAGAGAGGATAGCATCCTGAAGGGTGGAGCAGGAAGGTGAAGATAGTCTGTGAACGTTGATGCTGCAGATCCACAGATCACACGTGAGTAGTAATTCTCTGATTTTTACAGAAAGGGAGACCGAGGCCCAGAAAGGGAATGACTTTTTCCTCTAGGTCACCAGTGCTTGCCTGGTGTATCTAGAGTGCTGACCCCATAAGACCTTGGCCAGAGTGGGCCCAGGCTGGGGGGTGAGTGCTTGGGTTTAGCTCGGGCTCAGTTCTGCTCTGCCCTCTGTGAGGCGTGAATGGTTATCTGTGCAGTTGGACCAACCACCTGCCCATCTGGGACCTTCCTTTCTGCTAGGGACGCACACAAGATTGACTTTCAGAATTACGGTGATGTTTAGTGAGAAATTAGTTAACAAAGTGCCAAAAGAGATGCTTCTAATAAAAAGATAGTGAAATGGAGCAAAGTCCAGGATTGAAAGTTTGCTCAAGACCCCCAGAAGGCCAGGGTGTGATGTCAGGTTAGAGGGAGGCCGTCAGAATGCAGATGCTCATGAACTTATACTTCAAACAGCAAACTAAACCATTACGGTGGGGCAAGTGACAGCTGGGCCCCTGCTGATGAAGTCATTGCAGAAGGCTTTTCTTGCTGTAGCTTTGGATACACGGCAGTCTGGCTATCAAGACAGCAATTGCTGCTGCGGCCCATTTGATTGGAACCACCTGGTAGGGATGGACTGCCCTCAACCCCCTTGAGTAATGCCTCAGCTCACATTAAAGACTTTCTGCTCATCCAAAATGGGGTGTGGGTGGGGGTAGGCTGAGTGTCTCTCTAGATCCTCAGTAGCCCCCAGTGGAAAGGAGCAACAAAGCCTTCAGCCATGGAGCAGGGCAACTGCCTGAATGTCACCCGGGAGGGCCAAAACCCAGGAAATGGCTTCTATTAAGATGACACATCAGGATCTAGGCTTTAGCCAGACTGCAGCTCAGAGATCCCCTCTCTCAACTCCTCCCCGGAAATGATGGCTTCAAACGCCCTCATTAAAGTGTGTGAGTTCTGCAGCTCCACAGCCTTGAGCCTGTCATTCTCTGTGGCTAACTCTCCACTTCCACTACGGCAATGAGAGAAAAACAATCTAACGTAGTTGTTAAATGAAGGGAAATCTTTAAAAAGTTGCTATTATTAATACTCTGCATGAGAAATACCTGCTGAAATCTCTGGTGAACGCTGATAGCCATGCGAGGTGGCAGCCTGTCTCCCCGCCGATTTCACAAATTCCCCGCAGCTTGGCATGCTATTTCCTATTACCTTTCTGAGATGCAGGTGGAAATGCACTATAGGGTGAATTAAGTTCCCCTGTCGGCTAATTAACTCTTAAAATAGACCCACTAGCTTTCCTTTTCAGGAAAATAATTACTTGTTGAAGTAACACACCTATTTCTAATTCTGTAGCTTATTATTTTAGCTAACTGCAAAAAAAAAAAAAAAAAAACAAAACAGGAAAAAGAAAAGCCGTGTCTAGAACAGTTGCAGATGCAAGTGAGAGAGTGGGAGGTGGCAACATGGGGCTGAAGAGGTGACAGGTGAGCAGGAGGCACCTGGAAGAATGCATGTCAGGTGCTAAGAACTGTAGACAGACGGGGCATCCATCGTTTGTGGAGTCCACATTGGTTTTCACATTAATGAATTTCTGAGGATGGGGTCCAGGAATTTGCACTTAAATGAACACCTCAGATGAACTGTCCAACAAAAGTTTGAGAACCACTGCCTACTACTTGAGATTAAGCCTGTCTTCCTGAACTGGTGAATGTGAGGCTAGGAGAGGCCTCAGAGACAATTTTGTAGCTGAAATACCATGGTACTGGGAGGTCAGATGCTCGGAGCTCTACAACGGTTGCTCCCATCTGTCAGGCCCATTGCACATGTCCCTGGATTATTTTCCTGTCCCCCACAGCCTGTTCTGGTCTCAGTAATACAGAATGTAGAGAGGTAGAAGAGATAGCATGGATGATCTGAGAACATTCTATTGAGATGTATATATATATATAGTTTACTAGCTCTAAAAGCTCGACCAACCTAAGTCACTCCTAGCTAGCAGTTTCAAACTGGGGTTTGAGTTTTCCAAATGGATCATAATTCAATCATTGAAGTGAAATGTGCCTTAACATTCTGGTGATCAGTGGATGTATTTCTTCATGTAGAAGTGGGCTTTCCGTTGTGGTTTTTCCAGAAGCTCATTTTGACACAGCTTATGGTTCATGATAGAGGTTAACAACTGTTGTCAATGGAGCACATATTACATGCCAATCACTGTGTAAGCTCTTTATACTCATCATTTCATTCAGTCCACAATAAAAATGGCATCAGTTCTATTATGAGTCTCCATTTCTCAGGTGAGGAAATAAATGTAGATAAGCTACCTGCTCAAGTTGGCGTAACGGCCTAGCAGGGCAGTCGGGGACTTGACTCCTGATATGTCTGACCATGGTGTCCAAGTTTTTAAACTCAGTCTACTAAAGCAAACCTACCTGTTGTCCTCTCCCACATCTAACGACTTCATGGAGTATAGACTGGGCATCACATTATGAGTTCTGTGTTGGGGATTTTAAGAGGAATCCTTCCGTGTGTCCTGACTGATGGAAAAGCTACATGTGCCCTCCCACCAGCTGAGATTGGCTGCCCACCTTTAGGAGAGAGCTATGTGTGATGCAATCACCCTCAGTGGCTGTCTTTGGGGGCCACAGCTCGAGAATGGTCATAATTCAGATCCTTAAGAAAAGCCCCCAAAAAACAAACCAAAGAGCAAGTTTGGGAAGTTACAAGCTGAGAGAAACAGAAGGAGTGATTATTTTCAGAGGGAGCCCTGTGAAATACTTGAAGGGCAAGATGGAGAATGACTGAAGGGCAGCTGCATTCAGGAGAGCTGGTGTGAGTCTTGGGATGTGCCACAGGGTCCTTCTTTTTAATCCGTGTGGCTTCAGAAAGTAGACTGCACCAGTGGAAGAACACCTGGCACCTGTAACAGCCAGAGCAAAGGAAATGGGTAGAGAAAGAAGTGCTTCTACAATGCAGATTTCCAAAGCAGTGTTCTGCCACTGGCCTCTCCATTCTGCCTTCTGATGCTTGTTTGCTGGAGGCGGAGAATGGACATTGTCTTAGGGTCAGAGAAGGCACCTCCTCTCAAAGAACAGCTTCTCCAGCCTGTCAGAGATGACGACTGCTTTCACACACAATGGTACCATCTCTTTAGCGTTATTTTTAATTTTAGAAGTCATTTATAGCCTCATTCTTCTGAGAATTGAAAGTAGAATTCTGTTAAAGCAAGGAAATTTTAGCACAATAGAACTCATTATTCCCCTCCCCAAACCTATGCCACTTGTTCCTTTTCTCAGAGGATCATGGTGCCATGGACCCATTTGCCCGGGTCAAAAACTTGGGTCTCTTCCTTCTCACAAACCAAATGCTCCCAAGCACTCACTGACTTGGATGAGAACCTTGTCCTGGCCTTTCTACCCCCTTGAGAGTCTGTAAGTCCGTTCCTTTTTCTCTTTCCATCTGCCACCTGCTGGTTTCACATCCTTGATATTTCCCTCAAAATCTCTACATAGATCGTTCCCTTGGTCAAGGGGATGGCCACTTGTGTGCGGCTCGTGAGGAGCAGGAGATTTAATTAATTAATTAATAATTCAGATTCAAACTTTAGCTGTATACAGTGGGAGCTCCCACCAACCTCTCAATAACGAACACGCCAGCCTACTTGGAGCCTTGGCTGCACTTTTGGATTCCTGGTTTAGGAGGTCATTAACAGCATAAGGGAAGACTGGAAGGCTGCATGTGGAAGGGAGGCTGGGGGTGGAATCCTAAACTATGAGTAGGAATTCCATGGAGATGGAAAAGATTGTGGCCGTGCCAGCACATCTTGCTAAATTTACTGTTACCAATGGTAGACACAGAACCAAAGGAGGAGAAGGGAGAGAAGAGAAACAAGGGAATGAAGAAGATACACTAGAGAACTGCATGCCAGTGGATCATGGAGGACACCCTCGATCCAAATGAATGTTTCCTGAGCCTCAACCCGTCTCTGAAGAATACCAATGGAATTTCAAAACAAGTGTGGGGGATTCAGGACAACTTGATGTGCTTTATGGGATCTTAACTCCAAATAAATGGTCTCCCAAAGAAACCCGGTGTCTGGCTCATAGGAACATTGCCTGGATGGCTTACTCCATGCTCTTGCTTATTACCCAACTTGCTGTGTTAAGCAACTCTGTTTGGGACCATCCAGTCTTGCTTTAAAGTCACTCTTGATTTAAAGCCAAATGGTTTCATTGAACAAGCTGTTATTCTAACAAAGATATACCAGTTCTGTGTGTCCTGAATTTTTCAAAGGCGCAGTAACATAACACTGGGGCTCCTCTGAAAAACTGCAATTACTCCGACTATTTTAGCGAAGGCAGTTTTTCTAATAGAGATTTCCCCCACAGTAGTCCCCGTCTATCAGACACGCCATATGCATTTTAGAGCAATTTTCCCACTGATTACCAGCTTGAGCCAAATGAGAAAAAGGAGGGATGAAGGGATGCTGGATCACCGTTCCAAACACAACATGTTAATGAAGCTCGGCTCCTTCCCTCTTGCCCCGTCATTTGATGGAAACACGTTGCCACAGGATTGAGATTTTACATTTGGGGAATGAAGCATGAGGGTTTGCCGAAGCACTTGCCAAAACCCTTTTCAGTGAAAAATGCATTGTTGCTCTTGTTTAAGTGCCATTCATGGGTGATAAGCAAATTAGCACAGAATGAATATATTTGGTTCCTGATTCCCAATCTGCAGAAAGACTGTTAAAATACAAAACAATAGACACCAATAACAGATGCCCTGGGAAATTCCATAGCTCAATAAAACACATAAAATCGCTGTCCTTATTTCATCAGGGCTGTGTTTGGAGGCTGAGATACTATGGAACTGGGCGGGCAAGGATAGTACCTGCAATTAGACACATTTCCCTAAAGAGTCAAATAGGCCTGGGATGGGTGGTGTGGGTCTCATGGAATCACACCCTTTTCCTTGCTTGAGTCTGTTCCACTCTAGAGGTTCCTGTGAGGTGCCTCAGCTGAACCCTTGAGCAGTGTTGCCGGTGTCACGGTTTGGGGATGTAGCGCCATTGAAAGTGGTTATAACAGAAAAGTCAAAGATTTCGTTTGCTCGGGTAAGTCCAGATAAAAGTGGTTCAGGCAATTTCGATTTTCTTTAGACTTGGTAGGCCTTTGTTACACCTGGAACAGCTCCTCTGGCTTGGAAGGATTGAGAAACAGGGGTGATTCAAGAGGCAACAGTGACTATGTTGTGCTGTATGCGTAGTTTTCAAAATAGGCTCATGTAAGTTAAACTGGGAGCACATTTACGATTATTTCTCCAAAATAATCACGCAAAACCCTTGGAAATCACAGACAAATTGTGCGGCCAGCGTCTGCATTCTATCTGGTGATGGGCTTGTGGATTGGAACCAGAAATCCTCCTCAGTGCCTTTTTATTAGTGTTTCTGTTTGTTCCTTTCTTGTCTGCGGCCCAGGCTCTTCCCGGCCGATGGACGCTGAGAGCTCTAGCTCCTCTGTCATGGAAGGTGGTCTTAAAATTGAGGCCCTTCGTGTCTTGCAGAATTAAGAAACCAGGACAAGAGAGATAGGAAGGTTTAGAAAGGAAGGGAGAGGACTGGAGAGATTCAGAAATAGCCGTTGAGGCTGGGTATTGGTGAGCTGCCCCTTTGGGACATAGGTGACATAATGTCTCCCCCTTCCCTGGTCAACTGTCTTCTTCTTCACCTCTCTTCCATTCTCCTCAGAAGCATTTTCTTCTCTGTGGCTCAGTGCTTGGCCGTGCAACAAAGAGAACCACAAAATATTTTATGCTTGGACTCTACGTGAGTTGACAGTTTGGGACATACACATCTGAAATAAATATATAACTTCATGATGGGAGTAAAGCACAGTATGAGCTGTAAACCAGCTCTCCAAGGAGGCTGGAAGCACAGCATGTCCACCTGCCATGGGTTGTTGTGTGGGAAGGTTTGGGATTAATATTTCTTCTCTCTCTTGTTTTAAACACCCCTAATGCGCCCCAAAGTTCCATTTATTGGCTCATATAGGAACATACCAGCTAACCTGGGAAAGCAAATTCAACTAACAAAAATCCCCAAAGAAGGTGAATTATAAATCTAAATGTGAGTAGGACCTTTTAAAGTAGGAGATCTTTCTAAGTGAGAATCCTAGGAAGTCACTTCCTTATTTTTTAATAATAAGACACTGTAATGTAGTCGGATATATTCCCGTTTGACTGAGGTCACACAACCACTTTAGCCAAAAACCTATGTGTCCTGAAAGTGCTTGCTAATCCTGGTGGACCACAGGACGTATATACCGGAGATGTGTGAGCTTCTTGAAGTCTATGAAAGAAACCCCCACATATGGAAGAGGGTTGGGAAAGAAACTGATCTGCTCCATCTTTGCTATGTTCATTTTGAGTTGAATTCAGTTCGGAACAATTTGTGGGTAGAATGCTGCAGAGAAGTGAACTCTGGAGCCAACATGTGGGGTTTCTTGTCATCTGCTCAGTAGGGGCTCCTTGGGTGCAGCCAGATGAGGTGGAACCCTAAATGAAGGGCAAATTCATAGGGTGTTGTGCTGCTTGAGCAAAGTGGTTTGACAATGAGAAGGCAATCAGAGAAACGTGAGGTATCTTACAGACTCTGAACAAGCTGGCCAAGTCCAAGAAAATAAAAGTGGTTTACATGTCAAAGTTGTTGTGAAAGGGAGAAGCGTTCTTGGGATTTGATAGAGAAAGGGTCTTTGGGGGGTCTTATTACATGTGCTTCCCTAAAGAATGTACAACATTGAAGGGAAAAGAATCAGGAAGTTCTCAGAGTTCCATGCTGTAAAAGAAAAGAGTCAGGACTATGGTTAGAGTTTATAAGGGAGTCCATGCTGGGAGCGATCTGGGAATGTAACTGTTGAAAGTGTGGGACCAGTGGAAAGAGAAGAGTTAAAGATGCATTGAAACAATCTAAGAGATAAGGTCTTTTCATGCTCAACTTTCTCCATCCACTCTTTAAATAACGGTTTCCCTGATTTCACCGTAAGGCATTTGTGAGCTCATCCTATGCCTTGTTCCTGTCTGCCCTGGTCCTGCCTCTCTTCCCAGCGTGCACATGCCTGCGTGCAAGAAGGTCTGCCCCTCCCAGACTCTACCGAAGTTCTCCAGCTCTCCCTGCAGTGATGATGGGCTGGGAATGCTTTTCTGATTCTCTGAGCCTGCGAGTTGAGGACCTCACTTGCACATTTGTGTCATTATTGTAGCTTATCTTAGCAACAGGATAACCCTTTGCTTCCTTGACTCTTTCTCCCCAAGGTGGTTTGGTATTTGGGTTTTCTTGCTCCCCTCCAAACACTTTCCATCTCTGTTTGATGAGGAAACTTCTGCTTCATTTCCTGCCAGGTATTGGACGCCTGTTTTCCTGCTTTCAGCTATTCATTCAACAAATGTTTACTGAGTGGCTTCTATGTGCCAAGCAGTGTTGTAGGCACTGGGGATAATGTGTTAACAAACAGACACATATTTCTGAAGTGCACTTTACTTTTAATGTCTGATTCCCTTCACTTCATTTCTCAGAGCTATGATCCGTCGACTTGTTATCAAGATTCCTATGGCTTTTTTTTCTCTTTTAAAGCTCTTTTTATTGTGAAATACAAAACATGTACAGAGAAGTACATAATATATATGTATAAATATATAGAATTACAAATATTGTAAATTATTGTAAAGTGGGCAGCTATGTAATTACCACTCAAGTCAAGAAATCGAATATTGTCAACATCCAGAATCCTCCTAAGTATTCTTTCCTAATAAGGGTCTTATTCCCTCCCGAAGAGATAATTACTGTTTCAACTTTTATATTAAACACTTCTTCTTTTCATTATAGTTTTACTCTCAATTTAAAATCCCTAAACAATTTAGTTGAATTCCATCACTGTTTTTTATTATTATTCTATAAATGGGATATACAATTCGAATTCTGTGATTCTGGATTTTTTCTTTCAACATTATGCTTTGAGTATTCAGTCACATTGTTACATGAATTTGTAGTTTGTCTGTATTCAGACTTGTTAAACCACACATTGCTGGGCCACACCCCTAGAGTACCGATTTAGTAAATTCTGGGGTGGGGCCTGAGAATTTGCTTTCTGACACTATTGTTATGGACACCACACTTTGAGAATCACAGCTGTGTAATATTCTATTATACGCATATTACCATAAATCTGTTCTCATTCTAGCGCTCACAAATATTTTGGTTGTTTTGGTTTGGGACTATTTTGAACAATGCAGGCGTGAACATAATTGTACCTGTCTTCTGGTTCTGATTTTGCCTACATTCTTCAAGTATGATTTTGCTGGGTATAGAATTCTAGGTGGCAGGTATTGGTTTCCTTTAGCATCTTGAAAATAATATTCCATTGTCTTTTTCTGATTTCCAGTACTCCTGTTGAAAAGTCAGCTGTCAGTGTGATTGTTGCTCATTTGAAATTTCTCTAGTCACTTTTGGGGTTTTTCTTTTGTGTTTATCACGTGTCCAACAACAGATTTGTCATTTTTATCTTTACAAACTTATTTTTCCTCTTCTGGTCCATCTGACAGTAAATAGCATAGTTAATCTGGTTATTCAGACAAGATACTTGAAAGGCATCTTACATTCTTCCCTTGTTCTCAGCTTACCACCCCAGCTCCTCACACAATTAATTACCAAGTCTTATTGTTGCTATTAATAGTAGTTTCTAATATTTAGTGAGAACTTATTTTGTACCAGACTGCTAAGCACTTTACTTTTATTACCTTATTGATCTGCCTCCAAAATAACTCTTGACTCCAGCTTTACTTTATTATTCTTGCCACCATAGACCCCACTGAACCTCTTGTCTTCTTTTTATCTGGATCATTTCATCACACTCCTGTCTGCAGTACCAGCTTATTTAATGACATGTCAGCATGATTTCAATAAAATGCTACTCTAATTATATCATTCTGGCTTAAA
Source organism: Equus przewalskii (assembly GCF_037783145.1). Taxonomy (NCBI): domain Eukaryota; kingdom Metazoa; phylum Chordata; class Mammalia; order Perissodactyla; family Equidae; genus Equus; species Equus przewalskii. Next base: position 33,430,837 of record NC_091858.1, read on the forward strand.
ATCTTTCAAAGGCTTCTTGCTACATAGAGAATAAAGCTTATTAAAATACACAAGGCTCTTCACTGGCTCCTATGTACTTCTCCAATATCATCCCCTTCTACCCTGATATGAAACAGTGGTACAGCCATGTTGATTTTATTAACCCTGCCCATAAATCTGTTTGACATGTGTTCTAACTTTTTCCCTTGGAATTAACTGTCTTCTGAATTTCTGCCACCTTTTAAAGGTAAATTTAAATATTAATCTTGGTTAGATTAGACTATTCCTCTGCAAATATTTACTCCCTTCCACCACTACCCCCAACTTCCCTGGAACGGATGTACTTTCTCATCCGCTGATGCTGAGCCCGGCCATGTGACTTGCTTTGGTTGTAGAATGTGGGCAGAAGTGGCTGTGTGTGGGTTTGGAACCCATGTGGGTCACGGTGCACGGTGTATTTCCATTCACTGCTCTGAGAGATTTGATCATCTGGTGTGAGAAGGACATGTAGCTGCTGGTCTCAGAAAAATGAGACATACATGGAGCAAACCTAAACAGAACCGAAGCTCGGAACCAAGCTCAGTCAAATCCAGTCAAGTGAATTGAATCCAGTCTATGTATACCTGTGTGAGTGAGAATGAATGCTCACGGTTTTTAGGTCCCTGCCAGTATTTGGCTTTTGCTGACTAATGTGCCTTCCCTGTGCCCATTCCCAATCAAATGAAGTAGGTGGCACTTCTTTGTATTCCCTTAGTCTCCCATGTTCATATTGGTATATCACCAATTGTATGATCCTGTATTCATTATTGCATTATTGATTTGTTTTATGCCTCTCACTCTTCTCTACATTCCTTGGGGATGAATAATATATCATCTTTATGTTTCTATGTCAGTGCTTATAATTGCATTCCATATAATAGGTGCTTAAAAATGTTTAGTGAAAAAAAGAATGAATGAAAACTTATATTTCTAGCAATACTGATAATTAGATAACTTGACTGACCTTTTCACTCAAAACAACTAAAATTGTTGGATAAAAATAGGAAAAAAAAAATCTATCTTCTAGCAGGGATATAATGAGTCCTAGAAGCCAAAGATCTTGAGAACTCAGGGAGATTATCAGAGAGCTGAAGCCAATTTTTGTCCTGGGAGCAATTGCTAAATTCAGATGACCGAGCTGTTCCTTTTATGGACAGGATGACATGGCACCTGGATCAGGAACCAAAGCATAGGCCCACCCAAGGCAAAGAGTCTAAGTAGGGACCATTGATTGATATCATACTGGGCCCTGCCATC